>NC_142758.1:17570000-18820000 GCF_054948205.1 Urtica dioica subsp. dioica | reverse complement strand
CTCACTCGACCTAGTGTTTAGCTCTGCGACTTCGAGACTCGTTCTTAAGTCGTAGCGTTTAAAAGTGCTCACTCACTGATTCCTTCTTTTCGAGTGATTTAGTGATAGAAACTTTCGTGGTTGCTCGAGGTGCCGAGGAAAGAAAGAGAGACGTGCTGCGAGGGGAGACGAGCGTTGCAAACTTTCTACAAGCTTCTTCAAAGTTCAAGCTTCAAGAAAGGTTAGTAAACTTCTAGCTCATATTGGTTTTTAATTACATGTACTTGCACTTGTCTAGGTTAGTAAAAACTGTTTTACTTGTAAAAGAAAATTTTTAAAATTCCGCCGCTTACCGAAGCGTTAATTATTTTCTCAAACCCTAGATCGATTCCAAAAAATGGTATCAGAGCTATGGTCAAATATTAGCATGTACATGTTTTTAAAATTATGAGCTTGAAAATCGTTTTCGAAAGTTTACTAATTTTGTGACAAGTTAGAATTGTAATCTTAGATTTTTTTTAATTTATTGCTCTTGCCTTCAAATTAAAAAGCATGTTGATTTTCTATGAGTTTGGGATGTTTTTAAAACACATTAGAATCAGTTCTAAAAGTTTTTAATTTTTTATATTAAAAAACGTGTTTTAAAGGTTTGAGAAATTTCGAGTAAAATTTTGTGACTAGTTATATTGTCTTGCTAGTTTCGTTTATTTACTTGAATCGTTTTATGCATGTTGTTATTTCTTTTATTCTATGTTATTACCCTGCTAATAAAACACAAATAAAAGATTTAAACAACATCTTAAAACGTTCTGTTACACTTGATTCTTTTTCGCACCTAAGTAGGACCAAGCTTTAATTTATTTCTTTTTCTTCGAGCTGGAGTAAACCCGCATTAAAAGTGGCATACCTCTCTGCTCAGAAATCAAAATTTGATGATTCTTGAATCAAATTAAAGCTCTGTCTGTCCTCTATCCAATGCCACCGGTTTCGGCTGAAAAGGACGTCGGAGCCGCCAGATATGGCGATTTTACTCCGAGGTGCGCGGCTGTCTGAAACTCCAGTTTTTTTTTGGAATCCGGATTTTCAAACCCCACTACCATGAGTTATAGAACTCTAATGAAAAAATTTTCTTGAGCAAAAATGTTTTTCATATGATTATAAACATGATGTGTAAGATTAAAATGTTTTGTTTTTTGAAAGTTTAATTGAAATTGAATCTTTACAAAACTAGTTTGAATTTTGAAAAACCGTTTTCACTTTCAAACTTGAAAATATTTTGTCATCCAAATCAAATAAATTTTCAAAATGTTTTCAAAACTATATCTATATCACATATGTTCAAAATCTATATGCTCTTGAAAATTTGAGTGGGAGGTCTCCTTGTAGACAAGCCGAAAAATAAAAAGATGTGTAATCTCAAACTTTCAAGTGTTCGAGTGAGTTGAAGTTCACACTTCCCTCACGCACTTTCCCGAAATAGAAAATAGGAAAAGATCGAGTATGTACCTTGTGCCTTTATGCACTAATACTGCTCTGAACATGTCGATCTAGGATTCTCTTCTAGTTGTCCGCTCTGTCGCTCTCTAACTAGGAAATTTGTTTCCGAACTTAAAAGAGTCGATGAACCAACTCCAAAAACTAAGTGGGAGGGTTATACTTGTTGTTTGTAACCCACGATCCCCAACACTAATGAAAGATGCAATAACGTGGGACTAAGAGCCGCTCTTGCGACCCTCACTTAAATGTGAGTACTCCAAGGCGTTATTGCTTCGATCATTGCTCAATGAGCTACGTCCAAGAGTGATGCAATGATGGCAAGGCCTCCCCTTGGGGGATTGTTTTTCAAAGCTGATCTTTTGGACTAAGTGGTTGGTTGCACACTTAGGCTCAATCCCTAGTATCCTCCCTTGAGGCTCTGCGAAAGGATGTGAGTGATCAAACCAATTTACAAGGTGGCTAGTCAAAATAGATGTATTGACATCTTGGCTTAGCATTAATGATGTGTCATTTACTTATAAATGGAGATTTTTTGCGGCCTTCTCTTGAGGGAGTAAATTATCGTTTGGTTTATAACACCTTTGGATTTTACAAAAGTCTTAATAAAACTTAAATCCTAAACCAAAGACTAATCATAAACTTGTTTCAACTTTTATAGGCAATATGTCTCTCAACCCTCTCTCTACAATTCTTTCCTCGAATAAACTCGAAGGCGACAATTACGTCGACTGGAAACGTAACCTCGACATAGTCCTTACTGTCGACAAGCACAAATGGGTTCTCACCACCCCCTGTCCTCAAACGAATGATGATTCGACGCAAGAGGAGAAAGACGTCTTGGCGGCCTGGCTTCGATCCGATGAGATTGCGAGATGCTATATTTTGGCATCGATGAACAATGTGTTGCAACAACAACATCGTGATTATGAAACTGCCACCGATATGCTCTACAATCTCCATGAGATGTTTGGAGGGCAAGGACGTCAAGCTAGGCAACAAGCGGTCCGACAATTCATGAACTGTCGTATGAAGGCTGGAACTCCCGTTAGAGATCATATGATGCTGATCATTAGCTATCTCAACGAGATGGAGATTCTTGGATCTGAGATTGATGGGGAGACTAAAATAGATATGATCTTGGAAACTCTCCCCGAAACCTTTGATACCTTCAAGTTGAATTATTCCATGAACAAGCTGGAGTACACTGTTACCGAGCTCATGAAGGAACTTCAAACCGCTGAGGCACTCACTAAGAAAAATAGGGCTCAAGGAGAAGTACATGCTACTGCCTCCACCTCTGGATCTAAGAAGAGACCTCGCAATGCCGAGAAGAAGAACCAACCTAAGGTTCACACGAAGAAGAAGGCGCCAAAGGCTCCGAAGGTGGACAAGTCTAACGACAAGTGCCACCACTGCAACGAGCCTGGTCACTGGCGTAGGAACTGTCCTGCCTACCTCAAAACCAAAGCAAAAGGTATTGTACTTGTTACTGAAGCCTGTTTAGTAGCTGATAATGTATCATCGTGGATTATTGACTCCGCTGCTACTAACCATATTTGCTGCTCCTTGACTGGTTTTAGGAAAAGCAAAAGCTTAGAGGATGGCGACTTCTGCTTCAAGTGGGGTGATGAGAGCGTGGTGTCTGCGAAGGCTGTGGGATCCGTGACGCTATCTTTTGAAGATCGAACTTTAAATTTGAATAATGTTTATTATGTTCCTTCCTTTGGGAAAAACCTAGTATCTGTTGCTCAACTTTTCGAGCAAGATTATTATTTAAAGTTTATAAAGAATGGAATTCGTATTTCTTTTTCTGATTCTTTCGTCACTGATGCATGTATGAAGAATGGTCTTTTTTACATCTATCCCACTCAACCTTCTCTTTTAGACACCGAAATAGATAACGATCTAATTAGGGAGCCAAAGAGGATCAAACTTTCTGAATCCTCCGATCTAACAAAATCAACATACCTCTGGCACTTAAGACTTGGTCATATCAGTCTAGATAGGATTAAGAGACTTGTGAGGGATGGTCCACTCCAAGCCTCTGCAATAGGCTCACTACCTACTTGTGAATCCTGTATAGAAGGAAAAATGACTAAGCGACCTTTCTCCGATAAGGGTCGAAGAGCCACTGAGTTGCTGGAACTAATACATTCTGATGTATGTGGTCCGCTCAACCAACAGGCACGTGGAGGGTACGAATACTTCGTTACCTTCACTGATGATTACTCAAGATATGGGTTTGTCTATTTGCTTAAACACAAATCCGAGACCTTTAACGTATTTAAGGTCTTTAGGGCTTTAGTGGAAAAGCAAACTGGCAAAGTGATCAAAACCCTTCGATCTGATCGAGGTGGTGAGTATATGTCTGGAGAGTTCGATGACTTTCTTAAAGAAGAAGGTATCGCTTCTCAGCTTACAGCACCTGGCACACCTCAACAAAACGGAGTGTCAGAGAGAAGAAACCGAACTCTTATGGAGATGGTTAGATCAATGATGAGTTACTCATCACTCCCGCTTTCCTTTTGGGGATATGCCCTCGAAACAGCCGCCTACATTCTGAACCAAATTCCGTCCAAAATGGTTCCTGGTACTCCTTATGAACGATGGACTGGCCGTAAAGTGAATCTTGGCCGCATCCGAATTTGGGGTTGCCTTGCACACGTGCTGAGGCAAAAGACTAGCAAGTTGGCTAGTAGGTCAGAATTGTGCCTGTTTGTAGGATATCCGAAGGAAACCAAAGGTTTTACTTTCTATAGTCCCGAGGACGATAAGACTTTCGTTAGCACGAATGCTCGTTTCCTCGAGGAGGACTTTATGAAAGATGCGAAACCTAGAAGCAAAATTGTGCTTGAAGAAAAGTTGGGTGAGGAAGCTTCTACCTCATCTGTGAGAACTGTTCTTACCCCAACTGAAACACAACCTAACTCATCAGAATCTCGTCAAGTAGTACTTAGACGTAGTGGGAGGGCTACTCAAAAGCCTGACAGGTACATGTCTTATGGAGACTCTCTTGTAGCCGTCTCCGACATGGATGACCCTGTTTCCTATAGCCAAGCGATGTAGATTTGCATGAACAAATGTAGATTTGCATGAACAAACTCTTCGTAGTTTGCTTAAAACGATATATTCGCAATCTTAGGGTCAAAGGACTATTGACCTCAGTATGATTGTTAGAAGAATCTATGATGTCTGGTTATGAGGCATTAAGAGTTGGGGACTCTATAGTTCTTCTAGGTATCTTCCGAAGGTACTGAATTGACCAGTGCACTTCTAGAGACAATATAAGAACAAACCATTTAACCTCTTATGTCTCGAAGTCACTATGTATGAATTGCGTCATGCTTACCTTAATCCTGAAATGAGACATGGCATTTCACACCTTAGTATTCTCATTTGAGAAAGTCAAAGTTCGGACTCACTATGTGATTCCGAACAAGGCCTATTGGTGAAGTACTAAGTTGTGTTCTGTCATGAGTAACTTTGTGAAGTTCTCATAGATATGGAATTCATGTACAAGATTGCTGAAATGCAATGTATGTCACCTCATGCTTTGTTCTTTGGAGTGTGAATAAATGAACTGGCCAGTGTCCAAATTGAGTCCTGACTCTTTTGGATGAAACAATGTGACTTGTTAGCTCCTCGTCAATACATTGTTTCTAACTTATTCACAAGCGACAAAGGAGTTGAGGAAATAACAGCTAGAAGGGTAAAATGGTAATTTAGTAAATCCCGACTAGCTGATGACATTCATGAAGGGTAAACATAGATAATATTCAGTGGATCCGCTCATCATAATTAAGTCGAATTCTTGAGTAGAAAATAAATTCATTTGAACCGAGAGATTTTCAGTGTCAGCTCTTTAGTGGAGTCAGTTGGCATTAAGCTAAACTTGGAAAAGGTTTGTGAACTTTTGAGTCCAAGTGTTTAGCTAAAGCTTTGTTCATTTGGGTCCATGAGGTCACTGTCACGAATCACATCGATAGGAATAGTTAAACTGGAAGCTAAGTCAAAACAAGAACGAAAATAGTTAAAAGGGTATTTTTGTCTTTTGAGACAAAGGATGAAATGAATGTCAATAAATTTTTGACAAGGTCATTTTATGACATGTTTCACTCGGCCATGACTTGATCATTGGGCCTTGTGAATTAATTTCATTTCATAAGAATTTTATTGAAAATTCTTATTGGGCCTTTTTCATGTTGTCATGAACAAATGGAAAAGCTTCTAGAAGCCCATTCTAGAAGGACATAGGCGCCCAACATACCCAACCAAGAGAGAATATTTTGTGCATAAATGTATCAAGATACTTGCCAAAAGAAAAAGAGGAAACAAATTTGCATGAGGATGCTTTAGGGTAATCGGCCAAGAGAGAACAAGGCAAGGCAAGGAACAAAAATGGAAACAAATCCAAGCCTTCTAGAAGGCATCCTTGGCCGAGCATCTCAAGTGGGAAAAGAGGTAATTGGCTCATGAATATGTGATATTCTATAGAAGAGGAAACTACCTTATAGAAGGTGAGACCTCTCTTATAAATAGGAGCCCCTTTTTCTCACAATTGATTCATTCAAAAGTTTTAGAGATTGAGAGCTTCTCTCTCTAGACTTGGCCGCCCCTTCCTCTCTCTCTCTAGTTTATATTTTCGATTTTTCTTGTCTTGGCACCTAGGTCCTCACTCGACCTAGTGTTTAGCTCTGCGACTTCGAGACTCGTTCTTAAGTCGTAGCGTTTAAAAGTGCCCACTCACTGATTCCTTCTTTTCGAGTGATTTAGTGATAGAAACTTTCGTGGTTGCTCGAGGTGCCGAGGAAAGAAAGAGAGACATGCTGCGAGGGGAGACGAGCGTTGCAAACTTTCTACAAGCTTCTTCAAAGTTCAAGCTTCAAGAAAGGTTAGTAAACTTCTAGCTCATATTGGTTTTTAATTACATGTACTTGCACTTGTCTAGGTTAGTAAAAACTGTTTTACTTGTAAAAGAAAATTTTTAAAATTCCGCCGCTTACCGAAGCGTTAATTATTTTCTCAAACCCTAGATCGATTCCAACATACCTCTGGTCAAGGTACTTTGGAAGAGTCACTCTACGGAAGAAGCTACTTGGGAGCTTGAGAGCGAAATGCAAAAGAAATACCCTTCCTTGTTCTAAGTTTCGAGGACGAAACTCTTTTAAGGGGATATGGATTGTAATGTATAAACTTTTGTAAACGCTCTACTTGTGAATTTGAATAAAATGGACGAGTTTTAATTCAAAATCTTGTTGCATATGAGACGTCCTTAAATTTTAAATATCTTGGAAAATGATAATATTTAAGGTTGATGAAATTTCGGAATGAGAATATTCGAGTAATCCAATATTATTATTCGAAACATACTCGGAGATTTAAAAATCTCAAGAGTAAAAATAAATTCCGGAATCCCTTAAATATATTCAAGATAACGGGAAATAATAATAATTTTCTCGGTTATTTTTCAAGATTATTTTTAATTAATTAAGGACAAGATTGTGAGGTTTTATTTTAAAAGGACCTATGTGCAACATTTTGAAGGACGAGATTGAAAGAAAAAGAGGAAGAGGGGGTCTTTTTAAGAGAAGCGTGGCAATTTTTGAGTGGACCGCTTCGGTACATGTGGCGTGGCGAGAGTGTGCCACCTAGCCACTTATTCCACTCTCCTTCTCTCTTTCGCTGCCACCTCACCACCCCACTCTCTCATTTTTCTCATTCTCGATTTCTCTCTCTCTCCTCTATCTCTTCTTCTTCTTCTCCCTTGCGTCTCTCGGCCGAACGAAGCACACAGGAAAAAAAACAAACAATAGAACTCTCGTCACCGAGCCCATCATCACCGCCATCCTCTCTTACTCTTCTCCCTCCTTTTTCCTTCGTGCGCCATCACCCTCGCCAAGCCATCGCGCGCGCTCCGGGCCGAGGAAGAACAACGCCGCCGAGGACCGCCGTGACGCCGGAGCAAGGAAAAGCACCGGGAAAGAAGAGAGGACCCTCCGAGAAAGCTAGAACCCGTGGGTTGAGGTGAGATTTCTTCTCCTTGGTTTGGATTCAAAGCTAGGGTTCTTAGATTCAAAAATTGGGGATTTTGGATCCGGATTGAATTCAGTGAAATTGCTTGATTTTAATCGATGTTTGAACTCGGTTGTTGATGTTTATGGCTCGAATTTAAGAATTGATTTCGTATTTCCTTGGTTTGGTATGAATTTGGCCGAAAATGTGATGAACTAGGGTTTGAGTTGGGGTTTTTGATTTCTGCGTTTTGGTTGATGTTTCTGAGACGTTTATGAACTTGTTTCAGACTTGGGTTTTGTTTGATAATGGCTGTTCGGTGATGATTTGAAGTTTGGACGTAGTTTCAGTGTTTTCACTTGTCTTGGCCGTGTGTGTTTTGTTAGGTTTCTGATGTTTGTGTTGATTTGTTTTAGCTGAGGCTGTGATGTTGAATCTGAGAACCTATATGTTGGTTTGAGTGGTTGTTTTGGCTGAGTATGTTGTTTGGCCGATTGTTTGGTTGGCTAGGTGATTCATTTGTGGTCGTTTGGTATTAGAACGTTTCCGGATAATTGGATTTCGGATTAAGTGTACTTAAATTGGTGTTGGGTTCGGGATTTTTGGAATCGGGATTTGGATTGTGAAACTGATAAGGGTTTGGAATTTAAGATATTAACTCGTCGTTGGATTCCAGGTTTGTATTACAGATCTTGACGGACGAACGGGAACCAGACGAGTCAAGAGCGACGAGATCAGTTTCTGAAGATATCAAGTGATAGAGTTATCGAAATAAAGCTCGATTAACTCGTGAGTTTTAAATCGCTTATAGCGTTTAAATACTCTTAGATATGTACTTTCAGAATTCAAATAAATAATTTATAAATTATTTATTTAACGATGCTTATGAATTTAATTTAATTATTCGTTTGGAATTCTCGGTTATTTTTAATTTCGGATTATTTAATTTATTTAAGACTCGTGATTATTCGTTGAACATTATCTCGTATCACTCTCGATAGGAGGATACGCGAGTCTTGAATAAACCTCCCAAAAACCGGGGAATAATAAATTAAATTCTCGAATTCCGAACCGACTCTAATCCCGACAACGAACCCTATTATCTTTAAGTAAACTCGAATCCAATAACTAACAGATGTTCAACTCCGGATGCTAGTTCTCTCGACGTTCGACAAGTGCCAAGTGTCTCGAAGAACGTGTGAAGCAAGACATCTTCGGGAATCGTCAAGCTTTCTGTCGAACAATTCCGGGTAAGTGTGGAGACATAAGTCAACTACTTACCAAGGGTATAACCCTGTTTGTTTTTGCATTTGCTTGCTAGTAAACAAGAGTAGGTAAAAGCCTAAAAATGAATAAACTCGAAAGTTAAGGCTTCGGCCACTCTTGCTTGAAAACTTAGCTCGGGTTCGCCCGTTAGGTTCAAACGCTAACTTGAACCAGCCTTGTTTGCTTTGTGTGTGGTTAGACTTCTCTTCTAACTCTAAGAGATAGGTTAGAATCGAGAGGACGGAAGAGCGATAGACTCTCAATTCAATCGAGAGTAGAGAGTTCGGAAGTCACATTTCGAGCTTTCAACCTAAAACACTAAACGAGCTTCAAAGGGAAACAATAATTTCTTTCGGGGTTTATCCCGTCACGCTCTTTCGTATATAAGTTTAACGTGTACGCTGCTAGCTGCAGTGTACCCAAACTTTAAACTCGTGTCGGTGGTACTCACAAGTCCCTGACTTGTGCTTGGCGGGCCATGCCGGTCCGTGCGCCGAGTACTCGAAGCAATGGGTGAAGGTCGCGCATCGCGAGCTCATTGCTTGCTGGAAGACTCACCGGAAGCTGCCTTGAGCACACCGGGGCGTAGTGGGTGATGGTCGCGGTTCGCGAGCTCACTATGCCAGAGACCAGTGGCGCTGACGTCATGATGAAGGAAGTACCACTAGTGGATCCCAGACATGTGTTAAAACTTAGATCAGTTGACGACTGCTGCTCGAAGTTGAAAACTGGTCTCTAGTCGGACCGGAGGTTATAGCAGTGAGGAGTGTATAACCTTGCGGGACGGCTAGTATTCTAGGATGCGTGCTCATTAGTCACTTTTAGGTGATAGCTGCATCCTGCATTCTTGTGTGCTTGTTCGCACGTCACATGCTTTGCATTAGCTGCTTTTCTTTCATAGGCTAGACTCCCGCTTGCTGAGTCATTCGACTCATAGTTTTATGTCCCTTGGTAATGTAGATAAGGGCAAGGGGGCAATGTAGACGACCGAGAAGGAAACTGAGACGGAACGCGTATCTCTTGACCTACGGGCTATGGGTTCTGGCTCGGGAAGTAGACCTCTATATATATAATGTTTTGAATAATATCGACTCTTCCTTAAATAATATCCCGTGTATATATGTGAAGCCGGGAGCTTCTATGTACATATATGTATATATATATGAGGGTCGATATACGACTTCTAGTTCTGAAAGAAAAAACGAAAAATTTTCCGAGAATTTCGATAACCACTTTTGTTGTAAACGTTTCCGCACTTTTAATAATATCGTATTTCGTATATTATATGTTTTGTAAATTATGTATTTACTTTTAATAATAGCTGCATCCTGCATTCTTGTTTGCTTGTTCGCACGTCACATGCTTTGCATTAGCTGCTTTTCTTTCATAGGCTAGACTCCCGCTTGCTGAGTCATTCGACTCATAGTTTTATGTCCCTTGGTAATGTAGATAAGGGCAAGGGGGCAATGTAGACGACCGAGAAGGAAACTGAGACGGAACGCGTATCTCTTGACCTACGGGCTATGGGTTCTGGCTCGGGAAGTAAACCTCTATATATATAATGTTTTGAATAATATCGACTCTTCCTTAAATAATATCCCGTGTATATATGTGAAGTCGGGAGCTTCTATGTACATATATGTATATATATATATATGAGGGTCGATATACGACTTCTAGTTCTGAAAGAAAAAACGAAAAATTTCCCGAGAATTTCGATAACCACTTTTGTTGTAAACGTTTCCGCACTTTTAATAATATCGTATTTCGTATATTATATGTTTTGTAAATTATGTATTTACTTTAAATGTTTTGTTTACATTATATTATTCATATATGATATGCTCCCGCTACGTGATGTTGGTTCCGTCGAGTCGCGGCTTGCGGGCGAGGTGACGACGCTCGCGGGTCATGACAGGTACATGCTACTGCCTCCACCTCTGGATCTAAGAAGAGACCTCGCAAGGCTGAGAAGAAGAACCAACCTAAGGTTCAAAAGAAGAAGAAGACGCCAAGGGTTCCTAAGGTGGACAAGTCTAACGACAAGTGCCACCACTGCAATGAACCTGGTAACTGGCGTAGGAACTGTCCTGCCTACATTAGTGACAAAAGAATTTGAAAGAGAAATACGAATTCCATTCTTTATAAACTTTAAAGAATAATCTTGCTCAAAAGGTCGAGCAACAGATAATAAACATTATTCAAATTTAAAGTGCGGTCTTCAAAAGACAGCGTCATAGATACCACAGCCTTCGCAGACACTAAGCTCCCATCACCCCACTTGAAGTAGAAGTCGCCTTCCTCTAAACTTTTGCTTTTCCTAAAACCAGTCAAGGAGCAGCAAATATGGTTAGTAGCAGCGGAGTCGAGAATCCACGTTGGTACATTATCAGCTACTAAGCAAGCTTCGGTAATAAGTACAATACATTTTTCCTTAGTAAATTAAAATGGAAAAAAATTGGTTGAGCAATTTACTCAAATACCTGATTGTCAACAAAATGTGATTAAAATTAAGGGTGTAATCGGGTTGGGTTAGGATTTTTTCCATGTGTTATCAACCCGAACCGATGCAACTATTTTTTTAGGTTTAAAATTCAAATCAACCCGATTGAAAGGTAAAACCAAACTAAACCAACTAAAAAAGAATCGGATTAGTTTTGGTTGATTTTTTCGGATTATATTCTCGATAAGTGACTTTATAACTCAAATGAAAATCATATATGTATATTATATCTAATACGTTGTAAAATAAAATCAAAATTTTATTTATCTTTAGAAATTTTACATATTAAAATAAAATTACGCATATTTTTAATTATCAAATCTTTATATATTCGCAAATAATAAAGTATAATACTGAGTATTTTTTTATTTAATTATAATATTATTAAAAAAAATTATATTTTTTATTAACAATAATACATATACAATATTTGCAATCTTAAAAAAAAATTAAAGGATTAACACCATCGAGTTGGTTTGATTCAACCTAATCTTACGACTAACAATTGCGGTATTGATTGATTACAACCCAAATTTCATCGGGTTTTAATTGAGCAGTTTAAAAAAGAGTGCGATTTGATTTTGATGATCTTATTGTTTTATTTAAGGATTTCACATTACCCCAACCAAACACACAGATAAACCAAACGTAATAAAAAGTTACTACTAATTAGTAATTACTAATTGTGTTTTATTCTTTTCTTGATTTTTTTCCCTGAAATCACTCTTTCTAAATATCTGCCAATGTCTAAAATATCTTGAATATCTATCATATCTCACCATTATTTTTCAAAAACCGAGTGTAACAAAAAAAAAAACATGTCGGTTGAAACCCGACTAGAGGATATCGCCAAAACGCAGTAATTCGTTTATCAGAAATCGGCGATATCTCAGTTAAGGTTCGAGTCTCGCTAGAAACCCATCAGCTCTGTGCAAATATTGAAGAATCTCAGCTTGAAAAAGCTTGGGATATAGGGTTTTATAAACAACTCAGTGCTCGAAGCAGAAATTGATGTTGCTTCTTATTTCTTGCATCCTAAAACCCACAGAATCGGAAATGGAATAGCATTCATTCTGTCGCCGATCAGAAGAGAGCATGCCGAGGCAAGCAACGCACTGCCTCGGCCTCCTCTCTCGAACCTTCCTCTCCCACAAATCCAACACCACCACCAGGCTCCTCCGCCCTCTGTACGACACGTCGTTTTCCTCTCCGCCTTCCCAGAACTCTGTGTCGTTTTCCTCCTCGTCGCGGCCATTCTTGGCCTCTGATACCACCAAACGAAGCTTCGTTTTGCTCGGCCTGATCTCTCCCGATGCCGTGGCCGGAACCCTCCGCCGGCACCTCCACCAGCCTCACCTCTCTTTCCATCGCAGTAGGTTTTCTGTTCCAGATGTTGATTTATACATCTATATATGTGTAGTTGACGAGGAAAATAAAACATCAGGTTTTTTCACAAGAGCCAAGCTGGTTAAGCAGATTGAGTTCGATGATCAGCACAGGTACGAGTTGAATATTTAATTCGGACCAATGATGCCGAATCGTAAGGATTAGGGATTTTTCTTGCTATGTTTTAGATTTCGTATTGTCTGATGATTGATTTCTAGCGTTGTGTTCAGTTGTCTAACTTTTATGGCTCGTATGGAATTTCAATTTTAGTCAGCGAGCAGTGACAACCGCATTATGGTGCAACTTTCTTGTGTTTTCTCTCAAGTTCGGGGTCTGGTTATCGACCTCGAGCCATGTTATGCTGGCTGAGATGATCCACTCCGCCGCAGATTTCGCGAATCAGGTTATTTTGTTGGCCATACGTTATGTGTTTCTATAAAATTGAGGTTGTATTGATGATCATGGTTCATGACATATTCACCGTTGCAGATTGATTGATGTAGACTGCAATTAATTTGAATCGTTTAGAGGTTTAGACTCTAGAGGATCTGATATATGCTGACTTTGTAGGCGCTTCTTGCTTATGGCCTGACTAGCTCAAGGCGAGCACCGGATGCTCTCCATCCGTGAGTTATCCATACCTTGGAATGCCATTTCTGTAATTAATCTGTTATCTTTGTAGCAAATAGTTCATAGGTTAGCCAGGAATAATATAGTTCATATGTTTCTGTTTTCAGATTTATTTATCTTTTTTTTTCAAGAACAATAAATGGTGCGAGTATAAAGTGTGGAAAAATCTATCCTGTGATTGTGCTGAATATTATAATTTTTTATGCTGTTGAATATTTGGGGAAAGCACGACAAGTGTTTTATATTAAGACTGAGGAACATCAATAGCTTATTAGATAGTATCAATCACAGCAATGCATTCTGGCTATTTTCTTCTTGTAATGATTTTAAACATTATTCCTTGCCAGATCTTTCTAGGGATTGGGCTAATGTCATTCGCTCATGATGTTATTTTAGTAGTTTTTTTTTCTTCTAACGCTGTGTGTTCCAAGATCTTGGGCTGGCATGTTTGTTTGTATATGGTCTGATTTTCCTTGGTTCAAAACCGGTGCACTTACCGTGTAAATAGCCCGGACTTTTGTTATAAATATGATTTTAACTTATAATCATTATAGGTAAATGCCATATTGTAGGTAATACATATAGGAGCCAAAAGTTGAATTTTTTTTTTATTTTTTTTTTATTTTTTTTTTCTTTTCTTTTCTTATAGTGATGTTTTTAGTTAATATTTTGAATATCGGTGCTTTTGCAGGTATGGCTATTCCAAGGAAAGATTTGTTTGGTCGTTGATATCTGCTGTTGGCATATTTTGTCTTGGTTCAGGAGCTACTATAGTTCATGGAGTACAGAACCTGTGGACATCACAGGTATAAAAAAGTGTCGGCTGGACTCAGCCTTAATATTCTCGGTTAAAAATCATGAATTAACTGCCGAATTGGCCCTGACTTCTTTTTCTCCAGCCTCCTGAAAATATTCAGTATGCAGCTTTGGTGATTGGTGGTTCATTTGTTATTGAAGGTATTATTTTACCTTGTCTAATGATTAATCTGGATTCCTTTCCTTCAATATAGGTTTTCTAATAATGCTTATAGTAAACCTGTTTTCATGCTTTAGGTGCTTCTCTTATTGTTGCCATACAAGCTGTCAAGAAAGGTGCAGCTGCTGAGGGAATGAAACTACAAGACTACATATGGCGTGGTCACGATCCCACTGCTGTTGCAGTCATGACAGAGGTACTTTGCATGAACTGTTCTTCTTATACTTTGGTTCCATTGTTGCAATTCTTAAGTGGACAGATGATATGAGATTAGGAACAAACCCAAGGGACGCAACAATTGGGGTTGATAATGCCAGGGCCTATTGGATTTTAGTCGGGTTTTACGCCCCACGGTTATAAAAAAAGCTTATATAAAACTTATCCGATTTGGATATTTTTTTGCTTATTGTTTGCTCAATTATTTTGCAGTCAGCCATATATGAATCTTGGCCTAGCTGGGCATCAGTTATGTGAATTTTTATGGTCTCAAATGTGCAGGATGGAGCTGCCGTGGCTGGTCTTGTTATCGCTGCAGCGTCGTTGGTTGCGGTTCAGGCCACAGGGAACGCAATTTATGATCCCATTGGCTCAATCGTTGTGGGGAATCTGCTTGGAATGGTATGTCATACTAACACACTCACCTTCACAGACACCTTTATTTCTCTCACCCCCAATGGCCAAGGCAGCTAAAATAGAAATTCTTACTGGTATGCCATTTGTGACTTTTTCTGTAAGTGTTGCACGTATGGATTGTGCTTTCAGGACTATCTGTCATTGGTTCCATTTTGTTAATTTTACGAAATTTTATACCTTAGATTGCCGCGTATTGGCAGCGTTTGAAGAGCACGTCTACAATATTCATACTAGATGCTTTGCAACCAGTTCGGTTCCAAGTATAAAATTTAATTCTATTGTAGCTAAACTATATGCAAAATGCAGGTGGCTATATTTCTGATCCAGAGGAATCGCCACGCTTTGATTGGTAGAGCTATGGATGACAACGATACACACAAGATTCTCCAATTCTTGAAGAGTGATCCAGTATGCCAGTGACTGGATTGCAGTAAATTCACTTGCATTATTTCATGATTTCCTCACAATGAGACTCTTACCACTTTCTTTGTAGGCTGTGGATTCACTCTATGACTGCAAAAGTGAGGTAATTGGGCCTGGGTTCTTCCGATTCAAGGCTGAAATAGGTACTATGGACAATCCTTTTTAGCCTATTATTTTATTTAAGTTTTGCCAAGTATCTTCATCTGATTTATCCATCCTTGTTATACTATTGAGATGCAACACAATCCATAATGTCCTTGTAATAGTAATTTTGTAGATGACACTGATCAGTTTCGATGGTATTTGGTCTAATATCATCCTTTCTTTGGTTCCTGTTATGTCTAATAAGCTTGGAATTCATTTGGTTTTCTTTGTTCAAGCTTGAAAAATTCAAAGTTATAGGACTTCTAGATTCTAATGCTTACCAAAAACGGATTGCTAGACGACTTTTCAAAAAAATATTGTCTGCTTGAGTTGAGGAATTTGTAGCCGAAAGGTGGTGGTAACTCCTATAACGGGATCAAGCTGTTAAAAATTGTACCTATGAAAATCATTTGAGCTTTTTTAATTTTGAACTCTAAAATGGAAAGTAAATAAGTTTTGGAAAACTGAGAAAGTTGATTAGGCAGAGAGAGACCTTTGTAACTTATTTGAGAATCTCCACTGATTGGTGAAGCTTTTGGCTGCTACTTGTGAAAGAACACAGGATCCTGTTGATCCACCTGAACCATGTTTTCTTTTGGTGGATTATTCCTTGCGTTACCTTTCTCTGTGAGCTTTTGACTCAATTCACAATCTTGATGATACGGCCCGGGATTTGGATCTCGTAACGGGAGCAATTGTGATTATATCTTTAGTGACAAGAAGAGTGAAGAACGCAAGCTCCACCGAAACCTAACCTCTTCTCGTTCTTGAGAGAGATTAAGTTATTTGGTTGGAGGCTGATTTCTTCTTGAATGAAAAGACCTATTTATAGATAGGTCACTTACAACACTAATCCTACTTTCCAAATAAATGCATTTAATTAAATAAATTCGTGATAATAAAATGCGTAATTTAAAAACCCACTTCCTTAACTTAAAACTTAAACTTCCTAATTTAAAACCCTTAATTTTCCCAAACTAAAATTCCTTAATAGTAGATACGTATCACTTGATCATTGTAATTCACTGAATCAGTTGTGGAAGTAAATTCCAAGTTTTATCAAAGTTCAAGTGTACAGCTATCGAATTGAAAAGAAAATACATGCGGCACTTCCAAAGTGTTACATGATAATTAAGTTTCAAGGGATAATATTAACGTTACTCTCCTTTCTTTTGCTGTCTGTGGGAAATAGATTTCAATGGGGCGATGGTGGTGCAAAACTATTTAAAACGGACTGGTCGTGAAGAGTGGGCAAGACAGGTCAGTCATCAGAACTGTGACAATTTCATTTCACCTGATAAAGTTTTGATTTCTGCGAAGTTCGACAGTTTTACTTTATGTGTGTTGACTGTTTACTCAACACAAGCTAGTAGACTCTATTTCCATCCCCATGGAGAGAACAATTTCTTTTCATTCTTCACCAAATATTCATGGGTTCCTTTATTTTTTGTTTTTTTAAAGTTTATTTTTCTTCATTTTTTTTTTATATAATGGATAGGGGTGGATAGTTGGGGCTAATTTCTAAAATTAGAGGAGACTGTATGTTGTCAAAGTGTAACCTAAAAAATTACTAGCTGATTATTAGTTTTTGTCAGTCATTATATATATATATATATATATATATATATATATATATATATATATATATATATATATATATAAAACTACTTTGTGATTCTGATTTGGACCCGTAAAGTTCGTTTAAAATATAAGAGTTCTAAGTCTTCAGAAGTTTTTGTATAGTATACCTTAAAATTCATCACCGAACAATAACATGATACATTTGTGGGTTCTGTAAGACATCTGTTAGGATCTTGGTAATATGGGAATTCTAGTAATCATTGATCAGTAGATAGTTAAGGTTGAATTAGAATTGTTTGAAGTTATTATTACTTTCATAGTCATAAATTGAAAAAGTGCGAGAAAATGAAGGAACTCTTCTGGCAGTGACCGGACCTCTCGAAAGTAGGGAAAACTTAACATCAACATTTTAGTTTTATCCTTGTTTCTATCAATGTGTTTTGAGGTCTTCACAACATCAAAGAAGACTAGTCCAGCATTTAAATAATAACAACGCCCTGAAACCAATATGACGTTAACGAGTACCATATACAGATCCGTGAAGCTGCAAAGGAGAAAGACGATGATGCTCTCTTCAATATCATGTCAAGCTATGGTATGGCAATATAACTGAGTATCTGCTTTATGTTTGGGTCTTGTCTATGTCAATTTTTAGAGCCATAGTGTGTTCAATGCAGGTGAGGAAGTAGTTACGGCCTTGGGCAGCGAAGTTGATAGGTTAGAAAAGGAGATCCAATATCTAGTTCCCGGCATAAGACATGTTGATATAGAGGCTCACAATCCAACAGATTTGTTGCCATGATTTTTTTTTTTTTTTTTTGACATCCCATCAGTGCATTCGATTTTTGTGCACCGAACTGATTATTCTGATTTGTCTTGGAATTGTATGCCTTGAAATCTCATTGAGCTTCCGAGTGACAATGTTTTCTCGGGCCTCATCATGTTTGTCTCAGCTGAAGTACTTGAAGGTGAGATATATAAACCACAAACAAATAATCATGCTTTAATAATTTGTTAGGATGTAAAGAATATAGGGTTATACTATTTAAGGCTTGGATAGTGTAGTTAAAAAGTTGTATAATCTATAAACAGGAAGATTATGTTCCAAGAAAAGTCTATTTGATACAACCAAAGGTAGCTCAGAACTAATATTGCCGATAGACTCGGTTCACCAATAGGAATGACATTATTATCCGAGATTTGTTTACCTCTTCGTAACCCGATCAAAATGGGTTGGGTAATACTTGTTCTTAAGGGGTTAATAGATAATATTCGTTCCTAAGGGGTAATAGGTATTACTTGTTAAGATTTAATGGGTACGGGTACACGAAGTGTTTACCAATCTTGTTAACCCGATCCATTATAAGTTATAACAATTAAAACAATTAAAATTTTTAAAAAAGATTTAAACTAGTTTCCCTACCATTTCATCGATTATGTCTTCTCATTGAGCGGCAGCAACACACTCATATAGCAAAAGATCCGTTTCCCCGTCGATATCGTCTATTGCCGTTGATCTCATTTCTCTGTCGATCTACTCTCTCTCTCTCTCTCTCTCTCTCTCTCTCTCTCTCTCTCTCTCGGTCTTTTCCTCTGTTTTTGCACCGATCTCTTCTCTCACCGTCGATCCCATTTCTCCATTGATTTCAACTCTCTCGCTGTCGGTCCCTTTCTTTGTCACTCGCCTCATGGTTTCCATCTCGTCATCGCTCAGTTGTCCAATTCTCTTGAAGGACAACTTTGTTGTCAGTGAGGATTGAACCCACATTCTCCATTTTAGAGGTAGTGTGAAATTACCTACTAGACTATGTTAGGTACCGTAACTACTCTTTTATACACTCTACTCTAAAACCTTTTATCTTCTATTTTTACGAAGTAGCCAATTCAAATGAAATGTTTAGCACAATTGCGAATGTTTCATAAGTTAGTGCATTCTAGCCATTTATAGTGTAAAAATACTAAATACTCCTTCATGTTTGGGTGAACCCGTTTTTTCATAATTTCAAAATAATTAATCTAGGTGTCAAAAATATTAATCCACTTTTTTAATGCACTTTCTATATATACCAAATAGTTTCAAAACTAATTTCATCGTCAAAACTAGGCAACAAAATTTCAAAAAATTTAATCATGCCTATAATTTTGTTAATCCAGTTTCAAAACACACAAACAGGTTACATGATTTCAGACAAGGTACATGATTTAAAATATTTAATCGTGCCTTCAAAATATATATTTAATCCACTTCTATAGTAGAAAAAAAAACTAGCTAAAAATCAAGTTTGACTCGCCCATCTAAATAGGCAACAAAATGTTTGAAGTATTTTTTTGCCCTCGTCATCTGCTACGAGAAGGTAACGGAGTGTCAAAATATTTAATCCTGATTATAAAATATTCAATCCACATTCATATAACAAAAACACTCAAATGAAGAAGAAGAAGAATAATAAGAAGAAGAAGAAGAAGATATTAAATTGCACGAGATGGATTAGAATGATGCCGGAGATCAAAGATCAATAACGATGGCGATCGACGAAGATCGATGATTGGTGGCGATGGTGATGAGATCGATGAGATGGCAATGAAGATGACGATCGACGATGATGGCGACGAGATCGACATAGATAGATAGAGATGGCGACGAGATCGACAGAGATAGACAGAGATGGCGACGAGATCGACATAGATAGACAGAGATGGCGACGAGATCAACGAAGATGGCGATGAAGATTGCGACAACATCAACGAAGATAGACGAAGATGGTGACGAAGATGTCAACGACGATGGCAAGTTTGAACGACGGACCGAGCAGCCATGACGACGATGTCAAGGCTCGGCTCCAAATCCTGAGGTGTCGGTTTGAGAATTTGAATCCCGGCATGCCCGCTGCGAACGTGGAAAGGGTGCCGTTGAGCTCTGAAGATATGGCGAGCCCAAAGCTCTGAAATCGGAAAATGATCCCTCCAATAGCAAAATGACTCAAGGCGGGAGCCCAGAACAAAGTCAATGTCAAGGAGCGACATAAAGACGATTCTTCCAAGCTCGTCACGCCTCGCTCTCTACCTACACGACCTTGCCTTGCCATTCCATGCTTCACCGCGAAGGTCTCCATGCCTCATCGTGAGCCGTTCCATGCTTCGCCATGAGTCGTGCACCGTGCATCGCCACGAGCCTTCATTGTCGTACACTTGACTCGCCTTACCTTACACTTGACCAGCCTTGCCGTGCGCTTGACTCACCTCGCCATACACATGACTCGCCTTGCCACGTGTAACTCGCCTCGTTCTACACATGACTCGCCTCGGCGTGAGCTTGACTTGCCTTGTCGTGAGCTTGACTCGCGTTGCCACACCCGTACTACAATCGCTTGACCCAAGCTTATGTCCAAGTAATGACTCTCATGGCCGTACGACCATTTGACCTTGCCATACGATCGATTCAGGATTCTCTCCACCGTACGATCATTTAACCCTCCCATGATTCACATGGCCGTATGGCGAGCTGACATGTCGTATGGCCTAGCCATGAACTTCCCATGAGTCTGTCTTGCCTGTACGGCCACTTTGGACACTTACCCTGGTCGTACGGCCATTTTTCCCCATGACTTTGGCCATACGAGCAGTTGTTCAGGCCGTATGGCCATCCCTTGACTTCAAACATGCCGTACGGTCACCAAACATGCCATACGGCTTGTTCTTGATTCCAAACGTCCCGTACGGCCACCAAATGTGTCGTACGGCCACTCCCTGTTGTCAATGGTGCCCACAAGAAGAGTTGTAGTCTTTATTTTGTACATTTGATGTAATAATGTCTCACGAAAACTCTTGCTTGTAATTGCTTATCACTAATAAAAAGTTGAAACATTCATTCATTCTTCCTTGTCTGTTTGAAGCTTTATGATAAAACATTAGTCTTTAGTCCATAAACAAACTCAACAACTTACGAAGAGACAAATGTAGATTTACATGAACAAACTCTTCGTAGTTTGCTTAAAACAATATATTCGCAATCTAAGGGTCAAAGGACTATTGACCTAATTACGATTGTTAGGAGAATCTATGATACCTGATTATGGGGCATTTAGAGTTGGAGACTCTATAGTTCTTCTAGGTATCTTCCGAAGGTACTGAATTGACCAATGCACTTCTAGAGACAAAATAAGAACAAACCATTTAACCTCTTATGTCTTGAAGTCACTACGTATGAATTGCATCGTGCTTACCTTAGTCCTGAAATGAGACATGCCATTTCACAGCTTACGTATTCTCATTTGAGAAAGTCAGAGTTCGGACTCACTATGTGATTCTGAACATGACCTATCGGTGAAGTACTATGTTGTGAGAATGACATGAGTAACTTTGTGAAGATCTTATATATATGGAATTCATGTACAAGATTGCTGAAATGCAATGTATATCACCTCATGCTTTGTTCTTTGGAATGTGAATAACTGAACTGGTCAGTGTCCAAATTGAGTCATGATTCTTTTGGATGAAACAATGTGACTTGTTAGCTCCTCGTAAATACATTGTTTCTAACTTATTCACAAGCGACAAAGGAGTTGAGGAAATAACAGCTAGAATGGTAAAATGGTAATTTTGTAAATCCCGACTAGCTGATGATATTCATGAAGGGTAAACATTGATAACATTATGTGGATCTACTCATCATAATTAGGTTGAATTCTTGAGTAGAAAATAAATTCATTTGAACCGAGAGATTTTCAGTGTCAACTCTTTAGTGGAGTCAGTTGACATTAAGCTAAACTTGGAAAAGGTTTGTGAACTTTTGAGTCCAAGTATTTAGCTCAAGCTTTGTTCATTTGGATCCATGAGGTCACTGTCACAAATCACATCGAGTAGGAATAGTTAATCTAGAAGCTAAGTCAAAACAAGAACAAGACAAGTTTTATGAAAATTGTCAAAAGACTAATTTTGTCTTTTTGGACATAGTATGAAATGAATGTCAATAAATTTTTGACATGGTCATTTGATGACTTACATCCACTCGGCCAAATTAGTTTAATTGGGCATTGTGGATTAATTTCATTTCATAAGAATTTTGTTGAAAATTCTTAATGGGCTTTTCTTATGTTGTCATGAACAAGTGAAGAGGCTTCTAGAAGCTCCTTCTAGTCTTCTTGGCCGCCCATCACCCAAAGAGAGAGAGAATATTTTGTGCATAAATGTATGAAGATACTTGCCAAAAGAAAAAGAGGAAACAAATTTCCTCTAAGAGGAATAAGGGAAATCGGCCAAGGCTAAGGGGAAGCAAAAGAGGAAACAAATCCAAGCCTTCTAGAAGGCATATTGGCCGTGTGACTCTAAGGGAGAAGGAGTAAATATTTGCTCATGAATATGTGATATTCTATAGAAGAGGAAACTACCTTATTGAGGTAAAACCTCTCCTATAAATAGAGCCCTCATTCTTTACATTTTATTCATTCCAAAGTTTTAGAGATTGAGAGCCTCTCTCTCTAGAATATTGGCCGACTTCCTCTCTATCTCTCTAGTTATTTTTCCGTTTTTGTTTTGGGACCTAGGTCCACAATTGACCTAGCTTTTTTAGCTCTTCGACTTTGAGACTTGTTCTCTAGTCGTCGTGTTTAAAAGTGCCCACTCACTAATTCCTTTTCTCTCGAGTGATTCTTGTGATAGAAACTGTCGTGGTTGCTCGTGTTGCCGAGGAAAGAAGAGAGATGTGCTATGAGAGGAGACGAACGTTGCAACTTTCCAAAAGCTTCTCAACGTTCAAGCTTCTAAAAAGGTTAGTAAATTTATAATGCTCATAATAGTTTTATTTACGTGTACATGCTCTTTGTCTAGGTTAGTAAAATTGTTTTACTTGTCAAAAGAAAATTTTTAAAATTCCGCCGCTTACCCGAAGCGTTAAACTTTTTTTTAAACCCTAGATCAATTCCAACAAATGGTATCAGAGCTATGGTCAAAGATATGCATGTACATGTAATTAAAATTATGAGCTTGAAAATCGTTTTCGAAAGTTTACTAATTTTGTGACAAGTTAGAATTGTTTTTTTAGATTTTTTTTTTTAATTTATTGGTCTTGCCTTTAAATTAAAAATCATGTTGATTTTCTATGAGTTTTGGATGTTATTATAACAAATTAGAATCAGTTCTAAAAGTTTTTAATTTTTTATATTAAAAAACGTGTTTTTAAGTTTGAGAAAATTTTGAGTAAATTTTGTGACTAGTTATATTGTCTTGCTAGTTTCTTTTATTTACTTGAATCGTTTTATGCTTGTTGTTATTTCTTTTATATCATGTTATTACCTTGTTAATAAAACACAAATAAAAGCCTTAACAACTTCCTAAAAACGTTCTGTTACACTCGATTCTTTTTACGCACTAAAAGACCGAACTTTAATTATTTCTGTTTTCTTCGAGCTAGAGTAAAACCCGCAGTAAAAGTGGCATAACTCTCTGCTCAGAATTCAAAATTTAATGATTCTTGAATTAAATTAAAGGTCTGTCTGTCCTCTTTCCAATGCCACCGTTTGGGTCAAAAGGACATCGGAGACGTTAGTTATGGCGATTTTACTCCGAGGTGCGCGGTTGTTCCGAAAGTCCAGTTTTTTTTTTTTTTTTTTTTTTTTCAGAAATCCGGATTTTCAGCCCCACTACCATGAGTTATAGAACTCTAATGAGAAAATTTTCTTGAGAAAAAATGTTTTTTTTATAAGATTATAAACATAATGTGAAAGATTAAAATGTTTTGACTTTTGAAAGTTTAATTGAAATTAATTTTTTACAAAACTAGTTTGAATTTTGAAAAACCGTTTTCGTTTTCAAACTTGAAAATATTTTGTCATCCAAATCAAATAAGTTTTCAAAATGTTTTCAAAACTATATCCATATCACATATGTTCAAAATCTATATGCTCTTGAAAATTTAAGTGGGAGGTCTCTTCGTAGACAAGCCGAAAAATAAAAGATGTGTAATCTCAAACTTTCAAGTGTTCGAGTGAGTTGAAGTTCACACTTCCCTCATGCACTTTCCCCGAATAGAAAATAGGAAAAGATCCGGGTATGTACCCTGTGCCTTTATACACCAACACTGCTCTGAACATGAACTTTTAGGATTCTTTTCTAGTTGTTCGCTCTATCGTTCTATAACTAGGAAATCCGTTTCCGACCTTATAAGAGTCGATGTACCAACTCCAAAAACTAAGTGGGAGGTTTATACTCGTTGTTTGTAACCCACGATCCCCAACACTAGTGAAAGAAGTAATTAACGTGAGACTAAGATCCACTCTTGTGGCCCTCTCTTAAATGGGAGTACTCTAAGGCGTTTTTGCTTCGATCATTGCTCAATGAGCTACGTCCGAGAGTGAGACGATGAAGGCAAGGCCTCCCCTTGGGGGATTGTATTTCAAAGTTGACCGTTTGGACTAAGTGGTTGGTTGCACACTTAGGCTCAATCGCTAGTAATCCTCCCTTGAGGCTCTGCGAAAGGATGTGACTGATCAAACAAATTTAAAAGGTGGCTAGTCAAAATTAGTGTATTGACATCTTGGCTAAGCATTAATGATGCGTCATTTACTTATAAATGGAGATTTTTTACGGCCTTGTCATTTACTTACAATTACGTCGACTGGAAACGTAACCTCGACATAGTCCTTACTGTCGACAAGCACAAATGGGTTCTCACCACCCCCTGTCCTCAAACGAATGAAGATTCGATACAAGAGGAAAAAGACGCCCTGGCGGCTTGGCTCCGATCCGATGAGATTCCGAGGTGGTATATTTTAGCATCTATGAACAATGTGTTACAACAACAACATCGTGACATCTAGACTGCCGCCAACATGCTCTACAATCTCCACGAGATGTTTGGAGGGCAAGGATGTCAAGCTAGGCAACAAGCAGTCCGACAGTTTATGAACTGTCGTATGAAGGCTGGAACTCCCGTTAGAGACCTCATGATGCTGATCATTAGTTATCTAAACGAAATGGAGATTCTTGGATCTGAAATTGATGGGGAGACTAAAATAGACAAGATCTTAGAAATTCTCCCTGAATCTTTCAATACCTTCAAGCTGAATTACTCCATGAACAAGATAGAGTACACTGTTACCGAGCTTATGAAGGAGCTTCAAACCGCTGAGGGACTCACTATGAAAAATAGGGCTCAAGGAGAGGTACATGCTAATGCCTTCACCTCTGGATCTAAGAAGAGACCTCGCAATGTCTGGAGAGTTCGATGACTTTCTTAAAGAAGAAGGTATCGCTTCTCAGCCTACCGCACCTAGCACACCTCAACAAAACGGAGTGTTAGAGAGAAGAAACCGAACTCTTATGGAGATGGTTAGATCAATGATGAGTTACTCATCACTCCCTCTTTCATTTTAGGGATATGCCCTCGAAACAGCCGCTTACATTCTGAACCAAGTTCCGTCCAAAACGGTTCCTGATACTCCTTATGAACGATGGACTGGCCGTAAAGTAAATCTTGGCCGCATCGAAATTTGGGGATGCCCTGCACACGTGCTGAGGCAAAAGACTCGCAAGTTGGCTAGTAGGTCAGAATTGTGTCTGTTCGTTGGATATCCAAAGGAAACCAAAGGTTTCACATTCTATAGTCCCGACAACGATAAGACTTTCATTAGCACGAATGCTCGTTTCCTTGAGGATGACTTTATGAAGGATGCAAAACCTAAAGCAAAATTGTGCTTGAAGAAAAGTTGGGTGAGGAAGCTTCTACCTCATCTGTAAGAACTGTTCTTACCCCAACTGAAACATAACCTAACTCTTCAGAATCTCGTCAAGTAGTACTTCGACGTAGTGGGAAGGCTACTCAAAAGCCTGACAGGTACATGTCATATGGAGACTCTCTCGTAGCCGTCTCTGACATGGATGATCATGTTTCCTAGAGCCAAGCGATGGATTATTCTAAATCAAACCTTTGGCTTGACGCCATGAAAGTTGAAATGCACTCGATGTATGTCAACAAAGTCTGGAAACTTGTAGACCTTCCTGAAGGGATTAAATCCGTAGGGTGTAAGTGGATATACAAGAAGAAAAGGGGTCCGGATGGGAACGTCGAGACGTTCAAAGCACGACTTGTGGCTAAGGGTTATACCCAACAAGAAGGGATTGACTATGAAGAAACCTTCTCGCCAGTCGCGATGCTTACATCCATCCGCATAATTCTATCCATAGCTGCAGCTCTCGACTATGAGATCTGGCTTGGATGAACTAGTATGATCCTCTTTGGATCAGAATTGTACGGCCTTTCTGAATGGCAATCTTGACGAGCGCATTTATATGGCTCAACCTGACGGTTTCGTGGAAGAAGGTCAAGAGACCAAGGTGTGTGAGTTGCTTAAGTCCATTTATGGATTAAAGCAAGCATCTAGGTCATGGAATATTAGATTCGATGAAACTGTAAAGAGCTTCGGTTTTGAGCAGTCAATAGATGAGCCGTGCGTTTACAAGTTAATGCACGAAGGTAAAGTTGTGTTTCTGGTACTGTATGTCGATGATATATTACTCATAGGTAATGATGTGGGTAAGTTATCCGAGGTTAAGGTCTGGTTAGCAAAGAAATTCGATATGAAAGATCTAGGAGAAGCCGCGTACATTCTGGGGATTTAGATCTTTCGAGATAGGAAAAACCGGACTCTGTCGCTCTCTCAAGCATCTTATATTGATAAGGTGATGGATTGCTTCTCGATGCAAGACTCCAAGAAGGGTCAAACACCCTTTAGGCATGGAGTCTCACTCTCTAAGGACCAGTCTCCCAAGACTGCACAAGAGATTGAAGACATGAGAAAAATTCCTTACGCCTCAGCCGTAGGAAGTCTCATGTATGCTATGCCTTGCACTAGACTTGACATCTGTTTCGCCGTTGGCGTAGTTATTCATTTCCAATCCAATCCTGGACCCAAGCACTGGATTGCTGTTAAGCATGTTCTTAAGTATCTTCGAAGAACTATGAACTTGATGCTTACATATCAAGTACTGACCTGACTATGACGGGATATATAGACTCCGATTTTCAAGCGGATAAGGATTCCAAGAAATCCACTTCGGGATCTGTGTTCATCCATAATGGTGGAGCTATTGGGTGGAGAAGTATTAAGCAGTCTTGCATTGCTGACTCCACAATGGAAGCAGAATATGTGGCTGCTTGTGAAGCATCCAAAGAGGCTGTATGGCTTAAAAAATTCCTTAAGGATTTGGAAGTTGTTCCAAATGTTGACGAGCCCATGACCCTTAATTGTGATAATAGTGGGGCTGTCGCTAACTCAAAGGAACCTCGAAGCCATAAGCGCTCTAAACATATTGAGAGGAAATACCATTTGATTCGAGAGATCGTGCAGCGCGGAGACGTGGAAGTGAAGAAGATCTCAACGGTGGACAACCTGGCAGATCCATTCACCAAGGCCCTAGCGAACAAGGTCTTCAACCAACATCGAGAGGGTTTAGGCATGAAGGACTACACACATCTTCTTTGAGTCAAGTGGGAGTTTGTTGTCAATGGTGCCCACAAGAAGAGTTGTAGTCTTTATTTTGTACATTTGATGTAATAATGTCTCACGAAGACTTTTGCTTATAATTGCTTATTCATTAATAAAAAGTTGAAACATTCATTCTTCCTTGTCTGTTTGAAGCTTTATGATAAACAAACTCAACAACTTACGAAGAGACAAATGTATATTTGCATGAACAAACTCTTCGTAGTTTGCTTAAAACGATATATTCTCAATCTAAGGGTCAAAGGACTATTGACCTCAGTACGATTGTTAGGAGAATCTATGATGTCTGGTTATGGGGCATTGAGAGTTAGAGACTCTATGGTTCTTCTAGGTATCTTCCGAAGGTACTGAATTGACCAGTGCACTTCTAGAGACAAAATAAGAACAAACCATTTAACCTCTTATGTCTCGAAGTCACTACGTATGAATTGCATCGTGCTTACCTTAATCCTGAAATGAGACATGCCATTTCACAGCTTACGTGTTCTCATTTGAGAAAGTCAGAGTTCGGACTCACTATGTGATTCTGGACATGGTCTATTGGTGAAGTACTAAGTTGTGAAGATGTCATGAGTAACTTTGTGAAGTTCTCATAAATATGGAATTCATGTACAAGATTGCTGAAATGCAATGTATATCACCTCATGCTTTGTTCCTTGGAATGTGAATAAATGAAGAGTTTTGTGCTGAGTTTTTGGATTGATTATTGCGGAGCTCATAGCAGCGGTGGCAAAGTGTCGTGTTATATTGGAGGTGAAATGTTATATATTTATCTTATTTTAATAATATTTTTATTCTCTATGTTAATTTACTTTGTAAGTCATCAATTATATATAACTACCATCTTTTGGAAATAATTAGTATGTTTTTTTTATCAATATTTTTTAAAAATCCATACCAAATTTGTATACCAAAGTATAAATTTAACTCTTGCTTATTCTTTAATTCTTTAATGCATTATAATTCATACGCGCTTAGCGCGTTCACCAAACTAGTTGGAGAGGTCATGTCTTTTTGTGGATAAATTTTTTTATGGCAAAACCGCTCTCTCAACTGTGAAAAACCGCTCTCTCTCTCAGATTCGCCTCCGCCTCTCTAATTCGCCGCCGTCGCTGTTCTCCTCCGCCGCAAAGATTCGCCTCTTCTCCGTCGTCGTGGTCCTCCGCTGCCAAGGTATGTCTCTATCTCTCTCAGAATTGAGTTTTTGTTGTTTTTATTATTGCAACTTGTTATGTTTTTTGTCTATAAATTTGTGTTCTTTATGTTGTTTTGGATGTTTTTTGGGAGTTTTGATACTGTATCTGCTTAGGGATTGAGAGAGTAGGTCTTGACACTCAGTTTTGTTTTTGAGTTTGTTTTGTCGCTTGAAATGCTTTGAGTTATAGCAACAATACCAACAATGATATAAGTCTGCAAGCGTAAAGAAAAATAATTGTTTGAACAACTCCACGGCCTTGACCGGGCTCCCCATCTGACTTGATGAGGGGATTGGCGATTGACTCACCGGATCGTGTCGATACCTCAAAATGCTAACCCTAATGAACCAGATCCAAATCGAGCGGCCTTCCGTCACTCGAAGAGGCTAGGGATCTCTCGATTCGTATTCAAAACCAATAGGTTGTTTTGTTGTTGTTTTTTATTGTTGAATTTATGTGTTAAGGTCTATCGTAACCTCACTAGTTTTTGAAGTTCTCTCCGACGGATTATTCTCCTGGTCCGACAGCAATGGCGCCGATGACCAAAACATAATTTCTCGTCACCAGTGTCATGCTCTCACCCAAATTCATGGACGACTTATCTTTTCTGCTAGGCATTTCGTCGAACAAGTAGCGATAAATCAGAAAGACTACTGTGAAAGTAAGAAGACGACATTAGATTCATCACTGCATATGATTAAGAATTAATGACATTTTTGGCCCCTCGTCTTTGACCTCTTTAACACCTTGGTCCCTGATGAAAAAACCCTGCAGTCTTGGGCCATTATGACCAAACAATTTTCATATTTGGTACTTCTGTTAATTTTTCTGTCAAAATTGCCTGATACTCATCACGTGCAAGTCACGCCTGTGAATTATGGAGGGTAATTATCGTTTTGCCCTTACATTGGAGATTTTATGGAATTTTTTTTTTTGAATTTTTTTTGTAACATCCCTCTCTCTCTCATTGCAGAATCTGTTTAGCAGCTCTGTTTACAAAAGGAAACATTCCAACGACGACATATAAGACCGGAGAAGCTACAGTTCTTCCCCTCTGCAAATTTCGGAGCTCGATTAGGGTTACATCTCCGCTCTTCACCGGAGAACCCACATTGCTTCCACTCGGCAAATCCCGTACCTCAATTAGGTTCTCGTTTCGGGCGATCCGGCTCGTGTTCATGATGGTGAAACCCTCCTTGGCCGCGGCGGCGTTGGCTTTGTTGTTCTGATCTTCTTGTCTGAAGCGTCTCTCGCGGTGGCCGAGGATCCTCGGCTGCGAGGCGACTCGGGCGACCACTTCCAGGACTGATCTGAATCAAGAGCGATCTGAATCACGACTTTGAATGAGAGCAAGCCGCCGCCTTCCTCCCCCGCCGGCAATCGGAAGCCCACTCCCGAGATAAGGAGAGCCACTCCGTCTCGCACCTCCGCCACCGCCGACCACTCCCACTCCCACTCGGAGAACTCCAAACCCTCGGCCGAGAACCCCAACCGATGGCCCGCCCGGGCCCGCCTCTCCCTCACCCGAAGCGTCGATTTCGGCGCCGCCGCTGACTCCTGGAGGCTCGCCCCCCTCGGATCTGACTCCTGGAGGCTCGCCCCCCTCGGATCTGACTCCTGGAGGCTCGCCCCCCTCGGATCTGACTCCGAGACGGGTCTCCTTCGACGGCAGGCTCAACTTGGATTTGGGGACCGCAGAGCCATTCGTCGATATCTCCGACACCGACAGCGTGTCCTCCGGCAGCACCGGCGGCGGCGGGGCAGTCTCGTCCTCGTCAGCGTCGTCCCGAGTGAGAGCCGGATGCCACGCGGGCTCGTGGTTTCAGCCAAATTCTGGCAGGAGACCAATAGCCGGCTTAGGAGGCTTCAGGATCCAGGGAAGCTCTGGAGCTCTTCGGCGTCGACTCCGGTGAGAGGAGGGAGCGTGAGCCCGTGCCGGCCGATGAGTGCGACTCCGTCGATTCTGAGCTTCGCGGTGGACGTGGTACGCAGAGGAGACTTGTTACGCGCAGAGGAGACTTGTCAAAATTGTTAAATTATTAGAATATTCAAATTATTAAAGGAAATTAGCGAGATTACATAATTACCCTCCACAAGTCGCAGGCGTGACTTGCACGTGACGCGTATCCGGCAATTTTGACAGAAAAATTAACAGAAGTACCAAATATGAAAATTGTCTGGTCATAATGGGCCAAGATTGCAGGGTTTTTTTATCAGGGACCAAGGTGTTAAAGAGGTCAAAGACGAGGGGCCAAAAATATCATTAATTCTATGATTAAAAACCCAGATCTGGCTTCGTTCCTTCTTTTTTGGGTTTCGATACTTAGTTTTTCGGATCTGGTTTTTTCTGGCCCCGTTTTTAAATCTAAAAGGTAAACACTATGTGTTTTTTTGGTTACTCCTCTTGAAATAATCTGCTCATCATCTTCACATCCTCTGTTGTGACTCGTTTTTTTGTTCTATTATTTTTTGGATGTTTTTTTTGGATCTTGTTATCAGGATTATCCCTCTGTCTGTTTGCTTTTCCTTTCTTAGTTTTTTTTACGCAATAGGGAATTCATAACATCGGATTATGTGCCCACCTAGTTTTTGTTCATAACATCGGATTACGTGCTTATGCCAATTGTTTTTTTTCTTATCCTTTTTGCTCCTCTTCTTCGGATTTCTTAAGTCTGCTCGTTTCTGATCAGCGGTGTAGTTTTTTATTCTCCTTGCTATGTCCTCTTAACAAATTTTCAACGTGTTTATGGTTCTCATCCTTCCTTCTCATAGACATATAATCACTTTTTTCACCAATCTTCTCAAAAGTGTTTGTTATTTAATTAAATAATCACATATTTAATTCTTGATATTAATATTTCTCTTGTTTTCTTCGGTTCATTTCTGTAACCGCTTCTGTCCCCCTTTGTGGTATTTTTTTGGTTCCTTGTAACCGTTTTCTGATAAAACAATCTTATATGCTTTCCAAATTCCAAAGTTACTACACAAAAAGAACATAAAGATGTTTTTCATCTTGTTCACTAATAATAGAACACAAAGATAGTACAAGGCACCTTTACAATTCTTTATATTCTTTGTATAGTGAACAGCCTCTTTGAATTTGGAAAGCAGTAGTTAATAGATAAAACACATAATTTTTTTTATCCTTTTTGAAAACTAATCAATAGCATCCTTGTAAATACAAAGAAGTTGAACCACGATGAAACCTTCTTCTTATCCAATACGTCTTTTAATTTGCCTCGCAGAAAACAACCACAGATGGAACTCATACCTCCGACGAAACAGCTTACTATACTAGGAAAGGGAAAGCAATCATGGAACAAACTACTATAAAAAAACCCGGTTGATACTGGAAAACAAGACGACCTCGAATATCTCTGCAAAGATCCACCAATTCCTAACAAGAAATCAACAAAACAATCAGCCAATTAAACTGCTTCTATGGGATCAAGCCACTAATCAAAACCGTAATCCTGCGTTTGGAAATTTAAGATTATTTTCTCAGTTCTTAAGCCACTTGTATGTCCTCTCAGCTTCGCGTTTTTTACTTCCTAATATCCTTTGTATCCCCAACTTCTCTTACTTCATATCAGCACTCCTATTTGTACATAGTTAAATCTTGTAATTCAATAGTTTTATCCTGAAACCAACGTGTATTCTGTTTAATGTTATAATTTCGATGTCTTAGTTTTATCCTGAAACCAATGTGTATTCTGTTTAATGTTATAATTTTGATGTCTTTGTTTTTTATACATCTCAGTACGCCCTCTCACACTTTCACCTTGATTTTCTTTAAATAAACTTCAATTCATATCTACATCATAATTTAAAAGGGTTCAATTATATTTTTTCTTTGACTCAGATTCTCCTTTGCTGAATGTTTTGAGGATCTGTACAAAATTATAAGTCAGTAAATAAAAGATCACATTATCTGGTATTTTGCTACTCCGAACTCTTAACAAATAAATGGTTTAGTTACTAAATTATGGAATAGTGTTATCGTGTCCCTAAAATGCAATACAATTGAATCTAACGCAATACATGGGAACAAATCATGAACAACTAATCAAGGAACACAAACGTGGTCTTATAAGTAGATGGTTGGAGGATTAATTGTCAAACAGAAGGAAAAAATTTGGTAACACATCAGATAATTTTAACTTCAGATATCACTGATTAGGGATTCACAATTAAGTTTGAACTTATTTGAACCATGTTTGAGTCAATAAGGAAAGGGGTCTTTAGGTATTTATTATTAATGAATTATTTACTAAGTATGATGATGACATTTCCTCTGCCAATGTACTGGTAAATGACAAACACTTAACTGATTTTCCTTGGGTATCAAGATAATATAAGTAGTGCCACTCACCGACAACGTCCTTTGTATCTCCTGGTCTATTTGGAATGCAAGGAATAAAATGATCTTTGAAAACATTAAGAAGGACCCTTACCAGATTACTTCGTGGACGTCAATTTTTCTTCATGAATTTCAGTCTGCCCAATCCAGACGCTCATCTTCTGTTAGCTTACCGAGCGGTCCTGATTCCAAACAGGACCGCTCCCAAGCAAGATGGGTACCCTCAAGTTGCGACCTCTACAAGCTCAACGTCGATGCCTCAATTCCAAAATCTTCTAACTTTTTTGGAGTTGGAGCTGTTATTCGCAACTCTTCTGGACTGGTCATGGCTGCATTGGCTCAAAATCTCCTAGGCAAATTCACGGTCAAAGAAGCTGAAGCTCTCGCTCTTCACTACGGCTTATCTTGGGCTTTGGACGTGGTGGAGTCAGATGCTAAGACGGTGGTGCAAGCTTTTGGAGAGGAAATCTTCTTTCAAGAATGAGTTTGGTTCCATTTTGTCTGATGTATCTAGTTTATTGTCTAACTTTCCAGGAGTAAAGTTGTCTCACATCTATAGAGAAGCCAACATGGCAGCCCATGGATTAGCAACCTACGCTCTTTCCATAGATGATCAACTCGTTTGGTTGGATGATTTTCCTCCTTCGATAGAGTCTGTAATTAATCAAGAACGTTTGTGATTAATAATAGATTTCTATTTGGGAAATGGCACTAGATAGTAGTCTTTTTGATACTTTTGACCACAATGTTGTGGTCATTGTTTTTGGACAAAAATACTACCTAACCATGTGAGAAAAGTCTTAATTGCCCTTTGGTTTTTTATTTTGTTCATTTCCATCAAACTTGCTCTCAGCTCTCTCTCTCCTCGTTCATTGTTTCAGAGCTCTCTCTTTCTCTTCTTTTTTCTTCAATTGTTCATTTAAGGTAAAAAAAAGTTTGCCTTTTTCTGTTTGTCGTCGCCAGTGGTTTGTCCGTCGTCGCCGAAGAGGTAAACTTTATCTCTTCATGTTGGCGAACGAAATCTGGGAATTTCTGGGTGGGTTTCGTTCGTGTTTGTTTATTGGTATGAGTTTCATTGTTGATGTACGGGTTTCGTGTTTCGTTCGTGTTTATTTATGGGTTTCATTCATGTTTTTGGGTTTCATATTTATGGGTTCGTTCGTGTGTTTTGGTAAAAAATGTTTTTTTTTTTTGGTTTCATGTTTATGGGTTTCATTCGTGTTTTTGGGTTTCATATTTATGGGTTCGTTCGTGTGTTTGGGTAAAAAATGTTTTTTTTTTGGTTTCATGTTTATGGGTTTCATTCGTGTTTTTGGGTTTCATATTTATGGGTTCGTTCGTGTGTTTGGGTAAAAAATGATATATATTTTTTTTGTATTGTCGGAGCTGACATACAAGTCTACAATTTCATTTATTGTAGACATACAAGTCCTCAATTTCATTTCTTGTAGACTTCTATGTCTACAATAAATGAAGTTGTAGACTTCATGTTGGCGAACGAAATTTTGGAATTTATGGGTGAGTTTCGTTCGTGTTTGTTTTTTGGTATGAGTTTTGTTGTTGACGTATGGGTTTCGTGTTTCGTTCGTGTTTATTTATGGGTTTCATGTTTATGAGTTTCATTCGTGTTTCTGGGTTTCATATTTATGGGTTTGTTAATGTGTTTGGGTAAAAAATGGTTTTTTTTGTATTGTCGAAGCTGACATACAAGTTTACAACGTCTGAAATTGTAGACATACAAGTCTACAACTTCATTTATTGTAGACATAGAAGTCTACAATAAATGAAATTTTAGATTTGTATGTCTACAATAAATGAAATTGTAGACTTGTATGTCAGCTCCGACAATACAAAAAAAAAAAAAACCATTTCAGAGTTCCTCCAATCCTTTCTCGGTCGATCTCTCGGTTCGGCAGTCTCCTCTGGCTCGGCGGATGTTCTCAGGCTCGTCGGAGCTTCGTCAAAAGCTTCTCTGATGGATTTTCCTTGGTCTAGAGTCGGTGGAGCTCGCGTCTCCTTTGTCTCAGCCGAGTCACGCGGCGAAGAAAAGAGAGGTTCGGAGCTCGCGATTCTCCTCTTTCCGGTCGGAGTTCACGCGAAGATTGGCTCGGATTGGGCTGAGCTCGGAGTTGTGCGTCAGAGGCAAAATACGGCTCGCGACGGAGCGGGTTTTGGCCGGACTTGCAGAAGCTCGGGCGGTGGTTATAGCGTCGATTTCGCTAGAAAGTTAGGAGAGAGAGAGAGCGGGAATGTAGAGAGAGACTGAAGAGAATTTGTTTTTTTATTATTAATTTATTAGTTTTCACGTATGTGTGTGGTGTGGGTATGTTTACAAAAGGGCAAAATTGTACTTTCTCAGCTGATCAACTACTATTCTTGTCCAAAACATTAACTTTCATATTTTGGTCCAAATTATGAAAAGGGGTACTACTTAGGGTCATTTCCCTTTCTATTTAAAAAAAAAAAAATAGTTGGATAGGAGAAGAACAAATAACAAACCCGAAACCCAATAACACACTTTGCACATTTTCTTTCTTCGTTCGAACTTTCCTTGTTCTTCTTTTTCCCTCTTTATCACTGTCGGAAATCGGCCAGGACTTGTCGACAAGGAAAAAGAAAAACCCATTAATCGACGAGCGAGCGCGAATGTCGCAGAGGAAGACGACGCCTTTTGCGGCGGCGTTTGGGTCTCCGCCGCCACCGCTTGGATCGCTGACTGGAACGGCGTCGGTGGAGGCGGAATCGACGGGGTACATGAATGATTGGAGGAGATTCAAGGAAGCCGGGTTTCTTGACCAGTCGGCCATGGCGAGAAAAGACCAGAATGCACTCAACGAGAAGGTCTCCAAGCTTGAAGGCGAGGTCAGACTCACTCATTTCATTTCTTCTGATTCTGTGTTGTTGATGTTGTAAGTTATGTGGATTTGTGAGATCAAAAGAAAGTCTCTGATTTTTTGAATTGTAAGGACGATAACCCACTATCAGGAACTAGGTTAAACTTAATTCCTTGTTTATGTGTACCTTTTATTCAGAACTGCAGCCAAATGGCTTTACATTGAAATGAATTTTTTTTAACTTTTTGTCTTGAGAATATATAGAACGTGTTTCTTTGCTTCGATATCGCAGAAGAGTGATTACAACATTCCGAGATTAAATTATAAAAATTAATCTCTATATTGCTTATGAATGAAAATGACTATATAAAGGGATGTTCTTGTATCCTTTGGTATTGTGTTCTCAATTGGACAACAAAGTGTTTGTTTATTTATTATATTTTATTATAAGTATTTAATTTTTTTGTGTGTAACAATATAGTTGAACTAGTTAATATGACAGTTTTATTTTTCAAATTCATATTATATTTCAGCTCTCACGAATTCTCTGTTGTGCAGCTCTTTGATTACCAGTATAATATGGGACTCCTTTTACTTGAGAAGGAAGGTTGGACTTCAAAGTATGAAGAGCTGAGGCAAGCTCTGGATGAAACCCATGAGATTATGAAACGCGAAAAATCAGCCAATTTGATTGCATATACCGAAGTTGAAAATCGAGAGGCAAATTTGAGGAATGCCTTGGTCTACGAAAAGCAATGCGTGGCTGAGGTATTTTGTTTTCTTCATCCTCATATCATTTTTATGTCGCTTGAACTAATCCGTTAAAGTCGAGCGTCTTTGTTATTTTTTTAATACAGCCATTTATGACGTTGATTGACTTGTCCAGTTTTGATCCGATATTATAATTCATCATTATTATTATTATTTTTTTTTGTTGGAGACCCGATTGACTAATATTCACGTATGTTACCTTCTGCAGCTTGAAAACACTTTGCGTGAAATAAATACAGAGCGTGCCAAAGTCAAGCTATCTTCTGATTCCGCGGTGGCTGAAGCAAGTTTAATGCTCATCGGAATTGAGGAGAAATCTTTAGAACTAGAAAGGAACTCGCGAGCTGCTGAGGCTAAGCTTGCTGAGGCGAATCGGAAGACTGCTAGTTTGGGTATAAGGTTGGAAGAAGTGGAGGCTCGCGAGAGCTTACTTCAGAAGAAGCTACATACATTTAGCACCGAGTATGGATTTCGTATAATACCGTGTCGTAATTATAATTTTTGAATTATTCGGGAAACAGGATTTTTTTAATTTGTTTCATTGTGATTGGATTTAGGAGGGAGGCTTACAAGGCGAGATTCGAGAGGCAGCATGAAGACTTGCGAGAGTGGGAGCAGAAATTGCACGAAAGGGAAGATAAGCTTTGCAAGGGTCGGAGTACTCTCGTTGAGAGGGAAGAGAAGGTGAATGAAAACGAGAAGAGTCTTTCGCAGAGGGAGATGAAACTTCAGGCTCTTCAGAAGCAGAATGATTCTTCGCTTTTGCATCTCAATCAAAAGAAAGAAGATGTAAATAAGCGGCTGGAAGATCTGATTTCTAAAGAGAAGGTGCATTTTTTTTATTGGTCGTTGCTGCTTCTGTCGGCAAGTAAAATCTGACAGTTAAAACCTAAAGCCTTGTTCTTTTATTGTCATTGAAGGAAGCTGATTCGTTAAGAATGTCTTTGGAGAAGAAAGGGACGGAATCGGAATTGCTAGAAGAAAAACTAAGTGCACGAGAAAAAGTGAGCAGCGCACTTATTTCTAATTTTTTTTTTCTGTTGTATGAAGTACAAGAACTTGCTCTTGGGCTGACCGAACACGTATATCAATGACAGAGTAATATAATTGTAATTTTTTTTTTGGTGTGTTGCAGATTGAGGTTAAGCAGCTTTTGGATGAGCACAAAGCCGTTCTTGATGTAAAGATGCGTGAGTTTGACTTGGAACTTGAAGAAAAGAGAAAGACAATTGAGAAGGAGCATTCTTGCAAGGCAGATTCTGTGAGAAAGAAGGAAGCCGAAATCAATCACAGGGATGAAATGTTGGTCAAGAGAGAACATGCAGTGCATGAGAGATCGGAGAGGCTTAAGGAGAAAAACAAAGAAACCGACGAGAGGTTAAAAACTTTAAAAGACAAGGAAAAAGTTTTGAAATCGGAAGAGAGAAAGCTCGAGGAAGATAAGAAACAGTTAGCCGCCGATAAAGAGAGCTTACAGGATATGTTATCCAAGGTTGAGGGTATTAAGGTTAAGAACGTCGAGCTAGAGCAGAAAATCGGCGAAGAGAGAGCGACCCTGATTATAACCGAGAATGAGAGGTCAGATCATTTGCAGTTACAGTTGGAACTGAAACAGGAAATGGAGAAATATCGACATCAAAATGAGTTGCTTTCGAACGAGGCAATGGAGCTGAGACTGGAGAAGGAGAGTTTTGAAAAGCAGTGGGAAGATTTGGACGAGAAGAAATCCAAGATTAGCGTCGAAAGCAAAGAACTTGCTGATGAGAAGGACAAATTGGAAAAATCACGGAAATCGGAGAAAAAGAGATTGAAAGAGGAGAAGCGGTCAGCGGAGGAATTCGTAAAGAGGGAATTGGAGAATCTCAAACTGGAAAAGGACTCATTTTCTGATACGATGAAGAGCGAGCGATTGGCCTTGGTCGAGAAAGCTCAACTAGAGCAAAGCCAAATGGTTCAGGATTTGGCGTCGCAGAGAATGAATCTCGAGATCAAGATTCAGAGTCAACGGGAGAAAATGGAAAAACTGCTTGGTGAGAGGCGGAAAGCATTTGAGGATGAGAGAGAAAGAGAGCTCGAAAACATCAACCGGTTGAAGGATGTCTCGCACAGAGAAATGGAGGAAGTGAAAACAGAGAGGCTTAGGATCGAAAGTAAAAGAGAAGAGGTCGCGCTGAGCAAGGAGAAACAGAAAGCTGACCGTCTCGAAATGCAGAGCGACATTGACAACCTTATTTCGCTTAATGGGAAGATCAAAGAGCAACGCGAAGAGCTGGCAAGGGAAAGAGCTGCGTTCCTCGCTTTCGTTGAAAAGCTTAAAAGTTGCGATGATGGTGAAGAGGTAGCGAGAGAACTCACGGTCTCTGGGTTCGATTCTCATCTCGCGGCTCGGGAAGAGGCCTCCTTGGATGTGTCTACTTCGGGTTTTCACTCTTCAAAAATATCATGGCTTAAAAAATGCACAACGAAGATTCTGAAAATTTCTCCCGGAAAAAAATCCGATCTTGATCACTCTCCAGCATCTCTGGAGTTGCCACCAAAAGATGAAGAACATTTAAAGAATCCCGTTGTGCTTGATAGTGAAGGGTGTATTACTTCTGAGAACAGACTGCTTGCCGCATTGAGAAAGTGCGAAAAAGCTGACGATGATCATCATAGCAAGTTAGAGAGCAAGGATGAAGAGGGTCCAGAGGAATCCAGGCAATCTGCATCGAAGAGCGGTCGTCGGACATCAAGCCGGCGCAAGACGACTGGGTTGAACAGAACCCGGTCAGTACGTGAAGCTATCGAGGAAGCGGAGGCTTTTCTCGGGGATGATTCGCATCTCCTGAGCGAGTCTCACGATGTGAGCGAAAGCCTCTGTGACTTGGTTCACGTTGGGAAAGGAAAGTCTGCAAGGAAACGGCAGCGTCCTCAGGCATCACTTATCTCTGAAAGCGACAGCGAGGCGTGTTCTGTTCCTGGAGGGGAAAGGTACAATCTCAGATCACGCACGACGTAAGTTTTTCTTTTCCTTATTTTTTCTTTCTATTTATTTATTTATAATAAGTTGTTTATTTGTCCATTGATTTAGAAGTTGTCCAAAAGGTGTAGAAGCTATAAATGATGCTAATTTAGTAATTTTGATAATAAGATCTGACATTTACCAAACATTGAGTCGCTTAGTCTTGCAAACGCAAAGAGAAAGATGGTTTGAAAATGGGAATATTTTGGGATAAAAATTCGGTGTTTTGGCCAGTAGACTTTGGCACTTATCCCCTTGAGAAGGAAGCCCTTTTGCCTACTCTGAAGAAATTTCCTATCCCTTCATATCGCCTTACCACCAACAGATATCTCCGCTTATCCCGGTTGGGACCTGAAGGTTCCAAGGAATTTAGCAGAAAGAAAGGAAAGTTGACGAGGCCATTGATTTATCTCATTGGAGGGTCCTCTAGTTCTGCTGGTCTTGGCTTAACGATGTGGTGGCTGAGATCTGTGTCCCGTAGCCAAGAGTCCCATATTTTCCGAGACAATCTGGATATCAAATGTCCTGTCCAAGGTGCAAATATTTGGCTGGCTTAAGATGTCACAGATTAGAATCCCTCACCTTTATGCTCATTGTGCTAGTGTACTATGGCTTCCAATCTCCTCCCCCGAGTTTCAGGATTTCTCTCCAGCGGACTTTTAGTCCGAGATTGGTCCAGTGCATTGTAATATTTCAATTTTATTTTATATTATTTTTACTGTTTGGTGTCGTCTGGTGTTCCTATCATATTCGGGCTGGCATTTTTTTTTTCTCCGTCAAAGACATGTCGAGTCCGACGATTAAATTTATGCCAAAACCTCAAGTGATAAGTAAATTTTTTTCTACAGTAGGGAAGACTGAATTTGATTCGATTTAGGAGGCAAATAGAAAATTATTCATATAAGCTTAAACCCATCTCCATGTAATCAGCGCAAAGACGGTTAAAGCAGAATCTGAGTCGAAAAGGAGGAAAAAAGAATCCGGAGGAAATCCAGAAGCGGTCTCGTTCTCAGTCTCATCATCAGGAGTGAGGAACTGCAGCGCAACCAAGCAGCTTGTCCATGTCGCACAAACTGCGAGAACTGTGGAATTCTCCGAGAACAAAGTCGTGAGGGTAAAAATTCTCGACCCTTTTACGCATGTGTGTGTGTTTGTTCTGTTCTGTTCTGTTCTGTTCTGTCTGAGGATTATTACTTGCAATGGGTACTAAATGTTAAGGTGCAGTTTATAACTCCGGACCAAGACACAAGACGTGAGCAACTTTACACCGAAATCACAGAGCTGAGTGCAGAGGCTAATAATAAAAATGATGATGATGTGGCTGACGAAGAGGAGAGTGGAAGTACGGTCGATGAGAGCGATGACGAGGACGATGATGAGGATGATGATGAAGTGAAACCCGGTGAAGCCTCTGTTGGAAAAAAGATTTGGAAATTCTTGACGACTTGAGACACCCATTTTTGTTACTGAGATTTTCCAGCTATTCATTTTCAAATGTAGTTTTGTAGAGAGAAAATTGTGCGAAAAAAGAATTCCAGTGCTTACAACTTAATTGATGGCTGTCACTAGATTTTGTAGTTACTCTTTTTAGCCTATTTTTCAAAGAAAAATAAATAATAACAATAAGACTGATGAATATAAGAAATGGAAGACATTTTGTAAAAGTTACTTGAATTATTTTTCTCCGGTTTCTTAAAAAATGCCAATGGAAAATTTTGCAAGACAGAGCATCAGTCATCGATTTTCTTTGTAACCTATATTTCTTACGCTTCGCAAAACCAATGACTGAGTCATACAGGTGGTCCAATTAAATAAACAAGCAAAGCAAGCATGATTTGATCGTATCCTATTTGACTTTTAATAAATAAAACGAGATGAACACAATATCAAATTGGTTCATGGATAAGTTATGAGCTCATATCAATGTCCCATTTGAAATAAATCAATATTAAATTATTTATTTTTCTAATTTTTTTATTAAGCAGGCCAGTGGGCCCACTTGGCATCCGGGCCCAAGCCCGGACTATCCTCGAGTCCACCCGTCATGGTGGGACTCGACCCGAGTGATCGGGCCATGTGCTAAGTGTTAGGAATTCTTGCCCACGAAAGATAATAAATAAATGATTACTAAATAGAATAATGGTTTACTTTAGTGGGTTGAGGTCTGAATATCAGAATCAATAGCAATTATCATCCGTAGCCTCTATATTAAATTGATTCACGTGCTGGGGATTTGAGTTTGAGTGGTATAGCCAAAACATGGTCGATGACTGATACATGCATGGATAGCTGTATCTAAATTCATATATGCGGAATACTAGTGATTGTTGATCACGACGTGCAAGCATTCTGTACTTGGGGTAAGTGCACGACCCGGACAGACTTTAAATGTAGATGTGTCGTTTAAGTACCGTTAAGACACACTAACCGAGGTCGCTATGATGGTCACAGTGGACCTGCCTTTCCTGCTCCTAATGCCTCCAAGAACTTAAGGGAGGATTATGACAAGTGGATCATGGCTAATAACAAAGCTATGGCCTACATGCTCGCGAGCATATCTGATGCGTTGCGAACAAAAATTGAAGGGAATGAGACTGCCATGGAAATCCTTGACTCTCTGCAGGAAATGTTTGTTGTCAATGGTGCCCACAAGAAGAGTTGTAGTCTCTCTATTTATGTACATTTGATGTAATATAGTCTTATGAAGACTCTTGCTTGTAACTTCTTATTCCTTGTCTGTTTGAAGCTTTATGATAATCTATAGTCTATAGTCCTTAAACAAACCTAACAACACATGAATAGACAAATGTAGATTTGCATAAACAAACTCTTCATGGTTTGCTTAAAACTGCATATTCACAATCTAAGGATCAAAAGACTATTGATCTCAGTACGATTGTTAGAAGAATCTATGATGTCTGGTTATGGGACATTGAGAGTTGAAGACTCTATAGTTCTTGTGGGTATCTTCTGAAGGTACTGAATTGACCAGTGCACTTCTAGAGACAGAATAAGAACAAACCATTTAACCTCTTATGTCTCGAAGTCACTACGTATGAATTGCATCATGTTTACCTCAATCCTGAAATGAGACATGTCATTTCATAGCTTACGTATTCTCATTTGAGAAAGTCAGAGTTCAGATTCACTATGTGATTCTTAACAGGACCTATTGGTGAAGTACTAAGTTATGAAGATGTCATGAGTAACTTAGTGAAGATCTCATAGATATGGAATTCATGTACAAGATTGCTGAAATGCAATGTATATCACCTCATGCTTTGTTCCTTGGAATGTGAATAAATGAACTGGCCAGTATCCAAATTGAGTCTTGACTCTTTTGGATGAAACAATGTGACTTGTTAGCTCCTCGTAATTTTGAAAATCCCGACTAGCTGATGATATTCATGAAGGGTAAACATAGATAATATTCAGTGGATCCACTCATCACAATTTGGTTGAATTCTTGAGTAGAAAATAAATTCATTTGAACCGAGAGATTCTCAGTGTCAACTCTTTAGTGGACTCAGTTGACATTAAGCTAAACTTGGAAAAGGTTTGTGAACTTTTGAGTCCAAGTATTTTAGCTCAAGCTTTGTTCATTTGGATCCATGAGGTCACTATCACAAATCATATCGAGTAGGAATTGTTAAACTAGAAGCTAAGTAAAAAAAACGAGACAAGTTTTACGAAAATTGTCTAAAGGGTAATTTTGTCTTTTTGGACATAGGATGAAATGAATGTCAATAAATTTTTTGACATTGTCATATGATGACATATAACACTCAGCCATAATAATATTTTGGGCCTTGAGGATTAATTTCATTTCATGGAATTTTATATGAAAATTCCTAATGGGCCTTTCTTATGTTGTCGTGAACAAATGAAGAAAATCTAGAAGCCCCTTCTAGAGGCAATGTGGCCGTCCAACCCAAGGAGAAAAAGGGAGATTATTTTGTGCATTGATGTATGAAGATACTTGCCAAAAGAAAAAGAGGAAATAAATTTTCTCTACAAGGAAGAGGAGAATTCGGCCAAGGCTAAGGGAGAACAAAAAGGAAACAAATCCAAGGCTTCTAGAAGCCCCCTCTTGGCTGTGTGACTTAAGGAATATAAGGGCAATATTTGCTCATGAATATTTGATATTCTATAGAAGATGAAACTACCCTGTTGAAGGTAATTCCACTCCTATAAATAGAGCCCTTATTCCTCTCATTTTATTCATCCCACATAAGTTAGAGATTGAGAGCTTCTCTATCTAGACATTGTGGCCGCCCATCCCCTCTCTCTCTCTAGTTTTCTTTCGTTTTTGTTTTGGCACCTAGGTCCACATTTGACATAGTGTTTTAGCTCTTCGACTATTAGACTTGTTCTTGAGTCGTCGTGTTTAAAAGTGCCCACACACTAATTCCTTTCTTTCTTGAGTGATTCTTGTGATAGAAACTTTCGTGGTTGCTCGAGTTTCCGAGGAAAGAAGAAAGACGAGCTGAGTAGGGAGACGAACGTTTCAACCTTCCAAAGGCTTCTCAACGTTCAAGCTTCACAAATGTTAGTAAATAAATAATGCTCTTTAATAGTTTTAATTTATATGTACTTGCTCTTTGTCTAGGTTAGTAAAATCGTTTTACTTGTTTAAAAGAAAATTTTTAAATTCCGCCGCTTGCTCGAAGCGTTAAATCTTTTCTTAACCCTAGATCAATTCCAACAATGTTTGGGATGCAAAGCGAGCAAGCCCGCATAGAGCTCACCCGTAAGTGCACTTGCACGAGGATGGTTGTGCGAACCCCGGTGAGGGATTATGTCATGAAAATGACTAACTACTTCACCGAGGCTGATCTCCATGGGGCACATATTGAAGAGGTCACTCAGGTGGGAATAATCTTGAATTCCCTTACGAGTGACTTCATACAGATTACATCTAACTATATCATGAATAAGTTGAGTTATGGTCTGTCTCAACTATTGAATGAATTACATAATTTCGAGTCTATCACTCGACATGAGAAGAACAAAGGGTTGGCAAATTATGCTGAAAAGAGTTCTTCTAAAGTAACCAAGAAGAAGTGAGCTTCTGGTGCTGAGTCATCTAAGGCACAACCTAGTATTATCAATGGTACCCACATGAAGAGTAGTAATATCTATTTGTGTACATTTGATGTAATATAGACCCACGAAGACTCTTGCTTGTAATTACTTATTTATTAATAAAAGTTGAAACGTTCATTCATTCTTCCTTGTCTGTTTGAAGTTTTATGATAAAACCTTAGTCTTTAGTCCATAAACAAACTTAATAACTTACGAAGAGACAAATGTAGATTTGCATGAACAAACTCTTCGTAGTTTGCTTAAAACGATATATTCGAAATCTAAGGGTCAAATGACTATTGACCTCAGTACGAACTATTGACCTCAGTACGATTGTTAGGAAAATCTATGATGTCTGGTTATGGGGCATTTAGAGTTGGAGACTCTATAGTTCTTCAGGTATCTTCCGAAGGTACTGAATTGACCAGTGCACTTCTAGAGACAAAATAAGAACAAACCATTTAACCTCATATGTCTCTAAGTCACTACGTATGAATTGCATCGTGCTTACCTTAATCCTGAAATGAGACATGTCATTTCACGACTTACGTATTCTCATTTGAGAAAGTCAAATTCGGACTCACTATGTCATTCCGAACATGACCTATTGGTGAAGTACTAAGTTGGGAAGATGTCATGAGTAACTTTGTGATGTTCTCATAGATATGGAATTCATGTACAAGATTGCTGAAATGCAATGTATATCACCTCATGCTTTGTTCCTTGGAATGTGAATAAATGAACTGGCCAGTGTCCAAATTGAGTCTTGACTCTTTTGGATGAAACAATGTGACTTGTTAGCTCATCGTCAATACATTGTTTCTAACTTATTCACAAGCGACAAAGGAGTTGAGGAAATAACAGCTAGAAGGGTAAAATGGTAATTTTGTAAATCCCGACTAGCTGATGATATTCATGAAGGGTAAACATAGATAATATTCAATGGATCCACTCATCACATTTAGGTTGAATTCTTGAGTAGAAAATAAATTCATTTGAACCGAGAGATTTTCAGTGTCAACTCTTTAGTGGAGTTAGTTGACATTAAGCTAAAATTGAAAAAAATGTTTGTGAACTTTTGAGTCCAAGTTTTTAGCTAAAGCTTTGTTCATTTGGATCCATGAGGTCACTGTCACTAATCACATCGAGTAGGAATAGTTAAACTAGAAGCTAAGTCAAAACAAGAACGAGACAAGTTTTACGAAAATTGTCAAAATGTTAATTTTGTCTTTTTGGACATAGCATGAAATGAATGTCAATAATTTTTTTTGACATGGTCATAGGATGACCTAAGTCACTCGGCTATGATGTGTTCATTGGGCCTTGTGGATTAATTTCATTTCAAAGAATTTTACTTGAAAATTCTTAATGGGCTTTTCTCATGTTGTCATGAACAAGTGAAGAAAAATCTAGAAGACCCTTCTAGAAGGTCTTACATGCCCAACACCCAAAGAAAAAGGAGAGATTAGGTATTCTCATCTGAGAAAGTTAGAGTTCGGACTCAGTATGTAATTCTGAACAGGACTTATTGGTGAAGTACTAAGTTGTGAATATGTCATGAGTAACTTTGTGAAGTTCTCATAGATATGGAATTCATGTATAAGATAGCTGAAATGCAATATATATCACCTCATGCTTTGTTCCTTGGAATGTGAATAAATGAACTGGCCAGTGTCCAAATTAAGTCTTGACTCTTTTGGATGAAACAATGTGGCTTATTAGCTCCTCGTCAATACATTGTTTCTAACTTATTCACAAGCGACAAATGAGTTGATGAAATATCAGCTAGAAGGGTAAAATGGTAATTTTGTAAATCCCGACTAGCTAATGATATTCATGAAGGGTAAACATGTCTAGACTTCTAAAAGAGAGACATGCGGCGAGGGGAGACGAACATTTCAACCTTCCGAAGGCTTCTCAACGTTCAAGCTTCTAAAAGGTTTGTAAACATTTGTGCTCATAATAGTTTTTAATTTATATGTAGTTGCTCTTTGTCGAGGTTAGTAAAATCGTTTTACTTGTTTAAAAGAAAATTTTTAAATTCCGCCGCTCTCTCGAAGCGTTAAACTTTTTCTTAACTAAGATCAATTCCAACAAATGGTATAAGAGCTATGGTCAAAGATATGCAAGTACATGTAATTAAAATTATGAGCTTGAAAATCGTTTCGAAAGTTTACTAGTTTTGTGATAAGTTAGAATTGTTTTCTTAGATTTTTTTTAATTCATTGCTCGTGCCTTTAAATTAAAAATCATGTTGATTTTCTATGAGTTTGGGATGTTATTAAAATACATTAGAATCAGTTCTAAAAGTTTTTAATTTTTATAATGAAAAACGTGTTTTTAAAGTTTGAGAAATTTCGGTAAATTTTTGTGACTAGTTATCTTGTCTTTCTAGTTTCTTTTATTTACTTGATTCGTTTTATGCTTGTTGTTATTTCTTTTATACCATGTTAATAAAAAAGAAATAAAAGCTTTAAAAACTTCCTAAAACGTTCCGTTACACTCGATTCTATCTTCGCACTCAAAGTCCAACCTTTAATTATTTCCAGTTTTCTTCGAGCTCGAGAGAACCCACAGTAAAAGTTGCATAACTCTCAGCTCAGAATTCTAAATTTAATCATTCTTGAATCAAATTAAAGGTCTATTTGTCCTCTTTCGAATGCAATTGGTTTCGGGTGAAAAGGACATCGGTGCCTCCAGTTATGGCGAGGTGCGCGACTGTTCCGAAAGTCCAGTTTTTTAGAAATCCGGATTTTCAGCCCCACTACCATGAGTTATGGAACTCAAATGAGAAATTTTCTTGAGAAATTTTTTTTATAAGATTATAAACATAATGTGAAAGATTAAAATGTTTTGATTTTTGAAAGTTTAATTGAAATTGAATTTTTACAAAATTAGTTTGAATTTTGAAAAACTGTTTTCGTTTTCAAACTTGAAAATATTTTGTCATCCAAATCAAATCAGTTTTCAAAATGTTTTCAAAACTATATCTATATCACATATGTTCAAAATCTATATGCTCTTGAAAATTTGAGTGAGAGGTCTCCTCGTAGACAAGCCGAAAAATAAAGATGTATAATCTCAAACTTTCAAGTGTTCGAGTGAGTTGAAGTTCACACTTCCCTCATGCACTTTCCCGAATAGAAAGTAGGAAAAGATCCGAGTATGTACCTTGTGCCTTTATGCACTAACACTGCTCTGAATATGAACCTCTAGGATTCTTTTCTAGTTGTCCGCTCTATCGCTCTATAACTAGGATATCCGTTTCCAAACTTATAAGAGTCGATGTACCAACTCCAAAAACTAAGTGGGAGGGTTATACTTGTTGTTTGTAACCCACGATCCCCAACACTAATGAAAGAAGCAATTAACGTGAGACTAAGAGTCTCTCTTGTGACCCTCTCTTCAATGGGAGTACTCTATGGCGTTTTTGCTTTGATCATTGCTCAATGAGCTACGTCCGAGAGTGAGACGATGAAGACAAGGCCTCCTCTTGGGGGATTGTTTTTTCAAAGTTGATCTTTTGGACTAAGTGGTTGGTTGCACACTTAGACTCAATCCCTAGTAATCCTCCGTTGAGGCTCTGCGAAAGGATATGAGTGATCAAACCAATTTAAAAGGTGGCTAGTTAAAATTGGAGTATTGACATCTTGGCTAAGCATTAATGATGTGTCATTTATTTATAAATGGAGATTTTTTGCGGCCTTCTCTTGAGGGAGTAAATTATCGTTTGGTTTATAACACCTTTGGATTTTATCAAGTCTTAAATAAACGTAAATCCTAAACCAAAGACTAATCATAAACTTGTTTAAACTCTTAAAGGCAAAATGTCTCTCAACCCTCTCTCAACAATTCTTTCCTCGAATAAACTCGAAGGCGACAATTACGTCGACTAGAAACGTAACCTCGATATAGTCCTTACTGTTGACAAGCACAAATGGGTTCTCACCACACCCTGTCATCCTCAAACGGATGAAGATTCGACACAAGAGGAGAAAGACGCCTTGGCGGCCTGGCTTCGATCCGATGAGATTGCGAGGTGCTATATTTTAGCATCAATGAACAATGTGTTGTAACAACAACATCGTGACATCGAGACTGCCACCGATATGCTCTACTATCTCCATGAGATGTTTGGAGGGCAAGGACGTCAAGCTAGGCAACAAGCGGTCGGACAGTTTATGAACTGTCGCGTGAAGGCTGAAACTCCCGTTAGAGATCATATGATGCTGATCATTGGCTATGTTGGAATTGATCTAGGGTTTAAGAAAAAGATTAAACGCTTCGGGAAGCGGCGGAATTTTAAAAAATTTCTTTTCAAGTAAAAACAGTTTTTACTAACCTAGACAAAGAAGCAAGTACATGTAATTAAAAACCAATATGAGCTAAGAGTTTACTAACCTTTCTTGAAGCTTGAACTTTGAAGAAGCTTTTGGAAAGTTTGCAACGCTCGTCTCCCCTCGCAGCACGTCTCTCTTTCTTTCCTCGGCACCTCGAGCAACCACGAAAGTTTCTATCACTAAATCACTCGAAAAGAAGAAATCAGTGAGTGGGCACTTTTAAACACTACGACTTAAGAACGAGTCTCGAAGTCGCAGAGCTAAACACTAGGTCGAGTGAGGACCTAGGTGCCAAGACAAGAAAAAAATCGAAAATAAACTAGAGAGAGAGAGAGAGGATTTTCGGCCAAGCTCTAGAGAGAGAGTCTCTCAATCTCTTAAACTTAGGATGAATGAAATGTGAGGAATGGGGCTCCTATTTATAGGAGAGGTTTTACCTTCAATAAGGTACTTTCCTCTTCTATAGAATATCACATATTCATGAGCAAAAATCCCTTATTTCCCATTCCATGTTGGGCGCCCAAGGCTGCCTCCTAGAGGCTTGGATTTGTTTCCTTTTTTGTTCCTTGGCTTGCCCATTACTCTCTTGGCCGAAATTCCTTGTGCATCTACATGCAAATTTGTTTCCTCTTTTTCTTTTGGCAAGTATCTAAATACATTTATGCACAAAATAAACTCTCTTTCCTTGGGTATTATGGGCGCCTATTCTCATCTAGAAGGAGCTTCTAGAAGCTTCTTCATTTGTTCATGACAACATGAGAAAAGCCCATTAAGAATTTTCAATAAAATTCTTATGAAATGAAATTAATTCACAAGGCCCAATAATCAAGTTATGGCCGAGTGACATTAAGTCATCAAATGAACTTGTCAAAAAATTTATTGACATTCATTTCATCATATGTCTCAAAAGACAAAAATACCCTTTTGACTATTTTCGTTCTTGTTTTGACTTAGCTTCCAGTTTAACTATTCCTATCGATGTGATTCGTGACAGTGACCTCATGGACCCAAATGAACAAAGCTTGAGCTAAAAACTTGGACTCAAAAGTTCACAAACCTTTTCCAAGTTTAGCTTAATGCCAACTGACTCCACTAAAGAGCTGGCACTGAAAATCTCTCGGTTCAAATGAATTTGTTTTCTACTCAAGAATTCGACCTAATTATGATGAGCGGATCCACTGAATATTATCTATGTTTACCCTTCATGAATGTCATCAGCTAGTCGGGATTTACTAAATTACCATTTTACCCTTCTAGCTGTTATTTCCTCAACTCCTTTGTCGCTTGTGAATAAGTTATAAACAATGTATTGACGAGGAGCTAACAAGTCACATTGTTTCATCCAAAAAAGTCAGGACTCAATTTGGACACTGGCCAGTTCATTTATTCACACACCAAGGAACAAAGCATGAGGTGACATACATTGCATTTCAGCAATCTTGTACATGAATTCCATATCTATGAGAACTTCACAAAGTTACTCATGACAGACTCACAACTTAGTATTTCACCAATAGGCCTTGTTCGGAATCACATAGTGAGTCCGAACTTTGACTTTCTCAAATGAGAATACTAAGGTGTGAAATGGCATGTCTCATTTCAGGATTAAGGTAAGCATGATGCAATTCATACATAGTGACTTCGAGACATAAGATGTTAAATGGTTTGTTCTTATATTGTCTCTAGAAGTGCACTGGTCAATTCAGTACCTTCGGAAGATACCTAGAAGAACTATAGAGTCCCCAACTCTCAATGCCTCATAACCAGACATCATAGATTCTTCTAACAATCATACTGAGGTCAATAGTCCTTTGACCCTAAGATTGCGAATATATCGTTTTAAGCAAACTACGAAGAGTTTGTTCATGCAAATCTACATTTGTCTCTTCGTAAGTTGTTTAGTTTGTTTATGGACTAAAAGACTAAGGTTTTATCATAAAGCTTCAAACAAAGAAAGAATGAATGAACGTTTCAACTTTATTATTATAGAATAAGCAAATTACAAGCAAGAGTCTTCGTAAGACTATATGACATCAAATGTACATAAATAGACACTACTACTCTTCTTGTGGGCACCATTGACAACAAACTCCCACTTGACTCAAAGAAGATGTGAGTAGTCCTACATGCCTAATCCCTCTCGAAGTTGGTCGAAGACCATGTACGCTAGGGCCTTGGTGAATGGATCTGCCAGAGATCTACTTCACCTCCACGTCTCCGCGTTGCGCGATCTCTCGAATCAAATGGTATTTCCTCTCAATATGCTTAGAGCGCTTATGGTATAATAGTTAGCGACAACCCCACTATTATCACAATAAAGGGTCATGGGCTCTTCGACGTTTGGAACAACTTCCAAATACTTAAGGAATTTTCTAAGCCATACAGCCTCTTTGGATGCTTCAGTAGTAGACACATATTCTGCTTCCATTGTGTAGTCAGCAATGCAAGATTGCTTAATACTTCTCCACACAACTGCTCCACCATTAAGGATGAACACAGATCCCGAATTGGATTTCCTGGAATCCTTATCCGCCTGAAAATCGGAGTCGGTATATCCCGTCATAGTCAGGTCAGTACCTGAGTATGTAAGCATCAAGTTCCTAGTTCTTCGAAGATACTTAAGAACATGCTTAACAGCAATCTAGTGCTCGGGTCCAGGGTTCGATTAGAAACGGCTAACTACGCCAACGGCGAAACATATATCAGGTCTAGTGCAAAGCATAGCATACATGAGGCTTCCTACGGCAGAGGCGTAAGGATTTTTCCTCATGTCTTCAATCTCTTGTGCAGTCTTGGGAGACTGGTCCTTAGAGAGTGAAACTCCATGCCTAAAGGGTGTTTGGCCCTTTTTGGAGTCTTGCATCGAGAAGCGATCCATCACCTTATCAATATAAGATGCTTGAGAGAGCGACAGGGTCCGATTTTTCCTATCTCGAAAGATTTGGATCCCCAGAATGTACGCGGCTTCTCCTAGATCCTTCATATCGAATTGCTTTGCCAGCCAGACCTTAACCTCAGTTAACTTACCCACGTCATTACCAATGAGTAGTATATCATCGACATATAGTACCAGAAACACAACTTTGCCTTCGTGTATTAACTTGTAAACACAAGGCTCATCTATTGACTGTTCAAAGCCGAAGCTCTTTACAGTTTCATCGAATCTAATATTCCATGACCTAGATGCTTGCTTTAGTCCATAAATGGATTTAAGCAACTCACAAACCTTGGTCTCTTGACCTCTATCCACGAAACCGTTTGGTTGAGCCATGTAAATGCGCTCGTCAAGATTGCCATTCAGAAAGGCTGTCTTGACATCCATTTGCCAGATCTCATAGTCGAGAGCTGCAGCTATGGATAGGAGTATGCGGATGGATTTAAGCATCGCGACTGGCGAGAAGGTTTCTTCATAGTCAATCCCTTCTTGTTGGGTATAACCCTTCGCCACAAGTCGTGCTTTGAACGTCTCAACGTTCCCATCAGGACCCCTTTTCTTCTTGTATATCCACTTACACCCTACGGGTTTAATCCCTTCAGGAAGGTCTACAAGTTTCCAGACATTGTTGACATACATCGAGTGCATTTCAACTTTCATGGCGTCAAGCCAAAGGTTTGATTCAGAACAAGCCATCGCTTGGCTATAGGAAACAGGGTCATCCATGTCGGAGACGGCTACAAGAGAGTCTCCATAAGACATGTACCTGTCAGGCTTTTGAGTAGCCCTCCCACTACATCTAAGTACTCCTTGACGAGATTCTGATGAGTTAGGTTGTGTTTCAGTTGGGGTAAGAACAGTTCTTACAGATGAGGTAGAAGCTTCCTCACCCAACTTTTCTTCAAGCACAATTTTGCTTCTAGGTTTTGCATCTTTCATAAAGTCCTCCTCGAGGAAACGAGCATTCGTGCTAACGAAAGTCTTATCGTCCTCCGGACTATAGAAAGTAAAACCTTTGGTTTCCTTTGGATATCCCACAAACAGGCACAATTCTGACCTACTAGCCAACTTGCTAGTCTTTTGCCTCAGCACGTGTGCAGGGCAACCCCAAATTCGGATGTGGCCCAAACTTACTTTACGGCCAGTCCATCTTTCATAAGGAGTACCAGGAACCGTCTTGGACGGAACTTGGTTCAGAATATAAGCGGCTGTTTCGAGGGCATATCCCCAAAAGGAAGGAGGGAGTGATGAGTGTTGTCAATGGTGCCCACAAGAAGAGTAGTAGTGTCTATTTATGTACATTTGATGTCATATAGTCTTACGAAGACTCTTGCTTGTAATTGCTTATTCATTAATAAAAAGTTGAAACTTTCATTCAATCTTCCTTGTCTGAAGCTTTATGATAAAACCATAGTCTTTTAGTCCATAAACAAACTAAACAACTTACGAAGAGACAAATGTAGATTTGCATGAACAAACTCTTCGTAGTTTCCTTAAAACGATATATTCGCAATCTTAGGGTCAAAGGACTATTGACCTCAGTATGATTGTTAGAAGAATCTATGATGTCTGGTTATGAGGCATTGAGAGTTGGAGACTCTATAGTTGTTCTAGGTATCTTCCGAAGATACTGAATTGACCAGTGCACTTCTAGAGACAATATAAGAACAAACCATTTAACCTCTTATGTCTCGAAGTGACTATGTATGAATTGCATCATGCTTACCTTAATCCTGAAATGAGACATGCCATTTCACACCTTAGTATTCTCATTTGAGAAAGTCAAATTTCGGACTCACTATGTGATTCCGAACAAGGCCTATTGGTGAGGTACTAAGTTGTGAGTCTGTCATGAGTAACTTTGTGAAGTTCTCATAGATATGGAATTCCTGTACAAGATTGCTGAAATGCAATGTATGTCACCTCATGCTTTGTTCCTTGGAGTGTGAATAAATGAACTGGCCAGTGTCCAAATTGAGTCCTGACTCTTTTGGATGAAACAATGTGACTTGTTAGCTCCTCGTCAATACATTGTTTCTAACTTATTCACAAGCGACAAAGGAGTTGAGGAAATAACAGCTAGAAGGGTAAAATGGTAATTTAGTAAATCCCGACTAGCTGATGACATTCATGAAGGGTAAACATAGATAATATTCAGTGGATCCGCTCATCATAATTAGGTCGAATTCTTGAGTAGAAAATAAATTCATTTGAACCGAGAGATTTTCAGTGTCAGCTCTTTAGTGGAGTCAGTTGGCATTAAGCTAAACTTGGAAAAGGTTTGTGAACTTTTGAGTCCAAGTGTTTAGCTAAAGCTTTGTTCATTTGGGTCCATGAGGTCACTGTCACGAATCACATCGATAGGAATAGTTAAACTGGAAGCTAAGTCAAAACAAGAACGAAAATAGTCAAAAGGGTATTTTTGTCTTTTGAGACAAAGGATGAAATGAATGTCAATAAATTTTTTTGACAAGGTCATTTTATGACATGTTTCACTCGGCCATGACTTGATCATTGGGCCTCGTGAATTAATTTCATTTCATGAGAATTTTATGGAAAATTCTTAATGGGCTTTTCTTATGTTGTTATGAACAAATGAAGAAAAATCTAGAAGGCTTTCTAGAAGTCATAGGCGCCCAAATACCCAAAGAGAGAGAATTTATTTTGTGCATAAATGTATTTAGATACTTGCCAAAAGAAAAAGAGGAAACAAATTGCATAAGGATGCATATAGAATTTCGGCCATAAGAGTAAAAGGCAAGCCAAGGAACAAAAAAGGAAACAAATCCTAGCCTTCTAGAAGGCTGCCTTGGGCGCCTAAGAGGAATGGGAAATAAGGGTTATTTTGCTCATGAATATGTGATATTCTATAGAAGAGGAAACTACCTTATTGAAGATGAGACCTCTCCTATAAATAGGAGCCTCATTTCCTCACAATTCATTCATCCAAGTTTAAGAGATTTGAGAGACTCTCTCTCTAGAACTTGTGGCCGAAATCCTCTCTCTCTCTCTAGTTTATTTTCGATTTTTTCTTGTCTTGGCACCTAGGTCCTCACTCGACCTAGTGTTTAGCTCTGCGACTTCGAGACTCGTTCTTAAGTCGTAGTGTTTAAAAGTGCCCACTCACTGATTCCTTCTTTTCGAGTGATTTAGTGATAGAAACTTTCGTGGTTGCTCGAGGTGCCGAGGAAAGGAAGAGAGACGTGCTGCGAGGGGAGACGAGCGTTGCAAACTTTCCGAAAGCTTCTTCAAAGTTCAAGCTTCAAGAAAGGTTAGTAACTTTAATAGCTCATATTAGTTTTTATTTACATGCACATGCTCTTGTCTAGGTTAGTAAAAACTAGTTTTACTTAAAAAGAAAATTTTTAAAATTCCGCCGCTTAACGAAGCGTTAAACTTTTTCTCAAACCCTAGATCGATTCCAACAATGAGTAACTCATCATTGATCTAACCATCTCCATTAGAGTTCGGTTCCTTCTCTTTGACACTCCGTTTTGATGAGGTGTGCCAGGTGCGGTAAGCTGAGAAGCGATACCTTCTTCTTTAAGAAAGTCATTGAACTCTCCAGACATATACTCACCACCTCGATCGGATCGAAGGGTTTTGATCACTTTGCCAGTTTGCTTTTCCACTAAAGCCCTAAAGACCTTAAATACGTTAAAGGTCTCGGATTTGTGTTTGATCAAATAGACAAACCCATATCGTGAGTAATCATCAGTGAAGGTAACGAAGTATTCGTATCCTCCACCTGCCTGTTGGTTGAGCGGACCACATACATCAGAATGTATCAGTTCCAGCAACTTAGTGGCTCTTCGACCCTTATCGGAGAAAGGTCGCTTAGTCATTTTTCCTTCTATGCAGGATTCACAAGTAGGTAGTGAACCTATTGCAGAGGCTTGGAGTGGACCATCCCTCACAAGTCTCTTAATCCTATCTAGACTGATATGACCAAGTCTTAAGTGCCAGAGGTATGTTGATTTTGTTAGATTGGAGGATTCAGAAAGTTTGATCCTCTTTGGCTCCCTAATTAGATCGTTATCTATTTCGGTGTCTAAAAGAGAAGGTTGAGTGGGATAGATGTAGAAAACAGCATTCTTCATACATGCATCAGTGACAAAAGAATTATCAGGAAACGAAATACGAATTCCATTCTTAATGAACTTTAAACAATAATTTTGCTCACGAAGACGAGCAACGGATATTAAGTTCTTCCCAAAGGTAGGAACAAAATAAACATTATTCAAGTTTAAAGTGCGGTCTTCAAAAGACAACGTCACGGATCCCACAGCCTTTGCGGACACCAGGCTCCCATCACCCCATTTGAAACAGAACTCGCCTTCCTCTAAGCTTTTGGTTTTCTTGAAACCATTCAAGGAACAACAAATATGGTTAGTAGCAGCGGAGTCAAGAATCCACGTTGATACATTATCAGCTACTAAGCATGCTTCGGTAACTAGTACAATACTATGTTCCTTTGCTTTGAGATTGGCAGGACAGTTCTTTTTATCGGCCTTGTGACGTCTCTTCTTAGTTCCAGAGGCGGAGGCTTTTTGCTCAGTAGCATGTGCCTCCTTTTGATTCCTCTTTCTCTTAGTGAGACCTACAGACGTGTGAAGTTCCTTCATAAGCTTGGTAACAGTGTACTCTAGCTTGTTTATGGAGTAGTTCATCTTGGAGGTATCAAGAGATGCGGGGAGAGTTTCTAAGATCATATCTATGACATTCTTCCCATCAGTCTCAGATCCTAGGATTTCCATTTTATTTAGAAAACTAATGATCAGTCTCATAAAGTCTCTAACAGGAGTCCTAGCCTTCATATGATAGTTCATAAACTGTCGGACTGCTTTTTGCCTTTCTTGACGCCTTTGCCCTCCAAATATCTCAAGGAGATTGTAGAGCATTTCGGCGGCAGTCTCGATGTCGCGATGTTGCTCTTTCAGCATATTATTCATAGATGCCAAGATATAGCACCTCAAAATCTCATCAGATCGAAGCCAGGCCGGTAAGGCGTCACTGTCCTCTTGAGTCGAATCATCATTCGACAGAGGAGGACATGGGGTGGTGAGTACCCATTTGTGCTTGGTAAGGATTATGTCGAGGTTATGTTTCGAATCTACGTAGTTTTTCGTTTTCGAGTTTGTTCGAGGAAAGGATGAACGAAAGAAGGTTGAGAGACATATTGCCTATATAAGTTGAAACAAGTTTATGATTAGTCTTTGGTTTAGGATTTAAGTTTGTTTAAGACTTTGATAAAATCCAAAGGTGTTATAAGCCAAACGATAATTTACTCCCTCAAGAGAAGGCCGCAAAAAATCTCCTTTTATAAGTAAATGACACATCATTAATGCTAAGCCAAGATGTCAATACAACTATTTTGACTAGCCACCTTGTAAATTGGTTTGATCACTCACATCCTTTCGCAGGGCCTCGAGGGAGGATTACTAGGGATTGAGCCTAAGTGTGCAACCAACCACTTAGTCCAAAAGATCAACTTTGAAAAACAATCCCCCAAGGGGAGGCCTTGCCATCATCGTCTCACTCTCGGACGTAGCTCATTGAGCAATGATCAGCGCAAAGCGCCCTTGAGTAATCTCATTTAAGATAGGGCCACGAGGGTGACTCTTAGTCCTGCGACACTTGCACTTTTCATTAGTGTTGGAGATCGTGGGTTACAAACAACAAGTATAACCCTCCCACTTAGTTTTTGGAGTTGGTTCATCGACTCTTATAAGTTCGGAAACAGATTTCCTAGTTAGAGAGCGACAGAGCGGACAACTAGAAGAGAATCCTAGATCAACATGTTCAGAGCAGTATTAGTGCATAAAGGCACAAGGTACATACTCGATCTTTTCCTATTTTCTATTTCGGGAAAGTGCATGAGGGAAGTGTGAACTTCAACTCACTCGAACACTTGAAAGTTTGAGATTACACATCTTTTTATTTTTCGGCTTGTCTACAAGGAGACCTCCCACTCAAATTTTTCAAGAGCATATAGATTTTGAACATATGTGATATAGATATAGTTTTGAAAACATTTTCAAAATTTATTTGATTTGGATGACAAAATATTTTCAAGTTTGAAAGTGAAAATGGTTTTTCAAAATTCAAACTAGTTTTGTAAAAATTTAATTTCAATTAAACTTTCAAAAATCAAAACATTTTAATCTTACACATCATGTTTATAATCTTATGAAAAACATTTTCGCTCAAGAAAATTTTCTCATTAGAGTTCTATAACTCATGGTAGTGGGGCTGAAAATCCGGAATTCTAAAAAAACTGGAGTTTCGGAACAGCCGCGCACCTCGGAGTAAAATCGCCATAACTGGCGGCTTCGATGTCCTTTTCAGCCGAAACTGGTGGCATTAGACAGAGGACAGACAGAGCTTTAATTTGATTCTAGAATCATCAAATTTAGATATCTGAGAAGAGAGTTATGCCACGTTTAATTCGGGTTTACTCCAGCTCGAAGAAAAAGAAATAATTAAAGCTTGGTCCTTTTTAGGTGCGAAAAAGAATCGAGTGTAACGGAACGTTTTAAGATGTTGTTTAAAGCTTTTATTTGTGTTTTATTAGAAGGGTAATAACATAGAATAAAAGAAATAACAACATGCATAAAACGATTCAAGTAAAAATAAGAAACTAGCAAGATATCAAAACAAGTCACAAAATTTTACTCGAAATTTCTCAAACCTTTAAAACACGTTTTTCAATATAAAAAATTAAAAACTCTTAGAACTGATTCTAATGTGTTTTAAAAACATCCCAAACTCATAGAAAATCAACATGCTTTTTAATTTAAAGACAAGAGCATTAAATTAAAAAAAATCTAAGATTACAATTCTAACTTGTCACAAAATTAGTAAACTTTCGAAAACGATTTTCAAGCTCATAATTTTAAAAACATGTACATGCATCTCTTTGACCATAGCTCTGATACCATTTGTTGGAATTGATCTAGGGTTTAAGAAAAAAGATTAAACGCTTCGGGAAGCGGCGGAATTTTAAAAAATTTCTTTTCAAGTAAAAACAGTTTTTACTAACCTAGACAAAGAAGCAAGTACATGTAATTAAAAACCAATATGAGCTAAGAGTTTACTAACCTTTCTTGAAGCTTGAACTTTGAAGAAGCTTTTGGAAAGTTTGCAACGCTCGTCTCCCCTCGCAGCACGTCTCTGTTTCTTTCTTCGGTACCTCGAGCAACCACGAAAGTTTCTATCACTAAATCACTCGAAATAAAGGAATTAGTGAGTGGGCACTTTTAAACACTACGACTTAAGAACAAGTCTTGAAGTCGCAGAGCTAAACACTAGGTCGAGTGAGGACCTAGGTGCCAAGACAAGAAAAAAATCGAAAATAAACTAGAGAGAGGGAGAGAGGATTTTCGGCCACAATGTCTAGAGAGAGAGTCTCTCAATCTCTAACTTGTGTGGAATGCATAGAATGACAGGAATAAGGGTCCTATTTATAGGAGAAGGATTGGCATTGGAAAGAAGTAGTTTCCTCTTATTTTCTAAGCCTTTATGAGCAATCTTATATTACCCATTCCTATCAACATAGGCGCCCACCTCATGCACATCCACAAGGGATTAGTTTCCTCTTTTATTCCATGCCTTTGACTTTCTCTTGGCTTGTTTGGCCGAATTTCCTTATGGCAAGCATAGGAAATTTGTTTCCTCTTTTTTCTTTTGGCAAGTATCTTGATACATTTATGCACAAAATATTTTCTCTTTCCTTGGGTATTATGGGCGCCTATTCTCATCTAGAAGGAGCTTCTAGAAGCTTCTTGATTTGTTCATGACAACATGAGAAAAACCCATTAAGAATTTTCAATAAAATTCTTATGAAATGAAATTAATTCACAAGGCCCAATGATCAAGTCATGGCCGAGTGACATTAAGTCATCAAATGAACTTGTCAAAAAATTTATTGACATTCATTTCATCCTATGTCTCAAAAGACAAAAATACCCTTTTAACTATTTTCGTTCTTGTTTTGACTTAGCTTCCAGTTTAACTATTCCTATCGATGTGATTCGTGACAGTGACCTCATGGACCCAAATGAACAAAGCTTGAGCTAAACACTTGGACTCAAAACTTCACAAACCTTTTCCATGTTTAGCTTAATGCCAACTGACTCCACTAAAGAGCTGACACTGAAAATCTCTCGGTTCAAATGAATTTATTTTCTACTCAAGAATTCGACCTAATTATGATGAGCGGATCCACTGAATATTATCTATGTTTACCCTTCATGAATGTCATCAGCTAGTCGGGATTTACTAAATTACCATTTTACCCTTCTAGCTGTTATTTCCTCAACTCCTTTGTCGCTTGTGAATAAGTTAGAAACAATGTATTGACGAGGAGCTAACAAGTCACATTGTTTCATCCAAAAGAGTCAGGACTCAATTTGGACACTGGCCAGTTCATTTATTCACACTCCAAGGAACAAAGCATGAGGTGACATACATTGCATTTCAGCAATCTTGTACATGAATTCCATATCTATGAGAACTTCACAAAGTTACTCATGATAGACTCACAACTTAGTACTTCACCAATAGGCCTTGTTCGGAATCACATAGTGAGTCCGAACTTTGACTTTCTCAAATGAGAATACTAAGGTGTGAAATGGCATGTCTCATTTCAGGATTAAGGTAAGCATGATGCAATTCATACACAGTGACTTCGAGACATAAGAGGTTAAATGGTTTGTTCTTATATTGTCTCTAGAAGTGCACTGGTCAATTCAGTACCTTCGGAAGATACCTAGAAGAACTATAGAGTCCCCAACTCTCAATGCCTCATAACCGGACATCATAGATTCTTCTAACAATCATACTGAGGTCAATAGTCCTTTGACCCTAAGATTGCGAATATATCGTTTTAAGCAAACTACGAAGAGTTTGTTCATGCAAATCTACATTTGTCTCTTCGTAAGTTGTTTAGTTTGTTTATGGACTAAAAGACTAAGGTTTTATCATAAAGCTTCAAACAAAGAAAGAATGAATGAACGTTTCAACTTTATTATTATAGAATAAGCAAATTACAAGCAAGAGTCTTCGTAAGACTATATGACATCAAATGTACATAAATAGACACTACTACTCTTCTTGTGGGCACCATTGACAACATTGCCCTCCAAACATCTCATGGAGATTGTAGAGCATTTCGGCGGTAGTCTCGATGTCGCGATGTTGCTCTTTCAGCATATTGTTCATAGATGCCAAGATATAGCACCTCACAATCTCATCGGATCGAAGCCAGGCCGCTAAGACGTCATTGTCCTCTTGAGTCGAATCATCATTCGTCAGAGGAGGACACGGGGTGGTGAGTACCCATTTGTGCTTGGTAAGGATTATGTCGAGGTTATGTTTCGAATCTACGTAGTTTTCGTTTTCGAGTTTGATCGAGGAAAGAAAGATAGAGAGATGGTTGAGAGACATATTGCCTATATAAGTTGAAACATGTTTATGATTAGTCTTTGGTTTAGGATTTAAGTTTGTTTAAGACTTTGATAAAATCCAAAGGTGTTATAAACCAAACGATAATTTACTCCCTCAAGAGAAGGCCGCAAAAAATCTCCTTTTATAAGTAAATGACACATCATTAATGCTAAGCCAAGATGTCAATACATCTATTTTGACTAGCCACCTTGTAAATTGGTTTGATCACTCACATCCTTTCGTAGGGCCTCGAGGGAGGATTACTAGGGATTGAGCCTAAGTATGCAACCAACCACTTAGTCCAAAAGGTCAACTTTGAAAAACAATCCCCCAAGGGGAGGCATTGCCATCATCGTCTCACTCTCGGACGTAGCTCATTGAGCAATGATCAGAGCAAAGCACCCTTGAGTACTCTCATTTAAGAGAGGGCCACGAGGGTGACTCTTAGTCCGGCGACACTTGCACTTTTCATTAGTGTTGGGGATCGTGGGTTACAAACAACAAGTATAACCCTCCCACTTAGTTTTTGGAGTTGGTTCATCGACTCTTATAAGTTCGGAAACAAATTTCCTAGTTAGAGAGCGACAGAGCGGACAACTAGAAGAGAATCCTAGATCGACATGTTCAGAGCAGTATTAGTGCATAAAGGCACAAGGTACATACTCGATCTTTTCCTATTTTCTATTTCGGGAAAGTGCATGAGGGAAGTGTGAACTTCAACTCACCCGAACACTTGAAAGTTTGAGATTACACATCTTTTTATTTTTCGGCTTGTCTACAAGGAGACCTCCCACTCAAATTTTCAAGAGCATATAGATTTTGAACATATGTGATATAGATATAGTTTTGAAAACATTTTGAAAACTTATTTGATTTGGATGACAAAATATTTTCAAGTTTGAAAGTGAAAACGGTTTTTCAAAATTCAAACTAGTTTTGAAAAAAAAAAACAATTTCAATTAAACTTTCAAAAATCAAAACATTTTAATCTTACACATCATGTTTATAAGCAAACTACGAAGAGTTTGTTCATGCAAATCTACATTTGTCTCTTCGTAAGTTGTTAAGTTTGTTTATGGACTAAAAGACTAAAGTTTTATCATAAAGCTTCAAACAAAGAAAGAATGAATGAACGTTTCAACTTTATTAATGAATAGATAGGCAATTACAAGCAAGAGTCTTCATGAGACTTTATTACATCAAATGTACAAAATAAAGACTACAACTCTTCTTGTGGGCACCATTGACAACAGGCTATCTAAACGAAATGGAGCTCGTTGGATCTGAGATTGATGGGGAGACTAAAATAGACATGATCTTGGAAACTCTCCCCGAGTCTTTTGATACCTTCAAACTGGATTATTCCATGAGCAAGCTATAGTACACTGTTACCAAGCTTATGAAGGAGCTTCAAACCGCTGAGGGACTCAATATGAAAAACAGGGCTCAAGGAGTGGTACATGCTACTGCCTCCACCTCTGGATCTAAGAAGAGACCTCACAAGGCCGAGAAGAAGAACCAACCTAAAGTTCAAAAGAAGAAGAAGACGCCAAAGGCTCCGAAGGTGGACAAGTCTAAAGAAAATGTCACCACTGCAACGAGCCTGGTCACTGGTGTAGGAATTGTCCTGCATACCTCAAGACTAAGGGAAAAAGGTATTGTACTTATAACTGAAGCTTGTTTAGTAGCTGATAATGTATCATCGTGGATTATTGACTCCGCTGCTACTAACCATATTTGCTGTTCCTTAACTGGTTTTAGGAAAAGCAAAAGCTTAGAGGATGGTGACTTTTGCTTCAAGTGGGGTAATGGGAGCGTGGTGTCTGTGAAGGCTGTGGGATCCGTGACGCTGTCTTTTGAAGATCGCACATTAAATTTGAATAATGTTTATTATGTTCATTCCTTTGAGAAAAAACTAATATCTGTTGCTCAACTTTTCGAGCAAGATTATTATTTAAAGTTTACGAAGAATGGAATTCGTATTTCTTTTTCAAATTCTTTTGTCACTGATGCATGTATGAAGAATGGTTGTTTTTACATTTATCCCACTCAACCTTCTCTTTTAGACACCGAAATAGATAATGATCTAGTTAGGGAGCCAAAGAGGATCAAACTATCTGAATCCTCCGATCTAATAAAATCAACATATCTCTGGTACTTAAGACTTGGTCATATCAGTCTAGAAAGGATTAAGAGACTTGTGAGGGATGGTCCACTCCAAGCCTCTGCTATAGGTTCACTACTTACTTGTGAATCTTGCATAGAAGGAAAAATGACTAAGCGACCTTTCTCAGCGGAACTAGTACATTCTGATGTATGTGGTCCGCTCAGTCAACATGCACATGGTGGATACGAATACTTCGTTACATTCACTGACGATTACTCAAGATACAATTTTGTCTTTTTGCTCAAACACAAATCCGAGACCTATAACGTATTTAAGGTCTTTAGGGCTTTAGTGGAAAAGAAAATTGGCAAAGTAATCAAAACCCTTCAATCCGATCTAGGTGGTGAGTATATGTCTGGAGAGTTCGATGAGTTTCTTAAAAAAGAAGGTATCGCTTCTCAGCTTACCGCACCTGGCACACCTCAACAAAACGGAGTGTCACAGAGAAGAAACCGAACTCTTATGGAGATGGTTAGATCAATGATGAGCTACTCGTCACTCCCTCTTTCCTTTTGGGGATATGCCCTCGAAACAGTCGCTTACATTCTGAACCAAGTTCTGTCCAAAACAGTTTCTGGAACTCCTTATGAACTATGGACTGGCCAAAAAGTAAATCTTGGCCGCATCAAAATTTGGGGTTTCCCCGCACACGTGCTGAGGCAAAAGACTCGCAAGTTGGCTAGTAGATCAGAATTGTGTCTGTTCGTTGGATATCCAAAGGAAACCAAAGGTTTCACATTCTATAGTCCCGAGGATGATAAGACTTTCGTTAGCAGGAATGCTCGTTTCCTTGAGGAGGACTTTATGAAGGATGCAAAACCTAGAAGCAAAATTGTGCTTGAAGAAAAGTTGGGTGATGAAGCTTCTACCTCATCTGTAAGAACTGTTCTTACCCCAACTAAAAAACAACCTAACTCATTAGAATCTCGTCAAGTAGTACTTCGACGTAGTGGGAGGATTACTCAAAGTCTCTAACATGGATGACCCCGTTTCCTGTAGCCAAGCGATGGCTTGTTCTGAATCAAACCTTTGGCTTGAGGTCATGAAAGTTCAAATGCACTTGATTATGTCAACAAAGTCTGGAAACTTGTAGACCTTCCTGAAGGGATTAAACCCGTAGGGTGTAAGTGGATATACAAGAAGAAAAGGGGTCCGGATGGGAACGTTGAGACGTTCAAAGCACGACTTTTGGCTAAGGGTTATACCCAACAAGAAGGGATTGACTATGAAGAAACCTTCTCGCCAGTCGTGATGTTTAAATCCATTCGCATTCTTCTATCCATAGCTGCAGCTCTCGACTATGAGATCTGGCAAATGGATGTCAAGACTGCCTTCCTGAATGGCAATCTTAACGAGCGCATTTATATGGCTCAACCAGACGGTTTTGTGGATAAAGGTCAAGAGACCAAGGTTTGTGAGTTGCTTAAGTCCATTTATGGACTAAAGCAAGCATCTAGGTCATGGAATATTAGATTCGATGAAACTGTAAAGAGCTTCGGTTTTGAGCAGTCAATAGATGAGCCGTGCGTTTACAAGTTAATGCACGAAGGTAAAGTTGTGTTTCTGGTACTGTATGTCGATGATATATTACTCATAGGTAATGATGTGGGTAAGTTATCCGAGGTTAAGGTCTGGTTAGCAAAGAAATTCGATATGAAAGATCTAGGAGAAGCCGCGTACATTATGGGGATCCAGATCTTTCGAGATAGGAAAAACCGGACTCTGCCGCTCTCTCAAGCATCTTATATTGATAAGGTGATGGATTGCTTCTCGATGCAAGACTCCAAGAAGGGTCAAACACCCTTTAGGCATGGAGTCTCACTCTCTAAGGACCAGTCTCCCAAGACTGCACAAGAGATTGAAGACATGAAAAAAATTCCTTACGCCTCAGCCGTAGGAAGTCTCATGTATGCTATGCTTTGCACTAGACCTGACATCTGTTTCGCAGTTGGCATAGTTAGCCGTTTCCAATCCAACCCTGGACCCGAGCACTAGATTGCTGTTAAGCATGTTCTCCAGTATCTTCGAAGAACTAGGAATTTGATGCATCCATACTCAGGTACTGACCTGACTATGACGGGATATACTGACTCCGATTTTCAAGCGGATAAGGATTCCAGGAAATCCATTTTGGGATCTGTGTTCATCCTCAATGGTGGAGCCGTTGTGTGGAGGAGTATTAAGCAATCTTGCATTGCTGACTCCACAATGGAAGCAGAATATGTGGCTACTTGTGAAGCATCCGAAGAGGCTGTATGGCTTAGAAAATTCCTTAAGTATTTGGAAGTCATTCCAAACGTCGACGAGCCCATGACCCTTTATTGTGATAATAGTGGGGCTGTCACTAACTCAAAGGAACCTCAAAGCCATAAGCGCTCTAAACATATTGAGAAGAAATACCATTTGATTCGAGAGATCTTGCTGCGTGGAGATGTGGAAGTGAAGAAGATCTCAACTGTGGACAACCTGGCAGATCCATTCACCAAGGCCATAGCGAACAAGGTCTTCGACCAACATCGAGAGATATTAGGCATGAAGTACTACTCACATCTTCTTTGAGTCAAGTGGGAGTTTGTTGTCAATGGTGCCCACAAGAAGAGTAGTAGTATCTATTTATGTACATTTGATGAAATATAGTCTCACGAAGACTCTTGCTTAATTGCTTATTTATTAATAAAAGTTGAAACGTTCATTCATTCTTCCTTGTCTGTTTGAAGCTTTATGATAAAACCTTAGTCTTTAGTCCATAAAAAAACTTACCAACTTACGAAGAGACAAATGTAGATTTGCATGAACATACTCTATGTAGCTTGGTTAAAACGATATATTCACAATCTAAGGGTAAAATGACTATTAACGTCAGTACGATTGTTAGGAGAATCTATGATGTCTGGTTATGGGGCATTGAGAGTTGGAGACTCTATAGTTATTCTAGGTATCTTCCAAAGGTACTTGTTGTCGCAGTTTTTCGGACAACTATTTAGGAGCCAAAGACGGTTAGACCCAAGGCCGGACCAAGTGGTCTCGTCTTGACTCGAGCGTGTCGGACTTGGTATCCCAAGTCGTCCCTTAGCTGTGGATGTCCCTTGAGTTCGTCAGAGTACCTGAAAAGGAGTAGAGAACACGTGAACTACAAAGGGGAAACAGGGGGGGGTGCCCCTGTTTACCTCTCCGACGCTCAACATTAGTGGGATTGAGGTGGAGTATAGAGGTTTTAGGGGTGTTTAGAGGCCAGAGCTTGAGAGAAACGAGCGAGGTACGAGTTCGGCAGCGTTTCAGTGCTCAAGAATGGATTACCTGGGTCAAGGGAGAGACCCTTGCATTTATAGGCGACCAAGGGGCATTTTGGGCATCCCCTTGGCTGGGAGGCCGGCTTTGACTCGGCCTTGGAGCTTGGAGGCCGGCTCTGACTCGGCCTTGGAGGAAGGCCGGCTCTGACTCGGCCTTGGAGCTGGGAGGCCGGCTCTGGGCAAGGCCGGCACTGGAGGAAGGCCGGCTCTGGGCAAGGCCGGCACTGGAGGAAGGCCGGCTCTAGGCAAGGCCGGCTCTGGAGCAAGGCCGGCGCTGGAGGAAGGCCGGCTCTAGGCAAGGCCGGCCCTGGAGGAAGGCCGGCTTAGGAGGAAGGCCGGCTCTGGAGCAAGGCCGGCCCTGGAGGAAGGCCGGCTCTGGAGCAAGGCTGGCCAATGGCCGAGGCAAGACTCTAGAGCCAGCCAATGGCCGAGGCAAGGCTCTAGAGCCGGCCATTGGCCGAGGCAAGGCTCTAGAGCCGGCCAATGGCCGAGGCAAGGCTCTAGAGCCGGCCAATGGCCGAGGCAAGGCTCTAGAGCCGGCCAATGGCCGAGGCAGTGCTCTAGAGCCGGCCATTGGCCGAGGCAAGCCTTAGGGCTGGCCAATGGCCGAGGCAAGCCTTGAGCCGGCCAATGGCCGAGGCAAGCCTTGGGCCGGCCATTGGCCGAGGCAAGCCTTGGGCCGGCCAATGGCCGAGGCAAACCTTGGGCCGGCTGCATGGGCCTTTGACTTGGCTCTTGGTTTGGGCCGGGCCCTGGTTGGGTCAGGGCCTCGCCGTTCAAGACCCCGTACCGGCCACGAGGGTCGAGGAAGTGCCTTTGTCCTCGTCGGCCCTAGAAGGGCCGGCAACATTAGCCCCCCGAGTTTCCGGTCGAGCGTAGATCGAGTGGAAACTCAAAATCTACACTTTTATACGGATGCAGGACGAACGTTCTCGGGTTTTCGGGTTGATCGTGTGCGGCTTATTTTCTCGATCTACCAGTGAGGGTATGATCGATTAGCACGGCTTTATTGTATGTCGCCTATTTTCTCGACTTGCCAACGAAGGCGTGATCGATTTGCACGTCTTTGTTGTGTTGTGCGCGTCTTGTTTTCTCGATTTGCCAATGAAGGCATGATCGATTTGCACGTCTTTGTTGTGTCGTGCGCGTCTTGTTTTCTCGATTTGCTAACGAAGGCATGATCGATTTGCGCGTCTTTGTTGTATTGTGCGCGTCTTATGTTCTCGATTTGCCACCGAAGGCATAATCGATTTGTGCGTCTTTGTTGTATTGTGCGCGTCTTATGTTCTCGATTTGCCACCGAAGGCATAATCGATTTGCGCGTCTTTGTTGTGTGGACGCAGACCTTGAACCCATTTGTAACTCGTTGCCTATTGGCCGACGAGCTGGGCGGCGAGCGCGATGCCACTTTTGCGTGGCGAGGTTTCCCGTGGACGCTGGCTAGACCAGATACGCCCTGCGGACGCAGACCTTGAACCCATTTGTAACTCGTTGCCTATCGGCCGACGAGCTGGGCGGCGAGCGCGATGCCACTTTTGCGTGGCGAGGTTTCCCGTGGACGCTGGCTAGACCAGATACGCCCTGCGGACGCAGACCTTGAACCCATTTGTAACTCGTTGCCTATCGGCCGACGAGATGGGCGGCGAGCGCGATGCCACTTTTGCGTGGCGAGGTTTCCCGTGGACGCTGGCTAGACCAGATACGCCCTGCGGACGCAGACCTTGAACCCATTTGTAACTCGTTGCCTATCGGCCGACGAGCTGGGCGGCGAGCGCGATGCCACTTTTGCGTGGCGAGGTTTCCCGTGGATGCTGGCTAGACCAGATACGCCCTGCGGACGCAGACCTTGAACCCATTTGTAACTCGTTGCCTATCGGCCGACGAGCTGGGCGGCGAGCGCGATGCCACTTTTGTGTGGCGAGGTTTCCCGTGGACGCTGGCTAGACCAGATACGCCCTGCGGACGCAGACCTTGAACCCATTTGTAACTCGTTGCCTATCGGCCGACGAGCTGGGCGGCGAGCGCGATGCCACATTTGCGTGGCGAGGTTTCCCGTGGACGCTGGCTAGACCAGATACGCCCTGCGGACGCAAGCCTTGAACCCATTTGTAACTCGTTGCCTATCGGCCGACGAGCTGGGCGGCGAGCGCGATGCCACATTTGTGTGGCGAGGTTTCCCGTGGACGCTGGCTTGACAAGATACGCCCTGCGGACGCAGACCTTGAACCCATTTGTAACTCGTTGCCTATCGGCCGACGATCTGGGCGGCGAGCGCGATGCCACATTTGCGTGGCGAGGTTTCCCGTGGACGCTGGCTAGACCAGATACGCCCTGCGGACGCAAGCCTTGAACCCATTTGTAACTCGTTGCCTATCGGCCGACGAGCTGGGCGGCGAGCGCGATGCCACATTTGTGTGGCGAGGTTTCCCGTGGACGCTGGCTTGACCAGATACGCCCTGCGGACGCAGACCTTGAACCCATTTGTAACTCGTTGCCTATCGGCTGACGAGCTGGGCGGCGAGCGCGATGCCACATTTGTGTGGCGAGGTTTCCCGTGGACGCTGGCTAGACCAGATACGCCCTGCGGACGCAGACCTTGAACCCATTTGTAACTCGTTGCCTATCGGCCGACGAGCTGGGCGGCGAGCGCGATGCCACATTTGTGTGGCGAGGTTTCCCGTGGACGCTGGCTTGACCAGATACACCCTGCGGACGCAGACCTTGAACCCATTTGTAACTCGTTGCCTATCGGCCGACGAGCTGGGCGGCGAGCGCGAACTCAAGACTCAACTCGAGGGCTCATGTAGAGCCTGCACGAGGAATAGTTAGTTGACTTGTGGACATGGGACTCAACTCGAGGGCTCTTGTTGAGCCTGCACCAGGAGTGGTTAGTTGGCTTGTGGACTCGGGCTCAACTCGAGGACTCTCGTAGAGCCTGCACGAGGAGTTTCATGAAGAGTCGGCGCGAGGAGCATCGGTCGACTCGCGGACTCGGAGTCTTGACTCGAGGAATGAATCCATCTCGAGGAGACATGTGAAGAGTCGGCACGAGGAGTATTAGTCGACTCGTGGACTCAAACTCGACTCGAGGAATGAACTCGTCTCGAGGAGATATGTGAAGAGTCGGCACGAGGAGTATTAGTCGACTCGTGGACTCAAACTCGACTCGAGGAATGAACTCGTCTCGAGGAGATATGTGAAGAGTCGGCACGAGGAGTATTAGTCGACTCGTGGACTCAAACTCGACTCGAGGAATGAACTCGTCTCGAGGAGATATGTGAAGAGTCGGCACGAGGAGTATTAGTCGACTCGTGGACTCAAACTCGACTCGAGGAATGAACTCGTCTCGAGGAGATATGTGAAGAGTCGGCACGAGGAGTATTAGTCGACTCGTGGACTCAAACTCGACTCGAGGAATGAACTCGTCTCGAGGAGATATGTGAAGAGTCGGCACGAGGAGTATTAGTCGACTCGTGGACTCAAACTCGACTCGAGGAATGAACTCGTCTCGAGGAGATATGTGAAGATTGTCTCTCTTTGGGACCTCCGGCCTAACCACAGGCCCCTTGGGACTTTATTATGCTTTTATCTATTTTTTGTTTTTGAGAGAGTTAGCCCAACACGGTTGGGCGAACTGATGAACCGAATCCAAAGACGTTTGGACGAAACGACGAAGTCGCTCCAGCTCGTCTAGACGAAGTGCCGAGCTTGATCAGGCGATGCAACGAACTCAACCAGACGAGGTGACGAGCTCGACCAGACAAGCTTGGCCAGGCGAAATCAACCAGGCGAGTTGACGAGCTCGGCCAGGCGAAATCAACCAGGCGAGTTGACGAGCTCGGCCAGGCGAGGCGAGCTAATGAGCTCGGCCAAGCGAGGCGAGCCGATGAGCTCGGCCGGGCGAGCCGAGCAGATGAGCTCGGCCGGGCGAGGCGAGCTGCTGAGCTCGGCCAGGCGAGGCGAGCTGATGAGCTCGGCCAAGCGAGGCGAGCCGATGAGCTCGGCCGGGCGAGGCGAACAGCTGAGCTCGGCCGGGCGAGGCGAGCTGCTGAGCTCGGCCAGGCGAGGCGAGCTGATGAGCTCGGCCAGGTGAGGCGAGCTGATGAGCTCGGCCAGGCGAGGCGAGCAGCTGAGCTCGGCCAGGCGAGGCGAGCTGCTGAGCTCGGCCAGGCGAGGCGAGCTGATGAGCTCGGCCAGGGCGAGGCGAGCTGATGAGCTCGGCCAGGCGAGGCGAGCTGCTGAGCTCGGCCAGGCGAGGCGAGCTACTGAGCTCGGCAAGGCGAGGCGAGCTGATGAGCTCGGCCAGGGCGAGGCGAGCTGATGAGCTCGGCCAGGCGAGGCGAGCAGATGAGCTCGGCCAGGCGAGGCGAGCTGATGAGCTCGGCCAGGCGAGGCGAGCTGCTGAGCTCGGCCAGGGCGAGGCGAGCTGCTGAGCTCGGCCAGGGCGAGGCGAGCTGATGAGCTCGGCCAGGGCGAGGCGACGAGCTGGCGGGCTCGGCCAGGCGAGGCGAGCTGATGAGCTCGACATCCCGAAAATTCATGAGAATCGGCACGAGGAGTATCAGTCGACTCGTGGACTCGGGCTCAACTCGAGGACTCATGTAAAGCCTGCACGAGGAGCTACGTGACGAATCGGCACGAGGAGTATCGGTCGACTCGTGGATTCGAACTCGACTCGAGGAATGAACTCATCTCGAGGAGTTACGTGAAAAGTTTTTCTTTGGGGCCTCCGGCCTAACCATCGGCCCCATGAGACTTTATTATTATTATTATATATTTTTTTTTGAGTTGTTGTTGATGGAGCATTGACCCCTGTTAGCCCCCTGAGTTTCTTGCGTTTGTGAGACGAAGGCCAAGAAACTCTCGTATTAGAGGTATACAATAGTGTGCGTTACACTTTTTCATGTGTGAAATAACTCTTTATTGCAATAAGGGGGTCGTTACAGTTTGCCATGGCACTTGGCCTTCTTTGAAAAAAGGAAATTACATTTTTGAAATGAAAGTGACCACGAAGCCGATCGAGTTCGGGCATGAATTTAAATTTCGAAGTCGCGACAATCACGGCTTGCTAGTGGGTGCGACGAATTCTTTGAGGTTCCCACCTCGAATTAGGGAATCAATTCGCTTCTTAAGCTGCTTGCATTCGATCGTCACGTGCCCGTGATCTTTGTGGTATTCGCAGAACCTACTTCGATCTCGCTTCGCGGGGTCCTTTGTGAGTGGAGCGGGGCTTCCTAGCTCATTGCGGCGTAAGCTCAGGATCCTGTCGGGCGTTGTGTTGAGCGGGACGAAGGTTTGCTTCGGGGCTGGAGAAGGGTGGTCGTTAGGGACTTGACCCTTCCGGCGCCTTTTCCTTCGTGACTCGGGACCAACGGCCGGTTTCACACCCACGGCTGCGCGCTTTTGGTTGGGTGCTTGATCAATGTTGGGTGGTCGCTGCCCCAAGACGATCGCGGTCTCACGTTGAGCGTCGAGTTTTTCTCTCAAGTCGAACTCGGGATCCTCTCCTTGAGAGTTGAGGCGGTCTCTCAAGTCTCCGGAGGCCGTCCCTATCACCCTTGTTAAGGGCGCATCATTCAGGCGACGCCTTTGGCGGAGGCCGAGACCATCGACGTTGTCACCTTCACAAGGGTTTTGGACGCGGACGGTGAGCTTGGAGCGTCCCTTCCGGGACCTCGAGACCGAGCGTCCTCGGGTATTGCACGAGTTTTGACGCCTTGACGTGGTCGCCCGAGGGTGTTCCCTCGAGGGCGCGTGCGCGTGCTCATAAGAAAGCTGACGTCTCGGTGTGGCCGCCCGAGGGTGTCCCCTTGGAAGCGTGCGCGTGCGTCCCCTTTCGTGAGCAAGGTGGTCGAGGTCGGTCTCGAGGTTGATGTCATCGACATTGTTGGAGTCGAGGAGGTCGGCGATGAGCGCGCCGGTGACGCCGGGGCGGTCTAGGAGCTCGGCGAGCTTTCGAGCCGTGTCCTCTCGGACTGCGGCCTCGGGGTCATTCGCCGGGTCTCGGGGCTGGCTCTCGTTATCACGAGGTTGCCCTTCGAGACGGTGCGCAGAGCCTTGGAGGTCGCGCCTCGAGCTAGTCGCTCGGGCGCCCACGGAGGTGGCGGGGCTACGACTCATCTCTCGAGAGTCGTAGAAGTGAGAAGAAAACCGGTAGAGGGGATGTGTTGCCAAGGTCGAGAGATCCCCTCCTTCTAGCGCCAAAATGTTGTCGCAGTTTTTCGGACAACTATTTAGGAGCCAAAGACGGTTAGACCCAAGGCCGGACCAAGTGGTCTCGTCTTGACTCGAGCGTGTCGGACTTGGTATCCCAAGTCGTCCCTTAGCTGTGGATGTCCCTTGAGTTCGTCAGAGTACCTGAAAAGGAGTAGAGAACACGTGAACTACAAAGGGGAAACAGGGGGGGTGCCCCTGTTTACCTCTCCGACGCTCAACATTAGTGGGATTGAGGTGGAGTATAGAGGTTTTAGGGGTGTTTAGAGGCCAGAGCTTGAGAGAAACGAGCGAGGTACGAGTTCGGCAGCGTTTCAGTGCTCAAGAATGGATTACCTGGGTCAAGGGAGAGACCCTTGCATTTATAGGCGACCAAGGGGCATTTTGGGCATCCCCTTGGCTGGGAGGCCGGCTTTGACTCGGCCTTGGAGCTTGGAGGCCGGCTCTGACTCGGCCTTGGAGGAAGGCCGGCTCTGACTCGGCCTTGGAGCTGGGAGGCCGGCTCTGGGCAAGGCCGGCACTGGAGGAAGGCCGGATCTGGGCAAGGCCGGCACTGGAGGAAGGCCGGCTCTAGGCAAGGTCGGCTCTGGAGCAAGGCCGGCGTTGGAGGAAGGCCGGCTCTAGGCAAGGCCGGCCTTGGAGGAAGGCCGGCTCAGGAGGAAGGCCGGCTCTGGAGCAAGGCCGGCTCTGGAGCAAGGCCGGCCCTGGAGGAAGGCCGGCTCTGGAGCAAGGCCGGCTCTGGAGCAAGGCCGGCCAATGGCCGAGGCAAGACTCTAGAGCCAGCCAATGGCCGAGGCAAGGCTCTAGAGCCGGCCATTGGTCGAGGCAAGGCTCTAGAGCCGGCCAATGGCCGAGGCAAGGCTCTAGAGCCGGCCAATGGCCGAGGCAAGGCTCTAGAGCCGGCCAATGGCCGAGGCAGTGCTCTAGAGCCGGCCATTGGCCGAGGCAAGCCTTAGGGCTGGCCAATGGCCGAGGCAAGCCTTGAGCCGGCCAATGGCCGAGGCAAGCCTTGGGCCGGCCATTGGCCGAGGCAAGCCTTGGGTCGGCCAATGGCCGAGGCAAACCTTGGGCCGGCTGCATGGGCCTTTGACTTGGCTCTTGGTTTGGGCCGGGCCCTGGTTGGGTCAAGGCCTCGCCGTTCAAGACCCCGTACCGGCCACGAGGGTCGAGGAAGTGCCTTTGTCCTCGTCGGCCCTAGACGGGCCGGCAACAGTACTGAATTGACCAGTGCACTTCTAGAGACAAGATAAGAACAAACAATTTAACTCCTTATGTCTCGAAGTCACTACGTATGAATTGCATCATGCTTACCTTAATTGAAATGAGACATGCCATTTCACAGCTTACATATTCTCATTTGAGAAAGTCAGAGTTCGGACTCACTATGTGATTCTGAACAAGACCTATTGGTGAAGTACTAAGTTGTAGAGATGTCATGAGTAACTTTGTGAAGTTCTCATAGATATGGAATTCATGTATAAGTTTGCTGAAATGCAATATATATCACCTCATGCTTTGTTCCTTGGAATGGGAATAAATGAACTGGCCAGTGTCCAAATTGAGTATTGACTCTTTTGGATGAAACAACGTGACTTGTTAGCTCCTCGTCAATACATTGTTTCTAACTTATTCACAAGCGACAAGGGAGTTGATGAAATAACAGCTAGAAGGGTAAAATGCTACTTTTGTAAATCCCGACTAGCTGATGATATTCATGAAGGGTAAACATTGATAATATTCAATGGATCCAGTCATTACAATTAGGTTGAATTCTTGAGTTGAAAATAAATTCAGTTGAACCGAGAGATTTTCAGTGTCAACTCTTTAGTGGAGTTAGTTGACATGAAGCTAAACTTGGAAAAGGTTTGTGAACTTTTAAGTCCAAATATTTAGCTCAAGCTTTGTTCATTTGGATCCATAAGGTCACTGTCACTAATCATATCGAGTAGGAATAGTTAAACTAGAAGATAATTCAAAACATGAACGAGACAAGTTTTACGAAAATTGTCAAAAGGGTATTTTTGTCTTTTTGGACATAGGATGAAATGAATGTCAATAAATTTTGTTGACATGGTCATATGATGACTTAAATCACTCGGCCATGATGAGTTCATTGGGCCTTGTGGATTAATTTCATTTCATAGAATTTTACTTGAAAATTCTTAATGGGTTTTTCTTATGTTGTCATGAGCAAGTGAAGAAAAATATAGAAGGGCCTTCTAGAAGGTCTTGGCCGCCCAACCCAAGGAGAAAAAGAGAGAGTTTTTTTTTGTGCATTAATGTATCAAGATACTTGCCAAAAGAAAAGGAAGAAACAAATTTCCTCTAGTGGGAAAGCATAGTGGGCGGCAATTAGAGGCAAGGAGAGAGCAAAATAAAAGAGGAAACAAATCCAAGGACTTGCTTGGATCATGCTTGGCCGTGTGACTCTATTGGGTAATAAGCAAATTTTGCTCATGAATATGTGATATTCTATAGAAGAAGAAATTACCTTGTTGAAGGTAATCCCTCCCCTATTAATAGAGGCCTCATTCTCACATTTTATTCATCCCACATAAGTTAGATATTGAGAGCTTCTCTCTCTAGACCTTGTGTTGGCCGCCCCTTCGCTCTCTCTCTCTCTCTAGTTTTCTTTTCGTTTTTGTTTTGGCACTTAGGTCCACAATTGAGCTAGTGTTTTAGCTCTTCGACTCTAAGACTTGTTCTTGAGTCGTTGTGTTTAAAAGTGCCCACACACTAATTCCTTTCTTTCTCGAGTGATTCTTGTGATAGAAACTTTCGTGGTAGCTCGAGTTCCCGAGGGAAGTAGAGAGACGTGCTGCGAGGGGAGACGAAAGTTTCAACCTTCCGAAGGCTTCTCAACGTTCAAGCTTCTAAAAGGTCAGTAAACATTTATGCTCATAATAGTTTTTAATTTATATGTACTTACTCTTTGTCTAAGTTAGTAAAATCGTTTTACTCGTTTAAAAGAAAATTTTTAAATTCCGCCGCTTGCTCGAAGCGTTAAACTTTTTCTTAACCCTAGATCAATTCCAACACCTAGTTCTTCAAAGGGGAAAGCTCCCGCTAAGAGAGAACGGAAAAACTTCAAAAGGAGTGGAAAAGGAAAAAGATAAGAAGTAAGAAAGCGTTGGTAAATGTCACCACTGCAACATGGAGGGCCATTGGCGAAGGCACTGTCCTTTGTATTTGGCCGAGCTTGAGAAAAACAAGAAGTATGCTGGTATGGTACCTTAAAATTTATGATTAAAGATATCCTAAATTTTGTTTTGAGGATAATTATTCATTAGAATACTTCTTCTATTGTTGCGGAGTAGATCTGACGAAGCTTGCTAAACAATGTAGGATTCAAGCTCGAGTTGTGGAGACCTGATGCGCCGTCTGAAGATCGAATTTATTACTGGTTTCATCCTTTGGAATGATATCTTGAACATATTGATGTGTCATTATCATCCGAGGTTTTCTGAACAGTAGCCTTCGTGGCTATTTCAGAGAGGATGAATCTTTTCTTTCTTTTATACATTAGATTATGTTGTCGCAGTTTTTCGGACAACGATTTAGGAGTCGTAGACGGTTAGACCCAAGGCCGGACCAAGTGGTCTCGTCTCGACTCGAGCGTGTCGGGCTTGGTATCCCAAGCCGTCCCTTAGCTGTAGATGATCTCTATCTCGTCCAAGCACCTGAAACGTGAACAGAAAGGTGTGAACTACAAAGGGGAAACAGAGGGGTTGCCTCTGTTTACCTCTCCGACGCTCAACATTAGTAGGATTGAGGTGGTTTGTAGAGGGTTTAGTGTTTAGAGGTCGAGACTTGAGAGAAACGAGCGAGGTACGAGTTCGACAGCGTTTCAGTACTCAAATTCGGATTACCTGGGTCAAGGGAAGGACCCTTGTATTTATAGGCAGCCAAGGGGTGGTTTGAAGACCCCTTAGCCGAGTGAGCAAGGTTGGGCCGGCCTTGGAGGAGGGCCGGCCATGGAGAGCTGGCCTCGGGCGAGGGCCGGCCTTGGAGTGCCGGCCATGGAGAGCCGGCCATGGAGGAGGGCCGGCCTTGGAGGGCCGGCCATGGAGAGCCGGCCATGGAGGAGGGCCGGCCTTGGAGTGCCGGCCTTGGAGAGCCGGCCTTGGGCGAGGGCCGGCCTTGGAGTGCCGGCCATGGAGAGCCGGCCGGCCATGGAGGAGGGCCGGCCTTGGAGTGCCGGCCATGGAGAGCCGGCCGGCCATGGAGGAGGGCCGGCCTTGGAGTGCCGGCCATGGAGAGCCGGCCGGCCATGGAGGAGGGCCGGCCTTGGAGTGCCGGCCATGGAGGACGGCCGGCCTTGGAGTGCCGGCCTTGGAGAGCCGGCCTTGGGCGAGGGCCGGCCTTGGAGTGCCGGCCATGGAGAGCCGGCCGGCCATGGAGGAGGGCCGGCCTTGGAGTGCCGGCCATGGAGGAGGGCCGGCCTTGGACATGGCCGACTGACCTTTGGGCCGGCGACAGGCCGGTCAAGCATATGGCCGGCCATTGGCCGGCTGAGCATATGGCCGGCCATTGGCCGGCTGAGCATATGGCCGGCCACTGGCCGGCCGACCCTCGGCCCGGCCATTGGTTTGGGCCGGCCAAAGGACGAGGCGAGGGTTCGCCCCTCGAGGCCTTGCATCGGTCGCGTGGGTCGAAGTGACGCCTTAGTCCCCGTCGGTCCGAGACGGACCGACAACAGATTATGTTTTTATATTCTCTTATGAAAACATGGTTGGGTCATATGAATATTTTTTTTCCCTCTTTGCTTCCTGTAATGCAATTGAAGTTTTTATGATAATGTTTATGCATGAATGCCTTATGCTTAATAATGTTGATGTTATAATGTATGAAGGACTTAGTGTTCCGTTCGTACACTATAAGTGAGCATTATAATGTTCTATTAGTTATATCTCTGTTAGAAATTTAATTAGTATTTAATTTCTTTATTTCTTATAATTGAATATTTTTTGTATGTTTAAGAACTCTTTGGAGCTCTGAGAGCGTCTAAAGAAAAGTTACCTTGTTTCGATAATGATTTGTGCAAATAAGAGGTAATAAGGAAACACAACAAAAGTTAGTATTGATGATGATGAGTAAGTGGTAGAATTTTTTTGATCCTAGCCACTAATACGTCTGTTTTGTATTGTGCACGTCTTGTTTTCTCGATTGGCCAACGAAGGCATAATCGATTTGCGCGTCTTTTTTGTATTGTGCGCGTCTTGTTTTCTCGATTTGCCAACGAAGGCATAATCGATTTGCGCGTCTTTTTTGTATTGTGCGCGTCTTGTTTTCTCGATTTGCCAACGAAGGCATAATCGATTTGCGCGTCTTTTTTGTACCTTTTTTTTTTTTTAGCATTGTTTCCCATTAGCCCCCCGAGTTTCTCGTGTACTCGTAGAGGAGACTAGAAATTATAATGCAGCAAGATAAAGACTTCGAGGTGAAATGTGATGCAATTATCATGTACAAATAGTCAAAAATTACATCCCTGGGCCATTGGCCTTATTGAAATTCGAGATTGTCTTAAAACCGGAAATAAAATGACGTAATGAGAAAAGGGAACGGGCTTAGCCCACGACATGCAGCTGTGAGCTCTCCGGTTCTTCAATCGCTGCCTGGTCCATGACAGTCACCATCGCCGGACCCTTCCTTCCCTGCCGTGGACGGCCTTCGTGCACCGTGGCCGCCCCGACCGTTCTCAGGACATACTCTTTTAATTTCCCGTCTTGAATCAGGGCCTCGATCTGACGCCTAAGATGGTAGCATTCGGACGTCAGATGCCCGTGATCCTGGTGGTACTCACAGAACTTATTTCGATCCCTCTTCGCGGGGTCCTTCGCAAGGGGAGACGGACTTCCTAGCTTGTCGCGGTGTAGGGCTAGGATCCGCTCTTGCGGAGTGTTCAGTGGGGTGTACGTTGATAACGCTCGAAAGCTATCAACGTGCGACGATCTTGGATCGGAGAGGGGGCGACCGTTAGGGGCCCGGCCTCCCCTGCTCCTCTTCCTCCGAGGGTCGGGACGATCTTCGTCATGTTCTTCGCGGTGGCGACTACCTTGTCCTCCTGACTTTCGACCATCGCGGCCATGGAGATAGTCCTCGATTCCCATATGTGTGCGGGCTCTCGTCATCAGCTCCGCCATGTCTCGCGGGACTTGCCCGACAATGGACTTGAGGAAGTCGCTCGTGCGAACTCCCTCGGTGATCGCCGTGATGGCGTCCTTGTCGTCGAAGCCCTCGACTTTGTGAGACTCCTCGGTGAAGCGAGCGAGGTATTGTCTCAATGTCTCATCTCTCCCCTGTCGAATGGAGAGGAGGTGGGTCTTCGAATTCTTTTGTGCCACAAGCGTGGCAAAGCGAGCAAGAAAAGCCTCTCGCAAGGCCCGGAAGGACGGGATACTTCCAGGCCTCAAACTTTGGAACCACTCAAAGCCCGACCCTGTGAGGGTCAGGCTGAAGGCTTGGCAGAGGGTGGCGTCCGTCTGCCCTTGCATCGTCATCCACGTCTCATAGTGTTGGACGTGGAAGTGGGGGTCCGTACGTCCATCATAGGGGGGAATGGACGGTAACTTAAAGTTTCCCACGCATGGCTGCGCGAGGACTTGTGCGGCGAAGGGAGAGTATGATTCCTCGATCCCTCCGTACGGCCTCTGCCTCCCTGACTCCCTCATCTCGATGATTTGATTCTGGAGGCTCTGAATCATCGTGACCACGTCAAGCCCGTTAGCAGGGCCGACCGTCGGGGCCACGGGAGTCACCGGTTGGCGTTCGTTGGATGCTTGGTCCATGACATTGGCCTGAGGTCGGCCAAGAGTTGCGGCGGGGAGCGCGTCCCTTCGAGAATTTAGCCTTTGGCGGAGATCCTCCCCTCGGGAGTTTCTCTGCGCCGTCAAGCGCTCTCTAAGGTCCACGCTTGGTGCGTGACGAGGCGAGGTCGCCCTTGGTCGGGTCGTCCGGCGAGCGCTTCGGCTATCGGCTCCATCGTCGACCAGAGTCGCTCTCTCCTCGGTGAGGGGCCGTGTCCGGCCACCTCTTGAAACCGAGGGGGCGAGTCCCCGGGACTGTGACCGTGCCTGTTGTCGCGCCGGGCACAAAGGATCGGCCAACGCACCGTTGGCCCTCTCGGGTCGCGTTTGAGCGAGGCTAGGGGTGGCCTCGTCGGTCCTCGACTCCTCCACGTACTCGGGGTCGGAGTAATCTTGAGCAGATCGATCCTCGACGTCGTAGCCGAGGAGACCAGCGATGAGGGAGCTGTCAACGCCGGGACGGTCAAGGAGCTCCGCGAGCCGTCGGGCCGTGTCCTCTCGGAGCTCGGCCTCGGGGTCGTTCACCGGGTCTTGGGGCTGGCTCTCGCTATCGCGAGGTTGCCCTTCAAGACGGTGCGCGAGGAGTCGGAGACCGTACCTCGAGCTCATCGCTCGGGTACCCGCGGAGGTAGTGGGTAGGTGACTCATCTCTCGAGAGTCGTGAGAACAAAGGGAGAAAACTGGTAGAGGGAATGCGTCGTCAAGGTCGAGAGATCCCCTCCTTCTAGCGCCAAAATGTTGTCGCAGTTTTTCGGACAACGATTTAGGAGTCGTAGACGGTTAGACCCAAGGCCGGACCAAGTGGTCTCGTCTCGACTCGAGCGTGTCGGGCTTGGTATCCCAAGCCGTCCCTTAGCTGTAGATGATCTCTATCTCGTCCAAGCACCTGAAACGTGAACAGAAAGGTGTGAACTACAAAGGGGAAACAGAGGGGTTGCCTCTGTTTACCTCTCCGACGCTCAACATTAGTAGGATTGAGGTGGTTTGTAGAGGGTTTAGTGTTTAGAGGTCGAGACTTGAGAGAAACGAGCGAGGTACGAGTTCGACAGCGTTTCAGTACTCAAATTCGGATTACCTGGGTCAAGGGAAGGACCCTTGTATTTATAGGCAGCCAAGGGGTGGTTTGAAGACCCCTTGGCCGAGTGAGCAAGGTTGGGCCGGCCTTGGAGGAGGGCCGGCCATGGAGAGCTGGCCTCGGGCGAGGGCCGGCCTTGGAGTGCCGGCCATGGAGAGCCGGCCATGGAGGAGGGCCGGCCTTGGAGGGCCGGCCATGGAGAGCCGGCCATGGAGGAGGGCCGGCCTTGGAGTGCCGGCCTTGGAGAGCCGGCCTTGGGCGAGGGCCGGCCTTGGAGTGCCGGCCATGGAGAGCCGGCCGGCCATGGAGGAGGGCCGGCCTTGGAGTGCCGGCCATGGAGAGCCGACCGGCCATGGAGGAGGGCCGGCCTTGGAGTGCCGGCCATGGAGGACGGCCGGCCTTGGAGTGCCGGCCTTGGAGAGCCGGCCTTGGGCGAGGGCCGGCCTTGGAGTGCCGGCCATGGAGAGCCGGCCGGCCATGGAGGAGGGCCGGCCTTGGAGTGCCGGCCATGGAGGAGGGCCGGCCTTGGACATGGCCGACTGACCTTTGGGCCGGCGACAGGCCGGTCAAGCATATGGCCGGCCATTGGCCGGCTGAGCATATGGCCGGCCACTGGCCGGCCGACCCTCGGCCCGGCCATTGGTTTGGGCCGGCCAAAGGACGAGGCGAGGGTTCGCCCCTCGAGGCCTTGCATCGGTCGCGTGGGTCGAAGTGACGCCTTAGTCCCCGTCGGTCCGAGACGGACCGACAACAGATTATGTTTTTATATTCTCTTATGAAAACATGGTTGTGTCATATGAATATTTTTTTTCCCTCTTTGCTTCCTGTAATGCAATTGAAGTTTTTATGATAATGTTTATGCATGAATGCCTTATGCTTAATAATTTTGATGTTATAATGTATGAAGGACTTAGTGTTCCGTTCGTACACTATAAGTGAGCATTATAATGTTCTATTAGTTATATCTCTGTTAGAAATTTAATTAGTATTTAATTTCTTTATTTCTTATAATTGAATATTTTTTGTATGTTTAAGAACTCTTTGGAGCTCTGAGAGCGTCTAAAGAAAAGTTACCTTGTTTCGATAATGATTTGTGCAAATAAGAGGTAATAAGGAAACACAACAAAAGTTAGTATTGATGATGATGAGTAAGTGGTAGAATTTTTTTGATCCTAGCCACTAATACTTCATTCATTGAGTGGGAGCTTCCTTAATTGGAATCTAGCTACTCTACTTCATTAACTATGTGGGAGCTTCCTTAATTGGAACCTAGCTACTCTACTTCATTAAATAAGTGAGAGCTTCCTTTGTTGTCGCTCGTTTTCGGACAACTATTTAGGAGCCCAAAGTGGTTAGACCTAAGGCCAGACCAAGTGGTCTCACTTCGGCTCAAGCGTGTCGGACTTGGTATCCCTAGTCGTCCCTTAGCTGTAGATGAAGCTCACCTCGTCTTGATACCTGAATAGCAATAGAGAGTACGTGAACTACAAAGGGGAAACAGAGGGGTTGCCTCTGTTTACCTCTCCGACGCTCAACATTAGTAGGGTTGAGGTAGAATATAGAGGGTTTAGGTGTTTAGAGGCCGAGACTTGAGAGAAACGAGCGAGGTACGAGTTCGACAGCGTTTCAGTACTCAAATTCGGATTACCTGGACCAGGGGAGGGACCCCGGTATTTATAGGTGACCAAGGGGCGTTTTGGGCAACCCTTTGGCCGAGGATAGCCTTGGCTCGGCCATTGGCCGAGACTGGTCCTAGGGCCGGCCAATGGCCGAGGATGTTTGGGCCGGCCATTGGCCGAGGCTGGCCCTAGGGCCGGCCAATGGCCGGGGACAGCTTGGTTCGGCCATTGGCCGAGGCTGGCACTTGGGCCGGCCAATGGCCGAAGATATTTGGGCCGGCCGTTGGCCGAGGCTGGCCCTAGGGCCGGCCAATGGCCGGGGATAGCTTGGCTCGGCCATTAGCCGAGGCTGGCCCTTGGGCCGGCCAATGGCCGAAGATATTTGGGCCGGCCATTGGCCGAGGCTTGCCCTAGGGCCGGCCAATGGCCGGGGATAGCTTTGCTCGGCCATTGGCCGAGGCTGGGCCAACGGCCGAAGATATTTGGGCCGGCCAATGGCCGGGGATAGCTTGGTTCGGCCATTGGCCGAGGCTGGCACTTGGGCCGGCCAATGGCCGAAGCTATTTGGGGGCTGGCCCTAGGGCCGGCCAATGGCCGGGGATAGCTTGGCTCGGCCATTAGCCGAGGCTGGCCCTTAGGCCGGCCAATGGCCGAAGATATTTGGGCCGGCGATTGGCCGAGGCTGGCCCTAGGGCCGGCCAATGGACGGGGATAGCTTTGCTCGGCCATTGGCCGAGGCTGGCCCTTGGGCCAGCCAATGGCCGAAGATATTTGGGCCGGCCATTGGCCGAGGCTGGCCCTAGGGCTGGCCAATGGCCGGGGATAGCTTGGCTCGGCCAATGCTGGCCCTAGGGCCGGCCAATGGCTGGGGCGAGCTGCCGAGACGCGTTTGACGTCGTTTCGCCTTCGTTCGGCCGCGATCGGGCCGATAACATTAGCCCCCCGAGTTTACTGCCGAGTGAAACTCGTGCGGTAAACTCAAGATTCTCACCGTCGGCGGCCCACCGGAGTAGCCCGTCGTGAAAGGTTTGACTCGAACCCCTTTAATTATGATTTTTTCTTTAGCTCGCATCACTTTCAGCGCATTTTGTCTTGTTGCACGTGTCAATGGACCCTACCAACCACCTATCGGGGTGTGGGTCCATCGAAGATGATCTCTTCCCTTTCCTCGGGAATCAAAACGTGGACCTGGGTAAATTTTGGGCTCAATTCTCATCCCCCCGATCTCTTACAACGTACCGCTCTCACTTTCTTCAAGCAACGGCATGGTAGACATGACCGGGAGCGACTTTCCCTCGATTGAAGCATGGTTGGTCGACGAGGAGGAGGATGCGCGCGCTGGGGACCATTTGCGCCGGCAAGGGGACGTCGGCCCAGACTTGCCGGGTGCCGAGAGGGCCTCGGCCGACCAGCGCGGGACCGATTTGGTCGGGGGGTGCGCCGGGTATGCCGCGCGTGCAGACTGGGTCGGCCTGGGCGGAGGTGCGCTAGGCGAGGCGGGCCTGGGCGAAGGTGCGCCGGTCCTCGTCGGCGCTGTCTGTGCCGGAGGCATCGCCGGTGGAGACCCAGACGGCGCCGGGGATGCGCGCGGCCTGGGCGGAGACGCGCTCGGCGAGGCGGCCCTGGGCGAAGGTACGCCGACCCTCGTCGGCGCTGTCTGTGCCGAAGGCTTCGCCGGAGGAGACCCAGACGGCGCTGGGGACGCGCGCGGCCTGGGCGGTGGCGCGCTCGGCGAGGCGGGCCCGGGCGAAGGTGCGCCGGCCCTTGCCGGCGTTGTCTGCACTGGGGGCGTCGCCGGAGGAGACCCCAGCGGCACTGGAAAAGCGCCTGCCCCGGGAGAAGTCGCGTCGGCGAGTCGGGCACCGAGGGCATCGCGACGGCCCTGGGCGGCGACGCCGGGGCTGTTTGGCAGGCGAGCCGCGGCGAGGGAGGCCCGGGTAGCCTGGGCCAGACCTTTCCCGAGGAGGTACGCACTGGTGGAAGGCCGGTGGAGGCGGGCGGTGCCGTTGGCGAGAACGCCGGCGCCGGAGACGAGGAACGCCGGCCGGACAACGCTGGCTGGGGGGCGGCGGCCGAGGCGCTGATCGTCCTAGCCCTAGGGGCCGGCGGGCTAGGGCCGTGCGAGGGCAGTCCACCTGACGGGACGGGCCGTGCTGCCGGGCCAGATGCGCGTGCCAACGGGCCGGGCGAGAGCCTAAAGGGCCTAGGCGACGTGGGCGCGCGAAGGAAGTCCCCTCCTGGGCCGGGCGCTGGCGAGGCCGGCCCGATAGTGCCGGGAGCCCATTGTGGGGATTTGGACGGGGCAGCCCTTGACAAGGATTGCCCATCGGGCTCGGGGCCGAACGCCGACGATGGGCCCACTCCTGGGCCGGTCACAGGGGGGACAAGGCCTGCCGAACCGGGCGCACACACAAGGGGTCGTTTGTGCGGATCGGGCGACCGCCGCGAAGGACTCGCCGAGCCGAGAACCGCTTTCGACGTTGAATGCTCGGGCGAATCATCGTTCCACCACGCCACGCATGCGGCGACACTTTCCTCAACAGCGCGGGAGGAAATGCGGGCCCTTTCCTTCCCGATCGGAGAGTCGGCAATACGTGGCGGCCTTGACTGCTCGGGTGTTGACATCCCGAGTTCGCTCTCGATTGCTAGTTTCACGAGCTTGAGGAGGCGTTGTGGCATCCCGGATTCAGTGTCGATCCTGCGACCGTTGCCCGACGATCTCCCGAGTCGCCCCCGGAAGGGCTACACTGCCATTCACGAGGCGAGTCTTCGCGGAGGACTACGGTTACTCTTTTAGCCGGTAATCCAAGAGCTATTGGTTCGGTTGGGGGTGCACGCATCACAGATGTCTCCGTCCTTCTATCGGGTAGTCGCAGCGTGCCATATGATGCTCTGTCGAGCAAAGAAAAGGGCGATCACCGCATACGATATTCAAGACCTCGTGGTCGTCCGCGGGGTCTCGGGGAAACCGGGCTTCTACTTTGCGTGCCCTCGAAAGCGCATTCCATCGTTACCAAGGTTACCTCGTAGCATCGGTACCCTTGGGTGTGGGTGTCCGAGTCGGCTTTCGGGGCGGCACCTCTAACGTTTGGTCCCGCGACCGACTTTCCTTCTGTCGGGGATGCCGAGGACTCCGAACTCGTAGCTGTGATCAAGGCGATCCCGGACTCGAGGCGGCAAGGGTCATTGTTTGAGTCCCCGGACCTAATGGCGAGGACTGGGTGGTTCGTGCCCGAGGGCGAGGATCCTCGATGTCCTACCTCCGGCGCGGAGGCCACGGAGGGTCCCGAATCCGAAGCCGGGGGTTCGGCCGCTCCTCTCCCCGATGCGGGGGGTACTGATCATACATGCGCTTTTATTCTTATCGCGGACTTTCGTTGTTTATGCTTATGGTTGCATTCTAACTGATTGTCGTCTTTCATTATTTGCAGATACCATGGCTCGACATCGGCCGCGCACGCGTGTACCGAGGGTGGAACCCACCGTCCAAGCTGCGGCCGCGGCTCGTTCCCAAGACGAGGCTCGTCGCGGGGGGTCGCCAACGCGGGTGAGGAACGAGGCGATCTTCTCAAACAAGCGACCGTCATCGTCGACCTCCTTCGGCTCACCCTCCGACCACAAGCATGGACTCGATGCTCCTAGCGGAGGCGGCAGAGCTGAGGGACCAGTGTTCTCGAGGGATCCTTGAAACCTCCCTGCGGGATTTCAAAGGTCTGTTGATGATGAGCGACCTTGAGATCTTCCAGCACAGAATCAGTGATGCTCGAAAGGTATGACTCGTTCGCTTGACTTACGTGCGACCACTATGCTTACTTTGGTTGTGAGTTTGCCACTCCTTTTTTGCAGATGCTCGCGGACGTAGCTCATTGAGCAATGATCAGAGCAAAGCGCCCTTGAGTACTCTCATTTAAGAAAGGGCCACGAGGGTGACTCTTAGTCCGGCGACACTTGCACTTTTCATTAGTGTTGGGGATCGTGGGTTACAAACAACGAATATAACCCTCCCACTTAGTTTTTTGGAGTTGGTTCATCGACTCTTATAAGTTCGGAAACAAATTTCCTAGTTAGATAGCGACAGAGCGGACAACTAGAAGAGAATCCTAGATCGACATGTTCAGAGCAGTATTAGTGCATGAAGGCACAAGGTACATACTCGATCTTTTCCTATTTTCTATTTCGGGAAAGTGCGTGAGGGAAGTGTGAACTTCAACTCACTCGAACACTTGAAAGTTTGAGATTACACATCTTTTTCTTTTTTCGGCTTGTTTACAAGGAGACCTCCCACTCAAATTTTCAAGAGCATATAGATTTTGAACATATGTGATATAGATATAGTTTTGAAAACATTTTGAAAATTTATTTGATTTGGATGACAAAATATTTTTCAAGTTTGAAAGTGAAAACGGTTTTTCAAAATTCAAACTAGTTTTGTAAAAAAACAATTTCAATTAATCTTTCAAAAATAAAAACTTTTAATCTTACACATCATGTTTATAATCATTTGAAAAACATTTTTGCTCAAGAAAATTTTCTCATTAGAGTTCTATAACTCATGGTAGTGGGGTTTGAAAATCCGGATTTCTAAAAAACTGGAGTTTCAGACAGCCACGCACCTCGGAGTAAAATCGCCATATCTGGCGGCTCCGATGTCCTTTTGAGCCGAAACTGGTGGCATTGGATAGAGGACAGAGGACAGACAGAGATTTAATTTGATTCAAGAATCATTAAATTTCGATTTCTGAGCAGAGAGTTATGCCACTTTTAATGCGGGTTTACTCCAGCTCGAAGAAAAAGAAATAAATTAAAGCTTGGTCCTTTTTAGGTGCGAAAAAGAATCGAGTGTAACGGAACGTTTTAAGATGTTGTTTAAAGCTTTTATTTGTGTTTTATTAGCAGGGTAATAACATAGAATAAAAGAAATAACAACATGCATAAAACGATTCAAGTAAAAATAAGAAACTAGCAAGATATCAAAACTAGTCACAAAATTTTACTCGAAATTTCTCAAACCTTTAAAACACGTTTTTCAATATAAAAAATTAAAAACTTTTAGAACTGATTCTAATGTGTTTTAAAAACATCCCAAACTCATAGAAAATAAACATGCTTTTTAATTTAAAGACAAGAGCATTAAATTAAAAAAAATCTAAGATTACAATTCTAACTTGTCACAAAATTAGTAAACTTTCGAAAACGATTTTCAAGCTCATAATTTTAAAAACATGTACATGCTAATCTTTGACCATAGCTCTGATACCATTTGTTGGAATCGATCTAGGGTTTGAGAAAATAATTAACGCTTCGGTAAGCGGCGGAATTTTAAAAATTTTCTTTTACAAGTAAAACAGTTTTTACTAACCTAGACAAGTGCAAGTACATGTAATTAAAAACCAATATGAGCTAGAAGTTTACTAACCTTTCTTGAAGCTTGAACTTTGAAGAAGCTTTTGGAAAGTTTGCAACGCTCGTCTCCCCTCGCAGCACGTCTCTCTTTCTTTCCTCGGCACCTCGAGCAACCACGAAAGTTTCTATCACTAAATCACTCGAAAAGAAGGAATCAGTGAGTGGGCACTTTTAAACGCTACGACTTAAGAACGAGTCTTGAAGTCGCAGAGCTAAACACTAGGTCGAGTGAGGACCTAGGTGCCAAAACAAGAAAAATCGAAAATAAACTAGAGAGAGAGAGAAGAGGGGCGGCAACCACAAGTTCTAGAGAGAGAAGCTCTCAATCTCTAACTTATGTGGAATGAGAAAAATGAGAAGAATGAGGCTCCTATTTATAGGAGAGGTCTTACCTTCAATAAGGTAGTTTCCTCTTCTATAGAATATCACATATTCATGAGCCAATTTCCTCTTTTCCTCTATGATGCACTCGGCCAAGGTGGGCTTCATTAAGCCTTGGATTTGTTTCCTTTTTTGTTCCTTGCCTTGCATCTTACTTGTGTTGGGCGCCTACCTCTTATTTCCCTTAGAGGAAATTTGTTTCCTCTTTTTCTTTTGGCAAGTATCTTCATACATTTATGCACAAAATATTCTCTCTTGTTTCTTGGGTATTTGGGCGCCTATGACTTATCTAGAAAGGCCTTCTAGAAGCTTTTTCACTTGTTCATGACAACATTAAGTTCTTATGAAATGAAATTAATTCACGAGGCCCAATAATCAAGTTATGGCCGAGTGACATTAAGTCATCAAATGAACTTGTCAAAAAATTTATTGACATTCATTTCATCATATGTCTCAAAAGACAAAATTACCCTTTTGACAATTTTCGTTCTTGTTTTGACTTAGCTTCCAGTTTAACTATTCCTATCGATGTGATTCGTGACAGTGACCTCATGGACCCAAATGAACAAAGCTTGAGCTAAACACTTGGACTCAAAAGTTCACAAACCTTTTCCAAGTTTAGCTTATGCCAACTGACTCCACTAAAGAGCTGACACTGAAAATCTCTCGGTTCAAATGAATTTATTTTCTACTCAAGAACTCGACCTAATTATGATGAGCGGATCCACTGAATATTATCTATGTTTACCCTTCATGAATGTCATCAGCTAGTCGGGATTTACTAAATTACCATTTTACCCTTCTAGCTGTTATTTCCTCAACTCCTTTGTCGCTTGTGAATAAGTTAGAAACAATGTATTGACGAGGAGCTAACAAGTCACATTGTTTCATCCAAAAGAGTGAGGACTCAATTTGGACACTGGCCAGTTCATTTATTCACACTCCAAGGAACAAAGCATGAGGTGACATACATTGCATTTCAGCAATCTTGTACATGAATTCCATATCTATGAGAACTTCACAAAGTTACTCATGACAGACTCACAACTTAGTACTTCACCAATAGGCCTTGTTCGGAATCACATAGTGAGTCCGAACTTTGACTTTCTCAAATGAGAATACTAAGGTGTGAAATGGCATGTCTCATTTCAGGATTAAGGTAAGCATGATGCAATTCATACATAGTGACTTCGAGACATAAGAGGTTAAATGGTTTGTTCTTATATTGTCTCTAGAAGTGCACTGGTCAATTCAGTACCTTCGGAAGATACCTAGAAGAACTATAGAGTCCCCAACTCTCAATGCCTCATAACCAGACATCATAGATTCTTCTAACAATCATACTGAGGTCTATAGTCCTTTGACCCTTAGATTGCGAATATATCGTTTTAAGCAAACAACGAAGAGTTTGTTCATGCAAATCTACATTTGTCTCTTCGTAAGTTGTTAAGTTTGTTTATGGACTAAAAGACTAAGGTTTTATCATAAAGCTTCAAACAAAGAAAGAATGAATGAACGTTTCAACTTTATTAATGAATAGATAGGCAATTACAAGCAAGAGTCTTCATGAGACTTTATTACATCAAATGTACAAAATAAAGACTACAACTCTTCTTGTGGGCACCATTGACAACATTACGAACCCGGCTTGCTATGTCTAGCGTAACCGACTCGCACGGCTTATTGCCACACCTGGCGGCGAAGTTTCCCGTGGACGTTGGCTAGACCAGTTTCGTCCGACGGGTGCGACTCTCTGCCATCCATTCGTGACTCCCTGCCTATCGGGGTGTGCGAGCTGGGTGGCCGTCGCGCCCATCTTCCGTTGATTACGCTACCTATCGGCGTGCGCCTTATGCACTGGGACGGGCTTATTGTAAACGTAGTTCCAAGTGTGTGTGGTACCTGTCGGTACGCATGTCACGTTTTGGGTTTTGACTACCGGGATGACGGTCCGATGCGCGGACGTGATCGGCCGACGCCCAGCTACCTATCAGTACGTGGGGCATCGAATCGTGCGAGAGTGTCGCGCGAGGGTCGGAGGTCCGGTGCGCGGATCCGATTTGTTGACGTTTCGCTACCTCTCGGCGCGTGAAACGTGGAGTTGCGCGAGTGCGTCGCGCGAAAAATGTGCCTTATCCTCGTTAGCCCCCCGAGTTTATTGTGTACTCGTAGAGGAGACTAGAAATTATAATACAATAGGATAAAGGTTTCGAAGTGAAATGTAATTCAATTATGATGTCGAAATAGTTAAAAATTACATTCCCAGGCCGTTGACCGTACTTGAAATTTGAAATTGTCTTTTGCCAATATAAAAAATAAGGTGAAAACAATAAAACATAGGGCGACCGGGAACGGGCTTCTATTGGTAGTATTGTCGCAGGTGCTCCGCGTTCCACGGGTGCGTGAATATGAGTCCTTCTAGGTTCTCGAGCTTGTACGTGCCGTTGTGGATGGCTCGGCGCACGCGATACGGGCCTTCCAGGGTGGGGCCTAGAACTCCTGCTCCATGCACCTTGGTGTTTTGGAACATCCTTCTAAGGACGAGGCTTCCATCGGCAAACTTCCACAGCTTGACCTTGGAATTGTAGTACTTCTCGACCTTTCTCTTCTGTGCGGCAAGGCGGGAGAGTGCGTCCGCCCTCTTCTCATCTATGAGGTCCAGCTCGAGCCTGATTGCATCGTTGTTGGCGGCTTTTTCATACTCCTCGATGCGTAAGGTTGGGAGCTTGGTCTCGATAGGTACCACGGCCTCGACGCCGAATGCGAGAGCGAAAGGGGTTTCGCCGGTAGCATTTCGCGCGGTGGTTTGGTATGCCCACAAGACCATGGGGAGCTCGTCTGCCCAAGCCCCCTTTATTTCTTCCAGCTTCTTCTTTAGGTTCTCCTTGATTGTCTTGTTGACCGCCTCGACTTGACCGTTGGCCTGTGGATGGCGGGGAGAAGAGAAAGTCTTGCTAATGCCGAATTGTTCACACATGTCCCGGAGGCGTGCGTTGTCGAACTGCTTTCCGTTTTCGGTCACGATCGACGCGGGGATCCCGAAGCGGCAGACAATGTTCTTCCAGATGAAGCTCGTCGTGTTCGCCTCGGTGATCTTTGCCAGCGGTTCGGCTTCTACCCATTTCGTGAAGTAGTCACTTGCCACGATCGCATGCTTGTATTGCCTCGGGGCCGTAGGTAGTTCACCGATGAGGTCGATTCCCCACTTTGCGAAGGGTCGAGGCACAATGATCGGGCACAATGGGGCCGGCGCTTGGCACTGGATATGGGCGAATCTTTGGCATTTTTCGCATTTTTTGGCCCATTCGTGGGAGTCCTTTTTCAAGGTAGGCCAAAAATATCCGAGTCTTAGTAGCTTTAGTGCCAAAGATTGTCCGGCGGAATGGTTTCCGCACACCCCTTCGTGCACTTCGTGGAGCGCTTTCTTCGCCTCGACTTCGGTCAGGCAACGGAGAAGGGGCATGGAGTAGCCTCTCTTGAACAAGCTGTCTTCCCTCATTGTGTATTTCGGCGCCAAGCTTCTCAGCTTTCTGGCCTCTTCTTTGTCTTCGGGTGCGACTCCTCGCTTAAGGAATTCCACGAGCGGCGTCATCCATGAGGGGGGCGGAGTTTCGTCAACTACCCCTACGTCGCCTCTCGAGACGTAGGGTCGAGTCAACACTTCTATCGGGACACTGCCTTCCCCCTCCTCGTCTATCCCGGACGCAAGGCGTGCCAGGGCATCGGCGTCGATGTTCGCCTCTCGGGGAACTTGGACTACCTCGAACCATGACAAGGCCTCTAGATTCTTTTGGGTCTTTGACAAGTATGCGATCATGTTCGGCTCTTTGCCGGCGTAGTCGCCCTTGACCTGGTTCACAATCAACTGCGAGTCGCAGTGGATGCGCAGGTTTCGGACGCCCAGTTTGTTTGCCAGCTCCAAGCCAATGATCAGAGCCTCGTACTCTGCCTCGTAGTTGGAAGCCTTGAACTCGAACCGCAGGGCGTATCTCAGTTTTTCCCTATCGGGATTTGTGAGCACAACGCCGGCGCCAGCCCCCCGGGCGTTTGACGCGCCATCCACGTGCAAGTCCCAGACCGGCCCTATCGGGTCGTTGGTCCTCTTCTTCGATGACCCGTCGTGGTCGTCCTCCTTGTCTTCCTCGTTAGTTGAGGGTACGCTTGTGAATTCGGCTACGAAGTCGGCGAGGGCTTGGCCCTTGATGGCAGTTCTCGGCTGAAACTCGACCCCATATTCGCCCAGCTCTTGGGACCATATGGCCATTCGAGACGAGGTCCCCTTTTGTAGGGCCTTCTCGATGGGGTGTCCCGTACGCACCACGATCGGGTGCTCTTGAAAGTAGGGGCGAAGCTTCCTCGCGCTCGTGACGAGGGCGAGGGATAATTTCTCGATTTTTGGGTATCGAGTTTCAGCGTCGAGGAGCGCCTTGCTGACATAGTAAACCGGCCATTGCACCTTGTCTTCTTTGCATATCAGAAGCGCGCTCACGGCCCTATCGGTCACTGCGAGATAGATATACAAGGTCTCGCCATCCTTTGGTTTTGCGAGGAACGGGGAGGAGCTGAAGTAGGCCTTCGTCTCGCGGAACGCCTCCTCGCATTCCTCAGTCCACACAAATCCGTCGGTCTTCTTTAGGGCCTTCAAAATTGGTTGGCACTTATCAGTTGCCTTGGAAACGAATCGCGTCGGGGTGGCGATCCTTCCAGTCAAACTATGTACTTCTTTCACTTTCTGAGGCGACCTCATCTCTAAGATCGCCCTAATCTTCTCGGGATTTGCCTCAATCCCGCGGCTGCTAACCATGTAGCCCAGGAATTTTCCAGACTCAACCCCAAAAGCGCACTTATTGGGGTTGAGCTTCATCTTGTAGTGTCGCAAGATTGTAAACATTTCCCTAAGGTCTCGAACGTGGTCGCATGCCTTAAGGCTTTTGACAAGCATATCGTCCACGTAGACCTCCATAGTTTTGCCAATTTGATTGGCGAACATTCGGTTCACCAACCTTTGATACGTTGCTCCCGCATTCTTGAGGCCAAAGGGCATGACCTTGTAGCAGTAGAGCCCGTGGTTCGTAACAAAGGTGGTCTTGATCTGATCCGGCTCGTGCATGCGGATCTGATTGTAGCCTGAGTAGGCGTCCATGAAACTCAGCAACTCATGGCCCGCCGTGGCATCCACGAGTTGCTCGATCCTCGGGAGAGGAAAGCTGTCTTTCGGGCAGGCCTTGTTGAGATCTTTGTAATCGATACAGATCCGCCACTTCCCGTTTGGCTTCTTGACCATCACCACATTGGACACCCACTTGGGGTGCTCCGCCTCCCTGATGAAGTTGGCGGCGAGAAGTTTGTCAACCTCTTCACCAATGGCTTGGTACCTCTCTCCGTTGAACGCCCGTCGCGGTTGAACGTGCTCAGCCACTCTCTTGTCGTCGTTGAGGCGGTGAACCATTATTTTGGGGTCGATCCCCGGCATGTCGGCGTGTGTCCACGCGAAGACGTCTTTGAACTCGCGGAGGAAGGCGGCGAGCTGGGTTCGGATATCGGACGGGAGTTGGGCGCCTACCTTGACTACTTGGTCAGGCTTGGCGTCGTCCAACACGACGGGAACGAGGTCGTCCGGTGTCTCCACCTTCCGACGCTTGACATCGTTCCTCTGATCCAGTTCTCCGAAGGTGCCTCCTTCCTCTATCTTGCATGGGAGCTTGTCTCCGAGCTGAAAGATGGTGCTCACCATCTTTCCTTTTCCTCTCCCATCCACGCCTCGGACGTAGCACATCCTTGCCATCGATTGGTCTCCCAACATTATGGCAATCCCCTTATCAGTCAGGAACTTCATCATCAAGTGGTAGGTGGACGTAATGGCCTTCAATCGATTGAGGGTCAGACGACCGATGATGATATTGTACGCTGAGGGCTGATCCACGACCAAGAACGACACAATGTGGGTGACCTTGATCCCCCCCGGTGTCCCGAAGGTAACCGGGAGGTCGATGGTGCCCTCCGTCATGACCCTCTCCCCGGAGAAGCCAAAGAGTGGAGTCGAGATTGGGGTCGGTCTCATCCCGGATAGCTTCATCCTGTCCAACGCTGATTTGAAGATTATATCGGCGGAGCTTCCATTGTCGATTAGGATTCTCCGGACGAGGTTGTTGGCGACCGGGGCCAAGACGACTATTGCGTCGTTGTGCGGGTGGAGAACTCGCACCGCCTCTTGGCCGGTGAAGAACATGGACTCGAATGGGGCCGGAGGAGGAGCCTCGTATGTATGGTTGATGTAGTGCACTATTTTCCCTTGGGTAACTTCCCGCACATACTTCTTCCTTTGAGTGCTCGAATCTCCAAACTCCGGGCCGCCCATGATCGAGCCCACGATATGCAGCTGTGAGCTCTCAGGTTCTTCGATTGCTGCTTGGTCCGTAACGGTCACCGTCGTTGGACCTTTCCTCTCTTGCCGCGGGCGCTCTCCGTGCGCCGCGGCCGTCCCGATTGTTCTAAGGACGTACTCTTTCAATTTCCCGTCTTGAATCAAGGCCTCGATCTGACGCTTGAGTTGGTAACATTCAGACGTCAGATGCCCATGATCTTGGTGGTACTCGCAGAACTTGCTTCGATCCCGCTTCGCGGGATCCTTTGTGAGTGGAGCGGGGCTTCCCAGCTTGTCGCGGTGCAATGCTAGGATCCGCTCTTGCGGAGTGTTCAGGGGGGTAAACGCCGAAAACTTTCGGAAGCTATCGACGTGCGGGGGCCTCAGCCCAGGGAGGGAACGACCGTTAGAGGCCTGGTTTCCCTTGTTCCTTCTCTTTCAAGGGTCGAGACGATCTCCGTCTTGATCGTCGCAGCGACGACCGCCTTGTCCCCCCGACTTTCGGCCGTCTCGGCCGTCGAGGTAGTCCTCGATCCCCATGTAGGTGCGGGCTCTCGACATTAGCTCCGCCATGTCCCGCGGGACCTTTCCGACAATAGATTTGAGGAAGTCGCTCATGCGAGCCCCCTCGGTGATCGCCGTGATGACGTCCTTGTCGTCGAACCCTTCGACCTTGTGAGACTCCTCGGTGAAGCGCGCGAGGTATTGTCTCAAGGTCTCGTCCCTCCCCTGCCGGATAGACAGGAGGTAGGTCTTCGACTTCTTTTGCGCCACGAGTGTGGCGAAACGGGCAAGGAAAGCCTCTCGCAAGGCACGGAAGGATGGGATGCTTCCCGGTCTCAAGCTCCGGAACCTCTCAAATCCGACTGCCCTTGCATTGTCATCCACGTCTCGTAGTGCTGGATGTGGAAGTTCAGGTCTGTCCGTCCATCATAGGGAGGGATGGACGGCAATTTGAAGTTCCCCACACAAGGTTGCGCGAGGATTTGAACGTCGAAGGGAGAGTATGACTCCTCGATCCCTCCGTACGGCCTTTGCCTCCCCGATTCCCTCATCTCGATGATTTGATTATGGAGGCTTTTAATCATAGTCACCATGTCGAGCCCGTTAGCAGGGCTGACCGCCGGGACTGCGGGAGTTGCCTGTTGGCGCTCGTTGGACGCCTGGTCCCCGGCATTGGCCTGAGGTCGGCCAAGCGTCGCGGCGGGGAGCGCGTCCCTCCGAGAGTTGAGCCTTTGGCGGAGGTCCTCCCCTCAGGAGTTTCTCTGCGCCGTCAGGCGCTCTCTAAGATCCGCACTCCGCGCTTGGCGGGGCGAGGTCGCCCTTGGCCGGATTGCCCGGAGAGCACTTCGGCTATCAGCCCCATCGTCCACTAGGGTCGCTCTCTCCTCGGTGAGGGGCCGTGTCCGGCCGCCTCTTGAGACCGAGGGGGCGAGTCCCCGGGAGTGTGACCGTGCCTGTTGTCGCGTCGGGTGCGACGGTCCGGCCAAAGCGCCATTCGGCCTCTCGGGCCGTGAATGGGCGAGGCTTGGAGTTGCCTCATTGGTTCTTGACTCCCCCACGTAGTCGGGGTCGGAGTCGTCTCGGGCGGACCTATCCTTGACGTCATAGCCGAGGAGGTTGGCGATGAGCGTGCCATCGACGCCGGGATGGTCTAGGAGCTCCGCGAGCCTCCGAGCCGTGTCCTCTCAGAGCGCGGCCTCGGGGTCGTTCACCGGGTCTTGGGGCTGGCTCTCGTTGTCACGAGGTTGCCCTTCAAGACGGTGCGCGAGCCTTCGGAGACCGTACCTCGAGCTCGTCGCTCGGGTGCCTGCAGAGGTAGCGGGAATGTGACTCATCTTTCGAGAGTCGTAGATGCAGTAAGGAAGAGGATTGGAAGGGAGAGCGTCGCCAAGGTCGGGAGGCCCCCTCCTTCTAGCGCCAAAATTTTGTCGCTCATTTTCAGACAACTATTCAGGAGACCAAGTGGTCTCACTTCGGCTCAAGCGTGTCGGACTTGGTATCCCAAGTCGTCCCTTAGCTGTAGATGAAGCTCACCTCGTCTCGATACCTGAAAAGCAATAGAGAGTACGTGAACTACAAAGGGGAAACAGAGGGGTTGCCTCTGTTACCTCTCCGACGCTCAACATTAGTAGGGTTGAGGTAGAATATAGAGGGTTTAGGTGTTTAGAGGCTGAGACTTGAGAGAAACGAGCGAGGTACGAGTTCGACAGCGTTTCAGTACTCAAATTCGGATTACCTGGACCAGGGGAGGGATCCCGGTATTTATAGGCGACCAAGGGGCGTTTTGGGCAACCCCTTGGCCGAGGATAGCCTTGGCTCGGCCATTGGCAGAGACTGGTCCTAGGGCCGGCCAATGGCCGAGGATGTTTAGGCCGGCCATTGGCCGAGGCTGGCCCTAGGGCCGGCCAATGGCCGGGGACAGCTTGGTTCGGCCATTGGCCGAGGCTGGCACTTGGGCCGGCCATTGGCCGAGGCTGGCCCTAGGGCCGGCCAATGGCCGGGGATAGCTTGGCTCGGCCATTGGCCGAGGCTGGCCCTAGGGCCGGCCAATGGCCGGTGATAGCTTGGCTCGGCCATTGGCCGAGGCTGGCCCTCGGGCCGGCCAATGGCCGAAGATATTTGGGCTGGCCGTTGGCCGAGGCTGGCCGGCCAGCCAATGGCCGGGGCGAGCTGCCGAGATGCGTTTGACGTCGTTTCGCCTTCGTTCGGAAATTGGAACCTAGCTACTCTAATTGAGTGAAAGATTCCTTAATTGGAACCTAGCTACTCTAGTTCACCAAATGAGTGAGAGCTTCCTTAATTGGAACCTAGCTACTCTAGTTCTCTAAATGATTGAGAACTTTCTTAATACGAACCTAGCTACTCTAGTTCACTAAATAAGTGGGAGCATCCTTTAAAGGACCCTAGCCACTATGTTTTTCAAATTATTAAGTGGGAGCATCCTTAGTTGGATCCTAGTCACTGTTGTTTGTCGATTAAGTGGGAGGTTCCAAATCTAGCCACTTGTTGTTCAATGCATAAAAACATCCTTCACGGGATCAAGCTCATCATTAATGATGACGTATTGCTATCATTAAATAATTTGAGTAAAAGGTTAATTGAAAATTATCTTACCACATGGTTCGATAAATCGATAAAATGAAATAGTGGGAGCATCCTTGCAAGGATCCTCATCACCTCAATACCATCAACAGTATCTTTCACTCAATGAAAGATTTGATCACGAGGATCACAATAACTTAAAAGGTGTCATAAACCCAATTTAGTAGATTTGCCAGTTAAGTCTTCAACTTGATGGATTAGAAGAGACCTATAAATGATTGATGAAAGCATTCAAGCTTAAATAAGCTTAATGGTGCAAAAGGGGTTTGAGCCCTTGATTAGAGACATTGGAAACAATGATGCTCTTCTGATACCACGAATCAATTCAGTGGGTTTTCCAATTGGAAGTTATTGAACTGTCCTTATGGATAAAATTCTAAAAAACTTGTGACATGGATCGAAGTAGTGTAACTACTAAAAACTTCACAAAGGTTGATCCAAGAATAAAATAAACTAAGTATGATTGTACTTAAGAATTTATTGAATGAAATCGATATTCCAAGAATGATCGATATGTATAACTCCTTAAACACATGTCAACAACTGACTCACAGAAATTGACTGAGCTGACCGTTTCTATAACCTAAGTTTTTAGAAGCAACTAGCTCTTTCAATATTATCTCAGATATACTTATTGACATAAGGTATATAGCTCGACTGACGATGCTGAAGACATCGTCATTATAAGGGCTAACCATTAGTCCCTTGACAATGATTAATTTCAGAGAAATCTGACAAATGTTTAAAACACGATAATTTCTGGGAATAGTTAGACACTTAGTTATTATAGATATAGTAGAACCTTGAGTCATGTGTATATGTTGGAATTGATCTAGGGTTAAGAAAAAGTTTAACGCTTTGAGCAAGCGGCGAAATTTAAAAATTTTCTATAAAACAAGTAAAACGATTTTACTAACTTAGACAAAGAGAAAGTATATATAATTTAAAACTATAAACGAACAATACATGTTTACTAACCTTTGAGAAGCTTGAACGTTGAGATGCCTTTGCAAGGTTGAAACATTCGTCTCCCTTTACAGCACGTCTCTCTTCTTTCCTCGGGAACGCGAGCAACCACGAAAGTTTCTATCACTAAAATCACTCGAGAAAGAAAGGAATTAGTGTGTGGGCACTTTTAAACACGACAACTCGAGAACAAGTCTCAAAGTGGAAGAGCTAAAAAACTAGGTCAAATATGGACCTAGGTGCAAAAACAAAAACGAAAGAAAACTTAGAGAGAGAAGGAGAGAGGGGCGGCCAAGCTAGAGAGATAAGCTCTCAATCTCTAAAACTTTGGAATGAATGAAATGTGAAGAATGGTGGCTATATTTATAGGAGAGGTTTTACCTTCAATAAGGTAGTTTCCTCTTCTATAGCATATCACTTATTCATGAGCAAAATATGCCCTCCTTCCCTTTTTTCCACACGGCCAAGAGAGCTTCTAGAAGCCCTTGGATGTATTTCCTCTTTTGTTCCCTTCCTTGCCTTGGCCGGATTCCCTCTTGCCTTGTAGAGGAAATTTTTTGCCTCTTTTTCTTTTGGCAAGTATCTTCATACATTAATGCACAAAATAATCTCCATTTTCTTTCTTTGGGTTGACGGCCAAGACTCTCTAGAAGGAGCTTCTAGAAGCTTCTTCATTTGTTCATGACAACATAAGAAAGGCCCATTAAGAATTTTCAAGTAAAATTCTATGAAATGAAATTAATCCACAAGGCCCAATGAACTAATCATGGCCGAGTGATTAAAGTCATTATATGACCATGTCAAAAAATTTATTGACATTCATTTCATCCTATGTCCAAAAAGACAAAAATGCCCTTTTGACAATTTTCGTATAACTTGTCTCGTTCTTGTTTTGACTTAGCTTCTAGTTTAACTATTCCTACTCGATATGATTTGTGAGAGTGACCTCATGGATCCAAATGAACAAAGCTTGAGCTAAAATACTTGGACTAGAAAGTTCACAAACCTTTTCCAAGTTTAGCTTAATGTCAACTAACTCCACTAAAGAGTTGACATTGAGAATCTCTCGGTTCAAATGAATTTATTTTCTACTCAAGAATTCAACTAATTGTGATGAGTGGATCCACTAAATATTATCTATGTTTACCCTTCATGAATATAATCAGCGAGTCGGGATTTACAAAATTACCATTTTACCCTTCTAGCTGTTATTTCCTCAACTCCTTTGTCGCTTGTGAATAAGTTAGAAACAATGTATTGACGAGGAGCTAACAAGTCACATTGTTTCATCCAAAAGAGTCAAGACTCAATTTGGATACTGGCCAGTTCTTTTATTCACATTCCAAGGAACAAAGCATGAGGTGATATACATAGCATTTTAGGAATCTTGTACATGAATTCCATATCTATGAGATCTTCACTAAGTTACTTATGACATCTTCATAACTTAGTACTTCACCAGTAGGTCTTTTTAAGAATCACATAGTGAATCCGAACTCTGACTTTCTAAAATGAGAATACGTAAGCTATGAAATGACATGTCTCATTTCAGGATTGAGGTAAGCATGATGCAATTCATACGTAGTGACCTCGAGACATAAAAGGTTAAATGGTTGGTTCTTATCTTGTCTCTAGAAGTGCACTGGTCAATTCAGTACCTTCGGAAGATACCCAGAAGAACTATAGAGTCTCCAACTCTCAATGTCCCATAGCAAGACATCATAGATTATCCTAACAATCGTACTGAGATCAATAATCTTTTGATCCTTAGATTGCGAATATATTGTTTTAATCAAACCATGAAGAGTTTGTTCATGCAAATCTACATTTATCTCTTCATGTGTTGTTAGGTTTGTTTATGGACTAAAAGACTAAGGTTTTATCATAAATTCCAACACCTCTCTCTTCCCATACTTCTCAAGGTATGATTTTCTATGTTTTTTATGGTGGTTATAGCTTGAATTTCATGTTGTTTTCAGGAATTTCATGATTTTTTTTCCCGAATTTCATGTTGTTTTCTCGATATGCATAACATCTAGAAAATGCCGAACGTAATGTGTCTTCCAATAAGGAAGGTGGTAGAAAATCGATTTCTCCTTCCAAAGATTCCCTTTGAACGACTCTTTAGTACTAGCAGTCCGCTTTCTTTTTCCAAGCACCTCATTGACATTTTTAACCATCTCATAGATATCTTCACCAGTCAAAATTCTAGGAGGGGGTCGTTCTTCTCTATTTCCAGCAAATCCTGTTTTAACTTTCTATACGAGTGATCTCTTGGTAAAAATCTTCTATGACCAAGAAAAATAGTCTTCTTACCATGCTTCAACCGGATGGAAGATCTGTTTTTCATACAAATCGGACAACCAATCGACCATTTCATAGAGTATCCTGACAAGTTTCCATAGGCTGGAAAATCGTTAATAGCCAACATTAACATTGCCCTTAAGTTGAATGAATCTCCACGGTAAGGGTGTTTGACTTCGATCCCTTTCTCCCATAACACCTTCAAATAATCGACCAAGAGTGCCAAATAGACATCGATATCATTTGCTGGTTCAATCGGTCCTGAAATCAGAAGCGTTACCATCAAGAACTTTCTCTTCATACACAACTTTGGAGGAAGATTGTAGTTCACAAGTATAACCAGCCAAACATTGTATTTATTGCTCATCACGCTAACAGGTTCATACCATCAGACGCTAGACCATGACGAAGATTTTGAGGATCAACACTGAAATCCTTATACTCTAAATCGAAGGATTTCCACTGTGAAGCATCAGCAGGATGTCTCAACATACCATCATCGATACGCTTTTCGGATTGCCAAACGATGTTCTTCGCGTGTTTGACACTATTAAACATTCGTCGGAAGCGCGACATTAGACGAATGTTTCATAATGACTGAATTTTTTTAAAAGACAATCAATAATAAAGAATGAATATGGGCTACATGTATTTCCTAATCAAGTAATGAAAATGTACGTACCTTTACTGGAACTCCTTTAACCCCTCAGATGGAATTTTACCCTTCTTCCACCTTGACTCTTCGCATGTCGAACATACATCTAGATCTTCATACTTGTGACTATATAAAGCACAATCATTTGGGAACGCATGAAATTTCTCGTACTTCATGCCTAATGTCCCCAAAGTCTTCTTCGCTTCATACATACTTAAAGGTACTTTATTGTCTTTCAGAAAGGCTTCTTTAAGTGTTTCAAAAAATAGAGTAAAACTAGTGTTTGTCCAACCACTCGACTCCTTCAAATGGAATAATGTAACTAAATATGACAACTTCGAAAAACTTGTACACCCTTCATATAATGGTGTCTCCGCATCATTCATCAATGGAGTCAAACAATTTTGGTCGCTCAATAAAATGATCCTCCAAATCATTCATCATTCCGCACATATCATCAATATCATATTCAACATCATTCTTATCCTCGTTTGCCGTAGAATGAAAAATATCACAATGGTAGAACCATCTTTGATACGAGGTCATTATTCCATATACAAACAAATGGGTCCGAACGACATCAATCGAAAAATTTCTATGATTTCCACATTGAATACAAGGACAACGAATAGATTTCACTTCTACCATGTTCTCTCTAGCGAAATCACAAAACTCGTCTAGCCCTTTCCGAGATATCTTTCTCATCTTCATAGAAAAACCCTAATTATACTAAAATTTACCCACTCCAATTAATAAACTATACAAGAGAACCACATTTGGAACAAGATAAAGAAGAACTTACAAGATTTAGATGTATAGATGAGATTTGTAAATGAGGACGACGCAGAATGAGTGGAAATGGGCTTTGTAATCCTTTTCCAAGCGAGGTTTTGAGATATCTAAGTGAAAAAGACGAGAAATAAGAATTTATATCATCAGTCTTGTGTCACTCACCGCGGCGGTATTTATACGTCGCCGCGGTGAGACAAAATCCAAAAGAATTTATTTGGCAAACAATATCTCGCAGCGGCGACATTGAGGAAAATTAGCCGTCGCCGCAGCAAGATACTTAGCGAGAACAAGGTATTTTTAGAATTATTATCGTCGTGGTAAAGGTGGTTTCCTGCCGCGGTGATACGTTTCTGGGTAGGCGTCGTCGCGGCGAGAACATATGGTCACCGCGGTGAGGCTTCTATAACGCTTAAACTAAAATTTGTCGAATAATCTCGCCACGGTGAGAAATAGGCTTTGTCGCAGCGAGATTCTACATCGCTTAGTCTAAGCGTTGTAGAAGGGTTTTAAAACCTAAAAATTTCAAATTTTTTAAAAACCCCGCCCAATTTCCAAACTTAAGCGTTTTTTTTTTCATTTTTCTTCTTCATTCATTCATTCATTCATTCATTCATTCTTCTTCTTCTTCTTCTTCTTCTTCTTCTTCTTCTAAAACTCCGCCCTCTCTTTCTCTCTCTCTGCCCCCTCTTTTGGCCGTGCCGCCCGCCGCCCCCCCCCCTCTCTCTCTCTCTCTCTCTCTCAGCCGCGCCCCACTTCATCTGCGCCCGCGCTCACCCATGCCTCTCTCTCTCTCTCTCTCTCTCTCTCTCGGCCGCGCCGCCCCGCGTCTCTCTCTCTCTCTTTCCGGCTGCGCTCACCAGCGCCACACACACACACACACACACTCTATCTCTCTCTCAGTTGCACCGCCCCTCACTTCATCTCCGGCCGTGCCTCACCCACATCGCTCTCTCTCGGCTGCGCCACCGCACATCTCTCTCTCTCTCTCTCTCTCTCTCCGGCCGCGCTCTCCTCACCTAGCCTCACGTCCACCACACCCGTGCACGTCTTCAGCCCGGTGTGTTCATCCAGCCAAGCACATACACTCCCAACTCCGGGTAAGTTCAAATTTCTTGGATTTGTTTTGAAATTAAAATTTTCCTTGGACTTATGTTACAATTTAGTTAGAATTTGATATGGATTTAGGATAGGAAGATATTGTATTGGATTTGAGTTTGTTGGATATGATTTTGATATTGATTCGAAGTTAGGAAGATATTTGACATTAGATTAAATTGAGTTTGAAATTGTGTTTTTGTTTAGAATCGGATTGGATTTGAGTTAAAACTATGATTGGATTTGAATTTGATATTAATTTGAAGTTAGGAAGATATTTGACATTAGATTGAAATTATATTTTTGTTTAGTATCGGATTGGAATTGAGATTGACTTATTGATTGGATTCGAGTTGAAATTGTGATTGGATTTGAGTTAAAAATTGAGATTATGTTTTGAATTTTGTTTATTAGATTTCATGTCGTCCACTACTACTAGTTCTAGCGGTAGCGGTGAAAGGAAAATTAGAAGACAACTAGCACTAAATTCGGATGAAAACGGAAAAAGAAGAAAGACTCTTATGGGTCTGGTTAATTAGGTTAAAACTATTGGTAAAAAAATTATGTACAATTTGATGATAAAGGGAAACTAATGGGTAATGAGGGTGACGAGTTATCGAGTTACTTTGGTGTGTTAGCTAGAGAACACGTTCCACTTTCGATGCTCGATTTGAGATATAAAGAGAATAAACAAATTAAAGAGTGGATTTGGAATGAAATGCAAGAAGAATTTGCGATTCCTATCGGACAAAATCACGATTGTCTTTTGAGAGTCGGAGAAGTGGCAAGGTTATTTCGTCATGATTTATACAATGATCTACTCAAAGAGATCATCAACGAATCAATCGCCTTAAAGAGACCGAATTGTGTTTTGAAATGCTATACAAGTATCACCGAAGAAGATTGGATAGCATTTGTTGAGTATAGACGAACCAAAATGTTCAAACGAACATCGGAACATGGGAAAGAAAATATTGGAAAAAGTGTGTACAAATCTCGAACGGGCCGAAATGGATATCGAAGCTTGATCAAGAAAAGGTTAGATTCATTTATTTTTTTTAGTTATTCCAAATTTTGCAATTCTGCTTTAATAAAATGCCAAGCGATTTCACTCGATTGATAAAAAGGTAATATTTTGTTTTCTTGAACTATGTCTATTATAAATCATTCTAGTGTTTTTTTTTTCTCTTATGGTTTCCGTGTTATAGGGTTTTTGTGGATTTCAAGCTCGAGCATCAAGACGCTCACAATAACGGTCAATCAACCTACATATAGGCTTGCAACGCTCCGAGACAATCCATAAATATGAAATGCGGGTATTTTGTAATATCTTATATGCGCGATAAAGTTGTAGGAGGTTTAGCAAAATTAGAAGCTAAGAAATCTCAAATTTCTCACCGTGGCAGGTAACATGTGTCGCGGCGAGAAATTTATCAAGACCAGCAGTTTTAGAAATATTACAATCGCCGTGGTGAAGTTTTCTTTCACCGCGGCAAGTTAATATAGCCATGGCGATATTTAAGCGTCGCTGCGGTGAGTTTTCTTAAAAAAATTCAGAAACATCCTACAACGGATCCGTTGTAGAACCTTCTAGCCGCGGCGAACATTATACATCGCCTCGGCGAGGATTTTTAAAGTATTTGAAAACTGTACAATGGAATCATACCGTTGTAGAAGCTTAGATTCTACAACGGATATTTAAACGTTGAAGAAGCTTCTACAACGATGGATTCTACAACGCTTGACAAGCTTGTAGAATCATTCTACAACTATTTTTTAAGCATTGTAGGATCCAAGTTTTGTAGTCGTCGTTGTCAATGGTGCCCACAAGAAGAGTAGTAGTCTTTACTTATGTACATTTGATGTAATAAAATCTCATGAAAGCTCTTGCTTGTAACTGCTGAATTATTAATAAAAGTTGAAACGTTCATTCATTCTTCCTTGTATGTTTGAAGCTTTTTGATAATCTATAGTCTTTAGTCCTTAAACAAACCTAACAACACATGAAGAAACAAATGTAGATTTGCATGAACAAACTCCTCATGGTTTGCTTAAAACAATATATTGGCAATCTAAGAATCAAAAGGACTATTGATCTCAGTACAATTGTTATAAGAATCTATGATGTCTGGTTATTGGACATTAAGAGTTGGATACCCTATAGTTCTTCTAGGTATCTTATGAAGGTACTGAATTGACCATTGCACTTCTAGAGACAGAATAAGAACAAACCATTTAACCTCTTTTGTCTCGGAGTCACTACGTACGAATTGCATCATGCTTACCTCAATCCTGAAATGAGACATGTCATTTCATAGCTTACGTATTCTCATTTGAGAAAGTCAGATTTGGATTCACTATGTGATTATGAATAGGACCTATTAGTGAAGTAGTACTAAGTTATGACGATGTCATGAGTAACTTTGTGAAGATCTCATAGATATGGAATTCATGTACAAGATTGCTGAAATGCAATGTATATCACCTCATGCTTTGTTCCTTGGAATGTGAATAAATGAACTGGCCAGTGTCCAAATTGAGTCATGACTCTTTTGGATGAATCAATGTGACTTGTTAGCTCCTTGTCAATACATTGTTTCTAGCTTATTCACAAGCGACAAAGGAGTTGAGGAAATAACAGCTAGAAGGGTAAAATAGTAATTTTTTAAATCTCATCTAGCTAATGATATTCATGAAGGGTAAACATAGCTAATATTCAATGGATCCACTCATTATAATTAAGTTGAATTCTTGAGTAGAAAATAAATTAATTTGAACCGAGAGATTCTCAGTGTCAACTCTTTAGTCCAGTCAGTTGACATTAAGCTAAACTTGGAAAATGTTTGTGAACTTTTGAGTCCAAGTATGTTAGATCAAGCTTTGTTTATTTGGATCCATGAGGTCACTGTCACAAGTTATTTCGAGTTATATTAGTTAAACTAGAATCTAAGTCAAAACAAGAACTAGACAAGTTTTACGAAAATTGTGTAAAGGGTAATTTTGCCCTTTTGGACATGGGATGCTATGAATGTCAATAAATAATTTTTTTGACATTGTCATATGATGACAAGAAATTTAAACCAACGGCCAAGATTAGGAGAATTGGGCTTTGAGGATTGAATTTCATTTCATGGAATTTTATGAAAATTCTTAATGGGCTTTTCTCATGTTGTCATGAAATAATGAAGAAACATCTAGAAGCTCCTTCTTGAAGCCTCAAAAACCATCCAACATAGCTAGAGAAAGAGAGTTTAGTTTGTGGATTAATATATGAAGATACTTGCCAAAAGAAAAAGAGGAAACAAATTTTCTCTAAGAGGAAACACAATGGGCGGCCAAGGGAGAGAAGAACACAAGAGGAAACAAATCCAAGGACTTCTAGAAGCCATCTTGGACGTGTGAACTAAGGCAAGGTGAAGCAAATATTTGCTCATGAATATGTGATATTCTATAGAAAAGAGGAAACTACATTTTGAAGGTAATTTTCCTCCTATACATACCCCACCTCATTCAGTACTCACAACACACAATTTTGAGATTGAGAGCTTCTCTCTCTTCATTATGGCTGCCCCCTCTCTCTCTCTCTCTAGATTCCCTTTTTCGTTTTTGTTTTTGGCACCTAGGTCCACATTTGATCTAGCGTTTTGTTTTAGCTCTTCGACTCTAAGACTTTTTCTTGAGTTGTGTGTTTAAAAGTGTCCACACATTAAATCCTTTTTACCTCGAGTGATTCATGTGATAGAAACTTTCGTGGTTACTCGAATTCCCGAAGAGCGAAGAAAGGCGAGCTACCTGGGGAGACGAGCGATTCAACCTCCACAAGCCTCTCAATGATGAAGCAATGTAAAGGTTAGTATACGAGTAATTACTCTTCAATAGTTTTGATTTAAAATAGCATGTGCTTGCTCTTTGTCTAGGTTAGTAAAAATCGTTTTTACTTGTTTAATTTTTTTAAAATTCCACTGGTTGAAGAAGCGTCACGTGTTGGGCACCTGAGTTCGGGTGGTGTAGCTCAAACATGGTCGATGAGTGATACATGTCTGGATAACTGTATCTAAAGTCATATATGTGGTACACTAGTGAAGGTTGATCACGACGTGTGTGCATTCTGCACTGGATCATGTTACCGCGCTCTTTGATTCATTCGCTATGACCCAGAAAAACATTGGTTATAGATGTGTCGTTTAAGTACCGTTACGACACACAAACCGGAGTCGCGATGATGGTCACAGTGAGACTTGATCTACATCCTGAAGTGATCATGGACACTGAATCATGTTACCGTGGTCTTTGACTCATTCGCTAAAAAGCTACTATCATGCTAATCAGAGCTTATGTCTTGGGAGTTTCGGAGCATGATTCGAATGGGAAGTGGTTTAAAGACACATAATTCAGCCTTCCTGAAAGAAGGTCAATGTTCACTCAACTAAGGGTTGATTAAAGAACCGATAGATTGCCGACACTTCTGAAGTATTTACGTTCGGAAGATTCTTTCGCTGGGGAATCAACAATGCTTAGGGTATTTACATATCAAGAAAGGTATAACATATTAAGTTATCTTTCTTGATACGGGTTGAATATGGAGGATCTTGATCACGTACTGACTAGATCCATGGACATTCGTCACGATTAGTAAATATAATTCTAGTATAAATGAGAGTTCAGTCTTGGCGTACCTAGATGGAGTCTGATCAAGATTAGATAAACCGATGTGGAAAAGAGAAAGGACTTTTTCGTCTTTTCATCGGATTTGTTAAGCTTCGATTATTAGGTCCATAGTCCCCGATCGGCTTCGATAAGATGAATTAAGAACCTTTAATAATAATGTGTTTTCATTATTATAATCTCACTAGCTGTAATTGTGATTGACAGCATCAATTCTGAAATATGGATATTTACATAATTAAATAATTATTAATGGTAGTATTAGTTATTTATTGTTTGATCAAGTAAATAATTAAACAATTACTTATTTTTTTATTGTTGGACCAAGTAAAAAAATAATTAATTGGGTTTTAAGCAATTGGGCCCTGCACATATGAGACGGACGAATTATAGGGTTTCGGGCATTGGGATTTGCGCCAAAAACCCTTGGCCGTGTGCCATAAAATTCGTCCACTATGATATTGGTAGTGACCAATATTTTTTCTTTAGTTGCTTAAATAAAGGAGAGAGAAAATAATATTTAAAAGGAAATAAGATATTGTCCTTTATTCTCTCCCATGAATATTAGGAGAGAATAACATTTAAAAGGAATTTATTCTCTCCCATGAATATTATGAGAGAATAATATTTAAAAAGAAATAAGATATTTCATTTATTCTCTCGTAATTAAATATTCTCTATTTAAACAGAAAATAAAATCTCATAGATATTGATTTGATGGGTAAGAGAGAAAGTTGGATTCATTAGATGAGATCCAATGGTCAAGCTTTGATTCACTAGTGTGAAAACAATAAAAGAAAATAATATATTTTGGAAACTACCAAGAATATATCATTTTCATTACTATAAATAGAGGTTTATGAGAAGAGAAAATTCAAGTTCTGGGAAACCAAAATTTTCGTCCATCTATAGGAGTGGCCGATTCTCTCTCTCTCTCTCTCACCAGCAAGTGGTATTAAAGCAATTGTTCATGTCCGATACCGCTCGTGTTTCTCCAACAAGTTGTATCAGAGCAATTGTTCGTGTCTGATACCCATTTACTTTTTCCAACAAGTGGTATTAGAGCGATTGTTCGTGTTTGATATCCTACATGCTTCACCTACGAGTTGTGTCCGATACCCCCCCTTCGTTTTCCAACACCAGGTGGGCCACACGGCTACAGAGGCGCAGCAACAGAGGGGCGGCGGACGTGCTGTCCGCCCCTTTTGGTCATCGGTCCCGCCACCATGGCGGGGTGGTTCTTCGGCCGTAGAGGCCCTCCTTCGGTCCTTCACTTCTCCTTGTTGTGGGTCTGTCTCTCATCGATTGTTTTGATCAAGAACGTCGCTCGTCGGATTACAACAATAATAATAATAATAAAGTTTACGAAAAACATATACCGTTCGAATTTTTGGTTTAACATAAAATCTAGAAAAACAAGAATTAAATATTCTACGATCAACCCTAAATCACAATTCACATAATCATATATTGAATTGCATGAAAAACATAATCTAGATATTTTTTTTTCATTCAAACCATTTAAAATAATCACATGAACGAATCAATCAATAATGTAAATCAACTAGCTCTGATACGACTTGTTGGTGATTATTGCACCTTGATATCCATATTAAGTGCATAAAAGATTATTTACACTAACAAAAGTTAATTAATAAAAAAATTAGAAAAATAGACAACTTAAACGTTTGACATTACTAAATAGCAAAGGTTTGATAAATCTTAGATAAATAGCCCCTTTTATTGTCGCACGAAAATGAACAACTATTATATAGCTCGGGCGTTTCGATCCAAGGCCGGACCAAGTGATCGCACCCAGGCCAAAAGTGTGAACTCGAAAGTCTCGAGCTAGGTTTTCTCCGATCAACCCACCTCTCAGAGGAGAGAAGGGGTGAGGAGGAGGAGTGACCGTGCCTTTTTTGTCGGCTGCCTTTTGAGGCGTGGAGCCTGGAGGGTGTGCTCGACAGAGGAGACGGAGCTGGAGGAGTCCTCGGCGGCGTCTCAGAACTCTGGGATCGAGTGACCCGAGAGAGAATGTGTGTTTTCTCTCTTTTGGAGACGTGGTAGACTCTAAGTCAAGAGTTCCTTGTTGTGGCGGAGATCCGGACGCGTAGGCGATTTCCAGTCGGAAATGAAGGACGCGTAGGAGATTTCTTGTCAAAAATGGGGGATGCGTCTAGTGTGCTAGACGCGTAGGGAATTTTCAGTCGAAAATCGTTAGAGCACTCGTGGGCTCGAGATTAATCGTTCGATCGAGAGAGGCGGCACTCGGGAGTCCCCGAAAGTCTTCGGAATCTCTGAGAACGAGAAATCGACGAGAATCCGCTTCATGCCAAGGATGGCATCCAGAGAAGCAAAGAGAAGTCTCAAGTTCCTTGAGAATGAATGGGATGACTTTCCCCTAAATGAGAGGAGGTATTTATAGTAGTTGGAGGGCCTTAGGAGGCTTCTTTTTCATCCATGTGGGACTAGGGAGCGTTCTCCCTTCAAGTGGAGGCGCACGACGCGCGCGGCGCACAACGCGCGGCGTGCAAGGCACCAGGCGCGGCGCGGGATGCGCATTTGCATGGGACGCGCTTCCTGGATGATGCGCGCACACTGCGTGGGCACGTCTTGGCGCGGCGCGCCTTGAGAGACGCGCGGCGCGCCTTGAGAGACGCGCGGCACGCCTTGAGAGACGCGCGGCGCGCCTTGAGAGACGCGCGGCGCGCGGCTTGCTGCGCGCGCGATTTCCTTGAGGGGCGCGCGGTGCACAACCTGTCTCGTCGTACTCTTGTGGGCCTTAGTGGACTTCGGATATCACGATTGTCATGAGAAATATGAAGGTCTCTACCCGATGAGCGTGACTCATCTCGAGGAGCGAGGCTCGACTTGAGGAGAACGACTCGAGGACAACGTCTTGAGGCTCGAATCGAGGAGAATGACTCAAGGCTTGACTCGAGGAGAACGACTTGAGCGCACTACTCAAGGAGTGAGGCTCGAATCGAGGAGCGAGGCTCGGCTCGAGGAGAACGACTCAAGGCTCGACTTTGAGGAGCTGAGAGTTTGACACGAGGACTTGCCAGTCGACTCGTGACAGAAGGCTTGCGACTCTTCAGGACCTCCGGCCTGACCATTGGCCCTTTGAGCCGCGCGTCTTTCCGGCGTTCCGGGTTTTCCGAAAACGACAGACAACATTAGCCCTCCAAGTTCAGCGCTCGGGAGGCTCTGGGCGGTGAACTTTTAGTTGTTTATGCCGGGTGTTTGAGGAAAATTTATTTCCCAGGATATTTTCATAATTGCATGTGCTCTCTTCCGCTTTTCCGTCTCTCTCAACACGATTGTGTGTTCAACACGTGGAGGAGGATCCAAGCGGATGAGAGGCGTAGCTCAACGTGGGCAAGGCGGATGTGATTGCATCCATCGCTCTAGCCCTGGAGCAGCGGGGACATGCGCGCGCAAGTAGGGCATGCGTGTATGCAGAGGTGTGTTGGCGTGTCGCGGCTTGTTGATCTTTTGGCGAAGTCACGCCCAAGTCTTTCTTCGATGGCGTTTTGTTTGATGATATCTTCGAGCCGGGGTCCATGGAACTCGACGGTGATTAGAATGGCAATTATTGTCTAATTGCGACATGTTAGGGGAAGATCATGACTTTCGTCTCGGCCAGCTTGGAGGGCGACTGCACTTTTGCATTTCGCAAAGGCGTACTCATTCCGAGGTCTCAAAGATGGAGGTTGATGATGCGGGCTTATGCTTCGAGAAGACAGAGTGGCACCTGGTGGAAGGCTCTGCCGCACCGGAGGGCTTCGACTGCTCGGGGATCAATGCTCAAAGTTCGATCACGCATCGAGCATAAGTCGGTCTCACGGGGCATCCGCCATTCCAACTTTGGTGACGCTTCTCCGTCTGCATTCGGAAGATCGGCCCTTATTCAACAGGCGTGAGTGTGAGTCTTTGTTAAAGACGCGAAGGGACATCGTAACGAGTGGTGACGTGGACTTCTTTTGTCATGGCATTTTTGACACCCAGATGGTAAGTTTCCCTCTGTTTGTTTGTTTGTTTGTTTGTTTGTTTGTTTTGTTTTAGTCTCGCTTTGGCTAGCCTATTCTTCAAATTGTTACAGGTGCTTGCTCGAGGAGCGTGACTCGACTCGAGGAGGATGACTCGACTCGAGGAGCAAGGCTCGACTTGAGGTGAGTGACTCGACTCGAGGAGCGAGGCTCGACTAGAGGAGAATGACTAGACTCGAGGAGCAAGGCTTGACTCGAGGAGAGTGACTCGACTCGAGGAGCGAGGCTCGACTCGAGGAGAATGACTCGACTCAAGGAGAATGACTTAACTTGAGGAGCAAGACTCAACCCGAGGATAGTGACTCGACTCGAGGAGCAAGACTCAACCCGAGGAGAGTGACTCGACTCGAGGAGCAAGGCTCGACTCGAGGAGAATGACTCGACTCAAGGACCAAGACTCAACCCGAGGATAGTGACTCGACTTGAGGAGCAAGAATCAACTCGAGGAGAACGACTGGACTCGAGGAGCAAGGCTCGACTCGAGGAGAATTACTCGACTCGAGGAGAATGACACAACTCAAGGAGCAAGTCTCAACCCGAGGAGAGTGAGTCGACTCAAGGAGAATGACTCGACTCGAGGAGCGAGACTCAACCCGAGGAGAGTGACTTGACTCGAGGAGCGAGGTTCGACTCGAGGAGAGTGACTCGACCCGAGGAGCAAGGCTCGACTCGAGGAGGGTGACTCGAATTGAGGAGCAAGGCTCGACTCGAGGAGAATGGCTTGACTCAAGGACCGAAGCTCGACTCGAGGAGAATGCCTCGACTAGAGGAGCGAGGCTCGACTCGAGGAGAATGACTCGACTCGAGGAGCAAGGCTTGACTCAAGGAGAGCGACTCGACCCGAGGAGCGAGGCTCGACTCAAGGAGAATGACTCGACTCAAGGAGCGGGGCTCGACTCGAGGAGAATGACTGGACTCGAGGAGCAAGACTCAACTCGACGAGAATGACTTGACTCGAGTAGCAAGGCTCGACTCGAGGAGAGTGACTCGACTCAAGGAGAGTGATCGAGGAGCGAGGCTCGACTCGAGGAGAATGACTCGACTCGAGGAAGAAGGCTCGACTCGAGGAGAATGACTCGACTCAAGGAGCAAGGCTCGACTCGAGGAGAATGACTTGACTCGAGGTAGCAAGGCTCGACTCACGGAGAGCGACTTGACCCGAGGAGCGAGGCTCGACTCAAGGAGAATGACTCGACTCGAGGAGCGGGGCTCGACTCGAGGAGAATGACTTGACTCGAGGAGCAAGGCTCGGCTCGAGAAGATTCTACACGACCTCATTCGTCGCCTGGGAATCTTCCATGAGGGGACGTTCCGACGTTGGCGACCCTCTCCCTTCCAATCCCTTCTCTTTCTGCATCTACGACTCTCGAGAGATGAGTCAGGTTCCTGCCGCTTCCGTCGGCACTCGAGCAACGAGCTCGAGATACGGCCTGCGAAGCCTCACACACCGTCTTGGAGGGAAACCTTGTGATAACGAGAGTCAGCCCCAAGACCCGATGAACGACCCCGAGGCAGCGCTCCAAGAGGACACGGCTCGGAGGCTCAAATCCTAGACCGTACCGGCATCGATGACACGCTCATCGCCAACCTTCTCGGCTATGATGTCGAGGATAGGTCCACCCGAGACGACTCCGACCCCGACTATGTGGGGGAGTCGAGAACCGACGAGGCAACTCCTAGCCTCGCCCATTCACGGCTCGAGAGGTCGAATGGCGCTTTGGCCGGACCGTCGCACCCGACGCGACAGCAGGCACAGTCACATTCCCGGGGACTCGCCCCCTTGGTTTCAAGAGGCGGCCGGAGACGGCCCCTCACCGGGGAGAGGGTGACCCTAGGGGACGATGGGGCCGATAGTCAGAGCGCTCGCCGAACAATCTGGCCAAGGGCGACCTCGCCCCGCCGAGCGCCGAGTGTGGACCTTAGAGAGCGCCTGACGGCGCAGAGAAACTCCCGAGGGGAGGATCTCTGCCAAAGGCTAAACTCTCGGAGGGACGCGCTCCTCCCCACAACTCTTGGCCGACCTCTGGTCAATGCCGGGGACCAAGCGTCCAACAAGCGCCAACATGCGACTCCCGCGGTCCTGGCGGTCAACCCTGCTAACGGGCTCAACATGGTGACAATGATTCAGAGCCTCCAGAATCAAATCATTGAGATGAGGGAATCAGGGAGGCAAAGGCCTTATGGAGGGATTGAGGAGTCGTACTCTCCGTTCGCCGCTCAAATCCGCGCACAGCCTTGCGTGGGGAACTTCAAGCTGCCGTCCATCCCTCCCTATGACGGACGGACGGACCCGAACTTCCACATCCAGCACTACGAGACGTGGATGACGATGCAGGGACAGACGGACGCCACCCTGTGTCAAGCCTTTAGCCTGACCCTCACAGGGTCATGGTTTGAATTGTTCCGGAGTCTGATACATGGGAGGATCCCATCCTTCCGGGCTTTGCGATAAGCCTTCCTTGCTCGTTTCGCCACACTCGTGGCGCAAAAGAAGTCAAAGACCTACCTCCTGTCTATCCGACAGGGGAGAGACGAGACCTTGATACAATACCTCGCTCGCTTCACCGAAGAGTCTCACAAGGTCGAAGGGTTCGACGACAAGGACGCCATCACGGTGATCACCGAGGGAGCTCGCACGAACGACTTCCTCAAATCTATTGTTGGAAAGGTCCCACGGGACATGGCGGAGCTAATGTCAAGAGCCCGCACCTACATGGGGATCGAGGACTACCTCGACGGCCGAGAAAGCCGGAAGTCGGGGGGACAAAGCGATCGTCGCCATGATGATCAAGACGGAGATTGTCCCGACCCTCGAAAGAGGAGGAATAAGGGAGGCCAGGCCCCTAACAGTCGCTCCCTCCCTGGGCCGAGGCCCCCGCACGTCGATAGCTTTCGGAAGTTTTCGGCGTTCACCCCCCTGAACACTCCGCAAGAGAAGATCCTAGCCCTGCACCGCGACAAGCTAGGAAGCCCCGCTCCTCTCAAAAAGGATCCCGCGAAGCGGGATTGAAGTAAGTTCTGTGAATACCACCAAGACCATGTGCATCTGACGTCCGAATGTTACCAGCTCAAGCGTCAGATCAAGGTCCTAATTCAAGATGGAAAGGTGAAGGAATACGTCCTCAGAACGATCGGGACGGCCGCGGCAAACGGTGAGCGCCCACGGCAAGAAAGAAAGGGTCCGACAACGAAAACCGTTACGGACCGAGCAGTGAACCAAGAACCGGAAAGCTAACAAATGCACGTCATGGGCTCAATCATGGGCGGCCCGGAGTTTGGGGACTCGAGCACGCAAAGGAAGAAGTACGTGCGAGAGGTCTCCCAAGGGAAGATAGCGCACTACATCAACCACACTTACGAGGCTCCTCCTCCGGCCCCATTCGAATCTATGTTCTTCACCAGCCAAGAGGCGGTACGAGTTCTCCACCCATACAACGACGCGATAGTCGTCTCGGCCCTGGTTGCCAACAATCTCGTCCGGATAATCTTAATCAACAACGGCAGCTCCGTCGATATAATCTTCAGGTCGGCGTTGGACAGGATGAAACTGTCCGGGATGAGACCGACCCCGATCTCGACCCCACTCTTCGGCTTCTCTGAGGAGAAGGTCATGACGGAGGGCACCATCGACCTCCCGGTCACCTTCGGGACATCGGGGGGGATCGAGGTCACCCACATCGTGTCGTTCCTGGTTGTGGAACAGCCCTCGGCGTACAATATCATCATCGGCCACCCGACTCTCAATCGGTTGAAGGCCATAATGTCCACCTACCACCTGATGATGAAATTCCTGACCGATAAGGGGATCGCCATAATGTTGGGAGACCAATCGATGGCAAGGATGTGCTACGTCCAAGGGGTGGACGGAAAAGGAAAGAGGAAGATGGTGAGCACCATCTTCCGGCTCGGAGACAAGTTCCCATGCGAAATTGAGGAAGGGGGCCCCTTCGGAGAACTTGACCAAAGGGACGATGTCGAGCCTGACCAAGTAGTCAAGGTAGGCTCCCAACTCCCGTCCGAAATCCGAATCCAGCTCGCAACCTTCCTCCGTGAGTTCAAAGACGTCTTCACGTGGACACACGCCGACATGCCGGGGATCGACCCCGAGATAATGGTCCACTGCCTCAACGATGACAAGAGGGTGACCGAGCGCGTCCAACCGCGACGTGTTGTCAATGGTGCCCACAACAAGAGTTGTAATCTTTATATTGTACATTTGACGTAATAAAGTCTCATGAAGACTCTTGCTTGTAATTGCTTATTCATTAATAAAAAGTTGAAACGTTCATTCATTCCTCCTTGTCTGTTTGAAGCTTTATGATAAAACATTAGTCTTTAGTCCATAAACAAACTAAACAACTTACGAAGAGACAAATGTAGATTTGCATGAACAAACTCTTCGTAGTTTGCTTAAAACGATATATTCGCAATCTAAGGGTCAAATGACTATTGACCTCAGTATGATTGTTAGAAGAATCTATGATGTCTGGTTATGAGGCATTGAGAGTTGGAGACTCTATAGTTCTTCTAGGTATCTTCCGAATGTACTGAATTGACCAGTGCACTTCTAGAGACAAGATAAGCACAAACCATTTAACCTCTTATGTCTCGAAGTCACTACGTATGAATTGCATCGTGCTTACCTTAATCCTGAAATGAGACATGCCATTTCACACCTTACGTACTCTCATTCGAGAAAGTCAGAGTTTGGACTCACTATGTGATTCCGAACAAGGCCTATTGGTGAAGTACTAAGTTGTGAGAATGTCATGAAGTAAACTTTGTGAAGTTCTCATAGATATGGAATTCATGTACAAGATTGCTGAAATGCAATGTATATCACCTCGTGCTTTGTTCCTTGGAGTGTGAATAAATGAACTGGCCAGTGTCCAAATTGAGTCTTGACTCTTTTGGATGAAACAATGTGACTTGTTAGCTCCTCGTCAAGAAATTGTTTCTAACTTATTCACAAGCTACAAAGGAGTTGAGGAAATAAAAGTTAGAAGGGTAAAATGGTAATTTTGTAAATCCAGACTAGCTGATGATATTCATGAAGGGTAAACACTGATGATATTCTGTGGATCCACTCATTACAATTAGGTTGAATTCTTGAGTAGAAAATAAATTCATTTGAACCGAGAGATTTTCAGTGTCAACTCTTTAGTGGAGTAAGTTGACATTAAGCTAAACTTGGAAAAGGTTTGTGAACTTTTGAGTCCAACTATTTAGCTCAAGCTTTGTTCATTTGGATCCATGAGGTCACTGTCACGAATTACATCGAGTAGGAATAGTTAAACTGGAAGCTAAGTCAAAACAAGAACGAAAATTGTCAAAAGGGTATTTTTGCCTTTTGAGACATAGGATGAAATGAATGTCAATAAATTTTTTGACATGGTCATTTGATGACATACATCCACTCGGCCAAGTTGGTTTAATTGGGCCTTGTGGATTAATTTCATTTCAGAAGAATTTTATTGAAAATTCTTAATGGGCCTTTTTCATGTTGTCATGAACAAATGAAGAAGCTTCTAGAAGCTCCTTCTAGAGTTGAAATGGGCGCCCAAATACCCAAGAGAAAGAGAGAATATCTTGTGCATAAATGTATCAAGATACTTGCCAAAAGAAAAAGAGGAAACAAATTTCCCATGCATGCCAAGGGAAATTCGGCCAAGGCTAGAGAAAGGAACAAAATAGGAAACAAATCAAGGCTTCTAGAAAGCCTTGTTGGCCGAGTATCTCATAGAGGAAAAGAGGAAATTGGCTCATGAATATGTGATATTCTATAAAAGAGGAAACTACCTTATTGAAGGTGAGACCTCTCCTATAAATATGAGCCTCATTCTTCTCATTTTTCTAATTCCACATAAGTTAGAGATTGAGAGCCTCTCTCTCTAGACCTTGTGGCCGACTCCCCTCTCTCTCTTTAGACAATTTCGTTTGATTTTTTTGGCACCTAGGTCCTCATTTGACCTTGTGTTTAGCTCTGCGACTTCAAGACTCGTTCTTAAGTCGTAGTGTTTAAAAGTGCCCACACACTAATTCCTTTTATTTCGAGTGATTTAGTGATAGAAACTTTCGTGGTTGCTCGAGTTGCCGAGGAAAGAAAGAAAGACGTGCTGCGAGGGAGACGAACGTTTTCAACTTTCCAAAGGCTCATCAACGTTCAAGCTTCTAAAGAGGTTAGTAAATTTATTATGCTCATATTAGTTTTATTTACATGTGCTTGCACTTTGTCTAGGTTAGTAAAATCTGTTTTACTTGAAAAAGAAAATTTTAAAATTCTGCCGCTTAACGAAGCGTTAAACTTTTTCTTAAACTCTAGATCAATTCCAACTCGATGGGCGTTCAGTGGAGAGAGGTACCAAGCCATTGGTGAAGAAGTTGACAAACTTCTCGCCGCCGACTTCATCAGGGAGGCGGAACACCCCAAGTGGGTGTCCAATGTCGTTATGGTTAAGAAGCCAAACGGGAAGTGGCGGATTTGTATCGATTACAAGGACCTCAACAAGGCCTGCCCGAAAGACAGCTTCCCTCTCCCAAGGATCGAGCAGCTCGTGGACGCCACAGCGGGCCACGAGTTGCTGAGCTTCATGGATGCCTACTCAGGCTACAAGGTCACCTTTGTTACGAACCGCGGAGTTTACTGTTACAAGGTCATGCCCTTTGGCCTAAAAAACGCGGGAGCAACGTATCAAAGGTTGGTGAACCGAATGTTTGCCAATCAAATTGGCAAAACGATGGAGGTCTACGTGGACAATATGCTTGTCAAAAGCCTTAAGGCCCACGACCACGTTCGAGACCTTAGGGAGATGTTTACGATCTTGCGGCGCTACAAGATGAAGCTCAATTCCAATAAGTGCGCTTTTGGGGTTGAGAAGATTAGGGCGATCTTAGAGATGAGGTCGCCACAGAAAGTCAAAGAAGTACAAATTTTGACGGGAAGGATCCCCACCCTAACGCGGTTATTATGTTAGCAAGGCACTCCTCGACGCCGAAACTCGATACCCATAAATCGAGAAATTATCCCTCGCCCTTGTCACGAGCGCGAGGAAGCTTTGCCCCTACTTTCAAGCGCACCCGATCGTGGTGCGTACGGGACACCCCATTGAGAAGGCCCGACAAAAAGGGACCTCGTCTTGGATTGCCATATGGTCCCAAGAGCTGGGCGAATACAGGGTCGAGTTTCAACCGAGAACCGCCATTAAGGGCATGGCCCTCGCCGACTTCGTGGTTGAATTCACCGATGCGCCCTCAACAGACGTGGGCAATGAAGACAACGAGAACGAGGAAGACAAGGAGAACGACCATGACAGGCCGTCAAAGAAGAGGACCAACGACCCGATAGGGCCGGTCTGGGACTTGCACGTGGATGGCGCGTCAAACGCCCGGGGGGCTGGCGCCGGTGTCGTGCTCACAAATCCTAATATGGAAAAACTGAGATACGCCATGCGGTTCGAGTTCAAGGCTTCCAACAATGAGGCAGAGTACGAGGCTCTGATCGTTGGCTTGGAATTGGCAAACAAGCTAGGCCTCCAAAACCTGCGCATCCACTGTGACTCGCAGTTGATTGTGAACCAGGTCAAGGGCGACTACGCAGCCAAAGAGCCTAACATGATCGCATATCTGTTGAAGACCCAGAAAAATCTGGAGGCCCTGTCATGGTTCGAGATAGTCCAAGCTCCTCGAGAGGCGAACATTGACGCCGACGCCCTGGCGCGCCTTGCGTCCGGGATAGACGAGGAGGGGGAAGGTAGCGTCCCAATAGAAGTGCTCACTCGACCCTACGTCTCGAGAGGCGACGTAGGGGTAATCGACGTAACTCCGCCCCCCTCATGGATGACGCCACTCGTAGAGTATCTCAAGCGAGGAGTCGTCCCTGAAGACAAAGAAGAGGCCAGAAAGCTGAGAAGCTTGGCGCCGAAATATACAATGAGGGAAGACAACTTGTTCAATAGAGGATACTCCATGTCTCTTCTCCGATGCCTGACCGAAGCCGAGGCAAAGAAAGCGCTACGCGAGGTGCACAAAGGGGTGTGCGGAAACCATGCCGCCGGACAATCTTTGGCACTAAAGCTGCTAAGACTCGGATATTTTTGGCCTACCTTGAAAAAGGACTCCCACGAATGGTCCAAAAAATGCAATAAATGCCAAAGGTTCGCCCACGTCCCGCGCCAAGCGCTGGCCCCATTATGCCCGATCATTGTGCCTCGACCCTTCGCAAAGTGGGGGATCGACCTCATCGGCGAGCTGCCTGCGGCCCCGAGGCAGTAAACGCATGCGATCGTGGCCATCGATTACTTCACGAAATGGGTGGAGGCCGAACTATTAGCAAAGATCACCGAGGCGAACACGATGAGCTTCATCTGGAAGAACATTGTCTGCCGCTTCGGGATCCCCGCGTCGATTGTGACCGACAACGGAAAGCAATTCGATAATGTGCACCTCCGGGACATGTGCGAATAGTTGGGCATTAGCAAGACTTTCTCTTCTCCCCGCCATCCTCAGGCCAACGGTCAGGTCAAGGCGGTCAACTAGACAATCAAAGAGAACCTGAAGAAGAAGCTGGAAGAGAGAAAAGGGGCTTGGGCCGAGGAGCTTCCCATGGTCTTGTTGGCATACCAAACCACCGCGCAAAACGCGACCGGTGAAACCCATTTCGCTCTCGCGTTCGGCGTCGAGGCCGTGGTACCTGTCGAGACCAAGCTGCCAACCTTGCGCATCAAGGAGTATGAAGAAGCCGCCAACGACGAAGCAATCAGGCTCGAGCTGGACCTCATAGACGAGAAGAGGGCGGACGCACTCTCCCGCCTAGCCGCGCAGAAGAGAAAGGTCGAGAAGTACTACAATTCCAAGGTCAAGCTGCAGAAGTTCGCCGACGGAAGCCTCGTCCTTAGAAGGGTGTTTCAAAACACAAAGGTGTAAGGAGCTGGAGTTCTGGGCCCCACCTGGGAAGGCCCGTATCGCGTGCACCGAGCCATTCACAACAGTACGTACGAGCTCGAGAACCTGGAGGGGCTCGTGTTCACACACCCATGAAACGCGGAGCACCTGCGACAATATTACCAATAGAAGCGCGCTCCCACCTTCTTTATGTTTAATTGCTTTCGTTTTATTTTCAGTTTTAGCAAAAGACAATTTCGAGTTTCAAATAAGGCCAATGGCCCGGGAATGTAATTTTCAACTATTTTGACATCGTAATTGGATTACATTTCACTTCAAAACAATTATCCTATAGTATTATAATTTCTAGTCTCCTCTACGAGTACACAAGAAACTCGGGGGGCTAATGAGGGTAACAGGTACACATTTCTCGCGCGACGCACTCGCACGACTCCACGTTTCGGGCACCGAGAGGTAGCGAAACGTCAAAAAGTCGGATCCGTGCACCGGACCTCCGACCCCACGCGTCCCTCGTGCGACGCCCTCGCACGACTCGACACTTCGTGCACCGAGAGGTAGCAAAATGTCAGCAAGTCGGATCCGCGCACCGGACCTCCGACCCTGCACATCTTTCGTGCGACGCTCTCGCACGACTGCACGCCTCGCATACCGACAGGTAGCTGGGCGTCGATCGATCACGTCCGCACACCGGACCGTTGATCTGAGCAGCCAAAGCCCAACACGTGAGATGCATACCGACAGGTATCGCACTCGCTGGGAACTGCGCTCGCCTCAAGCCCATTCTTGCACACAATACGCACGCCGATAGGTAGCGTACGTGCCGGAAGGTGGGCGCGATAGCCACTCAGCTCGCACACGTCGACAAGCAGCGAGTCAATAATGAATGGCGTCAGCGGAAATCCACCCGACGAAACTGGTCTAGCCTGCGTCAGCGGAAATCCTCGCCGCCAGGTGCGGCACTAAGCCGTGCAAACCAGTTACGCTAGATATAGTAAGTCGGGTTCGTAAGAAACGCAGTAATCGGATTGCGCGAATCGGTTACGCTAAGAATAGTAAATTGAGAAAATAAGACGCATGATAAATCAGAAAAAGCTTTAACCAAAGCAAGCAATATTGCATATACAACCCAACAGAAAAGAAAACACGACGAATGTCAAGCGAAAGAAATCATAACAAGTATCGGAAAGGAAACATAATGCAAGCGCTAAACAATTGCGCGGAAGATCAAAATAAAGTTGGCTACTCTGAGCCGAAGTCGATCTGCTCCTCATCATCCTCGGGGCGAGGGGCGCCCGACCCGTCAGTAGCATCGTCGTCAAGCAGGCGGTTTGTCGATTGCGCAGCCTCCGCGGGGACCTGGGGACGTTGATCGCTCGCTTGTGGCGCATCGTCCAAAGGAGGAAGCATGGCGTCATAGAAGGAAAAGGTGGTCCCACGAGACGCGTTCTCCCTCGCGGTCGCATCTCGAACCCGTATGGTCGCCATGTAACGAGCCACCTCCAACGCGAGGTACCAATCGTCCTCTAGGTCCGCCTTGGATCGCACGGCGTTGACCTTCTCCTCGATGAGGGTCTGCATCTCCATTAGCAGAGAATCCCTCTCCCTCTCGACCTTGACCCGAAAAATCTCGCTCGTCGATAGTCGAGCATGGACGATGTTCAGCTCCTCGTCTCGGCTCGAGAATGCCGCCTGGAGTTTCATCGTCTCCCCTAAGAAAGTGTCGGTGACTTGCTCTACCTTCTCCAGAGACGCCTGCGCCGTCATACGCTGTGATCGCTCGTCGTCAGCAGACCCTTGAATTCTCCCAGAGGGGTTTCGAGGATTCCCTGGGAACATTGGCCTCGCAGCTCCGCCGCCTCCACTAGGGGCATCGAATCCATGCCATCTGACGCCACCGATGTATGAGCGCGCTTGTGACTGGAGGGCGAGCCGAGGGAGATTGACGGCGATGGTCGCTTGTTCGAAGAAATCACCTCGTTGCTCGCCTGCGTTGGCGATCCCCCACGATGAGCCTCAACTCAGGAACGAGCCGCGGCCAGAGCTTCAGCAGTAGGTTCTACCCTCGGTACTCGCGCGCGCGACCGATGCCGGACCATGGTATCTGCAAAAAAGGAAAGGTGTCAGTCGATTAGAATGCAACGATAAGCATAAACAGTAGAAAGCAACAATAACATGAAAGCATATATGTGGTTAATACCCCCCACGTCGAAGAGGGGAGCAGACGAACCCCCCGCCTCAGACTCGGGGTCCTCCACGACCTCAGCACCGGGTCCGGGTCGTTGGGGACCTTCATCGCCAGGCACAAACCACCCGGTAGTCGCCATAAGATCTGGGGACTCGAAGAGCGATCCCTATCGCCTCGAATCCGGTACCGCTCCGACCACGAGCGCGAGCTCGGAACTCTCGATGCCGTGATCGGCCGGGAAGGCAGCCGCGGGGCCGAAGGTAAGAGGTGGCACCCCGAAGGTGGATTCGGATACCCACACCCAAGGGTAGCGGTGTTTGGAAGATAGCTTGGTGAGTATGGGAAATCGCTTGCAATGTTGAACCTTGTAGAAGCCGGGCTTCCCGGGGACGTCATAGACAGATACAATGTTCCTAATATCGTCGGCCATCACGGCTCGGCCCTTTGCTCGATGTAGCATCATGTGGCGCGCCGCCACCACGCGATAGAAAGATGGAGACATCTGCGACGCGTGGACGTTCAGTTGCACCAAGAGATCATGGATCACGGGTTGGAAAGGCAGCCGTAGCCCCCCGCGGAGACTCGCCTCATGAATAGCGGTGTATCCCCGTCGCGGACGAGTTGGAAGGTCGTCGGGCAGCTGTCGCAACAACGAAACATATACTGGAAGGCTGAATCGCTTCCTCAAGCCTCTGAAGCTAGCAAGCGAAAGAGAGATCGAGAAGTCAACTCCGGAACAGTCGCAACGACCTCAAATCGCCGATTCCCCGATAGGGAATGATGAGGCACGCTCCTACTCTTGAGCGGTCGAAGTACGCACCTTGGCCGCCGGCAAACGAGGTAAAAGGGATTCACCTAAGCCTTCCGAGTTCGCCGAGCCTTCGGGGCCGGTCGACCGTGTTCCCTTGTCGGTGCCCGGGTCGGCCGGTTGAGTCCCCTCGCCTGCGCTCGGGTCCGCCAAAAAGCTCTCCTCGCCCACATTTGGCCCAGTCGAACGAGCCTCTCCATGCGCAACCAGCCGAACGGGCCCATCCGGGCCCCCACATTGAGCACCCAAGGTTATTGGGCCGGCCTCACCAGTGCCCGGCCTGGCTGGGGGACTCCCTCACGCGCCCAGGCCGCCTAGGCTTCCTGGGTCTCCTCCCGGCACAATGGCGTGGCCCTCCGGCCCAGCAGCGCGGCCCGGTCCGTGGCTGGGTCGGCTGCCCTCGTGCAACCCTAGCCCACCAGCCCCTAGGGCTAGGGCGAACAGCACCTCGGCCGCCGCCCCCAACCGGCGTCGCCCGGCCGGTACAGCCCGTCCCCGGCGCCGGCGTCTCCACCTGCAGCGTCGCCCGCCTCCGGCTCGTCTCCCCCGGCTCCAGACTCGTCGGAGATGGCTCCCCGGGCGCTGGATTGCTCGCCAGTGGCCTCCTAGGTGGCCGACCCTGCGCGCGCGGCGCTCCTGGCACATCCCTCGGCCAGGCCGGCCCCGCACTGGTCGGCCCGGCTCTCCCCGGCGCCCGGCGCCACCGGGCCGGTGTCCCCTTGACGGCATGGGCCATCTCCGGTGCGCGTGTCCTCATCTTCGTCAGCCAGCCATGCCTCTATCGAGGAAAAATCGCCCCTACCATCTCTATCGTGCTTTTGCTCGAGGAAAACGAAGGTGGTGTGTTGTAGGTGGTCGAAGAGGACGAAAATTGTGCCAAAAATTGTCCAAGTCCGCGTTTTGATTTCCGAGAAGGGGAAAAAGGTCGTCCTCAACGGTCCCGCACCCCGACAGGTGGTTGATGGGATCCATGAGCACATGTAACGATGAATGTGTCGGAAAAAATAATAAAATAATAATAGGGGAGGGAGGCGTACCGATTCAAAACAAGGCGGTCCTACGAAATGACGAAGGCTGGAGCTCACTTGAGTTTACCACACGGGCTGCGCCCGGTGGCAAACTTGGGGGGCTAATGTTATCGTCCCGACGAGGTCCGGCGACGCGATCGACCCTTTGGGCAGCCAGACAAGCTCACCCGGCCGATGGCCGGCCCAATTCACTCGGCCATTGGCCGGCCCAAGCAGTTCACTCGGCCAATGGCCGAGTGAATCTCATCCCGCCCCTGAAGTTCACTCGGCCAAGGGCCGAGTGAAGCCTTCAGCCGGCTAATCAACTCACTCGGCCAAGGGCTGAGTGAACCTTCAATCGGCCCAAGCCTTTTCACTCGGCCAATGGCCGAGTAAACCCCCTAGCCGGCCCAACAATTCACTCGGGCAATGGCCGAGTGAAACCTCCAGCCAGCCCAGGCATTTCATTCGGCCTGTGGCTGAGTGAATCTCTCTCGGCAGCCAGCAATTCACTCGGCCATTGGCCGAGTGAATCTCACCCAGCGTCCAGCAACTCACTCGGCCAATGGCCGAGTGAATCTCCCCCGGCGGCCAACACTTCACTCGGCCATCGGCCGACCGAGTCTCATCTGGCCGATGGCCGACTCAACCTCACTCGGCCAAGGGACCTTCAAAACGTCCCTTGGTTGCCTATAAATACGAGGCCCGACCCCTCGAGACAGGTAATCCAATTCTGAGTCCCGAAACGCTGCCAAACTCATAACTCGCTCGTTTCGATCATCTTTGCCCTCTAAATACTTAAACCCTCAATATTCCACCTCAATCCTACTAATGTTGAGCGTCGGAGAGGTAAACAGAGGCACCCCCTATGTTTTCCCTTTGTAGTTCACACCTCTTTTCCTATCTTTTCAGGTGTTCGGACGAGATAGACATCACCAACAGCTAAGGGACGACTTGGGATATCAAGTCCGACACGCTCAAATCGAAGCGAGGCCACTTGGTCCGGCCTTGGGCCTAACCACTTCCGGTTCTTAAATCGTTGTCTGAAAACGAGCGACAATAGCTAGCTCAGGCCGAGCGAGGTTCTTGCTTAGAGGCGGAGTTCACGAGTCTTTGCGAGTAGCTTCGATTAGCTCGCATGGAATGGGGAGTCTCCAAGGAGAGTGTGATCGCGCTTAGTTGGCAGTGGCAAAGATGGCATGAGCTGCACCTAGTATGGTAGTTCAGGTGCGTCTCGTTGCGACTCCAAGTGCGTTGCGACTAATCATCATACGCAGCGCCTTGTGGTGACTCAGAGCGCGTCGTGAGAGACGGCTCTGTGCAGCGTTTAAGCGTCTTAGGCACGTCGCGAGGGATGGCCTAGATTTGCCATGTAAGCTTCTTAGGTGTGCCATATAGTCGTCTTTGTTGGAATCGATCTAGGGTTTAAGAAAAAGTTTAACGCTTCGTTAAGCGGCGGAATTTTAAAAATTTTCTTTTTAAGTAAAACTAGTTTTTACTAACCTAGACAAGAGCATGTACATGTAAATAAAAACTAATATGAGCTATTAAAGTTACTAACCTTTCTTGAAGCTTGAACCTTGTAGAAGCTTTTGGAAAGTTGCAACGCTCGTCTCCCCTCGCAGCACGTCTCTCTTTCTTTCCTCGGCACCTCGAGCAACCACGAAAGTTTCTATCACTAAATCACTCGAAAAGAAGGAATCAGTGAGTGGGCACTTTTAAACACTACGACTTAAGAACATGTCTCGAAGTCGTAGAGCTAAACACTAGGTCAAGTGAGGACCTAGGTGCCAAGACAAGAAAAATCGAAAATATAAACTAGAGAGAGAGAGAGGAAGGGGCGGCCAAGTCTAGAGAGAGAAGCTCTCAATCTCTAAAACTTTGGATGAATCAAATGTGTGGAATGAGGTTCCTATTTATAGGAGAGGTCTCACCTTCAATAAGGTAGTTTCCTCTTCTATAGAATATCACATATTCATGAGCAAATATTGCCCATTTCCCTCTTATTCCACACGGCCAAGGCAGCCTTCTAGAAGGCTTGGATTTGTTTCCTTTTATGTGCCTTGCCTTGCCTTTTTCTTACTTGGCCGAAATTCTTAACCATCCTTATGCAAATTTGTTTCCTCTTTTTCTTTTGGCAAGTATCTATATACATTTATGCACAAAATAAACTCTCTTTCTTTGGGTATTATGGGCGCCCAACATGTCTCTAGAAGGAGCTTCTAGAAGCTTCTTCATTTGTTCATAACAACATGAGAAAAGCCCATTAAGAATTTTCAATAAAATTCTTATGAAACGAAATTAATTCACAAGGCCCAATTAATCATATTATGGCCGAGTGACATTAAGTCATCAAATGAACTTGTCAAAATTTATTGACATCCATTTCATCCTTATGTCTCAAAAGACAAAAATACCCTTTCGACAATTTTCGTTCTTGTTTTGACTTAGCTTCCAGTTTAACTATTCCTATCGATGTGATTCGTGACAGTGACCTCATGGACCCAAATGAACAAAGCTTGAGCTAAACACTTGGACTCAAAAGTTCACAAACCTTTTCCAAGTTTAGCTTAATGCCAACTGACTCCACTAAAGAGCTGACACTGAAAATCTCTCGGTTCAAATGAATTTATTTTCTACTCAAGAATTCGACCTAATTATGATGAGCGGATCCACTGAATATTATCTATGCTACCCTTCATGAATGTCATCAGCTAGTCGGGATTTACTAAATTACCATTTTACCCTTCTAGCTGTTATTTCCTCAACTCCTTTGTCGCTTGTGAATAAGTTAGAAACAATGTATTGACGAGGAGCTAACAAGTCACATTGTTTCATCCAAAAGAGTCAGGACTCAATTTGGACACTGGCCAGTTCATTTATTCACACTCCAAGGAACAAAGCATGAGGTGACACACATTGCATTTAAGCAATCTTGTACATGAATTCCATATCTATGAGAACTTCACAAAGTTACTCATGACATACTCACAACTTAGTATTTCACCAATAGGCCCTGTTCGGAATGACATAGTGAGTCCGAACTCTGACTTTCTCAAATGAGAATACTAAGGTGTGAAATGGCATGTCTCATTTCAGGATTAAGGTAAGCATGATGCAATTCATACATAGTGACTTCGAGACATAAGAGGTTAAATGGTTTGTTCTTATATTGTCTCTAGAAGTGCACTGGTCAATTCAGTACCTTCGGAAGATACCTAGAAGAACTATAGAGTCCCCAACTCTCAATGCCTCATAACCAGACATCATAGATTCTTCTAACAATCATACTGAGGTCAATAGTCCTTTGACCCTAAGATTGCGAATATATCGTTTTAAGCAAACTACGAAGAGTTTGTTCATGCAAATCTACATTTGTCTCTTCGTAAGTTGTTAAGTTTGTTTATGGACTAAAAGACTAAGGTTTTATCATAAAGCTTCAAACAAAGAAAGAATGAATGAACGTTTCAACTTTTTATTAATGAATAGATAGGCAATTACAAGCAAGAGTCTTCGTAAGACTATATGACATCAAATGTACATAAATAGACACTACTACTCTTCTTGTGGGCACCATTGACAACAGTCTTAAGTGCCCCATGTAGGCGTCATAAGTGCGCCATGTAGGCGTCTTAAGTGTGCCATGTAGGCGTCTTAAGTGTGTCACGGGGGACGACTTGGTTGCGCGATGTAGGCGTCTTACGTGCGCCATGTAGGCGTCTTAGATGCACCATGTAGGCGTCTTAAGTGCACCATGTAGGCGTCTTAAGTGCACCATGTAGGCGTCTTAAGTGCGTCGCGGGGGACGACTTGGTTGCGCCATGTAGGCGTCTTAGGTGCGCCATGTAGGCGTCTTAGCCTACATCTCTGGGATGTCTTATGGCGCGCCGCAGAGGCGTCTTCAGCCTGCATCTCTGGGATGTCTTATGGCGCGCAGCGGAGGCGTCTTCAGCCTGCGTCTCTGGGATGTCTTATGGCACGCCGCGGAGGCGTCTTCAGCCTGCATCTCTGGGATGTCTTATGGCACGCCGCGGAGGCGTCTTCAGCCTGCCCCTCCTTCTAGCGCCAAAATGTTGTCGCACGAAAATGAACAACTATTATATACCTCTGGCGGTTCGATCCAAGGCCGGACCAAGTGATCGTACCCGGGCCAAAAGTGTGAACTCGAAAGTCTCGAGCTAGGTTTTCTCCGATCAACCCACCTCTAAGAGGAGAGAAGGGGTGAGGAGGAGGAGTGACCGTGCCTTTTTTGTCGGCTGCCTTTTGAGGCGCGGAGCCTGGAGGGTGTGCTTGACAGAGGAGACGGAGCATGGAGGAGTCCTCGGCGGCGTCTCAGAACTCTGGGATCGAGTGACCCGAGAGAGAGTGTGTGTTTTCCCTCTTTTGGAGACGTGGAAGACTCTAAGTCAAGAGTTCCTTGTTGTGGCGGAGATTCCGTACGCGTAGGCGATTTCCAGTCAGAAATGCAGGACGCGTAGGCGATTTCTTGTCAGAAATGGTGGACGCGTCTAGTGTGCTAGACGTGTAGGCGATTTTCAGTCGAAAACCGTTAGAGCACTCGTGGGCTCGAGATTAATCGTTCGATCGAGAGAGGCGGCACTCGGGAGTTCCCGGAAGTGCTTGGAATCTCTGAGAACGAGAAATCGACGAGAATCCACTTCAGGCCAAGGATGGCATCCAGAGAAGCAAAGAGAAGTCTCAAGTTCCTTGAGAATGAATGGGATGACTTTCCCCTCAATGAGATGGGGTATTTATAGTAGTTGGAGGGCCTTAGGAGGCTTCTTTTTCGTCCATGTGGCACTAGGGGGTGTTCTCCCTTCAAGTGGAGGCGCACGGTGCGCGCGGCGCGCGGCGCGCAAGGCACCAGGCGTGGCGCACAATGCGCGGCGCGCGACGCGCAAGGCACCAGGCGCGGCGCATGGGGCGCGCTTCCCGGATGACGCGTGCGCGGCGCGGGCACGTCTTGGGGCGGCGTGCCTTGAGAGATGCGCGGTGCGCGTCCTGGCGCGCGGCTTGCTGTGCGCGGTTGGCCGGCGCGGTTTGCTGCACGCGCGATTTCCTTGAGGGGTGTGCGGTGCACAGCTTGTCTCGTCGGACTCTTGTGGGCCTTAGTGGACTTCGGATATCACGCTTGTCCCGCGAAATATGAAGGTCTCTACCCGATGAGCGTGACTCAACTCGAGGAGCGAGACTCGACTCAAGGAGAACGACTCGAGGAGAACGACTTCAGGCTCGACTCGAGGAGAATGACTCAAGGCTCAACTCGAGGAGAACGACTCAAGCGCTCGACTCGAGGAGCGAGGCTCGACTCGAGGAGAAGAACTCAAGGCTCGACTCAAGGAGCGAGGCTCGACTTTGAGAAGCTAAGAGTTTGGCACGAGGACTTGCGAGTCGACTCGTGACGGAAGGCTTGCCACTCTTCAGGACCTCCGGCCTGACCATTGGCCCTTTGAGCGGCACGTCTTTCCGGCGTTACGGGTTTTCCGAAAATGACCGACAACACCTTTCAAACGTAAATATTAAGCAAATAGCCAACGTTTGGCATATGAAAGTGGCTATTTACGTTTGAAAGTGGCCATTTTCCTAAGATTTAACAAACGTTGGTTATTTAACAATACCAAACGTTTATGGTTATCTAACAAGATCTAGATTTACTTATTTATTATTCATGAAAGTAATGTCAACCAACCAATAAGAGCAAGGTTCAGAGATTCAGTAATACTTAAGTGATTCGGATCAGCTACTGAATCTTCAAGCTTTGACTCCTCCGTCTTCAGTCTTAAAAGACTATCTTCAATCTTTAGCTCTTTGACGCTCTGAACTCGTCAGTGATGACACCGTAATCTTTCGAGACATAATCTCGGAGACGAATAAGAAAGATGAGTGGGCACAATCTTTATCTCACTACGATCTACAACGAGATGTTTAGATCGCACCGTGTTTATGAGATTTGATTCACGGAGTTCCAAGATGGGGAGAGGGGCGTCAGCCAAGAGAGAGAGGGAGAGCTCTTGGTCGAAAATTCTGAAGCACAAAAGTGTGTCTGTTCCATTCTCATGAACACCTATTTATAGTAGTGGAAATGATATATTCTTGGTAATTTCCAAAATATATTATTTTCTTTTATTGTGTTCACACTAGTGAATCAAAGCTTGGCCATTGTATCTCATCTCATGAATCCTACTTTCTTTTTTAGCCATCAGATCAATATCTATGAGATTTTATTTTCTGTTTAAATAGAGAATATTTATTAATGAGAGAATAAAGGAAATATCTTATTTCCTTTTAAATATTATTATCTCCTAATATTCACGAGAGATAATAAATGACAATATCTTATTTGTTTTTAAATATTATTCTCTCTAAATATTCATGAGAGAGAATAAATGACAATATCTTATTTCTTTTTAAATATTTTTCTCTCTTAATATTCATGAGAGAGAATAAATGACAATATCTTATTTCTTTTTAAATATTTTTCTCTCTTAATATTCATGAGAGAGAATAAAGGACAATATTTTATTTCCTTTTAAATATTTTTCTCTCTCCTTTAAAGAAACAGCTAAAGAGAAAACATTGATAAGTACCAACATGGCATGGACGAATTTTGGCACATGGCCAAGGGAGAATTGGCGTAAATCCCAATGCCCGAAACCCCAAAAAATCGTTCACCTCATTATGTGCAAGCCCCAATTGCTTAAAACCCAATTAATTATTTATTTACTTAGTCCAACAATAAGCAAATAAGTAATTGATTAATTATTTACTTGATCAAACAATAAATAATTAATACCACCATAAATAATTATTTAATTATGCGAATACCCATATTTCAGAATTGATGTTGTCAATCACAATTACAGCTAGTGAGATTATAATAATGAAATCATTATTATTTGAAAGTTCTTATCCGCCTTTATCAGAGCCGAATCGGGGACTATGGACCTAGTATCAGAAGCTTAACAATTCCGATGAAAAGACAAAAAAGTCCTTTCTCTTTTCTATATCGATTTGTCTAATCTTGGTCAGAATCCACCTTTCAAGCCAAGACTGAATCCTCATTGGTAATAAAATTATATTTACTCATCGTGACGAGTGTCTAGTGATATGGTCAGTTCGTGATCAAGATCCTTCAGGTTCAACCCGTGTCGAGAAAGGTCAATTATTCCGTTATACTTTTCTTGATACCTATAAGCCCTGAGCACTGTTGCTTTCCCACCAAAAGATTCTTCCGAACGTACAAACTTCGGAAGTGCGCGCAATCTATCGGTTCTGGAATCAACCCTTAGTCGAGAGAACATTTACCTTCTTTTAGGAAGGCAGGATTCCATATCTATAAAATACTTCCCACTCGAACCATGTTCCGCAACTCCCAAGACATAAGCTGTGATTAGCATGATAGTGGCCTTTTAGCCAATGAGTCAAAAAGTACGGTAGCATGATGTAGTGTCCATGATCACTTCAGGATTTAGATCAAGTCTCACTGTGACCATCATTTGTGATCTCGGTTAGTGTGTCGTAACAGTCACTACTACACAACGGGTCATTTACGGCGCTCAAAAAGTGATGCTATAGGAGATTTGCATCACTTTTTGTGTGCTGTTATATCGGCCGACACTCTTGCTCTACAACATCACTTATTTAGAAGCGACGCTCCACGTGGATCCACGTTGGATTTGGCGCTGGATTGGGTGATGCGTCGCTTGTTGAAAATTGATGGTATAGAGCTCTGCGTCACTTGATTTTAAAGTGATGTTATAGAGTTGGGCGTCACTTGTTTTTTATGTGATGTTATAGAGTTGGAGTTGGGTCGCGTCACTTTTTTATGTGATGTTATAGAGTTGCGTCACTTGTTTTTTAGGTGATGGCTTAGGTAATTTAATTCTTTTTTTGGGCATCACTTGTTTATCGAGTGATGCCCAATCTTTTTCTTTTTTTTTTATATAAATAATTTCGATTTTTGCAAATAAAAAACTTGTAGCAATTGATTCCGAATATGCACAAAAAAACAGTAGCAATGCTGCAGGTTTCAAGCCAAAATAAAAGAAAAAAACAGCTTTAGATTCACACCGCACTGTGTGATTGTGTCTTCGGAGCTTTAATAAGGCGAAAATAGCAGCAATGAGTCTCACCCTCTCCTTTCTCTTCTCTGTCTTCTTCACTTTTTTTTGCAGCCTGAAACCACACTTTTCAACTCAATACGAACTTTTTAAGTGATCTCCCATATAATAAAAAGCAATTTTATTTTGTCCTTGAAAAATATAATTTCTAGCATGTGCAATCATTTAAAAAATTTATATCCATACAAGTATTTCTGAAAAACATAACATACATAAAATTAACTTCTCACAATCTTAAATCATTAAGCACTTTGACCAAAACTAAAAATATGGCACATTAGTTTTTTACCACTATAACTATATAAAGGTTTGCAAAATATAAATTATATCCATTCAACATCACAAGTTATTGGCAGTGACAGTTTTGAGGTATAAATTATATAAAATATATATGCATGGCAATGGCAGTTTTGAGATATAAGATTTGCAAAAGAACCGATCATCTTGGCTTGATCTAATTATCACCATGGCAAATTATATATCAATTCAACATCACAAGTTATTGCTTGTAGTTGCACTGCTAATCGCAAGCACTGCTAATCGCAAGCACATGAATAACATGTCATTTTCAAGTTCTAGCTACACATACCTTTGACAATAATCTGACAATACTCGTTTTGAAGCTCTTCCATATCCGCTTCATTATATGACAATGAGGGTAACTTAAATTGTAATAACGTACATCATTTCTAATAAGTATTATTTGATTATATATTTCTAACTTGAGATACACATCAATAGCTAATTATATACTTACTTCTTTAAGAGCGTGTTTATATGTTCGTGCCCGAAAAAATGTCTTTATCATTAGTAGCACATAATACCCACATTCCCAATACGAAAGTTGAATTGGTACCTATAACAAAATAATTAATATATATATATATATATATATATATATATATATATATATATATATATGTGTGTGTGTGTGTGTGTGTGTAAGTCATACACATTATATAAAGACTTTATAAAATGTACCTTGATGATATGCCACTTGGTTGGTAAAGATGCTTCATAAGCATCATATGCCCTACATATTTACGTTTCTAAATACTTAGTTGGATAAATAAAACGTTTTAATCAACTAGACAAATTTAAATCATCTTGTAAAATTTAGAAATTACTTACTTTGCACAAACTTTTTTTAAATCCGATGGTATGGATTTTTTACCGAGCGGATCTAGATAATAGCAATTACCATCACGGCCCAACACGATAAGTGTCCAATGCTTTCTAAACAAATACAAAAGATAATGAATTAGTGATTAAAAAAAAGATGAATAACTTTTTTTTATATAAGCTATAATTATTGTTATAAACTTACGTATAATTCCAAGGCATTAGAAGAACGCGAGTGTCTCTCAATGTGCATAACCGCGATGTAATGTGAGTTGCTCGCTCTTCGACGCTACCGCGACGATCTATTGCGACCTCATGCGGACAAATGAAATCATATCGGTACGATACCTCTTTAACGAACAAGTCCCTAATAAAATAACGAAATTAGTAACAATAAATTTAAAATAATTCAGTATTACTATTTAATCATACCTCATATAAATCATAATTGGATAGACTCCAATTTCTTCTGGCTCCAAAAATTGTTGGATATCCTCTTTTAACACCATGAGCATCGTAGGAATGCCAAAAATATGTGGTTCGGCCTCTATGGTGTTTAACAGATCGTCTTTGGCATTGCCCATGATGTCTAAAATCTGAGAGATCGCACTAGGATTTTCTTGAGGGAGCAAGGTGATTGGAGGAGCCAAAGGGAGAGATCTTTGTTGCATTTTCGGCACCGTCGGAGTCGATTTACGTGTCTTTTTCGATCTTTGTGCATTATCCTATAATTATTGATTTCAATATAACATATTAATTAAAATTCAAAATTAAAATTTACTTACTTCATCATCTTGAAGTAGGACGAGGTTTTTTGGCCACGCTACGATAGCCTTTATCGCATCGGAGCGAATCAACAATTCATCTCCATCCGGAATCGGAACATAATCATTCATATGTTCTTCTTCTACGAAGAACAAAGAAACTCGATAGTAGTCCGGTCCAAGGGACCTCCCGTGAATGAGAGGATTTGGGGTATCATTGTTGTTGGCCCGTCTAGGGCCAACGGGAACAAGGGCATCTCTTCGACCCACATGGCTAGTACGAGGTCTTGGGCGGCGAAACCCCGACTCAACCAGGAGCCGGCCCAAACCAATGGCCAAGTCAAAGCCCAACCATGGGCCGAGTCAATGACTCACTCGGCCATTGGCTGGGTCAAACGGCTCACTCGGCCATTAGACAGTTCACTCGGCCAATGGCCGAGTGAACCCTTCAGCCACCAAGGCAGTTCACTCGGCCATTGGCCGAGTGAACCTTCCAGCAGTTCACTCGGCCAATGGCCGAGTGAACCCTTCAGCCACCAAGGCAGTTCACTCGGCCATTGGCCGAGTGAACCTTCCAGCAGTTCACTCGGCCAATGGCCGAGTGAACCCTCCAGCCGCCAAGGCAGTTCACTCGGCCAATGGCCGAGTGAACCATCCAGCTGCCCCTGCAGTTCACTCGGCCATTGGCTGAGTGAACCTTCCAGCAGTTCACTCGGCCAATGGCCGAGTGAACCTTCCAGCCGCCCCTGCAGTTCACTCGGCCATTGGCCGAGTGAACCTTCCAGCAGTTCACTCGGCCAATGGCCGAGTGAACCTCAGCCGGCCCAAGCTTTTCACTCGGCCAATGGCCGAGTGAACCTCACCACCATGTTCACTCGGCCATTGGCCGACCCAGCCACTCAATGGCCGAACCAAGCAAGTTCACTCGGCCAAGGGGGCTCCCAACCACCCCTTGGCTGCCTATAAATACAAGGGTCCTTCCCTTGACCCAGGTAATCCGAATTTGAGTACTGAAACGCTGTCGAACTCGTACCTCGCTCGTTTCTCTCAAGTCTCGACCTCTAAACACTAAACCCTCTACAAACCACCTCAATCCTACTAATGTTGAGCGTCGGAGAGGTAAACAGAGGCAACCCCTCTGTTTCCCCTTTGTAGTTCACACCTTCTTTGCTTACTTTTCAGGTGCTTGGACGAGACAGAGACCACCTACAGCTAAGGGACGGCTTGGAATACCAAGCCCGACACGCTCGAGTCGAGACGAGACCACTTGGTCCGGCCTTGGGTCTAACCGTCCGCGACTCCTAAATCGTTGTTCGAAAAACTGCGACAACATTTTGGCGCTAGAAGGAGGGGGCCACCGACCTTAACACGCTCTCCCTTCCATTCCACACTTTCACTACACCTACGACTCTCGAGAGATGAGTCACCTACCCTCTACCTCCGCGGGTACTCGAGCGACGAGCTCGAGGTACGGCCTCCGACTCCTCGCACACCGTCTTGAAGGGCAACCTCGCGATAGCGAGAGCCAGCCCCAAGACCCGGTAAACGACCCCGAGGCCGAGCTCCGAGAGGACACGGCCCGGCGGCTCGCGGAGCTCCTTGACCGTCTCGGCGTTGACGGCTCCCTCATCGCCGATCTCCTCGGCTATGACGTCGAGGATCGATCTGCTCAGGATTACTCCGACCCCGAATACGCGGAGGAGTCGAGGACCGATGAGGCCACCCCTAGCCTCGCTCAAGCACGACCCGAGAGGGCCAATGGTGCGTTGGCCGATCCTTTGTACCCGGCGCGACAACAGGCACGGTCACAGTCCCGGGGACTCGCCCCCTCGGTTTCAAGAGGTGGCCGGACACGGCCCCTCGCCGAGGAGAGAGCGACTTTGGTCGACGATGGAGCCGATAGCCGAAGCGCTCGCCGGATGACCCGACCAAGGGCGACCTCGCCTCGTCACGCACCAAGCGTGGACCTCAGAGAGCGCTTGACGGCGCAGAGAAACTCCCGAGGGGAGGATCTCCGCCAAAGGCTAAATTCTCGAAGGGACGCGCTCCCCGCCGCAACTCTCGGCCGGCCTCAGGCCAATGTCATGGACCAAGCGTCCAACGAACGCCAACCGGTGACTCCCGTGGCCCCGACGGTCGGCCCTGCTAACGGGCTTGACATGGTCACGATGATTCAGAGCCTCCAAAATCAAATCATCGAGATGAGCGAGTCAGGGAGGCAAAGGCCGTACGGAGGGATCGAGGAATCATACTCTCCCTTCGCCGCACAAGTCCTCGCACAGCCATGCGTGGGAAACTTCAAGTTACCATCCATTTCCCCCTATGATGGACGTACGGACCCCCACTTCCACGTCCAACACTATGAGATGTGGATGACGATGCAAGGGCAGACGGACGCCACCCTCTGCCAAGCCTTCAGCCTGACCCTCACAGGGTCGGGCTTTGAGTGGTTCCGGAGTTTGAGGCCTGGAAGCATCCCGTCCTTCCGGGCCTTGCGAGAGGCTTTCCTCGCTCGCTTTGCCACGCTTGTGGCACAAAAGAAGTCGAAGACCCACCTCCTCTCCATTCGACAGGGGAGAGATGAGACATTGAGACAATACCTCGCTCGCTTCACCGAGGAGTCTCACAAAGTCGAGGGCTTCGACGACAAGGACGCCATCACAGCAATCACCGAGGGAGTTCGCACGAGCGACTTCCTCAAGTCCATTGTCGGGCAAGTCCCGCGAGACATGGCGGAGCTGATGACGAGAGCCCGCACACATATGGGAATCGAGGACTATCTCGATGGCCGCGATGGCCGAAAGTCAGGAGGACAAGGTAGTCGCCAGCGCGATGAACAAGACGAAGATCGTCCCGACCCTCAGAGGAAGAGGAGCAGGGGAGGCCGGGCCCCTAACAGTCGCCCCCTCTCCGATCCAAGATCGTCGCACGCTGATAGCTTCCGAGCGTTATCAACGTACACCCCACTGAACACTCCGCAAGAGCGGATCCTAGCTCTGCACCGCGACAAGCTAGGAAGTCCGGCTCCTCTTGCGAAGGATCCCGCGAAGAGGGATCAAAATAAGTTCTATGAGTACCACCAGGATCACGGGCATCTAACGTCCGAGTGCTATCATCTTAGGCGTCAGATCGAGGCCCTGATTCAAGACGGGAAATTAAAAGAGTATGTCCTGAGAACGGTCGGGACAGCCGCTGTGCACGAAGGCCGCCCACGGCAAGGAAGGAAGGGTCCTGCGACGGTGACTGTCACGGACCAGGCAGCGATAGAAGAACCAGAGAGCTCACAGCTGCATGTCGTGGGCTCGATCATGGGTGGCCCGGAGTTTGGGGACTCGTCCACGCAAAGGAAGAAGTACGTGCGCGAGGTTTCCCGAGGAAAAGTTGCGCACTACATCAACCATACGTACGAGGCTCCCCCTCCGGCCCCGTTCGAGTCCATGTTCTTCACCGGCCAAGAGGCGACACGAGTTCTCCACCCGCACAATGACGCAATAGTCGTCTCGGCCCCGGTCGCCAACAATCTCATCCGAAGAATCCTGATTGATAACGGCAGCTCGGCCGACATCGTCTTCAAATCAGCGTTGGACAGGATGAAGCTGACCGGACTGAAACCGACCCCAATCTCGACCCCACTCTTCGGCTTCTCCAGGGAGAGGGTCATGACGGAGGGCACCATCGACCTCCCGGTCACCTTCGGAACACCGGGGGGGCTCGAGGTCACCCGCCTCGTGTCCTTCCTAGTGGTGAACCAGCCCTCAGCGTACAACATCATCATCGGCCGCCCGACTCTCAACCGATTGAAGGCTATAACCTCTACCTATCACCTGATGATGAAGTTCCCGACTGAAAAAGGGATTGCCATCATGTTGGGAGACCAGTCGATGGCGAGGATGTGCTACATCCAAGGCGTGGACGGGAAAGGGAAGGAAAAGATGGTGAGCGCCATCCTCTAGCTCGGTCAAGCTGCAGAAGCTGGGATTGCAGCGGAAGCCCGTCCCCAATTCTCATTATGTCATTTTGTTTCCGGTTTTAAGACAATCTCGAATTTCAATATGGCCAATGGCCCAGGGATGTAATTTTTGACTATTTTTGCATGATGATTGTATCACATTTCACCTCGAAGTCTTTATCTTGCTGCATTATAATTTCTAGTCTCCTCTACGAGTACACGAGAAACTCGGGGGGCTAATGGGAAACAATGCTCAACGAAGAACAATGCTCGACGAAACTAGAGTTCGCTCGCTCAACAAATCGATTATGCCTTCGTTGGCAGGTCGAGAAAATAAGACGCGCACAATACAAAAAGACGTGCAAATCGATTATGCCTTCGTTGGCAGGTCGAGAAAATAAGACGCGCACAATACAAAAAAGACGTGCAAATCGATTATGCCTTCGGTGGCAAATCGAGAACATAAGACGCGCACAATACAACAAAGACGTGCGAATCGATTATGCCTTCGTTGGCAAATCGAGAAAACAAGACGCGCACAATACAAAAAAGACGTGCAAATCGATTATGCCTTCGGTGGCAAATCGAGAAAACAAGACGCGCACAATACAAAAAAGACGTGCAAATCGATTATTCCTTCGGTGGCAAATCGAGAACATAAGACGCGCACAATACAACAAAGACGTGCAAATCGATTATGCCTTCGTTGGCAAATCGAGAAAACAAGACGCGCACAATACAAAAAAGACGTACAAATCGATTATGCCTTCGTTGGCAAATCGAGAAAATAAGACGCGCACAATACAAAAAAGACGTGCAAATCGATTATGCCTTTGGTGGCAAATCGAGAAAACAAGACGCGCACAAAACAACAAAGACGCGCAAATCGATTATGCCTTCGTGGGCAAATCGAGAAAACAAGACGCGCACAAGACAACAAAGACGTGCAAATCGGTTATGCCTTCGTTGGCAAGTCGAGGAAATAAGACGCGCACAACACAACTAAGCCGTGCTAATCGATCACGCCCTCATTGGTAGATCAAGAAGATGAGCCACGCACGATCAACCCGAAACAAAAAGTCGTTCCTCGCGACGCGCGAAGGCCATTCCTCATGATGCAAACCCGAGAGCATTCATCCCGCGTCCGCATAAAAGCGTAGATTTTGAGTTTCCACTCGACCTACGCTCGACCGGAAACTCGGGGGGCTAATGTTGTTGGCCCGTCTAGGGCCAACGGGAATAAGGGCATCTCTTCGACCCACATGGCTAGTACGAGGTCTTGGGCGGCGAAACCCCGACTCAACCAGGAGCCGGCCCAAACCAATGGCCAAGTCAAAGCTCAGCCATGGGCCGAGTCAATGACTCACTCGGCCATTGGCTGGGTCAAACGGCCCATGGCCGAGTGAACCCTCCAGCAGTTCACTCGGCCAATGGCCGAGTGAACCCTTCAGCCACCAAGGCAGTTCACTCGGCCATTGGCCGAGTGAACATTCCAGCAGTTCACTCGGCCAATGGCCGAGTGAACCCTCCAGCCGCCAAGGCAGTTCACTCGGCCATTGGCCGAGTGAACCTTCCAGCAGTTCACTCGGCCAATGGCCGAGTGAACCATCCAGCTGCCCCTGCAGTTCACTCGGCCATTGGCCGAGTGAACCTTCCAGCAGTTCACTCGGCCAATGGCCGAGTGAACCTTCCAGCCGCCCCTGCAGTTCACTCGGCCATTGGCCGAGTGAACCTTCCAGCAGTTCACTCGGCCAATGGCCGAGTGAACCTTCCAGCCGCCCCTGCAGTTCACTCGGCCATTGGCCGAGTGAACCTTCCAGCAGGTCACTCGGCCAATGGCCGAGTGAACCTCAGCCGGCCCAAGCTTTTCACTCGGCCAATGGCCGAGTGAACCTCACCACCATGTTCACTCGGCCATTGGCCGACCCAGCCACTCAATGGCCGAACCAAGCAAGTTCACTCGGCCAAGGGGGCTCCCAACCACCCCTTGGCTGCCTATAAATACAAGGGTCCTTCCCTTGACCCAGGTAATCCGAATTTGAGTACTGAAACGCTCTCGAACTCGTACCTCGCTCGTTTCTCTCAAGTCTCGACCTCTAAACACTAAACCCTTTACAAACCACCTCAATCCTACTAATGTTGAGCGTCGGAGAGGTAAACAGAGGCAACCCCTCTGTTTCCCCTTTGTAGTTCACACCTTCTTTGCTTACTTTTCAGGTGCTTGGACGAGACAGAGACCACCCACAGCTAAGGGACGGCTTGGAATACCAAGCCCGACACGCTCGAGTCGAGACGAGACCACTTGGTCCGGCCTTGGGTCTAACCGTCCGCGACTCCTAAATCGTTGTCCGAAAAACTGCGACAACAATCATCGGCAATCACAATTCCAGATGCAACAATATTCTCGACGTTCCCAATAGCAAGTACGCATGTATTTCCCTATAAAATTTATACAAAATTAATAAGTACATTGAATAAGTAATTTTATCACTAAGAGATGACATATTTGCTTATCGACAATGATTGTGTACGGCTTGGGGTTTCATGAACCGGAGATGGCACGTATGGTTCAGGTACATGTGGCGGTACATGCTTGCTTGGCCTCCTCGCCTTCGGCTTCTGTGGTGGGGGGTGCGGGGATATGCTTTTTGCATGTCTTATACAAAGTTCAAGTTCCTACATAAAAACATGATTATTAGGTATATACATAATGTGAATTTATGTATATTTATTTGTTATTACCATACCTCATCCGTGAAATTTGGCAAACGCTGAGGTGTGCGAGGCGACTTTCGATCTTTACCTTCATGAGGTTGGCTCTTCTTTTTTTTTTCTTCTTTTGACGCGACACATGAGCTTCAACGTCTTCCACATATGGCTCCTACTTCAACAAAAGAAGTTCGAATTAACATTTTACTATATTATCAAATTGTACCATACTTAGGATTTTTTTTACCTTAGAAGATTGTGGCATAGACGATGTTTTTTATTCGAGCGGAGGCATACGAGGAGGGGGATAAGGTGGGCATTGCGATTGAGACATATGCAGAGTTTGTGACTCGAGTGAAGGCGTACAAGGAGGTTGATGAGGTGGGTATTGAGGTTGAAGCATATTCGGTGTTTGCCCACCGAAATATGGAAATGTAGTGCCAAAATCCGTTTGAAATGAAGGGGCCTTTAGCCATTGCTGAAATGGAGAACTGTACTCTACTTGGTCGGGAAGATAAGATGGGCCTTCATTCCCACCTCTTCCCCTATCTCGCTCTACCCTCCTTAGTCTTTCTTCAAATGATTTTCTTTCTTCGGCATAGATTTTAACCTGTTCACTAAGAAGTCTGTTTTGCTCCAAGAGCATTGCACGGTCTTTTTGGCTTTGGAGTTCGGCTTCTCTCCGGCTTTGTGTTGATTTTCCCCAATATTGACTTGGTGTAATGGATCCCCCAACGCCTCGCACACGTCCATTACACTCTGGAGTATCCGTAGCCATCGAAAAAATATCGGCGCTTCCGACCTCATGTAAACCGCCTGCGTCTCGTAATGCTTTTAACCGATTCTACAAAAACACGTTAATTATTTATTTACACTTATATTCTCACAATATAATATTAACTTTAATATTCTACTCATAATTTCTTGTTCGATGAGTCGCGCATCATTATCAAGCACTCCCTTTGAATTTTTGTGACACTCGATCCAAACTTCAGCGCGGTTTGGAAGGGTGCCTTCCGGATTCTTCAACCTGTATATTAAGATACGTAATTATTTATAATATCATCGAATAATTAAAAAAAAATTCAAATGGACGACTTACCAGATCCTCGCGTATCTCTGCATATGATTTTTGTCCAGTTCGATGAGGTGTTGTATACTTCTTTTTTTTACCTTGTTGTTGTTTTCTAGTGTCCTGTGAAAAATAATTGTAAGAACATGAATTTTATATATTAATTCTGTATATTATTATACCAAACTTACCGCAAATTGTGAACTTAGGCGACTGTTCACGAATTGTATCCAATCATCTCTTGGGATTCCATACTTGTTCTCATATACAACCAGGGAGGGAGATTATACATCACAAGAACCACTGGCCAACAACTATATCTGCCGCTTTGATGGCTAAAAGGGTTGATGCCATCAGATGATAGTGCCACTCGAAGGTTTCTCGGCTCATTCCCGAACATAGGCCATTTTGTGTCAACGTGTTTCCAGGAAGGTGAATCCGCGGGATGTCGAAGTTTTCCATCATCGATTCTCTGATCAACATGCCAAGTTAAAGTTTGAGCGTGCTTATGATTTCTGAATAATCGACACAGACGTGGAATGATCGGAATATGCCGCAACAATTTCGCAGGAGTAGTGGATTGCATCTGTTCATCATTCTTCTTCTTCCACCTTGACTCTTCACACACGGGAAATTGTTGCAGATTTTCGTACTCTTTACGATAGAGGATGCAATCATTTGGACATGCGTGGATTTTCTTATAATCCAAGCCAATAGCAGCCAAAGTTTTCTTGGCCTCATACAAGGAAGACGATAATTGATGTTTTTCAGGCAACATCTCACTGAGCAAGGTAAGAAGTTCTTGAAACATTACGTCGCTCGATCCAAATTTTGTTTTTAGGTTGAATAACCTTATTAAACACGAAATTTTGGTGAACTTGACACAACCGGGATATAAAGGAGTTTCTGCGTCACTTAATAGCGAGCAGAGCTCGTCCGGATTGTCAAATGGCTCATCTTGCAAATCATCAACCATTTGAGCTATATGAGGAGCATCAACATTCATGTCTTCAGAATTTCCTTCAACTACATTACTGTCGTCTTCTAGTCCATGATTCTCGCCGTGATGTATCCATTTTTGATAACTTTGATCAATACCATTTATGATCAAGTGATCATATAGAGTACGTATGTTAACAAAGCTATAATTTCCACATCTAATACACGGACAAGGAATTCTTTCTACGTTTTCGCAAACAATTTGACAATGCTTTAAGAAAGCTTCTACTCCATTCACATATTGTATTGTATCTCTACGAGCCGACATCCATATTTTATCCATAATTTATCTACGATAAAATGAATATATATATACTTTAATAAAATTGAATTTTTAATAGAAAAAGAACAATCAATATCTTACTCTTAACACGTCGGTTTAAAAAAAAATGACTTCAAAACAACACTCAACAACTAATGTCCTATACACACTATATTCCAACATCATTATTAATGTCTATACCCTACCACACTTTCAATTCAGCATAAACCAATAGATATTTATCAGTAAAGAACAAAAACAATAATATATCTATAACAGTCAATAAAAAATAAACATTCCTACTCTACCGATCAATTTTAACATTAACCAATTACCATCTATCACTAAAGCAATCAATAAAAATGACACCAAAATCACAAACGCAACAAAAAAGATTGAAAACAATTTTTTATACCTATTCAATCACTCAATTATTAAATGATGTCCACAAGAACATTAAAAAATACCTGGATTAATTAGAAGCTTGGCTGCGGTCGAAGTGGTTGAGTCGAAGTGGCTGGAGTAGTACTAAGGTCTCGGCTGGGTCAAAGTGGCTGCAGTGATAGAAAAAAAAAATCTAACCGTAGTCTTGGAATAACTAAGACAACGTCAATTCCAACCAAGAGAAAGAAGAAACAGTGAGACAGAAAAAGGAAGATGAAAGATGGTTCATCATCAATTCCAAGCACGCACGCGACCAAAGACTAGAATTAATTAGGTCGAAAACTAAAAAAAATCAAAATTTTGAATTGGGATAAAAAAACGCCTAAAAATAGTATAGAAATTCATACTATTAATGAGGTCTCACAGCTGCTTTCCAGACCGAGAAGAATAAATTAAATACGGCGGCGTGAGCATGGGTTTGATGATCGGCCGTCTGAAAATCAGAGAACATGAAATGGCGAACGAGTGAGTATGTTGGAAATAATAAATCACCCCGAACCAATTCTGCCACAACCATTAATAATCAATGATTAGAACTCGCTCACCCAAACAAATACACACACCTACGTGAAAACCATTCACTGTTCTGCAAATGCTCAAGTTTTTTTTTTCCCTTCAACTATCTGTTTGACGAAGGTATAATGAGGCTGGAAAATTTTTTTTGCAGGAAAAATTAGTGGCCCAAGAATCTCTACCTTGCTTACCGGTGAATTGGCTAAGGTTTTCTCTGTTCTTTGTTCGTGTAAACAGATTGAAGTTTTGGAGGCGGACGAGAGCGATATGGAGAGGCCGGCTGCAGGTCTAATTAAAGAAGAAAGAAGATATTTATACAGCGGTTAGCAGCTTTAAAGAAGAAAAGATATTTAAGCAGTTATAATTTAGTCCCGAAAACCAGGAAATCTCTATAGCGTCACTCATAAAATAGGTAATGCCACATCTTTTACTTATTTGCATCACTTTTAAATTGAATGATGCCCCGCCACATGTGGTCACCAGTTATAATTTACTTATTTGCGTCACTCCATACCAATTTTTAACGCAAAAAAAAGAAGTAATGAAAAAAAAATCAAGATTTCAAAATTGGTATAAAAATCATCATATTTACTCGCAAGTTTTGGTAATATATTGGAAGTAAAAAAAAAAGAAGAGAAGAGGAGAGAAAATGGAAATTAATGGTATGTTTACAGGGCTTGGAAACGGAGCAATACGGGAAAGTAACTAATGCAGACATTTCAGACGAGCTTTGTTCAAGTGCAGGACATTCTTGACCAGAACAGGGCCAGGCTTCTGATCAACGAGATCAACCAGAACCAGAGTCGAAAATCCCCGACAACCTGAGCCGCAACGTGGGTCTCATCCGAGAGCTCAACAACAACATCAGGAGAGTCGTGGATCTCTATGCGTCTGTCGACCTTGTTCGCCAAGTCCTTCGAAGCCTCGTCCGACGGGAAATCTAATTGGCCGACCCTAATTCTGGTATGAGCAAAATTTCCCGTTTTCGTACGGCCTGGGTTTTGAAGAAGCGGCCATCGATCTGCTCCAGCTGACTCTTTTGTGCTTTTTTATTTTTTTGAAGGAATTTCTTTTGAGAAGAATAAAAGAGCTAGAGTAATATTATTATATGCATCAAACAGTACACGAGTGGAATTGATGAAGACTCACAGATGTTTTCCCGACCGAGAAGAAGAAAATACGGCGGCTTGAGTGTGACGACGACGAAGAGAAAAATCGGAGAAGAATGAACGGCCGGCGGCGTGGATTTGATGAGCAGCTGTATGTTTGAAAATAGGAAGAAAAGCTTAGTTATTGGAGGCGACCAAGAAGCTGCGCGATCGAGACGACCAAGACGACGACGACGTACAGCCTGGTGGGCTTTGAAGAAGCGCGGCTCGATCTGCTCAGGTTTCTTTTGTGTTTTTTTTTAAGGAGTTTTCTTTGAAGCGCGGCCTGGTGAGATCAGTAGGATATATAAGAGTAATATTATAATATATATATATGCATCCTGGTCTTCAAATTAAATATAGCCAATTAGTGAGACTTTTCAACATATATATCTGTACGTGCAGTAGTGTGGCTGCGATCTGTACGTACGTGCTAATATATATCATTATATATAAAATTTCTCAAAAGCATCACACATCTTTTACTTATTGCATCACTTACAAATACAAGTGATGTTTTTTACTTATTGCATCACTTACAAAACAGGTGATGCACACCAACTTATTGCATCACTTATAATTTGAATGATGCCCCGCCACATGTCGTCACCAGAATCATCCTCATCTATCATATAGCGTTAAATATTATAAGAGCGATGCAAAATCCCATTTTGGCGGGATTAAAAAATGTGGCGTCGCTTGTGCACATAGTGACGCCGAGATTCGTACACGTGGCACATTCCTAAAGATGCCATGTCAATTTTAAACGCAAAAAAAAATTAAAGCGTCGCTCTAATGTGCGAGTGATGTTATATGGGTGACTTCGAAGCCCATTTTTGTACTAGTGAGTCCTTAAACGACACATCTACAACCAAGACATGTCCAGGTCGTACACATACCATAAGTGTAGAATGCTGATCAACCTTCACTTGTGTTCCACATATATGATTTCAGACTCATCTACCCAAGCATGAACCAACCATCGACCAGTTTTAGTTCACCGCCCAAGCTTAGATGATGTGCATGTGAATCAGTTCGATACGGAGACTATGGGTTAATGAACGTTTGATAAATCTTAATATATAAGAAATAACGCTTTCAATTCGAATAACTTATAAATGTGAAAAATTTATTTTATTAATATTTCATCGAGAATTTACAGAAGCATCTTCTCGTGGGCGAGAATTCCTAACACTTCTCTAGCTGTAAAGTAAACTTGATTTTCAAGTCTTCCAAATCTCGTTTCGCTTTCCCGGTGTCCATATCCTTCTCGTCAATGCTGAGCAATGTCCCGAGTAAATTTTTGCACACATTCTTCTCTATTTGGATCACATCCAAATTGTGCATCAATGTCAACTCTGACCAATACAGCAACTCGTAGAAAATGCTTTCTCACCTCGCTTTCGTTTAGGAGCTTGAGAGTGCTTGCATGGTGTTGTATCAGGAAGATTGTTCAGCTGTTCGATTATCTGTCTAGCGGTCAACCTCTTTTGAGACCTCATTTTCTCGAGGTGCGTTTTGTAGTGACCATTGCACTTTCTCATCCGGTGAGAATCTGGCAAGTATCGACGATGGTCGTAATACACGACTCTGGCGTGTCTGTGGCTCATGTGGGGCATGCAAGATACCCTTGAACACTCCATCCTGATAAACTGCCCCGTGCCAAAAAATTATTGATCCCCGAAGGAGTGCTGCCCGCAATTGAAAGATTTCATTATTATCGGCCCCATCTCGCAATCGGACGCTTGTTGTCCATAACTCTTTATGTTACTCAACAAGTGGCTGCAAAAACACATCAATGTCTTTTCCAGGGAACTTCGGGCCCATAATCAGAAGCATCAACATCAATTACAAGGAGTTAATGTAAAGCCACGGTGGCAAATTGTACGTGGTCAACACCACCGGCCACATGCTATACGTTGTCGGCCCGTCGACGACCGACAAAGACAAAACCATCACGACACCTCTCGACCGGCCGAGGACTGTCACAACACATCCCGGCCAGCCATGGCCTGTTAGGCCAACTCCCATCGGCCAATGCCAGTCCGGCCTTCTGCCGGTCGGCCAGTGCCCGTCTAGCCTTCTCCCAGCCGGCCAATGCCCGTCCGGCCTTCCCGGCCGGCCAACTCCCATCTGGCCATCTCCCGTCCGGACAATGCCTATCCAGCCTCCTCCCGGCCAGCCAATGCCCGTCCGGCCTTCTCCTGGCCGGCCAACGCCCGTCCGACCATCTCCCGTCCGACAGATGCCTGCTCGGTCCTGCTCGGCCAATGGCCAGCCCAAGGGCCAGTCTCGTCCATTAGCCGGCCCTAGGGCATGCTCGGCCAATGGCCGGCCCTAGGGCATACTCGGCCAATGGCAGGTCGAAGGGTCAGCCTCAGCCATTTGCTGGACCTAGGGCATGCACGGCCATTAGCTGGCCCTAGGGCATGTTCGGCCATTTGCTGGCCCAAGGGTCAGCCTCGTCCATTGGCTGGGCCTAGGGCATGCTCGGCCAATGGCCGGCCCTAGGGCATGCTCGGCCAATGGCCGTCCTCATGACATGATCGGCTAATGGCCGGCCCAAGGGCCAGCCTCAGCCATTGGCCGACCCTAGAGTCTTCCTTCGGCCAAGGGGTTCCCCAAACACCCCTTGATCATCTATAAAAACAAGGGTCCACCCCTCAACACAGGTAATCCGAAATTGGGTACTGAAACGCTGCTGAACTCGTACTTCACTCGTTTCTCTCAAGCTTTGACCCTTTAAACACCTAACCCTCTATACTCCACCTCAATCCTCTTAATGTTGAGCGTTAGAGAGGTAACCAAAGGTACCCCCTCTGTTTTCCCTTTGTAGTTCACGTGTTTTCCTCTTATTTCAGGTGCTACGACAAACACCACCGACATCCAAGCTAAGGGACGACTTGGGATACCAAGTCCGACACCCTCAAGTCAAAGTGAGACCACTTGGTGCTACCTTGGGTCTAACCGCTTGAGACTTCCAAATCGTTGTCCAAAAATGAGTGACAACATTTTGGCGCTAGAAGGAGGGGATCTCCCAACCTTGGCTACACATTATCTCTACCACTTCATCTTTCCTCTACGACATGAAAAGACTCTCGCTAGATGACTCACGTGCCAGCAACCTCCGCGGGCACCAGAGCGACTAGTTCTAGGTACGGCCTCAAGAGCCTGGCACTTCGCTTAAGAGAGCAGCCTTGCGACAACGAGGGCCAGCCTCAGAACATGGCCGCTGATGCCGAGCCCGTTCTCCGAGAGGACACGGCCCGGAGGCTCGCCGAGCTCTTAGATCGGCCTTGCGTGGATGGCACGCTCATCACCAACTTCCTTGGCTACAACGTCGAAGGTGGCCCCAACCACGACGACTCCGACCCCGAATAAAAGGGGGAGTCAAGAACAGACGAGGCAACCCCTAGCCTCGTTCGCTTAATGTCCGAGAGGAAAAGAGAGGCCATAGTCAGTCCAGCGCCACCAACACGATAGTGCTCGCGCTCCCATTCTCGAGGGCCCGCTCCCTCGGTTTCAATAGATGACCGGACACGGCCTCTCGGCGAGGAGAGCGCCGCCTTCGGCAATGACGGGGCCGACAGCCGAGACGTTCACTGGACGGCCCGACAAGGGGCCGCCTCGCCCCGCCAAGCGCGAAGCGGGGATCTAAGAGAGCACTTGACGGCACAAAGGAACTCTTGAGGAGATGACCTTTGTCAAAGGCTTAACTCCCGAAGGGATACGCTCCCTGCTGCCACTCTTGGCCGACCTCAGGCCAACGTCGAAGACCAAGCGTCCAATGAGCACCGAAGGGTGACTCCCGTGGCCCCAGCGGTCAGCCCCGCCAATGGGCTTGATATGTTAACGAAGATCCAGAGCCTAAAAAACCAGATCATCGAGATGAGGGAATCGGGAGGACAAAGGCCGTACGACGGGATCGAGGAATCTTACTTCTTACGATGGATGCACGGACCCGAACTTCCACATCAAACACTACGAGACGTGGATATCCATGCAGGGACAGTCTGATGCCACCCTGTGCCAGGCATTATGCCTGACTCTCATCGGGTCTGGATTCGAGTGGTTTAGAAGCTTGAGGCCTGGAAGAATCCAATCCTTTCGAGCCCTAAGAAAGGCATCCCTTGCTCGGTTCGCCTCGCTGGTGGCAAAAAAGAAGTAAAAGACATACCTCTTGTCCATCCGGCAAGAGAGAGACGAGACCTTGAAGCAGTACCTCGCTCGCTTCACCGAGGAATCCCACAAAGTGGAGGGCTTCGATTACAAGGACGCCATTACGGCAATTACTGAGGGGGCTTGCACAAGCGACTTCCTCAAATCCATCGTCGGAAAGGTCCCAAGGGACATGGCAGAGCTCATGGTGAGAGCCCGCACTTACATGGGGATCGAGGACTACCTCAACGGCCAAGGTGGATGAGGCAGTCGTCATCGTGACGACCACGATGAAGATCGCCCTGACCCTCAAAAGAGGAGGAACAACGGAGGCCAGACCCCCAACGGACGCTCCCTTCCCGGGCCGAGGCCTTTGCATGTCGACAACTTTCGAAAGTTCTCGGCATTCACCCCTCTCAACACCCCGCAAGAGCGGAACTTGGTTTTGCACTGCGACAAGATAGGAAGCCCCGCTCCTCTGACAAAGGATCCCACAAAGCGGGATTGGAGTAAGTTCTATGAGTACCACCAGGATCACGGGCATCTGACATCCGAATGCTACCAACTCAAGAACCAGATTGAGGCCCTCATTCATGATGGGAAATTGAAAGAGTACGTCCTCCGTACAATCGGGACTACCACAGGAGGCGGAGAGCGCCCACGGCATGAGAAGAAGGGTCAAGCAACGATCACTGTCACTGACCGCACGACGAATGACGTTCTGGAAAGCTCGTAAATGCACATCATGGGCTCGATCATGGGAGGCCTCGAGCTCGGGGACTCCAGCACGCAAATGAAGAGGTACGTGAGCGAGTCGCTCAACAGAAGATTGCTCACCAAATCAATCACACCTACGAGGCCCCGCCCACGTCTCCCTTTGAGACTATGTTCTTCACCGACCAGGAAGCGGTGCGTGTCCGACACCTGTACAACGACGCAATTGCCATCTCGGCACCGATCGCCAACAACCTCGTCCAGAAAATTCTGATAGAAAACGACAGCTCGGCCGACATTATCTTCAAATCAGCTTTGGACAGAATGAAGGTGCCCGGGCTAAGGCCGACCAGATCTCGACCCCACTATTCTACTTCTCCGGGGAGAGGGTGATGACGGACGGTACCATCGACCTTCTGGTGACTCTCGGGACACCCGGGGGAATCGAGGTCACTCACATCATGTCGTTCCTGGTGGTGGATTAGCCGTCTGCCTACAACATAATCGTTGGTCGCCCCACTTTGAACATGTTGAAGGCCATAACCTCCACTTATCACCTGATGATGAAATTCCCGACCGCAAAGGGAATCATCGTAATGATGGGAGACGAATCAATGGCTAGGATGTGCTACATATGAGGGGCGGACGGAAAAGGGAAGGGAGAGATGATTAGCACCATCTACCGACCCGAGGATACGAATGGTGAAATCAAGACGGTGGCATCGAGCACAAGATTTTAGGTGGGCTCACGATCACGCTTGAGTCGACAACAAATAAAGCTCGCCGCCATTTTTCTTCCACATTTCCGCAATTTTCAAATTTTTTCAAGGCAATTTAAGTTTATTCTAGGCCGATAGGCCATGGGATGTAATTTCATTTACTTTTACGAAATACGAGACTTTGAATTACATTCCACCTTTCGTGTTTCATTTAACACTTGTCACAATTTCTAGGCTCCTCTACGAGTACCCAAGAAACTCGGGGGGCAAACACGGATACATCATCCACAACTCGTCCCTGCGATGCTCTCGCACGACTAGAAAAAGGAGTCTACTAGACACGCGAGTCACTCGCACGCCGACAGGCATTACATCCGCACACAGGATGCGAGTCCCAAGGCACAGTCAAAACCCAAAACGCGACATGCGTACCGACAAGTACCACCCTCCCTGGGAACTACGCCTACCGAGGCCCATCGAGGCCCAAGCCGTGAAAATCGATTATGCCATTGTCGGTAAATTGTGAAAATAAGACACGCATCAACAAAATCGTGCAAATCGATTATGCTAGACATAGTAAATCGAGAAAATAAGATGCGTAATAAACCTCAAAAAGTTAAATAAAGATAACCTATGTCACCAAAGAATATAACAACAGACGAATGGTAGTCGATATCCAGAACATCAAGAAAAGCAAGCGCTAAACAATGGCTCGTGAAAAAAAAGACAAAAAACAACCACACGCAGCCGAAGTCGATCGCTCCTCCTCAAGTCCTAGAGGGGGAAGACCCGACTCCCCGGCGACGTCCCCGTCTAGGAGACAACTCGTTGATTAGGTAGCTTCGACGCATGGGATGACCACTGGAGGAACGTCATCCAATGAACGAAACATACCAACAAATAAACTGAAGGAAAACCTGAGAGACACGTTCTCCTTCGCTGTCGCATCACGAACTCGGACTGCGACCGTCCATCGAGCGTCCGCCAATGCAACGTCCCAATCTCCCTCCGAGTTCTCTTGCGCCCGCGCGGCGTTGTTCTTTTCGGTGACGACCTGCATCTCCGCCGATAGCAAGTCGTGCTCTCCCTCCGCTTGGACGAGAGAAATCTCACTCGACGACAGTTGTTAACGGTCGTTTTTGGGAAACCGGTAATTCGAAAACAATTTAAGGCCGGGCGGGCTTAGCCAGCCGGAAAGCCCAATGGGTCCCGGCCCACTAGCCCGAGCGTCCTAGCTCACCCACGGCCCGACGAGCCCACACGCGCACCAGCACGCCCGCGCCCCGGCCCGCACGCGCCAGCATGCCCGCGCCCCCGGGCCGCGCGCGCACCTGCGCCCCCGGCCCAGTGGGCCTGCGCGCGTACCCTAGCGCTCCCGGCCGTCCCGGCCCGCGTGCGCCCTAGCGATCCCGGGCTGCCCGGCCCGAGCGCGCCCGTCGCCTCCAGGCGTCCCGGCCCGTGCGTGCTCCCGCGCCTCCGGGCGTCCCGGCCAACTAGGCCCGAGCGCCCTAGCACACCCACAGCCCGACGAGCACACGCGCGCACCAGCACGCTCGCGCCCCGGCCCGCGCGTGCCAGCCTGCCCGCGCCCCCGAGCCGCGCGCGCACCTGCGCCCCCTGCCTAGTGGGCCTGCGTGCGTGCCCTAGCGCTCCCAGCCATCCCGGCCCGCGCGCGTCCTGCACCCCCTGGCTTCTCGGCCCGCGCGCGCTCTTGCGCCCCCGGCCGTCTCGGCCCGCACGCACCCTGGCCGTCCCGGCCCACGCGCTCCCGCGCTACCGGGCGTCCCGACCCGCACGCACCCTGCGCCCCGGTGACCTTCGGGACACCGGGGGGGCTCGAGGTCACCCACATCGTATCGTTCTTGGTCGTGGACCAACTCTCCGCCAACAACGTCATAATTGGCCGCCCGACCCTCAATCGGTTGAAGGCCATTACGTCCACTTACCACCTGATGATGAAGTTCCCGACTGACAAGGGAAAAGCCATGATGTTGGGAGACCAATCGATGGCAAGGATGTGCTACATCCAAGGTGTGGACGGGAAAGAAAAGGGAAAGATGGTGACCACCGTCTTCCAGCTCGGGGACAAGTTTGTTGTCAATGGTGCCGACAAGAAGAATTGTAGTGTGTATTTATGTACATTTGATGTCATATAGTCTTACGAAGACTCTTGCTTGTAATTGCTTATTCATTAATAAAAAGTTGAAACGTTCATTCAATCTTCCTTGTCTGAAGCTTTATGATAAAACATTAGTCTTTAGACCATAAACAAACTAAACAACTTACGAAGGGACAAATGTAGATTTGCATGAACAAACTCTTCGTAGTTTGCTTAAAACGATACATTCGCAATCTAAGGGTCAAAGGACTATTGACCTCAGTATGATTGTTAGGAGAATCTATGATGTCTGGTTATGAGGCATTGAGAGTTGGAGACTCTATAGTTCTTCTAGGTATCTTCCGAAGGTACTGAATTGACCAGTGCACTTCTAGAGACAAGATAAGAACAAACCATTTAACCTCTTATGTCTCGAAGTCACTACGTATGAATTGCATCGTGCTTACCTTAATCCTGAAAAGAGACATGTCATTTCACAGCTTACGTATTCTCATTTGAGAAAGTCAGAGTTCGGACTCACTATGTGATTCCGAACAGGGCCTATTGGTGAAGTACTAAGTTGTGAGAATGTCATGAATAACTTTGTGAAGTTCTCATATATATGGAATTCATGTACAAGATTGCTGAAATGCAATGTATGTCACCTCATGCTTTGTTCCTTGGAATGTGAATAAATGAACTGGCCAGTGTCCAAATTGAGTCCTGACTTTTTTGGATGAAACAATGTGACTTGTTAGCTCCTCGTCAATACATTGTTTCTAACTTATTCACAAGCGACAAAGGAGTTGAGGAAATAACTGCTAGAAGGGTAAAATGGTAATTTAGTAAATCCCGACTAGCTGATGACATTCATGAAGGGTAAACATAGATAATATTCAGTTGATCCGCTCATCATAATTAGGTTGAATTCTTGAGTAGAAAATAAATTCATTTGAACCGAGAGATTTTCAGTGTCAACTCTTTAGTGGAGTCAGTTGACATTAAGCTAAACTTGGAAAAGGTTTGTGAACTTTTGAGTCCAAGTATTTAGCTCAAGCTTTGTTCATTTGGATCCATGAGGTCACTGTCACGAATCACATCCAATAGGAATAGTTAAACTGGAAGCTAAGTCAAAACAAGAACGAAAATTGTCAAAAGGGTGTTTTTGTCTTTTAAGACATAGCATGAAATGAATGTCAATAAATTTTTTGACAAGGTCATTTGATGACTTGATAATACTCGGCCATGACTTGATCATTGGGCCTTGTGGATTAATTTCATTTCATAAGAATTTTATTGAAAATTCTTAATGGGCCTTTTTTATGTTGTCATGAACAAATGGAAAAGCTTCTAGAAGCCTTTTCTAGAGTGTAATAGGCGCCCAAATACCGAAGGGAAAGAGAGAATATTTTGTGCATAAATGTATCATGATACTTTCCAAAAGAAAAAGAGGAAACAAATTTCCTCAAAGAGGAAAAGGGAAATTCGGCCAAGTGGATCAAGGGAGAAGCAAATAAAAGAGGAAACAAATCCAAGCTATGCATGGAACCTCTTGGCCGCCCAAAATGAAAGAGGAAATAAGGAAATTGGCTCATAAATATGTGATATTCTATAGAAGAGGAAACTACCTTATTGAAGGTAAGACCTCTCCTATAAATAGGAGCCTCATTCCACACATTTCATTCATTCCAAAGTTTTAGAGATTGAGAGCTTCTCTCTCTAGACTTGGCCGATCCTCTCTCTCCCTCTCTCTTCAAATTCGTTTTTTTTGTTTTGTCACCTAGGTCGTCATTTGACCTAGTGTTTAGCTGTGCGACTTCAAGACTCGTTCTTAAGTCGTAGTGTTAAAAAGTGCCCACTCACTAATTCCTTTATTTCGAGTGATTTAGTGATAGAAACTTTCGTGGTTGCTCGAGGTGCCGAGGAAAGAAAGAGAGGCGTGCTGCGAGGGGAGACGAGCGTTGCGAACTTTCCAAAAGCTTCTCAAAGTTCAAGCTTCAAGAAAGGTTAGTAAACTTCTTAGCTCATAATAGTTTTTATTTATATGTACTTGCTCTTTGTCTAGGTTAATAAAAACCGTTTTTACTTGAAAAGAAAATTTTTAAAATTCCGCCGCTTAACGAAGCGTTAAACTTTTTCTTAAACCCTAGATCAATTCCAACAAAGTTCCCATGCGAAATACAGGAAGGAGGCACCTTCGGAGAACTGGACCAAAGGGACGATGTCGAGCGTCGAAAGGTGGAGACACCGGACGACCTCGTTCCCGTCGTGTTGGACGACGCCAAGCCTGACCAAGTAGTCAAGGTAGGCACCCGACTCCCGTCCGAAGTCTGAACCCGGCTTGCCACCTTCCTCCGCGAGCACAAAGACGTCTTTGCGTGGACACACGCCGACATGCCGGGGATCGACCCCGAGGTAATGGTTCACCGTCTCAACGACGACATGAGAGTGACTGAACGAGTTCAACCGCGGTGGACGTTCAGCGGAGAGAGATACCAAGCCATTGGTGAAGAGGTTGACAAACTTCTCGCCGCCGACTTCATCAGGGAGGCGGAACACCCCAAGTGGGTGTCCAATGTGGTGATGGTCAAGAAGCCAAACGGGAAGTGGCGGATCTGTATCGACTATAAAGATCTCAACAAGGCCTGCCCGAAAGATGGCTTCCCTCTCCCGAGGATCGAGCAACTAGTGGATGCTACGGCGGGCCACGAGTTGTTGGGCTTCATGGATGCCTACTCAGGCTACAATCAGATCCGCATGCACGAGCCAGATCAGATCAAGACCACCTTTGTTACGAACTGCGGACTCTACTGCTACAAGGTCATGCCCTTTGGCCTCAAAAACGCGGGAGCAACGTATCAAAGGTTGGTGAACCGAATGTTCGCCAATCAAATTGGCAAAACCATGGAGGTCTACGTCGACGATATGCTCGTCAAAAGCCTCAAGGCCCACGACCACATTCGAGACCTTATAGAAATGTTCATGATCCTACGACGCTACAAGATGAAGCTCAACCCCAACAAGTGCGCTTTTGGGGGTCGAGTCCGGAAAATTCTTGGGCTACATGGTTAGCCGCCGCGGGATCGAGGCTAACCCTGAGAAGATTATGGCGATCTTAGAGATGAGGTCTCCGCAAAAAGTGAAAGAAGTTCAGAGTCTGACAGGAAGGATCGCCGCCCTGACACGATTCGTGTCCAAGGCCACCGATAAGTGCCAACCATTTTTCAAGGCACTGAAGAAGACTGACGGGTTCATGTGGACGGGGGAGTGCGAGGAAGCATTCCGCGAAATGAAAGCCAATTTCACCTCCCCCCCGTTCCTCGCAAAGCCGAAGAATGGCGAAACCTTGTACATCTACCTCGCGGTTTCCGACAGGGCCGTGAGCGCGGTTCTCATACGCGAAGAAGACAAGGTGCAATGGCTGGTCTATTACGTTAGCAAGGCGCTCCTCGACGCCAAGACTCGATGCCCGGAAATCGAGAGATTGTCCCTCGCCCTCATCGTGAGCGCGAGAAAACTCCGACCCTACTTTCAGGCGCACCCCATTGTGGTCCGCACGGGACATCCCATCGAGAAGACCCTTCAAAAAGAGACCTCCTCTCGAATGGCCATTTGGTCCCAAGAGTTCGGCAAGTATGGGGTCGAGTTCCAATCGAGAACCGCCATTAAGGGCCAAGCCCTCGCCGACTTCATAGCCAAGTTCACAGGCGCACCCTCAACTGACGAGAGGGGCAAAGGTGATGAGGGCAGAGAAGACAAGGAGGACGACCACAGCGAGTCGTCGAAGAAGAGGACCAACAACCCGATATGGCCGGTCTGGGACTTGCACGTGGATGGCGCGTCAAACGCCCGGGGGGCTGGCGCCGGTGTTGTGCTCACAAATCCCGATAGGGAAAAACTGAGATACGCCCTGCGGTTCGAGTTCAAGGCTTCCAACAACGAGGCAGAGTACGAGGCTCTGATCGTTGGCTTGGAGCTAGCAAACAAGCTAGGCGCCCAAAACCTGCGCATCCACTGCGACTCGTAGTTGATTGTGAACCAGGTTAAGGGCGACTACGCCGCTAAAGAGCCAAACATGGTCGCGTACCTGTCCAAGACCCAAAAGAACCTAGAGGCCCTATCATGGTTCGAGATCGTCCAAGTTCCTCGAGAGGCGAACGTCGATGCTGACGCCCTGGCTCGCCTCGCATCCGGGATAAACGAGGAGGGCGAGGGCAGCGTCCCGATTGAAGTGCTGACCCGACCCTACGTCTCGAGAGGCGACGTAGGGGTGGTTGACGAGGCTCCGCCTCCCTCATGGATGACTCCGCTCGTGGATTTCCTTAAGCGAGGAGTCATCCCCGAAGACAAAGAAGAAGCCAAAAAGCTGAGAAGCTTGGCGCCGAAGTACGCGATGAAGGAGGATAACCTGTTCAGGAGGGGCTACTCCATGCCCCTCCTCCACTGCTTGACCGAGGTCGAGGCGAAGAAAGCACTCCGTGAAGTGCACAAAGGGGGGTGCGGAAACCATGCCGCTGGACAATCCTTGGCATTGAAGCTTCTAAGGCTCGAATATTTTTGGCCAACCTTGAAAAAGGACTCCCACGAGTGGGCCAAAAAATGCGACAAATGCCAAAGGTTCGCTCACATCCCGCGCCAAGCGCTTGCCCCGCTATGCCCGATCATCGTGCCGCGACCCTTCGCGAAGTGGGGAATCGATCTCATCGGCGAGCTACCTATGGCTCCGAGGCAATACAAGCATGCGATCGTGGCGATCGACTATTTCACGAAGTGGGTAGAGGCCGAGCCGCTGGCAAAGATCACCGAGACAAACACAACGAACTTCATCTGGAAGAACATTGTCTGCCGCTTCGGGATCCCCGCGTCGATTGTGACCGATAACGGAAAGCAATTTGACAACGCGCGCCTCTGAGAAATGTGCGAACAGTTGGGCATTAGCAAGACTTTCTCCTCCCACCGCCATCCCCAACGGTCAGGTAGAGGCGGTCAACAAAACGATCAAGGAGAATCTGAAGAAGAAGCTGGATGAGAGAAAGGGGGCTTGGGCCGACGAGCTTCCCAGGTTCTATGGGCATACCGAACCACCGCGCAAAACGCGACCGCCGAAACCCCTTTCGCCCTCGCGTTCGGCGTCGAGGCCGTGGTACCCGTCGAGACCAAGCTGCCAACCCTGCACATCGAAGAATACGAAGAAGCCGCCAACAACGATGCAATCAGGCTCGAGCTGGACCTCATAGATGAGAAGAGGGCGGACGCGCTCACCCGCCTTGCTACACAAAAGAGGAAGGTCGAAAAATATTACAACTCCAAGGTCAAGCTGCGACAGTTCGCCGACGGAAGCCTCGTCCTCAGAAGGATGTTCCAAAACACCAAAGTGCAAGGGGCGGGAGTCTTGGGCCCCACCTGGGAAGGTCCATACCGCGTGCGCCGAGCCATCCACAACGGCACGTACGAGCTTGAGAACCTGGAAGGACTCGTATTCACGCACCTTTGGAACGCAGAGCACCTTCGGCAATACTACCAATAGATGCCCGTTCCCGCTTACTCTATGTTTTGTTATGACATTTCATTTTCGATTTTTGCAATGACAATTTTAAATTTCAAGTATGGCCAACGGCCTGGGAATGTAATTTTTTTTAACTATTTCAACATTATAATTAGATCACATTTCGCTTGGAAACCTTTACCTTGTTTGGTAACAATTTCTCGTCTTCTCTACGAGTACCCGAGAAACTCGGGGGGCTAACGGATTGTTGGGACTTTGACCTCGTCACCTCGTCTAGTCGAGCTCGTCACGTCGTCTAGTCGGGCTCGTCACTCCGAGCTGGTCACTTCGTCTAGTCGAGCTCGTCACTTCGTCTAGTCGAGCTCGTCACTTCGAGCTGGTCACTTCGTTTAGTCGAGCTGGTCACTTCGTCTAGTCGAACTCGTCACCTCGTCTAGTCGAGCTCGCACAACGACAGGTTTTACGCGCCGAAAGGTAGCTAAACATTAACAAGTCAGATCCGCGCACCGGACCTCCGACCCCCGCGCGACACTCTCGCACAATTCCACGATCCGCACACCGATAAGCAACGGGGCGTCGGTGGATCACGACCGCGCACCGGACCGTCGATCTCGGCAGTCAAAACCCAAAACGTGACACGCGTACCGACAAGTACCATGCTCACTGGGAACTGCAAGCTCGTCCCGATACGCACGCCGATAGGTAGCGTACTCGCCGGAAGATGAGCGCGACGGCCACCCAGCTCACACACGTCGATAGGCAACGAGTCACGAATGGATGGCCGAGGATCGCACCCGCCGGGTGAATCTGGTCTAGCCAGCATCCGTGGGAAGCGTCGCCGCCATGTGCGGCAGTAAGTCGTGCAAACCGGTTACGCTAGGTAGGGCAAGCCGGGCTCGTAAGACACGCACCAATCACATCGCGCGAATCGATTACGCTAAGCATAGCAAGTCGAGAAAATAAGACGCATAACAGACAAAAAAGCTTTAACTAAAGCAAACAATGTTGTACGAGCAATCCAACAAGAAAAGTATGAGAGTACGGCAAACTTCTAACGAAAGAAAGACATAACAAAATTCCGGAAGAAAGCACGACGCAAGCGCTAAACAAGTGCACGGAAAACCGAAGAAAACTCGGCTACTCCGAGCCGAAGTCGACCTGCTCTTCGTCATCCTCGGGGCAAGGGGTGCCAAACCCGCCGATGTCTTCTCCGTCAAGTTGACACTTCATCGACTGGGCGGCTTCCGCGGGGGCTTGGGGGCGCAGGTCGTCCTCGGGCGGCTCGTCATCCAGAGGAGGAAACATGACATCAAAGAAGGAAAACGTGGTCCCGCGAGACACGTTCTCCTTCGCGGTCGCATCTCGGACCCGTTTGGCTGCCTCATAACGGGCCGCCTCCAGCGTGAGGTCCCAGTCATCCTCCAAGTCCGTCTTGGACTACACGGCGTCGTTTTTCTCCTCGGCGAGGATCTGCACCTCCGCCCGCAAAGTATCCCTCTCCCTCTCGACCTTGACCCGAAGATCTGGCTCGCTGACAGCCGAGCGTGGACGATGCTCAGCTCCTCGTCCCGGCTCGAGAGCGCCGCCTGGAGCTTCTTCGTCTCCCCTAAGAAGGTGTCGGCCGCCTGCTCCAACTTCTTCCGAGATGCCTGCCCGGTCGTGCGGAGCAATTTCTCGGTCGTCGACTCCTCGCGAGCTCGCTTCAGCTCCTCCTCGAGTGCTTGAAATTCTCGAGCGGTGCGGGCTCCCGCTAGAGCGTCAGCGTGGGCGGCCGCCATGCTCTCCTTGTCCTTCTCCACGATCTGCATGCGTCGCACCAGGTCTCGGAGAATGCTGTCGCTTCGCTCTTGACGTGCGAGCATCTGCAGAGACAAGCGATATACGTATAGTCGAAATAAGTATAACGGTTACGCATGAGACAAGCAAGCGAATCATACCTTTCGGGCATCGCCGATCCCGTTTTGAAAATGCTCCAGATCTCTTGGCATCAGCAAACCTTTTAAGTCTCGAAGAGAGGTCTCAAGAATCCCTCGGGAGCACTGATCCCTCAGCTCCGCCGCCTCCGCTAGGAGCATCGAATCCATGCTATCCGACACCGTCGATGTGCGGGCGCGCTTGTGGACGGAGGGTGATCCAAAGGAAGTCGATGATGACGGTCGCTTGTTAGAAGAGATCACCTCGTTCCCCGCCCGTGGTGGCGACCATCGTTGGCGAACCTCAGCTCGGGGGCAAGCCGCGGTCGTAGCTTCACCGATAGGTGCCACTCTCAGCACGTGTGTGCGCGGCCGATGTCGTCTGGGCATGGTATCTAAGAGAGAGAGAGAGACGACAGTAAGTTAGAACACACACGATAAGCATAATACAACAAAAAGCGCGATAACGCGAAAGCGTGTGAACGGCTAGTACCCCCCGCGTCGGGGGGAGGGGCGGACGAACCCCCTGCCTCTGATACATGGTCCTCCGTAACCTCCACGCCAAGACCAGGACACGGAGGAGCGTTGTCATAAGGCATGAACCACCCGGTCCTCGCCATTAGGTCCGGGGACTCAAACAATGACCCCTGCCGCCTCGAATCTGGGATCGCTTGGATCACGGATACAAGTTCGGAATCTTCTGCGTCCCCGATGGAGGGAAAGTCGACCGCGGGTCCAAACGTTAAGGGTGCCGCCCCAAAGTTCAACTCGGAAACCCATACCCAAGGGTACCGATGCTTCGACGTAACCTTGGTAACGATGGAGATGCGCTTTCGAGGGCACGCGTAGTAGAAGCCCGGTTTCCCCAGGACCCCGCGAACGACCACGAGATCCTGAATATCGTCTGCGGTGACTGCCTGTATCTTTGCTCGATAGAGCATCATGTGGCACGCGGCGGTTGCCCGGTAGAAGGACGGAGACATCTGCGACACATGCACCCCAACCGAATCAATAGCTCTTGAATCACCGGTTGGAAAGGTAACCGTAACCCTCCGCGAAGACTCGCCTCGTGAATGGCAGCATGTCCGTTCCGAGGGCGAGTCGGGCAATCGTCGGGCAACGGTCTCAGGATCGACACCGAGTCCGGGATGCCGTAACGCTTCCTCAAACTCGTGATACTGACGATCGAGAGCGAGCTCGGGACATCGACGCCCGAGCAGTCCAAGTCATCGCGGATTGCAAATCCCTTAGTCGGGAAGGCCGAGGCTTGCGACTCCTCTCGTGCCGTGAGGGAGACAAGGACAGTCGATGTGGCACGACGGTCCGACGATTCGCACGAGCCTCCAACGTCGGGGGCGATTCCCGGCTCGGCGGGTCCCTCATGGCGGCCGCCCGAGCCAGCCGGCCTTGTCTTCCCCTTGTCCAGCCCGGCAGCGGGCCCATCGTCGGCGCCCGACCTGGCCGGAGAGTCACCTCGCGCGCCCAGATCACCCAGGCTCTTTGGGCTCTTGCCCGGCCCATTGGCGCTTGCGCCTGGCCCGGCAGCACGGCCTGGCTCGCCAGGTGGGACGCCACCGACCCCTAGGGCTAGGGCAACCAGCGCCTCGGCCGCTGCCCCCTGGCCGGCGCTGTCCGGCCGGCGCTCCTCGTCTCTGGCACCGGCGCTGCCGGCAACGACGCCCCCCGCCTCCGGTCGACCTCCACCAGCGCATCCCTCCTCGGGGGAGGCCGGGCCCAGAATAGCCGGGCCTCCCTCGCCGCAGCGCCCTTGCCGGACAGTCCCGACATCGCCACCCAGGACCGGCGCGACTCTCCCTGTGCCCGGCTCGGCCGATGCGACTCCTCCAAGGGCGGGTGCTCCACCAGCGCGGCTGCAACGCCTCCAGCACAAACAAGGCCGACGGGGGTCGGCCCACCTTCGCGCGGACTTACCTCGGCGGACGCACCTTCCCCCGGGCCGCGCGCGTCCCCGACGACGTCGGGGTCCCCTCTGGCGACGTCTCCGGTGCGCATGCCCTCCTCCACGTCGGCCAGCCACGCTTCGACCGAGCGAAAATCGCCTCCAGCCGTCGCAACCGACTTGTGGTCCCTAAGCGATGATGGGGGCGCTGCGTTTTGGGTAGCCACAGGGGATGAGAATTGCGCCCAAAAATCGTCTAGGTTTACATCTTGATTCCCGAGCAGAGGGAAGAGGTCATCTTCGACGGACTCACGCCCCGACAGGTGGTTGGTAGGGTCCATTGGCACGTGTAGCGAGGCAAGACGAAAAGTGACCAGAGAAACCTTTTCGCGATGGGTCGCTCCGGTGGGCCGACGATGACGGGAATCTTGAGTTTACCGCACGAGCTTCACTCGACGATAAACTCGGGGGGCTAATGTTTTCGGCCCGACCCCGATCGCAACCAATCAAGGGCAAAACAACGATCAGACTTGCTCCTGCCATTGATCGGCCCATGGGCCGGCTCGGCCAATGGTCGGCCCAATAGCCTCGGGCCAAGACCGAGCTCGGCTATCCTCGGCCTCATGAACTCGACCTCCGCTCGACCTTGTGAGCTCGACCTCGGCGTCACAAGCTCGACCTCGGCCTCACGAGCTCGGCCTCGGCCTCACGAGCTCGACCTCGGCCTCATGAGCCCGACCTCGGCCTCATAAGCTCGACCTCGGCCTCACGAGCTCGACCTCGGCCTCACGAGCTCGACCTCGGCCACGAGCTCAACCTCGGCCTCATAAGCTCGACCTCGGCCTCACGAGCTCGACCTCGGCCTCACGAGCTCGACCTCGACCTCACGAGCTCGACCTCGGCCTCACGAGCTCGACCTCGGCCTCACGAGCTCGACCTCGGCCTCACAAGCTCGACCTCGACCTCGACCTCACGAGCTCGACCTCGGCCTCATGAGCTCGACCTCGGCCTCATTAGCTCGACCTCGGCCTCATAAGCTCGACCTCGGCCTCACGAGCTCGACCTCGGCCTCACGAGCTCGATCTCGGCCTCACGAGCTCGACCTCGGCCTCACGAGCTCGAGCTCGGCCTTATAAGCTCGACCTCGGCCTAACGAGCTCGACTTTGGCCTCACGAGCTCGACCTCGGCCTCATGAGCTCGGATATCCTCGGCCAATGGCCGAGCCTGGCTATCCTCGGCCATCGGCCATCCTTGGCAAATGGTCGAGACTATGCCATCCTCGGCCAATGGCCGAGCCTGCCTATCCTCGGCCATCGGCCATCCTCGACCAATGGCCAAGCCTATGCTATCCTCTGCCATCGGCCATCCTCGGCCAATGGCCGAGCCTGGCTATCCTCGGCCATCGGCCATCCTCAGCCAATGGCCGAGCCTATGCTATCCTTGGCCAATGGCCAAGCCTATGCTATCCTCGGCCAATGGCTGAGCCTAATGCTTCACTCGGCCAAGGGGCCCTCCAATGACCCCTTGGTCGCCTATAAATACAAGAGGCCCGCCCTCTTCAAAAGGTAATCCATTCTTGAGCACTGAAACGCTGCCGAACTCGTACCTCGCTCGTTTCTCTCAAGTCTCGGCCCCTAAACACCTAAACCCTCTTTATCCACCTCAATCCTACTAATGTTGAGCGTCGGAGAGGTAAACAGGGGCAACCCCCCTGTTTTCCCTTTGTAGTTCACGTGTTCTCTCTTCCTTTTCAGGTGCTTAGACGAAGTCAAGGGACATTCATAGCTAAGGGAAGACTCGGGATACCGAGTCCGACACGCTCGAGCCCGAACGCGACCACTTGGTCCGGCCTTGGGTGGAACCGTTCGGGGCTCCTAAATCGTTGTCCGAAAAACAGAAACAACAACCGCTTTGACGACAGTGACGCAATTATAGCCATTATTGAGGGCTTGCGCACTGGGGACTTCCTAAAGTCCGTCGTCGGCAGAGTCCCTTCTACGATGGCCGAGTTAATGAACCGAGCCAAAACCTTCATGGGGGTGGAAGATTACCTCGACGGCCGTAGGAGCAACAACCAAAGCTCCCGCCATCGGGATGAGTCCGGCAACGAGCCAGGCAACCCCCGCAAAAGAGTGAATAAGGGAGGTCAAGCTTCCGATAGCCGACCCCCTATGCCTCAAAAGCTGCGTCTTGCTAGCAATTTCAGAGATTTCTCAAATTACACCCCTTTGAACTCCCCGGTAGAGCAGATCTACACTGTGGCACGTGACAAGTTCACCGCTCCAACTCCAATGAAAGGCGGCCCCGCATCTCGCGATCGGTCCCGTTATTGCGAGTTCCACCGAGATTACGGTCATACGACCGCTCAATGCTTCCATCTTAGGAGGAAAATTGAGACATTAATCCAAAAAGGCAATCTCAAAGAGTTTGTCCTTCGCATGGTAGGTGTTGCGGCTCCCACCAACAATAGGCCACCGCCTGAGAAAGGTGGAGGCTCCAACGCTGACACCGACCGCACCGCGGTCGCGGCTACAGTCGATGTGCGACTCCACGTCATCACCACCATCCTAGGTGGGTTTCAAGACGGGGATTCAGCCCGGCAAAGGAAAAGCTTCTCAGGGCTGCCTCTAAAGAAGGCCTTGTCGGGCAGGTTAACCTCACCTATGAGGAACCTCCGTCCGTACCGCACGAGACGATACAATTCACCAATGAAGAGTCCAAGCGAATTGTGCACCCGCACAATGACACTATAGTCCTTAAGGTCCAGGTGGCCAACAATCTGGTAAAAAGAGTTCTTATTGATAATGGCAGTGCAACTGATATAATCTTTAAGACCACCCTAGAGCGTATGAAGCTCGGGGGGCTCCGCCCTGTCCTGACCTAGACGCCTCTGTTTGGGTTCATGGGAGAAAGGGTCATGACTTAAGGAATCATTGATTTACCAGTCACCTTCGGAACTACCGGATGTATCGAAGTCGTTCACATGGTCCCCTTTCTTGTGCTCGACCAAGAGTCGCCCTACAATGTTATCATTGGGCAACCCACGTTGAACAAACTAAGGGCCATCACCTCCACGTATCACCTACTGGTGAAATTCCCCACCGAGGAGGGGATCGGCATCATGGCTGGCGATCAAACCCAAGCGAGGATATGCTATGTCCAAGGCGTGGACGGCAAGCCCGCTGAAAAAAGGGTTAACACGATCTACCAACTAGAAGACGACTACCCGTGTGATCAAAAAGACGCACAGCAACTCGGGGAACTAGACCCCCGTGACGAAATCGAGAGGTTGAAAGTTGACACCCCCGATGATCTCACTTCGATCGTTCTCGACGAAGCTAAACCTGACCAGGTAGTGAAGATCGGTGCACAACTCCCTCTCGCCATCAAAACTCAACTCGCATCCTTCCTTCGGGAGTTTAAGGATGTCTTTGCATGGACACATGCAAACATGCCTGGTATAGACCCCGATGTGATTGTGCACCGATTGAATGACGATGAAACTATCGCTGAAAAGGTACAAGATAGACGCACGTTCAACCCTGAACGATACCTAGCGATAATCGAAGAAGTCGAAAAGCTTCTCTCCGGTGGTTTCATCCGAGAAGCCAAGTAATAAAGAAGACGGACGGCTTTATATGGATGGACGAGTGCGAGAAGGCCTTTCAAGAAATGAAGGCCTACTTCGGGACCCCTTTGTTCCTTTCCATGCCAAAAGAAGGCGAGACGCTCTACGTCTACCTCGCCGTCTCCGAACGGGTCGTGAGCGCTGTGCTGATCCGCGAAGAGGATAAGGTTCAATGGCCTATCTTCTACGTGAGCAAAGCCTTGCTCGACGCCGAAACGCGTTACACAGAGATAGAGAAACTCTCTCTCGCTCTCTTCGTAGCTGCCAAAAAGCTTCGCCCCTACTTCCAAGCTCACCCAATTGTTGTCCGAACAGGACATCCCGTCGGTAAGGCTCTTCAAAAGGGAACATCGACTCGGATGGCGATCTGGTCCCAGGAATTGAGCGAGTATGGGATCGAGTTTCACCCGAGACCGGAAATAAAGGCTCAAGCCTTGGCCGATTTCGTGGCAGAATTCTCCTACACTCCCGACATGGGAAGACTAGAAGACGACTTGATCGACGACTTGTTGGCTTGAAAGAGAAAGGTCGACCCTATGGGTCCCATATGAGATCTACACGTAGACGGAGCGTCTAATGCCCAAGGAGCCGACGCTGGCGTGATTTTAACAAATCCCGACTGGGAGAAGTTACGCTACGCCCTCCACTACGGATTCCAAGCCTCCAACAATGAGGCCGAGTACGAAGCCCTTATCGTAGGGCTTAAGCTCGCTCAAAAGCTCAATGTACAGAATTTGCGAATACACTGTGACTCGCAGTTGATCGTAAATAAGGTTAAGGGCGACTACATTGCCAAAGAACCTAACATGATCACCTACCTAGCAAAAACAAATGCCAAGCTAGTTTCCTTCTCTTGGTTCGAGATCATCCAGATCCCACGAGAAGAGAACTCCGAGGCTGACGCTCTGGCTCGCCTCGGATCCGGTATCATCGAAGACGGGTTGGGAACTATCCCAATCGAGTCTCTCTCGCGGCCATCCGTCTCACATGACGAGGTTGGAACGATTGAGAGCACCGCTCATCCAACTTGGATGACTCCGCTTACGGACTTCTTGCCAAGAGGGGCACTTCCCGAAGACCGTAAAGAAGGCGAAAGGCTGAAAGCCCTCGCATCTATATATGTGTTGAGAGTCGAAGCCCCATACAAGCGCGGCTACTCAACCCCGCTGCTCAGATGCCTCAATAGCGTCGAGTCGACCAAGGTCCTCCGCGAAATTCACGAAGGCATCTGCGGGAACCACTCCGCTGGGAGGTCCCTTGCGCTCAAAGCACTCCGACAAGGCTATTTCTGGCCGACGATGAAAAGAGTCGCCTACGACTGGGCGAGAAAGTGCGACAACTGTCAACGTTTCTCTAACGTTCCACGGCAACCGCCATCTCCCCCGGGTAGCATCGTCGTACCACGTCCCTTTGCAAAATGGGGCATAGACATCATCGGCAAGCTTCGCAAAGCTCCGAGACAATACGAGTATGCCATCGTCGCTATCGACTACTTCACTAAGTGGGTCGAAGCAGAGCCTCTGGCCAGAATCACCAAGGCAACACTACAAACTTCATCTGGAAGTCCATAATATGCCGCAACGGCATCCCCGCATCAATTGTGACCGACAATGGCACGCAATTCGACAATGCCAGGGTTAGAGAAATCTGCGCCCAACTAGGGATAAGCAAGACATTCTCATCCCCGCGACACCCACAGGCTAATGGCCAAGTTGAAGCCGTCAACAAGACGATTAAAAGCAACCTCAAGAAAAAGCTCGAAGCCAGAAAGGGCGCCTGGGCTGAGGAGCTACCTTTCATCTTGTGGGCCTACCAAACGACTGTTAGAAATGCCACCGGAGAGACCCCATTTTCCCTAGCTTTTGGGATTGAGGATGTGGTCCCCGTTGAAACGGAGGTCCCCACCTACCGAGTCGACACTTTCGACGAAAAAGAAAATGACGAGGCCATACGCCTGGAATTGGATATAATAGATAAGAAAAGATCCGAGGCCCTCACCAGACTCGTTGCACAAAAGCGAAAGGTTGAGAGATACTACAACGCCAAAGTCAAAAGGAGGATCGTTGCCGTCGGCAGTCTTGTACTCAGGCGCGTCTTCCTGAACACCCAAGTACAAGGCACCGGGGTCCTGGGCCCGAACTTGGAATGACCGTATAGAGTTCGACAAGTCATACATGACGGAACCTATTACATCGAACACACGGACGGAACTCCGATCCGGCATCCGTGGAACGCCGAACACTTGAGGCAGTACCACCAGTGACTAAGCTCCTCCATTTACTGCTCTGATTTCCCTTATTCAATAAGGCCTACGTGCCACTGTTTGAGGATGTTCTCTGATAGCAAAGAAAAATAAAGTTTGCTATCTTTTTATCCGCTTTATTAAGTTTTTAGTCATCACGGCATGACCTGTAAACTAAAAACTTGGGGGGCTGGTGGGTCCTGCGACATACACTCAAGAATTCACGTCCCAACAAAAAAAACCCTTAAGCCCCCCACTCATGGGATACAGAGGCTTAAGAAGCTCAAACGCCGAAGGCCCATCAAGCATACGGGTTTGAGAAAAGACGTCGGCCTAACCCGGCGTAACATATATGCTCGGTCGCTCAATAGCACGAGCTCAAAGATGCCGGCTCAGCCCAGCGCAACACATTGTTGGAATCGATCTAGGGTTTGAGAAAATAATTAACGCTTCGGTAAGCGGCGGAATTTTAAAAATTTTCTTTTACAAGTAAAAACAGTTTTTACTAACCTAGACAAGTGCAAGTACATGTAATTAAAAACTAATATGAGCTAGAAGTTTACTAACCTTTCTTGAAGCTTGAACTTTGAAGAAGCTTGTGGAAAGTTTGCAACGCTCGTCTCCCCTCGCAACACGTCTCTCTTTCTTTCCTCGGCACCTCGAGCAACCACGAAAGTTTCTATCACTAAATCACTCGAAAAGAAGGAATCAGTGAGTGGGCACTTTTAAACACTACGACTTAAGAACGAGTCTCGAAGTCGCAGAGCTAAACACTAGATCGAGTGAGGACCTAGGTGCCAAGACAAGAAAAAATCGAAAATAAACTAGAGAGAGAGAGAGAGGATTTTCGGCCAAAGTTCTAGAGAGAGAGTCTCTCAAATCTCTTAAACTTGGATGAATCAAATGTGAGGAAATGAGGCTCCTATTTATAGGAGAGGTCTCACCTCCAATAAGGTAGTTTCCTTATCTATAGAATATCACATATTCATGAGCAATTTCCTCTTTTTTTCCTTTGAGACACTCGGCCAACTCAAGGCTTCTAGAAGCCTTGATTTGTTTCCTATTTTGTTCAAGGCCTTGCCTTGTCTCTCACTTGGCCTATTCCCACTTTCCTCTTGGAGGAAATTTGTTTCCTCTTTTTCTTTTGGCAAGTATCTAAATACATTTATGCACAAAATAAACTCTCCTATTTCTCTATTAGGGTAGGCGCCCAAGTCTCTCTAGAAGGAGCTTCTAGAAGCTTCTTCATTTGTTCATGACAACATGAGAAATGCCCATTAAGAATTTTCAATAAAATTCTTATGAAATGAAATTAATTCACAAGGCCCAATTAATCATATTATGGCCGAGTGACATTAAGTCATCAAATGAACTTGTCAAAATTTATTGACATCCATTTCATCCTTATGTCTCAAAAGACAAAAATACCCTTTCGACAATTTTCGTTCTTGTTTTGACTTAGCTTCCAGTTTAACAATTCCTATCGATGTGATTCGTGACAGTGACCTCATGGACCCAAATGAACAAAGCTTGAGCTAAACACTTGGACTCAAAAGTTCACAAACCTTTTCCAAGTTTAGCTTAATGCCAACTGACTCCACTAAAGAGCTGACACTGAAAATCTCTCGGTTCAAATGAATTTATTTTCTACTCAAGAATTCGACCTAATTATGATGAGCGGATCCACTGAATATTATCTATGTTTACCCTTCATGAATGTCATCAGCTAGTCGGGATTTACTAAATTACCATTTTACCCTTCTAGCTGTTATTTCCTCAACTCCTTTGTCGATTGTGAATAAGTTAGAAACAATGTATCGACGAGGAGCTAACAAGTCACATTGTTTCATCCAAAAGAGTCAGGACTCAATTTGGACACTGGCCAGTTCATTTATTCACACTCCAAGGAACAAAGCATGAGGTGACATACATTGCATTTCAGCAATCTTGTACATGAATTCCATATCTATGAGAACTTCACAAAGTTACTCATGACAGACTCACAACTTAGTACTTCACCAATAGGCCTTGTTCGGAATCACATAGTGAGTCCGAACTTTGACTTTCTCAAATGAGAATACTAAGGTGTGAAATGGCATGTCTCATTTCAGGATTAAGGTAAGCATGATGCAATTCATACATAGTGACTTCGAGACATAAGAGGTTAAATGGTTTCTTCTTATATTGTCTCTAGAAGTGCACTGGTCAATTCAGTACCTTCGGAAGATACCTAGATGAACTATAGAGTCTCCAACTCTCAATGCCTCATAACCAGACATCATAGATTCTTCTAACAATCATACTGAGGTCAATAGTCCTTTGACCCTAAGATTGCGAATATATCGTTTTAAGCAAACTACGAAGAGTTTGTTCATGCAAATCTACATTTGTCTCTTCGTAAGTTGTTAAGTTTGTTTATGGACTAAAAGACTAAGGTTTTATCATAAAGCTTCAAACAAAGAAAGAATGAATGAACGTTTCAACTTTATTAATGAATAGATAGGCAATTACAAGCAAGAGTCTTCATGAGACTTTATTACATCAAATGTACAAAATAAAGACTACAACTCTTCTTGTGGGCACCATTAACAACAAACTCCCACTTGACTCAAAGAAGGTGTGTGTAGTCCTTCATGCCTAATCCCTCACGATGTTTTTCGAAGACCTTGTTCGCTAGGGCCTTGGTGAATGGATCTGCGAGGTTGTCCACCGGTGAGATCTTCTTCACTTCCACGTCTCCGCGCTGCACGATCTCTCGAATCAAATGGTATTTCCTCTCAATATGCTTAGAGCGCTTATGGCTTCTAGGTTCCTTTGAGTTAGCGATAGCCCCACTATTATCACAACAAAGGGTCATGGGCTCGTCGACGTTTGGAACAACTTCCAAATACTTAAGGAACTTTCTAAGCCATACAGCCTCTTTGGATGCTTCACAAGCAGCCACATATTCTGCTTCCATTGTGGAGTCAGCAATGCAAGATTGCTTAATACTTCTCCACACAACAGCTCCACCATTAAGGATGAACACAGATCCCGAAGTGGATTTCCTGGAATCCTTATCCACTTGAAAATCAGAGTCGGTATATCCCGTCATAGTCAGGTCAATACCTGAGTATGTAAGCATCAAGTTCCTAGTTCTTCGAAGATACTTAAGAACATGCTTAACAGCAATCTAGTGCTCGGGTCCAGGGTTGGATTGGAAACGACTAACTACGCCAACGGCGAAACAGATGTCAGGTCTAGTGCAAAGCATAGCATACATGAGGCTTCCTACGGCAGAGGCGTAAGGAATCTTCCTCATGTCTTCAATCTCTTGTGCAGTCTTGGGAGACTGGTCCATAGAGAGTGAAACTCCATGCCTAAAGGGTGTTTGACCCCTCTTGCAGTCTTGCATCGAGAAGCGATCCATCAACTTATCAATATAAGATGCTTGAGAGAGCGACAGGGTCCGGTTTTTCCTATCTCGAAAGATTTGGATTCCCAGAATGTATGCGGCTTCTCCTAGATCCTTCATATCGAATTGCTTTGCCAGCCAGACCTTAACCTTAGATAACTTACCCACGTCATTACCAATGAGTAGTATATCATCGACATATAGTACCAGAAACACAACCTTGCCTTCGTGTATTAACTTGTAAACACAAGGCTCATCTATTGACTGTTCAAAGCCAAAGCTCTTTACAGTTTCATCGAATCTAATATTCCATGACCTAGATGCTTGCTTTAGTCCATAAATGGATTTAAGCAACTCACAAACCTTGGTCTCTTGACCTTTATCCACGAAACCGTCTGGTTGAGCAATGTAAATGCGCTCGTCAAGATTTCCATTCAGACAGGCTGTCTTGACATCCATTTGCCAGATCTCATAGTCGAGAGCTGCAGCTATGGATAGGAGTATGCGCATGGATTTAAGCATCGCGACTGGCGAGAAGGTTTCTTCATAGTCAATCCCTTCTTGTTGGGTATAACCCTTCGCCACAAGTCGTGCTTTGAACGTCTCGACGTTCCCATCGGGACCCCTTTTCTTCTTGTATATCCATTTACACCCTACGGGTTTAATCCCTTCAGGAAGGTCTACAAGTTTCCAGACTTTGATGACATACATCGAGTGCATTTCAACTTTCATGGTGTCAAGCCATAGGTTTGATTCAGAACAAGCCATCGCTCGGCTATAGGAAACAAGGTCATCCATGACGGAGACGGCTACAAGAGAGTCTCCATAAGACATGTACCTGTAAGGCTGTTGAACAGCCCTCCCATAACGTCGAAGTACTACTTGACGAGATTCTGATGAGTTAGGTTGTATTTCAGTTGGGGTAAGAACAGTTCTTACTGATGAGGTAGAAGCTTCCTCACCCAACTTTTCTTCAAGCACAATTTTGAGTAATCATCAGTGAAGGTAACGAAGTATTCGTATCCTCCATGTGCCTGTTGGTTGAGCGGACCATATACATCAGAATGTATTAGTTCCAGCAACTCAGTGGCTCTTCGACCCTTATCGGAGAAAGGTCGCTTAGTCATTTTTCCTTCTATACAGGATTCACAAGTAGGTAGTGAACCTATTGCAGAGGCTTGGAGTGGACCATCCCTCACAAGTCTCTTAATCCTATCTAGACTGATATGACCAAGTCTTAAGTGCCAGAGGTATGTTGATTTTGTTAGATCGGAGGATTCAGAAAGTTAGATCCTCTTTGGCTCCCTAATTAGATCGTTATCTATTTCGGTATCTAAAAGAGAAGGTTGAGTGGGATAGATGTAAAAAAGACCATTCTTCATACATGCATTAGTGACAATACCTATTGTTTAAAGTTTATTAAGAATGGAATTCGTATTTCGTTTCCTGATAATTCTTTTGTTACTGATGCATGTATGAAGAATGCTCTTTTCTACATCTATCCCACTCAACCTTCTCTTTTAGACACCGAAATAGATAACGATCTAATTAGGGAGCCAAAGAGGATCTAACTTTCTGAATCCTCCGATCTAACAAAATCAACATACCTCTGGCACTTAAGACTTGGTCATATCAGTCTAGATAGGATTAAGAGACTTGTGAGGGATGGTCCACTCCAAGCCTCTGCAATAGGTTCACTACCTACTTGTGAATCCTGCATAGAAGGAAAAATGACTAAGCGACCTTTCTCCGATAAGGGTCGAAGAGCCACTGAGTTGCTGGAACTAATACATTCTGATGTATGTGGTCCGCTCAGCCAACAGGCACGTGGAGGATAGGAATACTTCGTTACCTTCACTCATGATTACTCACGATATGGGTTTGTCTATTTGCTCAAACACAAATCCGAGACCTTTAACGTATTTAAGGTCTTTAGGGCTTTAGTGGAAAAGCAAACTGGCAAAGTGATCAAAACCCTTCGATCTGATCGAGGTGGTGAGTATATGTCTGGAGAGTTCGATGACTTTCTTAAAGAAGAAGGTATCACTTCTCAGCTTACCGCACCTGGCACACCTCAACAAAACGGAGTGTCAGAGAGAAGAAACCGAACTCTTATGCAGATGGTTAGATCGATGATGAGTTACTCATCACTCCCGCTTTCCTTTTGGGGATATGCCCTCGAAACAGCCGCTTACATTCTGAACCAAGTTCCATCGAAAACGGTTCCTAGTACTCCTTATGAAAGGTGGACTGGCCGTAAAGTAAGTTTGGGCCACATCCGAATTTGGGGTTGCCCTGCACATGTGCTAAGGCAAAAGACTAGCAAGTTGGCTAGTAGGTCAGAATTGTGCCTGTTTGTGGGATATCCAAAGGAAACTAAAGGTTTCATTTTCTATAGTCCAGAGGACGATAAGACTTTCGTTAGCACGAATGCTCGTTTCCTTGAGGAGGACTTCATGAAGGATGCGAAACCTAGAAGCAAAATTGTGCTTGAAGAAAAGTTGGGTGAGGAAGCTTCTACCTCATCTGTAAGAACTGTTCTTACCCCAACTGAAACACAACCTAACTCATCAGAATCTCGTCAAGTAGTACTTCGACGTAGTGGGAGGGCTACTCAAAAGCCTGACAGGTACATGTCTTATGGAGACTCTCTTGTAGCCGTCTCCGACATGGATGACCCTGTTTCCTATAGCCAAGCGATGGCTTGTTCTGAATCAAACATTTGGCTTGACGCCATGAAAGTTGAAATGCACTCGATGTATGTCAACAAAGTCTGGAAACTTGTAGACCTTCCTGAAGGGATTAAACCCGTAGGGTGTAAGTGGATATACAAGAAGAAAAGGGGTCCTGATGGGAACGTCGAGACGTTCAAAGCACGACTTGTGGCGAAGGGTTATACCCAACAAGAAGGGATTGACTATTAAGAAACCTTCTCGCCAGTCGCAATGCTTAAATCCATCCGCATACTCCTATCCATAGCTGCAGCTCTCGACTATGAGATCTGGCAAATGGATGTCAAGACAGCCTTTCTGAATGGCAATCTTGACGAGCGCATTTACATGGCTCAACCAGACGGTTTCGTGGATAAAGGTCAAGAGACCAAGGTTTGTGAGTTGCTTAAATCCATTTATGGACTAAAGCAAGCATCTAGGTCATGGAATATTAGATTCGATGAAACTGTAAAGAGCTTCGGCTTTGAACAGTCAATAGATGAGCCTTGTGTTTACAAGTTAATACACGAAGGTAAAGTTGTGTTTCTGGTACTATATGTCGATGATATACTACTCATTGGTAATGACGTGGGTAAGTTATCTGAGGTTAAGGTCTGGCTAGCAAAGCAATTCGATATAAAGGATCTAGGAGAAGCCGCGTACATTCTGGGAATCCAAATCTTTCGAGATAGGAAAAACCGGAACTCTCTCAAGCATCTTATATTGATAAGCTGATGGATCGCTTCTCGATGCAAGACTGCAAGAGGGGTCAAACACCCTTTAGGCATGGAGTTTCACTCTCTAAGGACCAGTCTCCCAAGACTGCACAAGAGATTGAAGACATGAGGAAGATTCCTTACGCCTCTGCCGTAGGAAGCCTCATGTATGCTATGCTTTGCACTAGACCTGATATATGTTTCGCCGTTGGCGTAGTTAGCCGTTTCCAATCCAACCCTAGACCCGAGCACTGGATTGCTGTTAAGCATGTTCTTAAGTATCTTCGAAGAACTAGGAACTTGATGCTTACATACTCAGGTACTGACCTGACTATGACGGGATATACCGAATCCGATTTTCAAGCGGATAAGGATTCCAGGAAATCCACTTCAGGATCTGTGTTCATCCTTAATGGTGGAGCTGTTGTGTGGAGAAGTATTAAGCAATCTTGCATTGCTGACTCCACAATGGAAGCAGAATATGTGGCTGCTTGTGAAGCATCCAAAGAGGCTGTATGGCTTAGAAAATTCCTTAAGTATTTGGAAGTTGTTCCAAATGTCGACGAGCCCATGACCCTTTATTGTGATAATAGTGGGGCTGTCGCTAACTCAAAGGAACCTCAAAGCCATAAGCGCTCTAAGCATATTGAGAGGAAATACCATTTGATTCGAGAGATCGTGCAACGCGGAGACGTGGAGGTGAAGTAGATCTCTGGCAGATCCATTCACCAAGGCCCTAGCGAACATGGTCTTCGACCAACTTCGAGAGGGATTAGGCATGTAGGACTACTCACATCTTCTTTGAGTCAAGTGGGAGTTTGTTGTCAATGGTGTCCACAAGAAGAGTAGTAGTGTCTATTTATGTACATTTGATGTCATATAGTCTTACGAAGACTCTTGCTTGTAATTGCTTATTCTTTAATAATAAAGTTGAAACGTTCATTCATTCTTTCTTTGTTTGAAGCTTTATGATAAAACCTTAGTCTTTTAGTCCATAAACAAACTAAACAACTTACGAAGAGACAAATGTAGATTTGCATGAACAAACTCTTCGTAGTTTGCTTAAAACGATATATTCGCAATCTTAGGGTCAAAGGACTATTGACCTCAGTATGATTGTTAGAAGAATCTATGATGTCTGGTTATGAGGCATTGAGAGTTGGGGACTCTATAGTTCTTCTAGGTATCTTCCGAAGGTACTGAATTGACCAGTGCACTTCTAGAGACAATATAAGAACAAACCATTTAACCTCTTATGTCTCGAAGTCACTATGTATGAATTGCATCATGCTTACCTTAATCCTGAAATGAGACATGCCATTTCACACCTTAGTATTCTCATTTGAGAAAGTCAAAGTTCGGACTCACTATGTGATTCCGAACAAGGCCTATTGGTGAAGTACTAAGTTGTGAGTCTGTCATGAGTAACTTTGTGAAGTTCTCATAGATATGGAATTCATGTACAAGATTGCTGAAATGCAATGTATGTCACCTCATGCTTTGTTCCTTGGAGTGTGAATAAATGAACTGGCCAGTGTCCAAATTGAGTCTTGACTCTTTTTTGGATGAAAAAATGTGACTTGTTAGCTCCTCGTCAATACATTGTTTCTAACTTATTCACAAGCGACAAAGGAGTTGAGGAAATAACAGCTAGAAGGGTAAAATGGTAATTTAGTAAATCCCGACTAGCTGATGACATTCATGAAGGGTAAACATAGATAATATTCAGTGGATCCGCTCATTATAATTAGGTGAATTCTTGAGTAGAAAACAAATTCATTTGAACCGAGAGATTTTCAGTGTCACCTCTTTAGTGGAGTCAGTTGGCATTAAGCTAAACTTGGAAAAGGTTTGTGAACTTTTGAGTCCAAGTGTTTAGCTCAAGCTTTGTTCATTTGGGTCCATGAGGTCACTGTCACGAATCACATCGATAGGAATAGTTAAACTGGAAGCTAAGTCAAAACAAGAACGAGACAGTTTTACGAAAATTGTCAAAAGGGTATTTTTGTCTTTTTGGACATAGGACGATAAGAATGTCAATAAATTTTTTTGACATTGTCATATGATGACAAATGAAATAAATATTACTCAGCCATATTAGTGTAATTGGGCCTTGAGGATTAATTTCATTTCATAGAATTTTACTTGAAAATTCTTAATGGGCTTTTCTTATGTTGTCATGAACAAATGAAGAGACATCTAGAAGCTCCTTCTAGAAGCTCAAATTTCGTCCAACCCAAGGAAAATAAGGCTGAATTTCGTTCATGCCATAGTGGGAAAGAGTGTTTATTTTGTGCATTGATGTATGAAGATACTTGCCAAAAGAAAAAGGGGAAACAAATTTCCTTAAGAAGGAAAGTGCATTTTCGGCCAACTAAGAGGAAATCAAATGAGGAAACAAATCCTAAGCCTTCATGAGGCATGTTGGACGTGCAAGGCAATAGGAAAAGAGGAAACTACCTTTTGAAGGTAATCCTCCTCCTATAAATAGGAGCCTCATTCCTCACATTTCATTCATCGAAGTTTAAGAGATTTGAGAGACTCTCTCTCTAGAACTTTGGCCGAACTCCTCTCTCTCTCTCTAGTTTATTTTCGATTTTGTTTTGGCACCTAGGTCCTCATTTGACCTAGAGTTTAGCTCTGCGACTTCAAGACTCGTTCTTAAGTCGTAGTGTTTAAAAGTGCCCACTCACTGATTCCTTTTATTTCGAGTGATTTAGTGATAGAAACTATCGTGGTTGCTCGAGGTGCCGAGGAAAGAAAGAGAGACGTGCTGCGAGGAGACGAGCGTTGCAAACTTTCCAAAAGCTTCTACAAAGTTCAAGCTTCAAGAAAGGTTAGTAAACTTCTATACTCATAATAGGTTTTAATTACATGTACTTGCTCTTTGTCTAGGTTAGTAAAAACTGTTTTTACTTGAAAAGAAATTTTTTAAAATTCCGCCGCTTCCCGAAGCGTTTAATCTTTTTCTTAAACCCTAGATCAATTCCAACATTTACCTCTCCGACACTCAACATTAGTGTGATTGAGGTGGAGTATAGAGGTTTTAGGGGTGTTTAGAGCCCGAGACTTGAGAGAAACGAGCGAGGTACGAGTTCGACAGCGTTTCAGTACTCAAATTCGGATTACCTGGACCAAAGGGGGTGCCTTGGTATTTATAGGTGGCCAAGGGGTGGTTTGAAGACCCCTTGGCCGAGTGAGCATGTTTGGGTCGGCCTTGGAGGAGGCTGGGTCGGCCAATGGCCGAGTGAACATGGTGGTTAGGTTCACTCGGCCATTGGCCGAGTAAAGGTCTTGGGCCGGCTGAGGTTCACTCGACCATTGGCCGAGTGAACTGCTGGAAGGTTCACTCGGCCAATGGCCGAGTGAACTGCTGAGGCAGCTGGGAGGTTAAACGAGCGAGGTACGAGTTCGACAGCGTTTCAGTACTCAAATTCGGATTACCTGGACCAAAGGGGGTGCCTTGGTATTTATAGGCGGCCAAGGGGTGGTTTGAAGACCCCTTGGCCGAGTGAGCATGTTTGGGTCGGCCTTGGAGGAGGCTGGGTCGGCCAATGGCCGAGTGAACATGGTGGTGAGGTTCACTCGGCCATTGGCCGAGTGAAGGTCTTGGGCCAGCTGAGGTTCACTCGGCCATTGGCCGAGTGAACTGCTGGAAGGTTCACTCGGCCAATGGCCGAGTGAACATCTGAGGCAGCTGGGAGGTTCACTCGGCCATTGGCCGAGTGAACTGCTGGAAGGTTCACTCGGCCAATGGCCGAGTTAACTGCCTTGGCGGCTGGAGGGTTCACTCGGCCATTGGCCGAGTGAACTGCTGGAAGGTTCACTCGGCCAATGGCCGAGTGAACTGCCTTGGTGGCTGAAGGGTTCACTCGGCCATTGGCCGAGTGAACTGCTGGAAGGTTCACTCGGCCAATGGCCTAGTGAACTGCCTTGGTGGCTGAAGGGTTCACTCGGCCATTGGCCGAGTGAAATGCTAGAAGGTTCACTCGGCCAATGGCTGAGTGAACTGGCTTGGTGGCTGAAGGGTTCACTCGGCCATTGGCCGAGTGAACTGCTAGAAGGTTCACTCGGCGAATGGCCGAGTGAACTGCCTTGGTGGCTGAAGGGTTCACTCGGCCATTGGCCGAGTGAACTGCCCAATGGCCGAGTGAGCCATTTGACCCAGCCAATGGCCGATTGAGCCATTGACTCGGCCCATGGCTGGGCTTTTGACTTGGCCATTGGTTTGGGCCGGCTCCTGGTTGAGTCAGGGTTCCGCCGCCCAAGACCTCGTACTAGCCATGTGGGTCGAAGAGATGCCCTTGTTCCCGTTGGCCCTAGACGGGCCAACAACAGACTGGTTGAGCCTTAGGACTCGGGGGCCTGCTCCCCCGCCACCCGGTAAGCGCCATCAGCTCGGGAGAACAGAAACGCTCGACTGCCTTGCGGGCTTCCGACATCTCGATATCTCTCTCACAAAAGGGAGCTCCGTTGACCCCTCATCCGCTGAGAAGTCTGCCAGACGACTGAAGTGAAGGGGCACTTCACCAAAGGCGTCTGTTGAGACCCACACCCACGACCGGTGGCTAGGCGGGTCGCTATCGTCGACCAACCTCACGTTGCCCCAAGCGCGGGCCATGTGAAAGCCCGGCTGCCCCGGCATCGGGAAGACGGCAACCAGATGGCGGAAGTCATCCACGGTCATGGCACGATGCGTCTGGCAGTGCCACTCCATGAAGCATGTAGCCAACATGCGATAGAACGTCGGGCTCATCTGGCATGCATGGACCCCTAGTCGGGTCAGAATCTGCTGGGCGATCATCGGGAACGGGAGACGCAGCCCACAGATAAGGCTTCTGATTGTCACGGCCACAAACCCGTCCCTCGGGTGAGAGGGCCTGTCCTCGAGGGCAGGCCTGAGCAGCCCCACTGAGGGAGGAATGTCATATGTCTCCCGAAGCACGCTAAAGACTCGGGTAGTGAGCGTGCTTGCAGCATCGACCCCTTTGCAGTCTAAGCCAACGGGGGCTACAGAGTCGCCCACTCCGTACAAGCGAGTCCTTTCCAGAGACTTGGCATATGTGTAGCCCGAAGACTCCGCGGACTCGAAGGCCATCCAGGCCATCTCCAACACCTTTCCGCTACGCTTCTCCTTTCCCCTCACGGGAGGAGCCTCTAGTCCTCTCCAAGGCCTTCTGAGCCTGACCCTAGGGGGTCATCGGAGGCATCTAAGTTAGACGCCCGGGGAAGCCCAGCGCTCACCATCGCTTCACCTCGCCGCTTAAGCAAGGGGGAGTCAAAGGACACCTCATGGGAAACCAGGTTGATCACCAGTCGTGACGAACGCGAGTCTTTGGACCCTTCGTCCTCCTGTTCGGGGCCGCACCCGGTAGGTGGGCCGCTGCCAGGCCCCGCCAGCTCGGCAACCGCCGCGGCGTCAGTCTCCAACTCCGCGAGCCATTTATCAGCCGCGCGAGAGTCTTCCTCGAAGAAGATGGGAATCCCGTCGAGTTCCTCAAAGGGACCCTTGGCCGCCCTCCCAAAATCTTGGAGAGGGCAGGAAGAGTCAACCTTCGGATCATCGACATGGGAAAAAAGTTCACTCCCCATTAAAAGGGTAAAAAAGTCGGCTGCCCAAGGGAAATTTCAAACTCAAAGGAATTTTCCAATCTCCAAAAGGATGCCAGTTGTGAAAAAAGAGGGGGGGAACTCTCCTATTTATAGGAAAGGAAGGAGCAAACCCTGCTCTTTCCCCCCCCCCCACGCCTCGCGCGAGCGTCACAGTCTCGGCCTGTGTGCCGGCCTCGCGCGCGCGCCAGCCCGTCGGCATCAGGCCGCGCGCAGGGTCCGGCCAAAAAAAAAATAAAAAAATCAAATGTGCGGCCACGCATGACCAAGAGGGTAAAATGACATCAACGCCCTTTCTTTTTCTAAAGTTCACGACTTGCGTTCCGCAAGCCGTAAACTTGGGGGACTAATGTTACCGGTCGTTTTCGGGAAACCGGAAATTAAAAAACAATTAAAGGCCGGCCGAGCTTCGCCGGCCGGAAAGCCCAATGAGTCCCGGCCCACTAGCCCCGAGCACCCTAGCACACCCACGGCCCGACGAGCCCACGCGCGCACCAGCACGCCCGCACCCCGGCCCGCGCGTGCCAGCCTGCCCGCGCCCACGGCCCGTGCGCGCACCTGCGCCCCCGGCCCAATGGGCCTGCGTGCTTGCCCTAGCGCTCCCAGGCATCCCGGCGCGCGCGTGCCCTGCGCCCCCGGGCTTCCCGGCCCACGCGCGCTCCCGCGCCCTCGGCCGCCCCGGCCCGCGCGCGCTCCCGCGCTCCCGGGTGTCCCGGCCCGCGCGAGCCCTGCGCCCCCGGGTGTCTCGGCCGACGGGCGCTCCCGCACCCCGAGTGTCCCGGCTCATGCGAGTCCCTGCTGCCCCGGCCGAGCGCCCCTGCTGCCTCGGCCGGACGTCCCTGCGGTTCCGGCAGAGCACCCCTGCTGCCTCGGCCGGGCGCCTCTGTTGCGCGGCCGGGCGCCTTTGCCGCTCCGGCCTAGCGCACCTACTGCCTCGGTCGGGCGTCCCTGCTGCCCCGGCCGAGCGCTCCTATAGGCTTGGCCGGTTGTCCCTGCTGCCCGGGCCGAGAGCTCCTGCTGCCTCGGCCGGGCACACGTGTTGCCTCAGCTGGGCACCCCGCGCCCCGTGCCCGTCCACGCAGCACGCCTTGCGCGCCCCGCGCCCGTCCGTGCGTTGAGTCTCGCGCGCGCCGCTCCCGGCCACCCGGTGGGCCTTGAGGGGGCTGGCCCAAGGCCTCCTCCAACGCTATAAATACCCCCCTTAGGGGGAGGGAAAGGGATCCCAACACAGCTTAATTCATCCCAATTCACACTCACACTTCTCTTCTGCACACAACTCTCTCCTCTCCCGCCCTCTTGTGACATTCCAAGAGCGCGCGCTCCTCCCTTGACTCAGAAGTTCAAGGACCCCCCTCCACGAGAGGGGGCGCACTCCTCTTCTACGACTCAAGTCTCCGCAGTGCATACACTTCTCTCCCGCTTCTTGGCCCTTGAGCTAGAACTCCGAGCTATGAGGCAAGCGACCCCTCTAAAGTCTTCACTAGAAGCTACGAGCCGGGTCCTACTCTAAAGCCTTGGATTCTCAAGCCACCGAGCCCAAGATAGCCCCCAACATTCAAACTAAACTACGTTCTGACCTGATCCCGACTAAAGTGTACGTAGGCTGCAAACCTTTGGCACGGTCACACCCTCCAAAACACACCTCAGGGTCTGGAGGGTGCAACTCGGTCGACGAGTTCACATTTTTGGCCCGGGCGCGGTCACTTGGTCCGGCCTTGGATCGAACCGCCCGAGGTATTTAATCGTTATTCATTTTCGTGCGACAACAACAGTCGAGCGTGAATGATCTGACTTTTCGCGCGCGCACTGCTCCCTCGCCCATGTGCGCTCTTCCGCGCGGTCCCGACTACCTCGACCGAGCGCCCAGTTGCCTCAACCGAGCGCCTTAGCACCGGACGAGCTCCATCAGCCGGCCTGGCCTCCCTCGGCGAGCACCGGCGTTCCCCTACCGGGACGCCAGCTAGACATCACTCCCGGCAAGGCTCCATGCCCCGGCACGCCCTGCGCCCGGCAGTGCCTCATGCCTGCGCGCACCCCGCGCCTGATCTAGCATCACGCCTCGCGTGCCTTGCGCCCTGTTCGCACGCCGTGCCCAGCGCCCTGTCATCCGGCGGGCCACAAAGGGGCTGGCCCAAGGCTTCCTCCAAGCCTATAAATACCCCCCTCATTTCCACTTTAGGGGGACCTTGAACTCCACTTTTCTCCTTCACTTGGACCTTGACCTTGAGTCCTTTGGAGAACTCTCCTCTCTAACCACGCTCTTGTGACATTCCAAGAGCGCGCTCTCCTCCTCTCCCGGCTCGGCTCAGAATCCCGAGAACCCCCCTCCATGAGAGGGAGCGCGTTCCCATTCTGCGACCCGAGTATTCAAAGCGCACAAGCTGCGCTCCCGCTTCTTGGCCCTTGAGTTAGAACTCTAAGCTACGAGTCACGCGACCCTTCTAAAGTCTTCACTAAAAGCTACGAGCCGAGTCCTTCTCTAAAGCCTTGGATTCTCAACCTTCGAGCGCAAGATAGCCCCCACATGCATATTAAACTACTTTATGACCTGATCCTAGACGATTGGGTACATAGGTAGCCAACCTTAGGCACGGTCACACCCTCCAATACACACCTTAGGGTCTGGAGGGTGCAACTCGGTCTTCGAGTTCACATTTTTGGCCTGGGCGCGGTCACATGGTCCGACCTTGGATCCAACTGCCCGAGGTATTTAATCGTTGTTCATTTGCATGCGACAACATTTTGGTGCTAGAAGGAGGGGACTTCCCGAGTTGTACAGCCCGAAATCCCATCCACAGCTCGACCCCTTCTTTCTCGACTTGAAAGAGAAAAGAGTGGTCAACCACCTGTTTGTTCTGAGGACAAGAATAACCCCGAGAACGCAACCGGAGTGAAGAAATACTTCTTGAGTTCCCGAGAGTAGGGAGATGAGGAGTCTCTCAATGACGAGAGCCACACTCCCTCGCCGTCTTCACCTCAGGATAGCCGGGACGACCGTATCCTCGAGATGGAGGAGAAAATCCGCCAACTAAGGGTGACCAATGCAAGGTACCACCGCCAGCTGGCGGGTAAGTCGCCTATGCAAGGCGTTCCCCACGAGGAACCTGAAGACCTCATGGACGAGGGACATGACTATGATCCCAACTATGAGGGCTTGGAGATTTCGGCGGACATCGAGACTTCTCTCACCAAAGATGGGGGACTCCCCGTAGAGATCGAAGTCGGTCCATCGAATCCACCTCCTAAAGCGAGGGCAATACCGATCTCCTCCCTGGAGGAAACCTCCCGACGATCAGCCCATGACCGACTTGGTCAGAGACGGAATGTCAGGGAAGGTCAAACAACTAGGCGAGTAAGGCATGTGGCTCGAAGCTCACGCCCCCATGCCAGTGATCAAGACCTTAGGGATCGACTCACCGCCCAACAGAATGACCGTGGCAAAGACCTACGAGAGAGGTTAACTACGAGCGAGGGTCACAACCATGCGGCCCCAATCAATGGGGACCCTCGCACGGCTCAAGGGTCGAATGAAAAGCGCCATGTGACTCCTCATGAACAGGGAGTGACCCCCAACACTGGCCTCGACATCGTCACCATGATTCACAAACTTCGCAATGAAGTACGTGATCTACATGAAGGTGGCTTGGCCGGTGATACATACGGGGTCGTAGAAGAACATTCCTCGCCATTCACTGCCCAAATTCTTGCTGAGGTGTGAACGGGAAACTTCAAACTCCCGAATCTCCCTCCCTACAGTGGGAAAACTGACCCTACTTATCACATCCAACATTACGAGACTTGGATGACGATGCAAGGCGTCTCACCTGGGGCTCTATGCCAGGCTTTTAGTCTTACCCTCACCGGACCCGGTTTCGAGTGGTTTAAGAATTTAAGACCAGGGAGCGTCTAATCGTTCAAAGACCTGAAATACATGTTCCTAGCACGATTTGCTAAGTCGATGGTTCAAAAGAAAAAAAAGATGTACTTATGGTCAATCAGGCAAGAGAATAATAAGTCCTTGAGACAGTATCCCACTCGGTTCACCGCGGAATCGAACAAGGTCGACCGCTTCGACAACAGTGACGCAATAACAGCCATCATTGAGGGCTTTTGCACTGGGGACTTCCTAAAGTCCGTCGTAGGTAGAGTCCCTTCTACAATGGCCGAGTTGATGAACCGACCAAGACCTTTACGGGGGTTGAAGATTACCTCGATGGTCGTAGGAGCAATAACCATAGCTCCCGTCGTCGAGAAGAGTCCAGCAACGAGCAGTGCAACCCCCGTAAGAAAGTCAATAAGGGAGGTCAAGCTTCCGATAGCCGACCCCCTACGTCTCAAAAGCCGCGTCTTGCAAACAACTACATAGACTAATCACATTACACACCTTTGAATGTCCATGTAGAACAAATCTACGCTGTGGCGTGTGATAAGTTCACCACTCCAACTCCAATGAAAGGTGTCCCCGTGTCTCGCGACCGGTCCCGTTATTGTGAGTTCCACCAGGATTATGGTCACATGAAGGCTGAATGCTTCCAACTCAAGCAACCAATTGAGACATTAATCCAAAGAGGTGAGCTCAAAGAGTCCTTTCTCCGAATGATAGGTGCTGCGATCCCACCAACGACAGGCCACAGCTTGGAAAGGTTGGAGGAACCAACACTAACAACGACCATACCATGGTCGTGGCTACACCGGACACGTAACTCCATGTCGTCACCACCATACTAGATGGCTTGCAAGATGGGGACTCAGCCCAGCAAAGAAAGAAGCTCCTTAGGGCTGCCTCTCAGGAAGGCCTTTCCGGGCAGGTTAACCTCACCTATGAGGAACCTCTGTCCGTACCGCACGAGATAATACAATTACCCAATGAGGAGACCAAGCGAGTTGTGCATCCGCACAACGACGCAATATTCTGTTGGAATTGATCTAGGGTTTAAGAAAAAGTTTAACGCTTCGGGTAAGCGGCAGAATTTTAAAAATTTTCTTTTCACAAGTAAAACGATTTTACTAACCTAGACAAAGAGCAAGCACATGTAAATATAAACTATTATGAGCATTAAAGATCACTAACCTTTTAGAAGCTTGAACGTTGATGAGCCTTCGGAAGGTTGAAAACGTTCGTCTCCCTCGCAGCACGTCTCCCTTCTTTCCTCGCCAACTCGAGCAACCACAAAAGTTTCTATCACTATAATCACTCGAGAAAAATAGGAATTAGTGTGTGGGCACTTTTAAACACTAAGAATCAAGAACAAGTCTCAAAGTCGAAGAGCTAAACTCGCTACGTCAAATGAGGACCTAGGTGCCAAAACAAAAACGAAAAAACTTAGAGAGAGAAGGAGAGAGGGGCGGGCCAAGCTAGAGAGAGAAGCTATCAATCTCTAAAACTTGGGATGAATCAAATGAGAAGAATAAGGCCCCAATTTATAGGAGACGCTTTACCTTCAATAAGGTAGTTTCCTCTTCTATAAAATATCACATATTCATGAGCAAATATTGCCTTACTCTTTCATTTGGGCGGCCAAGGGGGCTTCTAGAAGGCTTGGATTTGTTTCCTCTTTTGCTCCCTTGGTTTTCTTGGCCGAATTCCCTTATGCCATGCATAGGAAATTTGTTTCCTCTTTTTCTTTTGGCAAGTATCTTGATACATTTATGCACAAAATATTCTCTCTTCTATTGGGTGATAGGCACCCAAGGCTTCTCTAGAAGGAGCTTCTAGAAGCTTCTTCATTTGTTCGTGACAACATGAGAAATGCCCATTCAGAATTTTCAATAAAATTCTTATGAAATGAAATTAATCCACGAGGCCCAATTAAATCAATTTTGGCCGAGTGGTCTTAAGTCATCAACTGAACTTGTCAAAAAATTTATTGACATTCATTTCATCCTATGTCCAAAAGGACAAAATTACCCTTTTGACAATTTTCGTAAAACTTGTCTTGTTCTTGTTTTGACTTAGCTTCTAGTTTAACTATTCCTACTCGATGTGATTTGTGACAGTGACCTCATGGATCAAAATGAACAAAGCTTGAGCTAAACACTTGGACTCAAAAGTTCTAAAACATTTTCCAAGTTTAGCTTAATGTCAACTGACTCCACTAAAGAGTTGACACTGAAAATCTCTTGGTTCAAATGAATTTATTTTCTACTCAAGAATTCATCCAAATTATGATGAGTGGATCCACTGAATATTATATATGTTTACCCTTCATGAATATCATCAGCTAGTCAGGATTTACAAAATTACCAGTTTACCCTTCTAGCTGCTATTTCCTCAACTCCTTTGTCGCTTGTGAATAAGTTAGAAACAATGTATTGACGAGGAGCTACCTAGTGACATTGGTTCATCCATAAGAGTCAGGACTCAATTTGGACACTGGCCTGATCATTTATTCACATTCCAATGAACAAAGCATGAGGTGATATACATTGCATTTTAGCAATCTTGTACATGAATTCCATATCTATGAGAACTTCACAAAGTTTCTCACATGACATTCTCACAACTTAGTACTTCACCAATAGGCCCTGTTCAGAATCACATAGTGAGTCCGAACTCTGACTTTCTCAAATGAGAATACGTAAGCTGTGAAATGGCATGTCTCATTTCAGGATTAAGGTAAGCATGATGCAATTCATACGTAGTGACTTCGAGACATACGAGGTTAAATGGTTTGTTCTTATTTTGTCTCTAGAAGTGCACTGGTCAATTCAGTACCTTCGGAAGATACCTAAAAGAACTATAGAGTCTCCAACTCTCAATGCCCCATAACCAGACATCATAGATTCTTCTAACAATCGTACAGAGGTCAATAGTCCTTCGACCCTTAGATTGCGAATATATCGTTTTAAGCAAACTACGAAGAGTTTGTTAATGCAAATCTACATTTATCTCTTTGTAAGTTGTTAAGTTTGTTTATGGACTAAAGACAAAGGTTTATCATAAAGGTTCTAACAGACAAGGAAGAATGAATGAATGTTTCAAGTTTTTATTTATGAATAAGCAATTACAAGCAATAGTCTTCGTGAGACTTTATAACATCGAATGTATAAAATAAAGACTACCACTATTCTTGTGGGCACCATTGACAACAAACTCCCACTTGACTCAAAGAAGATGTGTGTAGTCCTTCATGCCTAATCCCTCTCAATGTTGGTCGAAGACCTTGTTCGCTAGGGCCTTGGTGAATCGATCTGCTAGGTTTTCCACCGTTGAGATCTTCTTCACTCCCACGTCACCGTGCTGCACGATCTCTCGAATCAAACGGTATTTCCTCTCAATATGTTTAGAGCACTTATTGCTTCGAGGTTCCTTTGAGTTAGCGACATACCCACTATTATCACAATGAAGGGTCATGGGCTCGTCGACGTTTGAAACAACTTCCAAATACTTAAGGAATTTTCTAAGCCATACAGCCTCTTTGGATGCTTCACAAGCAGCCACATATTCTGCTTCCATTGTGGAGTCAGCAATGCATGATTGATTTATACTCCTCCACATAACAGCTCCACCATTAAGGATGAACACAGATCCCGAAGTGGATTTCCTGGAATCCTTATCCGCTTGAAAATCGGAGTCGGTATATCCCATCATAGTTAGGTTATTACCTGAGTATGTAAGCATCAAGTTCATAGTTCTTCGAAGATACTTAAGAACATGCTCTTAACAGCAATCTAGTGCTCGGTTCCAGGGTTGGATTGCAAACGGCTAACTACGCCAATGACGAAACATATATCAGGTCTAGTGCAAAGCATAGCATACATGAGGCTTCCTATGGCATAGGCGTGATGAATTTTCCTCATGTCTTCAATCTCATGTGCAGTCTTGGGAGACTGGTCCTTAGAGAGTGAGAATCCATGCCTAAAGGGTGTTTGGCCCCTCTTGGAGTCTTGCATCGAGAAGCGATCCATCACCTTATCAATATAAGATGCTTGAGAGGGTGACAGTGTCCGGTTCATCCTATCTCGAAAGATTTGGATCCCCAAAATGTACGCGACTTCTCCTAGATCCTTCATATCGAATTGCTTTGCTAACCAGACCTTAACCTCAGATAACTTACCCACATCATTACCTATGAGTAATATATCATCGACATACAGTTCCAGAAACACAACTTTACCTTTGTGTATTAACTTGTAAACACAAGGCTCATCTATTGACTGTTCAAAGCCGAAGCTTGTCACAGTTTCATTGAATCTAATATTCCATGACCTAGATGCTTGCTTTAGTCCATAAATGGACTTAAGTAACTCACAAACCTTGGTCCCTTGACCTTTTTCCATGAAACCGTCTGGTTGAGCCATGTAAATGCGCTCGTCAAGATTGCCATTCAGGAAGGCTGTCTTGAAATCCATTTGCTAGATCTCATAGTCGAGAGCTGCAGCTATGGATATGAGTATGCGGATAGATTTAAGCATCGCGACTGGCAAAAAGGTTTCTTCATAGTCAATCCCTTCTTGTTGGGTATAACCCTTAGCCACAAGTCGTGCTTTGAACGTCTCGACGTTCCCATCTGGACCCCTTTTCTTCTTGTATATCCACTTACACCCTACGGGTTTAATCCTTTCAGGAACGTCTACAAGTTTCCAGACTTTGTTGACATACATCAAGTGCATTTCAACTTTCATGGAGTCAAGCCAAAGGTTTGATTCAGAACAAGCCATTGCTTGGCTATAGGAAACATGGTCATCCATGTCGGAGACGGCTATGAGAGAGTCTCCATAGGACATGTACCTGTCACGCTTTTGAGTAGCCCTCCCACTACGTCGAAGTAGTACTTGATGAGATTCTGATGAGTTAGGTTGTGTTTCAGTTGGGGTAAGAACAGTTCTTACAGATGAGGTAGAAGCTTCCTCACCCAACTTTTCTTCAAGCACAATTTTGCTTCCAGGTTTTGCATCCTTCATAAAGTCCTCCTCAAGGAAACGAGCATTCGTGCTAACGAAAGTCTTATCGTACTCAGGACTATAAAATGTGAAACCTTTGGTTTCCTTTGGATATCCAACGAACAGACACAATTCTGACCTAGTAGCCAGCATGCTAGTCTTTTGCCTCAGCACGTGTGCAGGGCAACCCCAAATTTTGATGCGGCCAAGATTTACTTTACGGTCAGTCCATCGTTCATAAGGAGTACAAGGAACCGTTTTGGACGGAACTTGTTTTAGAATATAAGCGGCTGTTTCGAGGGCATATCCCCAAAAGGAAAGAGGGAGTGATGAGTAACTCATCATTGATCTAACCATCTCCATAAGAGTTCAATTTTTTCTCTCTGACATTTCGTTTTGTTGAGGTGTGCCAGGTGCGGTAAGCTAATTAGCGATACCTTCTTCTTTAAGAAAGTCATCAAACTCTCCAGACATATACTCACCACCTTGATCAGATCGAATGGTTTTGATCACTTTGCCAGTTTGCTTTTCCACTAAAGCCCTAAAGACCTTAAATATGTTAACGGTCTCGGATTTGTGTTTGAGAAAATAGACAAAACCATATCGCGAGTAATCATACATCAGAATGTACTAGTTCCAGCAACTCAGTGGCTCTTTGACCCTTATAGGAGAAAGGTCGCTTAGTCATTTTTCCTTCTATGCAGGATTCACAAGTAGGTAGTGAACCTATTGCAGAGGCTTGGAGTGGACCATCCCTCACAAGTCTCTTAATCCTATCTAGACTGATATGACCAAGTCTTAAGTGCCAGAGGTATGTTGATTTTGTTAGATCGGAGGATTCAGAAAGTTTGATCCTCTTTGGCTCCCTAATTAGATCATTATCTATTTCGGTGTCTAAAAGGGAAGGTTGAGTGGGATAGATGTAGAAAAGAGCATTCTTCATACATGCATTAGTGACAAAAGAATTATCATGAAACGAAATACGAATTCCATTCTTAAAGAACTTTAAACAATAATCTTGCTCAAGAAGACGAGCAACGAATATTAAGTTCTTCCCAAAGGTAGGAACAAAATAAACATTATTCAAGTTTAAAGTGCGGTCTTCAAGAGACAGCGTCACGGATCCCACAGCCTTCACAGACACCAGGCTCTCATCACCCCATTTGAAACCGAAGTCGCCTTCCTCTAAGCTTTTGGTTTTCTTGAAACCAGTTAAGGAACAACAAATATGGTTAGTAGCAGCGTAGTCAAGAATCCATGTTGATACATTATCAATTACTAAGCATGCTTCGGTAATGAGTACAATACTATGTTCCTTTGCTTTGAGATAGGCAGGACAGTTCTTCTTACCGGCCTTGTGAGGTCTCTTCTTAGATCCAGAGGCGGAGGCTTTGTGCTCAGTGTGCCTCTCCTTGATTCCTCTTTCTCTTAGTGAGACCTTCAGCAGTGTGAAGCTCCTTCATAAGCTCGGTAACAATGTACTCTAGCTTGTTCATGGAGTAGTTCTACTTGAAGGTATCAAAAGATTCGGGGAGAGTTTCCAAGATCATATCTACTTTAGTCTCCTCGTTAATCTTAGATCCTAGGACTTCCCTCTCATTCAGTAACTAATGATCAGCATCATATGGTCCCTGATAGGAGTCCCAGCCTTCATGCGACAATTCATAAACTGTCGGACTGCTTCTTGCCTTGCTTGACACCTTTGCCCTCCAAACATCTCAAGGAGATTGTATAGCATGTTGGAGGTTGTCTCAATGTCACGATGTTGCTCTTTCGGAACATTCTTCATAGATGTTAAGCACCTCACAATCTCATCGGATCGGAGCCAGGCCGCCAGGCGTCATTGTCCTCGTGAGTCGAATCATCATTCGTCAGAGGAGGACACGGGGTGGTGAGTACCCATTTGTGCTTGTTAACGGAAAGGATGATATCGTTGTTATGTTTCGAATCTACGTAGTTTTTGTTTTCGAGTTTGTACGATGAAAGGATGATCGAGAGAAGGTTGAGAGACATATTGCCTAATAAGTTGAAACAAGTTTAAGACTTAATAAAATCCAAAGGTGGTATAAACCAAACGATAATTTACTCCCTCAAGAGAAGGCCGCAAAAAATCTCCATTTATAAGTAAATGACACATTATTAATGCTTAGCCAATATGTCAATACACCAATTTTGACTAGCCACCTTTTAATTGGTTTGATCACTCCCATCCTTTCGCAGAGCCTCAAGGGAGGATTACTAGGGATTGAGCCTAAGTGTGCAACCAACCACTTAGTCCAAAAGATCAACTTTGAAAAACAATCCCCCTAGGGGAGGCCTTGCCTTCATTGTCTCACTCTCGGACGTAGCTCATCGAGCAATGATTGAAGCAAAAATGCCTTACAGTACTCTCATTTAAGAGAGGGCCACAAGAGCGGCTCTTAGTCTCACGTTAATTGCTTCTTTCATTAGTGTTGGGGATCGTGGGTTACAAACAACAAGTATAACCCTCCCACTTAGTTTTCGAGTTAATACATCGACTCTTATAAGTTCGGAAACGGTTTTCCTAGTTATAGAGCGATAGAGCGGACAACTAGAAAAGAATCCTAGAAGTTCATGTTCAGAGCAGTGTTACTGCATAAAGGCACAAGGTACATACATGGATCTTTTCCTATTTTCTATTCTGGGAAAGTGCATGAGGGAAGTGTCAACTTCAACTCACTCGAACACTTGAAAGTTTGAGATTACACATCTTTTTATTTTTCGGCTTGTCTACGAAGAGACTTCCCACTTATATTTTCAAGAGCATATAGATTTTGAACATATGTGATATAGATATAGTTTTGAAAACATTTTGAAAACTTATTTCATTTGGATGACAAAATATTTTCAAGTTTGAAAATGAAAACGGTTTTTCAAAAATCAAACTAGTTTTGTAAAATTCAATTTCAATTAAACTTTCAAAAATCAAAACATTTTAATCTTTCACATTATTTTTATAATCTTATAAAAAACGTTTTTGCTCAAGAAAATTTTCTCATTAGAGTTCTATAACTCATGGTAGTGGGGCTGAAAATCCGGATTTCTAAAAAAACAGGACTTTCGGAACAGCCGCGCACCTCGGAGTAAAATCTCCATAACTGGCGGCTCCGATGTCCTTTTGACCCAAAACTGGTGGCAATGGAAAGAGGACAGACAGACCTTTAATTTATTGAAAAATCATTAAATTTAGAATTATGAGAAGAGAGTTATGCAACTTTTACTGTGGCTTTTACTCCAGCTCGAAGAAATAAGAAATAATTAAAGTTCGGTCTTTTAGTGCGTAAAAAGAATCGAGTGTAACGGAACGTTTTAGGAAGTTGTTAAGGCTTTTATTTGTGTTTTATTAACATGGTAATAACATGATATAAAAGAAATAACAACAAGCATAAAACGATTCAAGTAAATTAAAGAAACTAGAAAGACAAGATAACTAGTCACAAAAGTTACTCGAAATTTTCTCAAACGTAAAAACACGTTTTTTAAAATAAAAAATTAAAAACTTTCAGAACTGATTCTAATGTGTTTTAATATCATCCCAAACTCATATAAAATCAACATTATTTTTAATTTAAAGGCAAGACCAATAAATTAAAAAAATATAAGAAAACAATTATAACTTGTCACAAAATTAGTAAACTTTCGAAAACAATTTTCAAGCTCATAATTTTAATTACATGTACATGCATCTCCTTGACCATAGCTCTGATACCATTTGTTGGAATCTATCTAGGGTTTAAGAGAAAGTTTAACGCTTCGGGTAAGCGACGAAATTTTAAAAAATTTCTTTTCATAAGTAAATCGATTTCACTAACCTAGACAAAGAGCAAGCACATGTAAATATAAAACTATTATGAGCATTAAAGATTACTAACCTTTTAGAAGCTTGAACGTTGATGAGCCTTCGGAAGGTTGAAAACGTTTGTCTCCCTCGTAGCACGTCTCCCTTCTTTCCTCGCCAACTCGAGCAACCACAAAAGTTTCTATCATTATAATCACTCGAGAAAAATAAGAATTAGTGTGTGGGCACTTTTAAACACTACGACTCAAGAACAAGTCTCAAAGTCGAAGTGCTAAACTCACTAGGTCAAATGAAGACCTAGGTGCCAAAACAAAAACAAAAAGAACTTAAAGAGAGAAGGAGACAGGGGCGGCCAAGCTAGAGAGAGAAGCTCTGAATCTCTAAAACTTGGGATGAATCAAATGAGAAGAATAAGGCCCCTATTTATAGGAGAGGCTTTACGTTCAATAAGGTAGTTTCCTCTTCTATAGAATATCACATATTCATGAGCAAATATTTCCTTATTTCCTCTTTCATTTGGGCGGCCGAGGGGGCTTCTAGAAGGCTTGTATTTGTTTCCTCTTTTGCTCCCTTGCTTTGCTTGGCCGAATTCCCTTATGCCATGCAATAGGAAATTTGTTTACTCTTTCTCTGTTGCCAAGTATCTTGATACATTTATGCACAAAATATTCTCTCTTTCTTTTGGGTGATGGGCGACTAAGGCTTATCCAGAAGGAGCTTCTAGAAGCTTCTTCATTTGTTCATGACAACATGAGAAATGACTATTAAGAATTTTCAATAAAATTCTTATGAAATGAAATTAATCCACAAGGCCCAATTAAATCAATTTTGGCCGGGTGGTCTTAAGTCATCAAATGACCTTGTCAAAAAATTTATTGACATCCATCTCATCCTATGTCCAAAAGGACAAAATTACCCTTTTGACAATTTTCGTAAAACTTGTCATGTTCTTGTTTTGACTTAGCTTCTAGTTTAACTATTCCTACTCGATGTGATTTGTGACAGTGACCTCATGGATCCAAATGAACAAAGCTTGAGCTAAATACTAGGACTCAAAAGTTCACAAACCTTTTCCAAGTTTAGCTTAATGTCAACTGACTCCACTAAAGAGTTGACACTGAAAATCTCTCGGTTCAAATTAATTTATTTTCTACTCAAGAATTCAACCAAATTATGATGAGCGGATCCACTGGATATTATATATGTTTACCCTTCATGAATATCATCAGCTAGTCAGGATTTACAAAATTACCAGTTTACCCTTCTAGCTGTTATTTCCTCAACTCGTTTGTCGCTTGTGAATATGTTAGAAACAATGTATTGACGAGGAGCTAACAAGTCACATTGTTTCATCCAAAGTAGTCAAGACTCAATTGTCGCACGGCAGCTGGGGGAACTAGACCCCCGCGAGGAGACCGAGAGGTTGAAAGTTGACACCCCCGATGATCTCACTTCGATCGTTCTTGACGAAGCCAAACCTGACCAGGTTGTGAAGTTCGGTGCACAACTCCCTCTCGCCATCAAGACTCAACTCGCGTCCTTGCTTCGGGAGGTTAAGGATTGTGCACCGGTTGATAGACGACAAAAACATGCCTAGAATAGACCCTGATGTAATTGTGCACCGGTTGATAGACGACAAAAACATCGCCGAGAAAGTACAGGATAGACTCGCGTTCAACCCTGAACGATACCTAGCCATAAATGAAGAAGTTGAAAAACTTCTCTCCGTCAGCTTCATCCAAGAAGCCAACTACCCCAAGTTGGTGGCCAACGTAGTCATGGTTAAAAAGCCTAATGGGAAATGGAGCATTTGTATAGACTACAAAGATCTTAACAAAGCCTGCCCAAAAGATTACTTTCCGCTCCCACGCATGGAACAACTGGTCGACGCCACGGCATGACATGAGCTATTAAGTTTCATCGACGCCTACTCGGGCTATAACCAGATACGAATGCACGAGCCCGATCAGATCAAGATGACCTTTGTCACTGATCGAGGAATCTACTCTTACAAGGTCATGCCTTTTGGCATTAAGAACGCAGGAGCTACTTACCAACGATTGGTAAACCGGATTTTCGCTGACCTAATTGGCAAGACTATGGAAGTATACATGGATGACATGCTCGTTAAAAGCCTACTGGCTACTAATCACGTAGACAACCTAGGGGAGATGTTCTTAATCATCCGCCGGTACAAAATGAAGCTCAACCCCAACAAATGTGTGTTCGGGGTTGAGTCTGGGAAGTTCCTAGGCTACATCGTTAGCCGCCGAGGAATTGAAGCGAGCCCCAAAAAAATCAAGGCGCTCCATGACATGAGGTCTCCACGGTGTGTCAAGGAGGTCCAAAGTCTGATCGATCAGATTGCCGCCCTCTCACATTTTGTGGCTAAAGCAACCGACAAGTGTCAACCGTTCTTCAAAGCCATAAAGAAGACGAACGGCTTTGTATGGACGAACGAGTGCGAGAAGGCCTTTCAAGAAATGAAGGCCTACTGTAGGACACCTCCGTTCCTCTCCAAACCGAAGGAATGCGAGACGCTATACGTCTACCTCGCCGTAAGCTGAAACGCGTTACACTGAGATAGAGAAACTCTTCTCGCTCTCCTCGTAGCTGCCAAGAAGATACGTCCCTACTTCCAGGCTCACCCTACCGCTGTCTGAACAGGGCACCCCATCGGTAAAGCTCTTCAAAAGGGAACATCGACTCGCATGGCGAGTACGGAATTGAGTTCCACCCGTGAGCGGTAGTAAAGGCTCAAGCCCTAGCCGATTTCGTGGCAGAATTCTCCTATGCTCCAGAGAGGGGAAGAGCAGATGACTCGACCGATGACTTGTCGGCTCGAAAGAGAAAGGTCGACCCTACGGGTCCCATTTGGGAATTACACGTAGACGGAGCATCCAATGCTTAAGGAGCCGGTGCCGGCGTGATTTTAACCAATCCCAACCGGGAGAAAATACGCTACTCCTTCCACTACGGATTCCAAGCCTCCAACAACGAGGCCGAGTACGAAGCCCTCATTGTGGGACTAGAGCTTGCTCCAAATCTAAACGTACAAAACTGACGAATACACTGCGACTCGTAGTTGATCGTAAATCAGGTTAAGAGTGACTACATCGCCAAAGAACCTAACATGATCGCCTACCTGGCAAAAAATAATGCCAAGCTAGATGCCTTCTCTAGCTTTGAGATCATCTAGATCCCCATAGTAGAGAACGACGAGACTGATGCTCTCGCTCACCTTGGCTCCGGTATCACTGAAGAAGGGTTAGGAACTATCCCGGTCGAGTCTATATCGTGACCATCCGTCTCACGAAACGAGGTTGGAACGATTGAGAGCACCGCTCATCCGACTTGGATGACTCTGCATACAGACTTCTTGCGAAGAGGGGCACTTCCTGACGATCGCCAAGAAACCGAAAGGTTGAAAGTCCTCACATATAAATATGTGTTGAGAGGTGAAGTCCTAAGCGCAGGTACTCAATCCCGCTGCTCCGATGCCTCAATAGCGTCGAGTCGACTAAGGTCCTCCGCGAAATTCATGAGAGCATCTGTGGGAACCATTCCGCTGGGAGATCCCTCGCGCTCAAAGCGCTCCGACAGGGTTATTTTTGGCCAACGAAAGTGCGACAAGTGTCAAAGTTTCTCTAACGTTCCACGGAAACCGCCATCTCCCCTGGGTAGCATCGTCGTACCACGTCCCTTTGCAAAATGGGGCGTAGACATTATCGGCAAGCTTCCTAAAGCTCCGAGACAATGAATACGCCATCATCGCTATTGACTACTTCACTAAGTGGGTGGAAGCCAAGCCTCTAGCCCGAATCAACGAGGCCAAGACAATGAACTTCATCTAGAAGTCCATCATATGTTGTCAATGGAGCCCACAAGAAGAGTTGTGGTCTTTATATTGTACATTTGATGTAATTAAGTCTCATGAACACTCTTGCTTGTAATTGCTTATGTTGTCAATGGTGCCCACAAGAAGAGTAGTAGTGTCTATTTATGTACATTTGATGTCATATTGTCTTACGAAGACTCTTGCTTGTAATTGCTTATTCATTAATAAAAAGTTGAAACGTTCATTCAATCTTCCTTGTCTGAAGCTTTATGATAAAACCAAAGTCTTTTAGTCCATAAAAAAACTAAACAACTTACGAAGAGACAAATATAGATTTGCATGAACAAACTCTTCGTAGTTTGCTTAAAACGATATATTCGCAATCTTAGGGTCAAAGGACTATTGACCTCGGTATGATTATTAGAAGAATCTATGATGTCGTGTTATGAGGCATTGAGAGTTGGGGACTCTATAGTTCTTCTAGGTATCTTCCGAAGGTACTGAATTAACCAGTGCACTTCTAGAGACAATATAAGAACAAACGATTTAACCTCTTATGTCTCGAAGTCACTATGTATGAATTGCATCATGCTTACCTTAATCCTGAAATGAGACATGCCATTTCACACCTTAGTATTCTCATTTGAGAAAGTCAAAGTTCGGACTCACTATGTGATTCCGAACAAGGCCTATTGGTGAAGTACTGAGTTGTGAGTCTGTCATGAGTAACTTTGTGAAGTTCTCATAGATATGGAATTCATGTACAAGATTGCTGAAATCCAATGTATGTCACCTCATGCTTTGTTCCTTGGAGTGTGAATAAATGAACTGGCCAGTGTCCAAATTGAGTCCTGACTCTTTTGGATGAAACAATGTGACTTGTTAGCTCCTCGTCCATACATTGTTTCTAACTTATTCACAAGCGACAAAGGAGTTGAGGAAATATCAGCTAGAAGGGTAAAATGGTAATTTAGTAAATCCCGACTAGCTCATGACATTCATGAAGGGTAAACATAGATAATATTCAGTGGATCCGCTCATCATAATTAGGTCGAATTCTTTAGTAGAAAATAAATTCATTTGAACCGAGAGATTTTCAGTGTCAGCTCTTTAGTGGAGTCAGTTGGCATTAAGATAAACTTGGAAAAGGTTTGTGAACTTTTGAGTCCAAGTGTTTAGCTCAAGCTTTGTTCATTTGGGTCCATGAGGTCACTGTCACGAATCACATCGATAGGAATAGTTAAACTGGAAGCTAAGTCAAAACAAGAACGAAAATAGTCAAAAGGGTATTTTTGTCTTTTGAGACAAAGGATGAAATGAATGTCAATAAATTTTTTGACAAGTTCATTTGATGACTTAATGTCACTCGGTCATGACTTGATCATTGGGCCTTGTGAATTAATTTCATTTCATAAGAATTTTATTGAAAATTCTTAATGGGCTTTTCTCATGTTGTCATGAACAAATGAAGAAGCTTCTAGAAGCTCCTTCTAGATGAGAATAGGCGCCCATAATACCCAAGGAAAGAGAAAATATTTTGTTCATAAATGTATCAAGATACTTGCCAAAAGAAAAAGAGGAAACAAATTTCCTATGCTTGCCATAAGGAAATTCGGCCAAACAAGCCAAGAAAAAGTCAAAGGCTTGGAATAAAAGAGGAAACTAATCCCTTGTGGATGTGCATGAGGTGGGCGCCTATGTTGATAGGAATGGGTAATAAAAGATTGCTCATAAAGACTTGGAAAATAAGAGGAAACTACTTCTTACCAATGCCAACCCTTCTCCTATAAATAGGACCCTCATTACTCTCATTCTATTCATTCCACACAAGTTAGAGATTGAGAGACTCTCTCTCTAGACATTGTGGCTGAACTCCTCTCTCTCTCTTTCTTGTTTATTTTCGATTTTTTCTTGACTTGGCACCTAGGTCCTCACTCGACCTAGTGTTTAGCTCTGCGACTTCGAGACTCGTTCTTAAGTCGTAGTGTTTAAAAGTGCCCACTCACTGATTCCTTTTTCAAAGAGAGACGTGCTGCGAGGGGAGACAAGCGTTGCAAACTTTCCAAAAGCTTCTTCAAAGTTCAAGCTTCAAGAAAGGTTAGTAAACTTCTAGCTCATATTAGTTTTTAATTACATGTACTTGCTTCTTTGTCTAGGTTAGTAAAAACTGTTTTTACTTGAAAAGAAATTTTTTAAAATTCCGCCGCTTCCCGAAGCGTTTAATCTTTTTCTTAAACCCTAGATCAATTCCAACAGCTTATTCATTAATAAAGAGTTGAAACGTTTATTCATTCTTCCTTGTCTGTTTGAAGCTTTATGATAAAACATTAGTCTTTAGTCCATAAACAAACTAAACAACTTACGAAGAGACAAATGTAGATTTGCATGAACAAACAATTCGTAGTTTGCTTAAAACGATATATTCGCAATCTAAGGGTCAAAGGACTATTAACCTCAGTACGATTGTTAGGAGAATCTATGATGTCTGGTTATAGGGCATTGAGAGTTGGAGACTCTATAGTTCTTCTAGGTATCTTCCGAAGGTATTGAATTGATCAGTGCACTTCTAGAGACAAAATAAGAACAAACCATTTAACCTCTTATGTCTCGAAGTCACTACGTATGAATTGCATCATGCTTACCTTAATCCTGAAATGAGACATGCCATTTCACAGCTTACGTATTCTCATTTGAGAAAGTCAGAGTTCTGACTCATTATGTGATTCCGAACAGGGCCTATTGGTGAAGTACTAAGTTGTGAGAATGTCATGAGTAACTTTGTGAAGTTCTCATAAATATGGAATTCATGTACAAGATTGCTGAAATGCAATGTATATCACGTCATGCTTTGTTCCTTGGAGTGTGAATAAATGAATTGGCCAGTGTCCAAATTGAGTCTTGACTCTTTTGGATGAACCAATGTGACTTGTTAGCTCCTCTTCAATACATTGTTTCTAACTTATTCACAAGCGACAAAGGAGTTGAGGAAATAACAGCTAAAAGGGTAAAATGGTAATTTTGTAAATCCCGACTAGCTGATGATATTCATGAAATGTAAACACTGATAATATTATGTAGATCCACGCATTACAATTAGGTTGAATTCTTGAGTAGAAAATAAATTAATTTGAACCGAGAGATTTTTAGTGTCAATTCTTTAGTGGAGTCAGTTGACATTAAGCTAAACTTGGAAAAGGTTTTGTGAACTTTTGAGTCCAAGTGTTTAGCTCAAGCTTTGTTCATTTGGATCCATGAGGTCACTGTCACGAATCACATCGATAGGAATAGTTAAACTGGAAGCTAAGCCAAAACAAGAACGAAAATAGTTAAAAGGGTATTTTTGTCTTTTGAGACATAGCATGAAATGAATGTCAATAAATTTTTTGACAAGGTCATTTATTAGATTAATTGGGCCTTGTTGATTAATTTCATTTCATAATAATTTTATTGAAAATTCTTAATGGGCCTTTCTCATGTTGTCATGAACAAATGAAGAAGCTTCTAGAAGCTCCTTCTAGAGTGATGTTGGGCGCCTACTACCCAAGAGAAAGGAGAGAATATTTTGTGCATAAATGTATCAAGATACTTGCCAAAAGAAAAAGAGGAAAGAGGCAAGAGGGAAATCGGCCAAGAGAGTCAAAGGCAAGGCAAGGAACAAAAAAGGAAACAAATCCAAGCCTTCTAGAAGGCTGCCTTGGCCGTGTGACTTAAGCGGGAAGGAGGCAATATTTGCTCATGAATATGTGATATTCTATAGAAGAGGAAACTACCTTATTGAAGGTGAGACCTCTCCTGTAAATAGGGGCCTCATTCCACACATTTCATTCATCCAAAGTTTTGGAGATTGAGAGCTTCCCTCTCTGGACTTGGCCGCCCCTCTCCTCTCTCTCTCTATTCAATTTCGTTTTAATTGTTTTGGCACCTAGGTCCTCATTTGACCTAGTGTTTAGCTCTGCGACTTCAATACTCGTTCTTAAGTCGTAGTGTTTAAAAGTGCCCACACACTAATTCCTTTTTATCTTGAATGATTTAGTGATAGAAACTTTCGTGGTTGCTCGAGTTAACGAGGAAAGGAAGAGAGACGTGCTGCGAGGGAGACGAGCGTTGCAACCTTTTCCAAAAACTTCTCAACGTTCAAGCTTCTAAAAAGGTTAGTAATCTTTTATGCTCATATTAGTTTTTATTTACATGTGCTTGCTCTTTGTCTAGGTTAGTAAAAACTGTTTTACTTGAAAAATAAAATTTTTAAAATTCCGCCGCTTAACGAAGCGTTAAACTTTTTCTTAAACCCTAGATCAATTCCAACAAATGGTATCAGAGCTATGGTCAAAGATAAGCAGGTACATGTATTTAAAAATATGAGCTTGAAAATCGTTTTCGAAAGTTTACTAATTTTGTGACAAGTTAGAATTGTTTTCTTAGATTTTTTTTAAAGTTATTGCTCTTGCCTTTAAATTAAAAATCAGGTTGATTTTCCATAAGTTTGGGATGTTATTAAAACACATTAGAATCAGTTCTAAAAGTTTTTAATTTTTTATATTGAAAAACGTGGTTTTAAGTTTGAGAAAATTTTGAGTAAATTTTGTGACTAGTTTTCTTGTCTTACTAGTTTCTTTAATTTACTTGAATCGTTTTATGCTTGTTGTTATTTATTTTATATCATGTTATTACCATGTTAATAAAACACAAATAAAAGCTTTAACAACATCCTAAAACGTTCCGTTACACTCGATTCTTTTTCGCACCTTAAAATACCGAACTTTAATTATTTCTTTTTCTTTGAGCTGGAGTATAACCCGCAGTAAAAGTGGCATAACTCTCTTCTCCGAAATTGAAATTTAATGATTCTTGAATCAAATTAAAGGTTTGTCTGTCCTCTTTCCAATGCCACCGGCTTTGGGTCAAAAGGATATTGGAGCCGCCAGTTATGGCGATTTTACTCCGAGGTGCGCGGCTGTGCTGAAACTCCAGTTTTTTAGAATTCCGGATTTTAAGCCCCACTTCCATGAGTTATAGAACTCTAATGAGAAAATTTTCTTGAGAAAAAATGTTTTTCATAAGATTATAAATATGATGTGTAAGATTAAAATGTTTTTATTTTTGAAAGTTTAATTGAAATTGAATTTTTACAAAACTAGTTTGAATTTTGAAAAACCGTTTTCGTTTTCAAACTTGAAAATATTTTGTCATCCAAATCAAATAAGTTTTCAAAATGTTTTCAAAACTATATCTATATCACATATGTTCAAAATTTATATGCTCTTGAAAATTTGAGTGGGAGGTCTCCTTGTAGACGAGCCGAAAAATAAAAAGATGTGTAATCTCAAACTTTCAAGTGTTCGAGTGAGTTGAAGTTCACTCTTCCCTCATGCACTTTCCCGAAATAGAAAATAGGAAAAGATCCGAGAATGTCCCTAGTGCCTTTATGCACTAACACTGCTCTGAACATGAACTTCTAGGATTCTTTTCTAGTTGTCCTCTCTATCGCCCTATAACTAGGAAAACCGTTTCCGAACTTATAAGAGTCGATGTACCAACTCCAAAAACTAAGTGGGAGGGTTATATCTGTTGTTTGTAACCCACGATCCCCAACACTAATGAAAAGTGCAATTGTCGCTAGACTAAGAGTCACCCTCGTGGCCCTCTCTTAAATGAGAGTACTCAAGGGCGCTTTGCACTGATCATTGCTCAATGAGCTAAATCCGAAAGTGAGACAATGAGACAAGACCTCCCCTCGGTGGATTGTTTTTCAAAGTCAATCTTTTTGACTATGTGGTTGGTTACACACTTAGACTCAATCCCTAGTAATCCTCCCTCGAGGCCCTGCGAAAGGATGTGAGTGATCAAACCAATTTAAAAGGTGGCTGGTCAAAATTGGTGTATTGACATCTTGGCTAAGCATTAATGATGTGTCATTTACTCATAAATGGAGATTTTTTGCGGCCTTCCGTCGAAGGAGTAAATTATCGTTTGGTTTATAACACCTTTGGATTTTATCAAATGATTAAAAAATAAATTTAAATCCTAAACCAAAGACTAATCATAAACTTGTTTCAACTTTTATATGTAAAATGTCTCTCAACCCTCTCTCAACCATTCTTTCCTCAAGCAAACTCGAAGGCGACAATTATGTCAACTGGAAACGTAACCTCGACATAGTCCTTACTGTCGACAAGCACAAATGGGTTCTCACCACCCCTTGTCCTCAAACAAATGAAGATTCGACACAAGAGGAAACAGACGCCCTGGCGGCCGGGCTTTGATCCGATGAGATTGCGAGGTGCTATATTCTGGCATCAATGAACAATGTGTTGCAACAACAACATCGTGATTATGAAACTGCCACCGATATGGTCTAAAATCTCCATGAGATGTTTGGAGGGCAAGGACGTCAAGCTAGGCAACAAGCGGTCCGACAGTTAATGAACTGTCGCATGAAGGCTGGGACTCCCGTTAGAGATCATATGATGCTGATCATTAGCTATCTAAACGAAATGGAGATCCTTGGATCTGAGATTGATGGGGAGACTAAAATAGATATGATCTTGGAAACTCTCCCCGAAACTTTTGATACCTTCAAGCTGAATTACTCCATGAACAAGCTAGAGTACACTGTTACCGAGCTCATGAAGGAATTTCAAGCCGTTGAGGCACTCACTAAGAAAAAGAGGGCTCTAGGAGAGGTACATGCTACTGCCTCCACCTCTGGATCCAAGAAGAGACCTCGCAAGGCCGAGAAGAAGAACCAACCTAAGGTTCAAACGAAGAAGAAGGCGCCAAAGGCTCCGAAGGTGGATAAGTCTAACGACAAATGCCACCACTGCAATGAGCCTGGTCACTGGCGTAGGAACTGTCCTGCCTACGTCAAAACCAAAGTAAAAGGTATTGTACTTATTACGGAAGCTTGTTTAGTAGCTAATAATGTATCATCGTGGATTATTGACTCCGCTGCTACTAACCATATTTGTTGCTCCATAACTGGTTTTAGGAAAAGCAAAAGCTTAGAGGATGGCGACTTCTGCTTCAAGTGGGGTGATGGGAGCGTGGTGTCTGCGAAGGCTGAGGGATCCGTGACGCTATCTTTTGAAGATCGCACTTTAAATTTGAATAATGTTTATTATGTTCCTTCCTTTGGGAAAAACCTAATATCTGTTGCTCAACTTTTAGAGCAAGATTATTATTTAAAGTTTATGAAGAATGGAATTCGTATTTTTTTTTTCAAATTCTTTTGTCACTGATGTTGTCGGGGATGATTCCCCCATATAACCATATTAATGCGGAAAAGTAATTAATTACGCTAATCATGAGCTAATTAATTCAATGATTATATACAAGATCTAGATTTACGTTAATTAAATTTTATTCGAGAGCATATATGTCAAGCAACCGAAATAAGAGTAAACGAGTACTTACATTGATTTTCATTTCACGAACTGAAAGCTTTCGCAATGCGTCTTCGTCTTGAACGTACAAGCCTCCACACGATCAAATAAGGAACTCTCCTTCAAGGACTCGATGTGATGACACCTTAGTCTTTCGAAACGTAATCTCCGAGTCGAATAAGAAAGATGAGTGGGCACAGTCTTTATCTCACTAGATCACGAAACTAGGTGTTTCGAGATCTCTCTCTTACTTTACTAAGAATGGAAACGAATTTCATAGGGGAGGGAGAGACAGATGCACGGCCAAGGGAGGCTAGTGATGCACGAAATTTACACAAAAGAATTCCTTATTTTTGCGTTCTCATGAACCCCTATTTATAGTAGTAAAAGGAGATATTCATGGAATCTTCCAGAATATTTTATTTCCTTTTATTGTGTACACACTAGTGGATTAAATCTAGGCCATTGGATCTCAACAAGTGAATCCTACTTTTTCTCTCATCCATCATATCAATATCTATGAGATATTATTCTCTATTTAAATAGAGAATATATTATTTAGTGAGAGAATAAATGAGAATATATTATTTCCCTTTAAATATATTCTCATATATTCTCATAAATACTTTCCTTTAAATAAGGAGAAAATATAGGACAATATCTTATATTATTCTCTCTCCTTTATTTAAACAACTAAAGAGAAAATATTGGTAAATACCAATATTGAAAAAGTCGAATTTTAGGCACACGGCCAAGGGGGATTTGCGCAACTCCTATGCCGAAATTCTCAAATCCGATTTTCATATTTTGTGCAAGGCCCAATTTCTTAAAACACAATTAATCATTTATTTACTTCGTCCAACAATAAACAAATAATTAATAATTGTTTATTTACTTGATCAAATAATACATAAACAATTCTACCATAAATATTTATTTAATTCTGCGAATACCCGTTTTCCAGAATTAATGCTGTCAATCACAATTATAGCAAGTGAGATTAATAATGATAAACATTATTATAAGAAAGTTCTTATCCGCCTTTATCAGAGCCGAATCGGGACTATGGACCTAGTAATAGAAGCTTAACAAATCCGATGAAAAAGACGAAATAGTCCTTTCTCTTTTTCCATCAATTCGTTTAATCTTGGTCAAATACTCCACCTTGTAAGCCAAGACTGAACTCTCCTTTATACTAGAATTATATTTACTCATCGTGACGAGTGTCCACTGATATAGTCAGTTCGTAATCAAGATCCTCCAGGTTCAACCCGTGCCAAGAGAAGTCAATTTTTCCGTTATACTTCTCTTGATACATATCAGCCCTAAGCATTGTTGCTTCCCCAGCGAAAGATTCTTTTGAATGTTACTTACTTCGAAAGTGCGCGCAATCTATCAGTTCTGGAATCAACCCTTAGGTGAGAGAACATTAACCTTCTTTCAGGAAGGCTGGATTCCGTATCTGTAAATCATTTCCCACTCGAATTATGCTCTGAGAAAACGCTCAATACATAAGCTGTGATTAGCATGAATAGCCTTTTAGCGAATGAGTCAAAGAGCTTAGTAACATAACCCAGTGTCCATGATCACTTCAGGATTTAGATCAAGTCTCACTATGACCATCATAGTGGCCTCGGTTAGTGTGTCGTAACGGTCCTTAAACGACACATCTACACCAAGACCTGTCCGGGTCGTACACTTACCACAAGTGTAGAATGCTCCCACATAGTGATCAGCCTTCACCCATGTGTTCCACATATATGACTTTAGATATAGTTTTCCAGGCGTTTATCAGTCATCGACCATGTTTTAGCACACTGCCCGAACTCAGGTGTCCAGCACGTGACTCAGTTAGATACGGAGGCTATGGAATAATGAATGTTTAATAAATCTCATTAAATAAGAAATAACGCTTTCAATTCAAATAGATAATAAATGTCAAACTTTATTTTATTAATAATTTCAACGAGAATTTACATAAGTATCTTCTCGTGGGAAAGAATTCCTAACAATCTCCCACTTTGACCTAGAGAAGATATTGTTGTCAATAGTGCCCACAAGAAGAGTAGTAGTGTCTATTTATGTACATTTGATGTCATATAGTCTTACGAAGACTCTTGCTTGTAATTGCTTATTCATTTAATAAAAAGTTGAAACGTTCATTCAATCTTCCTTGTCTGAAGCTTTATGATAAAACCTTATTCTTTTAGTCCATAAACAAACTTAACAACTTACGAAGAGACAAATGTAGATTTGCATGAACAAACTCTTCGTAGTTTGCTTAAAACGATATATTCGCAATCTTAGGGTCAAAGGACTATTGACCTCAGTATGATTGTTAGAAGAATCTATGATGTCTGGTTATGACGCATTGAGAGTTGGGGACTCTATAGTTCTTCTAGGTATCTTCCGAAGGTACTGAATTGACCAGTGCACTTCTAGAGACAATATAAGAACAAACCATTTAACCTCTTATGTCTCGAAGTCACTATGTATGAATTGCATCATGCTTACCTTAATCCTGAAATGAGACATGCCATTTCACACCTTAGTATTCTCATTTGAGAAAGTCAAAGTTCGGACTCACTATGTGATTCCGAACAAGGCCTATTGGTGAAGTACTAAGTTGTGAGTCTGTCATGAGTAACTTTGTGAAGTTCTCATAGATATGGAATTCATGTACAAGATTGCTGAAATGCAATGTATGTCACCTCATGCTTTGTTCCTTGGAGTGTGAATAAATGAACTGGCCAGTGTCCAAATTGAGTCTTGACTCTTTTGGATGAAACAATGTGACTTGTTAGCTCCTCGTCAATACATTGTTTCTAACTTATTCACAAGCGACAAAGGAGTTGAGGAATCAACAGCTAGAAGGGTAAAATGGTAATTTAGTAAATCCCAACTAGCTGATGACATTCATGAAGGGTAAACATAGATAATATTCAGTGGATCCGCTCATCATAATTAGGCCGAATTCTTGAGTAGAAAATAAATTCATTTGAACCGAGAGATTTTCAGTGTCAGCTCTTTAGTGGAGTCAGTTGGCATTAAGCTAAACTTGGAAAAGGTTTGTGAACTTTTGAGTCCAAGTGTTTAGCTAAAGCTTTGTTCATTTGGGTCCATGAGGTCACTGTCACGAATCACATCGATAGGAATAGTTAAATTGGAAGCTAAGCCAAAACAAGAACGAAAATAGTTAAAAGGGTATTTTTGTCTTTTGAGACAAAGGATGAAATGAATGTCAATAAATTTTTTGACAAGGTCATTTTGTGACATGTTTCACTCGGCCATGACTTGATCATTGGGCCTTGTGAATTAATTTCATTTCATAAGAATTTTATTGAAAATTCTTAATGGGCCTTTTTCATGTTGTCATGAACAAAATGGAAAAGCTTCTAGAAGCCCCTTCTAGAAGGTGATAGGCGCCCATAATACCCATAGGAAGAGAGAATATTTTGTGCATAAATGTATCAAGATACTTGCCAAAAGAAAAAGAGGAAACAAATTTCCCCTAAGAGGAAACATGGTGGGCGCCCAAATGTGGTCAAGAGAGAAGCAAACAAAAGAGGAAACAAATCCAAGGACTTACTTGTTTTGTCTTGGACGTGCACCTCTTTGAAGGAAAATGGAAATTGGCTCATGAATATGTGATATTCTATAGAAGAGGAAACTACCTTATTGAAGGTGAGACCTCTCCTATAAATAGGAGCCTCATTCCACACTTTTCATTCATCCAAAGTTTTAGAGATTGAGAGCTTCTCTCTCTAGACTTGACCGCCCATTCCTCTCTCTCTCTCTAGTTTATATTTTCGATTTTTCTTGTCTTGGCACCTAGGTCCTCACTCGACCTAGTGTTTAGCTCTGCGACTTCGAGACTCGTTCTTAAGTCGTAGCGTTTAAAAGTGCCCACTCATTGATTCCTTCTTTTCGAGTGATTTAGTGATAGAAACTTTCGTGGTTGCTCGAGGTACCGAGGAAAGAAAGAGAGACGTGCTGCGAGGGGAGACGAGCGTTGCAAACTTTTCACAAGCTTCTTCAAAGTTCAAGCTTCAAGAAAGGTTAGTAAACTTCTAGCTCATATTGGTTTTTAATTACATGTACTTGCTCTTGTCTAGGTTAGTAAAAACTGTTTTACTTGTAAAAGAAAATTTTTAAAATTCCGCCGTTTAACGAAGCGTTAATTATTTTCTTAAACCCTAGATCGATTCCAACAAATGGTATCAGAGCTATGGTCAAAGGAATGCATGTGCATGTTTTTAAATTATGAGCTTGAAAATCGTTTTCGAAAGTTTACTAATTTTGTGACAAGTTAGAATTGTAATCTTAGATTTTTTTTTAATTTATTGCTCATGCCTTTAAATTAAAAACCATGTTGATTTTCTATGAGTTTGGGATGATGTTAAAACACATTAGAATCAGTTCTAAAAGTTTTTAATTTTTTATATTGAAAAACGTGTTTTAAAGGTTTGAGAATTTTCGAGTAAATTTTGTGACTAGTTTTATTTTCTTGCTAGTTTTGTTTATTTACTTGAATCGTTTTATGCATGTTGTTATTTCTTTTATGCCTTGTTATTACCTTGCTAATAAAACACAAATAAAAGCTTTAAACAACATCTTAAAACGTTCCGTTACACTTGATTCTTTTTCACACCTAAGTAGGACCAAGTTTTAATTTATTTCTTTTTCTTCGAGCTGGAGTAAACCCGCATTAAAAGTGGCATAACTCTCTCCTCAGAAATCTAAATTTAATGATTATTGAATCAAATTAAAGCTCTGTCTGTCCTCTGTCCAATGCCACCAGTTTCGGCTCAAAAGGACATCGGAGCCGCCAGATACGGCGATTTTACTCCGAGGTGCGCGGCTGTCTGAAACTCAGTTTTTTAGAAATCCGGATTTTCAAACCCCACTACCATGAGTTATAGAACTCTAATGAGAAAATTTTCTTGAGCAAAAATGTTTTTCATATGATTATAAACATGATGTGTAAAGATTAAAAGTTTTGATTTTTGAAAGATTAATTGAAATTGAATTTTTACAAAACTAGTTTGAATTTTGAAAAACCGTTTTCACTTTCAAACTTGAAAATATTTTGTCATCCAAATCAAATAAGTTTTCAAAATGTTTTCAAAACTATATCTATATCACATATGTTCAAAATCTATATGCTCTTGAAATTTTGAGTGGGAGGTCTCCTTGTAGACAAGCCGAAAAATAAAAAGATGTGTAATCTCAAACTTTCAAGTGTTCGAGTGAGTTGAAGTTCACACTTCCCTCACGCACTTTCCCGAAATAGAAAATAGGAAAAGATCGAGTATGTACCTTGTGCCTTTATGCACTAATACTGCTCTGAACATGTCGATCTAGGATTCTCTTCTAGTTGTCCGCTCTGTCGCTCTCTAACTAGGAAATCTGTTTCCGAACTTAAAAGAGTCGATGAACCAACTCCAAAAACTAAGTGGGAGGGTTATATTCGTTGTTTGTAACCCACGATCCCCAACACTAATGAAAGATGCATTAACGTGGGACTAAGAGCCGCTCTTGCGACCCTCACTTAAATGTGAGTACTCCAAGGCGTTATTGCTTCGATCATTGCTCAATGAGCTACGTCCGAGAGTGATGCAATGATGGCAAGGCCTCCCCTTGGGGGATTGTTTTTCAAAGCTGATCTTTTAGACTAAGTGGTTGGTTGCACACTTAGGCTCAATCCCTAGTATCCTTCCTTAAGGCTCTGCGAAAGGATGTGAGTGATCAAACCAATTTACAAGGTGGCTAGTCAAAATGATGTACTGACATCTTGGCTTAGCATTAATGATGTGTCATTTACTTATAAATGGAGATTTTTTGCGGCCTTCTCTTGAGGGAGTAAATTATCGTTTGGTTTATAACACCTTTGGGTTTTACAAAAGTCTTAATGAAACTTAAATCCTAAACCAAATGTTGTCGGTCGTTTTCGGAAAACCCGAGACGCCAAGAAGGCACGTCGCTCAAAGGGCCGATGGTCAGGCCGGAGGTCCTGAAGAGCGGCAAGTCTTCAAAGCCTTCGCCCAAACTCTTGACTCTTTGAGTCGAGCCTAGCCCCTCGAGTTGAGACTTGAGTCGGCTCCCCGAGTTGAGCTTCGCTCCTTGGGTTGAGCCTTGAGTCAGTCTCCTCGAGTCGAGCTTCGCTCCTCGAGTTGAGCCTTGAGTCAGTCTCCTCGAGTCGAGCTTTGCTCCTCGAGTCGAGTCACTCTTGTCAAATGGAAACCTTCATATTTCTTGTGGCAAGAATGGTATTCGAAGGCCCGCAAGAGCCCGACGAGGCGGGCCATGCGCCGCGCGCGCAGCCGCGCCGGCCAACCAAGCACAGCAGCCCGCGCGCCACGCCAGACGGGCCGCGCGCCGCGCCAATCAGACCGCGCGCCGCGCGATGACACGCCCGCGCCGCACATCCAGCACCGCGCATCGCGCGCCGCGCCTGGTGACCCGCGCGCCGCGCCCCCTGCGCCGCGCGTTGTGCGCCGCGCGCGCCGTGCGCCTCCACTTGATGCCACATGCGTTCCTAGTCCCACATGGACGAAAAAGAAGCCTTCTAAGGCCCCCAAACACCTATAAATACCCCCTCCCATTGAGGGGAAAGCCATCCCATTCTTTCTCAAGGAACTTGAGACCTCTCTCCGCTTCTCTAGATGCCATCCTTGGCCTGAAGCGGATTCTCCACGATTTCTCGCTCTCGGAGATTCTGAAGCGCTTTCCGGGGACTCCCGAGTGCCGCCTCTCTTGATCTTGAGCCCACGAGTGCTCTAACGGTTTTCTACTGAAAATCGTCTACGCGTCTAGCACCCTAGACGCGTCCACCATTTCTGACAAGAAATCGCCTACGCGTCCGGCATTTCCAACTAGGAATCGCCTACGCGTCCGGAATCTCTGCCACAATAAGGAACTCTTGACTTAGAGTCTTCCACGTCTCCAAAAGAGAGAAAACGCACATTCTCTCTCACGCTCGCGATCTCCGAAGTCCTGAGACGCCGCCGAGGACTCCTCGCGCCCCGTCTCCTTCGTCGAGCACGCCTCTCCACCAAGGCTCCGCGCCTCATACTGCGTCCTACACGCTTGAACTACGTTCTGACCTGATCCCACACACGGGTACGTAGGCAGCCGACAACCAAGGCACGGTCACCCATCCTCCTCACCCCCTACCTCTCCCGAGAGGCGGGTTGATCGGAGAAAACCCTAGCTCGAGACTATCGAGTTCACACTCTTGGCCCGGGTGCGATCACTTGGTCCGGCCTTGGATCGAACCGCCCGAGGTTTTAAATAGTTGTTCATTTTCGTGCGACAACATTTTGGCGCTAGAAGGAGGGGACTTCCCGACCTATTCAGCCCGAAATCCCTTCTATTCATCTTCTTCTTTTCTTCTGCGAACTCAACCTTCTCGAACTTGAGAAACGATGAGTAGCCAACCACCCGTACGTTCTGAGGGCGTGAACAACCCCGAAAGCGTCGCTAAGACCAAGAAATACTTCTTGCGCTCCCGAGCGCATGGTGACGAAGAGTCGCTCCACGAAGAGAGCTCGACCCGCTCACCATCTCCATCTCCTGATAGCAGGGACAACCGCATCACGGAGTTGGAGGAGAATATCCGCCGACTAAAGGCAAAGAACGCGAGGTACCACAGCCGACTGGCTGCGAAGCAACCCGCGCATAACGCAATGACCCCCAACGGAGATCCTGAGAACCTCAACGAGGAAAGCCACGACCGTGACCCTGACTATGAGGGTACTGGCGATCCGGAGGATATCGAGACTTCTCTCACGAAGGATGGGGGACTCCCCGCCGTGTTTGAAGCCGGTCCTTCGAATCCCCTACCCCGGAAAGGCGACGCGCCGGCTGCTTCTCAAGAGGGAAACTCCCGACGCTCGGCCCTCGACCGACTAGGTCGAAGGGAGAACGTTGAGGAGAGTCAAGGCACGCGGAGAGCGCGCCGTCGCAGACGAAGCCTGCGCCTCCGTACGACCAGCCCAGATCTTAGGGATCACCTCACCGCCCAACGCATCGAGCGTGGCGATGACCTAAGGGAGCGACTAAGCTCTCAGCCAAACATCCCCGTAGCAGCCCCAACTAACGGGAACCGCCGAACGGGTCAAGGGTCAAATGAAAGACGACAGGTGACTCCTCCCGAACAGGGAGTTACTCCGACTACCGGTCTCGATGTGATCACAATGATCCACAATCTTCGAAATGAAGTACGTGATCTCCGAGAACACGGAATAGGCGGAAGTGCCTATGGGGTCGTTGAGGAGAAGTCCTCGCCTTTCACGGCTCAGATATTGGCCGAGGTATGTACGGGAAATTTCAAACTCCCGAACCTCGCTCCATATAATGGAAAAGCAGATCCTGCTTACCACATCCAGCACTATGAAACCTGGATGACGATGCAGGGTGTCACTCCCGGCGCTATGTGCCAAGCTTTTAGTCTTACCCTCGCCGGACCCGGCTTCGAGTGGTTCAAGAACTTAAGGCCGGGAAGCATCCGCTCGTTCAAAGACCTGAAGGACATGTTCCTAGCACGGTTCGCTACGTCTATGGTCCAAAAGAAGACCAAGATGTACCTGTGGTCAATCAGGCAAGAGGATGGCGAGTCTCTTAGACGATACCTCGCCCGATTCACTGAAGAATCGAATAAGGTCGACCGCTTTGACGACAAAGACGCAATCACCGCCATCACTGAAGGCTTGCGCACAAGTGACTTCCTTAAGTCCATCGTCGGCCGTGTCCCTTCTACCATGGCCGAGTTAATGACTCGAGCCAAGACCTTCATGGGAGTCGAAGATTACCTCGATGGTCGCAAGGGCAATGATCAAAGCCCTCACCACCGAGACGAGCCTAGCAACGAGCAAGGAAACTCCCGTAAAAGGCGAAACAGAGGAGGTCAGACTTTTAATAGACGACCTCCGATGCCCCAGAAGCCGCGACTTGCGGAAGACTTTAAGGGCTACTCGTCGTTCACACCGTTGAACGCAACACCGGAGCAAATCCTAGCTTTAGCACGTGACAAGTTCACTCCCCCGGCTCCAATGAACAAAGATCCCGCGACTCGCGATAGATCTAAATATTGCGAGTTCCATCAGGAATACAGTCACTTGACCTCTGAATGCTATAGTCTTAAAAAGCAGATCGAGGCATTGATCCAACGGGGTGAGCTAAAAGAGTTCGTGTTACGCATGATTAGCGCTGCGGGCCCCACCTCGAACAGACCACAGTCTGGCAGGGGAGGAGGAATAGCCGCTTCTGCCGACCGAACCACGGCTACTGCCAATGCCCATCCACAACTCCACGTTGTGACCACCATATTGGGAGGTCCACAAGATGGAGATTCGGCCCGACAACGGAAAAAATTCCTAAGGGCCGTGGCTCAAGAAGACGCTGCTATGCACGTCAACCTCACGTATGAAGAACCTCCGTCCGTGCCTCACGAGACGATGCATTTCACCGACAAAGAGGCCAAGCGAGTTGTGCATCCGCACAATGACGCAATTGTGCTCAAAGCCCAAGTAGCTAATAACTTGGTGAAAAGAGTTCTCATCGACAACGGCAGTGCTGCCGACATAATCTTCAAGTCCACCCTAGAGCGCATGAAGCTCGGGGGCCTACGCCCAACTCCGACCCAAACGCCTCTATTCGGGTTCACTGGGGAGAGAGTCATGACCGAAGGCATCATCGATCTACCGGTCACCTTCGGAACTCCCGGAAGCATTGAAGTCGTTCACATGGTCCCATTCCTAGTGGTCGACCAAGAGTCCCCCTACAACGTAATCGTTGGGCGACCCACGTTGAACCGGCTAAGGGCAATCACTTCAACATACCACCTACTGGTGAAGTTCCCTACCAAGAATGGAATCGGCATCATGGCTGGAGACCAATCCGAAGCCAGAATATGTTACATCCAAGGAATCGATGGAAAGACCGCTAAAAAGACGGTTAACACGATCTCTCAGCTCAGAGATAGCGTCGAGTCGACCAAGGTCCTCCGCAAAGTCCATAAAGACACCTGCATGACACCCAAGTGCAAGGTAACGGCATCCTCATCAGGGACCCCACACGGTCTACCAGGTCATACATGGACGAGACACCGATCTATCGCCTGTGGAATGCGGAACACTGGAAGAGAGTACTACCACTAGCCAGCGATCCCCCCATTTTATTTCTTTGCTTTCTAAACATTCAATAAGGCCTACGAGCCAACGTTTTAGGATTTCAAATTTTTTGCAATATTAATAAAGTTCGATGTTTTTCTTTCAAAATCCACTTTATCAAAGATTTTTAATCATCAAAGGTTACACTTGTAAACCCAAAACTCGGGGGGCTAGTGCCATAGGCAATGGAAAGTACGCTCAAAATCCTCAAGAAAGTACGCTCCACAAAAAGAAAGCACGCTCCATCAAAACAAAACACCCGAACACAAAACGGGAACAGGCGTGCACGAAAGACGCCCCCGCGGCGCGCCCAAGAGACATCCCAGAGATGCAGGCTAAAGACGCCCCCGCGGCGCGCCCAAGAGACATCCCAGAGATGCAGGCTAAAGACGCCTCCGCGGCGCGCCCAAGAGACATCCCCGAGATGCAGGCTAAAGACGCCCCCGCGGCGCGCCCAAGAGACATCCCCGAGATGTAGGCTAAAGACGCCACCGCGGCGCGCCCAAGAGACATCCCCGAGATGCAGGCTAAAGACGCCCCAGCGGCACGCCCAAGAGACATCCCCGAGATGCAGGCTAAAGACGCCTCCGCGGCGCGCCCAAGAGACATCCCCGAGATGCAGGCCAAAGCCGTCCCTCGCGACGCACCAAAGACGCCTACATGGCGCACGTAAGACGCGTAAAGGCGCAGCCCGTAAGACGCCTACATGGCGCAACCTAAGACGCCTACATGGCGCACGTAAGACGCGTAAAGGCGCAGCCTGTAAAACGCCTACATGGCGCAACCTAAGACGCCTACATGGCGCAACCTAAGACGCCTACATGGCGCACTTAAGACGCCTACATGGCTCACGTAAGACGCCTACATGGCGCAACCTAAGACGCCTACACGGCGCACTTAAGACGCCTACATTGCGCAGCCTAAGACACCTAAACGACGCACAAAACCGTCTCTCGCAACGCGCTCTGAGTCGCCACGAGGTGTTGCATATGATGACTAAATCGCAACGCACCTGAACCGCCGTACGAGGTGCAGTTCATGCCATCTTCGCCGTCGCCAACTAAACACGATCACCGTGGGAGAATCCCCGTTCCATGCAAGTTAATTGAAGCTGCTCGCAAAAACTCGCGACCCCCGCCTCTGAGCAAGAACCTCGCTCAGCCTGAACTAGCTAAGACTTCGCTCCTCGAGTCGAGTCATGCTCCTCGAGTCAAGTCACTCTCCTCGAGTCGAGCTTCGCTCCCCGAGTCAAGTAATTCCCTTTGAGTCGAGCCTCGCTCCTTGAGTTGAGTCATTCTCCTCGAGTCGAGCCTTGCTCCTCAAATCGCACCATTCTCCTCGAGTCGAGCTTCGCTCCTCGAGTCGAGTCATTCCCCTTGAGTCGAGCCTCGCTCCCCGAGTCGAGTCACTCTCCTCGAGTCGAGCCTTGCTCCTCAAATCGAACCATTCTCCTCGAGTCGAACTTCGCTCCTCGAGTTGAGCCATTCTCCTCGAGTCGAGCTCTGCTCCTCGAGACGAGTCATCCTCCTCGAGTCGAGCTTCGCTCCTCGAGTTGAGCCATTCTCCTCGAGTCGAGCTCTGCTCCTCGAGACGAGTCATCCTCCTCGAGTTGAGCTTCGCTCCTTGAGTTGAGCCATTCTCCTTGAGTCGAGCATCGCTCCTTAAAGTCGAGCCGCTCTCCTTGAATCGAGCCTTGCTCCTCGAATCAGGACATCCTCCTCAAGTCGAGTCACGCCCTCCTCGAGTCGAGCCATGCTCCTCGAGTCGAGTCACTCTCCTCGAGTCATCCCCCTCGAGTCGAGCATCACCCCTCTCATCAATTCATTCTCCCCGAGTTGAGTCTTGCTCTTCGAATTGAGTCATACACCTCGAGTCGAGCATCGCTCCTCGAGTAGAGTCATATTCCTTAATGTCCAGCCAGTCTCCTTGAGTCGAGTCTAGCCCCTCGAGTTGAGACTTGAGTCGGCTCCCCGAGTCGAGCCTAGCCCCTCGAGTTGAGACTCGAGTCGGCTCCCCGAGTTGAGCTTCGCTCCTTGAGTTGAGACTTGATTCAGTCTCCTCAAGTCGAGCTTCGCTCCTCGAGTCGAGCCTTGAGTCAGTCTCCTCGAGTCGAGCTTCGCTCCTCGAATCGAGCCTCGAGTCAGTCTCCTCGAGTCGAGTCCCACTCCTCGAACAAACGCCTGGAGCGACCTGAAGAACAGGTCAGCCAAGGTAGAGACCCGCGCTCGCACCTGGGGAATAAGGGCCGATCTTCCGAACGCAGACGAAGAAGCGTCACCAAGGCGGGAATGGCGGATGCCCCGTGAGGCCGACTTATGCTTGATGCGTGGTCAAACTTTTAGCGTTTATCCCCGAGCAGTCGAAGCCCTCCGGTGCGGCAGAGCCTTCCGCCAGGTGCCGCTCCGTCTTCTCGAAGCATCAGCCCGCAGCATCAACCTCCGTCTTCGAGACCTCGGAATGAGCACGCCTTTGCAAAATGCAAAAGTGCAGTCGCCTTCCAAGCTGGCCGAGACGGAAGCCATGATCTTCCCCTAATAGGTCACGATTACACAATCGTCACCCTGCTAGTCACCGTCGAGTCCCATGGACTCCGGGTTGATGATATCATCAAACAAAACGCCATCGAAGATAGACTTGGGCATTACCTCGCCCAAAGATCAATAAGCCGCGACACACCGGCACGTCTCTACGTAAATGCACGCCCTACTTGTGCACGCATATCCCCATTGCTCCGGGGCTAGAGCGACGGACGCCAACGCGTTTGCCTCGCCCACGTCGAGCTACGTCTCCTATCCGCTTGGATCCTCCTCCACGTGTCGATCACACACTCGTGTCGACAAAGACGGAAAAGCGAGAAAGAGCACTTACAATTGTGAGAGTATTCTTTACAATCACAAAGGCTTCGCAACACTGAAGCCCTGGGAAACATATTTTCCTCAAACACCCGGCGAAAATAACTAAAAGTTCACCGCCCGGGGCCTCCCGAGCAATGAACTTGGGGGGCTAATGTTGTCGGTCGTTTTCGGAAAACCCGAGACGCCAAGAAGGCACGTCGCTCAAAGGGCCGATGGTCAGGCCGGAGGTCCTGAAGAGCGGCAAGTCTTCAAAGCCTTCGCCCAAACTCTTGACTCTTTGAGTCGAGCCTAGCCCCTCAAGTTGAGACTTGAGTCGGCTCCCCGAGTTGAGCTTCGCTCCTTGGGTTGAGCCTTGAGTCAGTCTCCTCGAGTCGAGCTTCGCTCCTCGAGTTGAGCCTTGAGTCAGTCTCCTCGAGTCGAGCTTTGCTCCTCGAGTCGAGTCACTCTTGTCAAATGGAAACCTTCATATTTCATGTGGCAAGAATGGTATTCGAAGGCCCGCAAGAGCCCGACGAGGCGGGCCATGCGCCGCGCGCGCAGCCGCGCCGGCCAACCAAGCACAGCAGCCCGCGCGCCACGCCAGACGGGCCGCGCGCCGCGCCAATCAGACCGCGCGCCGCGCGATGACACGCCCGCGCCGCACATCCAGCGCCGCGCATCGCGCGCCGCGCCTGGTGACCCGCGCGCCGCGCCCCCTGCGCCGCGCGTTGTGCGCCGCACTTTGTGCGCCGTGCGCCTCCACTTGATGCCACATGCGTTCCTAGTCCCACATGGACGAAAAAGAAGCCTTCTAAGGCCCCCAAACACCTATAAATACCCCCTCCCATTGAGGGGAAAGCCATCCCATTCTTTCTCAAGGAACTTGAGACCTCTCTCCGCTTCTCTAGATGCCATCCTTGGCCTGAAGCGGATTCTCCACGATTTCTCGCTCTCGGAGATTCTGAAGCGCTTTCCGGGGACTCCCGAGTGCCGCCTCTCTTGATCTTGAGCCCACGAGTGCTCTAACGGTTTTCTACTGAAAATCGCCTACGCGTCTAGCACCCTAGACGCGTCCACCATTTCTGACAAGAAATCGCCTACGCGTCCGGCATTTCCAACTAGGAATCGCCTACGCGTCCGGAATCTCTGCCACAACAAGGAACTCTTGACTTAGAGTCTTCCACGTCTCCAAAAGAGAGAAAACGCACATTCTCTCTCACGCTCGCGATCTCCGAAGTCCTGAGACGCCGCCGAGGACTCCTCGCGCCCCGTCTCCTTCGTCGAGCACGCCTCTCCACCAAGGCTCCGCGCCTCATACTGCGTCCTACACGCTTGAACTACGTTCTGACCTGATCCCACACACGGGTACGTAGGCAGCCGACAACCAAGGCACGGTCACCCATCCTCCTCACCCCCTACCTCTCCCGAGAGGCGGGTTGATCGGAGAAAACCCTAGCTCGAGACTATCGAGTTCACACTCTTGGCCCGGGTGCGATCACTTGGTCCGGCCTTGGATCGAACCGCCCGAGGTTTTAAATAGTTGTTCATTTTCGTGCGACAACACCAAAGACTAATCATAAACTTGTTTCAACTCTTATAGGCAATATGTCTCTCAACCATCTCTCTATCTTTCTTTCCTCGATCAAACTCGAAAACGAAAACTACGTAGATTCGAAACATAACCTCGACATAATACCTACCGTTAACAAGCACAAATGGGTACTCACCACCCCGTGTCCTCCTGTGACGAATGATGATTCAACTCAAGAGGACAATGACGCCTTAGCGGCCTGGCTTCGATCCGATGAGATTGTGAGGTGCTATATCTTGGCATCTATGAACAATATGCTGAAAGAGCAACATCGTGACTTCGAGACTGCCGCTGACATGCTCTACAATCTCCTTGAGATGTTTGGAGGGCAAAGGCGTCAGACAAGGCTACAAGCAGTCCGACAGTTTATGAACTGTCGCATGAAGGCTAGGACTCCTGTTAGGGACCATATGATGCTGATCATTAGTTACCTAAATGAAATGGAAATCCTAGGATCTGAGATTAATGGGAAGAATATCATAGATATGATCTTAGAAACTCACCCCGAGTCTCTTGATACCTTCATGCTGAACTACTCCATTACAAAGCTAAAGTACACTGTTACCGAGCTTATAAAGGAGCTTCACACTGCTGTAGGTCTCAATATGAGAAAGAGGAATCAAGGAGAGGCACATGCTACTGAGCAAAAGGCCTCCGCCTCTGGAACTAAGGAGAGACCTCACAAGGCCGATAAAGAGAACTGTCCCGCCTATCTCAAAGCAAAGGAACATAGTATTGTACTAGTTACTGAAGCATGCTTAGTAGCTGATAATGTATCAACGTGGATTCTTGACTCCGCTGCTACTAACCGTATTTGTTGTTCCTTGAATGGTTTCAAGAAAACCAAAAGCTTAGAGGAAGGCGAGTTCTGTTTCAAATGGGGTGATGGGAGCCTGGTGTCTGCAAAGGCTGTGGGATCCGTGACGCTGTCTTTTGAAGACCGCACTTTAAATTTGAATAATGTTTATTTTGTTCCTACCTTTGGGAAGAACTTAATATCCGTTGCTCGTCTTCGTGAGCAAGATTATTGTTTAAAGTTCATTAAGAATGGAATTCGTATTTCGTTTCCTGATAATTCTTTTGTCACTGATCCATGTATGAAGAATGCTCTTTTCTACATCTATCCCACTCAACCTTCTCTTTTAGACACCGAAATAGATAACGATCTAATTAGGGAGCCAAAGAGGATCAAACTTTCTGAATCCTCCGATCTAACAAAATCAACATACCTCTGGCACTTAAGACTTGGTCATATCAGTCTAGATAGGATTTAGAGACTTGTGAGGGATGGTCCACTCCAAGCCTCTGCAATAGGTTCACTACCTACTTGCGAATCCTGCATAGAAGGAAAAATGACTAAGCGCCCTTTCTCCGATAAGGGTCGAAGAGCCACTGAGTTGCTGGAACTAATACATTCTGATGTATGTGGTCTGCTCAACCAACAGGCACGTGGAGGATACGAATAATTCGTTACGTTCAGTGATGATTACTCAAGATATGGGTTTGTCTATTTGCTTAAACACAAATCCGAGACCTTTAACGTATTTAAGGTCTTTAGGGCTTTAGTGGAAAAGCAAACTGGCAAAGTGATCAAAACCCTTCGATCTGATCGAGGTGGTGAGTATATGTCTGGAGAGTTCGATGACTTTCTTAAAGAAGAAGGTATCGCTTCTCAGCTTACCGCACCTGGCACACCTCAACCAAACGGAGTGTCAGAGAGAAGAAACCGAACTCTTATGGAGATGGTTAGATCGATGATGAGTTACTCATCACTCCCGCTTTCCTTTTGGGGATATGCCCTCGAAACAGCCGCCTACATTCTGAACCAAGTTCCGTCTAAAACGGTTCCTGGTACTCCTTATTAGAGATGGACTGGCCGTAAAGTGAATCTTGGCCGCATCCGAATTTGGGGTTGCCCTGCACACGTGCAGAGGCAAAAGACTAGCAAGTTGGCTAGTAGGTCAGAATTGTGCCTGTTTGTAGGATATCCGAAGGAAACCAAAGGTTTTGCTTTCTATAGTCCCGAGGACGATAAGACTTTCGTTAGCACGAATGCTCGTTTTCTTGAGGAGAAGTTTATGAAGGATGCGAAACCTAGAAGCAAAATTGTGCTTGAAGAAAAGTTGGGTGAGGAAGCTTCTACCTCGTCTGTAAGAACTGTTCTTACCCCAACTGAAACACAACCTAACTCATCAGAATCTCGTCAAGTAGTACTTCGACGTAGTGGGAGGGCTACTCAAAAGCCTGACAGGTACATGTCTTATGGAGACTCTCTTGTAGCCGTCTCCGACATGGATGATCCTGTTTCCTATAGCCAAGCAATGGCTTGTTCTGAATCAAACCTTTGGCTTGACGCCATGAAAGTTGAGATGCACTCGATGTATGTCAACAAAGTCTGGAAACTTGTAGACCTTCCTGAAGGGATTAAACCCGTAGGGTGTAAGTGGATTTACAAGAAGAAAAGGGGTCCTGATGGGAACGTCGAGACGTTCAAAGCACGACTTGTGGCGAAGGGTTATACCCAACAAGAAGGGATTGACTATGAAGAAACCTTCTCGCCAGTCGCGATGCTTAAATCCATCCGCATACTCCTATCCATAGCTGCAGCTCTCGACTATGAGATCTGGCAAATGGATGTCAAGACAGCCTTTCTGAATGGCAATCTTGACGAGCGCAATTACATGGCTCAACCAGACGGTTTCGTGGATAAAGATCAAGAGATCAAGGTTTGTGAGTTGCTTAAATCCATTTATGGACTAAAGCAAGCATCTAGGTCATGGAATATTAGATTCGATGAAACTGTAAAGAGCTTCGGCTTTGAACAGTCAATAGATGAGCCTTGTGTTTACAAGTTAATACACGAAGGCAAAGTTGTGTTTCTGGTACTATATGTCGATGATATACTACTCATTGGTAATGACGTGGGTAAGTTATCTGAGGTTAAGGTCTGGCTGGCAAAGCAATTCGATATGAAGGATCTAGGAGAAGCCGCGTACATTCTGGGGATCCAAATCTTTCGAGATAGGAAAAACCGGACCCTGTCGCTCTCTCAAGCATCTTATATTGATAAGGTGATGGATCGCTTCTCGATGCAAGACTGCAAGAGGGGTCAAACACCCTTTAGGCATGGAGTTTCACTCTCTAAGGACCAGTCTCCCAAGACTGCACAAGAGATTGAAGACATGAGGAAAATTCCTTACGCCTCTGCCGTAGGAAGCCTTATGTATGCTATGCTTTGCACTAGACCTGACATCTGTTTCGCCGTTGGCGTAGTTAGTCGTTTCCAATCCAACCCTGGACCCGAGCACTGGATTGCTGTTAAGCATGTTCTTAAGTATCTTCGAAGAACTAGGAACTTGATGCTTACATACTCAGGTACTGACCTGACTATGACGGGATATACCGACTCCGATTTTCAAGCGGATAAGGATTCCAGGAAATCCACTTCGGGATCTGTGTTCATCCTTAATGGTGGAGCTGTCGTGTGGAGGAGTATTAAGCAATCTTGCATTGCTGACTCCACAATGGAGGCAGAATATGTGGCTGCTTGTGAAGCATCCAAAGAGGCTGTATGGATTAAGAAATTCCTTAAGTATTTGGAAGTTGTTCCAAACGTCGACGAGCCCATGACCCTTTATTGTGATAATAGTGGGGCTGTCGCTAACTCAAAGGAACCTAGAAGCGATAAGCGCTCTAAGCATATTGAGAGGAAATACCATTTGATTCAAGAGATCGCGCAACGCGGAGACGTGGAGGTGAAGTAGATCTCTGGCAGATCCATTCACCAAGGCCCTAGCGAACATGGTCTTCGACCAACTTCGAGAGGGATTAGGCATGTAGGACTACTCACATCTTCTTTGAGTCAAGTGGGAGTTTGTTGTCAATAGTGCCCACAAGAAGAGTAGTAGTGTCTATTTATGTACATTTGATGTCATATAGTCTTACGAAGACTCTTGCTTGTAATTGCTTATTCATTTAATAAAAAGTTGAAACGTTCATTCAATCTTCCTTGTCTGAAGCTTTATGATAAAACCTTAGTCTTTTAGTCCATAAACAAACTTAACAACTTACGAAGAGACAAATGTAGATTTGCATGAACAAACTCTTCGTAGTTTGCTTAAAACGATATATTCGCAATCTTAGGGTAAAAGGACTATTGACCTCAGTATGATTGTTAGAAGAATCTATGATGTCTGGTTATGAGGCATTGAGAGTTGGGGACTCTATAGTTCTTCTAGGTATCTTCCGAAGGTACTGAATTGACCAGTGCACTTCTAGAGACAATATAAGAACAAACCATTTAACCTCTTATGTCTCGAAGTCACTATGTATGAATTGCATCATGCTTACCTTAATCCTGAAATGAGACATGCCATTTCACACCTTAGTATTCTCATTTGAGAAAGTCAAAGTTCGGACTCACTATGTGATTCCGAACAAGGCCTATTGGTGAAGTACTAAGTTGTGAGTCTGTCATGAGTAACTTTGTGAAGTTCTCATAGATATGGAATTCATGTACAAGATTGCTGAAATGCAATGTATGTCACCTCATGCTTTGTTCCTTGGAGTGTGAATAAATGAACTGGCCAGTGTCCAAATTGAGTCTTGACTCTTTTGGATGAAACAATGTGACTTGTTAGCTCCTCGTCAATACATTGTTTCTAACTTATTCACAAGCGACAAAGGAGTTGAGGAAATAACAGCTAGAAGGGTAAAATGGTAATTTAGTAAATCCCGACTAGCTGATGACATTCATGAAGGGTAAACATAGATAATATTCAGTGGATCCGCTCATCATAATTAGGCCGAATTCTTGAGTAGAAAATAAATTCATTTGAACCGAGAGATTTTCAGTGTCAGCTCTTTAGTGGAGTCAGTTGGCATTAAGCTAAACTTGGAAAAGGTTTGTGAACTTTTGAGTCCAAGTGTTTAGCTAAAGCTTTGTTCATTTGGGTCCATGAGGTCACTGTCACGAATCACATCGATAGGAATAGTTAAACTGGAAGCTAAGCCAAAACAAGAACAAAAATAGTTAAAAGGGTATTTTTGTCTTTTGAGACAAAGGATGAAATGAATGTCAATAAATTTTTTGACAAGGTCATTTTGTGACATGTTTCACTCGGCCATGACTTGATCATTGGGCCTTGTGAATTAATTTCATTGCATAAGAATTTTATTGAAAATTCTTAATGGGCCTTTTTCATGTTGTCATGAACAAAATGGAAAAGCTTCTAGAAGCCCCTTCTAGAAGGTGATAGGCGCCCATAATACCCATAGGAAGAGAGAATATTTTGTGCATAAATGTATCAAGATACTTGCCAAAAGAAAAAGAGGAAACAAATTTCCCCTAAGAGGAAACATGGTGGGCGCCCAAATGTGGTCAAGAGAGAAGCAAACAAAAGAGGAAACAAATCCAAGGACTTACTTGTTTTGTCTTGGACGTGCACCTCTTTGAAGGAAAAGGGAAATTGGCTCATGAATATGTGATATTCTATAGAAGAGGAAACTACCTTATTGAAGGTGAGACCTCTCCTATAAATAGGAGCCTCATTCCACACTTTTCATTCATCCAAAGTTTTAGAGATTGAGAGCTTCTCTCTCTAGACTTGGCCGCCCCTTCCTCTCTCTCTCTCTAGTTTATATTTTTGATTTTTCTTGTCTTGGCACCTAGGTCCTCACTCGACCTAGTGTTTAGCTCTGCGACTTCTAGACTCGTTCTTAAGTCGTAGCGTTTAAAAGTGCCCACTCACTGATTCCTTCTTTTCGAGTGATTTAGTGATAGAAACTTTCGTGGTTGCTCGAGGTGCCGAGGAAAGAAAGAGAGACGTGCTGCGAGGGGAGACGAGCGTTGCAAAATTTTCACAAGCTTCTTCAAAGTTCAAGCTTCAAGAAAGGTTAGTAAACTTCTAGCTCATATTGGTTTTTAATTACATGTACTTGCACTTGTCTAGGTTAGTAAAAACTGTTTTACTTGTAAAAGAAAATTTTTAAAATTCCGCCGCTTAACGAAGCGTTAATTATTTTCTTAAACCCTAGATCGATTCCAACAGATATGGCATGTATCTAAGGCCCATTCCTTCCACGTGTTTCACGAACACTTGTTCAGATAGTCCCTTTGTCATTGGATCCGCAATGTTGTCCAACGTCGAGATCTTCATGACTGCCACGTCTCCTCTTCGAACTATTTCTCTTATAAGGTGGTATTTTCGTTCTATATGCTTTCCTCTCTTATGGCTGCGAGGTTCCTTCGAGTTTGCGATGGCTCCAGTGTTATCACAATGGAGTTGCACAGGCTCGTTCATTTTAGGAACTACCTCCAGTTCGGCTAAGAAATTCTTAAGCCAAACAGCCTCTTTGGCTGCCTCGGAAGCTGCAATATATTCAGCTTCCAAAGTAGAGTCTGTGATACTAGATTTCTTAATGCTTCTCCAGACAATCGCTCCTCCATTGAGAGTGAACACTGATCCAGACGTTGACTTCAACATGTCACGGTCTGCCTGAAAATCAGAGTCAGTGTATCCTTATATCACCAAGTCATTACTTGTGTATACAAGCATCATGTCTCTAGTTCTCTTAAGATATTTTAGGATATGCTTAACAGCTATCCATGTTCTTGACCAGGGTTTGACTGGTATCTACTAACAACTCCCACTGCATAGCATATGTCGGGTCTAGTACGTAACATGGCATACATCAGACTCCCAACTGCTGAGGCATATGGAACTCGACTCATATCCTCCACTTCTTGCGGTGTCTTAGGACACTGCTCTTTCGACAGGAACTTTCCTGAACGAATTGGCAATAACACCCCATGGGCATTTTGCATCGAGAAGCGAGAAAGTACCTTATCTATATAAGTACCTTGAGACAGAGCTAGTAGTTTGTTCTTCCTATCACGAATGATTTGGATTCCTAAAACAAAAGCAGCATTCCCCAAATCCTTCATTTGGAATTGCTTTGCCAGCCACTCCTTTATGTCAGACATTACTTTAATATCACTTCCTATAAGAAGGATATCGTCTACATAAAGGACTAAGAAAACAACTACTTTCTTTGAGTACATGTAAACACAAGGCTCAGAAAGGTTTTGTTCGAAACCATAGGTCTTGATCACCTCATCAAACCTTTGGTTCCAGGATCTAGACGCTTGCTTGAGTCCATAAATGGACTTCAATAATTTGCAAACCTTGTGGTCTTGACCCTTTTCTATGAATCGGTCTGGTTGAGCCATATAGATTTCTTCTTCCAGATAGCCATTCAAGAATGCCGTCTTTACGTCCATTTTCCAAATCTCATAATCATAATGAGCGGCAATGGCTAGAAGAATTCTGATGGATTTAAACATGGCTACAGGAGAGAAGGTTTCGTCGTAGTCGATTCCTTCTCTTTGGGTAAAACCCTTAGCCACAAGTCTATCCTTAAAGATTTCGACTTGTCCATCAGCTCCTTTCTTCTTCTTATAGATCCACTTGCACCCAATCGGTCTAATTTGTTCGGGTGCATCTACAAGAGTCCAGACTGAGTTTGAGTTTATAGACTCTATCTCTAGATTCCTGGCTTCTAGCCATTTTTCCTTGTCAAATTCGACCATGGCGTCATTAAATGACACGGGGTCGTCGTCGTTCGCATCAAAGGCAACGACGTTTGCTTCAAAACCAAGATATCGGTCGGGCTCTCTAGAGACCCTCCCACTACGACGAGACAGTGTAGTGCTTGGACCAACATTTGTGTTTTCTTCTTCATCTCCCACTCTCACAACAATTGTAGGTGGAGATGGATTCCCTTGGACGTTAGTCTTCGGGGTTGGTCTAAGAGTTTCCTCGAGTATAATTTTACTTTGAGGTTTATGACTTTTAACATAATCATTTTCAAGAAAAGTAGCATGAGTTGAAACGAATATTTTCCTATCAATAGGATCATAAAAGATACCTCCTTTTGTCCCTTCTGGATAACTAACAAAGAAACAAACGTTTGTTCTTGGTTCCAGCTTGCTCGATTTCTTTTTCAAGACATGAGCGGGACAACCCCAAATACAGAGGTGACGCAAACCTTCAGGTGCTCCATTCCATAGTACTTTGGGTGTTTCAGATACAGATTTTGAAGGAACTTGATTTAAGATATACATGGCAGTCTTCAATGCATAACCCCAGAAAGATGTTGAAAGTGAAGAGTAGCTAATCAGGGATCTTACCATGTCTAATAAAGTTCTATTTCTCCTTTCAGCAACCCCATTTTGTTGAGGGTTACCAGGAGCCAATAATTGCGACTCAATCCCATGCTCAAGCAAGTAATCGGTGAACTCAGTGTCTAAGAACTTGCCTCCCCGATCCGATCGAAAGGTCTTAATAGTCTTACCTAATTGGTTTTCAACACAAGCACGAAATTCTTTAGACTTACTAAAAGTTTCAGATTTTCGTTGCATTAGGTAAATGACACCATATATAGAATAGTCGTCAGTAAATGTGACGAAGTATTCATAACCGCCTCTCGCAGCTTCACTCATTGGTCCACAGACGTCAGAGTGAACAAGTTGCAGAGGTTCGGTGGCTCTTAATCCTTTTCCAGCAAAAGATCGCTTGGTCATTTTTCCTTCAATACAGGATTCACAAACAGGCAGAGTTCCCACTTTAAGGTGTTTCAACGGTCCAAGACTTGAAAGCCTCTCTAGCCTCTTTATATTTATATGACCAAGTCTTAAGTGCCATAAATAGGTTTTTTCATCACTAGACAATTTAATTTTCTTACTAGATGTGGGTTTAGCTACTTTAAACATTTCAGCATTAAATGAACATTTATTTTCAGGAGTTAATACATATAAACCATTATATAATAAGGCATCACATATTAATCTTCCATCTAAAGAAACACTCATAGTTTTCTCATTCACAAAAAAATAAAATTTTTGTTTAAGTAATTCAGAAACTGAAATTAGGTTTCTACAGAACCCAGGAATAAAATAAACTTAATCTAATATCAAATATATATTTCCAAATCGGAGTCGAACTACTCCTAAAGCTTTGGCCGTGACGGACTCCCCGTTCCCCACTCTAAGTTGTAGTTCGTCTCCCCTCAGTTCCTCCCACGAGTCAAACACCTGTAAGGTTGTACAAACATGATTAGTTGTCCCCGAATCAATTATCCAGGACGAGAGAGAGTCTCCAGCATATAATGCTTCTAATAAATGTAAGTGAGTGAACGGTACATTACCTTCACTCGACTCAGGGCTGATGTCATCATCATCAGGAATCACTATAAGTGATGGCCTTTCCATTTCGAGAACATTCTCTAATGGTAAATCTTCTGGTGAAGGTGGACGAGGCTGTGGTGCCAAACTCGGTTGCACCTGATGGTAAGCATACTCTATCAAACCATCACGCCAAGAAAGAAGCTCACTTTGAAACTTTGTCATTTTATAATCCGGGCCAAAACCACGAAAGTAAATGACAAAGTCGGCGTATTCCTCGGCGAGTGAATTCATAATGATTTCAACCAGAGTTACCTCATCAATCTTTGTGCCCCGAAAGGCGGCTAGATTCATCCAATCCGTCATGTTTCTCATACAGAGAACTACGCATTCACCAGACTTCATTTTGTTATCCATAATATACTTCAAGCACTACTACAAAAATAGGATTCTACAACGCTTAAAAATCCGTTGTAGAATCCAACAGCTTTCTACAACGCTTAATTATCCGTTGTAGAAACTAAGCTTCTACAACGGATTCTTAAGCGTTGTAGAAGCTTCTACAACGGTCTAAATCCATTGTGTAATTTTTAAATATTTTCACACATGTCGCCGCGGCGAAGTATATTTTTCGCCGCGGCGACATGCTTCTACAACGGATTGATTTTCCGTTGTAGAAGGACATCGCCGCGGCGAGAAATATACGTCGCCGCAGCGAGTTATTTGCCGCGGCGAGGTACGTTCCGAGCCGCGGCGAGAACATTCTACAACGGATTTTCAATCCATTGTAGAAGCACGTCGCCGCGGCGAGAAATATACTTTGCGGCGGCGAGAAATTCGCCGCGGCGACGTCAAATCTTAGCCGCGGCGAGATGATTCTACAACGGATATAATGCGTGGTAGGAAGGCGATGAATTTTTTTTTTAAAAACTCGCCGCGGCGAAGAAAAAATCTCGCCGCGGCGAGACTAAGATTTCTAATTTGCTTGCTCTCGGTATCTTGTCTCGCCGCGGCGAGAAGTATAGTTCGCCGCGGCGAGAATCATTTATTTTCAATCCACAATTTGGTTTTTACACGATACTAGCACCTGAAAATAATCTTCAATACAAAAAATATCTAATATATACATTCATCTCAAATATCCTCATCTTTAAAACATTCAAAATCTAATATATACATCTTCAAATAAACTAGCTAATCATCACAGTTAATAAATGTTTGTACATAAGTTACCCATTCTTCCCTAAATCTCTCTAAATCCTCTTTTGTATAGGATTTCTTATTTTCTAATTTTCCTACACCTCCTACGACTATATCACGCATATAAGAAATGACAAAATACCCGCATTCCGTGTTTCCCGTTTGTCTCGGAGCGTCCCAAGCCTTGATGTACGTCAATTGCCCGTTACTATGGGCGTTTTGATGCTCGAGCTTGAAATCAACAAGAACCCTATATAACACGGAGATTATAAGAGAAAAAACCACTAGAACGATTTATAATAAAAATTATTTAAGAAATCAAAATATTACCTTTTTATCAATCGATTTAAATCCGTTGGGATTTTATTTCTCAACGGGTCAAAGAACATAGCGCTATTTCTCCAAAAGTCGAGGACAACGAGCATCCAATGCGCACCTTTGTTATACGGCATCAAAACTAGTTCACCAAATTTGCAATGTCGTACCACGTTTCCAACGTCCTTGACTCGTTTTGACAAATAAGCCTCGTCGTCGTCATTTTCGATATACGAACTTAAGCTCGGATTTATAAAACAAAAATTTCGAGTCTTCTTCGCCTTTTCTAGCCTCGATCGTAGATAGCTATGACAAACAAATATTTAGTTGATCAAAACACTAAATATTGAATATTGATATTAAAAAACGCATATAAAGAAAACTCTTACTCCATATAAACCGTTATGCTCCCCGCGCCAATTTCCAAGTATTGCAAAAAATCGGAAATGTCTTCAAATGACACCGGAATCGGGATAGCCGCGAGACTTGGACTAACATTGACCATAATCACATCCCCTTCCGGTAACATTACTTTGTTGGCATGTTGAGCGAGCAATCGATACTTGGGATTAATCACCTTGTACGGAATCTTCTTAGCATCATCGATGCTAGCTTCACTCTCAAAACCGAGCTTTGAGAGTTGTTTGACAATCGGACCGCGACTCTCTATTCTCGAGTCCATTTCCATGAGTCTCTTCGGCCACGAGACAAACCCGCCTATAGCATTTTCAACGGTTTGAGCTTCTTCGGTGGGAATTGGCAATTTTGCTTTTTTAATCGAAACCCCCAAAACGGCCACGCGTAAATTTCCTTCCTCCAAAGGTGAGAAATGAACTACGCCTCCATTCATGTATGCTCGCCCATTTGCAACATGAATTGTGCCTCCGAACTCGGTGTCATCAATGAAAAGAAGACACTCGACGCTTTCATCCGAACTCGGTGTCACCGGCGTGGTTGGATTCAAAGAGCAACTAGCACGAACACTATTTGGTTTTTCCACAACAATAGGATCGATCTTCGGACGATCATCAACATCGTCGTGTTCTAAGCGAATCAAGAATTTTATCAATAACTTAATACCAAAACATTTATCTTTAATAAATAGATAAAAAAAATTAAACATACCTAAAGAGACCGCTTCATTGACGTGTTCTTCAACATTTGCCATCTCTTTATCATCAACAACCTTCGCGTTGAGATTCTCTTTCACTTGCTCGACACTAGGCGACTCGACATTAATGCTACCATTTCCACCGAATGCCTTCATCACCAAAGACTTTAACTCGCTCATTTCCCAACGCATCTTCATTACTTCTTCGTTGGGCGTTGGAGGAACAAAGTACTTAAAACGCGACGTGTGTTTGGATTGACCGCAAACTCGCGACGTTCCCAAAGCTTCTTGCAAAACACTCTTTCCCGATTCCGGCAACCATGTCCCTTGCGATGCTTGTTGTGATAACATTTTCTACACATAAAATTATTTGAAAATAAAATTACAAGGTTAATTGTTATAACAAAGGTAAAGAACTTACGATTTTTTCTCCCATCAATTTGTCTTTCTCATCCTTGTAGTTATCTACGTCTTTCATTCGCGAGTCAATCCAAAGTTCCTCTTTCGTAGGCCATTCCCCCGTTTCGTCATGCTAGTAAGAAGTAATTATATAATAAATTAAAAAATAATTGCAACATTTGAAATAACTAAAAGAAAAAAATGAATCTAACCTTTTCTTGATCAAGCTTTCGATATCCATTTCGGCCCGTTCGAGATTTGTACACACTTTTTCCGATATTTGATTTCCCATGTTCCGATGTTTGTTTGAACATTTCGGTTCGTCTATACTCAACAAATGCTATCCAATCTTCTTCGGTGATACTTGTATAGTATTTCAAAATACAAGCCGGTCTCTTTAAGGCGATTGGTTCGTTGATTATGTCTTTGAGTAGATCATTGTATATCTCATGACGAAATAACCTTGCGGCTTCTCCGACTCTCATAAGGCAATCGTGTTTTTGTTCGATAGGAATCGTAAATCCTTCTTGCATTTCGTTCTAAATCCGTTCTTTAATTTGGGCGTTGTCTTTACATCTCCAATCACGCATCGAAAGTGGAACGTGTTCTCTTGCTAACACGCCAAAGTAACTCAACAACTCATCACCCTCTTTACCGATTGGTTGCCCTTTATCATCAAATTGTACCGGGATTTTTTTACCAAGTGTTTTAGCCTTATTAACCCGACCCATAAGAGTGTTTCTTCGTTTTCCTTGTTCATCGGAGTTAAGCGCTAGTTGTCTTCTAATTTTTCTTTTACCACTACCGCTAGAAGTAGAAGTAGTGGACGACATTGAATCTAATAAACAAAATTCAAATCATAATTTCAATTTTCAACTCAAATGTTATCAAAATTTCAACTCAAATGTAACAAAAATCAAATATAAACTCAACTCTAATCACAATATAAACTCAAATCCAATCCGATTCTAAACAAAAACATAATTTCAATCCCAATTCAATCTACTATCAAATATATTTCTCAAATCAAATCAATATCAAACTTCAATTCAATAAACTCAAATCCAATACAATATCTCCTAATTTCAAATCAATATCGAATTCACACTAAATAAGTCCATGTAAAAATGTTCAAAAACATTACCCGGAGTTGGACGAGCACAAGGGCGGCGAAGAGAAGGTGGTGAGGCGAGGTGAGGGCGCGCGGCGAGGTGAGGGACGGAGAAAGAGAGAGGGGCCGAGAGAGAGAGAGTGGTGGCCGGAGAGAGGGGCGGGGCGGCAAGAGAGTGGCGGAGAGAGAGAGGGACGAGAGAGATGTGAGTAGTGGAGATGAGAAGAAATGAGAATGAGAAATGAGAGGGAAAAAAACGCTAAGTATAGATATGAATGGGCGCGGGTAGTTAAAAAAATTTGAAAATTTCAGATTTTAAGACGCTCCTACAACGCTTATTCTAAGCGTTGTAGGAGCTCGCCGCGGCGAAGTGTATTTCTCGCCGCGGCGAGATGATTCTACAACGCTTAGAATAAGCATTGTAGGAGCCTCGCCGCGGCGAAACCAAATTCTCGCTGCGGCGAGCGTTACCCAGAAACGTCTCGTCGCGGCGAAAATGTGCCATCGCCGCGGCGAGGTAACCCTAGATGTCCTCGCCGCGGCAGTATACAATTTCTGCAACGGCGAGACCTTTCTACAACGCTTAAGTAAGCGTTGTAGAAGCCTCGCCGCGGCAAAGGCTAATTCCCGCCGCGGCGAGGAATACATTCGCCGCGGCGGGAATTGTATGATGCCGCGGCGATAGTATATGTCTGGAACATGGTGCTCTCGGTAAGTTTTTCGCCGCGGCGACGACTTGTTCCCGCCGCGGCGCAGGACTCCTGCCGCGGCGGGATTTGTACCTCGCCGCGGCGTGATATGTCGCCGCGGCGAACGCATATTTTTGCTGCGGCGAGGACATTCTACAACGCTTATGGTAAGCGTTGTAGAATGTCTCGCCGCGGCGAAGTAGAAAGTTCGCCGCGGCGAGTGAAACGAGACTGGTGATATAAATTCTCATTTCTGGTCTTTTTCACTTTGAACTCTCTCATAACCTCACTCCAAAAAATTAGGGTAACCTCATTCTAGAGCGTCCTCGTTTACTAGTCTCATCTACACATTCAAATCTTGTAAGTTCTTCTTTAACTTGTTCTAATTGTTTTTCTCTTGATAGTTTACTAATTAGAATTGGGAATTTTTTGTATAATTAGGGTTTTTCTATGAATATGAGAAAGTGGATGTGGGAGAATAGATTGAATGAGATATATCGAAAAGGTGTAGATGAGTTTTGTGATTTTGCTAGAGAGAACATGGTAGATTTGAAATCTATTCGTTGTCCTTGTATTAAATGTGGAAATCATAGACATTTTTCGATTGATGTCATTCGGACCCATTTGTTTGCATATGGAATAATGACCTCGTATCAAAGATGGTTCTACCATGGTGAGATTTTTCGTTCTACAGCAAATGAGGATGATATTGAAGATGATATTGATGATATGTGCGGAATGATGAATGATTTGGAGGACGATTTTGTTGAGCGACCGGAATTGTTTGAGTCCATGATGAATGATGTGGAGACACCATTATATGAAGGGTGTACAAGCTATTCGAAGTTGTCATTTTTAGTTACATTATTTCATTTGAAGGCGTCGGGGGGTTGGACTAACACTAGTTTTACTCTATTGTTGGAAACACTGAAAGAAGCATTTCCGAAAGACAATAAAGTACCTTTAAGTATGTATGAAGCAAGGAAGACTTTGGGTACATTAGGCATGAAGTACGAGAAATTCCATGCGTGCCCAAATGATTGTGTTTTATAAAGACACGAGTATGAAGATCTAGATGAATGTCCGACGTGCAAAGAGTCACGGTGGAAGAAGGGTAAAATTCCATGTAACGGGGTTAAAGGAGTTACAGTTAAGGTACGTACATTTTCATCACTTGATTAGGAAATACATGTAGCTCATATTCATTATTTATTACTGATTTTCGTTAAATATATTTCAGCCGTTATGGTACATTCCTCCAATGCCGTGCTTTCGTCGAATGTTTAATAGTGTCAAACACGCGAAGAACATGGTTTGGCACTCCGAAAAGCGTATCGATGATGGTATGTTGAGACATCCTGCTGATGTTGCACAGTGGAAATCATTCGATTTAGAGTATAAGGATTTCAGTGTTGATACTCGAAATTTGCGCCTTGGTCTAGCTTCTGATGGAATGAACCCGTTCAGCATGATGAGCAGTAAATACAGTGTTTGGCCGGTTATACTTGTGAACTACAATCTCCCTCCAAAGCTATGTATGAAGAGAAAGTTCTTGATGTTAACGCTTTTGATTTCAGGACCGAATCAACCAGGAAATGATATTGATGTCTATTTGGCACCGTTGGTCAATGATTTGAAGATGTTATGGGAGAAAGGGATGGAAGTTAAAGACGCTTACCGTGGAGATTCGTTCAACTTAAGGGCAATGTTAATGTGGACTATTAACGATTTTCCGGCCTATGGAAACTTGTCAGGATACTCTGTGAAATGCTCGATTGGTTGTCCGATTTGCATGAAAGACACATCTTCCATCCGTTTGAAGCATGGTAAGAAAACTATTTTTCTGGGTCATAGAAGATTCTTACCAAGAGATCACTCGTATAGAAGATTGAAACAAGCGTTTGATGGAAATTCAGAAGAACGACCCCCTCCTAGAATTTTGTCTGGTGAAGATGTCTATGAGATGGTTAAAAACGTCAATGAAGTGCTTGGGAAAAGAAAGCGGAGTGCTAGTACTAAAGAATCGTTCAAAGAGAATCCTTGGAAGAAGAAATCGATTTTCTACGACCTTCCTTATTGGAAGACACACTACGTCCGGCATTGTCTGGATGTTATGCACATCGAGAAAAATGTTTGCGAATCGCTTATTGGTACACTTCTTGATGATCCAAATAAATCGAAAGACGGAATACAATCTCGATTGGATCTCAAAGAGATGAATATAAGAAGCATTTTGCATCCCGAGGAGGGGGGTGGGAAAAAAACAAAATTACCACCGGCAAAGTACACTCTAGATCGAAAGGAGAAAAAGAAATTGTGTAACTGGTTTGCTTCTATTAAAGTCCCCGAAGGTCATTCGTCAAACTATAAGAGGTTCGTGTCTTTGAAAGATTTGAGACTTACTGGAATGAAGACGCACGACTGTCATGTGCTGCTACAACAAATGTTGCCTCTTGCTTTGCGAGGAATTGTGCCAAAAGATGTGAGGTTTGCAATATCAAAGATATGTGTATTCTTTAACTCGATTTGCTCGAAGGTCATCGATCCAACTCGATTGGATTTAATGCAGTCAGAATTGGTGAAAACTCTGTGCTTGCTCGAAAAGATCTTTCCACCTTCGTTTTTCGACATAATGATCCACTTAACCGTCCACTTGGTACGTGAAGTGAAATTAGGAGGGCCCGTGTTTTTACGGTGGATGTGTCCAATCGAACGTTATATGAAAGTGTTGAAAAGCTACGTGAAGAACTACAATAGGCCGGAAGGGAGCATAGTTGAAAATTACACAGCAGAAGAGTCGGTTGAGTTTTGTTCTGAGTATTTAGCTAAAACAGACGAAATTGGGTTACCCAAGAATACCAATTTTGATTCAAAAGCTCTATCTAAAGGTATTTTTTTAACACTTTATTTGTTTATTTAAATTATATATGAACATTATTTTTAAGTATTTGTTTCATTATATATAGGTACTTATTCGATCGTCAACCGAAAAGAATGGGAGCAAGCAAGTCTCCATGTGCTACACAACGTTTCCGAGGTCAAGCCATTTGTGGATATTCATTTAAATGAGTTGAGAGTGAATAATCCAAAGAAGGGTAGAAATGAAAAATGGTTGCAAGAAGAGCACAACCATTTGTTTCAAAACTGGCTTGGAAAACGCATATTTATAGAGGCAGGACATTCATCTACGTTGAGTAAACTATCTGGCGGGCCGTCCTCAATGGTTACAAGGTACACTGCTTGGTCTGTTAATGGTTTTACATTTTACACAAGGGAATGAGACAACAAGCATCCCGTACAAAATAGCGGTGTTACATTGTTTGCTGAAGCTTTACATGTTTCGTCGGCAAAAGATAAGAATCCAAAACATGCTTTTATGAAGTATTACGAATACATTGAAGATATTTGGGAACTTGATTATTGCGGGTTGCGAGTCGCATTATTCAAGTGCAAATGGGCAGACAATAATCACGTTAAAGTTGATAATGAAGGAGTTACAATTGTCGACTTTAGACGGATTGGCTACGAGAATGATTCATTTATTTTGGCTTCGCAAGCAAGTCAAGTGTTTTATGTTTCAGATCCAGGAAATCCTGAGTTATCGTTAGTGGTTCATATGAAAGCGAGAAACGGTAACGAAGAAGAAGACGAAGACATGTCTAGCATTCCTCCGTTCACATCAGGATTACCGCCAATTGATCAAGAGGTGGATGATTTTAATGATGACGATGTTTCACATCTACTTCGTAAGGATATAGATCCTATTTTTGTTTGATATTGAACATTTAGATAATGTATTTTCATTTTGGATTTTATGTTATTCTCATGTGGACAACGTTATTTTTCATTCAAAATTTCTCTATACAATGTCATTTACATTTCTCCAACATCGCCGCGGCTGAGTACATCTCTCGCGGTGGCAGGATAATCTCGCCGCGGCGAAATACAAATCCTGCCGCGGCGAGGGACCTTCTACAACGCTTTAACAAGCGTTGTAGAAACCTCGCCGCGGCAACGTATATTCAATGCCGCGGCGAGGTCATTACGCCGCGGCTGGAATATGACCTCGCCGCGGCGAGACAAGTTCTTAAAAAACACAGACTCTCGGTATAAAAATATCAAACTCTCGCCGCGGCGAGATACAAATCCTGCCGCGGCGAGGACCCTTCTACAACGCTTAAAAAAGCGTTGTAGAAACCTCGCCGCGGCAACGTATATTCCATGCCGCGGCGAGGTCATTACGCCGCGGCTGGAATATCACCTCGCCGCGGCGACACAAGTTCTTAAAAAACACAGACTCTCGGTATAAAAAAATCAAACTCTCGCTGCGGCGAAATACAAATCCTGCCGCGGCGAAGACCCTTCTACAACGCTTGGTCAAGCGTTGTAGAAACCTCGCCGCGGCGACATAGAGTCCATGCCGCGGCGAGGTCATTACGCCGCGGCGGGAATATCAACTCGCCGCGGCGAGGATATGTTCTCAAATATGAAGGCTCTCGGTAAGTTTCTCGCCGCGGCTATGTTGTATTTGCGCCGCGGCGACACGTTTTCGCCGCAACGAGAAGAATACGCCGCCGCGGCGAGATTATGTTTTCAAAAATGCATGCTCTCGGTAAGTTTCACGCCGCGGCGAGGTGTAAGTTTCGCCGCGGTGAAGACTTTCTTCAACGCTTTGGAAAGCGTTGTAGAATATCTCGCCGTGGCGAGGTAGAAAACACGCCGCGGCGAGAGTTATACGCCGCGGCGAAATTTCTAAGTCGCCGCGGCGAGATTAGAATAGAATCACCTCACCCTACACATTTTTACTTTCTTTCCCATTTTAAACTTGGTTTTCAACAGAAAAATTATCATTCAAATAAAAAACTATCACACATTCAGATTTCACAATTTTTAAATATTAATCAAGTGTCAAACACACATTAACTAAAACACGAGTCTTAGACATAAACAAACCATGCGAGTCTTAATTTAAATTTAAAATGAAGCTTAAACAAACCAAACGAGTCTTGAATTTAAAATTTAAAGTTGGTGTTGTTTGTTTAGTCGTCATTCGGTGGTGGTGGTGGTGGTGAGTGCGCCGGATATTGAGGAGGTGCCATATGCGGTGGCCACTGTGGTGGTGGGTACGGATAATCGGAGTATTGAGGATATGGAGGAAATAACACCTGGTTCTCTTGGTTGATGTCCCACTGAGAGTAGAGATCGTTCAGTTGGTTGATGTGAGAGGCGCCATACTCCGCTTGTTGGTGCATGTACTGTTGCGTGTGTTGGAACCCGCCGACGAGATAGTTGGAGCATTGAGCTATGTAGTCGATGGTGGCGGGGTCGACTACCGGAGGTGCTGGTAAGAACAATCGAGGCTCGTTGACTGGTGGTCCCTCTTCCCCTTCCTCCTCCTCATCCTCCGCTTCCTCCTCTTGTGGTTCCTCCCTAATCTTGTAGCGATCGATGATGTTATTCGTAATAGGCCCCATAGGAGCCTTGATCGTATCCCTTTTCGAGCGTCCTACCCCCGCATTTGTACAAAGGCCGGTAATGATCGATGGATATGGCAAACCGTGTCGTTCATTAGTATAGTCAAGACTCTTCATCCAATTGTAGATGAATCGACCGACGTTGATAGAATGACCTTTTATGATGCAGAACAACACCTGGATATGGCCTTCGTCAAGAGTGGTGAAGTGCTTGATCGGATAAAGGCGAGCGCAAACAAAGTAAATCCAAGCTTTAGCAATCCTGGTGAGTTGGTCACGCTTGAGTACCCTTTTCCCTTTTTCAAGGACCCAATCCTCTCCTGGAATGCACAGCAACCTCGCCATCTCCTCGTGGCTGCAAGTTCTCAACCATTCCCGATAGCCTTCATTCTCGAAAGGCACATCTGGGGTCCCAAGCAAATCGTTGATCGCTTCGATGCTCACATCGACCTTTTTACCTCGGACCGTCACAACATCTCCATTGTGATCTGGTAAGTTTGCGTAGAATTCGTACACGAAGTTTAAGTTCGTCTCGAACTCGGGAACGGCACAATACTTCACCCATTCATGACCAAGAATACTGTTGCGGATTGACACTCCTATCTCGGTGTTAGAGCTCAGATTGAATCCCCGCTCAGGGATCACACTGAGCGACGATATTTTGTCGTAACGATCCTCTGCGGCCTTGCTGGTGAAGATATTCGTGTTATAATCTGCTTCAGGGGACGATTGACGAGCTCGCTTACTTTTACTTTTACTAGGACCTTTGGAAGTGCTCGGAGCCGTGGCGCCCGCCGGATTTTTTGTTCGAACCATTTTTCACCTTCACAAAGCATAACCATAAAAAATTCAATCTCGACATCTACAATCAACATAACCATTTTAAATACTAACAATGTCACAACAATCACAAATTCTATATCAATTCCAACTTCATTTAAACATAACAATATCAAATTCATAAACAATTCCATTCTAACACAAATTCTAACTCAAATTCATTCTAACACAAATTCTAACTCTAATTCATTCTAACACAAATTCTAACACAAATTCTAACATCTCAAATTCATTCTAACACAAATTCTAACTCAAATTCATTCTAACACAAATTCTAACTCAAATTCATTCATAATAAAATAACAAACCCTAATTTTGTTAAATCAATAACCACCTTAAATCAATAACCCTAATTTTGTTAAATCAATAACCACAACATGCAACTCGGGGAAATAACATGAAATCCATATTCAAAAACACGAAATCCATATCAACAACACGAAATTAAATCAATAACCACCTTAAAAACTTAGAAAATCATAACTTTAAAAAGAGAGTGAGAGGCGGTGAGAGAGAGAGAGAGGCGCGAGAGAGTTGGGCGGCGAGGACGTGGCGAGCGAGAATGGCGGCGAGGATGTGGCGAGCGAGAATGGCGGCGAGGACAAGGCGACGGCGAGAAATCGGGGCGGCGAGGACGTGGCGAGGGAATTTGGAAGAGAAAATGAAGACAGAGTCGGCCGAAATAGTTTGTCTCGCGTTTGTATTTTGAGGAAAATGAGAAAAAAAACTGAAAACTGGTTTATATAGTAAAAACCTAAAAACCTCGCCGCGGCGAGAAGATCCTACAACTGATATTCTAACCGTTGTAGGATCATCTCGCCGCGGCGGGAGTCCTACATCGCCGCGGCGAGGCAGTTTCATAGAAAACTGCTAGGCCACGGTATCCTTCTCGCCTCGGCGGAGTATATTTCCAGCCGCGGCGACATAATCTCGCCGCGGCGAGGGAGGACCATCGCCGCGGCGACTCTATTCTACAACCCTTTAAAAAAAGCGTTGTAGAATGCTGCGCCGCGGCGAGGTTTAAATCGTGCCGCGGCGAGGTCCATCCTTCTACAACGCTTTGAAATTGCGTTGTAGAAAGGTTTCGCCGCGGCGAAAATCACATGGTGCCGTGGCGAAGGTTCTACAACGGGTTGTTTTAACGTTGTGGGAAATCTGAAATTTAAGTTCTTCTACAACGCTTTTGTAAATCGTTGTAGAATCTCGGTGTTTCTACAACGCTTATGGAAGCGTTATAGAAACACTATGTTTCTACAACGCTTATATTAAGCGTTGTAGAATCCCTAGTTTCTACAACGGTTATGTTAAGCGTTGTAGAATCCCTAGTTTCTACAACGCTTATGTTAAGCGTTGTAGAAAGTGGGTTGTATAATCCAACATTTGTAGTAGTGAAGAGATCATAATTTGAAGTCATGCTGAAATTAATAAAATACAAGTACATAAATTACTATTGAAAAGAAAAACATTCATCATATAAATTTAGGAAATAAAAAACATAATGCATAAGCACGGGGAAAAATACTAAAGATTTAAAAGACCCAGTTTTTTATATTCCAAGGTAATTCAACTAATAGTCACAGTCCGTTTCACTCTGGTGACGTAACAGAGTGCACCTAGTAAAAATGAGAACCATCTTAGATTAGTGAACAATCACATTACATGTACCTTCATAACTATGCTCACTAACTACCATTTTAATAGGAATCGTTGGCCACATGAGCAACCACCGGTTGGCTCATGCATGAGTCGACCCAACATTTCAGTGAAAAAATTCTAGCCCATATGCACTAGCGTAACTAGTACATGCAGAGATCAACCCTCCCACCTATCGTCAGAGACACAACCTTGATATTGGAATCAGAAAAGCCCTTCCGAATGGAGCTGACCACCATGTTTAGAAAACCGTCAGTCACGAGGGGATCTTTCATCCTCACGGTGTTGTGTCAATGTTGGAGGCCTAAGACTCAATATAATTTTAGTATTTTAATTTCCTAGCATTAACTTTAATCTAGGTGATACACTCGTGTTTACTAAATCATATTAAAAGCACGACTGATTCTAAGCTACCCTTAAAAACAATAAGTTTCGATATAGCTTAGTGATTAGGAAAAATGTGACATTCTAGTCTTGATTATCCTAATAGTATTCCTTCACGGAAAAGCTCCAATTGGAGAAGGTGAGACACTAGGTCTTCTTAAGTACCTCTCAGCTTAGCCTCTTATCGGCTTGGTGACAAAGCTCTCCGATCCGTTCAACTCATTCATTAATTAACTATCCTAATCCAATTAGACAATTTTAATGAATGAAAGCCCATGACAACCATACACATACGATACAAGATCTAAGTTATAGCATACAAGCATGGAAAAGCAATTAAATAAACAAGCATAGCAAGCATGGGTTGATTCGTGTTGATCGTATCCTAATTGACTCTTATAAAGTAAATCAAGATGAGCACAATCATATTGGCCCATGGATTCAATTGGGCCCATTCTTATGTCCCTTAGAAAAATAAATCAATATCAAAATATAAATTCATTCAAACCATATTAAATTTAATCACATGAACGAATCAATTAATTAATTAAATCGACTAGCTCTGATACCAATTGTCGGGGATGATTCCCCCATATAACCATATTAATGCGGAAAAGTAATTAATTACGCTAATCATGAGCTAATTAATTCAATGATTATATGACAAGATCTAGATTTACGTTAATTAAATTTTATTCGAGAGCATATATGTCAAGCAACCGAAATAAGAGTAAACGAGTACTTACATTGATTTTCGGTTCACGAATTGAAAGCTTTCACAATCCGTCTTCGTCTTGAACGTACAAGCCTCCACACGATCAAATAAGGAACTCTCCTTCAAGGACTCGATGTGATGACACCTTAGTCTTCCGAAACGTAATCTCCGAGACGAATAAGAAAGATGAGTGGGCACAGTCTTTATCTCACTAGATCACAAAACTATGTGTTTCGAGATCTCTCTCTTATTTTACTAAGAATGGAAACGAATTTCCGAGGGGAGGGAGAGGAAGATGCACGGCGAAGGGAGGCTAGTGATGCATGAAATTTTCACAAAATAATTCCTCATTTTTGCCTTCTCATGAAGGAGATATTCATGGAATCTTCCAGAATATTTTATTTCCTTTTATTGTATTCACACTAGTGGATTAAATCTAGGCCATTGGATCTCAACAAGTGAATCCTACTTTTTCTCTCATCCATCAGATCAATATCTATGGGATATTATTCTCTATTTAAATAGAGAATATATTATTTAGTGAGAGAATAAAGGAGAATATATTATTTCCCTTTAAATATATTCTCATATATTCTCCTAAATACTTTCCTTTAAATAAGGAGAAAATATAGGACAATATCTTATATTATTCTTTCTCCTTTTTTTAAACAACTAAAGAGAAAATATTGGTAAATACCAATATTGAAAAAGTCGAATTTTAGGCACACGGCCAAGGGGGATTTGCGCAACTCCGATGCCGAAATTCCCAAATCCGATTTTCATATTTTGTGCAAGGCCCAATTTCTTAAAATCCAATTAATCATTTATTTACTTCGTCCATAAATAAACAAATAATTAATAATTGTTTATTTACTTGATCAAACAATAAATAAACAATTCTACCATAAATATTTATTTAATTCTGCGAATACTCGTTTTCCAGAATTAATGTTGTCAATCACAATTACAACAAGTGAGATTAATAATGATAAACATTATTATACGAAAGTTCTTATCCGCCTTTATCAGACCCGAATCGGGACTATGGACCTAGTAATAGAAGCTTAACAAATCCGATGAAAAAGACGAAATAGTCCTTTCTCTTTTTCCATCAATTCGTTTAATCTTGGTCAAATACTCCACCTTGTAAGCCAAGACTGAACTCTCCTTTATACTAGAATTATATTTACTCATCGTGACGAGTGTCCACTGATATAGTCAGTTCGTGATCAAGATCCTCCAGGTTCAACCCTTGTCAAGAGAAGTCAATTTTTCGGTTATACTTCTGTTGATACATATCAGCCCTAAGCATTGTTGCTTCCCCAGCGAAAGATTCTTTCGAACGTTACTTACTTCTAAAGTGCGCGCAATCTATCGGTTCTGGAATCAACCCTTAGGTGAGAGAACATTAACCTTCTTTCAGGAAGGCTGGATTCCATATCTGTAAATCATTTCCCACTCGAATTATGCTCTGAAAAAACTCCCAAGACATAAGCTGTGATTAGCATGAGTAGCCTTTTAGCGAATGAGTCAAAGAGCTTAGTAACATAACCCAGTGTCCATGATCACTTCAGGATTTAGATCACGTCTCACTGTGACCATCATAGTGGCCTCGGTTAGTGTGTCGTAATGATCCTTAAACGACACATCTACACCAAGACCTGTACGGGTCGCACACTTACCACAAGTGTAGAATGCTCCCACATAGTGATCAGCCTTCACCCATGTGTTCCACATCTTTGACTTTAGATATAGTTTTCCAGGCGTATATCAGTCATCGACCATGTTTTAGCACACCGCCCAAACTCAGGTGCCCAACACGTGACTCAGTTAGATACGGAGGCTATGGAATAATGAATGTTTAATAACTCTCATTAAATAAGAAATAACGCTTTCAATTCAAATAGATAATAAATGTCAAACTTTATTTTATTAATAATTTCAACGAGAATTTACATAAGTATCTTCTCGTGGGCAAGAATTCCTAACAGATGCATGTATGAAGAATGGTCTTTTTTACATTTATCCCACTCAACCTTCCATTTTAGACACCGAAATAGATAATGATCTTATTAGGAACCGAAGAGGATCAAACTTTCTGAGTCTAACAAAATCAACATACCTCTGGCACTTAAGACTTGGTCATATCAGTCTAGATAGGATTAAGAGACTTGTGAGGGACGGTCCACTCCAAGCCTCTGCAATAGGTTCACTACCTACATGTGAATCCTGCATAGAAGGAAAAATGACTAAGCGACCTTTCTCCGATAAAGGTAGAAGAGCCACTGAGCTGCTAGAACTAGTACATTCTGATGTATGTGGTCCGCTGAGCCAACAGGCGCGTGGTGGATACGAATACTTTGTCACATTCACCGACGATTACTCAAGATACGGTTTTGTCTATTTTCTCAAACACAAATCCGAGACCATTAACGTATTTAAGGTCTTTAGGGCTTTAGTGGAAAAGCAAACTGGCAAAGTGATCAAAACACTTCGATCTGATCGAGGTGGTGAGTATATGTCTGGAGAGTTCGATGACTTTCTTAAAGAAGAAGGAATCGCTTCTCAGCTTACCGCACCTGGCACACCTCAACAAAACGGAGTGTCAGAGAGAAGAAACCGAACTCTTATGGAGATGGTTATATCAATGATGAGTTACTCATCACTCCCTCTTTCCTTTTAGGGATATGCCCTCGAAACAGCCGCCTATATTCTGAACCAAGTTCCGTCCAAAACGGTCCCTGGTACTCCTTATGAACGATGGACTGGCCGTAAAGTGAATCTTGGCCGCATAAAAATTTGGGGTTGCCCTGCACACGTGCTAAGGCAAAAGACTATCAAGTTGGCTACTAGGTCAGAAATGTGTTTGTTCGTTGGATATCCAAAGGAAACCAAAGGTTTTACTTTCTATAGTCCTGAGGACGATAAGACTTTCTTAGCACGAATGCTCGTTTCCTTGAGGAGGACTTTATGAAGGATGCAAAACCTAGAAGAAAAATTGTGCTTGAAGAAAAGTTGGGTGAGGAAGCTTCTACCTCATCTGTAAGAACTGTTCTTACCCCAACTGAAACACAACCTAACTCATCAGAATCTTGTCAAGTAGTACTTCGACGTAGTGGGAGGGCTACTCAAAAGCCTGACAAGTACATGTCCTATGGAGACTCGCTCGTAGCCGTCTCTGACATGGATGATCCTGTTTCCTATAGCCAAGCGATGGCTTGTTCTGAATCAAACCTTTGGCTTGACGCCATGAAAGTTGAGATGCACTCGATGTATGTCAACAAATTCTGGAAACTTGCAGACTTTCCTGAAGGGATTAAACCCATAGGGTGTAAGTGGATATACAAGAAGAAAAGGGGTCCTGATGGGAACATCGAGACGTTCAAAGCACGACTTGTAGCGAAGGGTTATACCCAACAAGAAGGGATTGACTGTGAAAAAATCTTCTCGCCAGTCGCGATGCTTAAATCCATCCGCATACTCCTATCCATAGCTGCAGCTCTCGACTATGAGATCTGGCAAATGGATGTCAAGACAGCCTTCCTGAATGGCAATCTTGACTAGCGCATTTGCATGGCTCAACCAGACAGTTTCGTGGAAGAAGGTCAAGAGACCAAGGTTTGTGAATTGCTTAAGTCCATTTATGGATTAAAGCAAGCATCTAGGTCATGGAATATTAGATTCGATGAAACTGTAAAGAGCTTCGGCTTTGAACAGTCAATAGATGAGCCTTGTGTCTACAAGTTAATACACGAAGGCAAAGTTGTGTTTCTTGTACTATATGTCGATGATATACTACTCATTGGTAATGACATGGGTAAGTTATATGAGGTTAAGGTCTGGCTAGCAAAGCAATTCGACATGAAGGATCTAGGAGAAGCCGCGTACATTCTGGGGATCCAAATCTTTCAAGATAGGAAAAATCGGACCATGTCGCTCTCTCAAGCATCTTATATTGATAAGGTGATGGATCGCTTCTCGATGCAAGACTCCAAGAAGGGCCAAACACCCTTTAGGCATGGAGTCTCACTCTCTAAGGACCAGTCTCCCAAGACTGCACAAGAGATTGAAGACGTGAGGAAAATTCCTTACGCCTCTGCCGTAGGAAACCACATGTATGCTATGCTTTGCACTAGACCTGATATGTGTTTCGCCGTTGGCGTAGTTAGCCGTTTCCAATCCAACCCTGGACCCGAGCACTGGATTGCTGTGAAGCATGTTCTTAAGTATCTTCGAAGAACTAGGAACTTGATGCTTACATACTCAGGTACTGACCTGACTATGACGGGACATACCGACTCCGATTTTCAAGCGGATAAGGATTTAAGGAAATCCACTTCGGGATCTGTGTTCATCCTTAATGGTGTAGCTGTTGTGTGGAGGAGTATTAAGCAATCTTGCATTGCTGACTCCACAATGGAAGCAGAATATGTGGCTGGTTGTGAAGCATCCAAAGAGGCTGTATGGCTTAGAAAATTCCTTAAGTATTTGGAAGTTGTTCCAAACGTCGACGAGCCCATGACCCTTTATTGTGATAATAGTGGGGCTGTCGTTAACTCAAAGGAACCTCGAAGCCATAAGCGCTCTAAATATATTGAGAGGAAATACCATTTGATTCGAAAGATCGTGCAGCGCGAAGACGTGGAAGTGAAGAAGATCTCAACGGTGGATTAGGCATGAAGCCCTAGCGAACAAGGTCTTCGACCAACATCGAGAGGGATTAGGCATGAAGGACTAAACACATCTTCTTTGAGTCAAGTGGGAGTATGTTGTCAATGGTGCCCACAAGAAGAGTTGTAGTCTTTATATTGTACATTTGATGTAATAAAGGCTCATGAAGACTCTTACTTGTAATTGCTTATTCATTAATAAAAAGTTGAAACGTTCATTCATTCTTCCTTGTCTGTTTGAAGCTTTATGATAAAGCATTAGTCTTTAGTCCATAAACAAACTAAACAACTTACGAAGAGACAAATGTGGATTTGCATGAACAAACTCTTCGTAGTTTGCTTAAAACGATATATTCGCAATCTAAGGGTCAAAGGACTATTGACCTCAGTACGATTGTTAGGAGAATCTATGATTTCTGGTTATGGGGCATTGGGAGTTGGAGACTCTATAGTTCTTCTAGGTATCTTCCGAAGGTACTGAATTGACCAGTGCACTTCTAGAGACAAAATAAGAACAAACCATTTAACCTCATATCTCTCGAAGTCACTACGTATGAATTGCAGCGTGCTTACCTTAATCCTGAAATGAGACATGCCAATTCACAGTTTACGTATTCTCATTTGAGAAAGTCAGAGTTCGGACTCACTATGTGTTTCCGAACAGGGCCTATTGGTGATGTACTAAGTTGTGAGAATGTCATGAGTAACTTTGTGAAGTTCTCATAGATATGGAATTCATGTGAAATGCAATGTATATCACCTCATGCTTTGTTCCTTGGAGTGTGAATAAATGAACTGGCCAGTGTCCAAATTGAGTCTTGACTCTTTTGGATGAAACAATGTGACTTGTTAGCTCCTCGTTAATACATTGTTTCTAACTTATTCACAAGCGACAAATGAGTTGAGGAAATAATAGCTAGAAGGGTAAAATGGTAATTTTGTAAATCTCGACTAGCTGATGATATTCATGAAGGGTAAACACTGATAATATTATGTGGATCCACTCATTACAATTAGGTTGAATTCTTGAGTAGAAAATAAATTCATTTGAACCGAGAGATTTTTAGTGTCAACTCTTTAGTGGAGTCAGTTGACATTAAGCTAAACTTGGAAAAGGTTTTGTGAACTTTTGAGTCCAAGTGTTTAGCTCAAGCTTTGTTCATTTGGATCCATGAGGTCACTGTCACGAATCACATCGAGTAGGAATAGTTAAACTGGAAGCTAAGTCAAAACAAGAACGAAAATTGTCAAAAGGGTATTTTTTTTCTTTCGAGACATAGCAGGAAATGAATGTCAATAAATTTTTTGACAAGGTCATTTGATGACTTAATGTCACTCGGCCAAATTAGATTAATTGGGCCTTGTTGATTAATTTCATTTCATAAGAATTTATTGAAAATTCGTAATGGCCCTTTCTCATGTTGTCATGAACAAATGAAGAAGCTTCTAGAAGCTCCTTATAGAGTGATGTTGGCACCTACTACCCAAGAGAAAAGAGAGAATATTTTGTGCATAAATGTATCAAGATACTTGCCAAAAGAAAAAGAGGAAACAAATTTCCTCAAAGAGGCAAGAGGGAAATCGGCCAAGAGAGCCAAAGGCAAGGCAAAGAACAAAAAAGGAAACAAATCCAAGCCTTCTAGAAGGCTGCCTTGGCCGTGTGACTTAAGTGGGAAGGAGGCAATATTTGCTCATGAATATGTGATATTCTATAAAAGAGGAAACTACCTTATTGAAGGTGAGACCTCTCCTATAAATAGGGGCCTCATTCCACACATTTCATTCATCCAAAGTTTTAGAGATCGAGAGCTTCTCTCTCTAGACTTGGCCGCCCCTCTCCTCTCTCTCTCTATTCAATTTCGTTTTTATTGTTTTGGCACCTAGGTCCTCATTTGACCTAGTGTTTAGCTCTGCGACTTCAAGACTCGTTCTTAAGTCATAGTGTTTAAAAGTGCCCACACACTAATTCCTTTTTATCTTGAGTGATTTAGTGATAGAAACTTTCGTGGTTCCCCGAGTTAACGAGGAAAGGAAGAGAGACGTGTTGTGAGGGAGACGAGCTTTGCAAAATTTTTCAAAAGCTTCTCAAGGTTCAAGCTTCTAGACAGGTTAGTAACCATTTATGCTCATATTAGTTTTTATTTACATGTGCTTGCTCTTTGTGTAGGTTAGTAAAAACTGTTTTACTTGAAAAAGAAAAATTTTAAAATTCCGCCGCTTTCCGAAGTGTTAAACTTTTTCTTAAAACCCTAGATCGATTCCAACAAATGGTATCAGAGCTATGGTCAAATATTAGCATGTACATGTATTTAAAAATATGAGCTTGAAAATCGTTTTCGAAAGTTTACTAATTTTGTGACAAGTTAGAATTGTTATCTTAGATTTTTTTTTTAATTTATTGCTCTTGCCTTTAAATTAAAAATCATGTTGATTTTCTATGAGTTTGGGATGATATTAAAACACATTAAAATAAGTTCTAAAAGTTTTTAATTTTTTATATTGAAAAACGTGTTTTAAAGGTTTGAGAATTTTCGAGTAAAATTTTGTGACTAGTTTTGTTATCTTGCTAGTTTCTTATTTTTACTTGAATCGTTTTATGCTTGTTGTTATTTATTTTATGCCTTGTTATTACCTTGCTAATAAAACAAAAATAAAAGCTTTAACAACCTTCATAAAACGTTCCGTTACACTCGATTCTTTTTCGCACCTAAAAAGGACCAAGCTTTAATTATTTCTTTTTCTTCGAGCTGGAGTAAAACCCGCAGTAAAAGTGGCATAACTCTCTGCTCAGAAATCTAAATTTAATGATTCTTGAATCAAATTAAAGATCTGTCTGTCCTCTGTCCAATTCCACCGGTTTCGGCTCAAAAGGACATCGGAGCCGCCAGTTATGACGATTTTACTCCGAGGTGCGCTGCTGTTCCGAAAGTCCAGTTTTTTAGAATTCCGGATTTTCAGCCCCACTACCATGAGTTATAAAACTCTAAGGAGAAAAATTTCTTGAGCAAAAATGTTTTTCATATGATTATAAACATGACGTGTAAGATTAAAATGTTTTGATTTTTGAAAGTTGAATTGAAATTGAATTTTTACAAAACTAGTTTGAATTTTGAAAAACCGTTTTCGTTTTCAAACTTGAAAAATATTTTGTCATCCAAATCAAATAAATTTTCAAAATGTTTTCAAAACTATATCTATATCACATATGTTCAAAATCTATATGCTCTTGAAACCCTAGATCAATTCCAACAAATGGTATCAGAGCTATGGTCAAAGATATGCATGTACATGTATTTAAAAATATGAGCTTGAAAATCGTTTTCGAAAGTTTACTAATTTTATGACAAGTTAGAATTGTTTTCTTAGATTTTTTTTTAATTTATTGCTCTTGCCTTTAAATTAAAAATCATGTTGATTTTCCATAAGTTTGGGATGTTATTAAAACACATTAGAATCAGTTCTAAAAGTTTTTATGTTTTTATATTGAAAAACGTGTTTTTAAGTTTGAGAAAATTTCGAGTAAATTTTGTGACTAGTTTTCTTGTCTTACTTGAATCGTTTTATGCTTGTTGTTATTTCTTTTATATCATGTTATTACCATGTTAATAAAACACAAATAAAAGCTTTAACAACATCCTAAAACGTTCCGTTACACTCGATTCTTTTTCGCACCTTAAAAGACCGAACTTTAATTATTTCTTTTTCTATGAGATGGAGTATAACCCCCAGTAAAAGTGGCATAACTCTCTGCTCCGAAATCAAAATTTAATGATTCTTGAATCAAATTAAAGGTCAGTCTGTCCTGTTTCCAATGCCACCAGTTTTGGGTCAAAAGCATATTGGAGCCGCCAGTTATGCTCATATTAGTTTTTATTTACATGTGCTTGCTTTTTGTCTAGGTTAGTAAAAACTGTTTTACTTGTAAAATAAAATTTTTAAAATTCCGCCGCTTAACGAAGCGTTAAACTTTTTCTTAAACCCTAGATCAATTCCAACATCATATGCCGCCATTGCATTCCTGCGTGAATTGTGACAAAAAACGCCGCGCAATTGGACAATGCCCGGGTTAGAGAAATCTGCGCCCAACTAGGGATCTGCAAGACATTTTGTTCCCGCAACACCCACATGCTAATGGCCAAGTGGAAGATGTCAACAAGATGATAAAAACAACCTCAAGAAAAAGCTTGAGGCCAAGAAGGGCGCCTGGGCTGAGGAGCTACCGTTCATCCTAGGGCCTACCGAACGACTGTTCGAAACGCCACTGGAGAGACCCCCTTTTTCCCTAGCTTTCGGGGTTGAGGCAGTGGTCCCCGTGGAAACCGAGGTCCCCACTTACCGAGTCGACACTATCGATGAGGGAGAAAATGAAGAGGCCATGTGCCTCGAACTGGATCTAATCGACGAGAAAAGATTCGAGGCTCTCACCCGACTCGCCGCACAAAAGTGTAAAGTCGAGAAATAATACAATGCCAAAGTCAAGAGGCGAATCTTCGCCTTCGGGAGCCTTGTACTCAGACGCGTGTAGAGTTCGCCAAGTCATACATGAAGAAACCTATTACATCGAACATACGGACGGGACCCCGATCTGACATCCTTGGAACGCCGAACACTTGAGGTAGTACTACCAGTGACAAACAATTCCCCCATTTATTGCTTTGATTTCCCTGATTTCATAAGGCCCACGCGCCAATGTTTAAGGATGTTATCTATTCGAAAAAATAATAAAGTTTGAGGTTTTTCTCTTTTCAAAATTCTGCTTTATTAAGTTTTTAGTCATCAAGGCGTGACCTGTACAATAAAAACTTGGGGGCTTAGGAAGCTCCAGACTTCGACGGCCCTTCGATCATATCAGTTTGAGTAAAGTCGTCGACCTAACTCGACGGCTCTTCGGTCGCCAATTGGCATGAAGCGAGAATTCCAGATACACGCTTAAGTCTCATGCACACACACGGGAAGACATGCTTAAGAAAATTTCCAAATACATGCTTAAGTCTCCCTCACACACACGGGGATACAGGCTTAAGAAGCTCGAACCCCGACGGCCCTTCGAGCATACGGGTTTGAGTGAAAATGTCGGCCTTCCCAGTGTACCCCTTCATCCATGCTTAAGTCCCCCAAACACACACATGGATACAGACGTAGGAAGCTCGGACCCCGACGGCCCTTCGTGCATAGGAGTTCGAGTGAAACCGTCGGCCTTCCCGGCGTGCCGTAAGTCGCGTAAAGGCGCAAGTGAAAGTCGTCACCCCCGACGCACTTAAGTTGCGTAAAGGCACTGCCTCAAACCCTAACGGCCAAATCTGAGCCATACACCTTCGGTCGCCAATGGCACGAAACACACGGTTTTGAGTAAAATCGTTGGCCTAACCCGGCTTGCCTTAAGTCGCGTCAAGGCGCAGGTACCGGTGGCTGGGCTACTCCCTCCGCCACATACATACGTTCGGTCGCCCAAGGCACGAACTCTAAGTCGTCGGGCCACATCCGGCGCAATACATACGTTCGGTCGCCCATGACACGAACTCTAAGTCTCCGGGCCAAATCCGACGTAATAGATACATTTGGTCGCCCATGGCACAAACACAAAGTCGCCGGGCCACATCCGGCCCAATACATACGTTCGGTTGCCTATGGCACGAACTCTAAGTCGCCGAGCCACATCCGACGCAATACATAAGTTCGGTCACCCATGGCACGAACTCTAAGTCACCGGGCCACATCCGGCACAATATATATGTTCGGTCGTACATGGCACGAACTCAAAGTCGCCGAGCCATACCCGGCGCAACACAAACGCTCGGCTTCCAATGGCGCGAGCACGAAGCCCCCGAGCTATACCCGGCTCGACATCTTCGATCGCCAAATGGCACGAAACAAAGTTGTTGGGCCACAGCCAACTTTCAGCACGCTAAGCCGTCGGCCTAACCCGACCTACCGATATCGCCTTTTAATATGGGTCAGTTAATCACAGCAAGTTACCCCTAACAACAAATACTGAGCAACGCCTGACCAGGCACGAACACCTCCCGCCTCGAATGTTAAACAACGACGAGTCATAACGCTGAACGAGCGGAGGTTGAATCACGACTAGGGACACAAACTTTCCAAAACTATTGGCAAGGGCACAAGTCCTCCTGTTGGAATTGATCTAGGGTTTAAGAAAAAGATTAAACGCTTCGGGAAGCGGCGGAATTTTAAAAAATTTCTTTTCGAGTAAAAACAGTTTTTACTAACGTAGACAAAGAGCAAGTACATGTAATTAAAAACTATTATGAGTATAGAAGTTTACTAACCTTTCTTGAAGCTTGAACTTTGTAGAAGCTTTTGGAAAGTTTGCAACGCTCGTCTCCTCGCAGCACGTCTCTCTTTCTTTCCTCGGCACCTCGAGCAACCACGATAGTTTCTATCACTAAATCACTCGAAATAAAAGGAATCAGTGAGTGGGCACTTTTAAACACTACGACTTAAGAACGAGTCTTGAAGTCGCAGAGCTAAACACTAGGTCGAGTGAGGACCTAGGTGCCAAAGCAAGAATAATCGAAAATAAACTTGAGAGAGAGAGAGAGGATTTCGGCCACAAGTTCTAGAGAGAGAGTCTCTCAAATCTCTTAAACTTGGATGGAATGAAATGTGAGGAAATGAGGCCCCTATTTATAGGAGAGGTCTCACCTTCAATAAGGTAGTTTCCTCTTCTATAGAATATCACATATTCATGAGCCAATTTCCTCTTTTTCCCTTTGAGATACTCGGCCAAGGATGCCTTCTAGAAGGCTTGGATTTGTTTCCATTTTTGTTCCTTGCCTTCCTTTTTCTCAACTTGGCCGATTCCCTACAAGCATGTGTGGGAAATTTGTTTCCTCTTTTTCTTTTGGCAAGTATCTAAATACATTTATGCACAAAATAAACTCTCCTATTTCTCTATAGGGTAGGCGCCCAACATGTCTCTAGAAGGAGCTTCTAGAAGCTTCTTCATTTATTCATGAGAACATGAAAAAGGCCCATTAAGAATTTTCAATAAAATTCTTATGAAATGAAATTAATTCACAAGGCCCAATGATCAAGTCATGGCCGAGTGACATTAAGTCATCAAATGAACTTGTCAAAAAATTTATTGACATTCATTTCATCCTATGTCTCAAAAGACAAAAATACCCTTTTGACAATTTTCGTTCTTGTTTTGACTTAGCTTCCAGTTTAACTATTCCTATCGATGTGATTCGTGACAGTGACCTCATGGACCTAAATGAACAAAGCTTGAGCTAAACACTTGGACTCAAAAGTTCACAAACCTTTTCCAAGTTTAGCTTAATGCCAACTGACTCCACTAAAGAGCTGACACTGAAAATCTCTCGGTTCAAATGAATTTGTTTTCTACTCAAGAATTCGACCTAATTATAATGAGCGGATCCACTGAATATTATCTATGCTACCCTTCATGAATGTCATCAGCTAGTCGGGATTTACTAAATTACCATTTTACCCTTCTAGCTGTTATTTCCTCAACTCCTTTGTCGCTTGTGAATAAGTTAGAAACAATGTATTGACGAGGAGCTAACAAGTCACATTGTTTCACCCAAAAGAGTCAGGACTCAATTTGGACACTGGCCAGTTCATTTATTCACACTCCAAGGAACAAAGCATGAGGTGACATACATTGCATTTCAGCAATCTTGTACATGAATTCCATATATATGAGAACTTCACAAAGTTACTCATGACATACTCACAACTTAGTACTTCACCAATAGGCCCTGTTCGGAATCACATAGTGAGTCCGAACTCTGACTTTCTCAAATGAGAATACTAAGGTGTGAAATGGCATGTCTCATTTCAGGATTAAGGTAAGCATGATGCAATTCATACATAGTGACTTCGAGACATAAGAGGTTAAATGGTTTGTTCTTATCTTGTCTCTAGAAGTGCACTAGTCAATTCAGTACCTTTGGAAGATACCTAGAAGAATTATAGAGTCTCCAACTCTCAATGCCTCATAACCAGACATCATAGATTCTTCTAACAATCGTACTGAGGTCAATAGTCCTTTGACCCTAAGATTGCGAATATATCGTTTTAAGCAAACTACGAAGAGTTTGTTCATGCAAATCTACATTTGTCTCTTCGTAAGTTGTTAAGTTTGTTTATGGACTAAAAGACTAAGGTTTTATCATAAAGCTTCAAACAAAGAAAGAATGAATGAACGTTTCAACTTTATTAATGAATGAATAGGCAATTACAAGCAAGAGTCTTCATGAGACTTTATTACATCAAATGTACAAAATAAAGATTACAACTCTTCTTGTGGGCACCATTGACAACACCTTCGAGCCATAGCAGCTTACACAGAAGGCATATACGAGCGAAATCGCTCAAAACAAGATATCATTCGACTTGAAGGCAACAAAATATCTCATAAATAAAAAAGAGCCACCTTTCCGAATCTAATAAAAAATGCGCTAAATGCAAATGCGCCAAAATAAAATAAGGTCTTGAAAAAGGAAAAGCAAAGCGCTAAACATACGAGCTATATAAATGAAAAGAGCCACTTGGCTCACGATGCACCCTCGTCAAGAGGGGGAAACAAGGTGTCGAAGAAATCAAAGGTAACCCCCCGGGCCTCGTTCTCGGTTGCAGCCGCCTTCTGACATTCCACCGCTCCGGCTCGACGGGCCTCCTCGGTCCCGATATCATAGTCGTCTTGCAAGTTGGATGCTCATCGCTCCGCCTCTGCAAGCAGACAAGAAAGACGAGCATTCTCCTCCGCCAGCGAATCGCAATCACACTCTGCCCAAACACGCAACACTTTGCTTGAAGCAAGTTGGCTTTGGGATGTCTCCATGGCATCTGACCGAGCATCCAGCTGACGATGTAGGTCGGCGACCTCTGTCCGAAAAATCTATGTCGGCTGCGATGCCACCTCACAAACTCGGCGCTCCTCAGTCAGCTCTCTCACCATCTTGGCCACCGACATCTGAGCTCCGTTGCATCGATCCCGAGCGATCTGGAGCTCTACCTTGGTCTCTCGAAGCTGGTCCAAAATTGTCTCTAGTTCTTCTCCAGGCGCCGGATGAAGTCATGCAGAATCCTATCACTTCGCACGGCCATCGTATACGCCTGCGGCGAAAAACAAAAGCAATGTCGCTCTTTGAATAAAGGTACTGACCCTCTGAGCGTCGGTAACCAACGCCTGGAACAAGGCGATGTCGCTCTTTGACACCACACCCTTCCACCAAGATAAGGAAGACTCCTCGAGATGTCTAAATGAGTGACCTCGGGACTCCCTCGCCTCCCGTTCCACCACAGAGTTCACCCTTTTGGACTCGAAACGCTCGTCGGAAGGCACTGAGGCCGAAACCCTCTTCAACGAGGCACGAGGCTCTTTCTCAATCGGGCAGGTAGCCTCGGCACGATCTTCTCTTGCCTTGCGGTCGGTGACCCTGGAGAAGATCTCTGCCATCCTCTCGGGGTTCCGAGAAGTAGAAGCCAGCCTCCGAGCCCTCCTTTTAGCAGCTGCACCAACAAAAACAACAGGTCAGATTTCAGTTAACACAGAAATCTTAGATCATAAAATTACCTCGAGAAGCAGGGACAACTGGCTGAGCCTCGGGACTAGGCGGCCTGCTCGGCTGGCGCACCTCCTCGATGCCCGGAGCAAAGGGCGGGAACCACCCAGTTAGCACCATCAACTCGGGAGAATGGAACCGCTAACCGTCCTTGCGGGCCTCTGACATCCCAGATATCTCCTTCACGAAGGGAAGCTCTGTCGCCCCCTCATCTACCAAGAAGTCTGCCAGGCGACCGAAGCAAACGGGTGCTTCACCAAAGGCGTTTGTCGAGACCCACACCCATGACCTGCGACTAGGTGGGTCGTTGTCGTCGACCAACCTCACGTTGCCCCGAGCACGGGCCATGTGGAAGCGCGGCTGCCCCGACACTGGGAATACAGCAACCAAATTGCAAAAATCATCCACGGTCATAGCACGTTGCGTCTAACAGTGCCACTCCATGAAGCTCATAACCAAAAGGCGATAGAACGTCGGGCTCATCTGGCAGGCATGAACCCCTAGTCGGGTCAGAATCCACTGAACGATCGGTGGAAAAGGGAGACGTATCCCACAAGTGAGGCTCCCAATCGTGACGGCCGCAAACCAGTTCCTGTTGTTAATGGTGCCCACAAGAAGAGTTGTAGTCTTTATTTTGTACATTTGATGTAATAAAGTCTCATGAAGACTCTTGCTTGTAATTTCCTATCTATTCATTAATAAAGTTGAAACATTCATTCATTCTTTCTTTGTTTGAAGCTTTATGATAAAACCTTAGTCTTTTAGTCCATAAACAAACTTAACAACTTACGAAGAGACGAATGTAGATTTGCACGAACAAACTCTTCGTAGTTTGCTTAAAACGATATATTCACAATCTTAGGGTCAAAGGACTATTGACCTCAGTATGATTGTTAGAAGAATCAATGATGTCTGGTTATGAGGCATTGAGAGTTGGGGACTCTATAGTTCTTCTAGGTATCTTCCGAAGGTACTGAATTGACCAGTGCACTTCTAGAGACAAGATAAGAACAAACCATTTAACCTCTTATGTCTCGAAGTCACTACGTATGAATTGCATCATGCTTACCGTAATCCTGAAATGAGACATGTCATTTCACACCTTAGTATTCTCATTTGAGAAAGTCAGAGTTCGGACTCACTATGTTATTCCGAACAGGGCCTATTGGTGAAGTACTAAGTTGTGAGAATGTCATGAGTAACTTTGTGAAGTTCTCATAGATATGGAATTCATGTACAAGATTGCTGAAATGCAATGTATGTCACCTCATGCTTTGTTCCTTGGAGTGTGAATAAATGAATTGGCCAGTGTCCAAATTGAGTCCTGACACTTTTGGATGAAACAATGTGACTTGTTAGCTCCTCGTCAATACATTGTTTCTAACTTATTCACAAGCGACAAAGGAGTTGAGGAAATAACAGCTAGAAGGGTAAAATGGTAATTTAGTAAATCCCGACTAGCTGATGACATTCATGAAGGGTAAACATAGATAATATTCAGTGGATCCGCTCATCATAATTAGGTCGAATTTTTGAGTAGAAAATAAATTCATTTGAACCGAGAGATTTTCAGTGTCAGCTCTTTAGTGGAGTCAGTTGGCATTAAGCTAAACTTGGAAAAGGTTTGTGGACTTTTGAGTCCAAGTGTTTAGCTCAAGCTTTGTTCATTTGGGTCCATGAGGTCACTGTCACGAATCACATCGATAGGAATAGTTAAACTGGAAGCGAAGTCAAAACAAGAACGAAAATAGTCAAAAGGGTATTTTTGTCTTTTGAGACAAAGGATGAAATGAATGTCAATAAATTTTTTGACAAGTTCATTTGGTGACTTAAAGTCACTCGGCCATAACTTGATTATTGGGCCTTGTGAATTAATTTCATTTTGTAAGAATTTTATTGAAAATTCTTAATGGGCTTTTCTCATGTTGTCATGAACAAATGAAGAAGCTTCTAGAAGCTCCTTCTAGATGAGAGATGGGCGCCTAAAATACCCAAGAGAAAGAGAATATTTTGTGCATAAATGTATCAAGATACTTGCCAAAAGAAAAAGAGGAAACAAATTTGCATATGGATGCACATGGGAATCGGCCAAGCAAGGAATGGAACAAAAAAGGAAACAAATCCAAGGGCTTCTAGAAGCCTATTTGGCCGAGTGACTCTAAGGCAAGGAGAGCAATATTTGCTCATGAATATGTGATATTCAATGAAAGAGGAAACTACCTTATTGAAGGTAAAACCTCCCCTATAAATAGAGGCCTCATTCCATTCATTCAACATAAGTTAGAGATTGAGAGACTCTCTCTCTAGACATTGTTGGCCGAAAATCCTCTCTCTCTCTCTAGTTTATTTTCGATTTTTTTGTCTTGGCACCTAGGTCCTCACTCGACCTAGTGTTTAGCTCTGCGACTTCAAGACTTGTTCTTAAGTCGTAGTGTTTAAAAGTGCCCACTCACTAATTCCTTCTTTTCGAGTGATTTAGTGATAGAAACTTTCGTGGTTGCTCGAGGTGCCGAGGAAATAAAGAGAGACGTGCTGCGAGGGGAGACGAGCGTTGCAAACTTTCCAAAAGCTTCTTCAAAGTTCAAGCTTCAAGAAAGGTTAGAAAACTCTTAGCTCATATTGTTTTTAATTACATGTACTTGCTTCTTTGTCTAGGTTAGTAAAAACTGTTTTTACTTGAAAAGAAATTTTTTAAAATTCCGCCGCTTCCCGAAGCGTTTAATCTTTTTCTTAAACCCTAGATCAATTCCAACAGTTCCTCGGGCAAGATGACTGGTCCTCGGGGGCAGGTCTAAGCAGCCCCACCGAGGAAGGAATGTTGTACGTCTCCCGAAGCGTGCTAAAGACTCGGGTGGTAAGCGTGCTCCCAGCATCAACCCCCTTGCAGTCTAAACCCTTGGGGGCAACAGAATCGCCCACTCCGTACAACTGGTTCCTCTCCAAGCATTTCCCGAAGGCGTAGCCTGAAGACTCCACCGATATAAAGGCCGCCCTGGCCGTCTCAACTACTTTCCCACTATGTTCCGCCTTCCCCATCACAGGGGAAGCCTCCAGGTCCTCTCCAGGATCCTCCGAGTCCGACCCTAGGGGTCATCGGAGTGAATCTCATCCAAGAATGATTCGGATGGAATTATTGCTAGTTTGGCGCCCGAGGCCTCTAAGTCAGATGCCCATGGAAGCCATGCGCATTCTGTTACCTCGCCTCGCCGTTTGGGCGAGGGGGCGTCAAAGGACGCGTCGCTGGAGACCAAATTTATCACCATGCGTGATGGTCGCGAGTCTTGGGACCCATCGCCCTCCCCTTTGGGGCCACACCTAATGGATGGGACGCTCCAAGGCTCCGCCATCTCGGCTGCTGCCGCGGCGTTGGTCTCTAACTCAACGAGCCATTGATCGGCTACGCGAGAATCGTCATCGACATATATCGGGATCCCGTCGAGTTCCTAAAATGGACCCTTGACCGCCATCCCAGAATTCTGGAAAGGGCAGGATAGGTTGACCTCGGGACCATCAACTTGGGAAAAGAATTCACTCCCCATCAATGGATGAAAAAGCAGGCAAGCCTAAAAAATTTTCTAACTCAAAAAACGAGTTTTCACCCTTAAGGCTGCCAGGTGTGAAGAAAAGGGGGAATGTGACTCTTCTATTTATAGGAGAGGAAGGAGTAGGAACCCTTCTCCTTACCCCCCATGTGCGCACCCGACAAGCTCGGCCTATGCGGTCCGGCCACTCGGCGAGGACCCGGCCGACCCCCTTAGGTCTAGCGCAACAAAAAAAAAACAGGAGGGGCAAAAAGACCTCAACGCCCTCTGGAATTAAAATTTTACGGCTCGCGACATGCGAGCCATAAACATGGGGGGCTAATGTTACCGATCGTTTTCGGGAAACCAGAAAAACAAAAACATTTCACACTGGCCGGATTTCACCGGCCAGACAACCCAACGAGTCCCGTCCCGCCGGTCCCACACGCACCATGCACTATCAACCCATTGTGCCCGCGCGCGCGCTAACGCCCTCAGCCCTCAGGCGTGCGCGCGCCCCTGCGCACCTGACCCACCGGCCCACGCGCGCATTAGTATGCCCGGCCATCCGGCCCGCGCGCGCCTGTGCGCCCCTAGCCCTCCGACCCGCGCGCGCACTCGCGCCCCTGTGCCCCCGGCCCACGCGTAACCCTGTGTTGTCAGTGGTGCCCACAAGAAGAGTTGTAGTGTGTATTTATGTACATTTGATGTCATATAGTGTTACGAAGACTCTTGCTTGTAATTGCTTATTCATTAATAAAGTTGAAACGTTCATTCATTCTTTCTTTGTTTGAAGCTTTATGATAAAACCTTAGTCTTTTAGTCCATAAACAAACTTAACAACTTACGAAGAGACAAATGTAGATTTGCATGAACAAACTCTTCGTAGTTTGCTTAAAACAATATATTCGCAATCTTAGGGTCAAAGGACTATTGACCTCAGTACGATTTTTAGAAGAATCTATGATGTCTGGTTATGAGGCATTGAGAGTTGGAGACTCTATAGTTCTTCTAGGTATCTTCCGAAGGTACTGAATTGACCAGTGCACTTCTAGAGACAAGATAAGAACAAACCATTTAACCTCTTATGTCTCGAAGTCACTACGTATGAATTGCATCATGCTTACCTTAATCCTGAAATGAGACATGTCATTTCACACCTTAGTATTCTCATTTGAGAAAGTCAGAGTTCGGACTCACTATGTTATTCCGAACAGGGCCTATTGGTGAAGTACTAAGTTGTGAGAATTTCATGAGTAACTTTGTCAAGTTCTCATAGATATGGAATTCATGTACAAGATTGCTGAAATGCAATGTATGTCACCTCATGCTTTGTTCCTTGGAGTGTGAATAAATGAACTGGCCAGTGTCCAAATTGAGTCCTGACTCTTTTGGATGAAACAATGTGACTTGTTAGCTCCTTGTCAATACATTGTTTCTAACTTATTCACAAGCGACAAAGGAGTTGAGGAAATAACAGCAAGAAGGGTAAAATGGTAATTTAGTAAATCCCGACTAGCTGATGACATTCATGAAGGGTAAACATAGTTAATATTCAGTGGATCGCTCATCATAATTAGGTCTAATTCTTGAGTAGAAAATAAATTCATTTGAACCGAGAGATTTTCAGTGTCAACTCTTTAGTGGAGTCAGTTGGCATTAAGCTAAACTTGGAAAAGGTTTGTGAACTTTTGAGTCCAAGTGTTTAGCTCAAGCTTTGTTCATTTGGGTCCATGAGGTCACTGTCACGAATCACATCGATAGGAATAGTTAAACTGGAAGCTAAGTGAAAACGAGAACGAAAATTGTCAAAAGGGTATTCTTGTCTTTTGAGACATAGGATGAAATGGATGTCAATAAATTTTGACAAGTTCATTTGCTGACTTAATGTCACTCGGCCATAATATGATTAATTGGGCCTTGTGGATTAATTTCATTTCATAAGAGTTTTATTGAAAATTCTTAATGCGCCTCTCTCATGTTGTTATGAACAAATGAAGAAGCTTCTAGAAGCTCCTTCTAGAATGATGTTGGGCGCCCAAATACCTAAGAAAAAGAGAAAATATTTTGGGCATAAATGTATCAAGATACTTGCCAAAAGAAAAAGAGGAAACAAATTTTCCTATGCTTGCCATTAGGAAATTCGGCCACACAAGTAAGGAGAGAGCAAGGAATAAAAGAGGAAACAAATCCAAGGTGTCATTAAGGCACATGTTGGCCGTGTGACTTGGATGGGAATGGGCAATAAAGATTGCTCATAAAGGCTTGGAAAATAAGAGGAAACTACTTCTTTCCAAGGCCAACCCTTCTCCTATAAATAGGACCCTCATTCCTCTCATTCTATTCATTCCACATAAGTTAGAGATTGAGAGCTTCTCTCTCTAGAACTTGTGGTTGCCGCCCCTCTTCTCTCTCTCTCTAGTTTATTTTCGATTTTTCTTGTTTTGGCACCTAGGTCCTCACTCGACCTAGTGTTTAGCTCTGCAACTTCAAGACTCGTTCTTAAGTCGTAGTGTTTAAAAGTGCCCACTCACTAATTCCTTTATTTCGAGTGATTTAGTGATAGAAACTTTCGTGGTTGCTCGAGGTGCCGAGGAAAGAAAGAGAGACGTGCTGCGAGGGGAGACGAGAGTTGCAACTTTCTAAGAGCTTCTGAAAGATCAAGCTTCAAGAAAGGTTAGTAAACTTCTTAGCTCATATTAGTTTTTAATTACATGTACTTGCACTTGTCTAGGTTAGTAAAAAACCGTTTTTACTTGTAAAAGAAAATTTTTAAAATTCGGCCGCTTCCCGAAGCGTTAATTATTTTCTTAAACCCTAGATTGATTCAAACACCCTGCGCCCGCGGCCCTCCGGCCCAGGCGCACACTTCGCCCGCACGCGCTCTCCCGTGCGAGCATGGGTGCCTCCACCTAGCGCCCAGTTGCCTGGGCCGAGCGCCCCAGCACCGGCCGAGCTCCATCAGCCGGCCGAGCCTACCTCGGCGAGCACCGGTGTTCCCCTACTGGGACGCCGGCCAGACAACACTCCTGGACGGGCTCCAAGCCCCCGCACGCCCCGGGCCCGACAGGGCTTCACGCCCACGCGCGCCTGGCTGGGCGTCACGCTTCGAGCAAGCGACGAAATTTAAAAATTTTCATTAAAACAAGTGAAACGATTTTACTAACCTAGACAAAGAGAAAGTACATATAATTTAAAACATCAATGAGCATTATAAATTTACTAAACTTTTAGAAGTTTGAACGTTGAGAAACCTTGGGAAGGTTGAAACGTTCGTCTCATCACGCATCATGTCTCTCTTCTTTCCTCGGGAACTCGAGCTACCACGACTCAAGAACAAGTCTTGGAGTCGAAGAGCTGAAACACTAGGTCAATTGTGGACCTAGGTGCCAAAACAAAAACGAAAAGAAAACTAGAGAGAGACAGTGAAGGGGCGGCAACCACAAGTTCTAGAGATAGAAGCTCTCAATCTCTAACTTATGTGGGATGAATAAAATGTGAAGAATGAGGGCTCTATTTATAGGAGAGATTTCAGCTTTAATAAGGTAGTATCCTGTTCTATAGAATATCACATATTCATGAGCCTCTTCTTCCTTTGATTCCACACGGCCAAGAGGATCCAAGCGCGTCCTTGGATTTGTTTCCTCTTTTATTTTGCTCTCTCCTTGCTTGTTTGGCCGCCCATATTGATTTCCTCTTATAGGAAATTTGTTTCCTCTTTTTCTTTTGGCAAGTATCTTCATACATTTATGCACAAAATAATCTCTTTTTTTCTTTGGTTGTTGGGCGTGTAAGACCTTCAAGAAGAGCCTTCTGGATTTTTCGTCACTTGTTCATGACAACATAAGAAAAGCCCATTAAGAATTTTTAAGTAAAATTCTTTGAAATGAAATTAATCCACAAGGCCCAATGAACACAACATGGCCGAGTGACTTAGGTCATCATATGACCATGTCAAAATATTTATTGACATTCATTTTGTTATGAGAGATTTTTCCCATATTAAAAAAAACATTTTAGGCCCAACTCAAACGAGGACAAGGCATCTCTTCGGCCTTACGAGCTCGACCTCGGCCTCACAAGCTCGACCTCGGCCTCACGAGCTCGACCTCGACCTTACGAGCTCGACCTCGGCCTCACGAGCTCGACCTCGGCCTCACGAACTCGACCTCGGCCTCACGAGCTCGATCTCGGCCTCACGAGCTCGACCTCGGCCTCACGAGCTCGACCTCGGCCTCACGAGCTCGACATCGGCCTCACGAGCTCGACATCGGTCTCACGAGCTCGACCTCGGCCTCACCAGCTCGACCTCGGCCTCACCAGCTCGACCTCGGCCTCACCAGCTCGACCTCGGCCTCACCAGCTCGACCTCGGCCTCACCAGCTCGACCTCGGCTCACGAGCTCGACCTCGGCTCACGAGCTCGACCTCGGCTCACGAGCTCGACCTCGGCCTCACGAGCTCGACCTCGGCCTCACGAGCTCGACCTCGGCCTCATAAGTTCGACCTCGGCCTCATAAGCTCGACCTCGACCCGCAGGCGAGCTCGACCTCCAGGCGAGCTCGACCCCCAGGAGAGGTCGACCTCCAGGAGGAAGTCCAACCCAAAAATTGTGAAGGCAATCCCAGCCATGCCAAGGGCCAGGAAGGAAAATCCCAGCCATGCCAAGGGCCGAAAAGGAAAAATCCCAGCCATGCCAAGGGCCGAAAAGGAAAAGTCCCAGCCCATAATTTCCCACAACTCAAAAAGGGTATAGCAGCCCCCACATACCAAAAGGCACGGCCACACACAAATGAGCTCAGATTATTTGTTTTCGGGGACTCGCCAATAAACCATAATATCATCCCAACACCAATATTTCCCCACCAAGAGCATTTTCTTTATCATTCTTGAAGCCATCTCGGCTGGGCCCTACCAAATCCCTCAACACGAACCCTCAAGACTATAAATACCCCCTCTCAGTGAGGGGAAAGATAAGCCATTCCTTCTCAAAAAAGAAACTTGAGACTTTTCTCTGCTTCTCTTGATGCCATCCTTGGCCTGAGGCGGGTCCTCCTCTATTTCTCATTCTCAGAGATTCCGAAGGCACGAACGCAGGCGAGACGGTCTCCTCGGGCCAGCTGGTCGTCGAGCGTTGCAGATCCACGCTATCCCTCCGTGCGTGAACCAGCTCCTACGCCAGCCGAAGCCTCGACTCCCGCCAGCGCTGTAGATCTGTTCGGCCCCAGTGCGCACAAGCCGACTCCGGTGCTCGCCGAAGCTTTCATCCCAACCGACACTGCTGATCCGGCCGACCCGGCGGTCGCGATCCAGCCTCGACGCTCGCCAAGACCTCACCCGTAATCGGCCCACCACGAACGTCGGCGGGAAGAGCTCCTACCAGGTCGACACCCGAGGAAGAAAAAAGAGTGCTCTCACGACCTAAAAAAAAACCTCTGCCTCTCTCTCATCTGAGACTCTCTCTCCAGAAAACATTGAAAGCAAAACGCTCCTACTAATGTTGAGCGTCAGAGAGGTAAACAGACGCCCCCCTTCTGTTTTCCCTACCTAGTTCACTTGTTCTTTCTTCCTTTTTAGGTGCTTGGACGAACTCAAGGGATATTCACAGCTAAGGGACGACTCGGGACACCAAGTCCGACACGTTCGAGCCGAAGTGAGACCACTTGGTCCGGCCTTGGGTCTAACCACTTTGGGCTCTTAAATCGTTGTCCGAGAAACGGCGACAACATTTTGGCGCTAGAAGGAGGGGTATCTCTCGACCTGGGCGACACATTCCCTCTACCACTTTCACTTCCACTACTCTCACGACTCTCGAATGATGAGTCACGTTCCCACAACCTCCGCGGGGACTCGAGCGACGTGCTCAAGGTACGGTCTCCGACGCCTCGCGCACCGTATTGAAGGGCGACCTCGCGATTGCGAGAGCCAACCCCGAGACCCGATGAATGACCATGAGGCCGAGCTCCGAGAGGACACGGCCCGGCGGCTTGCGGAGCTCCTTGACCGTCTCGGCGTCGACGACTCGCTCATCGCCAATCTCCTCGGCTACGACGTCGAGGGTCGATCTGCCCGAGACGACTCCGACCCCGACTACGTGGGGGAGTCGAGGACCAATGAGGCGACCCCCGGCCTCGCCCCTTCACGGCCCGAGAGGTCCAATGATGCACTGGCCGATCCCTCGCACCCGGCGTGACTCCAGGCACGGTCACATTCCCAGGGGCTCGCCCCCTCGGTTTCAAGAGGCGGCCGGACACGGCCCCTCGCCGAGGAGAGAGCGACTCTGGGGGACGATGGGGCCGATAGCCGAACCGCCCACCGGACGGTCCGGCCAAGGGCGACCTCGCCTCGCCACACTCCGAGCGCGGACCTTAGAGAGCGCTTGACGGCGCAGAGAAATTCCCGAGGGGAGGATCTCTGCCAAAGGCTCAACTCCCGAAGCGACGCACTCCCCGCCGCAACTCTCGGCCGGCCTCAGGCCAATGTCGTGGACCAAGCGTCCAACGAGCGCCAGCCGGCGACTCCTGTGGCCCCGGCGGTCAGCCCTGCTAATGGGCTTGACATGGTCACGATGATTCAGAGCCTCCAAAATCAAATCATCGAGATGAGGGAGTCAGGGAGGCAACAGCCATACGGATGGATTGAGGAGTCATACTCTCCCTTCGCCGCTCAAATCCCCGCGCAGCCTTGCGTGGGGAACTTCAAATTGCCATCCATCCCTCCCTATGATGGACGGACGGACCCAAACTTCCACATCCAACACTACGAGACGTGGATGAACATGCAAGGGCAGCCGGATGCGACCCTATGCCAAGCCTTCAGCCTGACCCTCACGGGATCGGGCTTCGAGTGGTTCCGAAGTTTGAGACCGAGTAACATCCCGTCCTTCCGGGCTCTACGAGAGGCTTTCCTTGCCCGCTTCGCCACGCTCGTGGCACAAAAGAAGTCGAAGACCCACCTCCTCTCCATACGGCAAGGGAGAGACGAGACATTGAGACAGTACCTCGCTCGCTTCACCGAGGAGTCTCACAAAGTCGAAGGGTTCGACGACAAGGACGCCATCACGGCGATCACCGAGGGAGTTCGCACGAGCGACTTCCTCAAGTCTATTTCTGGGAAAGTTCCGCGGGACATGGCGGAGCTGATGATGAGAGCCCGCACGTATATGGGAATCGAGGACTATCTCGATGGCCGAGATGGCCAGAAGTCAGGGGGACAAAGTAGTCGACGCCGCGACGACCAAGATGGAGATCGTCCCGACCCTCGAAAGAGGAGGAACAAGGGAGGCCAGGCCCCTAACGGTCGCTCCCTCCCCGGGCCGAGACTGTCGCACGTCGACAGCTTCCGAAAGTTCTCGACGTTCACCCCCCTGAACACTCCGCCGGAGCGGATCCTGGCTCTGCACCGTGACAAGCTAGGAAGTCGAACTCCTCTCACGAAGGATCCCGCCAAGAGGGATCGAAACAAGTTCTGTGAATACCACGAAGATCATGAGCATCTGACGTCCGAATGCTATCAACTCAAGCGTCAGATCGAGGCCCTGATTCAAGACGGGAAATTGAAAGAGTACGTCATTAGAACGATCGGGTCATCCGCGGCACATGGTGAGCGCCCGCGGCAAGAAAGAAAGGGTCCGGCGACGGTAACCGTCACGGACCGAGCAGCAATTGAAGAACCGGAGAGCTCGCAACTGCACGTCGTGGGCTCAATCATGGGCGGCCCGGAGTTTGGAGACTCGTCCACGCAAAGGAAGAAGTACGTGCGTGAGGTTTCCCAAGGGAAAATAGCGCACTACATCAACCATACGTACGTGGCTCCACCTCCGACCGCATTCGAGTCCATGTTCTTCACCGGCCAAGAGGCGGCACGAGTCCTTCATCCATACAACGACGCGATAGTCGTCTCGTCCCCGGTCGCCAACAACCTCGTCCGGAGAATCCTAATCGACAATGGGAGCTCCGCCGATATAATCTTCAAATCAGCGTTGGATAGGATGAGGCTATCCGAGATGAGACCGACCCCGATCTTCGGCTTCTCCGGGGAGAGGGTCATGACGGAGGGAACCATCCACCTCCCGATCACCTTCGGGACACCGGGGGGGCTCGAGGTCACCCACATCGTGTCGTTCCTGGTCGTGGACCAACCCTCCGCCTACAACATCATAATTGGCCGCCCGACCCTCAATCGGTTGAAGGCCATTACGTCCACATACCATCTGATGGTGAAGTTCCCGACCGAGAAGGGGATCGCCATAATGTTTGGAGACCAATAAATGGCGAGGATGTGCTACATCCAAGGCATGGACGGAAAGGGGAGGGGAATGATGGTGAGCACCGTCTTCCAGCTCGGGGACAATTTCCCGTGCAAGATAGAGGAAGGAGGCACCTTCGGAGAACTGGACCAAAGGGACGATGTCGAGCGTCGAAAGGTGGAGACACCGGACGACCTCGTTCCCGTCGTGTTGGACGACGCCAAGCCTGACCAAGTAGTCAAGGTAGGCGCCCAACTCCCGTTCGAAGTCCGAGCCCAGCTCGCCACTTTCCTTCGCGAGCACAAAGACGTCTTCGCATGGACACACGCCGACATGCCGGGGATCGACCCCGAGATAATGGTTCACCGTCTCAACGACGACAAGAGAGTGGCTGAGCGCGTTCAACCGCGACAGACATTCAGTGGAGAGAGGTACCAAGCCATTGGGGAAGAGGTTGACAAACTTCTCGCCGCCGACTTCATCAGGGAGGCGGAACACCCCAAATGGGTGTCCAATGTGGTGATGGTCAAGAAGCCAAATGGGAAGTGGCGGATCTGTATCGACTACAACGATCTCAACAAAGCCTGCCCAAAAGATAGCTTCCCTCTCCCGAGGATCGAGCAACTTGTGGACGCCACGGCGGGCCACGAGTTATTGAGCTTCATGGACGCCTACTCAGGCTACAATCACATCCGCATGCACGAGACGGATCAATCAAGACCACCTTTGTTATGAACCGCGGACTCTACTGTTACAAGGTCATGCCCTTTGGCCTCAAAAACGCGGGAGCGACATATCAAAGGTTGGTGAACCGAATGTTCGCCAATCAAATTGGAAAAACTATGGAGGTCTACGTGGATGATATGCTCGTCAAAAGCCTCAAGACCCACGACCACGTTCGAGACCTAAGAGAGATGTTCGCGATCCTGCGACGTTACAAGATGAAGCTCAACCCCAACAAGTGCGCCTTTGGGGTCGAGTCTGGAAAATTCTTGGGCTACATGGTTAGCCGCCGCGGGATCGAGGCTAACCCTGAAAAGATTAGGGCGATCTTAGAGATGAGGTCGCCGCGAAAAGCGAAAGAAGTGCAAAGTTTGACGGGAAGGATCGCCGCCCTGACGCGATTCGTTTCCAAAGCCACCGATAGATGCCAACCGTTCAAGGCGGTGAAGAAGACCGACGGGTTCGTATGGACGGAGGAGTGCGAGGAAGCTATCCGCGGAATGAAAGCCTATTTCACCTCTCCCTCGTTCCTTGCGAAGCCAAAGAATGGCGAAACCTTGTACCTCTACCTCGCGGTTTCCGATAGGGCCGTGAGCGCGGTCCTCATACGCGAAGGAGACAAGGTGCAATGGCCGGTCTATTACGTTAGCAAGGCGCTCCTCGACGCCGAGACCCGATACCCGGAAATCGAGAGATTGTCCCTCGCCCTCGTCATGAGCGCGAGAAAGCTGCGACCCTACTTCCAAGCGCACCCTGTCGTGGTGCGCACGGGACATCCCATCGAGAAGGCCCTTCAAAAAGGGACCTCCTCTCGAATGGCCATATGGTCCCAAGAGTTGGGCGAGTACGGGGTCGAGTTTCAACCGAGAACCGCCATCAAAGGCCAAGCCCTCGCCGACTTCATAGCAGAGTTCACAAGCGCACCCTCAATTGGCGAAGGAGACAAAGATAATGAGAACAAGGAAGACAAGGAGAACGACCGCATCGAGTCATCGAAGAAGAGAACCAACATCCCGATAGGGCCGATCTGGGACTTGCACGTAGATGGCGCGTCAAACGCCCGGGGGGCTGGCGCCGGCGTGGTACTCACAAATCCCGATAGGGAAAGATTGAGATACGCCCTGCGGTTCGAATTCAAGGCTTCCAACAACGAGGCAGAGTACGAGGCTCTGATCGTTGGCTTGGAGCTGGCGAACAGGCTAGGCGCCCGAAACCTACGCATCCATTGCGATTCGCAGTTGATCGTGAACCAGGTTAAGGGCGACTACGCCGCTAAAGAGCCGAACATGATCGCGTACTTGTCCAAGACCCAAAAGAACCTAGAAGCCCTGTCGTGGTTCGAGATCGTCCAAGTTCCTCGAGAAGCGAACATCGACGTTGACGCCTTGGCTCGCCTCGCGTCCGGGATAGACGAGGAGGGCGAAGGCCGCGTCCGGATCGAAGTATTGACCCGACCCTACCTCTCGAGAAGTGACGTAGGGGTAGTTGACGAGACTCCGCCTCCCACGTGGATGACTCCGCTCGTAGAATTCCTTAAGCGAGGAGTCGTCCCCAAAGACAAAGAAGAGGCCAAAAAGCTGAGAAGCTTGGCGCCGAAGTACAGGATGAGGCAAGACGTCTGGTTCAAGAGAAGCTACTCCATGCCTCTCCTCCGTTGCTTGACCGAAGTCGAGGCGAAGAAAGCGCTCCGTGAGGTGCATGAGGGGGTGTGCGGAAACCACGCCGCAGGACAATCTTTGGCATTAAAGCTACTAAGACTCGGATATTTTTGGCCAACCTTGAAAAAGGACTCCAACGAGTGGGCCAAAAAATGCGACGAGTGCCAAAGGTTCGCCCACATCCCACGCCAAGCGCCGGCCCTGTTATGCCCGATCGTGGTGCCGCGACCCTTCGCGAAATGGGGAGTCGACCTCATCGGTGAACTACCCACAGCCCCGAGGCAATACAAGCACGCGATCGTGGCGATCGACTATTTCACGAAGTGGGTAGAGGCTGAGCCGCTAGCGAAGATCACCGAGGCGAACACGACGAACTTCATCTGGAAGAACATTGTCTGCCGCTTCGGGATCCCCGCGTCGATTGTGACCGATAACGGAAAGCAATTTGACAGCGTGCGTCTCCGAGAAATGTGCGAGCATTTGGGCATTAGCAAAACTTTCTCCTCTCCCCGCCATCCACAAGCCAACGGTCATGTCGAGGCGGTCAACAAAACGATCAAGGAGAACCTGAAGAAGAAGCTGGAAGAAAGAAAGGGGGCTTGGGCCGATGACCTTCCTATGGTCTTGTGGGCGTACCGAACCACCGCTAGAAACGCGACCGGAAAAACCCCTTTCGCTCTCGCGTTCGGCGTCGAGGCCGTGGTACCTGTCGAGACCAAGCTACCGACCCTGCGCATCGAGGAATACGAAGAAGTCGCCAACGATGACGCAATCATGCTCAGCTAGATCTCATAGATGAGAAGAGGGTGGACGCACTCACCCGCCTTGCTGCACGGAAGAGGAAGGTCGAAAAGTACTACAACTCCAAGATCAAGCTGCGGAAGTTCGCCGACGGAAGCCTTGTCCTTAGAAGGGTGCTCCAAAACACCAAGGTGCAAGGTGCGGGAGTTCTGGATCCCACCTGGGAAGGTCCGTACCGTGTGCGCCGAGCCATCCACAACGGCACGTACGAGCTCGAGAACCTGGAAGGACTCATATTCACGCACCCGTGGAATGCGGAGCACCTTCGGCAATACTACCAATAGAGGCGCCCCTTCCCCGACGTGCAATTATTTTCATTTTGTTTTCAGTTTTAGAAAAAGACAATTTCATATTTCAAGTACGGCCAATGTACAGTTTTACATTTCGCTTCGAAATCTTCACCTTATTTTATAACAATTTCTCGCCTTCTCTACGAGTATCCAAAAAACTCGGGGGGCTAACGGATTGTTGGGATTTTGACCTCGTCACTTCATCTAAATCAAGCTCGTCACTTCGTCTAGTCGAGCTAGCCACCTCTACTAGTCGAGCTCGTCACTTCGTCTAGTCGAGCTCGCACAATGACACGTTTTGCGTGCCGAAAGGTAGCAAAATATCAACAAGTCGGATCAACGCACCGGACCTCCGACCCTCGCGCGACGCTCTCGCACAAGACGGGGCGTCGGTGGATCACGTCCGCGCACCGGACCGTCGATCCCGGCAGTCAAAACCCAAAACGTGACACGCGTACCGACAAGTACCACGCTCACTGGGAACTGCAAGCTCGTCCCGATACGCACGCCGATAGGTAGCGTACTCGCCGGAAGATGAGCGCGACGGCCACCCAGCTCGCACACGCCGATAGGCAGTGAGTCACGAATAGATGGCCGAAAGTCGCACCCGTCGGGCGAAACTGGTCTAGCCAGCGTCTGCGGGAAACTTCGCCGCCAAGTGTGGCAGTAAGCCGTGCAAACTGGTTACGCTAGATATAGTAAGCCGAGTTCATAACACGCGCGTTAATCAAATTGCGCAAAACGATTACGCTAAGCATAGCAAGTCGAGAAAATAAGACGCATAACAGGCAAAAAAACTTTAACTAAAGCAAACAATGTTGTACGAGCAACCCAACAACGAGCGAAGGCATGTGGAGAGCGCTCACCATCGAAATACTCAAGCTAGGAAACCAAGGACGGTCGGGGTAACGCCCTGACAGTCAACGATCCATCCCGAAGACACGAAGTTTCTTGAACGACAAAGTCCTCCAAAAAACTGGGAGGCTAATGTTATGAGAGATTTTTCCCATATTAAAAAAAAAAACATTTTAGGCCCAACTCAAACGAGGACAAGGCATCTCTTCGGCCTTACGAGCTCGACCTCGGCCTCACAAGCACGACCTCGGCCTCACGAGCTCGACCTCGGCCTCACGAGCTCGACATCGGCCTCACGAGCTCGACCTCGGCCTCACGAGCTCGACCTCGGCCTCACGAGCTCGACCTCGGCCTCACGAGCACGACCTCGGCCTCACGAGCTCGACCTCGGCCTCACGAGCTCGACCTCGGCTCACGATCTCGACCTCGGCCTCACGAGCTCGACCTCGGCCACACGAGCTCGACCTCGGCCACACGAGCTCGACCTCGGCCTCACGAGCTCGACCTCGGCCTCACGAGCTCGACGTCGGCCTCACGAGCTCGACCTCGGCCTCACGAGCTCGACCTCGGCCTCAAGAGCTCGACCTCGGCCTCATAAGCTCGACCTCGGCCTCACGAGCTCGACCTCGGCCTCACGAGCTCGACCTCGGCTCACGAGCTCGACCTCGGCCTCACGAGCTCGACCTCAGCCTCATAAGCTCGACCTCGGCCTCACGAGCTCAACCTCGACCTCACGAGCTCGACCTCGGCCTCACGAGCTCAACCACGACCCCCAGGCGAGCTCGACCTCCAGGCGAGCTCGACTCCCAGGCGAGCTCGACCTCCAGGCAGGCTCGACCTCCAGGAGGAAGTCCAACCCTAAAATTTTGAAGGCAATCCCAGCCATGCCAAGGGCCAGGAAGGAAAATCCCAGCCATGCCAAGGGCCGAAAAGGAAAAATCCTAACCATGCCAAGGGCCGAAAAGGAAAAATCCCAGCCATGCCAAGGGCCAAAAAGGAAAAGTCCCAGCCCATAATTTCCCACAACTCCAAAAGGGTATAGCAGCCCCCACATACCAAAAGGCACGGCCACACACAAATGAGCTCAGATTATTTGTTTTCGGGGACCCGCCAATAAACCATAATATCATCCCAACACCAATCTTTCCCCACCAAGAGCATTTTCTTTATCATTCTTGAAGCCATCTTGGCTGGGCCCTACCAAATCCCTCAACACGCAACCTCAAGACTATAAATACCCCCTCTCAGTGAGGGGAAAGATAAGCCATTCCTTCTCAAAAAAGAAACTTGAGACTTCTCTCTGCTTCTCTTGATGCCATCCTTGGCCTGAGGCGGGTCCTCCTCGATTTCTCATTCTCAGAGATTCCGAAGCCACGAACGCAGGCGAGCCGGTCTCCTCGGGCCAGCTGGTCGTCGAGCGTTGCAGATCCACGCTATCCCTCCATGCGCGAACCAACTCCGACGCCCGCCGAAGCCTCAACTCCCGCCGGCGCTGTAGATCTGTTCGGCTCCAGCGCGGGCAAGCCGACCCCGGTGCTCGCCGAAGCTTTCATCCCAACCGACACTGCAGATCCGGCCGACCCGGCGGTCGCGATCCAGCCTCGACGCTCGCCAAGACCTCACCCGTAATTGGCCCACCACGAACGCCGGCGGGAAGAGCTCCTGCCAGGTCGACACCTGAGGACGAAAAAAGAGTGCTCTCACGACCTAAAAAAAAACCTCTGCCTCTATCTCATCTGAGACTCTCTCTCCAGAACATTGAAAGCAAAACGCGCCTACTACTGTTGAGCGTCGGAGAGGTAAACAGAGGCCCCCCCTCTGTTTTCCATTCGTAGTTCACCTGTTCTTTCTTCGTTTTCAGGTGCTTGGACGAACTCAAGGGATATTCACAGCTCAGGGAAGACTCGGGACACCGAGTCCGACACGTTCGATCCGAAGTGAGACCACTTGGTCCGGCGTTTGTTCTAACCACTTTGGGCTCTTAAATCTTTGTCCGAGAAACGGCGACAACACATTTCATGCTACTTCCAAAAAGAAAAAATTACCCTTTTGACAATTTTCGTAAAACTTGTCTCGTTCTTGTTTTCACTTGGCTTCTAGTTTAACTATTCTACTCGATATGATTAGTGATAGTGACCTCAAGGATCTATATGAACAAAGCTTGAGCTAAATACTTGGACTCAAAAGTTCACAAACCTTTTCCAAGTTTAGCTTAATGTTAACTGACTCCACAAAAGAGTTGACAGTTAAAATCTCTCGGTTCAAATGAATTTATTTTCTACTCAAGAATTCAACCTAAATGTAATAAGTGGATCAACTTAATATTATCTATGTTTACCCTTCATGAATATCATTAGCTACTCGGGATTTACAAAATTACCATTTTACCCTTCTAGCTGTTATTTCCTCAACTCCTTTGTCGCTTGCGAAAAAGTTAGAAACAATGTATTGACGACGAGCTAACAAGTCACATTGTTTCATCCAAAAGAGTCAAGACTCATTTTCGACACTGGCCAGTTCATTTATTAACATTTCAAGGAACAAAGAATGAGGTGATATACATTGCATTTCAGCAATCTTGTACATGAATTCCATATCTATGAGAACTTCACAAAGTTACTCATGACATCTTCACAACTTAGTACTTCACCAATAGGTCATGTTCAGAATCACATACTGAGTTCGAACTCTGACTTTCTCAAATGAGAATACATAAGTTGTGAAATTGCATGTTTCATTTCAGGATTAAGGTAAGCACAATGCAATTCATACGTAGTGACTTCGAGACATAAGAGGTTAAATGGTTTGTACTTATCTTGTCTCTAGAATTGCACTGGTCAATTCAGTACCTTCGAAAGATACCTAGAAGAACTATAGAGTCTCCAACTCTCAATGCCCCATAACCAGACATCATAGATTCTCCTAACAATCGTACTGAGGTCAATAGTCCTTTGACCCTTAGATTGCAAATATATCCTTTTAAGCAGACTACGAAGAGTTTGTTTATGCAAATCTACATTTGTCTCTTCGTAAGTTGTTAAGTTTGTTTATGGACTAAAGACTAATGTTTTATCATAAAGCTTCAAACAGACAAGGAAGAATGAATGAACGTTTCAACTTTTTATTAAATGAATAGGCAATTACAAGCAAGAGTCTTTGTGAGACTTTATTACATCAAATCTACAAAATGAAGAGTACAACTCTTCTTGTGAGAACCATTGATAACAAACTCCCACTTGACTCAACGAAGATGTGTGTAGTCCTTCATGCCTAATCCCTCTCGATGTTTGTCGAAGATCTTCTTTGCTAGGGCCTTGGTGAATGGATCTGCCAGGTTATCCACCGTTGAGATCTTCTTCACTTTCACGTCTCCACGCTGCACGATCTCTCGAATCAAATGGTATTTCCTCTCAACATGTTTAGAGCGTTTATGGCTTCGAGGTTCCTTTGAGTTAGCAATAGCCCCACTATTATCACAATAAAGGGTCATGGGCTCGTCGACGTTTGGAACGACTTCCAAATACTTAAGGAATTTTCTAAGCCATACAGCCTCTTTGGATGCTTCACAAGCAACCACATATTCTGCTTCCATTGTGGAGTCAGCAACGCAAGATTGCTTAATACTCCTCCACACAACAACTCGACCATTAAGGATGAACACAGATCCCGAAGTGGATTTCCCGGAATCCTTATCCGCTAGAAAATCAGAGTCGGTATATCTCGTCATAGTCAGGTCATTACCTGCATATGTAAGCATCAAGTTCCTAGTTCTTCGAAGATACTTAAGAACATGCTTAATAGCAATCCAGTGCTCGGGTCCAGGGTTGGATTGAAAATGGCTAACTACGCCAACTGCGAAGCAGATATCAGGTCTAGTGAAAAGCATAGCATACATGAGACTTCCTACGGCTGAGGCATAAGGAATTATTCTCATGTCCTCAATCTCTTGTGCAGTCTTGGGAGACTGGTCTATAGAGAGTGAGACTCAATGCCTAAAGGGTGTTTGGCCGTTCTTGGAGTCTTGCATCGAGAAGCGATCCAACACCTTATCAATATAAGATGCTTGTGAAAGCGACAGAGTCCGGTTCTTCCTATCTCGAAAGATTTGGATCCCCAGAATGTACGCGGCTTCTCCTAGATCCTTCATATCGAATTGCTTAGGTAGCCAGACCTTAACCTCAGATAATTTATCCACATCATTACCTATGAGTAATATATCATCGACATACAGTACCAGAAACACAACTTTACCTTCGTGTATTAACTTGTAAACACACGGTTCATCTATTGACTGCTCAAAGTCGAAGCTCTTCACAGTTTCATCGAATCTAATATTCCATGACCTAGATGCTTTCTTTAATCCATAAATGGACTTAAGCAACTCACAAACCTTGGTCTCTTGACCTTCTTCCACGAAACCGTCTGGTTGAGCCATGTAAATGCGCTCGTCAAGATTGCCATTCAGGAAGGCAGTCTTGCCATCCATTTGCCAGATCTCATTGTCGAGAGTTGTAGCTCTGGATAGAAGTTTGCGGATGGATTTAAGCATCGCGACTGGCGAGAAGGTTTCTTCATAGTCAGTCCCTTCTTGTTGGGTATAACCCTTAGCCACATGTCGTGCTTTGAATATCTCGACGTTCCCATCCGGACCCGATTTTTTCTTGTATATCCACTTACACCCTATGGGTTTGATCCCTTCAGGAAGGTCTACAAGTTTCCAAATTTTGTTGACATACATCAAGTGCATTTCAACTTTCATGGCGTCAAGCCAAAGGTTTGATTTAGAACAAGCCATCGCTTGGCTATAGGAAACAGGGTCATCCATGTCGAAGACGGCTACGAAAGTGTCTCCATATGACGAGGAGCTAATAAGTCGCATTGTTTCATCCAAAAGAGTCAAGACTCAATTTCGACACCGGCCAGTTCATTTATTCACATTTCAAGGAACAAAGCATGAGGTGATATACATTGCATTTCAACAATCTTGTACATGAATTCCATATCTATGAGAACTTCACAAAGTTTCTCATGTGACATTCTCACAACTTAGTACTTCACCAATAGGCCCTGTTCAGAATCACATAGTGAGTCCGAACTCTGACTTTCTCAAACGAGAATACGTAAGCTGTGAAATGGCATGTCTCATTTCAGGATTAAGGTAAGCACGATTCAATTCATACGTAGTGACGTCGAGACAAAAGAGGTTAAATTGTTTGTTTTTATCTTGTCTCTAGAAGTGCACTAGTCAATTCAGTACCTTCGTAAGATACCTAGAAGAACTATAGAGTCTCCAACTCTCAATGCCCCATAACCAGACATCATAGATTCTCCTAACAATCGTACTGAGGTCAATAGTCCTTTGACCCTTAGATTGCGAATATATCGTTTTAAGCAAACTACGATGAGTTTATTCATGCAAATCTACATTTGTGTCTTCGTAAGTTGTTAAGTTTGTTTATTGACTAAAGAGTAATGTTTTATCATAAAGCTTCAAACAGACAAGGAAGAATGAATGAACGTTTCAACTTTTTATTAAATGAATAGGCAATTACAAGCACGAGTCTTCGTGAGACTTTATTACATCAAATGTACAAAATGAAGACTACAACTTTTCTTGTGGGCACCATTGACAACAGCCCTACCATCCGGCGGGCCTCAAGGGGGCCGGCCCAAGGCTTCCTCCAAGCCTATAAATACCCCCCTCATTTCAACTTGATGGGACCTTGAACTCCACTTTTCTCCTTCACTTAGACCTTGACCTTCTGTCCTTTGGAGAATTTTCCTCTCTAACCACGCTCTTGTGACATTCTAAGAGCGCGCTCTCCTCCTCTCCCGACTCGGCTGAGAATCCCGAGAACCCCCCTCCACGAGATGGAGCGCATTCCCATTGTGCGACCTGAGTCTTCACAGCGCACAAGCTGCGTTCCCGCTTCATGACCCTTGACTTAGAACTCTGAGCTACGAGTCAAGCGACCCCTCTAAAGTCTTCACTAGAAGCTACCAGCCGGGTCCTTCTCTAAAGCCTTGGATTCTCAACCTCCGAGCCCAAGATATCCCCTACATTCATATTGAACTACGTTCTGACCTGATCTCGGACGACGGGTACGTAGGCAGCCAACCTTTGACACGGTCACACCCTCCAATACACACCTCAGGGTCTGGAGGGTGCAACTCGGTCTTCGAGTTCACAATTTTGGCCCGGGCGTGATCACTTGGTCCGGCCTTGGATTGAACAACCCAAGGTATTTAATCGTTGTTCATTTTTGCGCGACAACAGTCTCCATGTCGATCTGCACGTTGCGTATCCGACACAGCAAGTCACGGAAAATCTAATCGCTCCGCTCCTACATGCGAGCATCTACAACGATAGGCGACGTGTGTACGACTAAGATAAAGGCGATAGTGTCAAACAATAAATCATCAACCTCAAAAACAAAGTATTGCGAAATCTCGAGGGGCCAATGGTTTGGCCGGAGTCCCAAAGAGAAACAACCCGAATCCCCAAGTCGACTTACTACTCTTCGTGTCGACTTTGCGCATAACTCATCAAGTTGAGTTCGCTCCTCGAGTCGAGTCCCGATCCACGAGTTGACTTACTACTCTTTGTGTCAACTTTGCGCATAACTCCTCGAGTTTAGTTTGCTACTCGAGTCGAGTCCCGATCTACGAGTCGACTGACTAGTCCTCGTGTCGACTTTGCGCATAACTCCTCAAGTTGAGTTCACCCCTCGAGTCGAGTCCCGATCCATGAGTCGACTGACTAGTCCTCGTGTTGACGTTACGCACAACTCCTCGAGCTGAGTTCACCCCTCGAGTCGAGTCCCGATCCACGAGTCGACTGACTAGTCCTCGTGTCGACTTTACGCATAACTCCTCCAGTTGAGTTCACTCCTCGAGTCGAGTCCCGATCCATGAGTCGACTGACTAGTCCTCGTGTCGACTTTGCGTATAACTTCTGGAGTTGAGTCCTGACCCGCGAGTCGATTAACTAGTCCTCGTGTCAACTTTGCGCATAACTCCTCGAGTTCAGTTCACTCCTCGAGTCGATTGTCGAATCCATGAGTTGACCGATAAATCCTCGTGTTGACTCTATGCAAGGTTCCACGAGTCGATATTCAACTCCTCGAGTCAAACCACAAATCCACGAGTTGACTGATAAGTCCTCGTGTCGACTACATGAAAGATTCCTTGAGTCGACATTCAACTCCTCGAGTTGAGTTCCTAGTCCGCGTGTTGACTGATAAGTCCTCGTGTTGACTCCCTGAAGGATTCCTCGAGTCGACATTCAACTCCTCAAATCAAGTTTAGTCCGCGAGTTGACTGATAAGTCTCCTTGTCAACTCCCCAAAGGACTCCTCGAGTCGACTCTAAACCCCTCGAGTCGAGTATGAAGTCCACCAGTTGATACTCAAAGTCCTCATTTCGAAGATGCGTGACTCCTCGAGTTGGGTTTAATCTTCGAGTCGAGTCGCCGGCCCACGAGCCGACTTACGAGTCCCATGTCAAGTCTACGTGTACTACTACGAGCATTTAAAAACTGTCCCTAACGACGTGCTGAAATCGCCCTTAACGGCGCCCCAAAATTTGCTCCGCGACAGTCTCGCGTGAGGCAGCATGGTCTAATTAAGTCCTCAAACATGACACCACGCAAAGGCACCACGCTCACAAGGGCACAAGACACAACCTAGAGGACTCAACCCGAAAACGTGACCAGTGCACTAAGGTGCCACACTCACCGGGGGGATCAAGTTCGCAAGTGACCCCACCTATCACATGCCAAGTGCACCCAAGGGTGCCATGCTCATGAGGTGGCAGGTCGCGCTTGCCGCACGATACAGCGAGTCGTAAGCCAGCTGGCCATCAACGATGCCAGGTTCAAGGCGTGCATTCGCTGGGGGAATAACCGGTTATGCCGGCCTCCACGAGAAACCAAAGATGGCCCTAATGGCGCACCAGAGATGCCCACAAGGCACCCCTACGACTCAATAGAAGCGAACAAGAAAGTCCCTCGCAACAACAGGCTTACCTTGAGTTTCATCCCGACCTACGCTCAGCAAGAAACTCGGGGGCTAATGTTGTCGGCCCGTCGACGACCGACAAGGGAAAAACCATCACAACACCTCTCGGCTGGCCAAGGATCATCACAACAAGTCCCGGCCGGCCATGGCCCGTTAGGCCGACTCCCGATCGGCCAATGCCTATCCGGCCTTCTCCCGGCCGGCCAGTGCCCGTCTTGCCTTCTCTTGACCGGCCAATGCCTATCCGGCTTCCTCCTGGTCGGCCAATGCCCGTCCGGCCTCCTCCCGACCGGCCAATGCCCGTCCGGCCTCCTCCTGGCTGACCAACGCCGGTCTGGCCTTCTCCCGGCCGACCAACACCTGTCTGGCCATCTCCCGTCCGACCAATGCCCATTCGGCCTCATCCCGGCCGGCCAATGCCCGTCTGGCCTTCTCCCGGCCGGCCAACGTCCATCCCGCCATCTCCAGTCCAGCCAATGCCCGCCCAGTCGTGCTCGGTCAATGGCCGGCCCAAGGGCCAGCCTCATCCATTGGCCAACCCTAGGGCATGCTCGGCCAATGGCCGGTCCAAGGGTCTGCCTCGGCCATTGGTTGGCTCTAGGGCATGCTTGGCCAATGGCCGGCCCTAGGGCATGCTTGGCCAATGGTCGGCGCAAGGTACAGCCTTGGCCATTGGTCGGCCCTAGGGCATGCTCGGCCAATGGCTGGCCCAAGGATCAGCCTCTGCCATTGGCCGGCCCTATGGCATGCTCGGCTAATGGCCGGCCTCATGACATGTTTGGCCAATGGCCGGCCCAAGGGCCAGCCTCAGCCATTGGCTGGCCCTAGAGTCTTCCTTTAGCCAAGCAGTTCCCCAAACACCCCTTGGTTATCTATAAATATAAGGGTCCATCCCTCAACACAGGTAATCCGAATTTGGGTACTGAAACGCTGCTAAACTCGTACTTCACTCTTTTCTCTCAAGCTTCGACCCTCTAACCACCAAACCCTCTATTCTCCACCTCAATCCTCCTAATGTTGAGCGTCCGAGAGGTAAACAAAGGCTCCCCCTCTATTTTCCCTTTGTAGTTCACGTGTTTTCCTCTTATTTCAAGTGCTCCGACGAACGCCACAAACATCAAAGCTAAGGGACGACTTCGGATACCAAGTCCGACACGCTCAAGTCAAAGCAAGACCACTTGGTCCAGCCTTGGGTCCAACCACTTGAGACTTCTAAAATCGATGTTAAAAAATGAGCGACAACACTATATGACAAACTTATTTCCCGAAAGGGTTGAAGCCATCAGTAGAAAGTCCAATTCGAATGTTCCTCGGCTCCGCAGTAAAGTCCGGATACGTCTCGTCTAGGCTTTTCCATGTCTTCCCATCGACAGGATGTCGTAGAATGGCTTCCTCAGTCACTCATTCCTTCTCGTGCCACTACATTTCGTGATACGTGTGTCAAGATGCCTACAACCGCTTGAGCCAATCTTTCACCGAGAAGTACCACAAAACTTTATGAGGTACTTTCTTCCCAACTACTCATCTACTTTTGTTGCAGATGGGGAAAACGCCAGATGTTTTCAATCCTTTCTGAAACAAGACGAAACCATTCGCGCACACATCGATCATCTCGTAGCCCATTCTGAACCACTTCAACTCTGCCTTTACCTCGTAGTGCTTCTCTGGAATTCTGTTTCCAACACATTACGACTTCCCGAAAACTGTAACAATTTAGTGGATGACTTTTTTGTACAGTAGTTTGTGACTTTGATGTTCATCAATGAAACCAAGAACGACAAAGACGAAAACTCCTTGCAACTATGGTACAACTCTGCTTTCAACTCGGCGAAGAGGTCCTCAATATGATCTTCTTTGCGCATTTCATTCGGGGTCGAGTCGATGAAATCATCATAATCGTCATGATTCATGATATTGTGAATGGTGTCGTGTAATCCGCCAAAGTCTCACTCATTCTCAACAGTAGCTTCTTCTTCAGCAAGATGGCATGTCATGGCTCGCCGTGGTGTTACCACTAAATGTAGTATAGAGTAAATCCCTTAGAAAAAAGATGCACCCAAACAACTCCTATATGTTGGGAAATTGCGTTGTTGCAACTACGACAAGGACACTTGACTTCGCCATCACTATTAAGTTTGAAACGTGCCATACGGATAAACTCATTCACGCCAGACTGATACTGAAGACTCATTCTACCATTCTCAATAATCCAATCTCTACTTGGATTTGACTTAACGAGATAACGAGATAAAGTGCTCTTATGAATAAAGAACTTTGAATGATAACGAGATCGAGACTGAACATTAATTTTATACCTTGATGTCGGAAAATTTGAAAAAGAGATATTTTCAACTACTTAATTAGACATTTTGGCAGAGTTTCCCTTAAAATATCGATAAACAAAAAACCTACAATTTCATTATAAAACATGTATACCAGCCAGAACTATCCTATCGACCAACTGAATCCTAAACCGAGCCTTAATCGGTTAGATCAATATACAATTAAAATCAATAGATTTAAACAAGTTATTTATAATTATAATTACAATATTAACTTAGTTAATTCTAAATTACCTAATTAATTTATAACAATTTCAATATCTCTTTAAGTTATCAAAATTAATGATCTACAAATTAACAAACAATTTAGTTAAATTAAATACAAATCTAATTGGTTAATTAAATGAACAAATATTGTTAACAAATTTATTAATTTAATAACTAATTAACATGTAAAATAATTATATAAATAACAAACTAAGAAATTTATTTACGTAAATGACTAACTTAACTAAATAACTAATTTAACTAAAAAATTACTAAACTAACTTATAAAATAACTTAATTGACTTAATAACGACTAACCTTTATCGACGGGGCTGCGAGGCGATGGGGTCAACGCAACGCGGAGCTACGACGCGGGCTGAAATGGCGGAGCTCGATGCGGGTGAGCCGTGGTTGTGGGGACAAAGAGTTAGAGACAGAGAGAGAGGGGGAGAGGCGCCGTAAATGTCATCAGCGCGGGATGAGACGGTGGCTGGGGACCTCTCGCGGTGGGTGCGCGCAGTTGGTGGTGAGGCAAGACTGGATCGCCGATGTGTTTAATGGACGGCGGTCGGTGGTGCATGCAGTCAGTGGCGTACGACGTGGTGGTGGTGGACGGCATAGAGGTGGCGTGACTCGGTGGTGTAGGTGGTCGGACAAGAGATACATAGAGAGTTTGAGAGAGAGAAAGTCGGTGGTGGTGAGCAGAAAGGAGAAATATAGAGTCGGTGGCATGGTGGTGGTGGATTGCGTGGCTCGGAGGTGTACGCGGTCGAAGAAGAGATGGAGAGATAGAGAGAGAGAGAGAGAGAGAGAGAGAGAGTCTGAATGAAATGAGGAAGAAGAAGCAAGTCGCGATTTATCCAATCTAACCTAGGTTAAAAGCGGTTAGTAACTACAACTGTCACAAAACGGTTTCGTTTTGTAAAATAAATTAAAAAAAATTGGTGGAGAAAACAGAGAGCAAAAATTTTAAGGTTTTAGAAGCAACTAGTCGCTTCTAAATTTAATAATGTCGTCGTTTTGGCTTACATCTGAAAATTTTGGCAGAGAAAACAAGGATATTAAAAATTTGAGGGATTAGAAGCAAGATGTCGCTTCTAATGGACGTGAAAAATTTAGAAGCAACTTGTCGTTTCTAACCTTAAAAATGTTTTGTATATCCGTGGAATAGGTTAGAAGTGACTTGTCTCTTCTAAAGGTCACATGTCGCTTCTAAAAGTCATTTTTGTAGTAGTGGTGCTTGGAGAGGACGAAGTAGGTATATTGCTACTACGGAGGGCTTTGATTGCTATTCCGAAGGTCTAAAAGTCATTTTTGTAGTATGGTGCTTGTAGAAGTAGTGCTTGGAGAGGATGGAGTAAGGATAACACAACATTCCAACTTTGATGACTCTTCTCCATCCGTTTTAGGGGATCGGCCTTTCTACCCGACGAATGTTTTCACCGCGGTACGTGTAGCGAGTCTTCAATGCAGCCTACGCTTACCATTTTAGCCCATCATTCAGCAACTCCTTGCATTGTCGTGGGTGCATGCTATCTTGATGAGACCGGCCTTTTATCTCTTGGTTGCGATGTGTCACATGGAGTGGCATAGCCGGACAAAGCGCGACATGACCGTGGATGACTTTCGTAGTCTCGTCACAATATTCATGGGCTGGGTCTGTCTGGGTTTCGCATGGCTTGTGATCTATGCATGTCAAGCTTATCATCGATATTAAGACCACTAGCATGAAGTCTTGGGTGAGGTTCTTAGTTGAGGCCTTTGGAGTGGCGCCGCTCCAGTTTGGCCCCATCGCTGACTTTTTTTCTGACGCAAGGGCGAATAGCCTTAAGTTCGTGGACGCGATCTGAAGTATGACAGATGTTGAGAAGGCGAGCGAGCGCTTCCACTTGAAGGAGTTGATGGCATCCACTAGCTGGTTCGCGTCTTTCTCTCCCAGCCTCAAGAGCCTTCCACGTCGCGCGCACCTGATTTTGAGGTGTGCTTGATGGGCTTGAGGAGAGCGCGATGATCGATCCTCGACGCACTGGCGCACCTGATTTAAGATGGGACATGGCTCCGTTTGGCCTTTGATGGACTTTTTAGTCGCCTAGCATGTTGGGACTTAGAATTTAAAATTCGACGCTGGTCGAGCTGAATTTAATGTTTCAGGGACAACAAGTTTTACTCAAACTTTTTATTATACCACCCTTCTCTTTTATTCCGCTTTTAACTCTTCATATATATTTCTACTACTTTTGGATAGATTTTCTATACATACTTGAGGTTATAAAAGGAAAAAAAAAAGCTCACTTGAGCCCATCTAGCAAAGCAAGTGAAGTCAAGTGAAGTGAGCCTACACTAGTAGAAAGAAGGGTTTTTCATGAGGCCCTTCAATTGGAATTGCTGATAAAAGCTCCATTAAAATTATAAATTGCACTTTCAATTTTTTTTTACTACTAACGAATAAGAGAGTGCCACGTCAGTTATGCAGGGGTAGCCAGAAAATATTATTCATGGCGGTGAAAACATAAACAACATTAAATAAAATAACTCAATCATATGGCAGTTTTCTATTTAGTGGCGTTTTAGATACTACCGCCATTGATTAAGGTTTAATTTTTGCTCCCACCATGGCCACATATCCAATGAGTGGGTGACAAGTCAATTTGCGAGTTATAATGGCGTGCAATAAATAAAAGCATTAAAATAAATTTGGCCAGCTATGTAGTTGCCATGTGGAACTTTTTTATTCAGCAATAGCTATAAAAGCGTTTTTTCTTTAAACACCATCACATACAATTCTAATATACAATTTTAATATTCAGCTTAAAAAATAATAAACGGTTTTACATTGGATTTTAATTGCGTTGTTAAACAAAAACATCAAATTCAATTCAACACTATCTACTCTTATTCTGCTACTCCTCTGCGCACACACCTTCCCTGCCGCCATTCTTTGCCGTGAAGAGTCATAAGTCGAGACTCAGTTGTAGTTTCCGTCTCTCGTCCTCTGTTCAAGTTCGCCATCGCTCACTATTGCTCTCCGCCATTTATCGATGTTGTCGAACAAAAATGAACAACGATTAAATACCTCTGGCGGTTCGATCCGAGGCAAGACCAAGTAATTGCACCCGGGCCAAAAATGTGAACTCGAAGACGGAGTTGTACCCTCCAGACCCTAAGGTGTGTATTGGGGGGTGTGACAGTGCCAAAGGTTGGCTGCCTATGAACGTAGTTCAATGTAAGTGCGAGGGCTATCTTGGGCTCGGAGGTTAAGAATCCAAGACTTTAGAGAAGGACTTGCCTCGTAGCTTCTAGGGAAAACTTTAGAGGGGTTGCTTGACTCGTAGCTCGGAGTTCTAACTCAAGGGCCAAGGAGTGGGAGCGCAGCTTGGGCGCTATGAAGACTCAGGTCGCAGAATGGGAACACGCTCCCTCACGTGGAGGGGGATTCTCAGGTGTCTTAGCCGAGCCGGTTGAGAAGGAGAGCGCGCTCTTGGAATATCACATGAGCGCGGTCGAAGAGGAGAGTTCTTCAGAGGACACAACGTTTAGGTCGATGTGAAGGGGAAGAAGTTCAAGCTTACGGCATAAAATCAAGGTCCCCCTCAAGTGGAAATGAGTGGGGTATTTATAGGCTTGGGACGGCCCCCTTGAGGCCCGCCAGATGGCAGGGCGCAGGGCACAGCGTGCGCACATGGCGTGGGGCACACAAGGCGTGAGGCCCTACAGCGTGCGAGGCTTGTCGGGGCTTGGAGCCTGGCCGGGACTGTTGTCATGCTGGCGTCCTGGTAGGGGAGCGCCGTCGCTCGCCGAGGCAGGCCCGGCCGGCTGGTGGAGCTCGGCCGGTGCTGGGGCGCTCCGCCGAGGCAACTGGGCCCGCACGGGCGAGGGAGCAGGGCGCTTAAGAGGGAGCTGGGTGCGCGGGCGAAGTGCTGGGCGCGCGCAGGAGGGAGCTCGTGAGAAGGACCCAGGCGTGTAAGGGCGCGCGCGGGAGAGGTGCTGGGCGTGGGCGAGAGGGAGCGCGCAGGCGCATAGTGCGCCCGGGCCGGAGGGCCGGAGGCCCAGGGGTGACGTGGGCCGGAGGGACAGGGGCGCAGCGGTGCGCGTGGACCGAAGGGACAAGGGCGGAAGGGCGCGCGTGGGCTGGAGGGTCGGGGGCGCAGGGACGCGCGCCGGCCGGAGGGTCGGGGGCGCAGGGGTGCGCGCGGGCCGGAGGTACTTCGGCGCATGGGCGCGTGCGGGCCAGAGGGCCGGGAGCGCAGGGGCGCGCGCGGGCCGGAGGGTCGGGGCGCGAAGGGCACGCGTGGGCGGGAGGGTCGGGGCGCGAAGGGAACGCGTGGGTCGGAGGGCCGGGACGCTGGTGCGTTCGCGGGCCCGGTGGGCCGTGGGCGCTGGTGCGTGGCCGGGCCTAGGAGGCCGGGGGTTCTAGGGCGCACACGGACCCGTTGGGTGGTCCGACCGGCGAAGTCCGGTCGGCGTGGAATGTTTTTGTTTTTTCGGTTTCCCGAAAACTACAGGTAACAATCGACACACAGTTGTGCGTGATAGTCGTTCCTTTCCGCCGCTCCTTCTCGTTGCTCCGATACGCCGCTTCACCGCTGCCATTCATAGTCGAAAGGTACCTTGTCTCTGTACCTCGCTGACAGCCAAGGTGCTGCTCATGGCCGGCTGGTTAGGATTTTTTGTCCCATGGTTTAATGTTGTAAATTATTTTAACCTCTACGCAATGCATGATTCTTATACAAAGCTCAGTGCATTTGTCGATAGTCAGCGGTCAGTTTTTTTTTTTTTGCTCTGTGTTGTAATTTGTAATATTTTTTGAAATTATTTGAGGATTAACATTCATCTACAATTTTAGTATAGATAATGTCTTTGAATTGAGAACATGTTTTTTATTTTCGTTGCTCTTATGATCTTATTTATACATGTTAGTTTTTTATTTTATTTTTTGCGGTTATTATGACTTTCTTATAGTTTTTTAGGGTCAAGACTTTCTTAATGTTCATTTTTTGTTGTTGTTCCTTGTTCCTTGTTTGTTAGTTTGATTCTATTTGCAAGTACAACTTTGTGTGTTAGTGGTTTTGATAGCGTTTTTTTAATTAAAACTATTTTAAAAAAAATTTCTTTTGACAAGTAAAACGATTTTACTAACCTAGACAAAGAGCAAGCACATGTAAATAAAAACTATTATGAGCATAAATAATTTACTAGCCTTTTTAGAAGCTTGAACGTTGATGAGCCTTCGGAAGGTTGAAAACGTTCGTCTCCCTCGCAGCACGTCTCTCTTCTTTCCTCGCCAACTCGAGCAACCACGAAAGTTTCTATCACTATAATCACTCGAGAAAAATAGGAATTAGTGTGCGGGCACTTTTAAACACTACGACTTAAGAACAAGTATCAAAGTCGAAGAACTAAACTTGCTAGGTCAAATGAGGACATAGGTTCCAAAACAAAAATGAAAAGAACTTAGAGATAGAAGGAGAGAGGGGCAGCCAAGCTAGAGAGAGAAGCTCTCAATATCTAAAACTTGGGATGAATGAAATGTGAAGAATAAGGTCTCTATTTATAGGAGAGGGATTATCTTCGATAAGGTAGTTTCCTCTTCTATAGAATATCACATATTCATGAGCAAAATTGCCTTATTTCCTCTTTCATTTGGGCGGCCAAGGGGGCTTCGAGAAGGCTTGGATTTGTTTCCTCTTTTGCTCCATTGCTTTGACTTGGCCGAATTCCCTTATGCCATGCATAGGAAATTTGTTTCCTCTTTTTCTTTTGGCAAGTATCTTGATACATTTATGCACAAAATATTATCTCTTTCTTTGGGTGATGGGCACCCAAGGGTTCTCTAGAAGGAGCTTCTAGAAGCTTCTTCATTTGTTCATGACAACATGAGAAAGACCCATTAAGAATTTTCAATAAAATTCTTATGAAATGAAATTAATCCACAAGGCCCAATTAAATCAATTTTGGCCGAGTGGTCTTAAGTCATCAAATGACCTTGTCAAAAAATTTACTGCCATTCATTTCATCCTATGTCCAAAAGGACAAATATACCCTTTTGACAATTTTCATAAAACTTGTCTAGTTCTTGTTTTGACTTAGCTTCTAGTTTAACTATTCTACTCGATGTGATTTGTGACAGTGACCTCATAGATCCAAATGAACAAAGCTTGAGCTAAACACTTGGACTCAAAAGTACACAAACTTTTTCCAAGTTTAGCTTAATGTCAACTGACTCCACTAAAGAGTTGACACTGAAAATCTCTCGGTTCAAATGAATTTATTTTCTACTCAAGAATTCAACAAAATTATGATGAGCGGATTCACTGAATATTATCTATGTTTACCCTTCATGAATATCATCAGCTAGTCATGATGTACAAAATTACCATTTTACCCTTCTAGCTGTTATTTCCTCAACTCCTTTGTCACTTGTGAATAAGTTAGAAACAATGTATTGACGAGAAGCTAACAAGTCACATTGTTTCATCCAAAAGAGTCGGGACTCAATTTGGACACTGGCCAGTTCATTTATTCACATTCCAAGGAACAAAGCATGAGGTGATATACATTGCATTATTCAGCAATCTTGTACATGAATTCCATATCTATGAGAACTTCAGAGAGTTACTCATGACATTCTCATAACTTAGTACTTCATCAATAGGCCCTGTTTAGAATCACATAGTGAGTCCGAACTCTGACTTTCTCAAATGAGAATACGTAAGTTGTTAAATGGCATGTCTCAAATGAGATTACGTGTCTCGAAGGTACTGAATTGACCAGTGCACTTCTAGAGACAATATAAGAACAAAGCATTTAACCTCTTATGTCTCTAAGTCACTATGTATGATTGCATCATGCTTACCTTAATCCTGAAATGAGACATGCCATTTCACACCTTTGTATTCTCATTTGAGAAAGTCAGAGTTCGGACTCACTATGTGATTCCGAACAGGGCCTATTGGTGAAGTACTAAGTTGTGAGAATGTCATGAGTGACTTTGTGAAGTTCTCATAGATATGGAATTCATGTACACGATTGCTGAAATGCAATGTATGTCACCTCATGCTTTGTTCCTTGGAGTGTGAATAAATGAACTGGCCAGTGTCCAAATTGAGTCCTGACTCTTTTGGATGAAACAATGTGACTTGTTAGCTCCTCCTCAATACATTGTTTCTAACTTATTCACAAGCGACAAAGGAGTTGAGGAAATAACAGCTAGAAGGGTAAAATGGTAATTTAGTAAATCCCGACTAGCTGATGACATTCATGAAGGGTAGCATAGATAATATTAAGTGGATCCGCTCATCATAATTAGGTTGAATTCTTGAGTAGAAAAAAAATCATTTGAATCGAGAGATTTTCAGTGTCAGCTCTTTAGTGGAGTCAGTTGGCATTAAGTTAAAATTGGAAAAGGTTTGTGAACTTTTGAGTCCAAGTGTTTAGCTCAAGATTTGTTCATTTGGGTCCATGAGGTCACTGTCACGAATCACATCGATAGGAATAGTTAAACTGGAAGCTAAGTCAAAACAAGAACGAAAATTGTCAAAAGGGTATATTTGTCTTTTGAGACATATGATGAAATGAATGTCAATAAGTTTTTTTTGACAAGGTCATTTGATGACATGCATCACTCGGCCAATACTAGTCTTATTGGGCCATGTGGATTAATTTCATTTCATAAGAATTTTATTGAAAATTCTTAATGGGCCTTTTTCATGTTCTCATGAACAAATAAAGAAGCTTCTAGAAGCTCCTTCTAGAGGACATGTTGGGCGCCTACTACCCAAGAGATAGAGAGAATATTTTGTGCATAAATGTATCAAGATACTTGCAAAAAGAAAAAGAGGAAACAAATTTTCATGAGGATCCTTTAGGGTAATCGGCCAAGAGAGAGACAAGGCAAGGCAAGGAACAAAAATGGAAACAAATCCAAGCCTTTTAGAAGGTATCCTTGGCCGAGCATCTCAAGTGGGAAAAGAGGTAATTGGCTCATGAATATGTGATATTCTATAGAAGAGGAAACTACCTTATAGAAGGTGAGACCTCTCCTATAAATAGGAGCCCCTTTTCTTCACAATTCATTCATCCAAGTTTAAGAGATTTGAGAGACTCTCTCTCTCTAGAACTTTGGCCGAACTCATCTCTCTCTCTCTAGTTTATTTTCGATTTTTTGTTTTGGCACCTAGGTCCTCATTCGACCTAGTGTTTAGCTCTGCGATTTCAAGACTCGTTCTTAAGTCGTAGTGTTTAAAAGTGCCCACTCACTAATTCCTTTATTTCGAGTGATTTAGTGATAGAAACTTTCGTGGTTGCTCGAGGTGCCGAGGAAAGAAAGAGAGACTTGCTGCGAGGGGAGACGAACGTTATCAACCTTCCGAATGCTCATCAACGTTCAAGCTTCAAGAAAGGTTAGTAAACTTCTAAACTCATAATAGTTATTAATTACATGTACTTGCTCTTTGTCTAGGTTAGTAAAAACTGTTTTTACTTGTAAAATAATTTTTTTAAAATTCCGCCGCTTACCGAAGCGTTAATTATTTTCTTAAACCCTAGATTGATTCCAACAAATGGTATAAGAGCTATGGTCAAAGATAAGAATGTACATGTATTTAAAAATATATGAGCTTGAAAATCGTTTTCAAAAGTTTACTAATTTTGTGACAAGTTAGAATTGTTATCTTAGATTTTCTTTAATTTATTGCTCATGCCTTTAAATTAAAAATCATGTTGATTTTCTATGAGTTTTGGATGTTTTTAAAACACATTAGAATCAGTTCTAAAAGTTTTTAATTTTTTATATTGAAAAACGTGTTTTAAAGGTTTGAGAAATTTCGAGTAAAATCTCGTGACTAGTTATATTGTCTTGCTAGTTTCTTTTACTTACTTGAATCGTTTTATGCATGTTGTTATTTCTTTTATACCATGTTATTACCTTGCTAATAAAACAAAAATAAAAGCTTTAACAATTGTTGTCGCAGTTTTTCGGACAACGATTCAGGAACCGGAAATGGTTAGACCCAAGGCCGGACCAAGTGGTCTCACTCCGGCTCGAGCGTGTCGGACTTGATATCTCAAGTCGTCCCTTAGCTGTCTGTAATGTCTATCTCGTCCAAGCACCTGAAACACAAGCGAAGAGGTGTGAACTACAAAGGGGAAACAGAGGGGTTGCCTCTGTTTACCTCTCCGACGCTCAACATTAGTAGGATTGAGGTGGTTGATAGAGGGTTTAGTGTTTAGGGGTCGAGACTTGAGAGAAACGAGCGAGGTACGAGTTCGGCAGCGTTTCAGTACTCAAATTTCGGATTACCTGGGTCGAGGGAGAGACCCTCTTATTTATAGGCGGCCAAGAGGTGTTTGAGGAACCCCTTGGCCGAGGGCCGGTCTTGGAAGGCCGGCCTTGGAGCACCGGCCGAGGAGGGCCGGCCTTAGAGCGCCGGCCGAGGAGGGCCGGCCTTGGAGCGCCGGCCGAGGAGGGCCGGCCTTAGAGCGCCGGCCGAGGAGGGCCGGCCTTGGAGCACCGGCCGAGGAGGGCCGGTCCTGGAGCGCCGGCCGAGGAGGGCCGGCCTCGGAGCACCGGCCGAGGAGGGCCGGTCCTGGAGCGCCGGCCGAGGAGGGCCGGCCTTGGAGCGCCGGCCGAGGAGGGCCGGCCTTGGAGCGCCGGCCGAGGAGGGCCGGCCTTGGAACACCGGCCGAGGAGGGCCGGTCTTGGAGCGCCGGCCGAGGAGGGCCGGCCTTGGAGCGCCGGCCGAGGAGGGCCGGCCTTGGAGCGCCGGCCACGGCGAGTGCCGGCCCCGGACGAGCGCCGGGCTCAGGACGGCCGCCAGCGTGGCCGTCGTCGATCTACCGGACCGGGACGGACCGGTAACATTAGCCCCCCGAGTTTATCACCGATTGTAAATCGTGTGGTAAACTCAGAGTCCGACGTTGGCCAATCGGAGAAGCCCGCCGTCAAGAGGTATGCTCCGACGTCCTTTCATGTTGTTTTTATTTTTATATTTTTTGTCGATCGTGCTCGCTTCGTTATTCGCGCCATGGACCCCATTGACCCGGGATGTGGGACCGTTGACGATGGCTTACATGATTTGTTTGAGGAAAACCACGTGGATTTGGATGCTTTTTGGGCTCAATTTTCGCCACCATCAACACCACCCAACACTCGACACTCATCGCGTTCGTTCAACGCTATTGAGATGACCGGAGAGGATTTTTCGCTGGTTGAAGCGTGGCTGGCCGACGAGGGTGAGGGCGCGAGTGCCGGAGACGGCCAGCGCCGGCAGGAGAGCGCCGGCCTGATGGCACCAGCCGCCGGGGACGGCCGGGCCGACCAGCACGAGGCCGGCTTGGCCGAGGGACGCGCCATGGAGGCCGCGCGCGCAGGGGCGGCCACCCAGGAGACCGGCGGCGCTGCGCAGGCCGCCGCCACCGCCGGGGGAGTCGCGCCTGGCTGGGTCGGCGCCGTCTGCGCTGGACCCAGCCCCGGGATCGCGCCAGAGGAGTCGCGCGCGACGATCCCGACCGGGGAGCACGCCGACCAGGCCAAGGAGGCCGACGCCGGGGTGGAGGAGGCCGGGCCCGGCCGAGTCGGCGCCGTCTGGGGCGAACCCAGTCCTGGGGAAAACGTCCCTCGCCCCGGGGGGGCCGAGCCGGCCGTGGGGGACGCGGGCGACGCGTCTGGCGAGGCCGACGCCGGCGAGGACGCGCTGGCGCAGAGGAGTGCCGCCCGGGGCGGCGTTGGCATCAGGGAGGACCCCACCCCCTCGGGTGGGGCTGCGCTGCAGGTGGCCGGCGGCCGTGGGCGCCCAGGCGGGTCGGCCCCAGCTGGGCCGGAGCGCGTCTACGTCGGGGGGGCGCCGCCGGCGGCGGCCGACGCTGCAGGAGGGGCCGCCGGCGCCGGACAGGAGGAGCACCGGCCGTCCAATGCTGGAGAGGGGGAGGCGGCCACCCTGGTGGCCCTGCAAACCCTAGGACCCAATGGGCCGGGCCTAGGGGATGAGACTGCAGCCGGCCGGGAGTCGGGCCGGGCCGACGTGCGCGAGGACTGCCCAACCGGCCGAACGCCGGACAGGGCCGCCGGGCGACAGGCGCGCGAGGAGGGCCCAGCAACCCGCGAGCTGGGCCGGGCCGGTGGGCAGGACGCGCCTGGGCTGAACGCCGGGACGCCAGGGCAAGCCACCAACGCCGGAGACTCGACCGGCCGAGAGCTGGACCGGGCCGACGGGCCTGGCGCGTGCGCCGAAGGCCGGACGTCGCCGGGACCGCGCGTGGAGGAGCCACCCAGCCAGGAGGCGGGCTGGGTCCTCGGGCTTGACGCACACGCAGGCGAGGGAGTCACCGGCCACAGGACGAGCCGGCCCGATGACAGTGACCCGGCCGGCCGGCAGCCGGTCGAGCGCCCGGGCACCGCCCCGGACTCCGGACACTCCGGCGACTCGTCGAGCCGCCGTGCAGCACCCGCGGCGAGGGGACTTTCCTCTACTGCGCAGGAGGAAACGCGGACCTCGTCCTTCCCGGTAGGGGAGTCAGCCGTGCGGGGTAACTTTGACTGCTCGGGCGTCGATGTCCCGAGCCTGATCTCCATCGTCAGCTTCAAGAGCCTCAGGAAGCGCTACAGCATCCCGGACTCTGTGTCAATCCTCAGACCGTTGCCCGACGATCTACCGTCCCGCCCTCGAAGGGGGTACGCCGCGGTCCACGAGGCGAGCCTCCGCGGCGGGCTAAGGTTGCCTTTCCAGCCGGTTATCCAGGAGCTACTAGTTCGACTGGGGGTGCACGCCTTACAGATGTCTCCGGCCTTCTACCGGGTGGTCGCAGCGTGCCACATGATGCTTTACCGGGCGAAGAAGAGGGTTGTCACTGCCGACGACATCCAGGACCTCATGACGATACGAGGGGTGCCGGGGAAGCCAGGCTTCTACCAACCGCTACATCGCAAGCGCTTCGTTATCGTCAGCAACGTTAACTCGAAGCACCGATATCCTTGGATATGGGTATCCGAATCAGCCTTCGGGGTCGCGCCTCTCTTCTTTGGTCTTGCGGCTGATTTTCCACCTACGGGCGATATCGAAAGCTCTGAGCTTCACGCGGTGATCAGGGCGCTCCCGGAATCGAGGCGACAAGGACCGCACTTCGAGTCCCCAGACCTAATGGCAAGGACTGGGTGGTTCCCGCCTGGAGACGACGCCCTTCCGAGCTCGGGCTTCGCCGCGGAGGCTACGGAGGACCCCGAATCAGAGGCGGGGGGCTCGTCTGCTCCTCCCCCTGACGTGGGGGGTACCAATCGCACACAAGCTTCTAGTTAGTGTATAATCCATTGTATTGCACTCTAACCTGTCATCTCTTCGTCTTTTTCAGATACGATGACCCGGCGACACCGACCACGCACGCAGGCACCGAGGGTGGCGCCCGACGCCGAGGCCGTGGTCGCGGCTCAACCACAAGCTGAGGCCCACCATAGGGGGCTTCCAACACGGGTGAGGACCGAGGCGAACTCCTCGAACAAGCGACCGTCGTCGACGATCCTTCCCGGCTCGTCCTCCGGCCTCAAGCGCGCTCATACGTCGGCGGCGCCAGATGGCATGGAGTCGATGCTCCTGGCGGAGGCGGCGGAGCTGAGGGACCGATGCTCTCAGGGGATCCTTGAAACCTCACTACGGGATTTCAAGAGTCTCCTGACGGTGAGCGACCTTGAGCATTTCCAAAGCGGGATTGGCGACGCTCGAAAGGTATGACTCGCTTGTTTTCCTCATTTGCGATTTGTTGTGCTTATTTCGATTACATGTACGTTTTTCGTTTCCACAGATGCTCGCACGCCAAGAACGGAGCGACCGCATTCTCCGGGATCTGTTGCGCCGCATGCAGATCATGGAAAAAGACAAGGAGGATACAGCGGCCGCCCATGCCGCTGCCTTGGCGGGGGCCCGCCCCGTCCAAGAGTTCCAAGCGCTTGAGGAAGAACTAAGGCGAGCTCGTGAGAAGGCGGCGGCCGAGAAGGCGTCTCGGGAGAAGGCTGAGCAGGCGGCCGAGACTTTCTTAGGGGAGACCAAGAAACTCCAGGCGGCCCTCTCGAGCCGAGATGAAGAGCTGAACATCGTCCACGCCCGACTGTCGGCAAGCGAGATCTCCCGGGTCAGGGCCGAGAGGGAGAGGGAGACCCTGCGGGCGGAGGTGCAGACCCTCATCGAGGAGAAGGACGACGCCGTGCGATCGAAGACAGAGCTGGAGGAGGACTGGGATCTCTCACTAGAGGTGGCCCGTTACGAGGTGGCCATGCGGGTCAAAGACGCGACCGCGGAGGAGAACGCGTCTCGAGGGATCACATTTTCCTTCTTCGATGCCATGTTTCCTCCCTTGGAGGACGAGCTGCCGGAAGACGACCTGCCTCCCGAAGTCCCTGCGGAGGCCGCCCAGTCGTCAAACCGTCAATCCGGCGGAGGAGCCGTTGGCGGGTCGGGCGCCCCCCACCTTGAGGACGACGAAGAGCAGGTCGATTATGGTTCGGAGTGATCGAGTTCTCTTTGGTTTTTTCGCGCACTTGTTTAGCGCTTGCTTTACGCTTTCTTTCGGATTCTTGCTATGTTTGCGTCGTACTTTCGTATTTTTCTTATCGGGTTGTTTACGCAATATTGTTTTGCCTTGATTGAAGCTTTCTTTTCATCGTGCGTCTTATTTTCTCGACTTACTACGCTTAGTGTAATCGACTTGCGCAATTTGAATAGTGCATGTCTTACGAGCCCGGCTTACTATGCTTAGCGTAACCGGTTGGCACGGCTTACTGCCGCATTTGGCGGCGAAGTTTCCCACGGACGCAGGCTAGACCAGTTTCATCCGGCGGGTGCGATTTCCGGCCATCCATTTGCGACTCGCTGCCTATCGGCGCGCGCGAGCTGGGTGGCCGTCGCGTTCATCCTCTGGCGAGTACGCTACCTATCGGCGTGCGTCTCGGGATAGGTTTGCAGCTCCCAGTGAGCGTGGTACTCATTGGTACGCGTGTCACGTTTTGGGTTTTGACTGCCGAGATCGACAATCCGGTGCGCGGACGTGATCCATCGATGACTTGCCGCCTATTGGTGCGCAAGGTGCATCGGTGCACGAGAGGGTCGCAGCAAAAGACGTGCGAGGCCGGAGGTCCGGTGCGCGGATCCAACTCATCGACGTTTCGCTATCTCTCGGCATACGGCCTCAACCCGTGCGAGAGCGTCGCACGGGGAGGGTACGAAGTCGGAGGTCCGGAGCGCGGATCCGATTTATGGGTGTTTTGCTGCCGTTTGGCACATGGAAATATCCTCCTTAGCCCCCCGAGTTTCTTGGGTGCTCGTAGAGGAGGCTAGAAACTAAGATACCAAGTGTATTGAAGTGAAATGTAATTTATTAAATTATCGAAATGGTTCAAAAATTACATCCCAGGCCGTTGGCCAAACTTGAAATTGTAAACTGCTTTTGCTAGAATTGAAAATTACATGAAGACAAAAAGCGGAAAAAGGACGAATGAACGTCTACTGGTAATACTGCCGGAGGTGTTCCGCGTTCCATGGGTGTGTGAACACGAGTCCCTCCAGGTTCTCGAGCTCGTACGTGCCGTTGCGGATGGCTCGGCGCACACGGTACGGGCCTTCCCAGGTGGGGCCTAGAACTCCCGCGCCTTGCACCTTGGTGTTTTGGAACACCCTTCGAAGAACGAGGCTTCCGTCGGCGAACTTCCGCAGCTTGATCTTCGAGTTGTAGTACTTCTCGACCTTCCTCTTCTGCGCGGCAAGCCGGGTAAGTGCGTCCGCCCTCCTTTCGTCTATGAGGTCTAGCTCGAGCCTGATCGCGTCATCGTTGGCGGCTTCGTCATACTCCTTGATGCGCAAGGTTGGCAGCTTGATCTCGACGGGTACCACAGCCTCGACGCCGAACGCGAGAGCGAAAGGGGTTTCGCCGATCGCGTTTCGGGCGGTGGTGCGGTATGCCCATAAGACCATGGGGAGCTCGTCGGCCCAAGCCCCCTTTCTTGCCTCCAGCTTCTTCTTCAGGTTCTCCTTGATCGTCTTATTCACCGCCTCGACCTGACCGTTGGCTTGGGGATGGCGGGGAGAGGAGAAAGTCTTGCTGATGCCAAGCTGTTCGCACATTTCTCGGAGGCGCGCATTGTCGAATTGCTTTCCGTTGTCGGTTACAATTGACGCAGGGATCCCGAAGCGGCAGATGATGTTTCTCCAAATGAAACTTGTCGTGTTCGCCTCGGTGATCTTCGCTAGCGGTTCAGCCTCTACCCACTTCGTGAAGTAATCGATAGCCACGATCGCGTGCTTGTACTGCCTCGGGGCCGTAGGTAGCTCGCCGATGAGGTCGATTCCCCACTTCGCGAAAGGTCGCGGTACGATAATCGGACACAAAGGGGCCGGTGCTTGGCGCGGAATGTGGGCGAACCTTTGGCACTTGTCACACTTCTTGGCCCACTCGTGGGAGTCCTTTTTCAAGGTTGGCCAGAAATATCCAAGTCTTAGCAACTTCAATGCCAAAGATTGCCCGGCGGCGTGGTTACCGCACACCCCCTCGTGCACCTCGTGGAGTGCTTTCCTCGCCTCCACCTCGGTCAGGCAACGGAGAAGGGGCATGGAGTAGCCTCTCTTGAACAAACTATCCTCCCTCATTGTGTACTTCGGGGCTAGGCTTCTCAGCTTTCTACCTTCTTCTTTATCCTCGGGGACGACTCCTCGTTTAAGGAATTCCACGAGCGGGGTCATCCATGAGGGAGGTGGAGTCTCGTCAATGACCCCCACGTCGCCTCTCGAGACGTAGGGTCGGGTCAACACTTCGATTGGGACGCTGCCCTCGCCTTCCTCGTCTATCCCGGACGCGAGGCGAGCTAGGGCGTCGGTGTCAACGTTCGCCTCTCGAGGGACCTGGACGATCTCGAACCATGACAGGGCCTCCAAGTTCTTTTGGGCCTTGGACAAGTAGGCGATCATGTGTGGCTCCTTTGCGGCGTAGTCGCCCTTAACCTGATTCACGATCAATTGCGAGTCGCAATGGATGCGCAGGTTTTGGGCGCCAAACTTGTTCGCTAGCTCCAAGCCAACAATCAGAGCCTCGTACTCTGCCTCGTTGTTGGAAGCCTTGAACTCGAACCGCAGGGCGTACCTCAGCTTTTCCCTATCGGGATTTGTGAGCACAACGCCGGCGCCGGCCCCCCGGGCGTTTGACGCGCCATCCACGTGTAAATCCCAAACCGGCCCTATCGGGTCGTTGGTTCTCTTCCTTGGCAACTCGCTATGGTCGTCCTCCTTGTCCTCCGCGGTCTTACTCCCTTCGTCGCCCTCATTGGTTGGGGGCGCGCTTGTGAACTCGGCGATGAAGTCGGCGAGGGCCTGACCCTTAATGGCGGTTCTCGGTTGGAACTCGACCCCGTATTCGCCCAGCTCATGGGACCATATCGCCATCCTAGAGGAGGTCCCTTTTTGAAGGGCCTTCTCGATGGGATGCCCCGAGCGGACCACGATGGGGTGCGCCTGGAAGTAGGGCCGGAGCTTTCTCGCGCTCATGACGAGGGCGAGGGACAGTCTCTCGATCTCGGGGTATCGGGTTTCGGCGTCGAGGAGCGCCTTGCTAACGTAGTGTTGGACGTGGAAGTGGGGGTCCGTACGTCCATCGTAGGGAGGAATGGACGGTAACTTGAAGTTCCCCACGCATGGTTGCGCGAGGATTTGCGCGGCGAAGGGAGAGTACGATTCCTCGATCCCTCCGTACGGCCTTTGCCTCCCCGACTCCCTCATTTCGATGATTTGATTCTGGAGGCTTTGAATCATCGTGACCATGTCGAGCCCGTTAGCGGGGCCGATCGTCGGGGCCATGGGAGTCACCGGTTGGCGTTCGTTGGACGCTTGGTCCACGACATTGGCCTGTGGTCGGCCGAGAGTTGCGGCGGGGAGCGCGTCCCTTCGAGAGTTTAGCCTTTGACGGAGATCCTCCCCTCGGGAGTTTCTCTGCGCCGTCAAGCGCTCTCTAAGGTCCGCACTCGGTGCGGGGCGAGGTGAGGTCGCCCTTGGTCGGGCCGTCCGGCGGGCGCTTCGGCTGTCGGCCCCATCATCTACCAGAGTCGCTCTCTCCTCGGCGAGGGGCCGTGTCCGGCCACCTCTTGAAACCGAGGGGGCGAGTCCCCGGGAATGCGACCGTGCCTGCTGCCGCATTATGTGCGACGGTCCGGCCAAAGCGTCGTTGGGCCTCTCGGGCCGCGAAGGGGCGAGGCTAGGCGTTGCCTCGTTGGTCCTCGACTCCCCCACATATTCGGAGTCGGAGTAGTCTTTGGCGGACCTATCCTCAACGTCATAGCCGAGGAGGTCGGCTATGAGCGAACCATCGACGCCGGGGCGGTCAAGGAGCTCCGCAAGCCGCCGGGCCGTGTCCTCTCGGAGCGCGGCCTCGGGGTCAACCATCGGGTCTTGGGGCTGGCTCTCGCTATCGCGAGGTTGCCCTTCAAGACGATGTGCGAGGTGCCGAAGACCGTACCTCGAGCCAGTCGCTCGGGTACCCGCGGAGGTAGTGGGAATGTGACTCATCTCTCGAGAGTCGTGAGAACAAAGGGAGAAAACTGGTAGAGGGAATGCGTCGTCAAGGTCGAGAGATGCCCTCCTTCTAGCGCCAAAATGTTGTCGCAGTTTTTCGGACAACGATTCAGGAACCGGAAATGGTTAGACCCAAGGCCGGACCAAGTGGTCTCACTCCGGCTCGAGCGTGTCGGACTTGATATCTCAAGTCGTCCCTTAGCTGTCTGTAATGTCTATCTCGTCCAAGCACCTGAAACACAAGCGAAGAGGTGTGAACTACAAAGGGGAAACAGAGGGGTTGCCTCTGTTTACCTCTCCGACGCTCAACATTAGTAGGATTGAGGTGGTTGATAGAGGGTTTAGTGTTTAGGGGTCGAGACTTGAGAGAAACGAGCGAGGTACGAGTTCGGCAGCGTTTCAGTACTCAAATTTCGGATTACCTGGGTCGAGGGAGAGACCCTCTTATTTATAGGCGGCCAAGAGGTGTTTGAGGAACCCCTTGGCCGAAGGCCGGTCTTGGAAGGCCGGCCTTGGAGCGCCGGCCGAGGAGGGCCGGCAAGGCCGGCCGAGGAGGGCCGGCCTTGGAGCGCCGGCCGAGGAGGGCCGGCCTTGGAGCGCCGGCCGAGGAGGGCCGGCCTTAGAGCGCCGGCCGAGGAGGGCCGGCCTTGGAGCGCCGGCCGAGGAGGGCCGGCCTTAGAGCGCCGGCCGAGGAGGGCCGGCCTTGGAGCGCCGGCCGAGGAGGGCCGGTCCTGGAGCGCCGGCCGAGGAGGGCCGGCCTCGGAGCACCGGCCGAGGAGGGCCGGTCCTGGAGCGCCGGCCGAGGAGGGCCGGCCTTGGAGCGCCGGCCGAGGAGGGCCGGCCTTGGAGCGCCGGCCGAGGAGGGCCGGCCTTGGAACACCGGCCGAGGAGGGCCGGTCTTGGAGCGCCGGCCGAGGAGGGCCGGCCTTGGAGCGCCGGCCGAGGAGGGCCGGCCTTGGAGCGCCGGCCACGGCGAGTGCCGGCCCCGGACGAGCGCCGGGCTCAGGACGGCCGCCAGCGTGGCCGTCGTCGATCTACCGGACCGGGACGGACCGGTAACAACAATCTTCATAAAACGTTCCGTTACACTCGATTCTTTTTCGCACCTAAAAAGGACCAAGCTTTAATTATTTCTTTTTCTTCGAGCTGGAGTAAACCCGCATTAAAAGTGGCATAAATCTCTGCTCAGAAGTCGAAATTTAATGATTCTTAAATCAAATTAAAGCTCTGTCTCTCCTCTGTCCAATGCCACCGGTTTCGGCTCAAAACGACATCGGTTATAGACATGATGTGTAAGATTAAACCCCACTACCATGAGTTATAGAACTCTAATGAGAAAATTTTCTTGAGCAACAATGTTTTTCATATGATTATAAACATGATGTGTAAGATTAAAATGTTTTGATTTTTGAAACTTTAATTGAAATTGAGTTTTTACAAAACAGTTTTCACTTTCAAACTTGAAAATATTTTGTCATCCAAATCAAATAAGTTTTCAAAATGTTTTCAAAACTATATCTATATCACATATGTTCAAAATCTATATGCTCTTGAAAATTTGAGTGGGAGGTCTCCTTGTAGACAAGCCAAAAAATAAAAAGATGTGTAATCTCAAACTTTCAAGTGTTCGAGTGAGTTGAAGTTCACACTTCCCTCACGCACTTTCCCGAAATAGAAAATAGGAAAAGATCGAGTATGTACCTTGTGCCTTTATGCACTAATACTACTCTGAACATGTCGATCTAAGATTCTCTTCTAGTTGTCTGCTCTGTCGCTCTCTAGCTAGGAAATCTGTTTCCGAACTTATAAGAGTCGATGTACCAACACCAAAAAACTAAGTGGGAGGGTTATACTTGTTGTTTGTAACCCACGATCTCCAACACTAATGAAAAGTGCAAGTGTCGCCAGACTAAGAGTCACCCTCGTGGCCCTCTCTTAAATGAGAGTACTCAAGGGTGCTTTGCACTGATCATTGCTCAATGAGCTAAATCCGAAAGTGAGACAATGAGACAAGACCTCCCCTCGGCGGACTGTTTTTCAAAGTTAATCTTTTGGACTAAGTGGTTGGTTACACACTTAGACTCAATCCCTAGTAATCCTCCCTCGAGGCCCTGCGAAAGGATGTGAGTGATCAAACCAATTTAAAAGGTGGCTGGTCAAAATTGGTGTATTGACATCTTGGCTAAGCATTAATGATGTGTCATTTACTTATAAATGGAGATTTTTTGCGGCCTTTCATCGAAGGAGTAAATTATCGTTTAGTTTATAACACCTTTGGATTTTATCAAATGTTTAAAAACTTAAATCCTAAACCAAAGACTAATCATAAACTTGTTTCAACTTTTATAGGCAAAATGTCTCTCACCCCGAAACATAACCTCGACATAATCCTTACCAAGCACAAATGGGTACTCACCACCCCGTGTCCTCCTCTAACGAATGATGATTCGACTCAAGAGGACAATGACGCCTTAGCGGCCTAGCTTCGATCCGATGAGATTGTGAGGTGCTATATCTTGGCATCTATGAACAATATGCTGAAAGAGCAACATCGTGACATCGAGACCGCCGCCGAAATGCTCTACAATCTCCTTGAGAGGTTTGGAGGGCGAGGGCGTCAAACAAGGCAACAAGCAGTCCGACAGTTTATGAACTGTCACATGAAGGCTAGGACTCCTATTGGAGACTTTATGATATTGATCATTAGTTTTCTGAATAAAATGGAAATCCTAGGATCTGAGATTAAAGGGAAGAATGTCATAGATATGATCTTAGAAACTCTCCCCGCATCTCTTGATACCTCCAAGATGAACTACTTCATAAACAAGCTAGAGTACACTGTTACCAAGCGTATGAAGGAACTTCACACTGCTGTAGGTCTCAATAAGAGAAAGAGGAATCAAGGAGAGGCACATGCTATTGAGCAAAAAGCCTCCGCCTCTGGAACTAAGAAGAGACCTCGTAAGGCCGATAAAAAAAACTGTCCTGCCTATCTCAAAGCAAAGGAACATAGTATTGTACTAGTTACTGAAGCATGCTTAGTAGCTGATAATGTATCAACGTGGATTCTTGACTCCGCTGCTACTAACCATATTTGTTGTTCCTTGAATGGTTTCAAGAAAACCAAAAGCTTAGAGGAAGGAGAGTTCTGTTTCAAATGGGGTGATGGGAGCCTGGTGTCCGCGAAGGCCGTGGGATCCGTGACGCTGTCTTTTGAAGACCGCACTTTAAACTTGAATAATGTTTATTTTGTTCCTACCTTTGGGAAGAACTTAATATCCGTTGCTCGTCTTCGTGAGCAAGATTATTGTTTAAAGTTCATTAAGAATGGAATTCGTATTTCGTTTCCTGATAATTCTTTTGTCACTGATGCATGTATGAAGAATGCTCTTTTCTACATCTATCCCACTCAACCTTCACCTTTAGACATGGAAGTAGATAATGATCTAATTAGGGAGCCAAAGAGGATCAAACTTTCTGAATCCTCCGATCTAACAAAAACAACATACCTCTGGCACTTAAGACTTGGTCATATCAGTCTAGATAGGATTAAGAGACTTGTGAGGGATGGTCCACTCCAAGCCTCTGCAATAGGTTCACTACCTACTCGTGAATCCTGCATAGAAGGAAAAATGACTAAGCGACCTTTCTCCGATAAGGGTCAAAGAGCCACTGAGTTGCTGGAACTAGTACATTCTGATGTATGTGGTCCACTCAATCAACAGGCACATGGAGGATACGAATACTTCATTACCTTCACTGATGATTACTCAAGATATGGGTTTGTCTATTTGCTCAAACACAAATCAGAGACCTTTAACGTATTTAAGGTCTTTAGGGCTTTAGTGGAAAAGCAAACTGGCAAGGTGATCAAAACCCTTCGATCCGATCGTGGTGGTGAGTATATGTCTGGAGAGTTCGAAGACTTTCTTAAAGAAGAAGGTATCGCTTCTCAGCTTACCGCACCTGGCACACCTCAACAAAACGGAGTGTCAGAGAGAAGGAACCGAACTCAAATGGAGATGGTTAGATCAATGATGAGTTACTCATCACTCCCTCCTTCCTTTTGGGGATATGCCCTCGAAACAGCCGCTTACATTCTGAACCAAGTTTCGTCCAAAACGGTTCCTAGTACTCCTTATGAACGATGGACTGGCCGTAAAGTAAATCTTGGCCGCATCCGAATTTGGGGTTGTCCTGCACACGTGCTGAGGCAAAAGACTAGCAAGTTGGCTAGTAGGTCAAAATTGTGCCTGTTTGTGGGATATCCAAAGGAAACCAAAGGTTTTACGTTCTATAGTCCCGAGGACGATAAGACTTTCGTTAGCACGAATGCTCGTTTCCTTGAGGAGGACTTTATGAGGGATGCGAAACCTAGAAGCAAAATTGTGCTTGAAGAAAAGTTGGGTGAGGAAGCTTCTACCTCATCTGTAAGAACTGTTCTTGTTGTCGGTCCGTCTCGGACCGACGGGGACTAAGGCGTCACTTCGACCCACGCGACCAGTGCAAGGCCTCGAGCGGCGAAACCTTGCCTCGACCTTTGGCCGGCCCGAACCAATCGCCGGCCCAAAGGTCAGTCGTGTTGGAATCGATCTAGGGTTTGAGAAAATAATTAACGCTTCGGTAAGCGGCGGAATTTTAAAAATTTTCTTTTACAAGTAAAAACGGTTTTTACTAACCTAGACAAGTGCAAGTACATGTAATTAAAAACCAATATGAGCTAGAAGTTTACTAACCTTTCTTGAAGCTTGAACTTTGAAGAAGCTTGTGGAAAGTTTGCAACGCTCGTCTCACCTCGCAGCACGTCTCTCTTTCTTTCCTCGGCACCTCGAGCAACCACGAAAGTTTCTATCACTAAATCACTCGAAAAGAAGGAATCAGTGAGTGGGCACTTTTAAACACTGCGACTTAAGAACGAGTCTCGAAGTCGCAGAGCTAAACGCTAGGTCGAGTGAGGACCTAGGTGCCAAAACAAGAAAAATCGAAAATAAAATAGAAAGAGAGAGAGAGAGGATTTCGGCCACCACAAGGTCTAACTTATGTGGAATGAGAAAAATGAGAAGAATGAGGCTCCTATTTATAGGAGAGGTCTTACCTTCAATAAGGTAGTTTCCTCTTCTATAGAATATCACATATTCATTAGCCAATTTCCCTTTTTCTTTAATGAGGTACACGGCCAAAGCTTGCCAAGCAAGTCCTTGGATTTGTTTCCTCTTTTATTTGCTTCTCTATTGACCCTGATGGCCGAAATTCCCTTATGCCATGCATAGGAAATTTGTTTCCTCTTTTTTCTTTTGGCAAGTATCTAATTACATTTATGCACAAAATAAACTCTCTTTCCTCTTGGGTAATATGGGCGCCTACACCATCTAGAAAGGGCTTCTAGAAGCTTTTCCATTTTGTTCATGACAACATGAAAAAGGCCCATTAAGAATTTTCAATAAAATTCTTATGAAATGAAATTAATTCACAAGGCCCAATGATCAAGTCATGGCCGAGTGAAACATGTCATAAAATGACCTTGTCAAAAATTTATTGACATTCATTTCATCCTTTGTCTCAAAAGACAAAAATACCCTTTCGACAATTTTCGTTCTTGTTTTGACTTAGCTTCCAGTTTAACAATTCCTATCGATGTGATTCGTGACAGTGACCTCATGGACCCAAATGAACAAAGCTTGAGCTAAACACTTGGACTCAAAAGTTCACAAACCTTTTCCAAGTTTAGCTTAATGCCAACTGACTCCACTAAAGAGCTGACACTGAAAATCTCTCGGTTCAAATGAATTTATTTTCTACTCAAGAATTCGACTTAATTATGATGAGCGGATCCACTGAATATTATCTATGTTTACCCTTCATGAATGTCATCAGCTAGTCGGGATTTACTAAATTACCATTTTACCCTTCTAGCTGTTATTTCCTCAACTCCTTTGTCGCTTGTGAATAAGTTAGAAACAATGTATTGACGAGGAGCTACAAGTCACATTGTTTCATCCAAAAAGAGTCAGGACTCAATTTGGACACTGGCCAGTTCATTTATTCACACTCCAAGGAACAAAGCATGAGGTGACATACATTGCATTTCAGCAATCTTGTACATGAATTCCATATCTATGAGAACTTCACAAAGTTACTCATGACAGACTCACAACTTAGTACTTCACCAATAGGCCTTGTTCGGAATCACATAGTGAGTCCGAACTTTGACTTTCTCAAATGAGAATACTAAGGTGTGAAATGGCATGTCTCATTTCAGGATTAAGGTAAGCATGATGCAATTCATACATAGTGACTTCGAGACATAAGAGGTTAAATGGTTTGTTCTTATATTGTCTCTAGAAGTGCACTGGTCAAGACAGAAGCATGATGCACAAGGCTCATCTATTGACTGTTCAAAGCCGAAGCTCTTTACAGTTTCATCGAATCTAATATTCCATGACCTAGATGCTTGCTTTAGTCCATAAATGGATTTAAGCAACTCACAAACCTTGGTCTCTTGACCTTTATCCACGAAACCGTGTGGTTGAGCCATGTAAATGCGCTCGTCAAGATTGCCATTCAGAAAGGCTGTCTTGACATCCATTTGCCAGATCTCATAGTCGAGAGCTGCAGCTATGGATAGGAGTATGCGGATGGATTTAAGCATCGCGACTGGCGAGAAGGTTTCTTCATAGTCAATCCCTTCTTGTTGGGTATAACTCTTTGCCACAAGTCGTGCTTTGAACGTCTCGACGTTCCCATCAGGACCCCTTTTCTTCTTGTATATCCATTTACACCCTACGGGTTTAATCCCTTCAGGAAGGTCTACAAGTTTCCAGACTTTGTTGACATACATCGAGTGCATTTCAACTTTCATGGCGTCAAGCCAAAGGTTTGATTCAGAACAAGCCATCGCTTGGCTATAGGAAACAGGGTCATCCATGTCGGAGACGGCTACAAGAGAGTCTCCATAAGACATGTACCTGTCAGGCTTTTGAGTAGCCCTCCCACTACGTCTAAGTACAACTTGACGAGATTCTGATGAGTTAGGTTGTGTTTCAGTTGGGGTAAGAACAGTTCTTACAGATGAGGTAGAAGCTTCCTCACCCAACTTTTCTTCAAGCACAATTTTGCTTCTAGGTTTCGCATCCTTCATAAAGTCCTCCTCAAGGAAACGAGCATTCGTGCTAACGAAAGTCTTATCGTCCTCGGGACTATAGAAAGTAAAACCTTTGGTTTCCTTCGGATATCCTACAAACAGGCACAATTCTGACCTACTAGCCAACTTGCTAGTCTTTTGCCTCAGCACGTGTGCAGGGCAACCCCAAATTCGGATGCGGCCAAGATTCACTTTACGGCCAGTCCATCGTTCATAAGGAGTACCAGGAACCGTTTTGGACGGAACTTGGTTCAGAATGTAGGTGGCTGTTTCGAGGGAATATCCCCAAAAGGAAAGCGGGAGTGATGAGTAACTCATCATTGATCTAACCATCTCCATAAGAGTTCGGTTTCTTCTCTCTGACACTCCGTTTTGTTGAGGTGTGCCAGGTGCGGTAAGCTGAGAAGCGATACCTTCTTCTTTAAGAAAGTCATCGAAATCTCCAGACATATACTCACCACCTCGATCAGATCGAAGGGTTTTGATCACTTTGCCAGTTTGCTTTTCCACTAAAGCCCTAAAGACCTTAAATACGTTAAGCAAATAGACAAACCCATATCTTGATTAATCATCAGTGAAGGTAACGAAGTATTCATATCCTCCACGTGCCTGTTGGTTGAGCGGACCACATACATCAGAATGTATTAGTTCCAGCAACTCAGTGGCTCTTCGACCCTTATCGGAGAAAGGTCGCTTAGTCATTTTTCCTTCTATGCAGGATTCACAAGTAGGTAGTGAACCTATTGCAGAGGCTTGGAGTGGACCATCCCTCACAAGTCTCTTAGTCCTTTCTAGACTGATATGACCAAGTCTTAAGTGCCATAGGTGTGTTGATTTTGTTAGATCGGAGGATTCAGAAAGTTTGATCCTCTTTGGCTCCCTAATTAGATCATTATCTATTTCGGTGTCTAAAAGAGAAGGTTGAGTGGGATAGATGTAGAAAAGAGCATTCTTCATACATGCATCAGTGACAAAAGAATTATCAGGAAACGAAATACGAATTCCATTCTTTATGAACTTTAAACAATAATCTTGCTCAAGAAGATGAGCAACGGATATTAAGTTCTTCCCAAAGGTAGGAACAAAATAAACATTATTCAAGTTTAAAGTGCGGTCTTCAAAAGACAGCGTCACGGATCCCACAGCCTTCGCAGACACCAGGCTCCCATCACCCCATTTGAAACAGAACTCGCCTTCCTCTAAGCTTTCGGTTTTCTTGAAACCATTCAAGGAACAACAAATATGGTTAGTAGCAGCGGAGTCAAGAATCCACGTTGATACATTATTAGCTACTAAGCATGCTTCAGTAACTAGTACAATACTATGTTCCTTTGCTTTGAGATAGGCAGGACAGTTCTTTTTATCGGCCTTGTAAGGTCTCTTCACAGTTCCAGAGGCGGAGGCTTTTTGCTCAGTAGCATGTGCCTCTCCTTGATTCCTCTTTCTCTTAGTGAGACCTACAGCAGTGTGAAGTTCCATCATAAGCTTGGTAACAGTGTACTCTAGCTTTTTTATGAAGTAGTTCATCTTGGAGGTATCAAGAGATGCGGGGAGAGTTTCTAAGATCACATCTATGACATTCTTCCCATCAATCTCAGATCCTAGAATTTCCATTTTACTCAGATGACTAATGATCAATATCATAAAGTCTTCAACAGGAATCCTAGCCTTCATGCGACAGTTCATAAACTGTCGGACTACTTGTTGCCTTGTTTGACGCCTTTGCCCTCCAAACATCTCAAGGAGATTGTAGAGCATGTCAGCGGCAGTCTCGATGTCACGATGTTGCTCTTTCAGCATATTGTTCATAGATGCCAAGATATAGCACCTTACAATCTCATCGGATCGAAGCCAGGCCGCTAAGGCGTCATTGTCCTCTTGAGTTGAATCATCATTCGTCAGAGGAGGACACGGGGTGGTGAGTACCCATTTGTGCTTGTTAACGGTAGGTATTATGTCGAGGTTACGTTTCGAATCTACGTAGTTTTCGTTTTCGAGTTTGTTCGAGGAAAGGAAGATTGAGAGATGGTTGAGGGACATATTGCCTATATAAGTTGAAACAAGTTTATGATTAGTCTTTGGTTTAGGATTTAAGTTTTATTAAGACTTTTGTAAAATCCAAATGTGTTATAAACCAAACGATAATTTACTCCCTCAAGAGAAGGCCACAAAAAATCTCCATTTATAAGTAAATGACACATCATTAATGCTAAGCCAAGATGTCAATACATCTATTTTGACTAGCCACCTTTTAAATTGGTTTGATCACTCACATCCTTTTGCAGAGCCTCAAGGGAGGATACTAGGGATTGAGCCTAAGCGTGCAACCAACCACTTAGTCCAAAAGATCAGCTTTGAAAAACAATCCCCCAAGGGGAGGCCTTGCCATCATTGCATCACTCTCGGACGTAGCTCATTGAGCAATGATCGAAGCAATAACGCCTTGGAGTACTCACATTTAAGTGAGGGTCGCAAGAGCGGCTCTTAGTCCCACGTTATTGCATCTTTCACTAGTGTTGGGGATCGCGGGTTACAAACAACGAATATAACCCTCCTACTTAGTTTTTGGAGTTGGTTCATCGACTCTTATAAGTTCGGAAACAAATTTCCTAGTTAGAGAGCGACAGAGCGGACAACTAGAAGAGAATCCTAGATCGACATGTTCAGAGCAGTATTAGTGCATAAAGGCACAAGGTACACACTCGATCTTTTCCTATTTTCTATTTCGGGAAAGTGCGTGAGGGAAGTGTGAACTTCAACTCACTCGAACACTTGAAAGTTTGAGATTACACATCTTTTTATTTTTCGGCTTGTCTACAAGGAGACCTCCCACTCAAATTTTCAAGAGCATATAGATTTTGAACATATGTGATATAGATATAGTTTTGAAAACATTTTGAAAATTTATTTGATTTGGATGACAAAATATTTTCAAGTTTGAAAGTGAAAACGGTTTTTCAAAAATCAAACTAGTTTTGTAAAAATTCAATTTCAATTAAACTTTCAAAAATCAAAACATTTTAATCTTACACATCATGTTTATAATCATATGAAAAACATTTTTTCTCAAGAAAATTTTCTCATTAGAGTTCTATAACTCATGGTAGTGGGGTTTGAAAATCCGGATTTCTAAAAAACTTGAGTTTCAGACAGCGGCGCACCTCGGAGTAAAATCGCCATATCTGGCGGCTCCGATGTCTTTTTCAGCCGAAACCGGTGGCATTGGACAGAGAACGGACAGAGATTTAATTTGATTCAAGAATCATCAAATTTCGATTTCTGAGCAGAGAGTTATGCCACTTTTAATGCGGGTTTACTCCAGCTCGAAGAAAAAGAAATAAATTAAAGCTTGGTCCTACTTAGGTGCGAAAAAGAATCAACTGTAACGGAACGTTTTAAGATGTTGTTTAAAGCTTTTATTTGTGTTTTATTAGCAGGGTAATAACATAGGATAAAAGAAATAACAACATGCATAAAACGATTCAAGTAAAAATAAGAAACTAGCAAGATAACAAAACTAGTCACAAAATTTTACTCGAAAATTCTCAAACCTTTAAAACACGTTTTTCAATATAAAAAATTAAAAACTTTTAGAACTGATTCTAATGTGTTTTAACATCATCCCAAACTCATAGAAAATCAACATGGTTTTTAATTTATAGACAAGAGCAATAAATTAAAAAAAAATCTAAGATTACAATTCTAACTTGTCACAAAATTAGTAAACTTTCGAAAACGATTTTCAAGCTCATAATTTAAAAAACATGCACATGCATTCCTTTGACCATAGCTCTGATACCATTTGTTGGAATCGATCTAGGGTTTGAGAAAATAATTAACGCTTCAGTAAGCGGCGGAATTTTAAAAATTTTCTTTTACAAGTAAAAACGGTTTTTACTAACCTAGACAAGTGCAAGTACATGTAATTAAAAATCAATATGAGCTAGAAGTTTACTAACCTTTCTTGAAGCTTGAACTTTGAAGAAGCTTGTGGAAAGTTTGCAACGCTCGTCTCACCTCGCAGCACGTCTCTCTTTCTTTCCTCGGCACCTCGAGCAACCACGAAAGTTTCTATCACTAAATCACTCGAAAAGAAGGAATCAGTGAGTGGGCACTTTTAAACACTACGACTTAAGAACGAGTCTCGAAGTCGCAGAGCTAAACGCTAGGTCGAGTGAGGACCTAGGTGCCAAAACAAGAAAAATCGAAAATAAAATAGAAAGAGAGAGAGAGAGGATTTCGGCCACCACAAGGTCTAGAGAGAGAAGCTCTCAATCTCTAACTTATGTGGAATGAGAAAAATGAGAAGAATGAGGCTCCTATTTATAGGAGAGGTCTTACCTTCAATAAGGTAGTTTCCTCTTCTATAGAATATCACATATTCATGAGCCAATTTCCCTTTTTCTTTAATGAGGTACACGGCCAAAGCTTGCCAAGCAAGTCCTTGGATTTGTTTCCTCTTTTATTTGCTTCTCTATTGACCCTGATGGCCGAAATTCCCTTATGCCATGCATAGGAAATTTGTTTCCTCTTTTTTCTTTTGGCAAGTATCTAATTACATTTATGCACAAAATAAACTCTCTTTCCTCTTGGGTAATATGGGCGCCTACACCATCTAGAAAGGGCTTCTAGAAGCTTTTCCATTTTGTTCATGACAACATGAAAAAGGCCCATTAAGAATTTTCAATAAAATTCTTATGAAATGAAATTAATTCACAAGGCCCAATGATCAAGTCATGGCCGAGTGAAACATGTCATAAAATGACCTTGTCAAAAATTTATTGACATTCATTTCATCCTTTGTCTCAAAAGACAAAAATACCCTTTCGATAATTTTCGTTCTTGTTTTGACTTAGCTTCCAGTTTAACAATTCCTATCGATGTGATTCGTGACAGTGACCTCATGGACCCAAATGAACAAAGCTTGAGCTAAACACTTGGACTCAAAAGTTCACAAACCTTTTCCAAGTTTAGCTTAATGCCAACTGACTCCACTAAAGAGCTGACACTGAAAATCTCTCGGTTCAAATGAATTTATTTTCTACTCAAGAATTCGACTTAATTATGATGAGCGGATCCACTGAATATTATCTATGTTTACCCTTCATGAATGTCATCAGCTAGTCGGGATTTACTAAATTACCATTTTACCCTTCTAGCTGTTATTTCCTCAACTCCTTTGTCGCTTGTGAATAAGTTAGAAACAATGTATTGACGAGGAGCTAACAAGTCACATTGTTTCATCCAAAAAGAGTCAGGACTCAATTTGGACACTGGCCAGTTCATTTATTCACACTCCAAGGAACAAAGCATGAGGTGACATACATTGCATTTCAGCAATCTTGTACATGAATTCCATATCTATGAGAACTTCACAAAGTTACTCATGACAGACTCACAACTTAGTACTTCACCAATAGGCCTTGTTCGGAATCACATAGTGAGTCCGAACTTTGACTTTCTCAAATGAGAATACTAAGGTGTGAAATGGCATGTCTCATTTCAGGATTAAGGTAAGCATGATGCAATTCATACATAGTGACTTCGAGACATAAGAGGTTAAATGGTTTGTTCTTATATTGTCTCTAGAAGTGCACTGGTCAATTCAGTACCTTCGGAAGATGCCTAGAAGAACTATAGAGTCTCCAACTCTCAATGCCTCATAACCAGACATCATAGATTCTTCTAACAATCATACTGAGGTCAATAGTCCTTTGACCCTTAGATTGCGAATATATCGTTTTAAGCAAACTACGAAGAGTTTGTTCATGCAAATCTACATTTGTCTCTTCATAAGTTGTTAAGTTTGTTTATGGACTAAAAGACTAAGGTTTTATCATAAAGCTTCAAACAAAGAAAGAATGAATGAACGTTTCAACTTTATCAATGAATGAATAGGCAATTACAAGCAAGAGTCTTCGTAAGACTATATGACATCAAATGTACATAAATAGACACTACTACTCTTCTTGTGGGCACCATTGAAAACAAGTCGGCCAGTGGCCGGCCATATGCTCAGCCGACCAATGACCGGCCATATGCTCAGCCGGCCCATGGCCGGCCGACCCACGTCCAAGGCCGGCCCTCCATGGCCGGCCCCCCATGGCCGGCTCTCCAAGGCCGGCACTCCAAGGCCGGCCCTCCTCCAAGGCCGGCTCTCCATGGCCGGCTCTCCAAGGCCGGCACTCTAAGGCCGGCACTCCAAGGCCGGCCCTCCTCCAAGGCCGGCCCTCCTCCAAGGCCGGCTCTCCATGGCCGGCTCTCCAAGGCCGGCACTCTAAAGCCGGCACTCCAAGGCCGGCCCTCCTCCAATGCCGGCCCTCCTCCAAGGCCGGCTCTCCATGGCCGGCTCTCCAAGGCCGGCACTCCAAGGCCGGCCCTCCTCCATGGCCGGCTCTCCAAGGCCGGCACTCCAAGGCCGACCCAAACTTGCTCACTCGGCCAAGGGGTCTTCAAACCACCCCTTGGCTACCTATAAATATAGGGGCCGCTCCCCTAGTCCAAGTAATCCATTCTTGAGTACTGAAACGCTGCCGAACTCGTACCTCGCTCGTTTCTTTCAAGCTTTGGCCTCTAAACACCCCTAAAACCTCTATACTCCACCTCAATCCCACTAATGTTGAGCGTCGGAGAGGTAAACAGGGGCACCCCCCTGTTTCCCTTTGTAGTTCACATGTTCTCTACTCCTTTTCAGGTACTCTGACGAACTCAAGGGACATCCACAGCTAAGGGACGACTTGGGATACCAAGTCCGACACGCTCGAGTCAAGGCGAGACCACTTGGTCCGGCCTTGGGTCTAACCGTCTTTGGCTCCTAAATAGTTTTCCGAAAAACAGCGACAATATTTTGGCGCTAGAAGGAGGGCATCTCTCGACCTTGGCAACACATCCCCTCTACCAGTCTTCTTCTCACTTCTACGACTCTCGAGAGATGAGTCGTAGCCCCGCCACCTCCGTGGGCGCCCGAGCGACTAGCTCGAGGCGCGACCTCCAAAGCTCCGAGCACCGTCTCGAAGGGCAACCTCATGATAATGAGAGCCAGCCCCGAGACCCGGCGAATGACCCTGAGGCCGCAGTCCGAGATGACACGGCTCGAAGGCTCGCCGAACTCCTAGACCGCCCCGGCGTCACCGGCGCGCTCATCGCCGACCTCCTCGACTCCAACAACGTCGGCGACATCAACCACGAGACCAACCTCGACCACGCTGTTCACGAAAGTGGACGCGCGCGCGCGCTTCCAAGGGGACACCCTCGGGCGGCCGCGTCAAGACGTCAACTTTCCGATGAGCACGCGCACGCGCCCTCGACGGGACACCCTCGGGCAACCACGTCAAGGCGTCGAAGCTCGCACAGTACCCGAGGACGCTCGGTCTCGAGGTCCCGAAAGGGACGCTCCAAGCTCACCGTCCGCGTCCAAAACCCTCGTGAAGGTGACAACGTCGATGGTCTCGGCCCCCGCCAAAGGCGTCGCCTGAATGACGCGCCCTTAACAAGGGTGATAGGGACGGCCTCCGGAGACTTGAGAGACCGCCTCAACTCTCAAAGAGAGAATCACGAGTTCGACTTGAGAGAAAAACTCGACGCTCAACGTGAGACCGCGATCGTCTTGGGGCAGCAACCACCCAACACTGATCAAGCACCCAACCAAAAGCGCGCAGCCACGCTTGTGATGCCGGCCGTTGGTCCCGAGTCACGAAGGAAAAGGCGCCGGAAGGGTCAAGTCCCTAATGACCACCCTTCTCCAGCCCCGAAGCGATCCTTCGTCCCGCTCAACACAACGCCCGACCGGATCCTGCGCTTACGCCGCGATGAGCTGGGAAGCCCCGCTCAACTCACAAAGGACCCCGCGAAGCGAGATCGAAGTCGGTTCTGCGAATACCACAAAGATCACGGGCACGCGACGATCGAGTGCAAGCAGCTTAAGAAGCGAATTGATTCCCTAATTCAAGGTGGGGATTTCAAGGAATTCGTCGCGTCTGCTAGCAAGCCATGAGTATCGTTACTTCGACCCTTAAACTCACGACCGAACTCGATCGACCTCGTGATTGCTTTTATTTAAAAAATGTAATTTTCTTTTTTTCATAAAAGAAGGCCAAATGCCATGACTACCTGTAACGACCCCCTTTATTGCAATAAAAAGTTATTCTACATATGCAACTCACACTATTGTATACCTCCAACGCCAGAGTTTCTTGGCCTGTCTCACAAATGCAAGAAACTTGGGGGGCTAACAGGAGTCAATGCTCCATCAAAAACAACTCAACAACAACTCAAAAAGAAAAAAAATATAATAATAATAATAAAGTCTCATGGGGCCGATGGTTAGGCCGGAGGTCCCAATGAAAGACTTTTCACGTAACTCCTCGAGATGAGTTCATTCCTCGAGTCGGGTCCGAATCCACGAGTCGACTGATACTCCTCGTGCCGATTCATCACGTAGCTCCTCGTGCAGGCTCTATGTGAGTCCTCGAGTTGAGCCCGAGTCCACGAGTCGACTGATACTCCTCGTGCCGATTCTTACGAATTTTCGGGATTTCGAGCTCGCCAGCTCGTCGCCTCGCCTGGCCGAGCTCATCAGCTCGCCTCACCCTGGCTGAGCTCATCAGCTCGCCTCGCCTGGCTGAGCTAATCAGCTCGCCTCGCCTGGCCGAGCTCATCAGCTCGCCTCGCCTGGCCGAGCTCATCAGCTCGCCTCGCCTGGCCGAGCTCATCAGCTCGCCTCGCCTTGGCTGAGCTCATCAGCTCGCCTCGCCTGGCCGAGCTCATCAGCTCGCCTCGCCCTGGCTGAGCTCATCAGCTCGCCTCCCCCGGCCGAGCTCATCAGCTCGCCTCGCCTGGCCGAGCTCATCAGCTCGCCTCGCTTGGCCGAGCTCATCAGCTCGCCTCGCCCTGGCTGAGCTCATCAGCTCGCCTCCCCCAGCCGAGCTCATCAGCTCACCTCGCCTGGCCGAGCTCATTAGCCAAGCGAGATGAAGAGCTCGTCACCTCGTCTGGTTGAGTTCATTCCTCGAATCGAGCTCCGAGTCCGCGAGTCGACCAATACTCCTCGCGCCGACTCTCCATGAAACTCCTCGTTCAGGCTCTACGTGAGTCCTCTAGTCGAGTTCGAGTCCACAAGTCGACTAATACTCCTCGTGCCGACTCTTCACATGTCTCCTCGAGATGAATTCATTCCTCGAGTCGAGCTACGAGTCCGCGAGTCGACCGATACTCCTCGCGCCGGCTCTTCACGAAACTCCTCGTTCAGGCTCTACGTGAGTCCTCGAGTCGAGTTCGAGTCCACGAGTCGACTAATACTCCTCGTGCCGACTCTTCACATATCTCCTCGAGTTGAGTTCACTCCTCGAGTAGAGTCCGAGTCCACGAGTCGACTAATACTCATCGTGCCGACACTTCACATGTCTCCTCGAGATGAATTCATTCCTCGAGTCGAGCTACGAGTCCGCGAGTCGACCGATACTCCTCACGCCGGCTCTTCACGAAACTCCTCGTTCAGGCTCTACGCGAGTCCTCGAGTCGAGTTCGAATCCACGAGTCGACAAGCCACTCCTCGTGCCGACTTCACATGCCTCCTCGAGATGAGTTCATTCCTCGAGTCGAGTTCGAACCCACGAGTCGACTGATATTCCTTGTGCCGACTCTTCACATGTCTCCTCGAGATGAATTCGTTCCTCGAGTCGAGCTACGAGTCCGCGAGTCGACCGAAGCTCCTCACGCCGACTCTTCACGAAACTCCTCGTGTAGGCTCTACGAGAGCCCTCGAGTTGAGTCCCAAGTCAACAAGACAACTAACCACTCCTCGTGCAGGCTCTACGAGAGCCGTCGAGTTGAGTCCCAAGTCAACAAGACAACTAACCACTACTCGTGCAGGCTCTACGAGAGTCCTCGAGTTGAGTCCCGAGTCCGCAAGTCAACTAACTATTCCTCGTGCAGGTTCTACATGAGCCCTCGAGTTGAGTCTTGAGTCCGCGCTCACCGCCCAGCTCGTGGGCCGAAAGGCAACGAGTTACAAATGGGTTCAAGGTCTGCGTCCACTGGATGTATCTGGTCTAGCCAGCGTCCACGGGAAACCTCGACACGCAAAAGTGGCATCGCGTTCGCCGCCCAGCTCGTCGGCCGATAGGCAACGAGTTACAAATGGGTTCAAGGCTTGCGTCCGCAGGGCGTATTTGGTCTAGCCAGCGTCCACGGAAAACCTCGCCACACAAATGTGGCATCGCGCTCGCCGCCCAGCTCGTCGGCCGATAGGCAACGAGTTACAAATGGGTTCAAGGTCTGCGTCCGCAGGGCGTATCTGGTCTAGCCAGCGTCCACGGGAAACCTCGCCACGCAAAAGTGGCATCGCGCTCGCCGCCCAGCTCGTCGGCCGATAGGCAACGAGTTACAAATGGGTTCAAGGTCTGCGTCCGCAGGGCGTATCTGGTCTAGCCAGCGTCCACGGGAAACCTCGCCACGCAAAAGTGGCATCGCGCTCGCCGACCAACTCGTCGGCCGATAGGCGACGAGTTACAAATGGGTTCAAGGTCTGCGTCCGCAGGGCGTATCTGGTCTAACCGGCGTCCACGGGAAACCTCGCCACACAAATGTGGCATCACGCTCGCCGCCCAGCTCGTCGGCCGATAGGCAACGAGTTACAAATGGGTTCAAGGTCTGCGTCCATACAACAAAGACGTGCAAATCGATTATGCCTTCGTTGGCAAATCGAGAAAACAAAACGCGCACAACACAACAAAGACGTGCAAATCGATCACGCCTTCGTTGGCAAGTCGAGAAAATAGGCCACGCACAATAAAGTCGTGCTAATCGATCACGCCCTCATTGGTAGATCGAGAAAATAAGCCGCGCACGATCGACCCGAAACAATAGGCCGTCCCTCGCGACGCGCGAAGGCCATTCTTCATGACGCAAACCCGAGAGCGTTCACCCCGCATCCGTATAAAGAGTAGATTTTGAGTTTCCACTCGATCTACGCTCGACCGGAAACTCGGGGGACTAATGTTCTCGGTCCGTCTCGGACCGACGGGGACTAAGGCGTCACTTCGACCCACGCGACCGGTGCAAGGCCTCGGGCGGCAAAACCTTGCCTCGGCCTTTGGCCGGCCCGAACCAATCGCCGGCCCAAAGGTCAGTCGGCCAGTGGCCGGCCATATGCTCAGCCGACCAATGACCGGCCATATGCTCAGCCGGCCCATGGCCGGCCGACCAACGTCCAAGGCCGGCCCTCCATGGCCGGCCCCCCATGGCCGGCTCTCCAAGGCCGGCACTCCAAGGCCAGCCCTCCTCCAAGGCCGGCTCTCCATGGCCGGCTCTCCAAGGCCGGCACTCTAAGGCCGGCACTCCAAGGCCGGCCCTCCTCCAAGGCCGGCCCTCCTCCAAGGCCGGCTCTCCATGGCCGGCTCTCCAAGGCCGGCACTCTAAGGCCGGCACTCCAAGGCCGGCCCTCCTCCAAGGCCGGCCCTCCTCCAAGGCCGGCTCTCCAAGGCCGGCACTCCAAGGCCGGTCCTCCTCCATGGCCGGCTCTCCAAGGCCGGCACTCCAAGGCCGGCCCTCCTCCAAGGCCGGCTCTCCATGGCCGGCTCTCCAAGGCCGGCACTCCAAGGCCGACCCAAACTTGCTCACTCGGCCAAGGGGTCTTCAAACCACCCCTTGGCTACCTATAAATACAGGGGCCGCTCCCCTAGTCCAGGTAATCCATTCTTGAGTACTGAAACGCTGCCGAACTCGTACCTCGCTCGTTTCTCTCAAGCTTTGGCCTCTAAACACCCCTAAAACCTCTATACTCCACCTCAATCCCACTAATGTTGAGCGTCGGAGAGGTAAACAGGGGCACCCCCCCTGTTTCCCCTTTGTAGTTCACATGTTCTCTACTCCTTTTCAGGTACTCTGACGAACTCAAGGGACATCCACAGCTAAGGGACGACTTGGGATACCAAGTCCGACACGCTCGAGTCAAGGCGAGACCACTTGGTCCGGCCTTGGGTCTAACCGTCTTTGGCTCCTAAATAGTTGTCCGAAAATTAGCGACAACAGTTCTTACCCCAACTGAAACACAACCTAACTCATCAGAATCTCGTCAAGTAGTACTTCGACGTAGTGGGAGGGCTGTTCAAAAGCCTGACAGGTACATGTCTTATGGAGACTCTCTCGTAGCCGTCTCCGACATGGATGACCCTGTTTCCTATAGCCAAGCGATGGCTTGTTCTGAATCAAACCTTTGGCTTGACGCCATGAAAGTTGAAATGCACTCGATGTATGTCAACAAAGTCTGGAAGCTTGTAGACCTTCCTGAAGGGATTAAACCCGTAGGGTGTAAGTGGATATACAAGAAGAAAAGGGGTCCTGATGGGAACGGCGAGACGTTCAAAGCACGACTTGTGGCGAAGGGTTATACCCAACAAGAAGGGATTGACTATGAAGAAACCTTCTCCCCAGTCGCGATGCTTAAATCCATCCGCATACTTCTATCCATAGCTGCAGGTCTCGACTAAGAGATCTGGCAAATGGATATCAAGACAGCCTTCCTGAATGGCAATCTTGACGAGCGCATTTATATGGCTCAACCAGACGGTTTCGTGGAAAAAGATCAAGAGACCAAGGTTTGTGAGTTGCTCAAGTCCATTTATGGACTAAAGCAAGCATCTAGGTCACGGAATATTAGATTCGATGAAACTGTAAAGATCTTCGGCTTTGAACAGTCAATAGATGAGCCTTGTGTTTACAAGTTAATACACGAAGGCAAAGTTGTGTTTCTGGTACTATATGTCGATGATATTGTTACCGGTCCATCTCGGCCCGATAGAGCAGCGACGGCCGCGATAGCGACCACCCCGGGACTCCCTCGACAAATGGCCTGTTGGAATTGATCTAGGGGTTAAGAAAAAGATTAAACGCTTCGGGAAGCGGCGGAATTTTAAAAAATTTCTTTTACAAGTAAAAACAGTTTTTTACTAACCTAGACAAAGTGTAAGTACATGTAATTAAAAACTAATATGAGCTAAGAAGTTTACTAACCTTTCTTGAAGCTTGATCTTTGAGAAGCTCTTAGAAAGTTGCAACGCTCGTCTCCCCTCGCAGCACGTCTTTCTATCTTTCCTGGGCACCTCGAGCAACCACGAAAGTTTCTATCACTAAATCACTCGAAATAAAGGAATCAATGAGTGGGCACTTTTAAACACTACGACTTAAGAACGAGTCATGAAGTCGCAGAGCTAAACTCTAGGTCAAATGAGGACCTAGGTGCCAAAACAAAATCGAAAATAACTAGAGAGAGAGAGAGAGAATTTCGGCCAAGTTCTAGAGGGAGAGTCTCTCAATCTCTTAAACTTGGGATAAATGAAATGTGAGGAATGAGGCTCCTATTCATAGGTGGAGGATTACCTTCAAAAGGTAGTTTCCTCTTTTCCTATTGCCTTGCACGTCCAACATGCCTCATGAAGGCTTAGGATTTGTTTCCTCATTTGATTTCCTCTTAGTTGGCCGAAAATGCACTTTCCTTCTTAAGGAAATTTGTTTCCTCTTTTTCTTTTGGCAAGTATCTTCATACATCAATGCACAAAATAAACTCTCTTTCCCACTATGGCATGAACGAAATTCAGCCTTATTTTCCTTGGGTTGGACGAAATTTGAGATTCTAGAAGGAGCTTATAGTGTTGGAATCGATCTAGGGTTTGAGAAAATAATTAACGCTTCGGTAAGCGGCGGAATTTTAAAAATTTTCTTTTACAAGTAAAACAGTTTTTACTAACCTAGACAAGTGCAAGTACATGTAATTAAAAACCAATATGAGCTAAGAGTTTACTAACCTTTCTTGAAGCTTGAACTTTGAAGAAGCTTTTGGAAAGTTTGCAATGCTCGTCTCCCCTCGCAGCACGTCTCTCTTTCTTTCCTCGGCACCTCGAGCAACCACGAAAGTTTCTATTACTAAATCACTCGAAATAAAAGGAATCAGTGAGTGGGCACTTTTAAACGCTACGACTTAAGAACGAGTCTCGAAGTCGCAGAGCTAAACACTAGGTCGAGTGAGGACCTAGGTGCCAAGACAAGAAAAAATCGAAAATAAACTAGAGAGAGAGAGAGAGGATTTTCGGCCAAAGTTCTAGAGAGAGAGTCTCTCAAATCTCTTAAACTTGGATGAATGAAATGTGAGGAAATGAGGCTCCTATTTATAGGAGAGGTCTCACCTTCAATAAGGTAGTTTCCTCTTCTATAGAATATCACATATTCATGAGCCAAATTTCTCTCTTTCCCACTGAGACACTCGGCCAAGCTAGGGCTTCTAGAAGCCTTGATTTGTTTCCTATTTTGTTCAAGGCTTGCCTTTTCTCTCAACATGGCCGATTCTTTATGCATCCCATATGCAAAATTTGTTTCCTCTTTTTCTTTTGGCAAGTATCTAAATACATTTATGCACAAAATAAACTCTCTTGGTTGGGTATGTTGGGCGCCTATGTCCTTCTAGAATGGGCTTCTAGAAGCTTTTCCATTTGTTCATGACAACATGAAAAAGGCCCAATAAGAATTTTCAATAAAATTCTTATGAAATGAAATTAATTCACAAGGCCCAATGATCAAGTCATGGCCGAGTGAAACATGTCTCAAAATGACCTTGTCAAAAATTTATTGACATTCATTTCATCCTTTGTCTCAAAAGACAAAAATACCCTTTCGACAATTTTCGTTCTTGTTTTGACTTAGCTTCCAGTTTAACAATTCCTATCGATGTGATTCGTGACAGTGACCTCATGGACCCAAATGAACAAAGCTTGAGCTAAACACTTGGACTCAAAAGTTCACAAACCTTTTCCAAGTTTAGCTTAATGCCAACTGACTCCACTAAAGAGCTGACACTGAAAATCTCTCGGTTCAAATGAATTTATTTTCTACTCAAGAATTCGACCTAATTATGATGAGCGGATCCATTGAATATTATCTATGTTTACCCTTCATGAATGTCATCAGCTAGTCGGGATTTACTAAATTACCATTTTACCCTTCTAGCTGTTATTTCCTCAACTCCTTTGTCGCTTGTGAATAAGTTAGAAACAATGTATTGACGAGGAGCTAACAAGTCACATTGTTTCATCGAAAAGAGTCAGGACTCAATTTGGACACTGGCCAGTTCATTTATTCACACTCCAAGGAACAAAGCATGAGGTGACATACATTGCATTTCAGCAATCTTGTACATGAATTCCATATCTATGAGAACTTCACAAAGTTACTCATGACAGACTCACAACTTAGTACTTCACCAATAGGCCTTGTTCGGAATCACATAGTGAGTCCGAACTTTGACTTTCTCAAATGAGAATACTAAGGTGTGAAATGGCATGTCTCATTTCAGGATTAAGGTAAGCATGATGCAATTCATACATAGTGACTTCGAGACATAAGAGGTTAAATGGTTTGTTCTTATATTGTCTCTAGAAGTGCACTGGTCAATTCAGTATCTTCGGAAGATACCTAGAAGAACTATAGAGTCCCCAACTCTCAATGCCTCATAACCAGACATCATATATTCTTCTAACAATCATACTGAGGTCAATAGTCCTTTGACCCTAAGATTGCGAATATATCGTTTTAAGCAAACTACGAAGAGTTTGTTCATGCAAATCTACATTTGTCTCTTCATAAGTTGTTTAGTTTGTTTATGGACTAAAAGACTAAGGTTTTATCATAAAGCTTCAGACAAGGAAGATTGAATGAACGTTTCAACTTTTTATTAAATGAATAAGCAATTACAAGCAAGAGTCTTCGTAAGACTATATGACATCAAATGTACATAAATAGACACTACTACTCTTCTTGTGGGCACCATTGACAACATCTAGATGTTTCTTCATTTGTTCATGACAACATAAGAAAAGACCATTAAGAATTTTCAAGTAAAATTCTATGAAATGAACTTAATCCTCAAGGCCCAATAAACTATTAATGGCTGAGTGTTTTAAGTTTCATTTTTCATCAAATGACCTTGTCAAAAAAATTTATTGACATTCATTTCGTCCTATGTCCAAAAGGACAAAAATACCCTTTTGACAATTTTCGAAAAAAAAAACGTCTCGTTTTGTTTTGGCTTAGCTTCTAGTTTAACTATTCCTACTCGATGTGATTCGTGACAGTGACCTCATGGATCCAAATGAACAAAGCTTGAGCTAAATCCTTGGACTCAAAAGTTCACAAACCTTTTCCAAGTTTAGCTTAATGTCAACTGACTCCACTAAAGAGTTGACACTGAAAATCTCTCGGTTCAAATGAATTTATTTTCTACTCAAGAATTCAACCTAATTGTAATGAGCGGATCCACAGAATATTATCAGTGTTTACCCTTCATGAATATCATCAGCTAGTCGGGATTTACAAAATTACCATTTTACCCTTCTAGCTGTTATTTCCTCAACTCCTTTCTCGCTTGTGAATAGTTAGAAACAATGTATTGACGAGGAGCTAACAAGTCACATTGTTTCATCCAAAAAAGTCAAGACTCAATTTGGACACTGGCCAGTTCATTTATTCACACTCCAAGGAACAAAGCATGAGGTGATATACATTGCATTTCAGCAATCTTGTACATGAATTCCATATCTATGAGAACTTCACAAAGTTACTCATGACATTCTCACAACTTAGTACTTCACCAATAGGCCCTGTTCGGAATCACATAGTGCGTCCGAACTCTGACTTTCTCAAATGAGAATACTAAGGTGTGAAATGACATGTCTCATTTCAGGATTAAGGTAAGCACAGTGCAATTCATACATAGTGACTTCGAGACATAAGAGGTTAAATGGTTTGTTCTTATCTTGTCTCTAGAAGTGCACTGGTCAATTCAGTACCTTCGGAAGATACCTAGAAGAACTATAGAGTCTCCAACTCTCAATGCCTCATGGACGACCCAGGGTCGACCTTCGGCTCCATGGACGACCCTGGGTCGGCCTTCGGCTCCATGGACGACCCAGGGTCGGCCTCCGGCTCCATGGCCGACCCAGGGCCGGCCTTTAGCTCCATGGACGATCCAGGGTCGGCCTCCGGCTCCATGGCCGACCCATGGCCGGCCTTCAGCTCCATGGACAACCCAGGGTCGGCCTTCGGCTCCACCGCCAACCCAGGGCCGGCCTTCGACCAAGGGGATGCCCAAAATGCCCCTCGGTCGCCTATAAATGCCGGGGTTCCCCCCCGGTCCAGGTAATCCATTCTTGAGTACTGAAACGCTGTCGAACCCGTGCCTCGCTCGTTTCTCTCAAGTCTCGGCCTCTAAACACCTAAACCTCCTATATCCACCTCAATCCTACTAATGTTGAGGGTCGGAGAGGTAAACAGAGGCAACCCCTCTGTTTCCCCTTTGTAGTTCACACATTTCTGCTTGCTTTTCAGGTGCTTGGACGAGATAGACAACACCTATAGCTAAGGGACGGCTTGGGATACCAAGCCCGACACGCTCGAGTCAAGACGAGACCACTTGGTCCGGCCTTGGGTCTGACCGTCTTTGATTCTTAAATAGTTGTCCGAAAAACTGCGACAACAATATAATTATGAGTCTTACATAAATTAATCCGAATCAAAATAACCGAGAATTCCAAAGTGAATAATTAAATTAAATTCATGAACATTTTTAAATAAATAATCATAAATTATTTATTCAACTAAAAGAAATAAACTACATAGTGAGATTGATGATTTAATTTCGAGAATATTTAAACGCTACAAGTGAGTAATACACTCACGAGTTAATCGAGCTTTAACTTCGATAACTCTTTTCTCGAAACTTCAAATTTCAAGCTTCGTTGCCTTTGACTCTACCGGTTCCCGTTTGTTCGTCTAAATCTGTAATCAAGTAGCGGAATCCAATAACGAGTCAATTCCCGATTCCAAACTCATATAAATTTCTGAAACTCAATACCCGACATCTCGACCCAAAACCCAAACTCAATGAAATCAAGCAAACCCAACACGAATCCATGCTAACCATAAACGTTCTAAAACAATTCCGGAAACACAATGAGCAAAATCTATAAGCAAACGAGCTCAATCAGGATCTCAAAACAACTCTATTCCCATAATTCACAGACATCATCACAGCCTCACATAACAACATTAATCCAAAATTTCTAACCAAAATATTCACTAAACCACACGGCCATGTTCACATAATCACCAAAATTCGTCCAAAAATCAAACCATAAATCAAATCATGAATTTCAATCCTTACCCAAATGTTAAATAATCACAGAAACATCTCATATTCATCAAGCAAACTACAGAAATTCAAATGCCCCTAAATTGAATTCTACAAACCCTAGATTATTAAATTTTCGGCCAAACTTCATCCCAAAGCAAGAAATCCGAATCAATTGACAAATTCAAGTCATAAACCATCAAAACTCGCACTCAATGAACTACTAACATCAATCAATTTCACAGAATTCCACCCGGATTCAAAAACCCCCATAATTTCGAGCATGAACCCTAACCAAAATTTAATCCGAGGAAAGAAGAGTTGTCACCTTGATTCGTGGAAATCAATCTCCTTGGTGAGTTCTCACTCCTTCCCCGACGTCTTTCCTCCTGGTCCGATGTCACCGTAGCTCGCGGCGACTTCTCCTCATCCTCAACTGGAGATCGAGGTGGTAGAGGCTCAAGCTAAGATGGCGTGCGTGAAGGAAAAAGAAAGGGAAGAGGAAGAGAGAAGGTAAGGTGATGGTGATGATCGGCGATGATAAAGATGATGGTCGAATTTGAGAGAAGGAGGAGAAAAAGAAATGTCCACGTGGCTATTCCTCATTAAGCCACAACGAGACCACGTGGCTGCACAATAATTGGACATGTTTCACTCTAAACGACCTCTTTCTATATTTTCTTTCAATCTTGTCTTTCAGTTTTTTGCACATTAGTCCTTTCAGAATAAAACTTCACAACTTCGTCCTTGATTAACTAAAAATAATCTTGAAAGATAACAGAGAAAATTCTAATTAATTCTCGTTACCTTGAATATACATTTAAGGGATTTTTGAATTTATTTTCACTCTCGAGATTTTTAAATCTCCGAGTATTTTTCGAATAATTTTATTCAGAAAATAATATTGAGTTTACTCGAGTATCCTTATTCCGAAATTTCGTCGATCTTAAATATTATTATTTTCCAAGATATTTAAATGTAAGGACGTTTCATATGCAACAAGAATTTGAAATAAAACTCGTCTATTTTATTCAAATTCACAAGTCAAGCGTTACAAAAGTTCATACATTACAATCCCTACCCCCTTAGAAGTGTTTCGTCCTCAAAACTTAGAACAAGGTAGGGTATTTCTTTTGCATTTCGCTCTCAAGCTCCCAAGTGGCTTCTTCTGCGGAATGTATCTTCCACAGTACCTTGACCAGAGGAATAGTCTTACTCCTTAAGACTTTCTCATTGCGATCTACGATTGCAACGGCTGATTCTTCATATCTAATGTCAGAAGAAATCTCAACCTCTTGATCTTCCAGTACATGTGAAGGATCGGATATGTATTTTCGCAATATTGATACGTGGAACATGTCGTGGAGGTTGGACATAGATGGCGGTGGAGCTAGGCGATATGCTGCCTTGGCTACTCGTTCTAGAATATCAAAAGGTCCAACATATCTCAGGCTGAGCTTCCCTTTCTTCCCGAATCTCATGACACCACGCATCGGGGAAACTTTCAAAAAAGACTTTTTCTCCTGCGTCACATTCTAACGGTCTCCTTCATTGGTCTACATAATTTTTTTTTCGACTCTGAGATATTTTCATTTCGGCTCGAATCGTCTTAATCGCCTCTTTAGTCTGTTCTACGAATTCAGGCCCAAACAGCTTGCTCTCGCCAGGTTCATCCCAATGAATTGGAGAGCGAAACTTCTGTCAGTAGAGAGCTTCGTAAGGGGCCATCCCAATCGTCGCTTGGTAACTGTTGTTGTATGAGAATTTGACCAAAGGGAGATAACAACTCAACGAGCCGTGGCAGTCTAGGACACATGCCCGAAATATATCTTCTAATACTTGAATCGTGCGCTCACTCTGACCATCTGTTTGGGGATAAAAGGCAGTACTAAACTTCAATCGTGTTCCCAAAGTGAACCGAGTATCTCGGTCAGATATGATCGAATTAGGGATTCCATGGAGACGTACGATCTTCTTGATATACGGTTCAGCAAGCTTATCCACAGTGTGAGTGGTTTTGATAGGTAGAAAATGAGCTGATTTGGTTAATCTGTCAATAATAACCCAGACAGAGTCATGACCAGAAGTAGTTTTTGGTAAACCTGACATGAAATTCATCGTTATCTGTTCCCATTTCCAATGCGGAACTCAAGGGGTTGTAGCATTCCTGCTGGTTTCTGGTGTTCTACCTTGATTTATTGATAAGTTAAGCACCTTTGACCAAATACAGCCGCATCTTTCTTCATTCCTGGCCACCAATAGACCTTTTTCAGGTACAGGTACATCTTAGTCACACCGGGACGCACAGAGTATGGTGTTCTATGAGCTTCTTCCATCAATTATCTTTTGATTCCTTCCTCGGACGGTGCACTGACTCTCTTGTTACACCTTATAACATCTTTCTCGTCCAATTTAAACTTACCTTCCGCGTCATTTTGAGGATCAAACATCTTGCCGAGAAGATACTCGTCTGCGTACTGACCGTCTTTAATCTGTTCCAACAATATCGGTCGCAAACTGAGCGTAGCTATCCTTCCCGTGATTAGCTGAAGCTCCAATTGATGGACATCATTTTTCAGATGGAAATACGTCTCAACTAGACTTGCTAGTGATGCAAACGACTTGCGACTGAGCGCATCTGCGACGTTATTAGCTATACTAGGGTGAAAGTGCAGCTCAAAGTCGTTGTCGTTCAGAAGCTCCAACCAGCGTCACTGGCGCATGCTCAGCTCTTTCTAGGTAAATAAATACTTTAGCATCTTATGGTCCGTATATATGTCGCAATGAACTTCATACAAGTAGTGTTGCCATAAGTTAAGCGCGAGAACAACTGCTGGGAGCTCTAGATCATGCGTAGGGTATCGGGTCTCATACTCCTTCAGCTATCGCGAGGCATAAGCAATGACTTTACCACGCTGCATTAGAATCGCACCTAACCCTTGTTTAGATGCATCACCGTAGATTGCGAATCCATTGATTCCCGGGGGAATAGTGAGTACTAGAGCCGTTGTTAGACAATTCTCCAACTCCTGAAAGCTTTTCTCATATTTCTCAGACCAGACAAACTTTTGTCCATTATAGGTCAGTTTGGTTAAGGGCATGGCTGTTGTCAACGGTGCCCACAAGAAGAGTTGTAGTCTTTATTTTATACATTTGATGTAATAAAGTCTCACAAAGACTCTTGCTTGTAATTGCTTATTCATTAATAAAATGTTGAAACTTTCATTCATTCTTCCTTGTCTGTTAGACGCTTTATGATAAAACCTTAGTCTTTAGTCCATAAACAAACATAACAACTTATGAAGAGACAAATGTAGATTTGCATTAACAAACTCTTCATAGTTTTCTTAAAACGATATATTCCCAATCTAAGGGTCAAAGGACTATTGACCTCAGTACGATTGTTAGGAGAATCTATGATGTCTGGTTATGGGGCATTGAGAGTAGGAGACTCTATAGTTCTTCTAGGTATCTTCCGAAGGTACTGAATTGACCAGTGCACTTCTAGAGAAGAAATAAGAACAAACCATTTAACCTCTTATGTCTCGAAGTCACTACGTATGAATTGCATCATGCCGACCTTAATCGTGAAATGAGACATGCCATTTCACAACTTACGTATTATCATTTGAGAAAGTCAGAGTTCGGACTCACTATATGATTCCGAATAGGACCTATTGGTGAAGTACTAAGTTGTGAAGATATCATGAGTAACTTTGTGAAATTCTCATAGATATGGAATTCATGTACAAGATTGCTTTGTTCCTTGGAATGTGAATAAATGAACAGGCCAGTGTCCAAATTGATTCCTGACTCTTTTGGATGAAACAATGTGACTTGTTAGCTCCTCGTCAATACATTGTTTCTAACTTATTCACAAGCTACAAAGGAGTTGAGGAAATAACAGCTAGAAGGGTAAAATGGTAATTTTGTAAATCCCGACTAGCTGATGATATTCATGAAGGGTAAACATTGATAATATTCAGTGGATCTGCTCATCATAATTTGGTTGAATTCTTGAGTAGAAAATAAATTCATTTGAACCGAGAGATTTTCAGTGTCAACTCTTTAGTGGAGTCAGTTGACATTAAGCTAAACTTGGAAAAGGTTTGTGAACTTTTGAGTCCAAGTGTTTAGCTCAAGCTTTGTTCATTTGGATCCATGAGGTCACTGTCACAAATCACATCGAGTAGGAATATTTAAACTAGAAGCTAAGTCAAAACAAGAACGAGACAAGTTTTGTGAAAATTGTCAAAAGGGTGTTTTTGTCCTTTTGGACATAGGATGAAACGAATGTCAATAAATTTTTTGACAACGTCATTTGATGACTCAATATCACTCAGCCAAGTTAGTTTAATTGGGCCTTGTGGATTAATTTCATTTCATAAGAATTTTATTGAAAATTCTTAATGGGCCTTTTTCATGTTGTCATGAACAAATGAAAAAGCTTCTAGAAGCCCTTTCTAGAAGGTCATGGGCGCCCAACATAAAGAGAGAAAGGGAAATTATTTTGTGCATAAATGTATCAGGATACTTGCCAAAAGAAAAAGAGGAAACAAATTTCCTATGCATAGCAAGAGGAATTTCGGCCAAGCAAGTCAAAGGCAAGGCAAGGGTATAAAACAGGAAACAAATCCAAGCCTCTAGAAGGCTGCCTTGGCCGTGTGACATAAGTGGGAAGGAGGCGATATTTGTTCATGAATATGTGATATTCTATAGAAGAGCAAACTACCTTATTGAAGGTGCGACATCTCCTATAAATAGGAGCCTCATTCTTCACATTTCATTCATCCCAAGTTTTAGAAATTTGAGAGGTTCTCTCTCTAGCTTGGCCGACTCCTCTCTCTCTCTCTCTAGTCAATTTCGTTTTTGTTTTGGCACCTAGGTCCTCACTTGACCTAGCGTTTTTAGCTCTTCGACTTTAAGATTTGTTCTTAATTCGTAGTGTTTAAAAAGTGCCCACTCACTAATTCCTTTTCTCTCGAGTGATTCTTGTGATCGAAACCAACGTGGTTGCTCGTGTTGCCGAAGAAAGAAGAGAGACGTCCTGCGAGGGAGACGAACGTTATCAACATTCCGAAGGCTCATCGACGTTCAAGCTTCTAAAAAGGTTAGTAAATTATTTATGCTCATAATAGTTTTTATTTACATGTGCTTGCTCTTTGTCTAGGTTAGTAAAATTGTTTTACTTCTCAAAAGAAAATTTTTAAAATTCCGCCGCTTACCGAAGCGTTAAACTTTTTCTTAAAACCTAGATCAAGTCCAACAAATGTTATCAGAGCTATGGTCAATGATATGCATGTACATGTATTTAAAATTATTGGCTTGAAAATCGTTTTCGAAAGTTTACTAATTTTGTGACAAGTTAAAATTGTTTTCATATATTTTTTTTTTAATTTATTGCTCTTGCCTTTAAATTAAAAATCATGTTGAAATGCACTCGATGTATGTCAACAAAGTCTGGAAACTTGTAGACCTTCCTGAAGGGATTAAACCCGTAGGGTGTAAATGGATATACAAGAAGAAAAGAGGTCCGGATGGGAACGTCGAGACGTTCAAAGCACGACTTGTGGTTAAGGGTTATACCAAAAAAGAAGGGATTGACTATGAAGAAACCTTCTCACCATTCGCAATGCTTTAATCCATGCGCCTACTTATATCCATAACTGTAGCTCCTGACTATGAGATCTGGCAAATGGATGTCAACACGGCCTTCCTGAATGGCAATCTTGACGAGCGCATTTATATGGCTCAACCAGACAGTTTCGTGGAAGAAGGTGTTACCGGTCGTTTTCGGGACACCGGAAATTCAAAAACAATTCAAGACCGGCCGGGCTTCGCCGGCCGGATGCCCAACGGGCCAAGGCCCACCAGGCCCGAGCGCCCTGACGCACCCACGGCCCAACATGGCCGGCGCGCGTGCACTTGCGCCCCCGGCCCAGTGGGCCTCAGCGCACCCTGCTTCCCGGCCGTCCCGGCCCGCGCGCGCTCTCGTGCCCCCGGGCGACCAGGCCCGCGTGCGCTCCCACGCCCCCCGGCCTCTCGGCCTGCGCGCGCTCCCGCGCCCCCGGGCATCCCGGCCCGCGCGTGCTTCCGCGCCCCGGGCGTCCCGGCCCGCGCGCGCGCCCCGGCGCCCCGGCCGAGCGACCCTGCTGCCTCGGCCGGGTGCTCCTGCCGCCTCGGTCGGGTGCCCCTGCTGCCCCGGCCGAGCGCCCATGCTGCCTCGGCTGGGTGTCCCTACCGCCTCGGCCGGGTGCCCCTGCTGCAACGGCCGAGCGCCCCTGCTGCCTCAGCCGGGTGTCCCTACCGCCTCGGCCGGGTGCCCCTGCTGCCCCGGATGAGCGCCCCTGCTGCCTCGGCCGGGTGTCCCTGCCGCCACGGCCGGGTGCCCTTGCTGCCCTGGCCGAGTACCCCTGCTGCCCCGACGGAGTGCCCTTGCTGCCTCGGCCGGGTGTCCCTGCCGCCTCGGCCGAGTGCCCCTGCTACCCCGGCCGAGCAATCCTGCTGCCTCGGCCGAGCGATCCCAACCCCTCGGCCGGGCACGCCTGCTGCCGGGCACACCACGACCGGCTAAGTCCCACGCCCGGCGCGCCCTGCGCCCATCCAGACAACACGCCCTGCGCCCTCCTGGGCGGTGTGCCTCGCGCGCCCCGCTCCCGGCCACCCAAAGGGCGTCAAGGGGCCGGCCTAAGGCCTCCTCCAATACTATAAGTACCCTCCCTAGGGGGATGGAAATCCATCCCAATTCTCACACAACACTCCTCACTCGAGAATTCTCTCCTCTCCCGCACTCTTGTGATACTTCCAAGAGCGCACGCTCCTCCTCCCTCGGCTCAGAAATAGAAGGACCCCCCTCCACGAGAGGGAGCGCGCTCCTTTTCTGCGACCCGAGCTTCTGCACTACACTCTGCTCTCCTGCTTCCGGACAATTGAGCTAGAACTCCGAGCTACGAGGCAAGCGACCCCTCTAAAGTCTTCACTAGAAGCTACGAGCCGGGTCCTACTCTAAAGCCTTGGATTCTCAAGCCTCCGAGCCCAAGATAGCCCTCAACATACAAATTGAACTACGTTCTGACCTGATCCCGACTAAAGGGTACGTAGGCAGCCAACCTTTGGCACGGTCACACCCCCCAAAACACACCTCAGGGTCTGGAGGGTGCAGCTCGGTCTACGAGCTCCCATTTTTGGCCCGGGCGCGGTCACTTGGTCCGGCCTTGGATTCAACCGCTCGAGTTATCTAATCGTTGTTAATTTTCGTGCGACAACATTTTGGCGCTAGAAGGAGGGGACTTCCCGACCCCTTTCTTCTCAACTCGAGAAAGACATGAGTGGTCAACCACCCGTTCGTTCTGAGGGCGTGAATAACCCCGAAAACGCAACCGCGGTGAAGAAGTAATTCTTGCGCTCTCGAGCGCAAGGCGACGAGGAATCTCTCAACGACGAGAGTCACACTCCCTCGCCCCCTCCACTTCAGGACAGTCGGGACGACCGCATCCTTGAGATGGAGGAGAAAATCCGCCAACTAAAGATAGCTAACGCAAGGTACCACCGCCAACTGGCGGGCAAGGCGCTTGCGCAAGGCACCCCCCACGGGGCTTCCGAGGACCTCATGGACGAGGGACATGACTATGACCCCGACTATGAAGGCTTGGAAATTTCATCGGACGTCAAGACTTCTCTCACCAAGGATGGGGAACTCTCTTTTGAGATCGAAGCCGGTCCGTTAATCTCGCCGCCTAAATCATAGGCAATACCGATCTTCTCTCAAGAAGAGACCTCCCGACGTTCAGCCCATGACTGACTCGGTCAAAGAGGCAACGTCAGGGAAGGTCCAACAACTCGGCGAGTGAGGCGTGTGGCTCGAAGCTCACGCCCCCATACCGCCGGGCCGGATCTTAGAGATCGTCTTACCGCCCAACGGAACGACCGTAGCGAAGACCTCCAGGAGAGGCTAAGTGCTCGCAAGGGTCAGAACCCAGCGGCCCCAATCAATGGGGACCCTCGCACGGCTCAAGGATCGAATGAAAGGCGACAGGTGACTCCTATTGAACAAGGAGTGACCCCCAACACTGGCCTCGACGTCGTCACCATGATTCACAATCTTCGTAATGAAGTGCGTGACCTGCGTGAAGGCGGCTTGGCCGGTGATACATACGGGGTCGTAGAAGAACATTCCTCTCCCTTCACCGCCCAAATCCTTGCTGAGGTATGCACGGGAAACTTCAAACTCCCGAATCTCCCTCTCTACAATGGGAAAACTGATCCCACGTACCACATCCAACATTACGAAACTTGGATGACGATGCAAGGCGTTTCACCTGGGGCTCTATGCCAAGCTTTTAGTCTTACCCTCACCGGACCCGGTTTTGAGTGGTTTAAGAATTTAAGACCAGGGAGCGTCCAATCATTCAAAGACCTGAAGGACATGTTCCTAGCACGATTTGCTACTGTTGTTGGCCCGTCTAGGGCCAACGGGAACAAAGGCATCTCTTCGACCCACGTGGCTAGTACGAGGTCTTGGGCGGCGAAACCCTGACTCAACGAGGGGCCGGCCCAAACCAATGGCCCAGTCAAACACCCTGCCCAGCCATGGGCCGAGTCAATGGCTCACTCGGCCATTGGCTGGGTCAAATGGCTCACTCGGCCATTGGACAGTTCACTGGGCCAATGGCCGAGTGAACCCTTCAGCCACCAAGGCAGTTCACTCGGCCAATGGCCGAGTGAACCTTCCAGCAGTTCACTCGGCCAATGGCCGAGTGAACCCTTCAGCCACCAAGGCAGTTCACTCGGCCATTGGCCGAGTGAACCTTCCAGCAGTTCACTCGGCCAATGGCCGAGTGAACCCTCCAGCCGCCAAGACAGTTCACTCGGCCATTGGCCGAGTGAACCTTCCAGCAGTTCACTCGGCCAATGGCCGAGTGAACCTTCCAGCTGCCCCTGCAGTTCACTCAGCCATTGGCCGAGTGAACCTTCCAGCAGTTCACTCGGCCAATGGTCGAGTGAATCTTCCAGCTGCCCCTGCAGTTCACTCGGCCATTGGCCGAGTGAACCTTCCAGCAGTTAACTCGGCCAATGGCCGAGTGAACCTCAGCCGGCCCAAGCTTTTCACTCGGCCAATGGCCGAGTGAACCTCACCACCATGTTCACTCGGCCATTGGCGGACCCAGCCACTCAATGGCCGAACCAGGCAAGTTCACTCGGCCAAGGGGTCTTCAAACCACCCCTTGGCTGCCTATAAATAGAGGGGCCGCTCCCCTACTCCAGGTAATCCATTCTTGAGCACTGAAACGCTGCCGAACTCGTACCTCGCTCGTTTCTCTCAAGCTTTGGCCTCTAAACACCCCTAAAACCTCTATACTCCACCTCAATCCCACTAATGTTGAGCGTCGAAGAGGTAAACAGGGGCACCCCCCTGTTTCCCCTTTGTAGTTCACGTGTTCTCTACTCCTTTTCAGGTACTCTGACGAACTCAAGGGACATCCACAGCTAAGGGACGACTTGGGATACCAAGTCCGACGCGCTCGAGTCAAGACGAGACCACTTGGTCCGGCCTTGGGTCTAACCGTCTTTGGCTCCTAAATAGTTGTCTGAAAAACAGCGACAACAGCTACATCCATGGTCCAAAAGAAGACAAAGATGTACTTATGGTTAATCAGGCAAGAGAATAACGAGTCCTTGAGACAGTATCTCACCCGATTCACCGCATAATCAAATAAGGTCGACCGCTTTGAAGACAGTGACGCAATCACAGCCATCATCGAAGGCTTGCGCACCGGAGACTTCTTAAAGTCCGTCGTCGTCAGAGTCCCTTCCACAATGGCCGAGTTAATGAACCGAGCCAAAACCTTCATGGGGGTAGAGGATTACCTCGACGGCCGCAGGAACAGCAACCAAAGGTCCCGTCATCGGGATGAGTCCGGCAACGAGCCTGGCAACCTCCGTAAGAGGATAAACAAGGGAGGTCAAGCTTCCGATAGCCGACCCCCTACGTCTCAAAAGCCGCGTCTTGCGAGTAATTTTAGAGACTACTCGAGTTACACTCCCCTGAACGCCCCGGTAGAGCAAATCTACGCTGTGGCGCGTGACAAGTTCGTCGCTCCGGCTCCTATAAAGGGCAGCCTCGCATCTCGTGACCGATCCCGTTATTGTGAGTTCCACCGGGATTACGGTCACACGACCGCTCAATGCTTCCATCTTAGGAAGCAAATTGAGACATTAATCCAGAAAGGAGAACTCAAAGAGTTTGTCCTTCGCATGGTAGGAGCGGCAGCCCCCGCCAACAACAAGCCACAGCATGAGAAAGGTGGAGGGGCCAACGCAAACACCGACCGCACAGCGGTCGCGGCTACGGCTGATGCGCAACTCCACGTCGTCACCACCAACCTAGGTGGCTTGCAAGACGGGGACTCGGCTCGGCAAAGGAAAAAGCTCCTCAAAGCTGCCTCTCAAGAAGGCCTTGCCGGGCAAGTTAACCTCACCTATGAGGAACCTCCGTCCGTACCTCACAAGACGATACAATTCACCAATGAAGAGGCCAAGCGAGTTGTGCACCCGCATAATGACGCTATAGTCCTCAAGGCCCAGGTGGCCAACAACTTGGTAAAAAGAGTTCTTATTGATAACGGCAGCGCAGCCGATATAATCTTTAAGACCACCCTAGAGCGCATGAAGCTCGGGGGGCTCCACCCTGTCCCGACTCAAACCCCCCTGTTTGGGTTCACGTGGGAAAGAGTCATGACTGAAGGAATCATTGATTTACCAGTCACCGTCGGAACTACCGGAGGTATCGAAGTCGTTCACATGGTCCCCTTTCTTATGGTCGACCAGGAGTCACCCTACAATGTTATCATTGGGCGACCCACGTTGAACAGACTAAGGGCTATCACGTCCACATATCACCTACTAGTGAAATTCCCCACCAAAGAGGGAATTGGCGTCATGGCTGGTGATCAAACCCAAGCGAGGATATACTATGTCCAAGGCGTGGACGGAAAGCCCGCTGAAAAAAGGGTTAACACGATCTACCAACTAGGAGACGACTACCCGTGTGATCAAAAAAACGCACGGCAGTTCGGGGAATTAGACCTCCGTGACGATATCGAGAGGATGAAAGTTGACACCCCCGATGATCTCACTTTGATTGTTCGCGACGAAGCTAAACCTGACCAGGTAGTGAAGATCGGTGCGCAACTCCCTCTCGCCATCAAAACTCAACTCGCGTCCTTCCTTCGGGAGTTGAAGGATGTCTTTGCGTGGACACATGCAGACATGCCCGGTATAGACCCCGATGTGATTGTGCACCGATTGAATGACGATAAAACTATCGCTGAAAAGGTACAAGCTAGACATGCGTTCAATCCCGAGCGATACCTAGCGATAAACGAGGAAGTCGAAAAGCTTCTCTCCGCTGGTTTCATCCGAGAAGCCAAGTACCCCAAGTGGGTGGCGAATGTGGTCATGGTCAAAAAGCCTAATGGGAAGTGGCGCATTTGTATAGATTACAAAGATGTTAACAAAGCCTGCCCAAAAGATTGCTTTCCACTCCCACACATCGAACAACTGGTCGACGCCACGGCAGGGCATGAACTGCTAAGTTTCATGGACGCCTACTCAGGCTATTACCAGATACGAATGCACGAGCCCGATCAGATCAAGACGACATGCAGGAGCAACTTACCAACGATTGGTAAACCGGATCTTCGCCGACCTAATCGGCAAGACCATGGAAGTATACGTGGACGACATGCTCGTTAAAAGCCTACTGGCTACCAATCACGTAGACAACCTGAGGGAGATGTTCTTAATCCTCCGCCGGTACAAAATGAAGCTCAACCCCAACAAATGTGTGTTCGGGGTCGAATCCGGGAAGTTCCTAAGCTACATAGTTAGCCGTCGAGGTATCGAAGCGAACCCCGAGAAAATCAAGGCACTCCTTGACATGAAGTCTCCGCGACGTGTCAAGGAAGTCCAAAGTCTGACCGGTCGGATTGCCGCCCTCTCACGTTTTGTGGCCAAAGTAACCGACAAGTGTCAACCGTTCTTCCAAGCAATAAAGAAGACGGACGGCTTTGAATGGACGGACGAGTGTGAGAAGGCCTTTCAAGAAATGAAAGCCTACTTCGGGACACTTTCGTTCTTCTCCAAGCCAAAAGAAGGCGAGACGCTCTGTTGTCAATGGTGCCCACAAGAAGAGTTGTAATCTTTATGGGCCTTTCTCATGTTGTCATGAACAAATGAAGAAGCTTCTATAAGCTCCTTCTAGAATGAGTTTGGGCGCCTACCCTATAGAAAAATAGGAGAGATTATTTTGTGCATAAATGTATCTAGATACTTGCCAAAAGAAAAAGAGGAAACAAATTTGCATATGGATGCATAAGGGATTCGGCCAAGAGAGAGACAAGGCAAGGCAAGGAACAAAAAAGGAAACAAATCCAAGTTTTAATGAAGCCTATGTTGGCCGAGTGTCTCAAGAGAAAAAAAGGGGAAATTGGTTCATTAATATGTGATATTCTATAGAAGAGGAAACTACCTTATTGAAGGTGAGACCTCTCCTATAAATTGGAGCCCCTTTTTTCACATTTCATTCATTTCCAAGTTTTAGAGATTTGAGAGACTCTCTCTCTAGAACCTTGGCCGATCCTCTCTCTCTCTCTCTCTCTTCATTTTCGATTTCTTTGTTTTGGCACCTAGGTCCTCATTTGACCTAGTGTTTAGCTCTGCGACTTCAAGACTCGTTCTTAAGTCGTAGTGTTTAAAAGTGCCCACTCACTGATTCCTTTTATTTCGAGTGATTTAGTGATAGAAACTATCGTGGTTGCTCGAGGTGCCGAGGAAAGAAAAAGAGACGTGCTACGAGGAGACGAGCGTTGCAACTTTCCAAAAGCTTCTCAAAGTTCAAGCTTCAAGAAAAGTTAGTAAACTTCTATGCTCATATTAAGTTTTATATATGTACTTGCTCTTTGTCTAGGTTAGTAAAAACCGTTTTTACTTCTAAAAGAAAATTTTTAAAATTCCGCCGCTTACCGAAGCGTTAATTATTTTCTTAAACCCTAGATCGATTCCAACACACTCTATGTCTACCTCTGTTGTCAATGGTGCCCACATGAAGAGTAGTAGTGTCTATTTATGTACATTTGATGTCATATAGTCTTACGAAGACTCTTGCTTGTAATTGCTTATTCATTAATAAAAAGTTGAAACGTTCATTCAATCTTCCTTGTTTGAAGCTTTATGATAAAACTTTAGTCTTTAGTCCATAAACAAACAAAACAACTTACGAAGAGACAAATGTAGATTTGCATGAACAAACTCTTCGTAGTTTGCTTAAAATGATATATTCGCAATCTAAGGGTCAAAGGACTATTGACCTCAGTATGATTGTTAGAAGAATCTATGATGTCTGATTATGAGGCATTGAGAGTTGGAGACTCTATTGTTCTTCTAGGTATCTTCCGAAGGTACTGAATTGACCAGTGCACTTCTAGAGACAAAATAAGAACAAACCATTTAACCTCTTATGTCTCGAAGTCACTACGTATGAATTGCATCGTGCTTACCTTAATCCTGAAATGAGACATGCCATTTCACAGCTTACGTATTCTCATTTGAGAAAGTCAGAGTTCGGACTCACTATGTGATTCCGAACAGGGCCTATTGGTGAAGTACTAATTTGTGAGAATGTCATTAGTAACTTTGTGAAGTTCTCATAGATATTGAATTCGTGTACAAGATTGCTGAAATGCAATATATGTCACCTCATGCTTTGTTCCTTGGAGTGTGAATAAATGAACTGGCCAGTGTCCAAATTGAGTCCTGACTTTTTTGGATGAACCAATGTGACTTGTTAGCTCCTCGTCAATACATTGTTTCTAACTCATTCACAAGCGACAAAGGAGTTGAGGAAATAACAGCTAGAAGGGTAAAATGGTAATTTAGTAAATCCCGACTAGCTGATGACATTCATGAAGGGTAAACATAGATAATATTCAGTGGATCCGCTCATCATAATTAGGTTGAATTCTTGAGTAGAAAATAAATTCATTTGAACCGAGAGATTTTCAGTGTCAACTCTTTAGTGGAGTCAGTTGACATTAAGCTAAACTTGGAAAAGGTTTGTGAACTTTTGAGTCCAAGTATTTAGCTCAAGCTTTGTTCATTTTGATCCATGAGGTCACTGTCACGAATCACATCGAATAGGAATAGTTAAACTGGAAGCTAAGTCAAAAGAAGAACGAAAATAGTCAAAAGGGTATTTTTGTCTTTTGAGACAAAGGATGAAATGAATGTCAATAAATTTTTTGACAAGTTCATTTGATGACTTAATGTCACTCGACCATGACTTGATCATTGGGCCTTGTGAATTAATTTCATTTCATAAGAATTTTATTGAAAATTCTTAATGGGCCTTTCTCATGTTGTCATGAACAAATGAAGAAGCTTCTAGAAGCTCCTTCTAGAATGAGTTTGGGCGCCTACCCTATAGAGAAATAGGAGAGATTATTTTGTGCATAAATGTATCAAGATACTTGCCAAAAGAAAAAGAGGAAACAAATTTGCATATGGATGCATAAGGGATTCGGCCAAGAGAGAGACAAGGCAAGGCAAGGAACAAAAAAGGAAACAAATCCAAGGCTTAATGAAGCCTATGTTGGCCGAGTGTCTCAAGAGAAAAAAAGGGGAAATTGGCTCATGAATATGTGATATTCTATAGAAGAGGAAACTACCTTATTGAAGGTGAGACCTCTCCTATAAATAGGAGCCCCTTTTTTTCACATTTCATTCATTTCCAAGTTTTAGAGATTTGAGAGACTCTCTCTCTAGAACCTTGGCCGATCCTCTCTCTCTCTCTCTTCATTTTCGATTTCTTTGTTTTGGCACCTAGGTCCTCATTTGACCTAGTGTTTAGCTCTGCGACTTCAAGACTCGTTCTTAAGTCGTAGTGTTTAAAAGTGCCCACTCACTGATTCCTTTTATATCGAGTGATTTAGTGATAGAAACTATCGTGGTTGCTCGAGGTGCCGAGGAAAGAAAGAGAGACGTGCTGCGAGGAGACGAGCGTTGCAACTTTCCAAAAGCTTCTCAAAGTTCAAGCTTCAAGAAAGGTTAGTAAACTTCTATGCTCATATTAAGTTTTTATTTATATGTACTTGCTCTTTGTCTAGGTTAGTAAAAACCGTTTTTACTTGTAAAAGAAAATTTTTAAAATTCCGCCGCTTACCGAAGCGTAAATTATTTTCTTAAACCCTAGATCGATTCCAACAAATGGTATCAGAGCTATGGTCAAAGATTAGCATGTACATGTATTTAAAAATATGAGCTTGAAAATCGTTTTCGAAAGTTTACTAATTTTGTGACAAGTTAGAATTGTTATCTTAGATTTTTTTTTTAATTTATTGCTCTTGCCTTTAAATTAAAAATCATGTTGATTTTCTATGAGTTTGGGATAATATTAAAACACATTAGAATCAGTTCTAAAAGTTTTTATTATTTTGTATTGAAAAACGTGTTTTAAAGGTTTGAGAAATTTCGAGTAAATTTTTGTGACTAGTTTTCTTGTCTTACTAGTTTCTTATTTTTACTTGAATCGTTTTATGCTTGTTGTTATTTTTTTTATGCCTTGTTATTACCTTGTTAATAAAACACAAATAAAAGCTTTAACAACCTTCATAAATCGTTCCGTTACACTCGATTCTTTTTCGCACCTAAAAAGGACCAAGCTTTAATTATTTCTTTTTCTTCGAGCTGGAGTAAACCCGCATTAAAAGTGGCATAACTCTCTTCTCCGAAATCTAAATTTAATGATTCTTGAATCAAATTAAATCTGTGTCTGTCCTCTGTCCAATGCCACCAGTTTCAGGGACATCGGAGCCGCCAGTTATGGCGATTTTACTCCGAGGTGCGCGGCTGTTCCGAAACTCCACTTTTTTTTAGAATTCCGGATTTTCAGCCCCACTACCATGAGTTATAGAACTCTAATGATAAAATTTTCTTGAGCAAAATTGTTTTTTTATAAGATTATAAACATGATGTGTAAGATTAAAAAGTTTTGATTTTTGAAAGATTAATTGAAATTGAATTTTTACAAAACTAGTTTGAATTTTGAAAAACCGTTTTCACTTTCAAATTTGAAAATATTTTGTCATCCAAATCAAATAAGTTTTCAAAATGTTTTCAAAACTATATCTATATCACATATGTTCAAAATCTATATGCTCTTGAAAAATTTGAGTGGGAGGTCTCCTTGTAGACAAGCCGAAAAATAAAAAGATGTGTAATCTCAAACTTACAAGTGTTCGAGTGAGTTGAAGTTCACACTTCCCTCATGCACTTTCCCGAAATAGAAAATAGGAAAAGATCGAGTATGTACCTTGTGCCTTTATGCACTAATACTGCTCTGAACATGACGATCTAGGATTCTCTTCTAGTTGTCCGCTCTGTCGCTCTCTAACTAGGAAATCTGTTTCCGAACTTATAAGAGTCGATGAACCAACTCCAAAAACTAAGTGGGAGGGTTATATTTGTTGTTTGTAACCCACGATCCCCAACACTAATGAAAGAAACAATTAACGTGGGACTAAGAGCCGCTCTTGCGACCCTCACTTAAATGGGAGTACTCTAAGGCGTGCTTGCTTCGATCATTGCTCAATGAGGTACGTCCGAGAGTGAGACGATGTTGACAAGGCCTCCCCTTGGGGGATTGTTTTTCAAAGTTGATCTTTTGGATTAAGTGGTTGGTTGCACACTTAGGCTCAATCCCTAGTAATCCTCCCTTGAGGCTCTGCGAAAGGATGTGAGTGATCAAACCAATTTACAAGGTGGCTAGTCAAAAATGGTGTATTGACATCTTGGCTATGCATTAATGATGTGTCATTTACTTATAAATGGAGATTTTTTGCAGCCTTCTCTTGAGGGAGTAAATTATCGTTTGGTTTATAACATTTTTGGATTTTATCAAAGTCTTAAATAAAACTTAAATCCTAAACCAAAGACTAATCATAAACTTGTTTCAACTTAAATAAGCAACATGTCTCGCAAACATCTCTCAATCATCATTTCCTCAAACAAACTCGAAAACAAAAACTGCGTAGATTCGAAACATAACCTCGACATAATCCTTACCAAGCACAAATGGGTACTCACCACCCCGTGTCCTCCTCAAACGAATAATGATTCGACTCAAGAGGACAAAGACGCCTTGGTGGCCTCGCTCTACTCCGATGAGATTGTGATGTGCTATATCTTAGCATCAATGAACAATGTGTTGCAACAACAACATCGTGACATCGAGACTGCCGCCGACCTGCTCACCAATCTCCATGAGATGTTTGGAGGGAAAAGGCGTCAAGCAAGGCAACAAGCAGTCCGACAGTTTATGAACTGTCACATGAAGGCTAGGACTCCTGTTGGAGACTTTATGATACTGATCATTAGTTTTCTGAATAAAATGGAAATCCTAGGATCTGAGATTGATGGGAAGAATGTCATAGATATGATCTTAGAAACTCTCCCCGCATCTCTTGATACCTCAAAGATGAACTACTCCATAAACAAGCTAATGTACACTGTTACCAAGCTTATGATGGAACTTCACACTGCTGTAGGTCTCACTAAGAGAAAGAGGAATAAAGGAGAGGCACATGCTACTGAGCACAAAGCCTCCGCCTCTGGAACTAAGAAGAGACCTCACAAGGCCGATAAAAAGAACTGTCCTGCCTTTCTCAAAGCAAAGGAACATAGTATTGTACTAGTTACCGAAGCGTGCTTAGTAGCTGATAATGTATCAACGTGGATTCTTGACTCCGCTGCTACTAACCATATTTGTTGTTCCTTGAATGGTTTCAAGAAAACCAAAAGCTTAGATGAAGGCGAGTTCTGTTTCAAATGGGGTGATGGGAGCCTGGTGTATGCGAAGGCTGTGGGATCCGTGACGCTGTCTTTTGAAGACCACACTTTAAACTTGAATAATCTTTATTTTGTTCCTACCTTTGGGAAGAACTTAATATCCGTTGCTCGTCTTCTTGAGCAAGATTATTGTTTAAAGTTCATTAAGAATGGAATTCGTATTTCATTTCCTGATAATTCTTTTGTCACTGATGCATGTATGAAGAATGGTATTTTTTACATCTATCCGACTCAACCTTCTCTATTAGACACCGAAATAGATAATGATCTAATTTGGGAGCCAAAGATGATCAAACTTTCTGAATCCTCCGATCTAACAAAATCAACATACCTATGGCACTTGAGACTTGGTCATATCAGTCTAGATAGGATTAAGAGACTTGTGAGGGACGGTCCACTCCAAGCCTCTGCAATAGGTTCACTACCTACTTGTGAATCCTGCATAGAAGGAAAAATGACTAAGCGACCTTTCTCCGATAAGGGTCGAAGAGCCACTGAGTTGCTGGAACTAATACAATATGATGTATGTGGTCCGCTCAGCCAACAGGCACATGGGGGATATGAATACTTCATTACCTTCACCGATGATTACTCGCGATACGGTTTTGTCTATTTGCTCAAACACAAATCCGAGACCTTTAACGTATTTAAGGTCTTTAGGGCTTTAGTGGAAAAGCAAACTCGCAAAGTGATCAAAACCCTTCGATCTGATCGAGGTGATGAGTATATGTCTGGAGAGTTCGATGACTTTCTTAAAGAAGAAGGTATCGCTTCTCAGCTTACCGCACTTGGCACACCTCAACAAAACGGAGTGTCAGAGAGAAGAAACCGAACTCTTATGGAGATGGTTAGATCAATGATGAGTTACTCATCACTCCCTCTTTCCTTTTGGGGATATGCCTCGAAACAGCCGCTTATATTCTGAACCAAGTTCCGTCCAAGACGGTTCTGTTGTCGTAGTTTTTCGGACAACGATTTAGGAGTCGCAGACGGTTAGACCCAAGGCCGGACCAAGTGGTCTCGTCTCGACTCGAGCGTGTCGGGCTTGGTATCCCAAGCCGTCCCTTAGCTGTAGATGATCTCTATCTCATCCAAGCACCTGAAACGTGAACAGAAAGGTGTGAACTACAAAGGGGAAACAGAGGGGTTGCCTCTGTTTACCTCTCCGACGCTCAACATTAGTAGGATTGAGGTGGTTTGTAGAGGGTTTAGTGTTTAGAGGTCGAGACTTGAGAGAAACGAGCGAGGTACGAGTTCGACAGCGTTTCAGTACTCAAATTCGGAATACCTGGACTAGAGAATGGACTCCTCTATTTATAGGCGACCAAGAGACGTGTTGAGGGTCCCTTGGCCGAGTGAGGCTGAGTCGGCCATCGGCCGAGTGAGGTTGGGCCGGCCGATGGCCGAGTGAGATGATGGTCGCCGAGGGAGATTCACTCGGCCAATGGCCGAGTGAAGGAATGGACGCCGGGTGAGCTTGACTCGGCCATCGGCCGAGTGATGGCCGAGCGAAGAGTCTGGGCCGAGAGAAGACTCACTCGGCTGTTGACCGAGTGAGCTGTTGGGCCGGCAGGGGTCTTCATTCAGCCTTCGGCCGACCGAGCGTGCTGGGCCGCCCGGGGCCTCACTCGGCCATTGGCCGAGCGAGCATGGTGGGCCGGCTGGAAACTTCATTCGGCCCTTGGCCGGGCGAACACACTGGGACGTCTGAGGCTTCATTCGGCCATGGGCCGAGTGAGCATGGTGGGCCTCGTTCGGCCATTGGCCGAGTGAACACATGGAGAAGTTCACTCGGCCATTGGCCGAGTGATGGGCTTGGGCCGAGAGAAGGCTCACTCGGGCATTGGCCGAGTGAGTTGATGGGCCGGCCGAGTGTGGGCTGGAAGTAGGGTTTCACTCGGCCAATGGCCGAGTGAGCTTGCTCGGCCGCCCGAAATGTCGATCGAGTCGTCGGACCTCGTCGGGCCGATAATATTAGCCCCCCGAGTTTGGCACCGAGCGTAGCCCGTGTGGTAAACTCAAGCAGCTCCGTCTTCAGTCGTCTCGCCGAACCGTCTCGTCAACAATTGGTAAGCCCGCTCACCTTAGGTATTATTTTAATTTTTTTTGCTGACGTGTTCATCGTTATTCGCGCTCATGGATCCCACCAACCACCTGTCGGGGTGTGGGTCCGTTGAGGACGACCTTTTCCCTCTTCTCGAGAATCAAGACGCCGAATTGGATAATTTTTGGGCACAATTCTCTCCCACCCCCCCCAACTACAACTCATCGTCTTCGTTTGTCTCGAGCAGGAACGTGGCGGACACGACGGGTGGCGATTTTTCTTTGATCGAGGCGTGGTTGGCCGACGGGGAGGGGGACACGCGCGCCAGAGATTACCCAAACCGGCAGGGGAGCGCCGGCTTGATGGCACCAGCCGCCGGGGACGGCCGGGCCGGCCAGCGCGAGGCTGGCTTGGCCGAAGGACGCGCCAAGGAGGTCGCGCGCACAGGGCCGACCGCCCAGGAGGCCGGCGATGACACATGTGGCGCTGGGGGGGGCGCCCTCGCCGATTCTGGCGCCGGAGGAGGCGGGCCGGCCACGGGCGGCGCTGTGCAGGCCGCCGCCAGCGCCGGGGGAGTCGCGCCTGGCTGGGTCGGCGCCGTCTGCGCTGGACCCAGCCCCGGGATCACGCCAGGAGGGCCGCGCGCGACGATCCCGACCGGGGAGCACGCCGACGAAGCAGAGGAGGCCGGCGCCGGCGTGGAGGAGGCCGCGCCCGGCCGAGTCGGCGCCGTCTGGGGCGAACCCAGACCCGAGGGAGACGCACCTCGCCCTGGGAGGGCCGAGCCGGTCGTGGAGGACGCGGGCGGCGCGTCTGGCGAGGCCGACGCTGGCGATGACGCGCTGGCGTGGAGGAACGCCGCCGGGGGCGGCGCTGGCGTCGGGGAGGACCCCACCCTCTCGGGTGGGGTTGTGTTGCAGGCGGTCGGCGGCCATGGGAGCCCAGGTGGGTCGGGCCCAGCCGGCCCGGAGCGCGTCCATGGCGGGGGAGTGCCGCCGGCGGCGGCCGACGCTGCAGGTGGGGGTGGCGGCGCCGGACAGGAGGAGCACCGGCCACCCGACGCCGGAGATGAAGAAGGCCGACCGCCCAAGGCTGGAGAGGAGGGGGCGGCCACCTTGGCTGCCTTGCAAACCCTAGGGCCCAATGGGCTGGGCCTAGGTCAAGAAGATTTGGCCCCTCTTGGGCCGGGTCATGTGCTTGGGCCGGATACACCACATGGAGGTCCCATGGCCGACCCAGTGACCCAAGGCCATGGGGAGGATACGCTTGGGCCGGCCCTAGGCGAGATCGGCCTCCGGGCTCGAGCGACAGACGTGCATCACGGGCCCGCGACCGGGCCGGATGCGCGCGCTTCGGCTCGAGCGACCCATCCTAACGCCGAGGGCTCGGGCGAGGCGTCGAGCCGCCGTACTTTGTCGACCGCCTCAGTCAGCTTGACCGCACAGGAAGAGGAACGTGCATCGTCATTCCCCATCGGAGAATCAGCGATTCGAGACGGCTTTGACTGTTCCGGCGTCGACTTCCCGAGTTCTCTTTCGTTCGCGAGCTTTAGAGGTCTGAGGAAACGTTTCGGTATCCCGGAGTCCGTGTCGCTACTGCGAACATTGCTTGAAGATCTCCCGACTCGTCCTCGGAAGGGATACGCCGCCGTCCACGAGGCTAGTCTTCGCGGGGGGTTGCGACTACCTTTTCAGCCCGTGATCCAGGACCTTCTAGCTCGGCTCGGTGTTCATGCGGCCCAGATGTCTCCATCCTTTTACCGTATGGTGGCTGCCTGCCACATGATGCTGCACCGAGCGAAAGGTCAAATCGTTACGGCCGACGACATCAGGAATCTCGTGGCCGTCTTCGATGTTCCCGGGAAACCCGGCTTCTACAAGGTTCAGCACCGGAAGCGATTCCCCATCCTCACCAAGCTGACCTCGAAACACCGATACCCTTGGGTATGGGTGTCCGAATCTGCCTTCGAGACGGCACCTCTCGCCTTTGGCCCCGTCGCTGAATTCCCGGCCGACTACGGCATCGAGAGCTCCGAACTCGCGCTCGTGATCGGAGCGGTCCCCGACTCGAGGCGGCAAGGGTCGCTTTTCGAGTCCCCGGACCTTATGGCAAGGACTGGGTGGTTCGTGCCTAGTGACGATGTTCCTTCGCGCCCTGGCCTCGACGCGGGGGCCACGGAGGATCCCGAGTCCGAGGCGGGGGGTTCGTCAGCTCCTTCCCCCGACGCGGGGGGTACTGGCCGCGCATATACTTTCGCGTTATCGTGCTATTATTGTTTTCCATTATTTGTGCTTGCCGTTATGTTTTAACAGACAGACGTTTTTCTCTCCTCTGCAGGAACCATGGCCCGACGTCAACGACCGCGCACGCAAATGCCGAGAGCAGCGCCCACTGGTGATGCTATGGTCGTGGCCCGTCCTCCAGCCGAGGCCCGTCGTGGGGGGTCGCCATCGCGGGCGAGGAATGAGACGATCTCCTCCAATAAGCGATCGTCGTCGTCGGCTTCTCTCGGGTCACCGTCCGGACACAAACGCGCTCACACGTCGACGGTGTCAGACAGCTTGGACTCCATGCTCTTAGCGGAGACGGCAGAGTTGAGAGACCAGTGCTCTCGAGGGATCCTCGAGACCTCCTTGCGAGATTTCAAGGGTCTGCTGACGACGAGCGACCTTGAACACTTCCAGAACGGGATCGGCGACGCTCGAAAGGCATGACTCATTTTGCTTGTGTTATGTATGGTTGTCGTGCTTATTGTAATCATTCGCGTTTCATTTGCTTGCAGATGCTCGCGCGCCAAGAGCGGAGCGATCGCATTCTCCGAGATATGCTACGACGCATGCAAATCATGGAGAAGGAGAAGACGAGCGCGGCGGCCGCGCACGCTGCCGCCCTAGCGGGGACTCGCACCGCCCAAGAGTTTGAGGCGCTCGAGGGGGAGCTAGAGCGAGCTCGCAAGGAATTGGCCACCGAGAAGGGGCTTCGCGAGAAGGCGGAGCAGGCAGCCGACACCTTCCTAGGGGAAACGAAGAAGCTTCAGACGGCACTCTCGAGCCGGGATGCGGAGCTGAGCATCGTCCACGCTCGATTATCGGCGAGCGAGATCGCTCGGGTTAAGGTCGAGAGGGAGAGGGCTACCCTCCGGACGGAGATGCAGACCCTTGCCGAGGAGAAGGAGGACGCCGTGCGATCCAAGACTGACTTGGAGGACGACTGGGACTTGGCATTGGAGGCGGCTCGTTATGAGGCGGCCAGGCGAGTTCAGGAAGCGACCGAGAAGGAGAACGCGTCTCGCGGGACCACGTTTTCCTTTTTCAACACCATGTTCCCTCCTTACGACGATGAGCTGCCGGAGGACGACCCGCATCCCTGAATCCCTGCCGAGGCTGCGCAATCGACGACCCATCAACCGGACGGAGAAACCGTCGGCGGGTTCGGCGCTTCTTGCCCCGAAGAAGATGAGGAGCAGATCGATTTCAGCTCGGAGTAGCCAGCTTCTCTTTAGTTTTACGCGCAATTGTTTAGCGCTCGCTTTATGCTTTCTTTCGGATCATTGTTATGTTTGCGTCGTACTTTCGTACTTTTCTTGTTGGGTTGTTTACACAATATCGTTTTGCTTTGATTGAAGCTTTCTTTTCATCGTGCGTCTTATTTTCTCGACTTGCTACGCTTAGTGTAATCGATTTGCGCAATTTGAATAGTGCGTGTCTTACGAGCCTGGCTTACTATGCTTAGCGTAACCGGTTGGCACGGCTTACTGCCGCATTTGGCGGCGAAGTTTCCCGCGGACGCAGGCTAGACCAGTTTCATCCGGCGGGTGCGATTTCCGGCCATCCATTTGTGACTCGCTGCCTATCGGCGCGCGCGAGCTGGGTGGCCGTCGCGCTCATCCTCCGGCGAGTATGCTACCTATCGGCGTGCGTATCGGGATGGGTTTGCAGCTCCCAGTGAGCGTGGTACTCGTTGGTACGCGTGTCACGTTTTGGGTTTTGACTGCCGAGATCGACAATCCGGTGCGCGGACGTGATCCATCGATGACTTGCCGCCTATCGGTGCGCAAGGTGCATCGCTGCACGAGAGGGTCGCAGCAAAAGACGTGCGAGGCCGGAGGTCCGGTGCGCGGATCCAACTCATCGACGTTTCGCTATCTCTCGGCATACAGCCTCAACCCGTGCGAGAGCGTCGCACGAGGAGGGTACGAAGTCGGAGGTCCGGAGCGCGGATCCGATTTATGGGTGTTTTGTTACCGTTTGGCGCGTGGAAAGTGGAGTAAGCGAGCTTGTTACTCTCGCCTTATCCCCCTTAGCCCCCCGAGTTTCTTGGGTGCTCGTAGAGGAGGCTAGAAACTAAGATACAATGTTTTGAAGTGAAATGTAATTCATTAAATTATTGAAATGGTTCAAAAATTACATCCCAGGCCGTTGGCCAAACTTGAAATTGTAAATTGCCTTTGCTAGAATCGAAAATTACATGAAGACAAAAAGCGAAAAAAAGGACGAATGAACGTCTACTGGTAATATTGCCGGAGGTGTTCCGCATTCCACGGGTGTGTGAACACGAGTCCCTCCATGTTCTCGAGCTCGTACGTGCCGTTGTGGATGGCTCGGCGCACACGGTACGGGCCTTCCCAGGTGGGGCCTAGAACTCCCGCGCCTTGCACCTTGGTGTTTTGGAACACCCTTCGAAGAACGAGGCTTCCGTCGGCGAACTTTCGCAGCTTGATCTTCGAGTTGTAGTACTTCTCGACCTTCCTCTTTTGCGCAGCAAGCCGGGTAAGTGCGTCCGCCCTCCTTTCGTCTATGAGGTCCAGCTCGAGCCTGATCGCGTCATCGTTGGAGGTGGGGGTGGCGGCGCCGGACAGGAGGAGCACCGGCCACCCGATGCCGGAGATGAAGAAGGCCGACCGCCCAAGGCTGGAGAGGAGGGGGCGGCCACCTTGGATGCCTTGCAAACCCTAGGGACCAATGGGCTGGGCCTAGGTCAAGAAGATTTGGCCCCTCTTGGGCCGGGTCATGTGCTTGGGCCGGATACACCACATGGAGGTCCCATGGCCGACCCAGTGACCCAAGGCCATGGGGAGGACACGCTTGGGCCGGCCCTAGGCGAGATCGGCCTCCGGGCTCGAGCGACCGACGTGCATCACGGGCCCGCGACCGGGCCGGATGCGCCGACAGGGCCGCCTCTCGCGGACGATACACGGGAAACGGGCCCGGTCAAGCCGAATGCGCGCGCTTCGGCTCGAGCGACCCATCCTAACGCCGAGGGCTCGGGCGAGGCGTCGAGCCGCCGTACTTTGTCGACCTTCCTCTTTTGCGCAGCAAGCCGGGTAAGTGCGTCCGCCCTCCTTTCGTCTATGAGGTCCAGCTCGAGCCTGATCACGTCATCGTTGGCGGCTTCGTCGTACTCCTCGATGCGCAAAGTTAGCAACTTGATCTCGACGGGTACCACAGCCTCGACGCCGAACGCGAGAGCGAAAGGGGTTTCGCCGGTCGCGTTTCGGGCGGTGGTGCGGTATGCCCATAAGACCATGGGGAGCTCGTCAGCCCAAGCCCCCTTTCTTGCCTCCAGCTTCTTCTTCAGGTTTTCCTTGATCGTCTTGTTCACCGCCTCGACCTGACCGTTGGCTTGAGGATGGCGGGGAGAGGAGAAAGTCTTGCTAATGCCAAGCAGTTCGCACATTTCTCGAAGGCGCGCATTGTCGAATTGTTTTCCGTTGTCGGTTACAATTGACGCAGGGATCCCGAAGCGGCAGATGATGCTTTTCCAAATGAAGCTTGTCGTGTTCGCCTCGGTGATCTTTGCTAGCGGCTCAGCCTCTACCCACTTCGTGAAGTAATCGATAGCCACGATCGCGTGCTTGTATTGTCTCGGGGCCGTAGGCAGCTCGCCGATGAGGTCGATTCCCCACTTCGCGAAAGGTCGCGGCACGATAATCGGACACAAAGGGGCCTGTGCTTGGCGCGGAATGTGGGCGAACCTTTGGCACTTGTCACACCTCTTGGCCCACTCGTGGGAGTCCTTTTTCAAGGTCGGCCAGAAATATCCAAGTCTCAGCAGCTTCAGTGCCAAAGATTGCCCGGCGGCGTGGTTACCGCACACCCCCTCGTGCACCTCGTGGAGTGCCTTCCTCGCCTCCACCTCGGTCAGGCAGCGAAGGAGAGGCATAGAGTAGCCTCTCTTGAACAAGTTGTCTTCCCTCATTGTGTACTTCGGCGCCAAGCCTCTCAGCTTTCTGGCTTCTTCTTTATCCTCGGGGACGACTCCTCGTTTAAGGAATTCCACGAGCGGGGTCATCCATGAGGGAGGCGGAGTCTCGTCAACGACCCCTACGTCGCCTCTCGAGACGTAGGGTCGGGTCAACACTTCGATTGGGACGCTGCCCTCGCCCTCTTCGTCTATCCCAGACGCGAGGCGAGCTAGGGCGTCGGCGTCGACGTTCGCCTCTCGAGGAACCTGGACGATCTCGAACCACGATAGGGCCTCCAAGTTCTTTTGGGCCTTGGACAAGTAGGCGATCATGTGTGGCTCCTTTGCGGCGTAGTCGCCTTTAACCTGATTCACGATCAATTGCGAGTTGCAATGGATGCGCAGGTTTTGGGCGCCCAACTTGTTCGCTAGTTCCAAGCCAACGATCAGAGCCTCGTACTCTGCCTCATTGTTGGAAGCCTTGAACTCGAACCGCAGGGCGTATCTCAGCTTTTCCCTATCGGGATTTGTGAGCACAACGCCGGCGCCAGCCCCCCGGGCGTTTGACGTGCCATCCACGTGCAAGTCCCAGACTGGCCCTATCGGGTCGTTGGTTCTCTTCTTTGACGACTTGCTATGGTCGTCCTCCTTGTCTTCCGTGGTCTTACTACTCTCGTCGGCCTCGTTGGTTGGGGGCGCGCTCGTGAATTCGGCGATGAAATCGGCGAGGGCCTGACCCTTAATGGCGGTTCTCGGTTGGAACTCGATCCCGTACTCGCCCAGCTCTTGGGACCATATCGCCATTCGAGAGGAGGTCCGTTTTTGAAGGGCCTTCTCGATGGGATGCCCCGAGCGGACCACAATGGGGTGCGCTTGAAAGTAGGGCCGGAGTTTTCTCGCGCTCATGACGAGGGCGATGGACAGTCTCTCGATTTCCGGGTATCGGGTTTCGGCGTCGAGGAGCGCCTTGCTAACGTAGTAGACCGGCCATTGTACCTTGTCTTCTTCGCGTATGAGAACCGCGCTCACGGCCCTATCGGAAACCCCGAGGTAGAGGAACAAGGTTTCGCCGTTCTTCGGCTTTGCGAGGAACGGGGGGGAGGTGAAATAGGCTTTCATATCGCGGAATGCTTCCTCGCACTCCTCCGTCCACACGAACCCGTCGGTCTTCTTCAGTGCCTTGAAGAACGGTTGGCACCTGTCGGTGGCTTTGGAAACAAATCGCGTCAGGGCGGCGATCCTTCCCGTCAAGCTTTGAACTTCTTTGACGTTTCGTGGCGACCTGATCTCTAAGATCGCCTTAATCTTCTCAGGGTTGGCCTCGATCCCGCGGCGGCTCACCATGTAGCCCAGAAACTTTCCAGACTCGACCCCGAAAGCGCACTTGTTGGGGTTAAGCTTCATCTTGTAGCGCCGCAGAATCGTGAACATTTCCCTAAGGTCTCGAACGTGGTCGTGGGCTTTGAGGCTTTTGACAAGCATGTCATCCACGTAGACCTCCATAGTCTTGCCAATTTGATTGGCGAACTTGCGGTTCACCAACCTTTGATACGTTGCACCCGCGTTTTTGAGGCCAAAGGGCATGACCTTGTAACAGTAGAGTCCGCGGTTCGTAACAAAGGTGGTCTTGATCTGATCCGGCTCGTGCATGCGGATCTGGTTGTAGCCTGAATAGGCGTCCATGAAGCTCAGCAACTCGTGGCCCGCCGTGGCGTCCACGAGCTGCTCGATCCTCGGGAGAGGGAAGCTGTCTTTCGGGCAGGCTTTGTTGAGATCTTTGTAATCGATACAGATCCGCCACTTCCCGTTCGGCTTCTTGACCATCACCACGTTGGACACCCACTTGGGGTGCTCCGCCTCCCTGATGAAGTCGGCGGCGAGAAGTTTGTCAACTTCTTCACCAATGGCTTGGTACCTCTCCCCACTGAACGCCCGTCGCGGTTGAACGCGCTCGGCCACCCTCTTATCGTCGTTGAGACGATGAACCATGATCTCGGGGTCGATCCCCGGCATGTCGGTGTGTGTCCACGCAAAGACATCTTTGTGCTCTCGGAGGAAAGCGGCGAGCTCGATTCGGGTCTCAGACGGGAGTTGGGCGCCTACCTTGACTACTTGGTCAGGTTTGGCGTCGTCCAACACGACGGGAACGAGGTCGTCCGGTGTCTCCACCTTTCGGCGCTCGACTTCGTCCCTTTGGTCTAGCTCTCCGAAGGTACCTCCTTCCTCTAACTTGCACGGGAATTTGTCTCCGAGTTGGAAGACGGTGCTCACCACCTTTCCTTTCCCTTTTCCGTCCACGCCCTGGATGTAGCACATCCTTGCCATGGATTGGTCTCCCAACATCACGGCGATCCCCTTCTCGGTCGGGAACTTCATCATCAGGTGGTACGTGGACGTTATGGCCTTCAACCGATTGAGAGTCGGGCGGCCGACGATGATGTTGTAAGCCGAGGGCTGATCCACCACCAGGAATGACACGATGTGGGTAACCTCGAGCCCCCCCGGCGTACCGTAGGTAACCGGGAGGTCGATAGTTCCCTCCGTCATGACCCTCTCCCCAGAGAAACCGAAGAGCGGGGTCGAGATCGGGGTCGGTCTTACCCCGGATAGCTTCATCCTGTCCAACGCCGATTTGAAGATTTTGTCGGCGGAGCTCCCATTGTCGATCAGGATTCTCCGGACGAGGTTGTTGGCGACCGGGGCAGAGACGACTATCGCGTCGTTGTGTGGATGGAGAACTCGCGTTGCTTCTTGTCCGGTGAAGAACATGGACTCGAAGGGGGCCGGAGGAGGGACCTTGTACGTATGGTTGATGTAGTGCGCTATTTTCCCTTGGGAAACTTCGCGCACGTACTTCTTCCTTTGCGTAGCTGAGTCTCCGAACTCCGGGCCACCCAAGATTGCACCCACGACGTGAAGTTGCGAGCTCTCCGGCTCTTCGTTTGTCGCGCGGTCCGTGACAGTCACCGTCGCCGGACCTTTCTTCCCTTGCCGCGGGCGACCTCCGTGCGCCGCGGCCGTCCCGATAGTTCTCAGGACGTACTCTTTCAGCTTCCCATCTTGAATCAGGGCCTCAATCTGACGCTTGAGTTAATAGCATTCGGATGTCAGGTGCCCGTGATCTTGATGGTAGTCACAGTACTTGCTTTGATCCCTCTTGGCGGGATCCTTCATGAGCGGGGTTGGGCTCCCCAACTTGTCACGGTGCAGAGCTAGGATTTGCTCCGGCGGAGTGTTCAGAGGAGTGAATGGCGAGAACCTCCGGAAGCTGTCGACATTCGACGGCTTCGGCCCGGGGAGGGAACGGCCGTTAGGGGCCTGGCTTCCCTTATTCCTCCTCTTTCGGGGGTCGGGACGATCTTCATCTCGATCGTCGCGGCGGCGACTCCCCTGTCCTCCTGACTTTCGGCCATCTCGGCCATCGAGATAGTCCTTGACTCCCATGTATGTGCGGGCTCTTGTCATCAGCTCCGCCATGTCACGCGGGACTTGGCCAACAATAGACTTGAGGAAGTCGCTCGTGCGCACTCCCTCGGTGATCGCCGTGATGGTGTCCCTGTCGTCGAACCCTTCGACCTTGTGAGACTCCTCGGTGAAGCGAGCGAGGTATTGTCTCAACGTCTCGTCTCTTCCTTGTCGGATAGAGAGGAGGTGGGTCTTCGGCTTCTTTTTCGCCACAAGGGTGGCGAATCGGGCGAGGAAAGTCTCTCGCAAGGCCCGGAAAGACGGGATGCTTCCCGGCCTCAAGCTTCGGAACCATTCAAACCCCGAGCCTGTGAGGGTCAGGCTGAAGGCTTGGCAGAGGGTGGCGTCCGCCTGCCCCTGCATAGTCATCCACGTCTCATAGTGTTGGACGTGGAAGTGGGGGTCCGTACGTCCATCGTAGGGGGGAATGGACGGTAACTTGAAGTTCCCCACGCATGGCTGCGCGAGGATTTGCGCGGCGAAGGGAGAGTATGATTCCTCGATCCCTCCGTACGGCCTTTGCCTCCCCGACTCCCTCATTTCGATGATTTGATTCTGGAGGCTTTGAATCATCGTGACCATGTCGAGCCCGTTGGCGGGGCCGACCGTCGGGGCCACGGGAGTCACCGGTTGGCGTTCGTTGGACGCTTGGTCCACGACATTGGCCTGCGGCCGGCCGAGAGTTGCGGCGGGGAGCGCGTCCCTTCGAGAGTTTAGCCTTTGGCGGAGATCCTCCCCTCGGGAGTTTCTCTGCGCCGTCAAGCGCTCTCTAAGGTCCACAATCGGTGCGGGGCGAGGTGAGGTCGCCCTTGGTCGGACCGTCCGGCGGGCGCTTCGGCTATCGGCCCCATCATCTACCAGAGTCGCTCTCTCCTCGGCGAGGGGCCGTGTCCGGCCACCTCTTGAAACCGAGGGGGCGAGTCCCCGGGAATGTGACCGTGCCTGCTGCCGCGCTAGGTGCGACGGCCCGGCCAAAGCGTCGTTGGGCCTCTCGGGCCGCGAAGGGGCGAGGCTAGGCGTTGCCTCGTTGGTCCTCGACTCCCCCACATATTCGGAGTCGGAATAGTCTTTGGCGGACCTATCTTCAACGTCATAGCCGAGGAGGTCGGCTATGAGCGAACCGTCGACGCCGGGGCGGTCAAGGAGCTCCGCAAGCCGCCGGGCCGTGTCCTCTCGGAGCACGGCCTCGGGGTCAATCATCGGGTCTTGGGGCTGGCTCTCGCTATCGCGAGGTTGCCCTTCAAGACGATGTGCGAGGCGTCGAAGACCGTACCTCGAGCTCGTCGCTCGGGTACCCGCGGAGGTAGTGGGAATGTGACTCATCTCTCGAGAGTCGTGAGAACAAAGGGAGAAAACTGGTAGAGGGAACGCGTCGTCAAGGTCGAGAGATCCCCTCCTTCTAGCGCCAAAATGTTGTCGCAGTTTTTCGGACAACGATTTAGGAGTCGCAGACGGTTAGACCCAAGGCCGGACCAAGTGGTCTCGTCTCGACTCGAGCGTGTCGGGCTTGGTATCCCAAGCCGTCCCTTAGCTGTAGATGATCTCTATCTCGTCCAAGCACCTGAAACGTGAACAGAAAGGTGTGAACTACAAAGGAGAAACAGAGGGGTTGCCTCTGTTTACCTCTCCGACGCTCAACATTAGTAGGATTGAGGTGGTTTGTAGAGGGTTTAGTGTTTAGAGGTCGAGACTTGAGAGAAACGAGCGAGGTACGAGTTCGACAGCGTTTCAGTACTCAAATTCGGATTACCTGGACTAGAGAATGGACTCCTCTATTTATAGGCGACCAGGAGACGTGTTGAGGGTCCCTTGGCCGAGTGAGGCTGAGTCGGCCATCGGCCGAGTGAGGTTGGGCCGGCCGATGGCCGAGTGAGATGATGGTCGCCGAGGGAGATTCACTCGGCCAATGTCCGAGTGAAGGAATGGACGCCGGGTGAGCTTGACTCGGCCATCGGCCGAGTGATGGCCGAGCGAAGAGTCTGGGCCGAGAGAAGACTCACTCGGCTGTTGACCGAGTGAGCTGTTGGGCCGGCAGGGGTCTTCATTCGGCCTTCGGCCGACCGAGCGTGCAGGGCCGCCCGGGGCCTCACTCGGCCATTGGCAGAGCGAGCATGGTGGGCCGGCTGGAGACTTCATTCGGCCCTTGGCCGGGCGAACACACTGGGACGTCTGAGGCTTCATTCGGCCATGGGCCGAGTGAGCATGGTGGGCCTCGTTCGGCCATTGGCCGAGTGAACACATGGAGAAGTTCACTCGGCCATTGGCCGAGTGATGGGCTTGGGCCTAGAGAAGGCTCACTCAGCCATTGGCCGAGTGAGTTGATGGGCCGGCCGAGTGTGGGCTGGAAGTAGGGTTTCACTCGGCCAATGGCCGAGTGAGCTTGCTCGGCCGCCCGAAATGTCGATCGAGTCGTCGGACCTCGTCGGGCCGATAACAGGTTCCTGGTACACCTTATGAACGATGGACTGGCCGTAAAGTGAATCTTGGCCGCATCACAATTTGGGGTTGCCCTGCACACGTGCTAAGGGAAAAGACTAGCAAGTTGGCTAGTAGGTCAGAATTGTGCTTGTTTGTGGGATATCCAAAGGAAACCAAGGGTTTCATCTTCTATAGTCCCGAGGACGATAAGACTTTCGTTAGCACGAATGCTCGTTTCCTTGAGGAGGACTTTATGAAAGATGCAAAACCTAGAAGCAAAATTGTGCTTGAAGAAAAGTTGGGTGAGGAAGCTTCTACCTCGTCGGTAAGAACTGTTCTTACCCCAACTGAAACACAACCTAACTCATCAGAATCTCGTCAAGTAGTACTTCGACGTAGTGGGAGGGCTACTCAAAAGCCTGACAGGTACATGTCTTATGGAGACTCTCTCGTAGCCGTCTCTTACATGGATGATCCTGTTTCCTATAGCCAAGCGATGGCTTGTTCTGAATCAAACCTTTGGCTTGACGCCATGAAAGTTGAAATGCACTCGATGTATGTCAACAAAGTCTGGAAACTTGTAGACCTTCCTGAAGGGATTAAAAACGTAGGGTGTAAGTGGATATGCAAGAAGAAAAGGGGTCCTGATGGGAACGTCGAGACGTTCAAAGCACGACTTGTGGCGAAGGGTTATACCCAACAAGAAGGGATTGACTATGAAGAAACCTTCTCCCCAGTCACGATGCTTAAATCCACCCGCATACTCCTATCCATAGCTGCAGCTCTCGACTATGAGGTCTAGCAAATGGATGTCAAGACAGCCTTTCTGAATGGCAATCTTGACGAGCGCATTTACATGACTCAAACCAGACGGTTTCGTGGAAGAAGGTCAAGAGACCAAGGTTTGTGAGTTGCTTAAATCCATTTATGGATTAAAGCAAGCATCTAGGTCATGGAATATCAGATTCGATGAAACTGTGAAAAGCTTCGGCTTTGAACAGTCAATGGATGAGCCTTGTGTTTACAAGTTAATACACGAAGGCAAAGTTGTGTTTCTGGTACTATATGTCGATGATATACATTGAGAATTGGTAATGACGTTGGCAAGTTATCTGAGGTTTAGGTCTGGCTGGCAAACCAATTCGATATGAAGGATCTAGGAGAAGCCGCGTACATTATGGGGATCCAAATCTTTCGAGATAGGAAAAACCGGACCATGTCGCTCTCTCAAGCATCTTATATTGATAAGGTGATGGATCGCTTCTCGATGCAAGACTCCAAGAAGGGCCAAACCCCCTTCAGGCATGGAGTCTCACTCTCTAAGGACCATTCTCCCAAGATTGCACAAGAAATTGAAGACATGAGGATAATTCATTACGCCTCTGCCGTAGGAAGCCTCATGTATGCTATGCTTTGCAGTAGACCTGACATCTGTTTCGCCGTTGGCGTAGTTAGTCGTTTCCAATCCAACCCTGGACCCGAGCACTGGATTGCTGTTAAGCATGTTCTTAAGTATCTTCGAAGAACTAGGAACTTGATGCTTACATACTAAGGTACTGACCTGACTATGACGGGATATACTGACTCCGATTTTCAAGCGAATAAGGATTCCAGGAAATCCACTTCGGGATCTGTGTTCATCCTTAATGGTGGAGCTGTTGTGTGGAGGAGTATTAAGCAATCTTGCATTGCTGACTCCACAATGGAAGCAGAATATGTGGCTGCTTGTGAAGCATCCAAAGAGGCTGTATGGCTTAGAAAATTCCTTAAGTACTTGGAAATTGTTCCAAACATCGACGAGCCCATGACCCTTTATTGTGATAATAGTGGGGCTGTCGCTAACTCAAAGGAACCTCGAAGCCATAAGCGCTCTAAGCATATAGAGAGGAAATACCATTTTATTCGAGAGATCGTGCAGCGCGGAGACGTGGAAGTGAAGAAGATCTCAACGGTGGACAACCTAGCAGATCCATTCACAAAGGCCCTAGCGAACAAGGTCTTCGACCAACATCGAGAGGGATTAGGCATGAAAGACTACACACATCTTCTTTGAGTCAAGTGGGAGTTTGTTGTCAATGGTGCCCACAAGAAGAGTTAAAATCTTTATGTTATGCATTTGATGTCATATAGTCTTACGAAGACTCTTGCTTGTAATTGCTTACTCATTTAATAATAAAGTTGAAACGTTCATTCATTCTTTCTTTGTTTGAAGCTTTATGATAAAACCTTAGTCTTTTAGTCCATAAACAAACTTAGCAACTTACGAAGAGACAAATGTAGATTTGCATGAACAAACTCTTCGTAGTTTGCTTAAAACGATATATTCGCAATCTTAGGGTCAAAGGACTATTGACCTCAGTACGATTGTTAGAAGAATCTATGATGTCTGGTTATGAGGCATTGAGTGTTGGAGACTCTATAGTTCTTCTAGGTATCTTCCGAAGGTACTGAATTGACCAGTGCACTTCTAGAGACAAGATAAGAACAAACCATTTAATCTCTTATGTCTCGAAGTCACTATGTATGAATTGCATCATGCTTACCTTAATCCTGAAATGAGACATGTCATTTCACACCTTAGTATTCTCATTTGAGAAAGTCAGAGTTCGGACTCACTATGTGATTCCGAACAGGGCCTATTGGTGAAGTACTAAGTTGTGAGAATGTCATTAGTAACTTTGTGAAGTTCTCATAGATATGGAATTCATATACAAGATTGCTGAAATACAATGTATGTCACCTCATGCTTTTTCCTTGGAGTGTGAATAAATGAACTGGCCAGTGTCCAAATTGAGTCCTGACTTTTTTGGATGAAACAATGTGACTTGTTAGCTCCTCGTCAATACATTGTTTCTAACTTATTCACAAGCGACAAAGGAGTTGAGGAAATAACAGCTAGAAGGGTAAAATGGTAATTTAGTAAATCCCGACTAGCTAATGACATTCATGAAGGGTAAACATAGATAATATTCAGTGGATCCGCTCATCATAATTAGGTTGAATTCTTGAGTAGAAAATAAAATTTATTTGAACCGAGAGATTTTCAGTGTCAACTCTTTAGTGAAGTCAGTTGACATTAAGCTAAACTTGGAAAAGGTTTGTGAACTTTTGAGTCCAAGTATTTAGCTCAAGCTTTGGTCATTTGGATCCATGAGGTCACTGTCACGAATCACATCGAATAGGAATAGTTAAACTGGAAGCTAATTCAAAACAAGAACGAAAATAGTCAAAAGGGTATTTTTGTCTTTTGAGACAAAGGATGAAATGAATGTCAATAAATTTTTTGACAAGTTCATTTGATGACTTAATGTCACTCGACCATGACTTGATCATTGGGCCTTGTGAATTAATTTCATTTCATAAGAATTTTATTGAAAATTCTTAATGGGCCTTTCTCATGTTGTCATGAACAAATGAAGAAGCTTCTAGAAGCTCCTTCTAAAATGAGTTTGGGCGCCTACCCTATAGAGAAATAGGAGAGATTATTTTGTGCATAAATGTATCAAGATACTTGCCAAAAGATAAAGAGGAAACAAATTTGCATATGGATGCATAAGGGATTCGGCCAAGAGAGAGACAAGGCAAGGCAAGGAACAAAAAAGGAAACAAATCCAAGGCTTAATGAAGCCTATGTTGGCCGAGTGTCTCAAGAGAAAAAAAGGGGAAATTGGTTCATGAATATGTGATATTCTATAGAAGAGGAAACTACCTTATTGAAGGTGAGACCTCTCCTATAAATAGGAGCCCTTTTTTTAACATTTCATTCATTTCCATGTTTTAGAGATTTGGGAGACTCTATCTCTAGAACCTTGGCCGATCCTCTCTCTCTCTCTCTCTCTCTTCATTTTCGATTTCTTTGTTTTGGAACCTAGGTCCTCATTTGACCTAGTGTTTAGCTCTGCGACTTCAAGACTCGTTCTTAAGTCGTAGTGTTTAAAAGTGCCGACTCACTGATTCCTTTTATTTCGAGTGATTTAGTGATAGAAACTATCGTGGTTGCTCGAGGTGCCGAGGAGAGAAAGAGAGACGTGCTACGAGGAGACGAGCGTTGCAACTTTCCAAAAGCTTCTCAAAGTTCAAGCTTCAAGAAAGGTTAGTAAACTTCTATGCTCATATTAAGTTTTTATTTATATGTACTTGGTCTTTGTCTAGGTTAGTAAAAACCGTTTTTACTTGTAAAAGAAAATTTTTAAAATTCCGCCGCTTACCGAAGCGTTAATTATTTTCTTAAACCCTAGATTGATTCCAACACGCTCTACGTCTACCTCTGTTGTCAATGGTGCCCACAAGAAGAGTAGTAGTGTCTATTTATGTACATTTGATGTCATATAGTCTTACGAATACTCTTGCTTGTAATTGCTTATTCATTTAATAATAAAGTTGAAACGTTCATTCATTCTTTCTTTGTTTGAAGCTTTATGATAAAACCTTAGTCTTTTAGTCCATAAACAAACTTAACAACTTACGAAGAGACAAATGTAGATTTGCATGAACAAACTCTTCGTAGTTTGCTTAAAACGATATATTCGCAATCTTAGGGTCAAAGGACTATTGACCTCAGTACGATTGTTAGAAGAATCTATGATGTCTGGTTATGAGGCATTGAGAGTTGGAGACTCTATAGTTCTTCTAGGTATCTTCCGAAGGTACTGAATTGACCAGTGCACTTCTAGAGACAAGATAAGAACAAACCATTTAATCTCTTATGTCTCGAAGTCACTATGTATGAATTGCATCATGCTTACCTTAATCCTGAAATGAGACATGTCATTTCACACCTTAGTATTCTCATTTGAGAAAGTCAGAGTTCGGACTCACTATGTGATTCCGAACAGGGCGTATTGGTGAAGTACTAAGTTGTGATAACTTTGTGAAGTTCTCATAGATATGGAATTCATGTACAAGATTGCTGAAATGCAATGTATATCACCTCATGCTTTGTTCCTTGGAGTGTGAATAAATGAACTGGCCGGTGTCCAAATTGAGTCCTAACTTTTTTGGATGAAACGATGTGACTTGTTAGCTCCTCGTCAATACATTGTTTCTAACTTATTCACAAGCGACAAAGGAGTTGAGGAAATAACAGCTAGAAGGGTAAAATGGTAATTTAGTAAATCCCGACTAGCTGATGACATTAATGAAGGGTAAACATAGATAATATTCAGTGGATCCGCTCATCATAATTAGTTTGAATTCTTGAGTAGAAAATAAATTTATTTGAACCGAGAGATTTTCAGTGTCAACTCTTTAGTGAAGTCAGTTGACATTAAGCTAAACTTGGAAAAGGTTTGTGAACTTTTGAGTCCAAGTATTTAGCTTAAGCTTTGTTCATTTAGATCCATGAGGTCACTGTCACGAATCACATCGAATAGGAATAGTTAAACTGGAAGCTAAGTCAAAACAAGAACGAAAATAGTCAAAAGGGTATTTTTGTCTTTTGAGACAAAGGATGAAATGAATGTCAATAAATTTTTTGACAAGTTCATTTGATGACTTAATGTCACTCGACCATGACTTGATCATTGGGCCTTGTGAATTAATTTCATTTCATAAGAATTTTATTGAAAATTCTTAATGGGCCTTTCTCATGTTGTCATGAACAAATGAAGAAGCTTCTAGAAGCTCCTTCTAAAATGAGTTTGGGCGCCTACCCTATAGAGAAATACGAGAGATTATTTTGTGCATAAATGTATCAAGATACTTGCCAAAAGAAAAAGAGGAAACAAATTTGCATTTGGATGCATAAGGGATTAGGCCAAGAGAGAGACAAGGCAAGGCAAGGAACAAAAAAGGAAACAAATCCAAGGCCTAATGAAGCCTATGTTGGCCGAGTGTCTCAAGAGAAAAAAAGGGGAAATTGGTTCATTAATATGTGATATTCTATAGAAGAGGAAACTACCTTATTGAAGGTGAGACCTCTCCTATAAATAGGAGCCCGTTTTTCTCACATTTCATTCATTTCCATGTTTTAGAGATTTGAGAGACTCTATCTCTAGAACCTTGGCCGATCCTCTCTCTCTCTCTCTCTCTTCATTTTCGATTTCTTTGTTTTGGTACCTAGGTCCTCATTTGACCTAGTGTTTCGCTCTGCGACTTCAAGACTCGTTCTTAAGTCGTAGTGTTTAAAAGTGCCGACTCACTGATTCCTTTTATTTCGAGTGATTTAGTGATAGAAACTATCGTGGTTGCTCGAGGTGCCAAGGAAAGAAAGAGAGACGTGCTACGAGGAGACGAGCGTTGCAACTTTCCAAAAGCTTCTCAAAGTTCAAGCTTCAAGAAAGGTTAGTAAACTTCTATGCTCATATTAAGTTTTTATTTATATGTACTTGGTCTTTGTCTAGGTTAGTAAAAATCGTTTTTACTTGTAAAAGAAAATTTTTAAAATTCCACCGCTTACCGAAGCGTTAATTATTTTCTTAAACCCTAGATCGATTCCAACACGCTCTACGTCTACCTCTGTTGTCAATGGTGCCCACAAGAAGAGTAGTAGTGTCTATTTATGTACATTTGATGTCATATAGTCTTCCGAATACTCTTGCTTGTAATTGCTTATTCATTTAATAATAAAGTTGAAACGTTCATTCATTCTTTCTTTGTTTGAAGCTTTATGATAAAACCTTAGTCTTTTAGTCCATAAACAAACTTAACAACTTACGAAGAGACAAATGTAGATTTGCATGAACAAACTCTTCGTAGTTTGCTTAAAACGATATATTCGCAATCTTAGGGTCAAAGGACTATTGACCTCAGTACGATTGTTAGAAGAATCTATGATGTCTGGTTATGAGGCATTGAGAGTTGGAGACTCTATAGTTCTTCTAGGTATCTTCCGAAGGTACTGAATTGACCAGTGCACTTCTAGACACAAGATAAGAACAAACCATTTAATCTCTTATGTCTTGAAGTCACTATGTATGAATTGCATCATGCTTACCTTAATCCTGAAATGAGACATGTCATTTCACACCTTAGTATTCTCATTTGAGAAAGTCAGAGTTCGGACTCACTATGTGATTCCGAACAGGGCGTATTGGTGAAGTACTAAGTTGTGATAACTTTGTGAAGTTCTCATAGATATGGAATTCATGTACAAGATTGCTGAAATGCAATGTATATCACCTCATGCTTTGTTCCTTGGAGTGTGAATAAATGAACTGGCCGGTGTCCAAATTGAGTCCTAACTTTTTTGGATGAAACAATGTGACTTGTTAGCTCCTCGTCAATACATTGTTTCTAACTTATTCACAAGCGACAAAGGAGTTGAGGAAATAACAGCTAGAAGGGTAAAATGGTAATTTAGTAAATCCCGACTAGCTGATGACATTAATGAAGGGTAAACATAGATAATATTCAGTGGATCCGCTCATCATAATTAGTTTGAATTCTTGAGTAGAAAATAAATTTATTTGAACCGAGAGATTTTCAGTGTCAACTCTTTAGTGAAGTCAGTTGACATTAAGCTAAACTTGGAAAAGGTTTGTGAACTTTTGAGTCCAAGTATTTAGCTTAAGCTTTGTTCATTTGGATCTATGAGGTCTGTTGTCGCAGTTTTTCGGACAACGATTTAGGAGCCGCAGACGGTTAGACCCAAGGCCGGACCAAGTGGTCTCGTCTCGACTCGAGCGTGTCGGGCTTGGTACCCCAAGCCGTCCCTTAGCTGTAGATGATCTCTATCTCGTCCAAGCACCTGAAACGTGAACAGAAAGGTGTGAACTACAAAGGGGAAACAGAGGGGTTGCCTCTGTTTACCTCTCCGACGCTCAACATTAGTAGGATTGAGGTGGTTTGTAGAGGGTTTAGTGTTTAGAGGTCGAGACTTGAGGGAAACGAGCGAGGTACGAGTTCGACAGCGTTTCAGCACTCAAATTCGGATTACCTGGGTCGAGGGAGAGACCCACATATTTATAGGCGGCCAAGAGGTGTTTGAGGAACCCCTTGGCCGAGGGCCGGCCTTGGAGGGCCGGCCTTGGAGCGCCGGCCGTGGAGGGCCGGCCTTGGGGCGCCGGCCGAGGAGGGCCGGCCGAGGAGGGCCGGCCTTGGAGCGCCGGCCGAGGGGGGCCGGCCTTGGAGCGCCGGCCGAGGAGGGCCGGTCTTGGAGCGCCGGCCGAGGAGGGCCGGTCTTGGATCGCCGGCCGAGGAGGGCCGGCCTTGGAGCGCCGGCCGAGGAGGGCCGGCCTTGGAGCGCCGGCCGTGGGGGGCCGGCCTTGGAGCGCCGGCCGTGGAGGGCCGGCCACGGTGAGTGCCGGCCCCGGACGAATGCCGGGCTCAGGACGGCTGCCAGCGTGGCCGTCGTCGATCTACCGGACCGAGACGGACCGGTAACATTAGCCCCCCGAGTTTATCATCGATTGTAAATCGCGTGGTAAACTCAGAGTCCGACGTTGGCCCATCGGAGAAGCCCGCCGTCAAGAGGTATGCTCCGACGTCCTTTCATGTTATTTTTATTATTATATTTTTTGTCGATCGTGCTCGCTTCGTTATTCGCGCCATGGACCCCATTGACCCGGGATGTGGGACCGTTGACGATGGCTTACACGACTTGTTTGAGGAAAACCACGTGGATTTGGATGCTTTTTGGGCTCAATTTTCGCCCCCATCAACACCACCCAACACTCGACACTCATCGCGTTCGTTCAACGCTATTGAGATGACCGGAGAGGATCTTTCACTGGTTGAAACGTGGCTGGCCGACGAGGGTGAGGGCGCGCGTGCCGGAGACGGCCAGCGCCGGCAGGAGAGCGCCGGCCTGATGGCACCAGCCACCGGGGACGGCCGGGCCGACCAGCACGAGGCCGGCTTGGCCGAGGGACGCGCCATGGAGGCCGCGCGCGCGGGGGCGACCACCCAGGAGACCGGCGGCGCTGCGCAGGCCGCCGCCAACGCCGGGGGAGTCGCGCCTGGCTGGGTCGGCGCCGTCTGCGCTGGACCCAGCCCCGGGATCGCGCCAGAGGAGTCGTGCGCGACGATCCCGACCGGGGAGCACGCCGACCAGTCCGAGGAGGCCGACGCCGGCGTGGAGGAGGCCGGGCCCGGCCGAGTCGGCGCCGTCTGGGGCGAACCCAGACTTGGGGGAGACGTCCCTCGTCCCGGGGGGGCCGAGCCGGTCGTGGAGGACGCGGGCGACGCGTCTGGCGAGGCCGACACCGGCGAGGACGCGCTGGCGCAGAGGAGCGCCGCCCAGGGAGGCGCTGGCATCAGGGAGGACCCCACCCCCTCGGGTGGGGCTGCGCTGCAGGTGGTCGGCGGCCATGGGAGCCCAGGCCGGTCGGCCCCAGCCGGGCTGGAGCGCGTCTACGTCGGGGGAGCGCCGCCGGCGGCGGCCGACGCTGCAGGAGGGGTCGGCGGCGCCGGACAGGAGGAGTGCCGGCCGCCCAACGCCGGAGAGGGAGAGGCGGCCATCCTGGTGGCCCTGCAAACCCTAGGGCCCAATGGGCCGGGCCTAGGTGATGAGACTGCAGCCGGCCGGGAGTCGGGCCGGGCCGACGTGCGCGAGGAGGGCCCAACCGGCCGAAGGCCGGACAGGGCCGCTGGGCGACAGGCGCGCGAGGAGGGCCCAGCAACCCGCGAGCTGGGTGGGCCGGCGGGCAGGACGCGCCTGGGCTGAACGCCGGGACGCCCGGGCAAGCCTCAAACGCCGGAGACTCGACTGGCCGAGAGCCGGGCCGGGCCGACGGGCCTGGCGCGTGCGCCGAAGGCCGGAGGTCGCCGGGGCCGCGCGTGGAGGAGCCACCTAGCCAGGAGGCGGGCTGGGTCCTCGGGCTTGACGCGCACGCAGGAGAGGACGTCGCCGGCCATAGGACGAACCGACCCGATGACAGTGACCCGGCCGGCCGGCAGCCGGTCGAGCGCCCGGGCACCGCCCCGGACTCTGGGCACTCCGGCGACTCGTCGAGCCGTCGTGCAGCACCCGCGGCGAGGGGACTTTCCTCTACTGCGCAAGAGGAAACGCGGACCTCGTCCTTCCCGGTAGGAGAGTCAGCCGTGCGGGGTAACTTTGACTGCTCGGGCGTCGATGTCCCGAGCCTGATCTCCATCGTCAGCTTCAAGAGCCTCAGGAAGCGCTACAGCATCCCGGACTCTGTGCCAATCCTCAGACCGTTGCCTGACGATCTTCCATCCCGCCATCGAAGGGGGTACGCCGCGGTCCACGAGGCGAGCCTCCGCGGTGGGCTAAGGTTGCCTTTCCAGCCGGTTATCCAGGAGTTGCTAGTTCGACTGGGGGTGCACGCCTTACAGATGTCTCCGGCCTTCTATCGGGTGGTCGCAGCGTGCCACATGATGCTTTACCGGGCGAAGAAGAGGGCTGTCACTGCCGACGACATCCAGGACCTCATGACGATACGAGGGGTGCCGGGGAAACCGGGCTTCTACCAAGCGCTACATCGCAAGCGCTTCGTCATCGTCAGCAACGTTAATTCGAAGCACCGATATCCTTGGATATGGGTATCCGAATCAGCCTTCGGGGCCGCGCCTCTCTTCTTTGGTCTTGCGGCTGATTTTCCACCTATGGGCGATATCGAAAGCTCTGAGCTTCACGCGGTGATCAGGGCGCTCCCGGAATCGAGGCGATAAGGACCGCACTTCGAGTCCCCAGACCTAATGGCAAGGACTGGGTGGTTCCCGCCCGGAGACGACGCCCTTCCGAGCTCGGGCCTCGCCACGGAGGCTACGGAGGACCCCGAATCAGAGGCGGGGGGCTCGTCTGCTCCTCCCCCTGACGTGGGGGGTACCAACCGCACACAAGCTTCTAGTTAATGTATATTCCATTGTATTGCACTCTAACCTGTCACCTCTTCATCTTTTTCAGATACGATGACCCGACGACACCGACCACGCATGCAGGCACCGAGGGTGGCACCCGACGCCGAGGCCGTGATCGCGGCTCAACCACAAGCTGAGGCCCGCCATGGGGGGCTTCCAACGCGGGCGAGGACCGAGGCGAACTCCTCGAACAAGCGACCGTCGTCGACGATCCTTCCCGGCTCGTCCTCCGGCCACAAGCGCGCTCATACGTCGGCGACGCCAGATGGCATGGAGTCGATGCTCCTGGCCGAGGCGGCGGAGCTGAGGGACCGATGCTCTCAGGGGATCCTTGAAACCTCACTACGGGATTTCAAGAGTCTCCTGACGGTGAGCGACCTTGAGCATTTCCAGAGCGGGATCGGCGACGCCCGAAAGGTATGACTCGCTTGTTTTCCTCATTTGCGATTTGTTGTGCTTATTTCGATTGCATGTACGTTGTTTGCTTCCACAGATGCTCGCACGCCAAGAACGGAGCGACCGCATTCTCCGGGACTTGTTGCGTCGCATGCAGATCATGGAAAAAGACAAGGAGGATACAGCGGCCGCCCATGCCGCTGCCTTGGCGGGGGTCCGCCCCGTCCAAGAGTTCCAAGCGCTTGAGGAGGAACTAAAGCGAGCTCGTGAGAAGGCGGCGGCCGAGAAGGCGTCTCGGGAGAAGGCTGAGCAGGCGGCCGAGACTTTCTTAGGGGAGACCAAGAAACTCAAGGCGGCCCTCTCGAGCCGAGATGAAGAGCTGAACATCGTCCACGCCCGATTGTCGGCAAGCGAGATCTCCCGGGTCAGGGCCGAGAGGGAGAGGGAAACCCTGCGGGCGGAGGTGCAGACCCTCATCGAGGAGAAGGACGACGCCGTGCGATCGAAGACAGAGCTGGAGGAGGACTGGGATCTCTCGCTAGAGGTGGCCCGTTACGAGGTGGCCATGCGGGTCAAGGATGCGACTGCGGAGGAGAACGCGTCTCGAGGGATCACATTTTCCTTCTTTGACGCCATGTTTCCTCCCTTGGAGGACGAGCTGCCGGAGGATGACCTGCCTCCCGAAGTCCCTGCGGAGGCCGCCCAGTCGTCAAACTGTCGGTCCGGTGGAGGAACCGTTGGCGGGTCGGGCGCCCCTCACCTTGAGGACGACGAAGAGCAGGTCGATTATGGCTCGGAGTAGTCGAGTTTTCTTTGGTTTTTTCGCGCACTTGTTTAGCGCTCGCTTTACGCTTTCTTTCGGATTATTGTTATGTTTGCGTCGTATTTTCGCACTTTTCTTATTGGGTTGTTTACGCAACATCGTTTTGCTTTGATTGAAGCTTTCTTTTCATCGTGCGTCTTATTTTCTCGATTTGCTACGCTTAGTGTAATCGATTTGCGCGATTCGAATAGTGCGTGTCTTACGAGCCCGGCTTACTATGCTTAGCGTAACCGGTTGGCACGGCTTACTGCCGCATTTGGCGGCGAAGTTTCCCGCGGACGCAGGTTAGACCAGTTTCATCCGGCGGGTGCGATTTCCGGCCATCCATTTGTGACTCGCTGCCTATCGGCGCGCGCGAGCTGGGTGGCCGTCCCGCTCATCCTCCGGCGAGTACGCTACCTATTGGCGTGCGTATCGGGATGGGTTTGCAGCTCCCAGTGAGCGTGGTACTCGTTGGTACGCGCTGCAGGTGGTTTTGACTGCCGAGATCGACAATCCGGTGCGCGGACGTGATCCATCGATGACTTGCCGCCTATCGGTGCGCAAGGTGCATCGGTGCACGAGAGGGTCGCAGCAAAAGACGTGCGAGGCCGGAGGTCCGGTGCGCGGATCCAACTCATCGACGTTTCGCTATCTCTCGGCATACGGCCTCAACCCGTGCGAGAGCGTCGCACGAGGAGGGTACGAAGTCGGAGGTCCGGAGCGCGGATCCGATTTATGGGTATTTTGTTACCGCTTGGCGCGTGGAAAGTGGAGTAAGCGAGCTTGTTGCTCTCGCCTTATCCTCCTTAGCCCCCCGAGTTTCTTGGGTGCTCGTAGAGGAGGCTAGAAACTAAGATACCAAGTGTTTTGAAGTGAAATGTAATTTATTAAATTATCGAAATGGTTCAAAAATTACATCCCAGGCCTTTGGCCAAACTTGAAATTTAAAATTGACTTTGCTAGAATCGAAAGTTACACGAAAACAACAAAGCGTAAAAATGGACGAGTGAACATTTATTGATAATATTGCCGGAGATGCTCCGCATTCCACGGGTGCGTGAACACGAGTCCCTCCATGTTCTCGAGCTCGTATGTGCCATTGTGGATGGCTCGGCGCACACGGTACGGGCCTTCCCAGGTGGGGCCTAGAACTCCCGCACCTTGCACTTTGGTGTTTTGGAACACCCTTCGAAGGACGAGGCTTCCGTCGGCGAACTCCCGCAGCTTGATCTTCGAGTTGTAGTACTTCTCGACCTTCCTCTTCTGCGCGGCAAGCCGGGTAAGCGCGTCCGCCCTCCTTTCGTCTATGAGGTCTAGCTCGAGCCTGATCGCGTCATCGTTGGCGGCTTCGTCGTACTCCTCGATGCGCAAGGTTGGCAACTTGATCTCGACGGGTACCACAGCCTCGACGCCGAACGCGAGAGCGAAAGGGGTTTCGCCGGTCGCGTTTCGGGCGGTGGTGCGGTATGCCCATAAGACCATGGGGAGCTCGTCAGCCCAAGCCCCATTTCTTGCCTCCAGCTTCTTCTTCAGGTTCTCCTTGATCGTCTTATTCACCGCCTCGACCTGACCGTTGGCTTGGGGATGGCGGGGAGAGGAGAAAGTCTTGCTAATGCCAAGCTGTTCGCACATTTCTCGGAGGCGCGCATTGTCGAATTGTTTTCCGTTGTCGGTTACAATTGACGCAGGGATCCCGAAGCGGCAGATGATGTTTCTCCAAATGAAGCTTGTCGTGTTCGCCTCGGTGATCTTTGCTAGCGGTTCAGCCTTTACCCACTTCGTGAAGTAATCGATGGCCACGATGGCGTGCTTGTATTGTCTCGGGGCCGTAGGCAGCTCGCCGATGAGGTCGATTCCCCACTTCGCGAAAGGTCGCGGCACGATAATCGGACACAAAGGGGCCGGTGCTTGGCGCGGAACGTGGGCGAACCTTTGGCACTTGTCACACTTCTTGGCCCACTCGTGGGAGTCCTTTTTCAAGGTTGGCCAGAAATATCCAAGTCTTAGCAACTTCAATGCCAAAGATTGCCCGGCGGCGTGGTTACCGCACACCCCCTCGTGCACCTCGTGGAGCGCTTTCCTCGCCTCCACCTCGGTCAGGCAACGGAGAAGGGGCATGGAGTAGCCTCTCTTGAACAAACTATCCTCCCTCATCGTGTACTTTGGGGCTAGGCTTATCAGCTTTCTAGCTTCTTCTTTATCCTCGGGGACGACTCCTCGTTTGAGGAATTCCACGAGCGGGGTCATCCATGAGGGAGGCGGAGTCTCGTCAATGACCGCTACGTCGCTTCTCGAGACGTAGGGTCGGGTCAACACTTCGATTGGGACGCTGCCCTCGCCTTCCTCGTCTATCCCAGACGCGAGGCGAGCTAGGGCGTCGGCGTCAACGTTCGCCTCTCGAGGGACCTGGACGATCTCGAACCACGACAGGGCCTCCAAGTTCTTTTGGGCCTTGGACAAGTAGGCGATCATGTGTGGCTCCTTTGCGGCGTAGTCGCCCTTAACCTGATTCACGATCAATTGTGAGTCGCAATGGATACGCAAGTTTTGGGCGCCCAACTTGTTCGCTAGCTCCAAGCCAACAATCAGAGCCTCGTACTCTGCCTCGTTGTTGGAAGCCTTCAACTCGAACCGCAGGGCGTACCTCAGCTTTTCCCTATCGGGATTTGTGAGCACAACGCCGGCGCCAGCCCCCCGGGCGTTTGATGCGCCATCCACGTGTAGGACCCAGACCGGCCCTATCGGGTCGTTGGTTCTCTTCCTTGACGACTCGCTATGGTCGTCTTCCTTGTCTTCCGCGGTCTTACTTCTTTCGTCGCCCTCGTTGGTTGGGGGCGCGCTCGCGAACTCGGCGATGAAGTCGGCGAGGGCCTGACCCTTAATGGCGGTTCTCGGTTGGAACTCGACCCCGTATTCGCCCAGCTCTTGGGACCATATCGCCATTCGAGAGGAGGTCCCTTTTTGAAGGGCCTTCTCGATGGGATGCCCCGAGCGGACCACGATGGGGTGCGCCTGGAAGTAGGGCCGGAGCTTTCTCGCGCTCATGACGAGGGCGAGGGACAGTCTCTCGATCTCGGGGTATCGGGTTTCGGCGTCGAGGAGCGCCTTGCTAACGTAGTATACTGGCCATTGCACCTTGTCTTCTTCGCGTATGAGAACCGCGCTCACAGCCCTATCGGAAACCGCGAGGTAGAGGAACAAGGTTTCGCCATTCTTTGGCTTTGCGAGGAACGGGGGGGAGGTGAAATAGGCTTTCATATCGCGGAATGCTTCCTCGCACTCCTCCGTCCACACGAACCCGTCGGTCTTCTTCAGTGCCTTGAAGAATGGTTGGCACCTGTCAGTGGCTTTGGAAACAAATCGCGTCAGGGCGGCGATCCTTCCCGTCAAGCTTTGAACTTCTTTGACCTTTTGTGGCGACCTCATCTCTAAGATCGCCTTAATCTTCTCAGGATTGGCCTCGATCCCGCGGCGGCTCACCATGTAGCCCAGAAACTTTCCAGACTCGACCCCGAAAGCGCACTTGTTGGGGTTAAGCTTCATCTTGTAGCGCCGCAGGATCGTGAACATTTCCCTAAGGTCTCGAACGTGGTCGTGGGCTTTGAGGCTTTTGACAAGCATGTCATCCACGTAGACCTCCATAGTTTTGCCAATTTGATTGGCGAACATGCGGTTCACCAACCTTTGATACGTTGCTCCCGCGTTTTTGAGGCCAAAGGGCATGACCTTGTAACAGTAAAGTCCGCGGTTCGTAACAAAGGTGGTTTTAATTTGATCCGGCTCGTGCATGCGGATCTGGTTGTAGCCTGAATAGGCGTCCATGAAGCTCAGCAATTCGTGGCCCGCCGTGGCGTCCACGAGCTGCTCGATCCTCGGGAGAGGGAAGCTGTCTTTCGGGCAGGCTTTGTTGAGATCTTTGTAATCGATACAGATCCGCCACTTCCCGTTTGGCTTCTTGACCATCACCACGTTGGATACCCACTTGGGGTGTTCCGCCTCCCTGATGAAGTCGGCGGCGAGAAGTTTGTCAACTTCTTCACCAATGGCTTGGTACCTCTCCCCACTGAACGCCCGTCGCGGCTGAACGCGCTCGGCCACCCTCTTGTCATCGTTGAGACGATGAACCATGATCTCGGGGTCGATCCCCGGCATGTCGGCGTGTGTCCACGCAAAGACATCTTTGTGCTCTCGGAGGAAAGCGGCGAGCTCGATTCGGGTCTCAGGCGGGAGTTGGGCGCCTACCTTGACTACTTGGTCAGGTTTGGCGTCGTCCAACACGACGGGAACGAGGTCGTCCGGTGTCTCCACCTTTCGACGCTCGACTTCGTCCCTTTGGTCTAGCTCTCCGAAGGTGCCTCCTTCCTCTAACTTGCACGGGAATTTGTCTCCGAGTTGGAAGACGGTGCTCACCACCTTCGCTTTCCCTTTTCCGTCCACGCCCTGGATGTAGCACATCCTCGCCATGGATTGGTCTCCCAACATCACGGCGATCCCTTTATCGGTCGGGAACTTCATCATCAGGTGGTACGTGGACGTTATGGCCTTCAACCGATTGAGAGTCGGGCGGCCGACGATGATGTTGTAAGCCGAGGGCTGATCCACCACCTGGAACGACACGATGTGGGTAACCTCGAGCCCCCCCGGCGTACCGAAGGTAACCGGGAGGTCGATAGTTCCCTCCGTCATAACCCTCTCCCCAGAGAAGCCGAAGAGCGGGGTTGAGATCGGGGTCGGTCTTACCCCGGATAGCTTCATCCTGTCCAACGCAGATTTGAAGATTATGTCGGCGGAGCTCCCATTGTCGATCAGGATTCTCCGGACGAGGTTGTTGGCGACCGGGGCAGTGACGACTATCGCGTCATTGTGTGGATGGAGAACTCGCGTTGCTTCTTGTCCGGTGAAGAACATGGACTCGAAGGGGGCCGGAGGAGGGACCTCGTACGTGTGGTTGATGTAGTGCGCTATTTTCCCTTGGGAAACTTCGCGCACGTACTTCTTCCTTTGCGTAGCCGAGTCTCCGAACTCCGGGCCACCCAAGATTGCACCCACGACGTGAAGTTGCGAGCTCTCCGGCTCTTCGTTTGTCGCGCGGTCCGTCAAAGTCACCGTCGCCGGGCCTTTCTTCCCTTGCCGCGGGCGACCTCCGTGCGCCGCGGCCGTCCCGATAGTTCTCAGGACGTACTCTTTCAGCTTCCCATCTTGAATCAGGGCCTCAATCTGACGCTTGAGTTGATAGCATTCGGATGTCAGGTGCCCGTGATCTTGATGGTAGTCACAGTACTTGCTTTGATCCCTCTTGGCGGGATCCTTCGTGAGCGGGGTTGGGCTCCCCAACTTGTCACGGTGCAGAGCTAGGATTTGCTCCGGCGGAGTGTTCAGAGGAGTGAATGGCGAGAACCTCCGGAAACTGTCGACATGCAACGGCTTCGGCCCGGGGAGGGAACGGCCGTTAGGGGCCTGGCTTCCCTTATTCCTCCTCTTTCGGGGGTCGGGACGATCTTCCTCTCGATCGTCGCGGCGGCGACTCCCCTGTCCTCCTGACTTTCGACCATCTCGGCCATCGAGATAGTCCTCGACTCCCATGTATGTCCGGGCTCTTGTCATCAGCTCCGCCATGTCACGTGGGACTTGGCCAACAATAGACTTGAGGAAGTCGCTCGTGCGCACTCCCTCGGTGATCGCCGTGATGGCGTCCCTGTCGTCGAACCCTTCGACCTTGTGAGACTCCTCGGTGAAGCGAGCGAGGTATTGTCTCAACGTCTCGTCTCTTCCTTGTCGGATAGAGAGGAGGTGGGTCTTCGGCTTCTTTTGTGCCACGAGGGTGGCGAATCGGGCGAGGAAAGCCTCTCGCAAGGCCCGGAAAGACGGGATGCTTCCCGGCCTCAAGCTTCGGAACCACTCAAACCCCGAGCCTGTGAGGGTCAGGCTGAAGGCTTGGCAGAGGGTGGCGTCCGCCTGCCCCTGCATAGTCATCCACGTCTCATAGTGTTGGACGTGGAAGTGGGGGTCCGTACGTCCATCGTAGGGGGGAATGGACGGTAACTTGAAGTTCCCCACGCATGGTTGCACGAGGATTTGCGCGGCGAAGGGAGAGTATGATTCCTCGATCCCTCCGTACGGCCTTTGCCTCCCCGACTCCCTCATTTCGATGATTTGATTCTGGAGGCTTTGAATCATCGTCACCATGTCGAGCCCGTTAGCGGGGCCGACCGTCGGGGCCGCGGGAGTCACCGGTTGGCGTTCGTTGGACGCTTGGTCCACGACATTGGCCTGCGGCCGGCCGAGAGTTGCGGCGGGGAGCGCGTCCCTTCGAGAGTTTAGCCTTTGGCGGAGATCCTCCCCTCGGGAGTTTCTCTGCGCCGTCAAGCGCTCTCTAAGGTCCGCACTCGGTGCGGGGCGAGGTGAGGTCGCCCTTGGTCGGGCCGTCCGGCGGGCGCTTCGGCTGTCGGCCCCATCATCTACCAGAGTCGCTCTCTCCTCGGCGAGGGGCCGTGTCCGGCCACCTCTTGAAACCGAGGGGGCGAGTCCCCGGGAATGTGACCGCGCTTGCTGCCGCGCTGGGTGCGACGGCCCGGCCAAAGCGTCGTTGGGCCTCTCGGGCCGCGAAGGGGCGAGGCTAGGCGTTGCCTCGTTGGTCCTCGACTCCCCCACATATTCGGAGTCGGAATAGTCTTTGGCGGACCTATCTTCAACGTCATAGCCGAGGAGGTCGGCTATGAGCGAACCGTCGACGCCGGGGCGGTCAAGGAGCTCCGCAAGCCGCCGGGCCGTGTCCTCTCGGAGCGCGGCCTCGGGGTCAATCATCGGGTCTTGGGGCTGGCTCTCGCTATCGCGAGGTTGCCCTTCAAGACGATGTGCGAGGTGTCGAAGACCGTACCTCGAGCCCGTCGCTCGGGTACCCGCGGAGGTAGTGGGAATGTGACTCATCTCTCGAGAGTCGTGAGAACAAAGGCAGAGAACTGGTAGAGGGAATGCGTCGTCAAGGTCGAGAGATCCCCTCCTTCTAGCGCCAAAATGTTGTCGCAGTTTTTCGGACAACGATTTAGGAGCCGCAGACGGTTAGACCCAAGGCCGGACCAAGTGGTCTCGTCTCGACTCGAGCGTGTCGGGCTTGGTACCCCAAGCCGTCCCTTAGCTGTAGATGATCTCTATCTCGTCCAAGCACCTGAAACGTGAACAGAAAGGTGTGAACTACAAAGGGGAAACAGAGGGGTTGCCTCTATTTACCTCTCTGACGCTCAACATTAGTAGGATTGAGGTGGTTTGTAGAGGTTTTAGTGTTTAGAGGTCGAGACTTGAGGGAAACGAGCGAGGTACGAGTTCGACAGCGTTTCAGCACTCAAATTCGGATTACCTGGGTCGAGGGAGAGACCCACATACTTATAGGCGGCCAAGAGGTGTTTGAGGAACCCCTTGGCCGAGGGCCGGCCTTGGAGGGCCGGCCTTGGAGCGCCGGCCGTGGAGGGCCGGCCTTGGGGCGCCGGCCGAGGAGGGCCGGCCTTGGGGCGCCGGCCGAGGGGGGCCGGCCTTGGAGCGCCGGCCGAGGGGGGCCGGCCTTGGAGCGCCGGCCGAGGAGGGCCGGTCTTGGAGCGCCGGCCGAGGAGGGCCGGTCTTGGAGCGCCGGCCGAGGAGGGCCGGCCTTGGAGCGCCGGCCGAGGAGGGCCGGCCTTGGAGCGCCGGCCGAGGAGGGCCGGCCTTGGAGCGCCGGCCGTGGGGGGCCGGCCTTGGAGCGCCGGCCGTGGAGGGCCGGCCACGGCGAGTGCCGGCCCCGGACGAATGCCGGGCTCAGGACGGCCGCCAGCGTGGCCGTCGTCGATCTACCGGACCGAGACGGACCGGTAACAAGGTCACTGTCACGAATCACATCGAATAGGAATAGTTAAATTGGAAGCTAAGTCAAAACAAGAACGAAAATAGTCAAAAGGGTATTTTTGTCTTTTGAAACAAAGGATGAAATGAATGTCAATAAATTTTTTGAAAAGTTCATTTGATGACTTAATGTCACTCGACCATGACTTGATCATTTGGCCTTGTGAATTAATTTCATTTCATAAGAATTTTATTGAAAATTCTTAATGGGCCTTTCTCATGTTGTCATGAGTAACTTTGTGAAGTTCTCATAGATATGGAATTCATGTACAAGATTGCTGAAATGCAATGTATGTCACCTCATGCTTTGTTCCTTGGAGTGTGAATAAATGAACTGGCCAGTGTCCAAATTGAGTCCTGAGTTTTTTGGATGAAACAATGTGACTTATTAGCTCCTCATCAATACATTGTTTCTAACTTATTCACAAGCGACAAAGGAGTTGAGGAAATAACAGCTAGAAGGGTAAAATGGTAATTTAGTAAATCCCGACTAGCTGATGACATTCATGAAGGGTAAACATAGATAATATTCAGTGGATCCGCTCATCATAATCAGGTTGAATTCTTGAGTAGAAAATAAATTCATTTGAACCGAGAGATTTTCAGTGTCAACTCTTTAGTGGAGTCAGTTGACATTAAGCTAAACTTGGAAAAGGTTTGTGAACTTTTGAGTCCAAGTATTTAGCTCAAGCTTTGTTCATTTGGATCCATAAGGTTACTGTCACGAATCACATCGAATAGGAATAATTAAACTGGATGCTAAGTCAAAACAAGAACGAAAATATTCAAAAGGGTATTTTTGTCTTTTGAGACAAAGGATGAAATTGTTGGAATCGATCTAGGGTTTAAGAAAAAGTTTAACGCTTCGTTAAGCGGCGGAATTTTAAAAATTTTCTTTTTAAGTAAAACTAGTTTTTACTAACCTAGACAAGAGCATGTGCATGTAAATAAAAACTAATATGAGCTATAAAAGTTACTAACCTTTCTTGAAGCTTGAACCTTGTAGAAGCTTTTGGAAAGTTGCAACGCTCGTCTCCCCTCGCATCACGTCTCTCTTTCTTTCCTCGGCACCTCGAGCAACCACGAAAGTTTCTATCACTAAATCACTCGAAAAGAAGGAATCAGTGAGTGGGCACTTTTAAACACTACGACTTAAGAACGAGTCTCGAAGTCGCAGAGCTAAACACTAGGTCGAGTGAGGACCTAGGTGCCAAGACAAGAAATAATCGAAAATATAAACTAGAGAGAGAGAGAGGAAGGGGCGGCCAAGTCTAGAGAGAGAAGCTCTCAATCTCTAAAACTTTGCATGAATGAAAAGTGTGGAATGAGGCTCCTATTTACAGGAGAGGTCTCACCTTCAATAAGGTAGTTTCCTCTTCTATAGAATATGACATATTCATGAGCCAATTTCCCTTTTCCTTCAAAGAGGTGCACGTCCAAGACAAAACAAGTAAGTCCTTGGATTTGTTTCCTCTTTTGTTTGCTTCTCTCTTGACCACATTTGGGCGCCCACCATGTTTCCTCTTAGGGGAAATTTGTTTCCTCTTTTTCTTTTGGCAAGTATCTTGATACATTTATGCACAAAATATTCTCTCTTCCTATGGGTATTATGGGCGCCTATCACCTTCTAGAAGGGGCTTCTAGAAGCTTTTCCATTTTGTTCATGACAACATGAAAAAGGCCCATTAAGAATTTTCAATAAAATTCTTATGAAATGAAATTAATCCACAAGGCCCAATTAATCATATTATGGCCGAGTGACATTAAGTCATCAAATGAACTTGTCAAAAAAATTTATTGACATTCATTTCATCCTTTGTCTCAAAAGACAAAAATACCCTTTTGACTATTTTCGTTCTTGTTTTGACTTAGCTTCCAGTTTAACTATTCCTATCGATGTGATTCGTGACAGTGACCTCATGGACCCAAATGAACAAAGCTTTAGCTAAACACTTGGACTCAAAAGTTCACAAACCTTTTCCAAGTTTAGCTTAATGCCAGCTGACTCCACTAAAGAGCTGACACTGAAAATCTCTCGGTTCAAATGAATTTGTTTTCTACTCAAGAATTCGACCTAATTATGATGAGCGGATCCACTGAATATTATTTATGCTACCCTTCATGAATGTCATCAGCTAGTCGGGATTTACTAAATTACCATTTTACCCTTCTAGCTGTTATTTCCTCAACTCCTTTGTCGCTTGTGAATAAGTTAGAAACAATGTATTGACGAGGAGCTAACAAGTCACATTGTTTCATCCAAAAGAGTCAGGACTCAATTTGGACACTGGCCAGTTCATTTATTCACACTCCAAGGAACAAAGCATGAGGTGACATACATTGCATTTCAGCAATCTTGTACATGAATTCCATATCTATGAGAACTTCACAAAGTTACTCATGACATACTCACAACTTAGTATTTCACCAATAGGCCCTGTTCGGAATGACATAGTGAGTCCGAACTCTGACTTTCTCAAATGAGAATACTAAGGTGTGAAATGGCATGTCTCATTTCAGGATTAAGGTAAGCATGATGCAATTCATACATAGTGACTTCGAGACATAAGAGGTTAAATGGTTTGTTCTTATCTTGTCTCTAGAAGTGCACTGGTCAATTCAGTACCTTCGGAAGATACCTAGAAGAACTATAGAGTTCCTAACTCTCAATGCCTCATAACCAGACATCATAGATTCTTCTAACAATCATACTGAGGTCAATAGTCCTTTGACCCTAAGATTGCGAATATATCGTTTTAAGCAAACTACGAAGAGTTTGTTCATGCAAATCTACATTTGTCTCTTCGTAAGTTGTTAAGTTTGTTTATGGACTAAAAGACTATGGTTTTATCATAAAGCTTCAGACAAGGAAGATTGAATGAACGTTTCAACTTTATTAATGAATGAATAGGCAATTACAAGCAAGAGTCTTCATGAGACTTTATTACATCAAATGTTCAAAATAAAGACTACAACTCTTCTTGTGGGCACCATTGACAACAAACTCCCACTTGACTCAAAGAAGGTGTGTGTAGTCCTTCATGCCTAATCCCTCACGATGTTGGTCGAAGACCTTGTTCGCTAGGGCCTTGGTGAATGGATCTGCGAGGTTGTCCACCGTTGAGATCTTCTTCACTTCCACGTCTCCGCGCTGCACGATCTCTCGAATCAAATGGTATTTCCTCTCAATATGCCTAGAGCGCTTATGGCTTCTAGGTTCCTTTGAGTTAGCGACAGCCCCACTATTATCACAATAAAGGGTCATGGGCTCGTCGACGTTTGGAACAACTTCCAAATACTTAAGGAACTTTCTAAGCCATACAGCCTCTTTGGATGCTTCACAAGCAGCCACATATTCTGCTTCCGTTGTGGAGTCAGCAATGCAAGATTGCTTAATACTTCTCCACACAACAGCTCCACCATTAAGGATGAACACAGATCCCGAAGTGGATTTCCTGGAATCCTTATCCGCTTGAAAATCGGAGTCGGTATATCCCGTCATAGTCAGGTCAGTACCTGAGTATGTAAGCATCAAGTTCCTAGTTCTTCGAAGATACTTAAGAACATGCTTAACAGCAATCCAGTGCTCGGGTCCAGGGTTGGATTGGAAACGACTAACTACGCCAACGGCGAAACATATATCAGGTCGGGTGCAAAGCATAGCATACATGAGGCTTCCCACGGCAGAGGCGTAAGGAATTTTCCTCATGTCTTCAATCTCTTGTGCAGTCTTGGGAGACTGGTCCTTAGAGAGTGAAACTCCATGCCTAAAGGGTGTTTGACCCCTCTTGCAGTCTTGCATCGAGAAGCGATCCATCACCTTATCAATATAAGATGCTTGAGAGAGCGACAGGGTCCGGTTTTTCCTATCTCGAAAGATTTGGATTCCCAGAATGTACGCGGCTTCTCCTAGATCCTTCATATCGAATTGCTTTGCTAGCCAGACCTTAACCTCAGATAACTTACCCACGTCATTACCAATGAGTAGTATATCATCGACATATAGTACCAGAAACACAACTTTGCCTTTGTGTATTAACTTGTAAACACAAGGCTCATCTATTGACTGTTCAAAGCCGAAGCTCTTTACAGTTTCATCGAATCTAATATTCCATGACCTAGATGCTTGCTTTAGTCCATAAATGGATTTAAGCAACTCACAAACCTTGGTCTCTTGACCTTTATCCACGAAACCGTCTGGTTGAGCCATGTAAATGCGCTCGTCAAGATTGCCATTCAGAAAGGCTGTCTTGACATCCATTTGCCAGATCTCATAGTCGAGAGCTGCAGCTATGGATAGGAGTATGCAGATGGATTTAAGTATCGCGACTGGCGAGAAGGTTTCTTCATAGTCAATCCCTTCTTGTTGGGTATAACCCTTCGCCACAAGTCGTGCTTTGAACGTCTCAACGTTCCCATCAGGACCCCTTTTCTTCTTGTATATCCACTTACACCCTACGGGTTTAATCCCTTCAGGAAGGTCTACAAGTTTCCAGACTTTGTTGACATACATCGAGTGCATCTCAACTTTCATGGCGTCAAGCCAAAGGTTTGATTCAGAACAAGCCATTGCTTGGCTATAGGAAACAGGATCATCCATGTCGGAGACGGCTACAAGAGAGTCTCCATAAGACATGTACCTGTCAGGCTTTTGAGTAGCCCTCCCACTACGTCGAAGTACTACTTGACGAGATTCTGATGAGTTAGGTTGTGTTTCAGTTGGGGTAAGAACAGTTCTTACAGATGAGGTAGAAGCTTCCTCACCCAACTTTTCTTCAAGCACAATTTTGCTTCTAGGTTTTGCATCCTTCATAAAGTCCTCCTCAAGGAAACGAGCATTCGTGCTAACGAAAGTCTTATCGTCCTCGGGACTATAGAAAGTAAAACCTTTGGTTTCCTTCGGATATCCTACAAACAGGCACAATTCTGACCTACTAGCCAACTTGCTAGTCTTTTGCCTCAGCACGTGTGCAGGGCAACCCCAAATTCGGATGCGGCCAAGATTCACTTTACGGCCAGTCCATCGTTCATAAGGAGTACCAGGAACCGTTTTGGACGGAACTTGGTTCAGAATGTAGGCGGCTGTTTCGAGGGCATATCCCCAAAAGGAAAGCGGGAGTGATGAGTAACTCATCATTGATCTAACCATCTCCATAAGAGTTCGGTTTCTTCTCTCTGACACTCCGTTTTGTTGAGGTGTGCCAGGTGCGGTAAGCTGAGAAGCAATACCTTCTTCTTTAAGAAAGTCATCTAACTCTCCAGACATATACTCACCACCTCGATCAGATCGAAGGGTTTTGATCACTTTGCCAGTTTGCTTTTCCACTAGAGCCCTAAAGACCTTAAATACGTTAAAGGTCTCGGATTTGTTCTTAAGCAAATAGACAAACCCATATCTTGAGTAATCATCAGTGAAGGTAACGAAGTATTCGTATCCTCCACGTGCCTGTTGGTTGAGCGGACCACATACATCAGAATGTATTAGTTCCAGCAACTCAGTGGCTCTTCGACCCTTATCGGAGAAAGGTCGCTTAGTCATTTTTCCTTCTATACAGGATTCACAAGTAGGTAGTGAACCTATTGCAGAGGCTTGGAGTGGACCATCCCTCACAAGTCTCTTAATCCTATCTAGACTGATATGACCAAGTCTTAAGTGCCAGAGGTATGTTGATTTTGTTAGATCGGAGGATTCAGAAAGTTTGATCCTCTTTGGCTCCCTAAATAGATCGTTATCTATTTCGGTGTCTAAAAGAGAAGGTTGAGTGGGATAGATGTAGAAAAGAGCATTCTTCATACATGCATCAGTGACAAAAGAATTATCAGGAAACGAAATACGAATTCCATTCTTAATGAACTTTAAACAATAATCTTGCTCAAGAAGACGAGCAACGGATATTAAGTTCTTCCCAAAGGTAGGAACAAAATAAACATTATTCAAGTTTAAAGTGCGGTCTTCAAAAGACAGTGTCACGGATCCCACAGCCTTCGCGGACACCGGGCTCCCATCACCCCATTTGAAACAGAACTCGCCTTCCTCTAAGCTTTTGGTTTTCTTGAAACCATTCAAGGAACAACAAATATGGTTAGTAGCAACGGAGTCAAGAATCCACGTTGATACATTATCAGCTACTAAGCATGCTTCGGTAACTAGTACAATACTATGTTCCTTTGCTTTGAGATAGGCGGGACAGTTCTTTTTATCGGCCTTGCAAGGTCTCTTCACAGTTCCAGAGGCGGAGGCTTTTTGCTCAGTAGCATGTGCCTCTCCTTGATTCCTCTTTCTCTTAGTGAGACCTACAGCAGTGTGAAGTTTCTCCATAAGCTTGGTAACAGTGTACTCTAGCTTGTTTATTGAGTAGTTCATCTTGGAGGTATCAAGAGATGCGGGGAAAGTTTCTAAGATCATATCTATGACATTCTTCCCATCATTCTCAGATCCTAGGATTTCCATCTTATTTAGAAAACTAATGATCAGTATCATAAAGTCTCTAACAGGAGTCCTAGCCTGCATATGACAGTTCATAAACTGTCGGACTGCTTGTTGCCTTGCTTGACGCCTTTGCCCTTCAAACTTCTCAAGGAGATTGTAGAGCATGTCAGCGGGAGTCTCGATGTCACGATGTTGCTCTTTCAGCATATTGTTCATAGATGCCAAGATACAGCACCTCACAATCTCATCGGATCGAAGCCAGGCCGCTAAGGCGTCATTGTCCTCTTGAGTTGAATCATCATTCGACAGAGGAGGACACGGGGTGGTGAGTACCCATTTGTGCTTGTTAACGGAAGGTATTATGTCGAGGTTACGTTTCGAATCTACGTAGTTTTCGTTTTCGAGTTTGATCGAGGAAAGAAAGATTGAGAGATGTTTGCGGGACATAAAGCCTATTGAAGTTTGAAACAGGTTTATGATTAGTCTTTGGTTTAGGGTTTAAGTTTTATTTAAGACTTTGTAAACTCCAAAGGTGTTATAAACCAAACGATAATTTACTCCCTCAAGAGAAGGCCGCAAAAAATCTCCATTTATAAGTAAATGACACATCATTAATGCTTAGCCAAGATGTCAATACATCTATTTTGACTAGCCACCTTGTAAATTGGTTTGATCACTCACATCCTTTCGCAATGCCTCAAGGGAGGATACTAGGGATTGAGCCTAAGCATGCAACCAACCACTTAGTCCAAAAGATCAGCTTTGAAAAACAATCCCCCAAGGGGAGGCCTTGCCATCATTGCATCACTCTCGGACGTAGCTCATTGAGCAATGATCGAAGCAATAACGCCTTGGAGTACTCACATTTAAGTGAGGGTCGTAAGAGCGGCTCTTAGTCCCACGTTATTGCATCTTTCACTAGTGTTGGGGATCGTGGGTTACAAACAACGAATATAACCCTCCCACTTAGTTTTTGGAGTTGGTTCATCGACTCATATAAGTTCGGAAACAAATTTCCTAGTTAGAGAGCGACAGAGCGGACAACTAGAAGAGAATCCTAGATCGACATGTTCAGAGCAGTATTAGTGCATAAAGGCACAAGGTACACACTCGATCTTTTCCTATTTTCTATTTCGGGAAAGTGCGTGAGGGAAGTGTGAACTTCAACTCACTCGAACACTTGAAAGTTTGAGATTACACATCTTTTTATTTTTCGGCTTGTCTACAAGGAGACCTCCCACTCAAAATTTCAAGAGCATATAGATTTTGAACATATGTGATATAGATATAGTTTTGAAAACATTTTGAAAACTTATTTGATTTGGATGACAAAAAATTTCAAGTTTGAAAGTGAAAACGGTTTTTCAAAATTCAAACTAGTTTTGTAAAAATTCAATTTCAATTAAACTTTCAAAAAATCAAAACATTTTAATCTTACACATCATGTTTATAATCATATGAAAAACATTTTTTCTCAAGAAAATTTTCTCATTAGAGTTCTATAACTCATGGTAGTGGGGTTTGAAAATCCGGATTTCTAAAAAACTGGAGTTTCAGACAGCCGCGCACCTCGGAGTAAAATCGCCATAATTTGCGGCTCCGATGTCCTTTTGAGCCGAAACCGGTGGCATTGGACAGAGGACAGACAGAGCTTTAATTTGATTCAAGAATCATTAAATTTCGATTTCTGAGCAGAGAGTTATGCCACTTTTAATGCGGGTTTACTCCAGCTCGAAGAAAAAGAAATAAATTAAAACTTGGTCCTACTTAGGTGCGAAAAAGAATCAAGTGTAACGGAACGTTTTAAGATATTGTTTAAAGCTTTTATTTGTGTTTTATTAGCAGGGTAATAACATAGAATAAAAGAAATAACAACATGCATAAAACGATTCAAGTAAATAAACGAAACTAGCAAGAAAATAAAACTAGTCACAAAATTTACTCGAAAATTCTCAAACCTTTAAAACACGTTTTTCAATATAAAAAATTAAAAACTTTTAGAACTGATTCTAATGTATTTTAACATCATCCCAAACTCATAGAAAATCAACATGGTTTTTAATTTAGAGACAAGAGCAATAAATTAAAAAAAATCTAAGATTACAATTCTAACTTGTCACAAAATTAGTAAACTTTCGAAAACGATTTTCAAGCTCATAATTTAAAAACATGCACATGCATTCCTTTGACCATAGCTCTGATACCATTTTGTTGGAATCGATCTAGGGTTTAAGAAAATAATTAACGCTTCGGGAAGCGGCGGAATTTTAAAAATTTTATTTTTCAAGTAAAAACAGTTTTTACTAACCTAGACAAGTGCAAGTACATGTAATTAAAAACTAATATGAGCTAAGAAGTTTACTAACCTTTCTTGAAGCTTGAACCTTGTAGAAGCTTTTGGAAAGTTGCAACGCTCGTCTCCCCTCGCATCACGTCTCTCTTTCTTTCCTCGGCACCTCGAGCAACCACGAAAGTTTCTATCACTAAATCACTCGAAAAGAAGGAATCAGTGAGTGGGCACTTTTAAACACTACGACTTAAGAACGAGTCTCGAAGTCGCAGAGCTAAACACTAGGTCGAGTGAGGACCTAGGTGCCAAGACAAGAAATAATCGAAAATATAAATTAGAGAGAGAGAGAGGAAGGGGCGGCCAAGTCTAGAGAGAGAAGCTCTCAATCTCTAAAACTTTGCATGAATGAAAAGTGTGGAATGAGGCTCCTATTTACAGGAGAGGTCTCACCTTCAATAAGGTAGTTTCCTCTTCTATAGAATATCACATATTCATGAGCCAATTTCCCTTTTCCTTCAAAGAGGTGCACGTCCAAGACAAAACAAGTAAGTCCTTGGATTTGTTTCCTCTTTTGTTTGCTTCTCTCTTGACCACATTTGGGCGCCCACCATGTTTCCTCTTAGGGGAAATTTGTTTCCTCTTTTTCTTTTGGCAAGTATCTTGATACATTTATGCACAAAATATTCTCTCTTCCTATGGGTATTATGGGCGCCTATCACCTTCTAGAAGGGGCTTCTAGAAGCTTTTCCATTTTGTTCATGACAACATGAAAAAGGCCCATTAAGAATTTTCAATAAAATTCTTATGAAATGAAATTAATCCACAAGGCCCAATTAATCATATTATGGCCGAGTGACATTAAGTCATCAAATGAACTTGTCAAAAAAATTTATTGACATTCATTTCATCCTTTGTCTCAAAAGACAAAAATACCCTTTTGACTATTTTCGTTCTTGTTTTGACTTAGCTTCCAGTTTAACTATTCCTATCGATGTGATTCGTGACAGTGACCTCATGGACCCAAATGAACAAAGCTTTAGCTAAACACTTGGACTCAAAAGTTCACAAACCTTTTCCAAGTTTAGCTTAATGCCAACTGACTCCACTAAAGAGCTGACACTGAAAATCTCTCGGTTCAAATGAATTTATTTTCTACTCAAGAATTCCACCTAATTATGATGAGCGGATCCACTGAATATTATCTATGCTACCCTTCATGAATGTCATCAGCTAGTCGGGATTTACTAAATTACCATTTTACCCTTCTAGCTGTTATTTCCTCAACTCCTTTGTCGCTTGTGAATAAGTTAGAAACAATGTATTGACGAGGAGCTAACAAGTCACATTGTTTCATCCAAAAGAGTCAGGACTCAATTTGGACACTGGCCAGTTCATTTATTCACACTCCAAGGAACAAAGCATGAGGTGACATACATTGCATTTCAGCAATCTTGTACATGAATTCCATATCTATGAGAACTTCACAAAGTTACTCATGACATACTCACAACTTAGTATTTCACCAATAGGCCCTGTTCGGAATGACATAGTGAGTCCGAACTCTGACTTTCTCAAATGAGAATACTAAGGTGTGAAATGGCATGTCTCATTTCAGGATTAAGGTAAGCATGATGCAATTCATACATAGTGACTTCGAGACATAAGAGGTTAAATGGTTTGTTCTTATCTTGTCTCTAGAAGTGCACTGGTCAATTCAGTACCTTCGGAAGATACCTAGAAGAACTATAGAGTTCCTAACTCTCAATGCCTCATAACCAGACATCGTAGATTCTTCTAACAATCATACTGAGGTCAATAGTCCTTTGACCCTAAGATTGCGAATATATCGTTTTAAGCAAACTACGAAGAGTTTGTTCATGCAAATCTACATTTGTCTCTTCGTAAGTTGTTAAGTTTGTTTATGGACTAAAAGACTATGGTTTTATCATAAAGCTTCAGACAAGGAAGATTGAATGAACGTTTCAACTTTATTAATGAATGAATAGGCAATTACAAGCAAGAGTCTTCATGAGACTTTATTACATCAAATGTTCAAAATAAAGACTACAACTCTTCTTGTGGGCACCATTGACAACAGAAATGAATGTCAATAAATTTTTTGACAAGTTCATTTGATGACTTAATGTCAGTCGACCATGACTTGATCATTGGGCCTTGTGAATTAATTTCATTTCATAAGAATTTTATTGAAAATTCTTAATGAGCCTTTCTCATGTTGTCATGAACAAATGAAGAAGCTTCTATAAGCTCCTTCTAGAATGAGTTTGGGCGCCTACCCTATAGAGAAATAGGAGAGATTATTTTGTGCATAAATGTATCAAGATACTTGCTAAAAGAAAAAGAGGAAACAAATTTGCATATGGATGCATATGGGATTCGGCCAAGAGAGAGCCAAGGCAAGGCAAGGAACAAAAAAGGAAACAAATCCAAGTTTTAATAAAGCCTATGTTGGCCGAGTGTCTCAAAAAAAAAAGGGGAAATTGGTTCATGAATATGTGATATTCTATAGAAGAGGAAACTACCTTATTGAAGGTGAGACCTCTCCTATAAATAGGAGCCCCTTTTTTCACATTTCATTCATTTCCAAGTTTTAGAGATTTGAGAGACTCTCTCTCTAGAACCTTGGCCGATCCTCTCTCTCTCTCTCTCTTCATTTTTGATTTCTTTCTTTTCGCACCTAGGTCCTCATTTGACCTAGTGTTTAGCTCTGCGACTTCAAGACTCGTTCTTAAGTCGTAGTGTTTAAAAGTGCCCAGTCACTGATTCCTTTTATTTCGAGTGATTTAGTGATAGAAACTATCGTGGTTGCTCGAGGTGCCGAGGAAAGAAAGAGAGACGTGCTACGAGGAGACGAGCGTTGCAACTTTCCAAAAGCTTCTCAAAGTTCAAGCTTCAAGAAAGGTTAGTAAACTTTTATGCTCATATTAAGTTTTTATTTATATGTACTTGCTCTTTGTCTAGGTTAGTAAAAACCGTTTTTACTTGTAAAAGAAAATTTTTAAAATTCCGCCGCTTACCGAAGCGTTAATTATTTTCTTAAACCCTAGATCGATTCGAACACGCTCTACGTCAACCTCTGTTGTCAATGGTGCCCACAAGAAGAGTAGTAGTGTCTATTTATGTACATTTGATGTCATATAGTCTTACGAAGACTCTTGCTTGTAATTGCTTATTCATTTAATAATAAAGTTGAAACGTTCATTCATTCTTTCTTTGTTTGAAGCTTTATGATAAAACCTTAGTCTTTTAGTCCATAAACAAACTTAACAACTTACGAAGAGACAAATGTAGATTTGCATGAACAAATTCTTCGTAGTTTGCTTAAAACGATATATTCGTAATCTTAGGGTCAAAGGACTATTGACCTCAGTACGATTGTTAGAAGAATCTATGATGTCTGGTTATGAGGCATTGAGAGTTGGACACTCTATAGTTCTTCTAGGTATCTTCCGAAGGTACTGAATTGACCAGTGCACTTCTAGAGACAAGATAAGAACAAACCATTTAACCTCTTATGTCTCGAAGTCGCTATGTATGAATTGCATCATGCTTACCTTAATCCTGAAATGAGACATGTCATTTCACACCTTAGTATTCTCATTTGAGAAAGTCAGAGTTCAGACTCACTATGTGATTCCGAACAGGGCCTATTGGTGAAGTACTAAGTTGTGGGAATGTCATGAGTAACTTTGTGAAGTTCTCATAGATATGGAATTCATGTACAAGATTGCTGAAATGCAATGTATGTCACATCATGCTTTGTTCCTTGGAGTGTGAATAAATGAACTGGCCAGTGTCCAAATTGAGTCCTGAGTTTTTTGGATGAAACAATGTGACTTGTTAGCTCCTCATCAATACATTGTTTCTAACTTATTCACAAGCGACAAAGGAGTTGAGGAAATAACAGCTAGAAGGGTAAAATGGTAATTTAGTAAATCCCGACTAGCTGATGACATTCATGAAGGGTAAACATAGATAATATTCAATGGATCCGCTCATCATAATTAGGTTTAATTCTTGAGTAGAAAATAAATTCATTTGAACCGAGAGATTTTCAGTGTCAACTCTTTAGTGGAGCCAGTTGACATTAAGCTAAACTTGGAAAAGGTTTGTGAACTTTTGAGTCCAAGTATTTAGCTCAAGCTTTGTTCATTTGGATCCATGAGGTCACTGTCAAGAATCACATCGAATAGGAATAGTTAAACTGGAAGCTAAGTCAAAAGAAGAACGAAACTAGTCAAAAGGGTATTTTTGTCTTTTGAGACAAAGGATGAAATGAATGTCAATAAATTTTTTGACAAGTTCATTTGATGACTTAATGTCACTCGACCATGACTTGATCATTGGGCCTTGTGAATTAATTTCATTTCATAAGAATTTTATTGAAAATTCTTAATGGGCCTTTCTCATGTTGTCATGAACAAATGAAGAAGCTTCTAGAAGCTCCTTCTAGAATGAGTTTGGGCGCCTACCCTATAGAGAAATAGGAGAGATTATTTTGTGCATAAATGTATCAAGATACTTGCCAAAAGAAAAAGAGGAAACAAATTTGCATATGGATGCATAAGGGATTCGGCCAAGAGAGAGCCAAGGCAAGGCAAGGAACAAAAAAGGAAACAAATCCAAGTTTTAATGAAGCCTATGTTGGCCGAGTGTCTCAAGAGAAAAAAAGGGGAAATTGGTTCATGAATATGTGATATTCTATAGAAGAGGATACTACCTTATTGAAGGTGAGACCTCTCCTATAAATAGGAGCCCCTTTTTTTCACATTTCATTCATTTCCAAGTTTTAGAGATTTGAGAGACTCTCTCTCTAGAACCTTGGCCGATCATCTCTCTCTCTCTATCTCTCTTCATTTTCGATTTCTTTGTTTTGGCACCTAGGTCCTAATTTGACCTAGTGTTTAGCTCTGCGACTTCAAGACTCGTTCTTAAGTCGTAGTGTTTAAAAGTGCCCACTCACTGATTCCTTTTATTTCGAGTGATTTAGTGATAGAAACTATCGTGGTTGCTCGAGGTGCCGCGGAAAAAAAGAGAGACGTGCTACGAGGAGACGAGCGTTGCACCTTTCCAAAAGCTTCTCAAAGTTCAAGCTTCAAGAAAGGTTAGTAAACTTCTATGCTCATATTAAGTTTTTATTTATATGTACTTGCTCTTTGTCTAGGTTAGTAAAAACCGTTTTTACTTGTAAAAGAAATTTTTTAAAATTCCGCCGCTTACCGAAGCGTTAATTATTTTCTTAAACCCTAGATCGATTCCAACACGCTCTACGTCTACCTCTGTTGTCAATGGTGCCCACAAGAAGAGTAGTAGTGTCTATTTATGTACATTTGATGTCATATAGTCTTACGAAGACTCTTGCTTGTAATTGCTTTTTCATTTAATAATAAAGTTGAAACGTTCATTCATTCTTTCTTTGTTTGAAGCTTTATGATAAAATCTTAGTCTTTTAGTCCATAAACAAACTTAACAACTTACGAAGAGACAAATGTAGATTTGCATGAACAAACTCTTCGTAGTTTGCTTAAAACGATATATTCGCAATCTTAGGGTCAAAGGACTATTGACCTCAGTACGATTGTTCGAAGAATCTATGATGTCTGGTTATGAGGCATTGAGAGTTGGAGACTCTATAGTTCTTCTAGGTATCTTCCGAAGGTACTGAATTGACCAGTGCACTTCTAGAGACAAGATAAGAACAAACCATTTAACCTCTTATGTCTCGAAGTCACTATGTATGAATTGCATCATGCTTACTTTAATCCTGAAATGAGACATGTCATTTCACACCTTAGTATTCTCATTTGAGAAAGTCAGAGTTTGGACTCACTATGTGATTCCGAACAGGGCCTATTGGTGAAGTACTAAGTTGTGAGAATGTCATGAGTAACTTTGTGAAGTTCTCATAGATATGGAATTCATGTACAAGATTGCTGAAATGCAATGTATGTCACCTCATGCTTTGTTCCTTGGAGTGTGAATAAATGAACTGGCCAGTGTCCAAACTGAGTCCTGACTCTTTTGGATGAAACAATGTGACTTGCTAGCTCCTCGTCAATACACTGTTTCTAACTTATTCACAAGCGACAAAGGAGTTGAGGAAATAACAGCTAGAAGGGTAAAATGGTAATTTAGTAAATCCCGACTAGCTGATGACATTCATGAAGGGTGAACATAGATAATATTCAGTGGATCCGCTCATCATAATTAGGTTGAATTCTTGAGTAGAAAATAAATTCATTTGAACCGAGAGATTTTCAGTGTCAACTCTTTAGTGGAGTCAGTTGGCATTAAGCTAAATTTGGAAAAGGTTTGTGAACTTTTGAGTCCAAGTGTTTAGCTTAAGCTTTGTTCATTTGGGTCCATGAGGTCACTGTCACGAATCACATCGAGTAGGAATAGTTAAACTGGAAGCTAAGTCAAAACAAGAACGAAAATTGTCAAAAGGGTATTTTTGTCTTTTGAGACATATGATGAAATGAATGTCAATAAATTTTTTGACAAGGTCATTTGATGACAAGTAACACTCGGCCATAATATGATTAATTGGGCCTTGTGGATTAATTTCATTTCATAAGAATTTTATTGAAAATTCTTAATGGGCCTTTTTCATGTTGTCATGAACAAATGGAAAAGCTTCTAGAAGCCCATTCTAGAAGGTGATAGGCGCCCACACCCAAAGAGAAAGAGAGATTATTTTGTGCATAAATGTATGTAGATACTTGCAAAAAGAAAAAGAGGAAACAAATTTCCTCTATGAGGAAAGTAGAATTTCGGCCAAGAGAGAGTCAAAGGCAAGGCATGGAATAAAAGAGGAAACTAATCCCTTGGGGATGTGTTTGATGTAGGCGCCCATTTAGGAGATTTGGACAATAAAAGATTGCTCATAAAGGCTTGGAAAATAAGAGGAAACTACTTCTTTCCAAGGCCAACCCTTCTCCTATAAATAGGACCCTCATTCCTCTCATTCTATTCATCCCAAAGTTTTAGAGATTGAGAGCTTCTCTCTCTAGACTTGGCCGATCCTCTCTCTCCATGTCTCTTGAATTTCGTTTTATTGTTTTGGCACCTAGGTCCTCATTTGACCTAGTGTTTAGCTCTGCGACTTTAAGACTTGTTCTTAAGTCGTAGTGTTTAAAAGTGCCCACTCACTGATTCCTTTTATTTCGAGTGATTTAGTGATAGAAACTATCGTCGTTGCTCGAGGTGTCTAGGTTAGTACAATCTCGTTTTACTTGTAAAAGAAAATTTTTAAAATTCCGCCGCTTACCGAAGCGTTAATTATTTTCTTAAACCCTAGATCGATTCCAAGAAATGGTATCAGAGCTATGCTCAAAGATTAGCATGTACATGTATTTAAAATTATGAGCTTGAACATCGTTTTCAAAAGTTTACTAATTTTGTGACAAGTTAGAATTGTTATCCAATATTTTTTTTTTAATTTATTGCTCTTGCCTTTAAATTAAATATCATGTTGATTTTCTATGAGTTTGGGATTTTTTTAAAACACATTAGAATCAGTTCTAAAAGTTTTTAATTTTTTATATTGAAAAAACTGTTTTAAAGGTTTGAGAAATTTCGAGTAAAATTTTGTGACTAGTTATATTGTCTTGCTAGTTTCTTTTATTTACTTGAATCGTTTTATGCATGTTGTTATTTCTTTTATGCCTTGTTATTACCTTGCTAATAAAACACAAATAAAAGCTTTAACAACCTTCATAAAACGTTCCGTTACACTCGATTCTTTTTCGCATCTAAAAAGGACCAAGCTTTAATTATTTCTTTTTCTTCGAGCTGGAGTAAACCCGCATTAAAAGTGGCATAACTCTCTGCTCAGAAATCTAAATTTAATGATTCATGAATCAAATTAAATCTCTGTCTGTCCTCTGTCCAATTCCACCGGTTTCGGCTCAAAACGACATCGGAGCCGCCAGATATGGGGATTTTACTCCGAGGTGCGAGGCTGTGCTGAAACTCCAGTTTTTTAGAAATCCGGATTTTCAAACCCCACTACCATGAGTTATAGAACTCTAATGAGAAAATTTTCTTGAGCAAAAATGTTTTTCATATGATTATAAACATGATGTGTAAGATTAAAATGTTTTGATTTTTGAAAGTTTAATTGAAATTGAGTTTTTACAAAACTAGTTTGAATTTTGAAAAACCGTTTTCACTTTCAAACTTGAAAAATATTTTGTCATCCAAATCAAATAAATTTTCAAAATGTTTTCAAAACTATATCTATATCACATATGTTCAAAATCTATATGCTCTTGAAAATTTGAGTGGGAGGTCTCTTTGTAGACAAGCCGAAAAATAAAAAGATTTCTAATCTCAAACTTTCAAGTGTTCGAGTGAGTTGAAGTTTACACTTCCCTCATGCACTTTCCCGAAATAGAAAATAGGAAAAGATCGAGTATGTACCTTGTGCCTTTATGCACTAATACTGCTCTGAACATGTCGATCTAGGATTCTCTTCTAGTTGTCCACTCTGTCGCTCTCTAACTAGGAAATCTGTTTCCGAACTTATAAGAGTCGATGAACCAACTCCAAAAACTAAGTGGGAGGGTTATACTTGTTGTTTGTAACCCACGATCTCCAACACTAATGAAAAGTGCAAGTGTCGCCAGACAAAACCCTCGTGGCCCTCTCTTAAATGAGAGTACTCAAGGGCGCTTTGTACTGATCATTGCTCAATGAGCTAAATCCGAAAGTGAGACAATGAGACAAGACCTCCCCTCGGCGGATTGTTTTTCAAAGTCAATCTTTTGGACTAAGTGGTTGGTTACACAGTTAGACTCAATCCCTAGTAATCCTCCCTCGATGCCCTGCGAAAGGATGTGAGTGATCAAACCAATTTACAAGGTGGCTAGTCAAAATTTGGTGTATTGACATCTTGCTTAAGCATTAATGATGTGTCATTTACTTATAAATGGAGATTTTTTGCGGCCTTCCCTCGAAGGAGTAAATTATCGTTTGGTTTATAACACCTTTGGATTTTATAAAGTCTTAAACAAAATTAAATCCTAAACTAAAGACTAATCATAAACTTGTTTCAACTTTTATAGGCAATATGTCTCCCAACTCTCTCTCTTTCATCCTTTCCTCGAACAAACTCGAAAACGAAAACTACGTAGATTCGATACATAACCTCGACATAATCCTTACCAAGCACAAATGGGTACTCACCACCCCGTGTCCTCCTCTGACGAATGATGATTCGACTCAAGAGGACAATGACGCCTTAGCGGCCTGGCTTCGATCCGATGAGATTGTGAGGTGCTATATCTTGGCATCTATGAACAATATGCTGAAAGAGCAACATCGCGACATCGAGACTGCCGCCAAAATGCTCTACAATCTCCTTGAGATATTTGGAGGGCAAAAACGTCAAGCAAGGCAAAAAGCAGTCCGACAGTTTATGAACTGTCATATGAAGGCTAGGACTACTGTTAGAGACTTTATGATACTGATCATTAGTTTTCTAAATAAAATGGAAATCCTAGGATCTGAGACTGATGGGAAGAATGTCATAGATATGATCTTGGAAACTCTCCCCGCATCTCTTGACACCTCCAAGATGAACTACTTCATAAACAAGCTAGAGTACACTGTTACCAAGCTTATGAAGGAACTTCACACTGCTGTAGGTCTCACTAAGAGAAAGAGGAATCAAGGAGAGGCACATGCTACTGAGCAAAAAGCCTCCGCTCTAGAACTAAGAAGAGACCTGACAAGGCCGATAAAAACAACTGTCCTGCAAATCTCAAAGCAAAGGAACATAGTATTGTACTAGTTACCGAAGCATGCTTAGTAGCAGATAATGTATCAACGTGGATTCTTGACTCCGCTGCTACTAACCATATTTGTTGTTCCTTAAATGGTTTCAAGAAAATTAAAAGCTTAGAGAAAGGCGAGTTTTGTTTCAAATGGGGTGATGGGAGCCTGGTGTCTGCAAAGGCTGTGGGATCCGTGACGCTGACTTTTGAAGACCGCACTTTAAACTTGAATAATGTTTATTTTGTTCCTACCTTTGGGAAGAACTTAATATCCGTTGCTCGTCTTCGTGAGCAAGATTATTGTTTAAAGTTCATTAAGAATGGAATTCGTATTTCATTTCCTGATAATTCTTTTGTCACTAATGCATGTATGAAGAATGCTCTTTTCTACATCTATCCCACTCAACCTTCTCTTTTCGACACCGAAATAGATAATGATCTAATTAGGGAGCCAAAGAGGATCAAACTTTCTGAATCCTCCGATCTAACAAAATCAACACACCTATGGCACTTAAGACTTGGTCATATCAGTCTAGAAAGGATTAAGAGACTTGTGAGGGATGGTCCACTCCAAGCCTCTGCAATAGGTTCACTACCTACTTGTGAATCCTGCATAGAAGGAAAAATGACTAAGCGACCTTTCTCCGATAAGGGTCGAAGAGCCACTGAGTTGTTGGAACTAATACATTCTGATGTATGTGGTCCGCTCAGCCAACAGGCAGGCACGTGGAGGATACGAATACTTCGTTACCTTCACCGATGATTACTCACGATATGGGTTTGTCTATTTGCTCAAACACAAATCCGAGACCTTTAACGTATTTAAGGTCTTTAGGGCTTTAGTGGAAAAGCAAACTGGCAAAGTGATCAAAACCCAGCTCGTGGCATCGCGCTCGCCGCCCAGCTCGTGGGCCGATAGGCAACGAGTTACAAATGGGTTCAAGGTCTGCGTCCGCAACAAAGACGTGCAAATCGATTATGCCTTCGTTGGCAAGTCGAGAAAATAAGACGCGCACAATACAACAAAGACGTGCAAATCGATTATGCCTTCGTTGGCAAGTCGAGAAAATAAGACGCCCACAATACAACAAAGACGTGCAAATCGATTATGCCTTCATTGGCAAGTCGAGAAAATAAGACGCGCACAATACAACAAAGACGTGCAAATCGATTATGCCTTCGGTGGCAAATCGAGAACATAAGACGCTCACAATACACCAAAGACGTGCAAATCGATTATGCCTTCGTTGGCAAATCGAGAAAACAAGACGCGCACAACACAACAAAGACGTGCAAATCGATCACGCCTTCGTTGGCAAGTCGAGAAAATAGGCCACGCATAATAAAGCCGTGCTAATGGATCACGCCCTCATTGGTAGATCGAGAAAATAAGCCGCACACGATCAACCCGAAAACCCGAGAGCGTTCATCCCGCATCCGTATAAAAGCGTAGATTTTGAGTTTCCACTCGATCTACGCTCGACCGAAAACTCGGGGGGCTAATGTTGTCGGCCCGTCTCGGACCCACGAGGAAAAAGACATCACTTCGACCCGCGCGACCGGCGCGAGGCCTTTGACGGCGGAGCCTTGCCTCAGCCATTGGCCGGCCCAAACCAATAGCCGGCCCAAGTTCCTGCCGGCCAGTGGCCGGCCATATGCTCAGCCGGCCCATGGCCGGCCCAAGGGTGTCACTCGGCCATTGGCCGAGTCAAAGCCTCAGCAGGCCAATGGCCGGCCCAGTTCACTCGGCCATTGGCCGAGGCAAAGTTTCAGTCGGCCAATGGCCGACCCAAGGGTCTCACTCTGCCATTGGCCGAGGCAAAGCTTCAGCCGGCCAATGGCCGGCCCAGTTCACTCGGCCATTGGTCGAGGCAAAGCTTCTGTCGGCCAATGGCCGACCCAAGGGTCTCACTCGGCCATTGGCCGAGGCAAAGCTTCAGCCGGCCAATGGCCGGCCCAGTTCACTCGGCCATTGGCCGAGGCAAAGCTTCAGTCGGCCAATGGCCGACCCAACATGCTCACTCGGCCATTGGCCGGCCCAATCCTTCAGCTGGCCAATGGCCGACCCAACCTTGCTCACTCGGCCAAGGGGTCTTCAAACCACCCCTTGGCTGCCTATAAATACAAGGGTCCTTCCCTTGACCCAGGTAATCCATTCTTGAGTACTGAAACGCTGTCGAACTCGTACCTCGCTCGTTTCTCTCAAGTCTCGGCCTCTAAACACCCCTAAAACCTCTATACTCCACCTCAATCCCACTAATGTTGAGCGTCGGAGAGGTAAACAGGGGCACCCCCCCTGTTTCCCCTTTGTAGTTCACAATCTCTTTCTTGCTTTTCAGGTATCGAGACAAGGTGAGCTTCACCCACAGCTAAGGGACGACTTGGGACACCAAGTCCGACACGCTCGAGCCGGAGTGAGACCACTTGGTCCGGCCTTGGGTCTAACCACTCTGGGCTCCTAAATCGTTGTCCAAAAATCAGCGACAACACCCCGCAAAAGAGTGAACAAGGGAGGTCAAGCTTTCGATAGCCGACCCCCTATGTCTCAAAAGCTGCGTCATGCGAGCAATTTTAGTGACTACTCGAGTTACACCCCTTTGAATGCCCCGGTAGAGTAAATCTACGCTGTGGCGCGTGACAAGTTCACCGCTCTGACTCCGATGAAAGGCGGCCTCGCATCTCGTGACCGGTCCCGTTATTGTTAGTTCCACTGGGATTACGGTCACACGACCGCTCAATGCTTCCATCTTAGTTGGCAAATTGAGACTTTAATCCAAAAAGGAGAGCTCAAAGAGTTTGTCCTTCGCATGGTAAGAGCTACAGCCCCCACCAACAACTGGCCACAGCCTGAGAAAGGTAGAGGGGCCAACGCCAACACTGACCGCACCGCGGCCGCGGCTACGGCCGATGCGCAACTCCGCGTCATCACCACCATCCTAGGTGGCTTGCAAGACGGGGACTCGTCCCGGCAAAGGAAAAAGCTCCTCATGGCTGCCTCTCAAGAAGGCCTTGCCGGGCAAGTTAACCTCACCTATGAGGAACCTCCGTCCATACCTCACGAGATGATACAATTCACCAATGAAGAGGCCAAGCGAGTTGTGCACCCGCATAATGACGCTATACTTCTTAGGGCCCAGGTGGCCAACAACTTGGTAAAAAGAGTTCTTATTGATAACGGCAGCGCAACCGATATAATCTTTAAGACCACCCTAGAGCGCATGAAGCTCGGGGGGCTCCGCCCTGTCCCAACTCAGACACCTCTGTTTGGGTTCACGGGAGAAAAGGTCATGACTGAAGGAATCATTGATCTACCAGTCACCTTCGGAACTACCGGAGGTATCGAAGTCGTTCACATGGTCCCTTTTCTTGTGGTTGACCATGAGTCGCCCTACAATGTTATCATTGGGCGACCCACATTGAACAGACTAAGGGCCATCACATCTACGTATCACCTACTGGTGAAATTCCTCACAGAGGAGGGGATTGGCGTCATGGCTGGCGATCATACCCAAGCGAGGATATGCTACATCCAGGGCGTGGATGGCAAGCCCGCTGAAAAAAGGGTCAACACGATCTACCATCTAGAAGACGACTACCCGTGTGATAAAAAAGACGCACGGTAACTCAGGGAACTAGACCCCCGCGACGATATCGAGAGGTTGAAAGTTGACACCCCCGATGATCTCACTTCGATCGTCCTCGACGAAGCTAAACCTGACCAGGTAGTGAAGATCGGTGCACAACTCCCTCTCGCCATCAAAACTCAACTCGCGTCCTTCCTTCGGGAATTTAAGGATGTCTTTGTGTGGACACATGCAGACATGCGTGGTATAGACCCCGATGTGATTGTGCACCTATTGAATGACGATAAAACTATCGCTGAAAAGGTACAAGCTAGATGCGCGTTTAACCCTGAACGATACCTAGCGATAAGTGAAGAAGTCGAAAAGCTTGTCTCCGTTGGCTTCATCCGAGAAGCAAAGTACCCCAAATCGGTGGCCAATGTGGTCATGGTCAAAAAGCCTAATGGGAAGTAGCGCATTTGTATAGATTACAAAGATCTTAACAAAGCCTGCCCAAAAGATTGCTTTCCACTCCCACGCATCGAACAATTGGTCAACGCCACAGCATGACATGAACTGCTAAGTTTCATGGACGCCTACTCGGGCTATAACCAGATACGAATGCATGAGCCCGATCAGATCAAGAAGACCTTCGTCACTGATCGCGGCCTCTACTGCTACAAGGTCATGCCTTTCGGCCTTAAAAATGCAGGAGCTACTTACCAACGATTGGTAAACCGGATCTTCGCCGACCTAATCGGAAAGACTATGGAAGTTTACGTGGATGACATGCTCGTTAAAAGCCTATTGGCTACCAATCACGTAGACAACCTAAGGAAGATGTTCTTAATCCTCCGCCGGTACAAATGTGTGTTTGGGGTCGAATCCGGGAAGTTCCTAGGCTACATAGTTAGCCAACGAGGTATCGAAGCGAACCCCGAGAAAATCAAGGCACTCCTTGACATGAAATCTCTGCGGCGTGTCAAGGAATTCCAAAGTTTTGACCGGTCGGATTGCCGCCCTCTCACGTTTTGTGGCCAAGGCAACCGACAAGTGTCAACCGTTCTTCAGAGCAATAAAGAAGACTGACGGCTTTGAATGGACGGACGAGTGCGAGAAGGCCTTTCAAGAAATGGAGGCCTACTTCGGGACACCTCCATTCCTTTCCAAGCCAAAAGAAGGCGAGACGCTCTACATCTACCTCGCCGTCTCCGAACGAGCCGTGACCGTTGTGCTGATCCGTGAAGAAGATTAGGCTCAATGGCCTATCTTCTACGTGAGCAAAGCCTTACTTGATGCCGAAACGCGTTAAACAGAGATAGAGAAACTCTCTCTCGCTCTCCTCGTGGCCGCCAAAAATCTACGCCCTACTTCTAGGCTCACCCAATTGTTGTCCGAACCGGACACCCCATCGGTAAGGCTCTTCAAAAGGGAACATCGACTCGCATGGCGATCTGGTCCCAAGAATTGAGCGAATACGGGATTGAGTTTCACCCGAGACCAGCAATAAAAGCTCAAGCCCTAGCCGATTTTGTGGCAGAATTCTCCTACACTCTCGAAATGGGAAGAGTAGAAGACGACTCGACCGACGACTTGTCGGTTCGAAAGAGAAGGCTCGACCCTACGGGTCCCATCTGGGAACTACACGTAGACGGAGCATCTAATGCCCAGGGAGCAGGCGCTGGCGTGATTTTAACAAATCTTGATCGGGAAAAGTTACGCTACGCCCTCCACTACGGATTCCAGGCCTCCAACAATGAGGCCGAGTACGAAGCCCTCATCGTAGGGCTAGAGCTCGCTCAAAAGCTCAACGTGCAGAATTTACGAATACACTGTGACTCGCAGTTAATCGTAAATCAGGTTAAAGGCGACTATGTAGCCAAAGAACCTAACATGATCGCCTACTTGGCAAAGACAAATGCGAAGTTAGATGCTATCTCCTTGTTCGAGATCATCCAGATCCCACGAGAAGAGAACTCCGAGGCTGACGCTCTAGCTCGCCTCGGATCCGGTATCACCGAAGATGGGTTGGGAACTATCCCAATCGAGTCTCTCTCGCGACCATCCGTCTCAAGCGACTAGGTTCGAACGATTGAGAGCGCCGCTCGTCCAACTTGGATGACTCCACTTACAGACTTCTTGCGAAGAGGGGCGCTTCCCGTAGACCGCAAATAAGCCGAAAGGCTGAGAGCCCTCGCATCTAAATACGTGTTGAGAGGCGAAGCCTTATACAAGCGCGGGTACTCAACCCCGCTGCTCCGATGCCTCAAAATTGTCGAGTCGACCAAGGTCCTCCGTAAAATTCACGAAGGCCTCTGTGGGAACCACTCCGCTGGGAGGTCCCTTGCGCTCAAAGCGCTTCAACAAGGCTATTTCTGGCCGACGATGAGAAAAGACACCTACGACTGGGCGAGAAAGTGCGACAACTGTCAGTGTTTCTCTAACGTTCCACGACAGCCGCCATCTCCCCTGGGTAGCATCGTCGTCCCACGCCCCTTTGCGAAATGGGGCATGGACATTATCGCCAAGCTTCCCAAAGGTCCGAGACAATACGAATACGCCATCGTCGCTATCGACTACTTCACTAAGTGGGTCGAAGCCGAGCCTCTGGCCAGGATCACCGAGGCCAACACTACAAACTTCATCTGGAAGTCCATAAGATGCCGCCATGGCATCCCCGCGTCAATTGTGACCGACAATGGCGCGCAATTCGACAATGCTAGGGTTAGAGAAATCTGTGCCCAACTAGGGATAAGCAAGACATTCTCATCCCCGCGACACCCACATGCCAATGGCCAAGTGGAAGCCGTCAACAAGATGATTAAAAGCAACCTCAAGAAAAAGCTCGAAGCCAAAAAAGGCGCCTGGCCTGAGGAGCTACCTTTCATCTTGTGGGCCTACAAAATGACCGTTCGAAACGCCACCGGAGAGACCCTGTTCTCCCTAGATTTTGGGATTGAGGCTGTGGTCCCCATGGAAACGGAGGTCCCCACCTACCGGGTCGACACTTTCGACGAAAAAGAAAATGACGAAGCCATACGCCTTGAATTGGATCTAATCGATGAGAAAAGATCCGAGGCCCTCACCAGACTCGCTGTACAAAAGCGAAAGGTTGAGAGATACTACAACGCCAAAGTCAAAAGGTGGATCTTCGCCGTCGGCAGCCTCGTACTCCGGCGCGTGTTCCAAAACACCAAAGTACAAGGCGCCGGGGTCCTGGGCCCGAATTGGGAAGGACCGTATAGAGTTCGGCAAGTCATACACGACGGAACCTACTACATCGAACACACGGACGGAACTCCAATCTGGCACCCGTGGAACGCCGAACACTTGAGGCAGTACAACCAGTGACTGAGTCCCCCCCCCCTTATTGCTCTGATTTCCCTTCTTCAATAAGGCCTATGCGCCACTGTTTGAGGATGTTCCCCGTTAGCAAAAAATTAATAAAAAATAAAGTCTGCAGTCTTTTTACCCACTTTATTTAAGTTTTTAGTCATCACGGCACGACCTGTAAACTAAAAACTTGGGGGGCTATGGGTCCTGCGACATACACTCAAGAATTCACGCGTGGGATATAGAGGCTTAAGAAGCTCGAACCCCGACGGCTCATCAAGCATACGGGTTTGAGAAAAGACGTCGGCCTAACCCGGCGCAACACATATGCTCGGTCGCTCAACAGCACGAGCTCAAAGACGTCGGCTCAGCCCGGCGCAACACATAAGTTCGGTCGCTCAACAGCACGAACGCTTTTACCCAGGCCTAATCCCCCACGGGGATACAGACTTAGGAAGCTCGGACCCCGATGGCCCTTCGCGCATACGGCTTCGAGTAAAACGTCGGCGTTCCTGGCGTGCTGTAAGAGGCGTAAAGGCGCAAGTGGAAGAAGTCTCCCGGGACGCATGTAAGTCGCGTAAAGGCGCTGCCTCAAACCCTAAAAAAGGCCAAATTTAAGCCATACGAATGTTCGCTAGCCCCAGGGCACGAGCACCAAAGACGCCGGCCAAACCCGGCGCAACAGGGTTTGAGTAAAAGACGTCAACCTAACCCGACGCACCCGTGTTCGCTTGCTCCAGGGCAAGAGAGCCCAAAAGACGCCGGCCTAACCCAGCGCAACCTGCGTTCACTTGATCTAGGGCAAGCGAGCCCAAAAGACGCCGGCCTAACCCGGTGCAACTCGCGTTCGCTTGTTCCAGGGCAAGCGAGCCCAAAAGATGCCGGCCTAACCCGGCGTAACCCGCGTTCGCTTGATCTAATGCAAGCGAGTCCAAAAGACGCCGGCCTAACCCATCTCAACCCGCGTTCGCTTGCTCCAGGGCAAGCGAGCCCAAAAGACGCCGGCATAACCCGGCGCAACCCGCGTTCGCTTGCTCCAGGACAAGCGAGCCCAAAAGACGCCGGCCTAGCCTGGCGCAATCTATGCTCGGTCGCTCAACAACACGAGCCAAAAAGACGCCGGCCTAACCTGGCGTAACCCGCTTTCGCTTGCTCCAGGGCAAGCGAGCCCAAAAGATGCCGGCCTAACCCGGCTCAATCTACGCTCGCTCGCTCAACAGCACGAGCCCAAAAGACGCCGGCCTAACCCGGTGCAATCCACACTCTGTCACTCAACTGCACGAGTTAAAAAGACGCCGGCCTAACCCGGCGCAACCTATGTTCAGACCCTCCAGGGCGCGAACGCCAAAAAGACGCCAGCCTAACCTGGCGCAACCTACGTTTAGACGCTCCAGGGCGCGAACGCCAAAAAAGACGCCGGCCTTGTTGGAATCGATCTAGGGTTTAAGAAAAAGTTTAACGCTTCGTTAAGCGGCGGAATTTTAAAAATTTTCTTTTTAAGTAAAACTAGTTTTTACTAACCTAGACAAGAGCATGTACATGTAAATAAAAACTAATATGAGCTATTAAAGTTACTAACCTTTCTTGAAGCTTGAACCTTGTAGAAGCTTTTGGAAAGTTGCAACGCTCGTCTCCCCTCGCAGCACGTCTCTCTTTCTTTCCTCGGCACCTCGAGCAACCACGAAAGTTTCTATCACTAAATCACTCGAAAAGAAGGAATCAGTGAGTGGGCACTTTTAAACACTACGACTTGAGAACGAGTCTCGAAGTCGCAGAGCTAAACACTAGGTCGAGTGAGGACCTAGGTGCCAAGACAAGAAATAATCGAAAATAAACTAGAGAGAGAGAGAGAGGATTTTCGGCCAAGTTCTAGAGAGAGAGTCTCTCAAATCTCTTAAACTTGGATGAATGAATTGTGAGGAAATGAGGCTCCTATTTATAGGAGAGGTCTCACCTTCAATAAGGTAGTTTCCTCTTCTATAGAATATCACATATTCATGAGCAATTTCCTCTTTTTTCCCTTTGAGATACTCGGCCAAGCTAGGGCTTCTAGAAGCCTTGATTTGTTTCCTATTTTGTTCAAGGCTTGCCTTGTCTCTCAATGTGGCCGATTCCTTTGTGCATCCTTATGCAAATTTGTTTCCTCTTTTTCTTTTGGCAAGTATCTAAATACATTTATGCACAAAATAAACTCTCCTATTTCTCTATTAGGGTAGGCGCCCAAGTCTCTCTAGAAGGAGCTTCTAGAAGCTTCTTCATTTGTTCATGACAACATGAGAAAGGCCCATTAAGAATTTTCAATAAAATTCTCATGAAACGAAATTAATTCACAAGGCCCAATGATCAAGTCATGGCCGAGTGAAACATGTCACAAAATGACCTTGTCAAAAAATTTATTGACATTCATTTCATCCTTTGTCTCAAAAGACAAAAATACCCTTTTAACTATTTTCGTTCTTGTTTTGGCTTAGCTTCCAGTTTAACTATTCCTATCGATGTGATTCGTGACAGTGACCTCATGGACCCAAATGAACAAAGCTTTAGCTAAACACTTGGACTCAAAAGTTCACAAACCTTTTCCAAGTTTAGCTTAATGCCAACTGACTCCACTAAAGAGCTGACACTGAAAATCTCTCGGTTCAAATGAATTTATTTTCTACTCAAGAATTCGACCTAATTATGATGAGCGGATCCACTGAATATTATCTATGTTTACCCTTCATGAATGTCATCAGCTAGTCGGGATTTACTAAATTACCATTTTACCCTTCTAGCTGTTATTTCCTCAACTCCTTTGTCGCTTGTGAATAAGTTAGAAACAATGTATTGACGAGGAGCTAACAAGTCACATTGTTTCATCCAAAAGAGTCAAGACTCAATTTGGACACTGGCCAGTTCATTTATTCACACTCCAAGGAACAAAGCATGAGGTGACATACATTGCATTTCAGCAATCTTGTACATGAATTCCATATCTATGAGAACTTCACAAAGTTACTCATGACAGACTCACAACTTAGTACTTCACCAATAGGCCTTGTTCGGAATCACATAGTGAGTCCGAACTTTGACTTTCTCAAATGAGAATACTAAGGTGTGAAATGGCATGTCTCATTTCAGGATTAAGGTAAGCATGATGCAATTCATACATAGTGACTTCGAGACATAAGAGGTTAAATGGTTTGTTCTTATCTTGTCTCTAGAAGTGCACTGGTCAATTCAGTACCTTCGGAAGATACCTAGAAGAACTATAGAGTTCCTAACTCTCAATGCCTCATAACCAGACATCATAGATTCTTCTAACAATCATACTGAGGTCAATAGTCCTTTGACCCTAAGATTGCGAATATATCGTTTTAAGCAAACTACGAAGAGTTTGTTCATGCAAATCTACATTTGTCTCTTCGTAAGTTGTTAAGTTTGTTTATGGACTAAAAGACTATGGTTTTATCATAAAGCTTCAGACAAGGAAGATTGAATGAACGTTTCAACTTTATTAATGAATGAATAGGCAATTACAAGCAAGAGTCTTCATGAGACTTTATTACATCAAATGTTCAAAATAAAGACTACAACTCTTCTTGTGGGTACCATTGACAAAAAACTCCCACTTGACTCAAAGAAAGTGTGTGTAGTCCTTTATGCCTAATCCCTCACGATGTTGGTCGAAGACCTTGTTCGCTAGGGCCTTGGTGAATGGATCTGCGAGGTTGTCCACCGTTGAGATCTTCTTCACTTCCACGTCTCCGCGCTGCACGATCTCTCGAATCAAATGGTATTTCCTCTCAATATGCTTAGAGCGCTTATGGCTTCTAGGTTCCTTTGAGTTAGCGACAGCCCCAATATTATCACAATAAAGGGTCATGGGCTCGTCGACGTTTGGAACAACTTCCAAATACTTAAGGAATTTCTTAAGCCATACAGCCTCTTTGGATGCTTCACAAGCAGCCACATATTCTGCCTCCATTGTGGAGTCAGCAATGCAAGATTGCTTAATACTCCTCCACACGACAGCTCCACCATTAAGGATGAACACAGATCTCGAAGTGGATTTCCTGGAATCCTTATCCGCTTGAAAATCGGAGTCGCTATATCCCGTCATAGTCAGGTCAGTACCTGAGTATGTAAGCATTAAGTTCCTAGTTCTTCGAAGATACTTAAGAACATGCTTAACAGCAATCCAGTGCTCGGGTCCAGGGTTGGATTGGAAACGACTAACTACGCCAACGGCGAAACATATATCAGGTCGGGTGCAAAGCATAGCATACATGAGGCTTCCTACGGCAGAGGCGTAAGGAATTTTCCTCATGTCTTCAATCTCTTGTGCAGTCTTGGGAGACTGGTCCTTAGAGAGTGAAACTCCATGCCTAAAGGGTGTTTGACCCCTCTTGCAGTCTTGCATCGAGAAGCGATCCATCACCTTATCAATATAAGATGCTTAAGAAAGCGACAGGGTCCGGTTTTTCCTATCTCGAAAGATTTGGATTCCCAGAATGTACGCGGCTTCTCCTAGATCCTTCATATCGAATTGCTTTGCCAGCCAGACATTAACCTCAGATAACTTACCCACGTCATTACCAATGAGTAGTATATCAACGACATATAGTACCAGAAACACAACTTTGCCTTCGTGTATTAACTTGTAAACACAAGGCTCATCTATTGACTGTTCAAAGCCGAAGCTCTTTACAGTTTCATCGAATCTAATATTCCATGACCTAGATGCTTGCTTTAGTCCATAAATGGATTTAAGCAACTCACAAACCTTGGTCTCTTGACCTTTATCCACGAAACCGTCTGGTTGAGCCATGTAAATGCGCTCGTCAAGATTGCCATTCAGAAAGGCTGTCTTGACATCCATTTGCCAGATCTCATAGTCGAGAGCTGCAGCTATGGATAGGAGTATGCGGATGGATTTAAGCATCGCGACTGGCGAGAAGGTTTCTTCATAGTCAATCCCTTCTTGTTGGGTATAACCCTTCGCCACAAGTCGTGCTTTGAACGTCTCAACGTTCCCATCAGGACCCCTTTTCTTCTTGTATATCCACTTACACCCTACGGGTTTAATCCCTTCAGGAAGGTCTACAAGTTTCCAGACTTTGTTGACATACATCGAGTGCATCTCAACTTTCATGGCGTCAAGCCAAAGGTTTGATTCAGAACAAGCCATTGCTTGGCTATAGGAAACAGGATCATCCATGTCGGAGACGGCTACAAGAGAGTCTCCATAAGACATGTACCTGTCAGGCTTTTGAGTAGCCCTCCCACTACGTCGAAGTACTACTTGACGAGATTCTGATGAGTTAGGTTGTGTTTCAGTTGGGGTAAGAACAGTTCTTACAGACGAGGTAGAAGCTTCCTCACCCAACTTTTCTTCAAGCACAATTTTGCTTCTAGGTTTCGCATCCTTCATAAAGTCCTCCTCAAGGAAACGAGCATTCGTGCTAACGAAAGTCTTATCGTCCTCGGGACTATAGAAAGTAAAACCTTTGGTTTCCTTCGGATATCCTACAAACAGGCACAATTCTGACCTACTAGCCAACTTGCTAGTCTTTTGCCTCAGCACGTGTGCAGGGCAACCCCAAATTCGGATGCGGCCAAGATTCACTTTACGGCCAGTCCATCGTTCATAAGGAGTACCAGGAACCGTCTTGGACGGAACTTGGTTCAGAATGTAGGCGGCTGTTTCGAGGGCATATCCCCAAAAGGAAAGCGGGAGTGATGAGTAACTCATCATTGATCTAACCATCTCCATAAGAGTTCGGTTTCTTCTCTTTGACACTCCGTTTTGTTGAGGTGTGCCAGGTGCGGTAAGCTGAGAAGCGATACCTTCTTCTTTAAGAAAGTCATCGAACTCTCCAGACATATACTCACCACCTCGATCAGATCGAAGGGTTTTGATCACTTTGCCAGTTTGCTTTTCCACTAAAGCCCTAAAGACCTTAAATACGTTAAAGGTCTCGGATTTGTGTTTAAGCAAATAGACAAACCCATATCTTGAGTAATCATCAGTGAAGGTAACGAAGTATTCGTATCCTCCACGTGCCTGTTGGTTGAGCGGACCACATACATCAGAATGTATTAGTTCCAGCAACTCAGTGGCTCTTCGACCCTTATCGGAGAAAGGTCGCTTAGTCATTTTTCCTTCTATGCAGGATTCACAAGTAGGTAGTGAACCTATTGCAGAGGCTTGGAGTGGACCATCCCTCACAAGTCTCTTAATCATATCTAGACTGATATGACCAAGTCTTAAGTGCCAGAGGTATGTTGATTTTGTTAGATCGGAGGATTCAGAAAGTTTGATCCTCTTTGGCTCCCTAATTAGATCGTTATCTATTTCGGTGTCTAAAAGAGAAGGTTTAGTGGGATAGATGTAGAAAAGAGCATTCTTCATACATGCATTAGTGACAAAAGAATTATCAGGAAACGAAATACGAATTCCATTCTTAATGAACTTTAAACAATAATCTTGCTCTAGAAGACGAGCAACGGATATTAAGTTCTTCCCAAAGGTAGGAACAAAATAAACATTATTCAAGTTTAAAGTGCGGTCTTCAAAAGACAGCGTCACGGATCCCACAGCCTTCGCAGACACCAGGCTCCCATCACCCCATTTGAAACAGAACTCGCCTTCCTCTAAGCTTTTGGTTTTCTTGAAACCATTCAAGGAACAACAAATATGGTTAGTAGCAGCGGAGTCAAGAATCCACGGTGATACATTATCAGCTACTAAGCATGCTTCGGTAACTAGTACAATACTATGTTCCTTTGCTTTGAGATAGGCGGGACAGTTCTCTTTATCGGCCTTGTGAGGTCTCTTCTAAGTTCCAGAGGCGGAGGCCTTTTGCTCAGTAGCATGTGCCTCTCCTTGATTCCTCTTTCTCTTAGTGAGACCTACAGCAGTGTGAAGTTCCTTCATAAGCTTGGTAACAGTGTACTCTAGCTTGTTTATGAAGTAGTTCATCTTGGAGGTATCAAGAGATGCGGGGAGAGTTTCTAAGATCATATCTATGATTTTCTTCTCATCAATCTCAGATCCTAGGATTTCCATTTTATTAAAAAAACTAATGATCAGTATCATGAAGTTTCCAACAGGAGTCCTAGCCTGCATATGACAGTTCATAAACTGTCGGACTGCTTGTAGCCTTGTTTGACGCCTTTGCCCTCCAAACATCTCAAGGAGATTGCAGAGCATGTCAGCGGCAGTCTCGAAGTCACGATGTTGCTCTTTCAGCATATTGTTCATAGATGCCAAGATATAGCACCTCACAATCTCATCGGATCGAAGCCAGGCCGCTATGGCGTCATTGTCCTCTTGAGTTGAATCATTATTCGTCAGAGGACGACATGGGGTGGTGAGTACCCATTTGTGCTTGTTAACGGTAGGTATTATGTCGAGGTTACGTTTCGAGTCTATGTAGTTTTCGTTTTCGAGTTTGATCGAGGAAAGAAAGATTGAGAGATGGTTGAGAGACATATTGCCTATATAAGTTGAAACAAGTTTATGATTAGTCTTTGGTTTAGGATTTAAGTTTCATTAAGACTTTTGTAAAATCCAAAGGTGTTATAAACCAAACGATAATTTACTCCCTCAAGAGAAGGCCGCAAAAAATCTCCATTTATAAGTAAATGACACATCATTAATGCTAAGCCAAGATGTCAATACATCTATTTTGACTAGCCACCTTGTAAATTGGTTTGATCACTCACATCCTTTCGCAGGGCCTCAAGGGAGGATACTAGGGATTGAGCCTAAGCGTGCAACCAACCACTTAGTCCAAAAGATCAGCTTTGAAAAACAATCCCCCAAGGGGAGGCCTTGCCATCATTGCATCACTCTCGGACGTAGCTCATTGAGCAATGATCGAAGCAATAACGCCATGGAGTACTCACATTTAAGTGAGGGTCGCAAGAGCGGCTCTTAGTCCCACGTTATTGCATCTTTCTCTAGTGTTGGGGATCGCGGGTTACAAACAACGAATATAACCCTCCCACTTAGTTTTTGGAGTTGGTTCATCGACTCTTATAAGTTCGGAAACAAATTTCCTAGTTAGAGAGCGACAGAGCGGACAACTAGAAGAGAATCCTAGATCGACATGTTCAGAGTAGTATTAGTGCATAAAGGCACAAGGGACATACTCGATCTTTTCCTATTTTCTATTTCGGGAAAGTGCGTGAGGGAAGTGTGAACTTCAACTCACTCGAACACTTGAAAGTTTGAGATTACACATCTTTTTATTTTTCGGCTTGTCTACAAGGAGACCTCCCACTCAAAATTTAAAGAGCATATAGATTTTGAACATATGTGATATAGATATAGTTTTGAAAACATTTTGAAAACTTATTTGATTTGGATGACAAAATATTTTCAAGTTTGAAAGTGAAAACGGTTTTTCAAAATTCAAACTAGTTTTGTAAAAATTCAATTTCAATTAATCTTTCAAAAATCAAAACTTTTAATCTTTACACATCATGTTTATAATCATATAAAAAAACATTTTTGCTCAAGAAAGTTTTCTCATTAGAGTTCTATAACTCATGGTAGTGGGGTTTGAAAATCCGGATTTCTAAAAAACTGGAGTTTCAGACAGTCGCGCACCTCGGAGTAAAATCGCCATATCTGGCGGCTCCGATGTCCTTTTGAGCAAAAACCGGTGGCATTGGACAGAGGACAGACAGAGCTTTAATTTGATTCAAGAATCATTAAATTTCTATTTCTGAGCAGAGAGTTATGCCACTTTTAATGCGGGTTTACTCCAGCTCAAAGAAAAAGAAATAACTTAAAACTTTGGTCCTACTTAGGTGCGAAAAAGAATCAAGTGTAACGGAACGTTTTAAGATGTTGTTTAAAGCTTTTATTTGTGTTTTATTAGCAAGGTAATAACAAGGCTTATAAAGAAATAACAACAAGCATAAAACGATTCAAGTAAAAATAAGAAACTAGCAAGGTAACAAAACTAGTCACAAAATTTTACTCGAAAATTCTCAAACCTTTAAAACACGTTTTTCAATATAAAAAATTAAAAACTTTTAGAACTGATTCTAATGTGCTTTAACATCATCCCAAACTCATAGAAAATCAACATGGTTTTTAATTTAAAGGTATGAGCAATAAATTAAAAAAAATCTAAGATTACAATTCTAACTTGTCACAAAATTAGTAAACTTTCGAAAACGATTTTCAAGCTCATAATTTAAAAACATGCACATGCATTCCTTTGACCATAGCTCTGATACCATTTGTTGGAATCGATCTAGGGTTTAAGAAAAAGTTTAACGCTTCGTTAAGCGGTGGAATTTTAAAAATTTTCTTTTTAAGTAAAACTAGTTATTACTAACCTAGACAAGAGCATGTACATGTAAATAAAAACTAATATGAGCTATTAAAGTTACTAACCTTTCTTGAAGCTTGAACCTTGTAGAAGCTTTTGGAAAGTTGCAACGCTCGTCTCCCCTCGCAGCACGTCTCTCTTTCTTTCCTCGGCACCTCGAGCAACCACGAAAGTTTCTATCACTAAATCACTCGAAAAGAAGGAATCAGTGAGTGGGCACTTTTAAACACTACGACTTGAGAACGAGTCTCGAAGTCGCAGAGCTAAACACTAGGTCGAGTGAGGACCTAGGTGCCAAGACAAGAAATAATCGAAAATAAACTAGAGAGAGAGAGAGGATTTTCGGCCAAGTTCTAGAGAGAGAGTCTCTCAAATCTCTTAAACTTGGATGAATGAATTGTGAGGAAATGAGGCCCCTATTTATAGGAGAGGTCTCACCTTCAATAAGGTAGTTTCCTCTTCTATAGAATATCACATATTCATGAGCAATTTCCTCTTTTTTCCCTTTGAGATACTCGGCCAAGCTAGGGCTTCTAGAAGCCTTGATTTGTTTCCTATTTTGTTCAAGGCTTGCCTTGTCTCTCAATGTGGCCGATTCCTTTGTGCATCCTTATGCAAATTTGTTTCCTCTTTTTCTTTTGGCAAGTATCTAAATACATTTATGCACAAAATAAACTCTCCTATTTCTCTATTAGGGTAGGCGCCCAAGTCTCTCTAGAAGGAGCTTCTAGAAGCTTCTTCATTTGTTCATGACAACATGAGAAAGGCCCATTAAGAATTTTCAATAAAATTCTCATGAAACGAAATTAATTCACAAGGCCCAATGATCAAGTCATGGCCGAGTGAAACATGTCACAAAATGACCTTGTCAAAAAATTTATTGACATTCATTTCATCCTTTGTCTCAAAAGACAAAAATACCCTTTTAACTATTTTCGTTCTTGTTTTGGCTTAGCTTCCAGTTTAACTATTCCTATCGATGTGATTCGTGACAGTGACCTCATGGACCCAAATGAACAAAGCTTTAGCTAAACACTTGGACTCAAAAGTTCACAAACCTTTTCCAAGTTTAGCTTAATGCCAACTGACTCCACTAAAGAGCTGACACTGAAAATCTCTCGGTTCAAATGAATTTATTTTCTACTCAAGAATTCGACCTAATTATGATGAGCGGATCCACTGAATATTATCTATGTTTACCCTTCATGAATGTCATCAGCTAGTCGGGATTTACTAAATTACCATTTTACCCTTCTAGCTGTTATTTCCTCAACTCCTTTGTCGCTTGTGAATAAGTTAGAAACAATGTATTGACGAGGAGCTAACAAGTCACATTGTTTCATCCAAAAGAGTCAAGACTCAATTTGGACACTGGCCAGTTCATTTATTCACACTCCAAGGAACAAAGCATGAGGTGACATACATTGCATTTCAGCAATCTTGTACATGAATTCCATATCTATGAGAACTTCACAAAGTTACTCATGACAGACTCACAACTTAGTACTTCACCAATAGGCCTTGTTCGGAATCACATAGTGAGTCCGAACTTTGACTTTCTCAAATGAGAATACTAAGGTGTGAAATGGCATGTCTCATTTCAGGATTAAGGTAAGCATGATGCAATTCATACATAGTGACTTCGAGACATAAGAGGTTAAATGGTTTGTTCTTATCTTGTCTCTAGAAGTGCACTGGTCAATTCAGTACCTTCGGAAGATACCTAGAAGAACTATAGAGTTCCTAACTCTCAATGCCTCATAACCAGACATCATAGATTCTTCTAACAATCATACTGAGGTCAATAGTCCTTTGACCCTAAGATTGCGAATATATCGTTTTAAGCAAACTACGAAGAGTTTGTTCATGCAAATCTACATTTGTCTCTTCGTAAGTTGTTAAGTTTGTTTATGGACTAAAAGACTATGGTTTTATCATAAAGCTTCAGACAAGGAAGATTGAATGAACGTTTCAACTTTATTAATGAATGAATAGGCAATTACAAGCAAGAGTCTTCATGAGACTTTATTACATCAAATGTTCAAAATAAAGACTACAACTCTTCTTGTGGGCACCATTGACAACAGGCCTAACCCGGCGCAACCTACATTCAGACGCTCCAGGGCGCGAACGCCGAAAAGACACCGGCCTAAGCCCGGCACGATCTATGTTCAGACGCCCCAGGTCGCGAACGCCAAAAAGACGTCGGCACAGCCGGCACACCATATATGCTCGGTCGCTCAAACAGCACGAGCTCCAAAGACGCTGGCCTAACCCGGCGCGATCCACGTCCGGTTGCTCCAGGGCACGAACTAAAAAGACACCGGCCCAACCCGTCGCAACATGCACATCCAGTCGCCGAAGGCACGGACACAGATCCCTCGGGGACTACCCGATGCAACCTCTTCGATCGCCGAGTGGCACGAAGTGAAGTCGCTGGGCCACAACCACATTAGGCACACTGAATCGTCGGGCTAACCCGACAGGCCGATATTACCGTTCGGCGCGGATCGGCCCATCGCCTAACTGGGCACAAACACCCCCTCACCCCGGACGTTAAACGACGATGAGTCGTAATGACAAAACGAGCGGAGGACGAATCCTAGCTAAGGATGCAAAACCTGCCAAAACTATTGGTAAGGATACAAGCCCTTCGGGCCACGTTAGCCCACAAAGACGGCACATGCCAGCGAAACTGCTCAAAAATGAGATAAGCATTCAACATGAAAGCGACAAAGTATCTCATAAATAAAAAGAGCCACTGCTCTAAATCCAATGAACACGTGCTGAATAATAAAAAAAGGTGCGTATGAAATAAATAAAATCCTGAAAAAAGGAAAAGAAAGCAAAGCCCTAAACATATGCGCTATAAAGAAGTCACATGGTTCACACAGCACCCTCATCTAGTAGGGGAAACAAGGTGTCGAAGAAGTCAAAAGTGACCCCCCGGGCCTCGTTCTCGGTTGCGGTCGCATCTCGACATTCCACCGCTCTGGCACGATGGGCCTCCTCGGTCCCTATGTCGTAGTCATCCTGCAAGCCGGACGCTCTGCGCTTCGCTTCAGCAAGCTGGGACGTGAGACGAGCGTTCTCCTCCGCCAGAGAGTTGCGCTCGCGCTCCGCTCGAACACGCACCGCTTCGCTCGAAGTGAGTTGGCGGTGCGACGTCTCCAAGGCATCGGATCGGGCATCCAGCTGCCTCCGGAGGTCGGTAACCTCAGTGCAAAAAATTTCCGCTTATCGGGACGCCACCTCGCAATCTCGCCGTTCTTCAGTCAGCTCCCCCGCCATCTTGGCCACGGACATTTGGGCCCCATTGCGCTGATCCCGTAGGATTTGGAGTTCCACCTTTGCCTCGCGAAGCTGGTCTCGAAGCGTCTCGGTCTCCGGCCCCGGGCGTGAACTTCGCTCGACCTGAGCCAGCCCAGCCCTCGTCCGAGCAAGCTCCTCCTGGGCAGCCCCTAAGCGCCGGATGAAGTCGTGCAAAATCTTGTCACTCCGCACGACCCTCACATACGCATGCGACGACAAAAAGCAACGATTAAAACTAAACCTATGCCTACGACAGAATGAATAGAAATACTGACCCTCTGAGCGTCGGTAACCCCCGCCTGAAAGAAGGCAATGTCGCTCTTCGACACTACGCCCTTCCACCCGGACAGTGGGGACTCTTCGAGATGACGGAAGCAGTCACCTCGAGCCTCTATCGCCTCCAGCTCCACGGCCGAATTCACCCTCTTGGGTTCGGAACGCTCGTCAGGAGTTGCTGATATCGAAGCCCTCTTCATAGAGGTGCGGGGCTCCGGTTCAGCTGGACCGGCAGTCTCAACACGCTCTCCCCACGCCTTGCGATCAGCGACCCTAGAGCAAATCTCCGCCATTGACTCAGGGTCCCGAGAAGCGGAAGCCAGTCTCCAAGCTCGCCTCTTTACAGCTACACAAGGCAAAGCAGTAAAGGTCAAGTTCCTGTCAAACAAAAAATTTATAAAACCGTAAAATTACCTCGAGAAGCCACGGGACTCGGGGGCCTGCTCGCCCGGCGCGCCTCCTCGGTGCCCGGAGCAAAGGGCGGGAACCACCCGGTAAGCGCCATCAGCTCGGGAGAACGGAACAGCTCGCCAGCCTTGCGGGCTTCTGACATCCCCGATATCTCTCTCACAATGGGGAGCTCCGCTGCCCCCTCATCCGCTGGGAAGTCGGCCAAACGACCAAAGCGAAGGGGCGCCTCACCATAGGCATCTGATGAGACCCACACCCACGCCCGACGGCTAGGCGGGTCACTTTCCTCGACCAACCTCACGTTGCCTCGGGCACGGGCCATGTGAAACCCCGGCTGCCCTAGCGCCGGGAAGACAGCAACCAGATTGCGGAAGTCATCCACGGTCATGGCACGCTGCGTCTGGCAATGCCACTCCATGAAGAATGTAGCCAATAGGCAATTGAACGCCGGGCTCATTTGACACGCATGGACCCCTAGCCGGGTCAGAATCTGCTGGACGATCGTCGGGAACGGGAGGCGCAACCCGCAGACAAGGCTCCCGATCGTCACGGCTGCATACCCGTCCCTCGGATGAGAGGGCCTGTCCTCGGGGGCAAGTCTCATTAGCCTCACCGAGGGAGGGATGTTCTACGTCTCCCAGAGCGTGCTAAAGACTCGGGAAGAGAGCGTGCTCGCAGCATCGATCCCCCTGCAGTCTAGGCCGACGGGGGCAACAAAGTTGCCTACTCCGTACATGCGAATCCTTTCCAGAGACCTGGCATAGGTGTAGCCCAAGGCCTCCGCGGACTCGAAAGCCGACCAGGCCGTCTCCAACACTTTTCTGTTACGTTTCTCCTTCCCCCTCGCATGAGGAGCCTCCAAATCCTCTTCAGGGCCTTCTGAGCCCGACCCTAGGGGGTCGTCGGAGTAAATCTAGTCCAAAAAATATTCGGACGGCACTATCGCAAGCTCAACACCCAGGGCATCTAAGTTAGACGCCCGGGGAAGCCCAGCACACACCGTCGCTTCACCTCGCTACGCAAGCGAGGGGGCGTCAAAGAACGCCTCGCGGGAAACAAGGTTGATCACCAGCCGCGACGAATGCGAGTCCTTGGACCCTTCGTCCTCCCCTTCGGGGCCGCACCAGGTAGGTAGGCCACTCCCGGGCCCCGCCAGCTCGGCTACCGCCGCGGCGTCAGTCTCCAACTCTGCGAGCCATTTGTCGGCCGCACCAGAGTCTTCCTCAACAAAAATGGGAATCATGTCGAGTTCCTCAAAAGGACCCTTGGCCGCCTCCCCCCCCCCCCAAATCTTGGAGAGGCCAGGAAGAGTCAACCTTGGAATCGTCAACATGGGAAAAAAGCTCACTCCCCAATGAAAAAGGGTGAAAAAGTCGGCTGCCTAGAGGGAAATTTCAAACTCAAAGGAATTTTCCAATTTCCCAAAAGGCTGCCAGGTGTGAACAGAGAGGGAGGGGGCTCTACTATTTATAGGAGAGGAAGGAGCAAACCCTGCTCCTATCCCCCCCCACCCCCACTATGCGCACGACACAAGGCCCGGCCTGCATGCCGGCCTCGCACGCGCTAGTCCACTGGCGACAGGACCGTGCGCGGGCCTTGTTGCCCAGTTGGCCCGGTCCGACCCCCCTGGGTCCGGCCACTAAAAAAAATGTGTGTGTATGTGCGTTCACACACGACCAAAGGTAAATAACTTCAGCGGACTCGAAAGCCGACCAGGCCGTCTCCAGCACTTTTCTGTTACGTTTCTCCTTCCCCCTCGCATGAGGAGCCTCCAAATCCTCTTCAGGGTCTTCTGAGCCCGACCCTTGGGGGTCGTCGGAGTAAATCTAGTCCAGAAAATATTCGGACGGCACTATCGCAAGCTCAACACCCCGGGCATCTAAGTTAGACGCCCGGCGAAGTCCAGCACACATCGTCGCTTCACCTCGCTACGCAAGCGAGGGGGCGTCAAAGAACGCCTCGCGGGAAACAAGGTTGATCACCAGCCGCGACGAACGCGAGTCCTTGGACCCTTCGTCCTTCCCTTCGGGGCCGCACTTTGTAGGTAGGCCACTCCCGGGCCCCGCCAGCTCGGCTACCGCCGCGGCGTCAGTCTCCAACTCTGCGAGCCATTTGTCGGCCGCACCAGAGTCTTCCTCAACAAAAATGGGATTCATGTCGAGTTCCTCAAAGGGACCCTTGGCCGCCACCCCCCCCCCCCCAAATCTTGGAGAGGCCAGGAAGAGTCAACCTTGGGATCGTTAACGTGGGAAAAAAGCTCACTCCCCATTGAAAAAGGGTGAAAAAGTCGACTGCCCAGAGGGAAATTTCAAACTCATAGGAATTTTCCAATTTCCCAAAAGGCTGCCAGGTGTGAACAGAGAGGGAGGGGGCTCTACTATTTATAGGAGAGGAAGGAGCAAACCCTGCTCCTTTCCCCCCCCCCCCCCCCCCCTGCGCGCGCGACACAAGGCCCGGCTCGCATGCCGGCCTCGCACGCGCTAGTCGGCCGGCGTCAGGACCGCGCGCGAGCCTTGTTGCCCAGTTGGCCCGGTCCGACCCCCCAGGATCCGGCCAACAAAAAAAATGTGTGTGTATGTGCGTTCACACACGACCAAAGGTAAATAACCTCAACGCCCTCTCCTTTTCTAAAGTTCACGACTTGCGTCCCGCAAGCCGTAAACTTGGGGGGCTAATGTTACCGTCATTTTCGGGACACTGGAAATTCAAAAACGATTCAAGGCCGGACGGGCTTCCACGGCCGGAAAGCCCAACGGGCTCCGGCCCACTAGGCTTGAGTGCCCCGACGGACCCACAGCCCGATGGGCCTGCGCGCGCACCAGCCTACCCGCGTGCCCCCGGTCCAGTGGGCCTGAGCGCGCGCCCTAGCGCGCCTAGCCCGCGCACGACCTGCGTAACGGCCCGCGCGCGCTCCCGCGCCTCGGCCATCCCGGCCCGCCCGCGCTCTTGCGCCTAGAGCGCTCCTGCTGCCTCGGCCGGGTACCCCTGCTGCCCCGGCCGAGCGCCCCTGCCGCCTCGGCCGGAGGCTCTTGCTCCCCTAGCCGAGAGCCCAGCTACCTCGGCCGGCCACCCAGTGGGCCTTGAGGGGGCCGGCCCAAGGCCTCCTCCAAATGCTATAAATACCCCCCCCCCCCCCCCCCCTTAGGGGGAGGGAAAGGCATGTTGATTCAGCCCCACAATTCTTCAAACAACACTTCTCTCACTCGAGAACTCTCTCCTCTCTCGTGCTCTTGTGACATTCCAAGTGTTGTCAATGGTGCCCACAAGAAGAGTAGTAGTGTCTATTTATGTACATTTGATGTCATATAGTCTTACGAAGACTCTTGCTTGTAATTGCTTATTCATTAATAAAAAGTTGAAACGTTCATTCAATCTTCCTTGTCTGAAGCTTTATGATAAAACCCTGGTCTTTTAGTCCATAAACAAACCTAACAACTTACGAAGAGACAAATGTAGATTTGCATGAACAAACTCTTCGTAGTTTGCTTAAAACGATATATTCGCAATCTTAGGGTCAAAGGACTATTGACCTTAGTATGATTGTTAGAAGAATCTATGATGTCTGGTTATGAGGCATTGAGAGTTGGGGACTCTATAGTTCTTCTAGGTATCTTCCGAAGGTACTGAATTGACCAGTGCACTTCTAGAGACAATATAAGAACAAACCATTTAACCTCTTATGTCTCGAAGTCACTATGTATGAATTGCATCATGCTTACCTTAATCCTGAAATGAGACATGCCATTTCACACCTTAGTATTCTCATTTGAGAAAGTCAAAGTTCGGACTCACTATGTTATTCCGAACAAGGCCTATTGGTGAAGTACTAAGTTGTGGGTATGTCATGAGTAACTTTGTGAAGTTCTCATAGATATGGAATTCATGTACAAGATTGCTGAAATGCAATGTATGTCACCTCATGCTTTGTTCCTTGGAGTGTGAATAAATGAACTGGCCAGTGTCCAAATTGAGTCCTGATTGTTTTGGATGAAACAATGTGACTTGTTAGCTCCTCGTCAATACATTGTTTCTAACTTATTCACAAGCGACAAAGGAGTTGAGGAAATAACAGCTAGAAGGGTAAAATGGTAATTTAGTAAATCCCGACTAGCTGATGACATTCATGAAGGGTAAACATAGATAATATTCAGTGGATCCGCTCATCATAATTAGGTCGAATTCTTGAGTAGAAAATAAATTCATTTGAACCGAGAGATTTTCAGTGTCAGCTCTTTAGTGGAGTCAGTTGGCATTAAGCTAAACTTGGAAAAGGTTTGTGAACTTTTGAGTCCAAGTGTTTAGCTCAAGCTTTGTTCATTTTGGTCCATGAGGTCACTGTCACGAATCACATCGATAGGAATAGTTAAACTGGAAGCTAAGTTAAAACAAGAACGAAAATAGTTAAAAGGGTATTTTTGTCTTTTGAGACAAAGGATGAAATGAATGTCAATAAATTTTTTGACAAGGTCATTTGATGAAAAATGAAACCTAAAACACTCAGCCATTAATAGTTTATTGGGCCTTGAGGATTAATTTCATTTCATAGAATTTTACTTGAAAATTCTTAATGGGCTTTTCTTATGTTGTCATGAACAAATGAAGAAACATCTAGAAGCTCCTTCTAGAAGCTCAAATTTCGTCCAACCCAAGGAAAATAAGGCTGAATTTCGTTCATGCCATAGTGGGAAAGAGAGTTTATTTTGTGCATTGATGTATGAAGATACTTGCCAAAAGAAAAAGAGGAAACAAATTTCCTTAAGAAGGAAAGTGCATTTTCGGCCAACTAAGAGGAAATCAAATGAGGAAACAAATCCTAAGCCTTCATGAGGCATGTTGGACGTGCAAGGCAATAGGAAAAGAGGAAACTACCTTTTGAAGGTAATCCTCCTCCTATAAATAGGAGCCTCATTCCTCACATTTCATTCATCCAAGTTTAAGAGATTTGAGAGACTCTCTCTCTAGAACTTGGCCGAAAATCCTCTCTCTCTCTCTCTAGTTTATTTTCGATTTTGGTTTGGCACCTAGGTCCTCATTTGACCTAGTGTTTAGCTCTGCGACTTCGAGACTCGTTCTTAAGTCGTAGTGTTTAAAAGTGCCCACTCACTGATTCCTTCTTTTCGAGTGATTTAGTGATAGAAACTTTCGTGGTTGCTCGAGGTGCCGAGGAAAGAAAGAGAGACGTGCTGCGAGGGGAGACGAGCGTTGCAACTTTCCAAAAGCTTCTACAAGGTTCAAGCTTCAAGAAAGGTTAGTAAACTTCTATACTCATAATAGGTTTTAATTACATGTACTTGCTCTTGTCTAGGTTAGTAAAAACTGTTTTACTTGTAAAAGAAAATTTTTAAAATTCCGCCGCTTACCGAAGCGTTAATTATTTTCTTAAACCCTAGATCGATTCCAACAAATGGTATCAGAGCAAGGTTAAAGATTAGCATGTACATGTTTTTAAAATTATGAGCTTGAAAATCGTTTTCGAAAGTTTACTAATTTTGTGACAAGTTAGAATTGTAATCTTAGATTTTTTTTTTTAATTTATTGCTCTTGTCTCTAAATTAAAAACCATGTTGATTTTCTATGAGTTTGGGATGATGTTAAAACACATTAGAATCAGTTCTAAAAGTTTTTAATTTTTTATATTGAAAAACGTGTTTTAAAGGTTTGAGAATTTTCGAGTAAATTTTGTGACTAGTTTCATTTTCTTGCTAGTTTCGTTTATTTACTTGAATCGTTTTATGCATGTTGTTATTTCTTTTATTCTATGTTATTACCCTGCTAATAAAACACAAATAAAAGCTTTAAACAACATCTTAAAACGTTCCGTTACACTCGATTCTTTTTCGCACCTAAAAGGACGAAGCTTTAATTTATTTCTTTTTCTTCGAGCTGGAATGTAAACCCGCATTAAAAGCGGCATAACTCTCTGCTCAGAAATCGAAATTTAATGATTCTTGAATCAAATTAAAGCTCTGTCTGTTCTCTGTCCAATGCCACCGGTTTCGGCTCAAAAGGACATCGGAGCCGCCAGTTATGGCTATTTTACTCCGAGGTGCGCGGCTGTCTGAAACTCCAGTTTTTTTTTAATTCCGGATTTTCAAACCCCACTACCAAGAGTTATAGAACTCTAATGAGAAAATTTTCTTGAGCAAAAATATTTTTTTTTATATGATTATAAACATGATGTGTAAGATTAAAAAGTTTTGATTTTTGAAAGATTAATTGAAATTGAGTTTTTACAAAACTAGTTTGAATTTTGAAAAACCGTTTTCACTTTCAAAACTTGAAAATATTTTGTCATCCAAATCAAATAATTTTTCAAAATGTTTTCAAAACTATATCTATATCACATATGTTCAAAATCTATATGCTCTTGAAAATTCGAGTGGGAGGTCTCTTTGTAGACAAAAGCCGAAAAATAAAAAGATGTGTAATCTCAAACTTTCAAGTGTTCGAGTGAGTTGAAGTTCACGCTTCCCTCACGCACTTTCCCGAAATAGAAAATAGGAAAAGATCGAGTATGTACCTTGTGCCTTTATGCACTAATACTGCTCTGAACATGTCGATCTAGGATTCTCTTCTAGTTGTCCGCTCTGTCGCTCTCTAACTAGGAAATCTGTTTCCGAACTTAAAAGAGTCGATGAACCAACTCCAAAAACTAAGTGGGAGGGTTATATTCGTTGTTTGTAACCCACGATCCCCAACACTAATGAAAGATGCAATAACGTGGGACTAAGAGCCGCTCTTGCGACCCTCACTTAAATGTGAGTACTCCAAGGCGTTATTGCTTCGATCATTGCTCAATGAGCTACGTCCGAGAGTGATGCAATGATGGCAAGGCCTCCCCTTGGGGGATTGTTTTTCAAAGCTGATCTTTTGGACTAAGTGGTTGGTTGCACACTTAGGCTCAATCCCTAGTATCCTTCCTTAAGGCTCTGCGAAAGGATGTGAGTGATCAAACCAATTTACAAGGTGGCTAGTCAAAATGATGTACTGACATCTTGGCTTAGCATTAATGATGTGTCATTTACTTATAAATGGAGATTTTTTGCGGCCTTCTCTTGAGGGAGTAAATTATCGTTTGGTTTATAACACCTTTGGATTTTATAAAAGTCTTAATAAAACTTAAATCCTAAACCAAAGACTAATCATAAACTTGTTTCAACTTTTATAGGCAATATGTCTCTCAACCATCTCTCTATCTTTCTTTCCTCGATCAAACTCGAAAACGAAAACTACGTAGATTCGAAACGTAACCTCGACATAATACCTACCGTTAACAAGCACAAATGGGTACTCACCACCCCGTGTCCTCCTCTGACGAATGATGATTCAACTCAAGAGGACAATGACGCCTTAGCGGCCTGGCTTCGATCCGATGAGATTGTGAGGTGCTATATCTTGGCATCTATGAACAATGTGCTGAAAGAGCAACATCGTGACATCGAGACTGCCGCTGACATGCTCTACAATCTCCTTGAGAAGTTTGAAGGGCAAAGGCGTCAAGCAAGGCAACAAGCAGTCCGACAGTTTATGAACTGTCATATGAAGGCTAGGACTCCTGTTAGAGACTTTATGATACTGATCATTAGTTTTCTAAATAAGATGGAAATCCTAGGATCTGAGATTGATGGGAAGAATATCATAGATATGATCTTAGAAACTCTCCCCGGATCTCTTGATACCTCCAAGATGAACTACTCCATAAACAAGCTAGAGTACACTGTTACCAAGCTTATGGAGGAACTTCACACTGCTGTAGGTCTCACTAAGAAAAAGAGGAATCAAGGAGAGGCACATGCTACTGAGCAAGAAGCCTCCGCCTCTAGAACTGTGAAGAGACCTGACAAGGCCGATAAAAAGAACTGTCCCGCCTATCTCAAAGCAAAGGAACATAGTATTGTACTAGTTACCGAAGCATGCTTAGTAGCTGATAATGTATCATCGTGGATTATTGACTCCGCTGCTACTAACCATATTTGTTGTTCCTTGAATGGTTTCAAGAAAACCAAAAGCTTAGAGGAAGGCGAGTTCTGTTTCAAATGGGGTGATGGGAGCCTGGTGTCTGCAAAGGCTGTGGGATCCGTGACGCTCTCTTTTGAAGACCGCACTTTAAATTTGAATAATGTTTATTTTGTTCCTACCTTTGGGAAGAACTTAATATCCGTTGCTCGTCTTCGTGAGCAAGATTATTGTTTAAAGTTCATTAAGAATGGAATTCGTATTTCGTTTCCTGATAATTCTTTTGTCACTGATGCATGTATGAAGAATGCTCTTTTCTACATCTATCCCACTCAACCTTCTCTTTTAGACACCGAAATAGATAACGATCTAATTAGGGAGCCAAAGAGGATCAAACTTTCTGAATCCTCCGATCTAACAAAATCAACATACCTCTGGCACTTAAGACTTGGTCATATCAGTCTAGATAGGATTAAGAGACTTGTGAGGGATGGTCCACTCCAAGCCTCTGCAATAGGCTCAGTACCTACTTGCGAATCCTGCATAGAAGGAAAAATGACTAAGCGACCTTTCTCCGATAAGGGTCGAAGAGCCACTGAGTTGCTGGAACTAATACATTCTGATGTATGTGGTCCGCTCAACCAACAGGCACGTGGAGGATACGAATACTTTGTTACCTTCACTGATGATTACTCAAGATATGGGTTTGTCTATTTGCTTAAACACAAATCCGAGACCTTTAACGTATTTAAGGTCTTTAGGGCTTTAGTGGAAAAGCAAACTGGCAAAGTAATCAAAACCCTTCGATCTGATCGAGGTGGTGAGTATATGTCTGGAGAGTTCGATGACTTTCTTAAAGAAGAAGGTATAGCTTCTCAGCGTACCGCACCTGGCACACCTCAACAAAACGGAGTGTCAGAGAGAAGAAACCGAACTCTTATGGAGATGGTTAGATCGATGATGAGTTACTCATCACTCCCGCTTTCCTTTTGGGGGATATGCCTTCGAAACAGCCGCCTACATTCTGAACCAAGTTCCGTCTAAAACGGTTCCTGGTACTCCTTATGAGAGATGGACTGGCCGTAAAGTGAATCTTGGCCGCATCCGAATTTGGGGTTGCCCTGCACACGTGCTGAGGCAAAAGACTAGCAAGTTGGCTAGTAGGTCAGAATTGTGCCTGTTTGTAGGATATCCGAAGGAAACCAAAGGTTTTACTTTCTATAGTCCCGAGGACGATAAGACTTTCGTTAGCACGAATGCTCGTTTCCTCGAGGAGGACTTTATGAAAGATGCGAAACCTAGAAGCAAAATTGTGCTTGAAGAAAAGTTGGGTGAGGAAGCTTCTACCTCATCTGTAAGAACTGTTCTTACCCCAACTGAAACACAACCTAACTCATCAGAATCTCGTCAAGTAGTACTTCGACGTAGTGGGAGGGCTACTCAAAAGCCTGACAGGTACATGTCTTATGGAGACTCTCTTGTAGCCGTCCCCGACATGGATGACCCTGTTTCCTATAGCCAAGCGATGGCTTGTTCTGAATCAAACCTTTGGCTTGACGCCATGAAAGTTGAAATGCACTCGATGTATGTCAACAAAGTCTGGAAACTTGTAGACCTTCCTGAAGGGATTAAACCCGTAGGGTGTAAGTGGATATACAAGAAGAAAAGGGGTCCTGATGGAAACGTCGAGACGTTCAAAGCACGACTTGTGGCGAAGGGGTATACCCAACAAGAAGGGATTGACTATGAAGAAACCTTCTCGCCAGTCGCGATGCTTAAATCCATCCGCATACTCCTATCCATAGCTGCAGCTCTCGACTATGAGATCTGGCAAATGGATGTCAAGACAGCCTTTCTGAATGGCAATCTTGACGAGCGCATTTACATGGCTCAACCAGACGGTTTCGTGGATAAAGGTCAAGAGACCAAGGTTTGTGAGTTGCTTAAATCCATTTATGGACTAAAGCAAGCATCTAGGTCATGGAATATTAGATTCGATGAAACTGTAAAAAGCTTTGGCTTTGAACAGTCGATAGATGAGCTTTGTGTTTACAAGTTAATACACGAAGGTAAAGTTGTGTTTCTGGTACTATATGTCGATGATATACTACTCATTGGTAATGACGTGGGTAAGTTATCTGAGGTTAAGGTCTGGCTGGCAAAGCAATTCGATATGAAGGATCTAGGAGAAGCCGCGTACATTCTGGGAATCCAAATCTTTCGAGATAGGAAAAACCGGACCCTGTCGCTCTCTCAAGCATCTTATATTGATAAGGTGATGGATCGCTTCTCGATGCAAGACTACAAGAGGGGTCAAACACCCTTTAGGCATGGAGTTTCACTCTCTAAGGACCAGTCTCCCAAGACTGCACAAGAGATTGAAGACATGAGCAAAATTCCTTACGCCTCTGCCGTAGGAAGCCTCATGTATACCATGCTTTGCACTAGACCTGACATCTGTTTCGCCGTTGGCGTAGTTAGCCGTTTCCAATCCAACCCTGGACCCGAGCACTGGATTGCTGTTAAGCATGTTCTTAAGTATCTTCGAAGAACTAGGAACTTGATGCTTACATACTCAGGTACTGACCTGACTATGACGGTGTTGGAATCGATCTAGGGTTTAAGAAAAAGTTTAACGCTTCGTTAAGCGGCGGAATTTTAAAAATTTTCTTTTTAAGTAAAACTAGTTTTTACTAACCTAGACAAGAGCATGTACATGTAAATAAAAACTAATATGAGCTATTAAAGTTACTAACCTTTCTTGAAGCTTGAACCTTGTAGAAGCTTTTGGAAAGTTTGCGACGCTCGTCTCCCCTCGCAGCACGTCTCTCTTCCTTTCCTCGGCACCTCGAGCAACCACGAAAGTTTCTATCACTAAATCACTCGAAAAGAAGGAATCAGTGAGTGGGCACTTTTAAACACTACGACTTGAGAACGAGTCTCGAAGTCGCAGAGCTAAACACTAGGTCGAGTGAGGACCTAGGTGCCAAACATATTGAGAGGAAATACCATTTGATTCGAGAGATCGCGCAACGCGGAGACGTGGAGGTGAAGTAGATCTCTGGCAGATCCATTCACCAAGGCCCTAGCGAACATGGTCTTCGACCAACTTCTAGAGGGATTAGGCATGTAGGACTACTCACATCTTCTTTGAGTCAAGTGGGAGTTTGTTGTCAATGGTGCCCACAAGAAGAGTAGTAGTGTCTATTTATGTACATTTGATGTCATATAGTCTTACGAAGACTCTTGCTTGTAATTGCTTATTCATTAATAAAAAGTTGAAACGTTCATTCAATCTTCCTTGTCTGAAGCTTTATGATAAAACCCTGGTCTTTTAGTCCATAAACAAACCTAACAACTTACGAAGAGACAAATGTAGATTTGCATGAACAAACTCTTCGTAGTTTGCTTAAAACGATATATTCGCAATCTTAGGGTCAAAGGACTATTGACCTTAGTATGATTGTTAGAAGAATCTATGATGTCTGGTTATGAGGCATTGAGAGTTGGGGACTCTATAGTTCTTCTAGGTATCTTCCGAAGGTACTGAATTGACCAGTGCACTTCTAGAGACAATATAAGAACAAACCATTTAACCTCTTATGTCTCGAAGTCACTATGTATGAATTGCATCATGCTTACCTTAATCCTGAAATGAGACATGCCATTTCACACCTTAGTATTCTCATTTGAGAAAGTCAAAGTTCGAACTCACTATGTTATTCCGAACAAGGCCTATTGGTGAAGTACTAAGTTGTGAGTATGTCATGAGTAACTTTGTGAAGTTCTCATAGATATGGAATTCATGTACAAGATTGCTGAAATGCAATGTATGTCACCTCATGCTTTGTTCCTTGGAGTGTGAATAAATGAACTGGCCAGTGTCCAAATTGAGTCCTGATTCTTTTGGATGAAACAATGTGACTTGTTAGCTCCTCGTCAATACATTGTTTCTAACTTATTCACAAGCGACAAAGGAGTTGAGGAAATAACAACTAGAAGGGTAAAATGGTAATTTAGTAAATCCCGACTAGCTGATGACATTCATGAAGGGTAAACATAGATAATATTCAGTGGATCCGCTCATCATAATTAGGTCGAATTCTTGAGTAGAAAATAAATTCATTTGAACCGAGAGATTTTCAGTGTCAGCTCTTTAGTGGAGTCAGTTGGCATTAAGCTAAACTTGGAAAAGGTTTGTGAACTTTTGAGTCCAAGTGTTTAGCTCAAGCTTTGTTCATTTGGGTCCATGAGGTCACTGTCACGAATCACATCGATAGGAATAGTTAAACTGGAAGCTAAGTCAAAACAAGAACGAAAATAGTTAAAAGGGTATTTTTGTCTTTTGAGACAAAGGATGAAATGAATGTCAATAAATTTTTTGACAAGGTCATTTGATGAAAAATGAAACCTAAAACACTCAGCCATTAATAGTTTATTGGGCCTTGAGGATTAATTTCATTTCATAGAATTTTACTTGAAAATTCTTAATGGGCTTTTCTTATGTTGTCATGAACAAATGAAGAAACATCTAGAAGCTCCTTCTAGAAGCTCAAATTTCGTCCAACCCAAGGAAAATAAGGCTGAATTTCGTTCATGCCATAGTGGGAAAGAGAGTTTATTTTGTGCATTGATGTATGAAGATACTTGCCAAAAGAAAAAGAGGAAACAAATTTCCTTAAGAAGGAAAGTGCATTTTCGGCCAACTAAGAGGAAATCAAATGAGGAAACAAATCCTAAGCCTTCATGAGGCATGTTGGACGTGCAAGGCAATAGGAAAAGAGGAAACTACCTTTTGAAGGTAATCCTCCTCCTATAAATAGGAGCCTCATTCCTCACATTTCATTCATCCAAGTTTAAGAGATTTGAGAGACTCTCTCTCTAGAACTTGGCCGAAAATCCTCTCTCTCTCTCTCTAGTTTATTTTCGATTTTGGTTTGGCACCTAGGTCCTCATTTGACCTAGTGTTTAGCTCTGCGACTTCGAGACTCGTTCTTAAGTCGTAGTGTTTAAAAGTGCCCACTCACTGATTCCTTCTTTTCGAGTGATTTAGTGATAGAAACTTTCGTGGTTGCTCGAGGTGCCGAGGAAAGAAAGAGAGATGTGCTGCGAGGGGAGACGAGCGTTGCAACTTTCCAAAAGCTTCTACAAGGTTCAAGCTTCAAGAAAGGTTAGTAAACTTCTATACTCATAATAGGTTTTAATTACATGTACTTGCTCTTGTCTAGGTTAGTAAAAACTGTTTTACTTGTAAAAGAAAATTTTTAAAATTCCGCCGCTTACCGAAGCGTTAATTATTTTCTTAAACCCTAGATCGATTCCAACACCAAGAGCGCGCACTCCTCATCCCTCGACTCAAAAAGACAAGGACCCCCTTCCACGAGAGGGAGCGCGCTCCTCTTCTGTGACTCGAGCTTCTGCAGTACACACTGCTCTCCTGCTTCTTGGCCCTTGAGCTAGAACTACGAGCTACGAGATAAGCGACCCCTCTAAAGTCTTCACTAGAAGCTACGAGCCGGGTCCTACCACTACTACAAAAATAGGATTCTACAACGCTTAAAAAAAGTTGTAGATTGATTCTACAACGCTTCTTAAGCGTTGTAGAATCCTGCGTTGTTGAAGCTTCTACAACGCTTAAAAATACGTTGTAGAATCCAACAACTTTCTACAACGCTTAATTATCCGTTGTAGAAACTAAGCTTCTTCAACGGATTCTTAAGCGTTGTAGAAGCTTCTACAACGGGTTGAATCCATTGTGTAATTTTTAAACATTTTCAAACATCTCGCCGCGGCGACGTATAATTCGCGCCGCGGCGACATATTCTACAACGGATCTTCAATCCGTTGTAGAAGCACGTCGCCGCGGCGAGGTACGTTTCACGCCGCGGCGAGAACATTCTACAACGGATAATAATCCGTTGTAGAATCAACTCGCCGCGGCGAATAATACACTTCGCCGCGGCGAAGTCAAATCTTAGCCGCGGCGAGATTATTCTACAACGGATTATTATGCGTTGTAGGAAGGGGATGAATTTTTTTTTAAAAACTCGCCGCGGCGAAGAAAAAATCTCGCCGCGGCGAGACTAAGATTTCTAATTTGCCTGCTCTCAGTATCTTGTCTCGCCGCGGCGAATAATATTTCCCGCCGCGGCTCGAATTACTTGCCGCGGCGAGAAAAAAAGTTCGCCGCGGCGAGAATCATTTATTTTCAATCTAGAATCTGTTTTTTACACGATACTAGCAGCTGAAAATAATCTTCAATACAAAAAATATCTAATATATACATTCATCTTCAAATATCCTCATCTTCAAAACATTCAAAATATAATATATACATCTTCAAAAAAACTAGCTAATCATCACAGTTAATAAATGTTTGTACATAACTTACCCATTCTTCCCTAACTCTCTCTAAATCCTCCTTTGTATAGGATTTCTTATTTTCTAATTTTCCTACACCTCCTACGACTATATCACGCATATAAGAAATGACAAAATACCCGCATTCCGTGTTTCCCGTTTGTCTCGGAACGTCCCAAGCCTTGATGTACGTTGATTGCCCGTTACTATGGGCGTTTTGATGCTCGAGCTTGAAATCAACAAGAACCCTATATAACACGGAGATTATAAGAGAAAAAACATCTACAACGATTTATAATGAAAATTATTTAAGAAATCAAAATATTACCTTTTTATCAATCGATTTAAATCGATTGGGATTTTATTTCTCAACGGGTCAAAGAACATAGCGCTATTTCTCCAAAGGTCGAGGACAACGAGCATCCAATGCGCACCTTTGTTATACGGCATCAAAACTAATTCACCAAATTTGCAATCTCGTACCACGTTTCCAACGTCCTTGACTCGTTTTGACAAATAAGCCTCCTCGTCGTCATTTTCGATATACGAACTTAAGCTCGGATTTATAAAACAATAATTTCGAGTCTTCTTCGCCTTTTCTAGCCTCGAGCGTAGATAGCTATGACAAACAAATATTTAGTTGATCAAAACACTAAATATTGAATATTGATATTAAAAAACGCATATAAAGAAAACTCTTACTCCATATAAACCGTTATGCTCCCCGCGCCAATTTCCAAGTATTGCAAAAAATCGGAAATGTCTTCAAATGACACAGGAATCGGGATAGCCGCGAGACTTGGACTAACATCGACCATAATCACATCCCCTTCCGGTAACATTACTTTGTTGGCATGTTGAGCGAGCAATCGATACTTGGGATTAATCACCTTGTACGGAATCTTCTTAGCATCATCGATGCTAGCTTCACTCTCAAAACCGAGCTTTGAGAGTTGTTTGACAACCGGACCGCGACTCTCTATTCCCGAGTCCATTTCCATGAGTCTCTTTGGCCACGAGACAAACCCGCCTATAGCATCTTCAACGGTTTGAGCTTCTTCGGTGGGAATTGGCAATTTTGCTTTTTTAATCAAAACCCCCAAAACGGCCACGCGTAAATTTCCTTCCTCCAAAGGTGAGAAATGAACTACGCCTCCATTCATGTACGCTCGCCCATTTGCAACATGAATTGTGCCTCCAAACTCGGTGTCATCAATGAAAAGAAGACACTCGACGCTTTCATCCGAACTCGGTGTCACCGGCGTGGTTGGATTCAAAGAGCAACTAGCACGAACACTATTGGGTTTTTCCACAACAATAGGATCGATCTTCGGACGATCATCAACAATGATAGGATCGATCTTCGGATGATCATCAACATCGTCGTGTTCTAAGCGAATCAAGAATTTTATCAATAACTTAATACCAAAACATTTATCTTTAATAAATAGATAAAAAAAATTAAACATACCTAAAGAGACCGCTTCATTGACGTCTTCTTCAACATTTGCCATCTCTTTATCATCAACAACCTTCGCGTTGAGATTCCCTTCCACTTGCTCGACACTAGGCGACTCGACATTAATGCTACCATTTCCACCGAAGGCCTTCATCACCAAAGACTTTAACTCGCTCATTTCCCGACGCATCTTCATTACTTCTTCGTTGGGCGTTGGAGGAACAAAATACTTAAAACGCGACGTGTGTTTGGATTGACCGCAAACTCGCGACGTTCCCAAAGCTTCTTGCAAAACACTCTTTCCCGATTCCGGCAACCATGTCCCTTGCGATGCTTGTTGGGATAACGTTTTCTACACATAAAATTATTTGAAAATAAAATTACAAGGTTAATTGTTCAAAGGTAAAGAACTTACGATTTTTTCTCCCATCAATTTGTCTTTCTCATCCTTGTAGTTATCTACGTCTTTCATTCGCGATTCAATCCAAAGTTCCTCTTTCGTAGGCCATTCCCCCGTTTCGTCATGCTAGTAAGAAGTAATTATATAATAAATTAAAAAATAATTGCAACATTTGAAATAACTAAAAGAAAAAAATGAATCTAACCTTTTCTTGATCAAGCTTTCGATATCCATTTCGGCCCGTTCGAGATTTGTACACACTTTTTCCGATATTTGATTTCCCATGTTCCGATGTTTGTTTGAACATTTCGGTTCGCCTATACTCAACAAATGCTATCCAATCTTCTTCGGTGATACTTGTATAGTATTTCAAAATACAAGCCGGTCTCTTTAAGGCGATTGGTTCGTTGATTATGTCTTTGAGTAGATCGTTGTATATCTCATGACGAAATAACCTTGCGGCTTCTCCGACTCTCTTAAGGCAATCGTGTTTTTGTTCGATAGGAATCGTAAATCCTTCTTGCATTTCGTTCCAAATCCGTTCTTTAATTTGGGCGTTGTCTTTACATCTCCAATCACGCATCGAAAGTGGAACGTGTTCTCTTGCTAACACGCCAAAGTAACTCGACAACTCATCACCCTCTTTACCGATTGGTTGCCCTTTATCATCAAATTGTACCGGGATTTTTTTACCAAGTGTTTTAGCCTTATTAACCCGACCCATAAGAGTGTTTCTTCATTTTCCTTGTTCATCGGAGTTAAGCGCTAGTTGTCTTCTAATTTTTCTTTTACCACTACTGTTAGAAGTAGTAGTAGTGGACGACATTGAATCTAATAAACAAAATTCAAATCATAATTTCAATTTTCAACTCAAATGTTATCAAAATTTCAACTCAAATGTAACAAAAATCAAATATAAACTCAACTCCAATCACAATATAAACTCAAATCCAATCCGATTCTAAACAAAAACACAATTTCAATCCCAATTCAATCTACTATCAAATATATTTCTCAAATCAAATCAATATCAAACTTCAATTCAATAAACTCAAATCCAATACAATATCTCCTAATTTCAAATCAATATCGAATTCACACTAAATAAGTTCATGTAAAAATGTTCAAAAACATTACCCGGAGTTGGACGAGCACAAGGGCGGCGAAGAGAAGGTGGTGAGGCGAGGTGAGGGCGCGCGGCGAGATGAGGGCGCGCGGCGAGGGTGGGCACGAGCAAGGTGAGGGCGCGCGGCGAGGGAGGGCGGCGTGGGCGCACGGCGAGGTGAGAGAGGGGGCTCAGCGAGAGGGCGGCGTGGGCACGGCGCACGGCGAGGAGAGGGAGTTGAGGGTCGGAGAGAACGCGCGGGAGGGCGCGGTAGTTCAGCGAAGTGAGGGACGGAGAGAGAGAGAGGGGCCGAGAGAGAGAGAGTGGCGGAGAGAGAGAGGGACGGGCGGCAAGAGAGTGGCGGAGAGAGAGAGGGACGGGCGGAGAGAGAGAAGGACGAGAGAGATAGTAGTGGAGATGAGAAGAAATGAGAATGAGAAATGAGAGGGAAAAAAACGCTAAGTATAGATATGAATGGGCGCGGGTAGTTAAAAAAATTTGAAAATTTTAGATTTTTTAACGCTCCTACAACGCTTATTCTAAGCGTTGTAGGATCTCGCCGCGGCGAAGTGTATTTCTCGCCGCGGCGAGATGATTCTACAACGCTTAGAATAAGCGTTGTAGGATCCTCGCCGCGGCGAAACCAAATTCTCGCTGCGGCGAGAGTTACCCAGAAACGTCTCGTCGCGGCGAAAATGTGGCATCGCCGCGGCGAGAGTTACCATAAGCGTTGTAGAAACCTCGCCGCGGCGAAGGCTAATTCCCGTCGCGGCGAGGAATACATTCGCCGCGGCGGGAATTGTATGATGCCGCGGCGAGAGTATATGTCTGGAACATGGTGCTCTCGGTAAGTTTTTCGACGCGGCGACGACTTGTTCCCGCCGCGGCGCAGGACTCCTGCCGCGGCGGGATTTGTACCTCGCCGCGGCGAACGCATATTTTTGCTGCGGCGAGGACGTTCTACAACGCTTATGGTAAGCGTTGTAGAATGTCTCGCCGCGGCGAAGTAGAAAGTTCGCCACGGCGAGTGACACGAGACTGGTGATATAAATTCTCATTTCTGGTCTTTTTCACTTTGAACTCTCTCATAACCTCACTCGAAAAAATATTTCCAGTACCTTTTCTACTCATTCTAGAGCGTCCTCGTTTACTAGTCTCATCTACACATTCAAATCTTGTAAGTTCTTCTTTAACTTCTTCTAATTGTTGTTCTCTTGATAGTTTACTAATTAGAATTGGTAATTTTTTGTATAATTAGGGTTTTTCTATGAATATGAGGAAGTGGATGTGGGAGAATAGATTGAATGAGATATATCGGAAAGGTGTAGATGAGTTTTGTGATTTTGCTAGAGAGAACATGGTAGATTTGAAATCTATTCGTTGTCCTTGTATTAAATGTAGAAATCATAGACATTTTTCGATTGATGTCGTTCGGACCCATTTGTTTGCATATGGAATAATGACCTCGTATCAAAGATGGTTCTACCATGGTGAGGTTTTTCGTTCTACGGCAAATGAGGATGATGTTGAAGATGATATTGATGATATGTGCGGAATGATGAATGATTTGGAGGACGATTTTGTTGAGCGACCGGAATTGTTTGAGTCCATGATGAATGATGCGGAGACACCATTATATGAAGGGTGTACAAGCTATTCGAAGTTGTCATTTTTAGTTACATTATTTCATTTGAAGGCGTCGGGGGGTTGGACAAACACTAGTTTTACTCTATTGTTGGAAACACTGAAAGATGCATTTCCGAAAGACAATAAAGTACCTTTAAGTATGTATGAAGCAAAGAAGACTTTGGGTACATTAGGCATGAAGTACGAGAAATTCCATGCGTGCCCAAATGATTGTGTTTTATATAGACACGAGTATGAATATCTAGATGAATGTCTGACATGCAAAGAGTCACGGTGGAAGAAGGGTAAAATTCCATGTAACGGGGTTAAAGGAGTTCCAGTTAAGGTACGTACATTTTCATCACTTGATTAGGAAATACATGTAGCTCATATTCATTATTTATTACTGATTTTCATTAAATATATTTCAGTCGTTATGGTACATTCCTCCAATGCCGCGCTTTCGTCGAATGTTTAATAGTGTCAAACACGCGAAGAACATGGTTTGGCACTCCGAAAAGCGTATCGATGATGGTATGTTGAGACATCCTGCTGATGCTGCACAGTGGAAATCATTCGATTTAGAGTATAAGGATTTCAGTGTTGATACTCGAAATTTGCGCCTTGGTTTAGCTTCTGATGGAATGAACCCGTTCAGCATGATGAGCAGTAAATACAGTGTTTGGCCGGTTATACTTGTGAACTACAATCTCCCTCCAAAGCTATGTATGAAGAGAAAGTTCTTGATGTTAACGCTTTTGATTTCAGGACCGAATCAACCAGGAAATGATATTGATGTCTATTTGGCACCGTTGGTCGATGATTTGAAGATGTTATGGGAGAAAGGGATGGAAGTTAAAGACGCTTACCGTGGAGATTCGTTCAACTTAAGGGCAATGTTAATGTGGACTATTAACGATTTTCCGGCCTATGGAAACTTGTCAGGATACTCTGTGAAATGCTCGATTGGTTGTCCGATTTGCATGAAAGACACATCTTCCATCCGTTTGAAGCATGGTAAGAAAACTGTTTTTCTGGGTCATAGAAGATTCTTACCAAGAGATCACTCGTATAGAAGATTGAAACAAGCGTTTGATGGAAATTCAAAAGAACGACCCCCTCCTAGAATTTTGTCTGGTGAAGATGTCTATGGGATGGTTAAAAACGTCAATGAAGTGCTTGGGAAAAGAAAGCGGAGTGCTAGTACTAAAGAATCGTTCAAAGAGAATCCTTGGAAGAAGAAATCGATTTTCTACGACCTTCCTTATTGGAAGACACACTACGTCCGGCATTGTCTGGATGTTATGCACATCGAGAAAAATGTTTGCGAATCGCTTATTGGTACACTTCTTGATGATCCAAATAAATCGAAAGACGGAATACAATCTCGATTGGATCTCAAAGAGATGAATATAAGAAGCATTTTGCATCCCGAGGAGGGGGGTGGGAAAAAAACAAAATTACCACCGGCAAAGTACACTCTAGATCGAAAGGAGAAGAAGAAATTCTGTAACTGGTTTGCTTCTATTAAAGTCCCCGAAGGTCATTCGTCAAACTATAAGAGGTTCGTGTCTTTGAAAGATTTGAGGCTTACTGGAATGAAGACGCACGATTGTCATGTGCTGCTACAACAAATGTGTTGGAGTCGATCTAGGGTTTGAGAAAATAATTAACGCTTCGGTAAGCGGCGGAATTTTAAAAATTTTCTTTTACAAGTAAAACAGTTTTTACTAACCTAGACAAGTGCAAGTACATGTAATTAAAAACCAATATGAGCTAGAAGTTTACTAACCTTTCTTGAAGCTTGAACTTTGAAGAAGCTTGTGGAAAGTTTGCAACGCTCGTCTCCCCTCGCAGCACGTCTCTCTTCCTTTCCTCGGCACCTCGAGCAACCACGAAAGTTTCTATCACTAAATCACTCGAAAAGAAGGAATCAGTGAGTGGGCACTTTTAAACACTACGACTTAAGAACGAGTCTCAAAGTCGCAGAGCTAAACTCTAGGTCAAGTGAGGACCTAGGTGCCAAAACAAAATCGAAAATAACTAGAGAGAGAGAGAGAGGATTTCGGCCAAAGTTCTAGAGAGAGAGTCTCTCAAATCTCTTAAACTTGGATGAATGAAATGTGAGGAATGAGGCTCCTATTTATAGGAGGAGGATTACCTTCAAAAGGTAGTTTCCTCTTTTCCTATTGCCTTGCACGTCCAACATGCCTCATGAAGGCTTAGGATTTGTTTCCTCATTTGATTTCCTCTTAGTTGGCCGAAAATGCACTTTCCTTCTTAAGGAAATTTGTTTCCCCTTTTTCTTTTGGCAAGTATCTTCATACATCCATGCACAAAATAAACTCTCTTTCCCACTATGGCATGAACGAAATTCAGCCTTATTTTCCTTGGGTTGGACGAAATTTGAGCTTCTAGAAGGAGCTTCTAGACGTTTCTTCATTTGTTCATGACAACATAAGAAAAGCCCATTAAGAATTTTCAAGTAAAATTCTATGAAATGAAATTAATCCTCAAGGCCCAATTACACTAATATGGCTGAGTAATATTTATTTCATTTGTCATCATATGACAATGTCAAAAAAATTTATTGACATTTTTTTCGTCCTATGTCCAAAAAGACAAAAATACCCTTTTGACAATTTTCGTAAAACTGTCTCGTTCTTGTTTTGACTTAGCTTTCAGTTTAACTATTCCTACTCGATGTGATTCGTGACAGTGACCTCATGGACCCAAATGAACAAAGCTTGAGCTAAACACTTGGACTCAAAAGTTCACAAACCTTTTCCAAGTTTAGCTTAATGCCAACTGACTCCACTAAAGAGTTGACACTGAAAATCTCTCGGTTCAAATGAATTTATTTTCTACTCAAGAATTCACCTAATTATAATGAGCGGATCCACTGAATATTATATATGTTTACCCTTCATGAATGTCATCAGCAAGTCGGGATTTACTAAATTACCATTTTACCCTTCTAGCTGTTATTTCCTCAACTCCTTTGTCGCTTGTGGATAAGTTAGAAACAATGTATTGACGAGGAGCTAACAAGTCACATTGTTTCATCCAAAAGAGTCAGGACTCAATTTGGACACTGGCCAGTTCATTTATTCACACTCCAAGGAACAAAGCATGAGGTGACATACATTGCATTTCAGCAATCTTGTACATGAATTCCATATCTATGAGAACTTCACAAAGTTACTCATGACAGACTCACAACTTAGTACTTCACCAATAGGCCTTGTTCGGAATCAATAGTGAGTCCGAACTTTGACTTTCTCAAATGAGAATACTAAGGTGTGAAATGGCATGTCTCATTTCAGGATTAAGGTAAGCATGATGCAATTCATAGATAGTGACTTCGAGACATAAGAGGTTAAATGGTTTGTTCTTATATTGTCTCTAGAAGTGCACTGGTCAATTCAGTACCTTCGGAAGATACCTAGAAGAACTATAGAGTCCCCAACTCTCAATGCCTCATAACCATACATCATAGATTCTTCTAACAATCATACTGAGGTCAATAGTCCTTTGACCCTAAGATTGCGAATATATCGTTTTAAGCAAACTACGAAGAGTTTGTTCATGCAAATCTACATTTATCTCTTCGTAAGTTGTTAAGTTTGTTTGTGGACTAAAAGACTAAGGTTTTATCATAAAGCTTCAAACAAAGAAAGAATGAATGGACGTTTCAACTTTATATTAACGAATAAGCAATTTCAAGCAAGAGTCTTCGTAAGACTATATGACATCAAATGTACATAAATAGACACTACTACTCTTCTTGTGGGCACCATTGACAACAGGGAATGAGGCCTCTATTTATAGGGGAGGTTTTACCTTCAATAAGGTAGTTTCCTCTTTCATTAAATATCACATATTCATGAGCAAATATTGCTCTCCTTCCCTTAGAGTCACTCGGCCAAATAGGCTTCTAGAAGCCCTTGGATTTGTTTCCTTTTTTGTTCCATTCCTTGCTTGGTACTCTCTTGGCCGAATTCCCTCTTACCGAACATAGGAAATTCATTTCCTCTTTTTCTTTTGGCATGTATCTTGATACATTAATGCACAAAATTGGTCTCTCTTCTTTTGGGTTTGGGCGTGTAAGACTTTCTAGAAGCCTTCTAGATTTTTCTTCATTTGTTCATAACAACATAAGAAAAGCCCATTAAGAATTTTCAATAAAATTCTTATGAAATGAAATTAATTCACAAGGCCCAATGATCAAGTCATGGCCGAGTGACATTAAGTCATCAAATGAACTTGTCAAAAAAAAAATTTATTGACATTCATTTCATCCTTTGTCTCAAAAGACAAAAATACCCTTTTGACTATTTTCGTTCTTGTTTTGACTTAGCTTCCAGTTTAACTATTCCTATCGATGTGATTCGTGACAGTGACCTCATGGACCCAAATGAACAAAGCTTGAGCTAAACACTTGGACTCAAAAGTTCACAAACCTTTTCCAAGTTTAGCTTAATGCCAACTGACTCCACTAAAGAGCTGACACTGAAAATCTCTCGGTTCAAATTAATTTATTTTCTACTCAAGAATTCACCTAATTATAATGAGCGGATCCACTGAATATTATCTATGCTACCCTTCATGAATGTCATCAGCTAGTCGGGATTTACTAAATTACAATTTTACCCTTCTAGCTGTTATTTCCTCAACTCCTTTGTCGCTTGTGAATAAGTTAGAAACAATGTATTGACGAGGAGCTAACAAGTCACATTGTTTCATCCAAAAGAGTCAGGACTCAATTTGGACACTGGCCAGTTCATTTATTCACACTCCAAGGAACAAAGCATGAGGTGACATACATTGCATTTCAGCAATCTTGTACATGAATTCCATATCTATGAGAACTTCACAAAGTTACTCATGACATACTCACAACTTAGCACTTCACCAATAGGCCCTGTTCGGAATGACATAGTGAGTCCGAACTCTGACTTTCTCAAATGAGAATACTAAGGTGTGAAATGGCATGTCTCATTTCAGGATTAAGGTAAGCATGATGCAATTCATACATAGTGACTTCGAGACATAAGAGGTTAAATGGTTTGTTCTTATATTGTCTCTAGAAGTGCACTGGTCAATTCAGTACCTTCGGAAGATACCTAGAAGAACTATAGAGTCCCCAACTCTCAATGCCTCATAACCAGACATCATAGATTCTTCTAACAATCATACTGATGTCAATAGTCCTTTGACCCTAACATTGCGAATATATCGTTTTAAGCAAACTACGAAGAGTTTGTTCATGCAAATCTACATTTGTCTCTTCGTAAGTTGTTTAGTTTGTTTATGGACTAAAAGACTAAGGTTTTATCATAAAGCTTCAAACAAATAAAGAATGAATGAACGTTTTAACTTTATTAATGAATAAGCAATTACAAGCAAGAGTCTTCGTAAGACTATATGACATCAAATGTACATAAATAGACACTACTACTCTTCTTGTGGGCACCATTGACAACAGGTGGTGGTGGGTTCGCCGGATATTGAGGAGGTGCCATATGCGGTGGCCACTGTGGTGGTGCATACGGATAGTCGAAGTACTTAGGATATGGAGGAAATAACACCTGATTCTCTTGGTTGATGTCCCACCGAGAGTAGAGATCATTCAACTGATTGATGTGAGAGGCACCATACTCCGCTTGTTGGTGCATGTACTGTTGCGTGTGTTGGAACCCGCCGACGAGATAGTTGGAGCAATGAGCAATGTAGTCGATGGTGGCGGGGTCGATTACCGGAGGCGCTGGTAAGCGCAATAGGGGCTCCGCTTCCCCCTCTTCACCCTCTTCCTCCGCTTCTTCCTCTTCCTCCGCTTGTGGATCCTCCCTAATCTTGTACCGCTCGATAATGGAATCCGTAATAGGCCCCATTGAACTGTGTATCGTATCCCTTTTCGAGCGTGGTACCCCCGCATTTGTACAAAGGCCGGTAATGATCGCTGGATATGGCAAACCGTGTCGTTCATTAGTATAGTCGAGTTTCTTCATCCAATTATAGACGAATCGACCGACGTTAATGGAAAGGCCTTTAACAATGCAGAACAACACCTGGATACGATCCTCGTCGAGAGTGGTGAAGTGCTTGATTGGATAGAGACTAGCGCAAACAAAGTAAATCCACGCTTTAGCGATCATGGTGAGTTGGTCACGGTTGAGTACCCTTTTTCCTTTTTCAGTGACCCAATCCTCTCCCGGAATGCACAACACCCGTGACATCTCCTCATGGCTGCAACTTCTTAGCCATTCTCGATAGCCCTCGTTCTCGAAAGGCACATCTGGGGTCCCAAGAAGATAGTTGATAGCTTCGATACTCATATCGACCAGTTTCCCACGGACCGTCACAACATCACCTTGGGAGTCCGGCAAGTTTGCGTAGAATTCGTACACGAAGTTGACGTTCGAATCGAACTCGAGTACAGCACAATACCTCCCCCAATCATGACCAACTATGCTGTTGCGGATTTGCTTTCCTATATCCGACGTATTGCTTACATTGAATCCTCTCTCATGGATAATGTTACGCGGCAAGATTTTGTCGTAGCGTTCCTCTGCGACCTTGCTAGTAAAGATACTCGAGTTGTATTCCTCTTCGGGAGACTGTTGACGAGGTCGCTTGCTTTTTACTTTACTCTGACCTCTGGAAGAGCTCGGAGCCTTGGAGGCCGTGTTTTTAGTTCGAGGAATTTTCAAGCTCCTACAAAACATAATCATAAACAATTCTACAATTAACATAGAACAAATTATATATCAATTCCAAGAATATATATTTAAGTACATGACAAATTAAAACAATTCCAACAATCACAAATAATTCATAAACAATTCGACCAATCACAAATTCATGAACAATTCGATCAATCACCAATTCATAAACAATTCAATCTCAACATTAATATACATAACCATTTTAATCACTAACCTATGTAACAATATGTCAAACACAATCCGGACATTTCAATTTAACTCAAATTCTCATTCAAATTCACTCATTCAAATTCCACTAACCTAAATTCACTCATTCAAATTCCACTAACCCAAACCCTAATTTCTTGTTCAAATAAGAGAAAATCAAACAAAACCCTAAATTTGTGAATTCAAAAAATCAAACTATATGCAATTCGGGTAAACAACAAGAAATCCATATCAACAACACCAAATTAAATCAATATACACCTTAAAAAACTTTTAAAATCATACCTTACAATGACGCGGCAAGAGAGAGAGAGAGAGGCGCGAGAGGAAGCACGGCGAGGACTCGGCGAGAGAAAAGTGACGGCGACGACAAGGCGAGAGAGAGTTGGCGGCGAGGACAAGGCGACGGCGAGATTTTGGGGCGGCGAGGACGTGGCGAGGGATTTTGAAAGAAAAAAACTGGAGAGAAGCGGCCGAAAATGGTTGTCTCGTGGGTGGGTATTGGAATAAATGAGAAAAAAACTGAAAAACGGCATTTTATAGTGAAAACCTAAAAATTCTCGCCGCGGCGAAAATATGTCTTCGCCGCGGCGAGACGTTCCTACAACGGTTATAATATCCGTTGTAGGAACGGGTCGCCGCGGCGAGATTCCTCCCTCGCCGCGGCGAGACAGTTTCTTAAAAAACTGCTTGGCCACGGTATCCACCTCGCCGCGGCGGAGGATATTTCTAGCCGCGGCGAAATTATCTCGCCGCGGCGACATGAATCTACAACGCTTGTAACAAGCGTTGTAGAAAGAGTCGTCGCGGCGATGTTTAAATTGTGCCGCGGTGAGACCCATCCTTCTACAACGCTTTTACAAAGCGTTGTAGAAAGTTCTCGCCGAGGCATAAATCACGTGGTGCCGCGGCGAGGATTCTACAACGGATAGTTTAAACGTTGTGGAAAATCTGAAATTTATGTACTTCTACAACGCTTAGCTTTAAGTGTTGTAGAAACTATCATATCCTACAACGCTTGTGCATAAGCGTTGTAGAAACACTGAGATTCTACAACGCTTAGCCATAAGTGTTGTAGAAACACTATGTTTCTACAACGCTTATGTTAAGCGTTGTAGAATCCCTAGTTTCTACAACGCTTATGTTAAGCGTTGTAGAAAGTGGGTTGTATAATCCAACATTTGTAGTAGTGTACTCTAAAGCCTTTGATTCTCAAGCCTCTGAAGCCCAAGATAGTGCCCAACATTCAACTTGAACTACGTTCTGACCTGATCCCGACTAAAGGGTACGTAGGCAGCCAACCTTTGGCACTGTCACACCCCCCAAAACACCTTAGGGTCTGGAGGATGCAGCTCGGTCTACGAGATCATATTTTTGGCCCGGGCACGGTCACTTGGTCCGGCCTTGGATCGAACCGCCCGAGGTATTTAATCGTTGTTCATTTTCGTGCGACAACAGTGTTCATCCTTAATGGTGGAGCTGTTGTGTAGAGGAGTGTTAAGCAATCTTGCATTGCCAACTCCACAATGAAATCAGAATATGTGGCTGCTTGTTCAGCATCCAAAGAGGCTGTATGGCTTAGAAAATTCCTTAAGTATTTGGAAATTATTCCAAACGTCGACGAGCCGATGACCCTTTATTGTGATAATAGTGGGGCTGTCGCTAACTCAAAGGAACCTCAAAGCCATAAGCGCTCTAAACATATTGAGAGGAAATACCATTTGATTCGAGAGATCATGCAGCGCGGAGACGTGGAAGTGAATAAGATCTCAACGGTTGATAACCTAGCAGATCCATTCTCCAAGGCCCTAGCGAACAAGGTCTTCGACCAACATCGAGAGGGATTACGCATGAAGGACTACACACATCTTCTTTGAGTCAAGTGGGAGTTTGTTGTCAATGGTGCCCTCAAGAAGAGTTGTAGTCTTTATTTTATACATTTGATGTAATAAAGTCTCACGAAGACTCTTGCTTGTAATTTCTTATTCATTAATAAAATGTTGAAACGTTCATTCATTCTTCCTTGTCGGTTTGAAGTTTTATGATAAAACCTTAGTCTTTAGTCCAAAAACAAACTTAACAACTTACGAAGAGACAAATGTAGATTTGCATTAACAAACTCTTCGAAGTTTGCTTAAAACGATATATTCGCAATCTAAGGGTCAAAGGACTATTGACCTCAGTACGATTCTTAGGAGAATCTATGATGTCTGGTTATGGGGCATTGAGAGTTGGAGACTGTATAGTTCTTCTAGGTATCTTCCGAAGGTACTGAATTGACCAGTGCACTTCTAGAGACAAGATAAGAACTGTTGTCAATGGTGCCCACAAGAAGAGTAGTAGTGTCTATTTATGTACATTTGATGTCATATAGTCTTACGAAGACTCTTGCTTGTAATTGCCTATACATTCATTAATAAAGTTGAAACGTTCATTCATTCTTTCTTTGTTTGAAGCTTTATGATAAAACCTTAGTCTTTTAGTCCATAAACAAACTTAACAACTTACGAAGAGACAAATGTAGATTTGCATGAACAAACTCTTCGTAGTTTGCTTAAAACGATATATTCGCAATCTTAGGGTCAAAGGACTATTGACCTCAGTATGATTGTTAGAAGAATCTATGATGTCTGGTTATGAGGCATTGAGAGTTGGGGACTCTATAGTTCTTCTAGGTATCTTCCGAAGGTACTGAATTGACCAGTGCACTTCTAGAGACAATATAAGAACAAACCATTTAACCTCTTATGTCTCGAAGTCACTATGTATGAATTGCATCATGCTTACCTTAATCCTGAAATGAGACATGCCATTTCACACCTTAGTATTCTCATTTGAGAAAGTCAGAGTTCGGACTCACTATGTCATTCCGAACAAGGCCTATTGGTGAAATACTAAGTTGTGAGTATGTCATGAGTAACTTTGTGAAGTTCTCATAGATATGGAATTCATGTACAAGATTGCTGAAATGCAATGTATGTCACCTCATGCTTTGTTCCTTGGAGTGTGAATAAATGAACTGGCCAGTGTCCAAATTGAGTCCTGACTCTTTTGGATGAAACAATGTGACTTGTTAGCTCCTCGTCAATACATTGTTTCTAACTTATTCACAAGCGACAAAGGAGTTGAGGAAATAACAGCTAGAAGGGTAAAATGGTAATTTAGTAAATCCCGACTAGCTGATGACATTCATGAAGGGTAGCATAGATAATATTCAGTGGATCCACTCATTATAATTAGGTCGAATTCTTGAGTAGAAAACAAATTCATTTGAACCGAGAGATTTTCAGTGTCAGCTCTTTAGTGGAGTCAGCTGGCATTAAGCTAAACTTGGAAAAGGTTTGTGAACTTTTGAGTCCAAGTCTTTAGCTAAAGCTTTGTTCATTTGGGTCCATGAGGTCTCTGTCACGAATCACATCGATAGGAATAGTTAAACTGGAAGCTAAGTCAAAACAAGAACGAAAATAGTCAAAAGGGTATTTTTGTCTTTTGAGACAAAGGATGAAATGAATGTCAATAAATTTTTTGACAAGTTCATTTGATGACTTAATGTCACTCGGCCATAATATGATTAATTGGGCCTTGTGGATTAATTTCATTTCATAAGAATTTTATTGAAAATTCTTAATGGGCCTTTTTCATGTTGTCATGAACAAAATGGAAAAGCTTCTAGAAGCCCCTTCTAGAAGGTGATAGGCGCCCATAATACCCATAGGAAGAGAGAATATTTTGTGCATAAATGTATCAAGATACTTGCCCAAAGAAAAAGAGGAAACAAATTTCCCCTAAGAGGAAACATGGTGGGCGCCCAAATGTGGTCAAGAGAGAAGCAAACAAAAGAGGAAACAAATCCAAGGACTTACTTGTTTTGTCTTGGACGTGCACCTCTTTGAAGGAAAAGGGAAATTGGCTCATGAATATGTGATATTCTATAGAAGAGGAAACTACCTTATTGAAGGTGAGACCTCTCCTATAAATAGGAGCCTCATTCCACACTTTTCATTCATGCAAAGTTTTAGAGATTGAGAGCCTCTCTCTCTAGACTTGGCCGCCCCTTCCTCTCTCTCTCTCTCTAGTTTATTTTCGATTATTTCTTGTCTTGGCACCTAGGTCCTCACTCGACCTAGTGTTTAGCTCTGCGACTTCGAGACTCGTTCTCAAGTCGTAGTGTTTAAAAGTGCCCACTCACTGATTCCTTCTTTTCGAGTGATTTAGTGATAGAAACTTTCGTGGTTGCTCGAGGTGCCGAGGAAAGAAAGAGAGACGTGCTGCGAGGGGAGACGAGCGTTGCAAACTTTCCACAAGCTTCTTCAAAGTTCAAGCTTCAAGAAAGGTTAGTAAACTTCTAGCTCATATTGGTTTTTAATTACATGTACTTGCACTTGTCTAGGTTAGTAAAAACTGTTTTACTTGTAAAAGAAAATTTTTAAAATTCCGCCGCTTACCGAAGCGTTAATTATTTTCTCAAACCCTAGATCGATTCCAACAAATGGTATCAGAGCTATGGTCAAAGATTAGCATGTACATGTTTTTAAAATTATGAGCTTGAAAATCGTTTTCGAAAGTTTACTAATTTTGTGACAAGTTAGAATTGTTATCTTAGATTTTTTTTAATTTATTGCTCATGTCTTTAAATTAAAAAGCATGTTGATTTTCTATGAGTTTGGGATGTTTTTAAAACACATTAGAATCAGTTCTAAAAGTTTTTAATTTTTTATATTGAAAAACGTGTTTTAAAGGTTTGAGAAATTTCGGTAAATTTTGTGACTAGTTACTTTGTCTTTCTAGTTTCTTTTATTTACCGTATTCGTTTTATGCTTGTTGTTATTTCTTTTATTCTATGTTATTACCCTGCTAATAAAACACAAATAAAAGCTTTAAACAACATCTTAAAACGTTACGTTACACTTGATTCTCTTTCGCACCTAAGTAGGACCAAACTTTAATTTATTTCTTTTTCTTTGAGCTGGAGTAAACCCGCATTAAAAGTGGCATAACTCTCTGCTCAGAAATCGAAATTTAATGATTCTTGAATCAAATTAAAGCTCTGTCTGTCCTCTGTCCAATGTCACCCGTTTCGGCTGAAAAGGACATCGGAGCCGGATTTAATGATTTTACTCCGAGGTGCGCGGCTGTCTGAAACTCTAGTTTTTTTTAGAAATCCGGATTTTCAAACCCCACTACCATGAGTTATAGAACTCTAATGATAAAATTTTCTTGAGCAAAAATGTTTTTCATATGATTATAAACATGATGTGTAAGATTAAAATGTTTTGATTTTTGAAAGTTTAATTGAAATTGAATTTTTACAAAACTAGTTTGAATTTTGAAAAACCGTTTTCACTTTCAAACTTGAAAATATTTTGTCATCCAAATCAAATAAATTTTCAAAATGTTTTCAAAACTATATCTATATCACATATGTTCAAAATCTATATGCTCTTGAAAATTTGAGTGGGAGGTCTCCTTGTAGACAAGCCGAAAAATAAAAAGATGTGTAATCTCAAACTTTCAAGTGTTCGAGTGAGTTGAAGTTCACACTTCCCTCACGCACTTTCCCGAAATAGAAAATAGGAAGAGATCGAGTATGTACCTTGTGCCTTTATGCACTAATACTGCTCTGAACATGTCGATCTAGGATTCTCTTCTAGTTGTCCGCTCTGTCGCTCTTTAACTAGGAAATCACGTTTCCGAACTTATAAGAGTCGATGAACCAACTCCAAAAACTAAGTGGGAGGGTTATACTTGTTGTTTGTAACCCACGATCCCCAACACTAATGAAAAGTGCAAGTGTCGCCGGACTAAGAGTCACCCTCGTGGCCCTCTCTTAAATGAGAGTACTCAAGGGCGCTTTGCTCTGATCATTGCTCAATGAGCTACGTCCGAGAGTGAAACGATGATGGCAAGGCCTCCCCTTGGGGGATTGTTTTTCAAAGTTGATCTTTTGGACTAAGTGGTTGGTTGCACACTTAGGCTCAATCCCTAGTATCCTCCCTTGAGGTTCTGCGAAAGGATGTGAGTGATCAAACCAATTTAAAAGGTGGCTAGTCAAAATAGATGTATTGACATCTTGGCTTAGCATTAATGATGTGTCATTTACTTATAAATGGAGATTTTTTGCGGCCTTCTCTTGAGGGAGTAAATTATCGTTTGGTTTATAACACCTTTGGATTTTACAAAAGTCTTAATGAAACTTAAATCCTAAACCAAAGACTAATCATAAACTTGTTTCAACTTCAATAGGCTTTATGTCCCGCAAACATCTCTCAATCTTTCCTTCCTCGATCAAACTCGAAAACGAAAACTACGTAGATTCGAAACGTAACCTCGACATAATACCTACCGTTAACAAGCACAAATGTGTACTCACCACCCCGTATCCTCCTTTGACGAATGATGATTCAACTCAAGAGGATAATGACGTCGTAGCGGCCTGGCTTCGATCCGATGAGATTGTGAGGTGCTATATCTTGGCATCTATGAACAATATGCTGAAAGAGCAACATCGTAATATCGAGACTGCCGCCGAAATGCTCTACAATCTCCTTGAGATGTTTGGAGGGCAAAGGCGTCAAACAAGGCTACAAGCAGTCCGACAGTTTATGAACTGTCATATGCAGGCTAGGACTCCTGTTGGAGACTTTATGATATTGATCATTAGTCATCTGAGTAAAATGGAAATCCTAGGATCTGAGATTGATGGGAAGAATATCATAGATATGATCTTAGAAACTCTCCCCGCATCTCTTGATACCTCCAAGATGAACTACTTCATAAACAAGCTAGAGTACACTGTTACCAAGCTTATGAAGGAATTTCACACTGCTGAAGGTCTCACTAAGAGAAAGAGGAATCAAGGAGAGGCACATGCTACTGAGCAAAAAGCCTCTGCCTCTGGAACTGTGAAGAGACCTTACAAGGCCGATAAAAAGAACTGTCCCGCCTATCTCAAAGCAAAGGAACATAGTATTGTACTAGTTACCGAAGCATGCTTAGTAGCTGATAATGTATCATCGTGGATTATTGATTCCGCTGCTACTAACCATATTTGTTGTTCCTTGAATGGTTTCAAGAAAACCAAAAGTTTAAAGGAAGGCGAGTTCTGTTTCAAATGCGGTGATGGGAGCCTGGTGTCTGCAAAGGCTGTGGGATCTGTGACGCTGTCTTTTGAAGACCGCACTTTAAACTTGAATAATGTTTATTTTGTTCCTACCTTTGGGAAGAACTTAATATCCGTTGCTCATCTTCGTGAGCAAGATTATTGTTTAAAGTTCATTAAGAATGGAATTCGTATTTCGTTTCCTGATAATTCTTTTGTCACTGATGCATGTATGAAGAATGCTCTTTTCTACATCTATCCCACTCAACCTTCTCTTTTAGACACCGAAATAGATAATGATCTAATTAGGGAGCCAAAGAGGATCAAACTTTCTGAATCCTCCGATCTAACAAAATCAACACACCTATGGCACTTAAGACTTGGTCATATCAGTCTAGATAGGATTAAGAGACTTGTGAGGGATGGTCCACTCCAAGCCTCTGCAATAGGCTCACTACCTACTCGTGAATCCTGCATAGAAGGAAAAATGACTAAGCGACCTTTCTCCGATAAGGGTCGAAGAGCCACTGAGTTGCTGGAACTAATACATTCTGATGTATGTGGTCCGCTCAACCAACAGGCACGTGGAGGATATGAATACTTCGTTACCTTCACTGATGATTACTCAAGATATGGGTTTGTCTATTTGCTTAAACACAAATCCGAGACCTTTAACGTATTTAAGGTCTTTAGGGCTTTAGTGGAAAAGCAAACTGGCAAAGTGATCAAAACCCTTCGATCTGATCGAGGTGGTGAGTATATGTCTGGAGAGTTCGATGACTTTCTTAAAGAAGAAGGTATCGCCTCTCAGCTTACCGCACCTGGCACACCTCAACAAAACGGAGTGTCAGAGAGAAGGAGCCGAACTCTAATGGAGATGGTTAGATCAATTATGAGTTACTCATCACTCCCTCCTTCCTTTTGGGGATATGCCCTCGAAACAGCCGCCTATATTCTGAACCAAGTTCCGTCCAAAACGGTTCCTAGTACTCCTTATGAACGATGGACTGGCCGTAAAGTGAATCTTGGCCGCATCCGAATTTAGGGTTGCCCTGCACACGTGCTGAGGCAAAAGACTAGCAAGTTGGCTAGTAGGTCAGAATTGTGCCTGTTTATAGGATATCCGAAGGAAACCAAAGGTTTTACTTTCTATAGTCCCGAGGACGATAAGACTTTTGTTAGCATGAATGCCCGTTTCCTCGAGGAGGACTTTATGAAAGATGCAAAACCTAGAAGCAAAATTATGCTTGAAGAAAAGTTGGGTGAGGAAGCTTCTACCTCATCTGTAAGAACTGTTCTTACCCCAACTTAAACACAACCTAACTCGTCAGAATCTCGTCAAGTAGTACTTAGACGTAGTGGGAGGGCTACTCAAAAGCCTGACAGGTACATGTCTTATGGAGACTCTCTTGTAGCTGTCTCCGACATGGATGACCCTGTTTCCTGTAGCCAAGCAATGGCTTGTTCTGAATCAAACCTTTGGCTTGATGCCATGAAAGTTGAAATGCACTCGATGTATGTCAACAAAGTCTGGAAACTTGTAGACCTTCCCGAAGGGATTAAACCAGTAGGGTGTAAGTGGATATACAAGAAGAAAAGGGGTCCTGATGGGAACGTCGAGACGTTCAAAGCACGACTTGTGGCAAAGGGTTATACCCAACAAGAAGGGATTGACTATGAAGAAACCTTCTCGCCAGTCGCAATGCTTAAATCCATCCGCATACTCCTATCCATAGCTGCAGCTCTCGACTATGAGATCTGGCAAATGGATGTCAAGACAGCCTTTCTGAATGGCAATCTTGACGAGCGCATTTACATGGCCCAACCAGACGGTTTCGTGGATAAAGGTCAAGAGACCAAGGTTTGTGAGTTGCTTAAATCCATTTATGGACTAAAGCAAGCATCTAGGTCATGGAATATTAGATTCGATGAAACTGTAAAGAGCTTCGGCTTTGAACAGTCAATAGATGAGCCTTGTGTTTACAAGTTAATACACGAAGGCAAAGTTGTGTTTCTGGTACTATATGTCGATGATATACTACTCATTGGTAATGACGTGGGTAAGTTATCTGAGGTTAAGGTCTGGCTAGCAAAGCAATTCGATATGAAGGATCTAGGAGAAGCCGCGTACATTCTGGGAATCCAAATCTTTCGAGATAGGAAAAACCGGACCCTGTCGCTCTCTCAAGCATCTTATATTGATAAGGTGATAGATCGCTTCTCGATGCAAGACTGGAAGAGGGGTCAAACACCCTTTAGGCATGGAGTTTCACTCTCTAAAGACCAGTCTCCCAAGACTGCACAAGAGATTGAAGACATGAGGAAGATTCCTTACGCCTCTGCCGTAGGAAGCCTCATGTATGCTATGCTTTGCACTAGACCTGATATATGTTTCGCCGTTGGCGTAGTTAGTCGTTTCCAATCCAACCCTGGACCCGAGCACTGGATTGCTGTTAAGCATGTTCTTAAGTATCTTCGAAGAACTAGGAACTTGATGCTTACATACTCAGGTACTGACCTGACTATGACGGGATATACTGACTCCGATTTTCAAGCGGATAAGGATTCCAGGAAATCCACTTCTGGATCTGTGTTCATCCTTAATGGTGGAGCTGTTGTGTGGAGAAATATTAAGCAATCTTGCATTGCTGACTCCACAATGGAAGCAGAATATGTAGCTGCTTGTGATGCATCCAAAGAGGCTGTATGGCTTAGAAAGTTCCTTAAGTATTTGGAAGTTGTTCCAAACGTCGACGAGCCCATGACCCTTTATTATGATAATAGTGGGGCTGTCGCTAACTCAAAGGAACCTAGAAGCCATAAGCACTCTAAGCATATTGAGAGGAAATACAATTTGATTCGAGAGATCGCGCAACGCGGAGACGTGGAGGTGAAGTAGATCTCTGGAAGATCCATTCACTAAGGCCCTAGCGAACCTGGTCTTCGACCAACATCGAGAGGGATTAGGAATAAAGGACTACTCACATCTTCTTTGAGTCAAGTGGGAGTTTGTTGTCAATGGTGCCCACAAGAAGTGTAGTAGTGTCTATTTATGTACATTTGATGTCATATAGTCTTACGAAGACTCTTGCTTGTAATTGCCTATACATTCATTAATAAAGTTGAAACGTTCATTCATTCTTTCTTTGTTTGAAGCTTTATGATAAAACCTTAGTCTTTTAGTCCATAAACAAACTTAACAACTTACGAAGAGACAAATGTAGATTTGCATGAACAAACTCTTCGTAGTTTGCTTAAAACGATATATTCGCAATCTTAGGGTCAAAGGACTATTGACCTCAGTATGATTGTTAGAAGAATCTATGATGTCTGGTTATGAGGCATTGAGAGTTGGGGACTCTATAGTTCTTCTAGGTATCTTCCGAAGGTACTGAATTGACCAGTGCACTTCTAGAGACAATATAAGAACAAACCATTTAACCTCTTATGTCTCGAAGTCACTATGTATGAATTGCATCATGCTTACCTTAATCCTGAAATGAGACATGCCATTTCACACCTTAGTATTCTCATTTGAGAAAGTCAGAGTTCGGACTCACTATGTCATTCCGAACAAGGCCTATTGGTGAAATACTAAGTTGTGAGTATGTCATGAGTAACTTTGTGAAGTTCTCATAGATATGGAATTCATGTACAAGATTGCTGAAATGCAATGTATGTCACCTCATGCTTTGTTCCTTGGAGTGTGAATAAATGAACTGGCCAGTGTCCAAATTGAGTCCTGACTCTTTTGGATGAAACAATGTGACTTGTTAGCTCCTCGTCAATACATTGTTTCTAACTTATTCACAAGCGACAAAGGAGTTGAGGAAATAACAGCTAGAAGGGTAAAATGGTAATTTAGTAAATCCCGACTAGCTGATGACATTCATGAAGGGTAGCATAGATAATATTCAGTGGATCCGCTCATTATAATTAGGTCGAATTCTTGAGTAGAAAACAAATTCATTTGAACCGAGATATTTTCAGTGTCAGCTCTTTAGTGGAGTCAGCTGGCATTAAGCTAAACTTGGAAAAGGTTTGTGAACTTTTGAGTCCAAGTGTTTAGCTAAAGCTTTGTTCATTTGGGTCCATGAGGTCACTGTCACGAATCACATCGATAGGAATAGTTAAACTGGAAGCTAAGTCAAAACAAGAACGAAAATAGTCAAAAGGGTATTTTTGTCTTTTGAGACAAAGGATGAAATGAATGTCAATAAATTTTTTGACAAGTTCATTTGATGACTTAATGTCACTCGGCCATAATATGATTAATTGGGCCTTGTGGATTAATTTCATTTCATAAGAATTTTATTGAAAATTCTTAATGGGCCTTTTTCATGTTGTCATGAACAAAATGGAAAAGCTTCTAGAAGCCCCTTCTAGAAGGTGATAGGCGCCCATAATACCCATAGGAAGAGAGAATATTTTGTGCATAAATGTATCAAGATACTTGCCAAAAGAAAAAGAGGAAACAAATTTCCCCTAAGAGGAAACATGGTGGGCGCCCAAATGTGGTCAAGAGAGAAGCAAACAAAAGAGGAAACAAATCCAAGGACTTACTTGTTTTGTCTTGGACGTGCACCTCTTTGAAGGAAAAGGGAAATTGGCTCATGAATATGTGATATTCTATAGAAGAGGAAACTACCTTATTGAAGGTGAGACCTCTCCTATAAATAGGAGCCTCATTCCACACTTTTCATTCATGCAAAGTTTTAGAGATTGAGAGCCTCTCTCTCTAGACTTGGCCGCCCCTTCCTCTCTCTCTCTAGTTTATTTTCGATTATTTCTTGTCTTGGCACCTAGGTCCTCACTCGACCTAGTGTTTAGCTCTGCGACTTCGAGACTCGTTCTCAAGTCGTAGTGTTTAAAAGTGCCCACTCACTGATTCCTTCTTTTCGAGTGATTTAGTGATAGAAACTTTCGTGGTTGCTCGAGGTGCCGAGGAAAGAAAGAGAGACGTGCTGCGAGGGGAGACGAGCGTTGCAAACTTTCCACAAGCTTCTTCAAAGTTCAAGCTTCAAGAAAGGTTAGTAAACTTCTAGCTCATATTGGTTTTTAATTACATGTACTTGCACTTGTCTAGGTTAGTAAAAACTGAAACTTGTAAAAGAAAATTTTTAAAATTCCGCCGCTTACCGAAGCGTTAATTATTTTCTCAAACCCTAGATCGATTCCAACAAGAACAAACCATTTAACCTCTTATGTCTCGAAGTCATTACGTATGAATTGCATCATGCTTACCTTAATCCTAAAATGAGACATGCCATTTCACAGCTTACGTATTCTCATTTGAGAAAGTCAGAGTTCGGACTCACTATGTGATTCCGAACAGGACCTATTGGTGAAGTACTAAGTTGTGAAGATTGCATGAGTAACTTTGTGAAGTTATCGTAGATATGGAATTCATGTACAAGATTGCTGAAATGCAATGTATGTCACCTCATGCTTTGTTCCTTGGAGTGTGAATAAATGAACTGGCCAATGTCCAAATTGAGTCCTGACTCTTTTGGATGAAACAATGTGACTTGTTAGCTCCTCGTCAATACATTGTTTCTAACTCATTCACAAGCGACAAAGGAGTTGAGGAAATAACACCTAGAAGGGTAAAATGGTAATTTTGTAAATCCCGACTAGCTGATGATATTCATGAAGGGTAAACATTGATAATATTTAGTGGATCCGCTCATCATAATTTGGTTTAATTCTAGAGTAGAAAATAAATTCATTTGAACCGAGAGATTTTCTGTGTCAACTCTTTAGTGGAGTCAGTTGACATTAAGCTAAACTTGGAAAAGGTTTGTGAACTTTTGACTCCAAGTGTTTAGCTCAAGCTTTGTTCATTTGGATCCATGAGGTCACTATCACAAATTACATCGAGTAGGAATAGTTAAACTAGAAGCTAAGTCAAAACAAGAACGAGACAAGTTTTGTGAAAATTGTCAAAAGGTTATTTTTGTCCTTTTGGACATAGGATGAAATGGATGTCAATAAATTTTTTGACAAGGTAATTTGATGACTCAATATCACTCGGCCAAGTTAGTTTAATTGGGCCTTGTGGAATAATTTCATTTCATAAGAATTTTATTGAAAATTCTTAATGGGCCTTTTCATGTTGTCATGAACAAATGAAAAAGCTTCTTGAAGCCCTTTCTAGAAGGTCATGGGCGCCAAACATAAAGAGAGAAAGGGAAATTATTTTGTGCATAAATGTATCAAGATACTTGCCAAAAGAAAAAGAGGAAACAAATTTCCTAGGCATAGCAAGAGGAATTTCGGCCAAGCAAGTCAAAGGCAAGGCAAGGAAATAAAAGAGGAAACAAATCCAAGCCTCTAGAAGGCTGCCTTGGTCGTGTAACATAAGTGGGAAGGATGCAATATTTGTTCATGAAACTACCTTATTGAAGGTGAGACCTCTCCTATAAATAGGAGCCTCATTCTTCACATTTCATTCATCCCAAGTTTTAGAGATTTGAGAGCTTCTCTCTCTAGCTTGGCCGACTCCTCTCTCTCTCTCTCTAGTCAATTTCATTTTTGTTTTGGCACCTAGGTCCTCACTTGACCTAGCGTTTTTAGCTCTTTGACTTTAAGATTTGTTCTTAAGTCGTAGTGTTTAAAAAGTGCCCACTCACTAATTCATTTTCTCACGAGTGATTCTTGTGATAGAAACCATCGTGGTTGCTCGTGTTGCCGAGGAAAGAAGAGAGATGTACTGCGAGGGAGACGAACGTTATCAACCTTCCGAAGGCTCATCAACGTTCAAGCTTCTACAAAGGTTAGTAAATTATTTATGCTCATAATAGTTTTTATTTACATGTGCTTGCTCTTTGTCTAGGTTAGTAAAATCGTTTTACTTGTCATAATAAATTTTTTAAAATTCCGCCGCTTACCGAAGCGTTAAAGTTTTTTGTTGTCGCAGTTTTTCGGACAACGATTTAGGAGTCGTAGACGGTTAGACCCAAGGCCGGACCAAGTGGTCTCGTCTCGACTCGAGCGTGTCGGGCTTGGTATCCCAAGTCGTCCCTTAGCTGTGGGTGAAGCTCACCTTGTCTCGATACCTGAAAAGCAAGAAAGAGATTGTGAACTACAAAGGGGAAACAGGGGGGGTGCCCCTGTTTACCTCTCCGACGCTCAACATTAGTGTGATTGAGGTGGAGTATAGAGGTTTTAGGGGTGTTTAGAGGCCAAAGCTTGAGAGAAACGAGCGAGGTACGAGTTCGGCAGCGTTTCAGTGCTCAAGAATGGATTACCTGGGTCAAGGGAAGGACCCTTGTATTTATAGGCAGCCAAGGGGTGGTCTGAAGACCCCTTGGCCAAGTGAGCAAGGTTGGGCCGGCCTTGGAGGAGGGCCGGCCTTGGAGTGCCGGCCGTGGAGGGCCGGTCTTGGAGCGCCGGCCGAGGAGGGCCGGTCTTGGAGCGCCGGCCGAGGAGGGCCGGTCTTGGAGCGCCGGCCTTGGCCAGCGCCGGCCGTGGAGGGCCGGCCTTGGAGCGCCGGCCGTGGAGGGCCGGCCTTGGAGCATCGGCCTTGGCCAGCGCCGGTCTTGGAGCGCCGGCCGAGGAGGGCCGGTCTTGGAGCGCCGGCCTTGGCCAGCGCCGGCCGTGGAGGGCCGGCCTTGGAGCGCCGGCCGTGGAGGGCCGGCCTTGGAGCGCCGGCCTTAGCCAGCGCCGGTCTTGGAGCGCCGGCCGAGGAGGGCCGGTCTTGGAGCGCCGGCCGAGGAGGGCCGGTCTTAGAGCGCCGGCCTTGGCCAGCGCCGGCCGTGGAGGGCCGGCCTTGGAGCGCCGGCCGTGGAGGGCCGGCCTTGGAGCGCCGGCCGTGGAGGGCCGGCCTTGGGCCGGTCACACGCCGGGCGGCCGCCGGCCGGGAGCTGGCTGGATGGCACTTGGCCGGCCGGGAGCCGCTGTGCGGGCCTTGCACCGGTCGCGTGGATCTAAGCGATGCCTTAGTTCTCGTCGGTCCGAGACGGACCGACAACATTAGCCCCCCGAGTTTCCGGTCGAGCGTACATCGAGTGGAAACTCAAAATCTACGCCTTTATACGGATGCGGGATGAACGCTCTCGGGTTCGTGTCATGAGGAATGGCCTTTGTGTGTCGCGAGGGACGGCCTTTTGTTTCGGGTTGATCGTGCGCGTCTTACTTTTCTCGATTTGCCAACGAAGGCATAATCGATTTGCACGTCTTTTTTGTGTAGTGCGCGTCTTATTTTTCTCGATTTGCCAACGAAGGCATAATCGATTAGCATGTCTTTTTTGTGTAGTGCGCGTCTTATTTTTCTCGATTTGCCAACGAAGGCATAATCGATTAGCATGTCTTTTTTGTGTTGTGCGCGTCTTACTTTTCTCGATTTGCCAACGAAGGCATAATCGATTAGCACGTCTTTTTTGTATTGTGCGCGTCTTATGTTCTCGATTTGCCAACGAAGGCATAATCGATTAGCACGTCTTTTTTGTATTGTGCGCGTCTTATGTTCTCGATTTGCCAACGAAGGCATAATCGATTAGCACGTCTTTTTTGTATTGTGCGCGTCTTATGTTCTCGATTTGCCAACGAAGGCATAATCGATTAGCACGTCTTTTTTGTATTGTGCGCGTCTTATGTTCTCGATTTGCCAACGAAGGCATAATCGATTAGCACGTCTTTTTTGTATTGTGCGCGTCTTATGTTCTCGATTTGCCAACGAAGGCATAATCGATTAGCACGTCTTTTTTGTATTGTGCGCGTCTTATGTTCTCGATTTGCCAACGAAGGCATAATCGATTAGCACGTCTTTTTTGTATTGTGCGCGTCTTATGTTCTCGATTTGCCAACGAAGGCATAATCGATTAGCACGTCTTTTTTGTATTGTGCGCGTCTTATGTTCTCGATTTGCCAACGAAGGCATAATCGATTAGCACGTCTTTTTTGTATTGTGCGCGTCTTATGTTCTCGATTTCCCAATGAAGGCATAATCGATTAGCACGTCTTTTTTGTATTGTGCGCGTCTTATGTTCTCGATTTGCCAACGAAGGCATAATCGATTAGCACGTCTTTTTTGTATTGTGCGCGTCTTATGTTCTCGATTTGCCAACGAAGGCATAATCGATTAGCACGTCTTTTTTGTTTTTTGTTTTTTTTTTTTTTTTTTAGCATTGTTTCCCATTAGCCCCCCGAGTTTCTCGTGTGCTCGTAGATGAGACTAGAAATTTTAATGCAGCAAGATAAAGACTTCGAGGTGAAATGTGATGCAATTATCATGCACAAATAGTCAAAAATTACATCCCTGGGCCATTGGCCTTATTGAAATTCGAGATTGTCTTAAAACTGGAAATAAAATGACATAATGAAAAGAGGGGACGGGCTTAGCCCACGACATGCAGCTGTGAGCTCTCCGGTTGTTCAATCGCTGCCTGGTTCATGTCAGTCACCGTCGCCGGACCCTTCCTTCCCCGCCGTGGACGGCCTTCATGCACCGTGGCCGCCCCGACCGTTCTTAGGACATACTCTTTTAATTTCCCGACTTGAATCAGGGCCTCGATCTGACGCCTAAGATGATAGCACTCGGACGTTAGATGCCCGTGATCCTGGTGGTACTCACAGAACTTGTTCCGATCCCTCTTCGCGGGATCCTTCGCTAGAGGAGCCCGACTTCCTAGCTTGTCGCGGTGCAGAGCTAGGATCCGCTCTTGCGGAGTGTTCAGCGGGGTGTACGTTGATAACGCTTGGAAGTTATCAACGTGCGATGATCTTGGACCGGAGAGGGGGCGACCGTTAGGGGCCCGGCCTCCCTTGCTCCTCTTGCTTTGAGGGTCGGGGCGATCTTCGTCTCGTTCTTCGCGGCGGCGACCACCTTGTCCTCCTGACTTCCGGCCATCGCGGCCATCGAGATAGTCCTCGATTCCCATATGTGTGCGGGCTCTCGCCATCAGCTCCGCCATGTCTCGCGGGACTTGCCCGACAATGGACTTGAGGAAGTCGCTCGTGCGAACTCCCTCGGTAATCGCCGTGATGGCGTCCCTGTCGTCGAAGCCCTCGACTTTGTGAGACTCCTCGGTGAAGCGGGCGAGGTATTGTCTCAACGTCTCATCTCTCCCCTGTCGAATGGAGAGGAGGTGGGTCTTCGATTTCTTTTGTGCCACAAGCGTGGCAAAGCGAGCAAGGAAAGCCTCTCGCAAGGCCCGGAAGGACGGGATGCTTCCAGGCCTCAAACTTTGGAACCACTCAAAGCCCGACCCTGTGAGGGTCAGGCTGAAGGCTTGGCAGAGGGTGGCGTCCGTCTGCCCTTGCATCGTCATCCACGTCTCATAGTGTTGGACGTGGAAGTGGGGGTCCGTACGTCCATCATAGGGGGGAATGGACGGTAACTTAAAGTTTCCCACGCATGGCTGCGCGAGGACTTGTGCGGCGAAGGGAGAGTATGATTCCTCGATCCCTCCATACGACCTTTGCCTCCCTGATTCCCTCATCTCGATGATTTGGTTTTGGAGGCTCTGGATCATTGTGACCATATCAAGCCCGTTGGCAGGGCCAATCGTCGGGGCCACGGGGGTCACTGGTTGGCGTTCATTGGACGCTTGGTCCACGACATTGGCCTGAGGCCGGCCAAGAGTTGCGGCGGGGAGCGCGTCCCTTCGAGAATTTAGTCTTTGGCGGAGATCCTCCCCTCGGGAGTTTCTCTGCGCCGTCAAGCGCTCTCTAAGGTCCACGCTTGGTGCGTGACGAGGCGAGGTCGCCCTTGGCCGGGTCGTCCGGCGAGTGCTTCGGCTATCGGCTCCATCGTCGACCAGAGTCGCTCTCTCCTCGGCGAGGGGCCGTGTCCGGCCACCTCTTGAAACCGAGGGGGCGAGTCCCCGGGACTGTGACCTTGCCTGTTGTCACGCCGGGCACAAAGGATCGGCCAACGCACCGTTGGCCCTCTCGGATCGCGTTTGAGCGAGGCTAGGGGTGGCCTCGTCGGTCCTTGACTCCTCCACGTACTCGGGGTCGGAGTAATCTTGAGCAGATCGATCCTCGACGTCATAGCCGAGGAGACCGGCGATGAGGGAGCTGTCAACGCCGGGACGGTCAAGGAGCTCCGCGAGCCGCCGGGCCGTGTCCTCTCGGAGCTCGGCCTCGGGGTCGTTCACCGGGTCTTGGGGCTGGCTCTCGCTATCGCGAGGTTGCCCTTCAAGACTGTGCGCGAGGTTTCGGAGACCGTACCTCGAGCTCGTCGCTCGGGTACCCGTGGAGGTAGTGGGAATGTGACTCATCTCTCGAGAGTCGTGAGAACAAAGGGAGAAAACTGGTAGAGGGAATGCGTCGTCAAGGTCGAGAGATGCCCTCCTTCTAGCGCCAAAATGTTGTCGCAGTTTTTCGGACAACGATTTAGGAGTCGTAGACGGTTAGACCCAAGGCCGGACCAAGTGGTCTCGTCTCGACTCGAGCGTGTCGGGCTTGGTATCCCAAGCCGTCCCTTAGCTGTGGGTGAAGCTCACCTTGTCTCGATACCTGAAAAGCAAGAAAGAGATTGTGAACTACAAAGGGGAAATAGGGGGGGTGCCCCTGTTTACCTCTCCGACGCTCAACATTAGTGTGATTGAGGTGGAGTATAGAGGTTTTAGGGGTGTTTAGAGGCCAAAGCTTGAGAGAAACGAGCGAGCTACGAGTTCGGCAGCGTTTCAGTGCTCAAGAATGGATTACCTGGGTCAAGGGAAGGACCCTTGTATTTATAGGCAGCCAAGGGGTGGTATGAAGACCCCTTGGCCGAGTGAGCAAGGTTGGGCCGGCCTTGGAGGAGGGCCGGCCTTGGAGTGCCGGCCGTGGAGGGCCGGTCTTGGAGCGCCGGCCAAGGAGGGCCGGTCTTGGAGCGCCGGCCGAGGAGGGCCGGTCTTGGAGCGCCGGCCTTGGCCAGCGCCGGCCGTGGAGGGCCGGCCTTGGAGCGCCGGCCGTGGAGGGCCGGCCTTGGAGCATCGGCCTTGGCCAGCGCCGGTCTTGGAGCGCCGGCCGAGGAGGGCCGGTCTTGGAGCGCCGGCCTTGGCCAGCGCCGGCCGTGGAGGGCCGGCCTTGGAGCGCCGGCCGTGGAGGGCCGGCCTTGGAGCGCCGGCCTTAGCCAGCGCCGGTCTTGGAGCGCCGGCCGAGGAGGGCCGGTCTTGGAGCGCCGGCCGAGGAGGGCCGGTCTTGGAGCGCCGGCCTTGGCCAGCGCCGGCCGTGGAGGGCCGGCCTTGGAGCGCCGGCCGTGGAGGGCCGGCCTTGGCCAGCGCCGGCCTTGGGCCGGTCACACGCCGGGCGGCCGCCGGCCGGGAGCTGGCTGGATGGCACTTGGCCGGCCGGGAGCCGCTGTGCGGGCCTTGCACCGGTCGCGTGGATCTAAGCGATGCCTTAGTTCTCGTCGGTCCGAGACGGACCGACAACATTTTTCTTAAACCCTAGATCAAGTCCAACAATGGCTAATTTAGAAAATCTTTCTACGAACTTCCTGTAATAGCCAGCAAGACCTAAGAAGCTTCTTACTTCAGTTACCATTTTCGGCTGAGTCCACTGCTTCACAGCTTCCTCTTTGGCCGGATCTACCATGATTCCTGCACTACTGACTACATGGCCGAGGAAAACAACATGTTCCAGGGTTTTCGTAGTCTTGTCTGAGCCAAATCTAAATGTTGCACGTGTTCTTCCTCGGTTTTCGAGTAAATCAGGATGTCGTCAATAAACACGATGACGAACTTGTCCAGGAAATCCTCGAATACTCAATTCATGAAGTTCATGAACATAGTCGGTGCATTAGTCAATCCAAACAACATCACTAGAAACTCGAAATGACCATGACGAGTACAAAAAACAGTTTTCGAGATGTCTTCATTTCGAACTTTTAGCTGATGGTACCCATAACGCAAGTCGATCTTAGAGAATACATTTGTTCCAGCGAGCTCATCGAAGAGGTCATCAATGCACGGCAACATATATTTGTTCTTGATTGTCACTTTGTTCAGACCACGGTAATCAATACAGAGCCGTAGTGAACCGTTTGCCTTCATGACGAAAAAGACTGGCATTCCCCAGGGTGAATGGCTCGGTCGAATGATCCATTTATCAAGCAAATCCTAAAGCTGTGTCTTGAGTTCTTTCAATTCTACTGGAACCATACGGTATGGGGTTTTAGATATTGGCACTGTGCCTGGGATGAGTTCAATATTGAACTCCACCTCGCAATCCGGAGGTAGGCCGGGAAGATCTTCGGGAAAAAACGTCAAGAAAACCTCTAACGATTGGAATGTGTTGCGGCTGTGACTTAACAAGTCTTTGTGACGTCTACCACACTTTCAAAATATCCCATGCATCGTTAATGCAGCATCTTCACAACCTTTAGCGCCGATATAACTGGGAAACTTGATTTCCGTGAGGAATCTCGATACTGGAACGGTTCAAGTCCAGGGTTTTTCTCAACGAAATCGACTTTCTCCGATAATCGATAAGTGCATGGTAGTTACTTAACCAATCCATCACAGGAATCATATCATAATCCACCATCTCCGGTTCGATCAAGTTTTCTTTCAGTGTCAGATGTTGGACCTAAATCGGCACATTCTCATACCAGTACATCGACTGATATTTAACTCCGACCTAACCATCACAAACGGATACGAGAACTTCTTCATGCGACGACGGTGGACGATCTAGCTTGAACTTCCTCTTCAAGGATAGAGAAGACCAGTGCATTGGCCTTCAGCTGTTCTTTTGATGCTGAAGTCTTCTCAACAGGACTTCGGCATACTTTCGACAAGTGACCCTCTTTACCACAACGGTAACACACAATGTGTGAGTGTTGTCGCTTGTTTTCGGACAACGATTTAGGAGCCCCGAACGGTTCGACCCGAGGCCGGACCAACTGGTCGCGTTCGGGCTCGAGCGTGTTGGACTCGGTATCCCGAGCCTTCCCTTAGCTATGAATGTCCCTTGAGTTCGTCCAAGCACCTGAAGGGGAAGAAAGAACACGTGAACTACAAAGGGAAAACAGAGGGGGTGCCTCTGTTTACCTCTCCGACGCTCAACATTAGTGGGATTGAGGGGGAGAATAGAGGGTTTAGGTGTTTAAGGGCCGAGACTTGAGAGAAACGAGCGAGAGGTGAGTTCGGCAGCGTTTCAATACTCAAGAAAGAATTACCTTTTGAAGAGGGTCGGCCTCTTGTATTTATAGGCGACCAAGGGGTCATTGGTGGGACCCTTGGCCGAGGATAGCATAGGTTTGGCCATTGGCCGAGGATAGCATAGGCTCGGCCGAGGATAGCATAGGATGGCCGAGGATAGCGTAGGTTCGGCCATTGGCCGAGGATAACATAGGCTCGGCCATTGGCCGAGGATAGAATAGGCTCGACCGAGGATAGCATAGGATGGCCGAGGATAGCCAAGCTCGTGAGGCCGACGTCGAGCTCGTGAGGCCGAGGTCGAGCTCGTGAGGCCGAGGTCGAGCTCGTGAGGCCGAGGTCGAGCTCGTGAGGCCAAAGTCGAGCTCATGAGGCCGAAGTCGAGTTCGTGAGGCCGAGGTCGAGCTTATGAGGCCGGAGGTCGGCCATGGAGCTGGAGGCCGAGCTCATGAGGCCGGAGGTCGGCCATGGAGCTGGAGGCCGAACTCATGAGGCCAGAGATCGGCCATGGAGCTGGAGGCCGAGCTCATCAGGCCGGAGGTCAGCCATAGAGTTGGAGGCCGAGCTCATGAGGCCGGAGGTCGGCCATGCGTCGGGGGAGTCCCGGGGTGGTTGCTATCGCGGCCGTCGCTGCTCTACCGGGCCGAGGGGGACCGGTAACATTAGCCCTCTGAGTTTTCGGTCGAGTGGAAACTCAAAACCTACGGCTTCATGCGGATGCGGGATAAACGCTCTCGGGTTTTCAAGCACGCCGTAGAAGGGCTTTCAACGCATCACGGGGGACGGCCTCTGTGCGTCTTATTTTCTCGACTTACCAGCGAAGGCGTAATCGATTTGCGCGACTCGGGCTTTGGGGGCCCCGGTGCCACGTTCGTGTGATCGGGCTTCCGGCGGACGCTGGATAGACCAGATACGTCCGGCGGACGCAAGCCTTTGAAACCCATTTGTGACTCGCTGCCTCTCGGCTCACGAGCTGGGCGGTGAGCGCGGTGCCATATTTGTGTGGCCGGGTCTCCCGTGGACGCTGGCTAGACCAGATACGTCCGGCGGAAGCAAGCCTTTGAAACCCATTTGTAACTCGCTGCCTTTCGGCTCACGAGCTGGGCGGCGAGCGCGGTGCCACATTTGCGTTGCCAGGTTTCCCGTGGACGCTGGCTAGACGAAATACGTCCGGCGGACGCAAGCCTTTGAAACCCATTTGTGACTCGCTGCCTTTCGGCTCACCAGCTGGGCGGCGAGAGCGGTGCCACATTTGTGTGGCCAGGTTTCCCGTGGACGCAGGCTAGACCAGATACGTCCAGTGGACGCAAGCCCTTGAAACCCATTTGTAACTCGCTGCCTTTCGGCTCATGAGCTGGGCGGCGAGCGCGGTGCCACATTTGTGTGGTTTGGTTTCCCGTGGACGCTGGCTAGACCAGATACGTCCGGCGGACGCAAGCCTTTGAAACCCATTTGTAACTCGCTGCCTTTCGGCTCACGAGCTGGGCGGCGATCGCGGTGCCATATTTGTGTGGCCATACCGTCTCATGAACCTGGCACCATTGGGCGCGTGCGTCACGTGACAGGCAAGGTTAGGTGCAGACTTGATCCCCCGGCGAGTGTAGCACCTTAGTGCGCTGGTCGCATTTCCGGGTTGGGTCTCTTGGGTCGAGCCTTGTGCCTTTGTGAGTGCGGCGCCCTGGTGCGCGTTTCACGTTTGGGTACTCAGGTGGCCCATTCTTACTCGGTACTCGACTCGATGAGTGAACTCGACCCGAGGAGATATGTAGAGTCGACACGAGCAGTAGCCAGTCGACCCGCGGATTCGATACTTGACTCGAGGATTGGACTCAACTCGAGGCAACATGTAGACTCGGCACGGGGAGTAGCTTGTCGACTCATGGACTCGGTACTCGACTTCGAGGAGTGAAGTCAACTCGAGGAGAAACGTAGAGTCGGCACGAGGAGTAGCTTGTCGACTCGTGGACTCGGTACTCGACTCGAGGAGTGAACTCAACTCGAGGAGAAACGTAGAGTCGGCACGAGGAGTAGCTTGTCGACTTGTGGACTTGGTACTCGACTCGAGGAGTGAACTCAACTCGAGGAGTTATGTGAAGAGTCGGCACGAGGAGTATCAATCGACTCGTGGACTCAACTCGACTCGAGGAATGAACTCATCTCGAGGAGAAATGTAGAGTCGGCACGAGGAGTAGCTTGTCGACTCGTGGACTTGGTACTCGACTCGAGGAGTGAACTCAACTCGAGGAGAAACGTAGAGTCGGCACGAGGAGTAGCCTGTCGACTCGTGGACTCGGTACTCGACTAGAGGAGCGAACTCAACTCGAGGAGAAACGTAGAGTCGGTACGAGGAGTAGCTTGTCGACTCGTGGACTCGGTACTCGACTCGAGGAGCGAACTCAACTCGAGGAGAAACGTAGAGTCTGCACGAGGAGTAGCTTGTCGACTTGTGGACTTGGTACTCGACTCGAGGAGTGAACTCAACTCAAGGAGAAATGTAGAGTCGGCACGAGGAGTAGCTTGTCGACTCCTGGACTTGGTACTCGACTCGAGGAGTGAACTCAACTCGAGGAGAAACGTAGAGTCGGCACGAGGAGTAGCTTGTCGACTCGTGGACTTGGTACTCGACTCGAGGAGTGAACTCAATCGAGGAGAAACGTAGAGTCGGCACCAGGAGTAGCTTGTCGACTCGTGGACTCGGTACTCGACTCGAGGAGTGAACTCAACTCGAGGAGAAACGTAGATTCGGAACGAGGAGTAGCTTATCGACCCGTGGACTCGGTACTCGACTCGAGGAGCGAATTCAACTCGAGGAGAAACGTAGATTAGACATGAGGAGTAGCTTGTCGACTCGTGGACTCGGTACTCGACTTGAGGAGTGAACTCAACTCGTGGAGAAACGTAGAGTCGGCACGAGGAGTAGCTTGTCGACTCATGGACTGGGTACTCGACTCGAGGAGTGAACTCAACTCCAGGAGAAATGTAGAGTCGGCACGAGGAGTAGCTTGTTGACTCGTGGACTCGGTACTCGACCTGAGGAGTGAACTCAACTCTAGGAGAAATGTAGAGTCGGCACGAGGACTAGCTTGTCGACTCGTGGACTCGGTACTCGACTCAAGGAGTGAACTCAACTCGAGGAGTTATGTGAAGAGTCGGCACGAGGAGTATCAATCGACTCGTGGACTCGAACTCGACTCGAGGAATGAACTCATCTCGAGGAGAAATGTAGAGTCGGCACGAGGAGTAGCTTGTCGACTCGTGGACTTGGTACTCGACTCGAGGAGTGAACTCAACTTGAGGAGAAACGTAGAGTCGGCACGAGGAGTAGCTTGTCGACTCGTGGACTTGGTACTCGACTCGAGGAGTGAACTCAACTCAAGGAGTTATGTGAAGAGTCGGCACGAGGAGTATCAATCGACTCGTGGACTCGAACTCGACTCGAGGAATGAACTCATCTCGAGGAGAAATGTAGAGTCGGCACGAGGAGTAGCTTGTCGACTTGTGGACTTGGTACTGGACTCGAGGAGTGAACTCAACTCGAGGAGAAACGTAGAGTCTGTACGAGGAGTAGATTGTCGACTCGTGGACTTGGTAATCGACTCGAGGAGTTATGTGAAGAGTCGGCACGAGGAGTATCAATCGACTCGTGGACTCGAATTCGACTCTCGGAATGAACTCATCTCGAGGAGTTATGTGAAGATTGTCTCTCCTTGGGACCTCCGGCCTGACCATCGGCCCCTTGGGACTTTTTTTTTATTATTATTTTTTATTTTTGAGTTGCTTCTGTTTGAGCATTGATCCCCATTAGCCTCCCGAGTTTCTTGCGTTTGTGAGACGAAGGCCAAGAAACTCTCGTGTTGGGGCATTGATCCCCATTAGCCCCCCGAGTTTCTTGCGTTTGTGAGATGAAGGCCAAGAAACTCTCGTGTTGGAGGTATAAAACAGTGTGTTAGAATAATTCTTTATTGCAATAAGGGGGTCGTCACAGGTAGTCATGGCACTTGGCCGTTTTTGAGAAAGAAAATTACATTTTATAAATGAAAGCGATCACGAGGTCGATCGAGTTCGGTCGTGAGTTTGAGGGTTGAGGCTGCGACAATCATGGCTTGCTAGTAGATGCGACGAATTCCTTGAAGTCCCCACTTCGAAGTAGGGAATCAATTCGCTTCCTAAGCTGGTAGCATTCTGTTGTCGCGTGCTCGTGGTCATGGTAATATTCTCATTGCTTGCTCTCGTCCCTCGTCGCGGGGTCCGTCTTTAACGGGGCCAGAGATCCTAGCTTCTCCCTGTGTAAGCTCAAGATCCGGTCGGGCGCCATGTTGAGTGGGACGAAGGATTGCTTCGGGGCTAGAGACAGATGGTCATTGTTGTCGCACGAAAATGAACAACTATTTAAAACCTCGGGCGGTTCGATCCAAGGCCGGACCAAGTGATCGCACCCGGGCCAAGAGTGTGAACTCGATAGTCTCGAGCTAGGGTTCTCTCCGATCAACCCGCCTCTCGGGAGAGGTAGGGGGTGAGGAGGAGGAGTGACCGTGCCTTGGTTGTCGGCTGCCTACGTACCCGTGCGTGGGATCAGGTCAGAACGTAGTTCACGCGTGTGGGACGCAGTATGAGGCGTGGAGCCTTGGCGAAGAGGCGTGCTCGACGAAGGAAACGGGGCGCGAGGAGTCCTCGGCAGCGTCTCAGAACTTCGGAGATCGCGTACGCGTCTGGCGTGTTAGACGCGCAAGGGTAGCTCTAGTTGAGAACCCTAGGGGCGTGCTTGAGCACCGGAGAACGTTCGGTCAAAGGGAGCGACGTCCGGGAAGTTCCCGTGAGTGCTTCGGGACTTTTGAGAACGAGGGAGAGAGAAGAGAACCTGCTTCAGGCCAAATGTGGCATCCAGAGAAGCAGAGAAATCGAGCGTGTCGATAAGAGATGAAGAGAATTATTGGATATTTTGGGATGATCTTTCCCCTCAATGAGAGAGGGTATTTATAGGTGTTTGGGAGCCTTAGAAGGTCCCATTTTCGTCCATGTGGGACTAGGATCGCGCATGCCATCAAGTGGAGGCGCACGGCGCGCGCGGCGCACAAAGAGCGGCGCACAACGCGCGGCGCGCGGCGCGCGGCGCAAGGGGCGCGGCGCGCGTGTCACCGGGCGCGGCGCGAGGGTCACCAGGCGCGGCGCAGGTCGCGCGGCGCATGGAGCGCGCGGCGCGCGCCGTCTGCTGCACGGCCAGCCGGCGTAGCGCGCTGTGTGCGTGATGGACGGCTCGTCTTGGCCGGGTTCTTGCGGGCCTTCGAATGTCATTCCTCTCACGTGAAATATGAAGCTTTCCACTTGACGAGAGTGACTCGATTCGAGGAGCAAGGCTCAGCTCGACGAGAGCGACTAGCGACTTGACTCGAGGAGTGACTCGAGAATGTCTTGAGGCTCGACTCGAGGAACAATTAAGGGCTCGACTCTAGGGGCAAAGCTCGACTCGAGGAGATTGACTCAAGGCTCGACTCGAGGAGCGAAGCTCGACTCGAGGAGTCAGGAGTTTGGGCGAGGGCTTGAAGATTTGCCGCTCTTCAGGACCTCCGGCCTGACCATCGGCCCTTTGAGCGACGTGCCTTCTTGGCGTCTCGGGTTTTCCGAAAACGACCGACAACATTAGCCCCCCAAGTTCGTCGTTCGGGAGGCGTCCCAGCGATGAACTTTTTGTTCTTCTAGTTGGGTGTTTGAGGAGAATGTTTCCCGTGCCTTGTGGCCCCGAGGAAATTTTTTTTCCTCTTCTCTTTTCTTTTTCCCTTTTTTTTTTTTTTTTTCAGGGGGCCGCGCGGCGCGCGGTCTGTGTTGCATGACCCGCGCGGCGCGCGCGGCGCGCTCCGTGCGCGGGGCTGAATCGCTTCGCGCGGGAGAACTCCGACTTTTTGGAGTTTCTACTCCGAATTTGACCCTTGTGGGAGTAGGATTTTGACTCCTACCCCCCTAGAAGTCTATAAATAGACCCCCCCCCCCCCTTCCCTTTATTCCTCACTTTATTTCTTCTCTTTTCTCTACGCTTGTTTTCTTTTTTACGCTTGCATTATGAGTGTCCCTCCCCTTTTCTCAGTTGAGAGTCCCGAGATTGATTTCTCTCTCTTGTTTCAGGGTTCTGAACACGCAGAGGATGATCTCTTCGCGGGTTTGAGGGAAGTTCCTCTGCACGTGGAAGAAAATCCAAGCGGAGTAGAGCAGTGGTTGGAGGAAGGCGAGCTGGGTGCGACTGTGCCCGCTGCTCAGCCTCTCGAAGAGTGCGCGTCAACTAGGCGCGGTACAGGTGGGGAGTTTGATCGTCCCGCGTCCGGGGAGCCCGCCCCTCGCCTCATGATCAACTTGGTTGGCGGGGGGGTCCGCGGCAAAGTCCGCCTCGACGTGCCGCATCCTGACTTGGGCTTTCAAGGCGTGCCGGGAGATGTTACGGATGCGGATGCGGTGACTCCGCTAGAGTCGGTTCTCGACGAGATAGATTGCGTGGACGACTTTGGTCCCGAGTCTGAAGATCCCGGAGGTGAGTCAGAGGCATGTCCGGGGGCCGAAGGCCTCGCGTCGGAGTGTCCCGAGGTGCCGCCGGCGGCTGCCGTGGCTGTGTCGGAGGGCAGGAGCCCTTCCGTGGAGTCAGGGGGCCCTCAGCCCTGGACCCCTGACGCAGAGGCGTTGGTATCGGCGAGGTCGCTCGCTAGGACGGAGTGGTATCCCGAGGAGGGCCTTGCTGCTCCCGAGGACTTCGATTGTTCGGGGGTCGATGCTTCGAGCACGCTCACCTACCGGACATTCGTCGGTCTCCGGGAGGCTTTTTCCATTCCGTCGTCTGTGGCGCTTCTCCGTCCCTTAAAAGACGATCGTCCTTTCCGGCCTCGTCGTGGTTTTGCCGCAGTTTCAGTTGCGAGTCTTAACTGCGGGCTGCGGCTGCCGTTTCAACCCATCGTTCAGCAGCTTCTCGCCCGTCTGGGGGTGCACGCATGTCAGATGAGCCCGGCATTCTACCGCATAGTGGCGATGTGCCATATGGAGTGGCATTGCCAGACCGAGCTGGTGATGACCGTGAGTGATTTTCGCAATCTCATCGCGGTCTTCCCTGCGCCCGGGTAACCCAGTTTCTTTGTGGCCCGCGATCGACGGAATACTAAGCTGATCATCGATTCAGAGAAGTACAATCGACGACCGTGGGTGTGGGTCTCGGCTGAGGCTTTTGGTGACGCGCCGCTCCGGTTCGGCCCCTTGTCCGAGTTTCCCGCTAACGAGGGGGCCGACGATCTCGACTTTGTGAAGGAGATCCGGGGAATGTCGGAGGCTCGGAAAGCCGTTGAACGATTTCTTTCTCCTGAGCTGATGGCTTCCACTGGGTGGTTCCCGCCGTTTCCTCAGCGGACCGAGGGTGCCCCGAGTGCCGCATCATCTCTCTCGAGCGGCGATCCTCAAGGTATGTTGACGTTTCGTACTTCTTGCTTTTGTTTTTAGCTTAGGGTTTTGACTTTGTCGCTTTTGCAGTCTCCTCGGCTAGAGCGAGGGCTCGGGCTCGTTTAGCGAAGGCTTCTCGAGACCCGAAGTCGTTGGCGGCGGTTCGTCGTCGGATTGCTGCGCGGGATGGACGGGAGAGGCTCGATACCGATCATCGGGCGGAGAACGGTCCTCGCGCTTCTTTGAAGCGACCTTCCTCCTCGGCTTTGCCAGACACGTCTTCGGACTCTAAGCGCGTGAACTCGATGGTCGACGTGGAGGCCGCGGAGGCTAGGGGGGAATGTTCCCTGGGCCTCGCTCAATCTTCGATGAAGATGTGGAAGAGCGTTGTGGCCAGCAGTGACGTAGAGTTCTTTCGTCACGGCGTTACCGATGCACAGAGAGTGAGTTTCCCTTGCCTCGTTTGCGATGAATCTGTCTTTTGCTAAACCGTCTTTTTGCCTTCTCAGGTGCTTGCTCGAGCGACCCGGGGCGAGAAGATCCTTCACGACCTCATTAGGCGGATGAGTCGCGCCCAGGAGGAGCTTGCTCAAGCGAAGTCTCAGCTGGCCCACGCCGAGCGAGGTTCTCACTCAAAGGCGGAGTTTGCGAGTCTCCGCGAGCAGCTTCAGGAGGCTCGCGTGGAATTGGGAGTTACCCACGGCAAGTGCGACCGTGCTCAGGCGGCGGTGGCGAAGATGGCTGAGGAGCTAACGACGGAACGTCAAGCCCTTGAAGTGGCGACTTGGTCGACGGAGGTCTTCCGGAGCGAAGCGCGGGACCTTCGACGTCAGTTGGAATCGCGCACAGAAGAAGTTGGCATTCTTCAGGGCCAGCTTACATCGAGTGAGGCTGCCCGTGTTCGTGCGGAGCGTAAGCGCGACTCCTTGGCGGAGGAGGTGGTTCGGGTCACCGAGGAGAAAGCCGCGGCGGAGCAGCTTGCGTCCGACCTTCAGGATGACTTTGATGTCGGAGTCGAGGAGGCAAGGCACGCAGCGGCAGTGGAGTGTCGGGACGCCACAGCTGCCGAGAATGTTTCTCGAGGGGTCACCTTCGACTTCTTCGATTCGCTTTTCCCACCACTCGACGGGGCCGACCCTGTGGGCGACGATCCCGCCGAGTGACCGTTTTCTTTCTTTATTTTTCCTGCGCAAATGTTTTAGCGCGTGCTTTTTAGGTTTTTCCGTTCAGCGCACTTGTCTTAGCGCTTGCTTACTAGGATATTTCCCTTTAGCGCACTTGTCTTAGCGCATGCTTTCTCGGTTTTGAGGCAGTTGCCCCTTTCTTTTATGAGGAGTTATTCATTTATTTTTATGAATGTTTTCGCACATTTATCTTCTATGGCATGCATGGACGGTCACTTGTTTGTGTCAATGATTTTGTCCATCCTTTTATCTCGGCAGGATACTTTTTCAAACACGCCAGTCACTTGGATGGTTTGCGTTCTTAAGTATTTTCAACTGCGAGTCAGCCATGCTACGTAGGTGTCTTACGTGTGCCGGATTGTGCCACGTGGGCGTCTCAGATCGCGCCATGTAGGCATCTTGGGTTGCGCCATGTAAGCGACTTACGTGCGCCATGTAGGCGTCTTAGGTTGCGCCATGTAGGCGTCTTACGGGCTGCGCCTTTACGCGACTTATGTGCGCCATGTAGGCGTCTTAGGTTGCGTCATGTAGGCGTCTTACGGGCTGCGCCTTTACGCGACTTACGTGCGCCATGTAGGCGTCTTAGGTTGCGCCATGTAGGCGTCTTACGGGCTGCGCCTTTACGCGACTTACGTGCGCCATGTAGGCGTCTTAGGTTGCGCCATGTAGGCGTCTTACGGGTTGCGCCTTTACGCGTCTTACGTGCGCCATGTAGGCGTCTTAGGTTGCGCCATGTAGGCGTCTTACGGGCTGCGCCTTTACGCGTCTTACGTGCGCCATGTAGGCGTCTTAGGTTGCGCCATGTAGGCGTCTTACGGGTTGCGCCTTTACGCGACTTACGATTTTTTTTTTTTTGGTGGAGCGTGTTCTTTTGAGAGTTTCCTTACCATAGCTAGCCCCCCCCCCCCCCCCCCCCCCAGTTTTTTGGGTTATAAGTTAATTGTTGATAACCAGAAAACTTGCATAAAACAAAATTGAAACGGAAAACTTGAGTTTTATTACTTTTTGCGAAAAACTTGTGAGAAAATTTAAATCCTAAAACATTGGCTCGTAGGCCTTATTGAAAATGGGAAATAAAAGCGATAAAAGCGGGGGACGCTAGCTACTGATAGTACTGCCTCAAGTGCTCCGCGTTCCACGGGTGGCGAATCGGAGTTCCGTCCGTGTGCTCGATGTAGTATGTCCCGTCGTGAATGACTTTGCGGACTCTGTAAGGGCCTTCCCAGTTCGGGCCTAGGACGCCTGCGCCTTGGACTTGTGTGTTTTGGAATACTCGTCTGAGGACGAGGCTTCCGACGGCAAAGGTTCGCCTTTTGATTTTGGAGTTGTAGTATCTTTCGACCTTGCGCTTCTGTGCGGCGAGGCGTCTGTATGCTTCCGCCCTCTTTTCGTCGATCAGGTCCAACTCAAGGCGCATGGCCTCGTTGTTGTCCGCTTCGTCGAACGTGTCGACTCGGAACGTGGGTATCTCGGTTTCAATTGGAACCACGGCCTCGACCCCATATGCAAGGGAGAATGGCGTCTCGCCGGTGGCATTTCGCGCGGTTGTCCTATACGCCCATAGGACGAATGGTAATTCATCGGCCCAGGCGCCTTTCTTGTCTTCGAGCTTCTTTTTCAGGTTGCTCTTGATAGTCTTGTTGACTGCCTCGACTTGGCCGTTGGCCAGAGGGTGTCGCGGCGAGGAGAAGGTCTTGCTGATCTTCAGTTGATCGCAGATATCTCTTACTCGCGCGTTGTCAAATTGTGCCCCGTTGTCGGTCACAATCGAGGCGGGGATACCGTGCCTGCATATGATGTTCTTCCAGATGAAGTTTGTCGTATTTGCTTCAGTTATTCTGGCAAGCGGCTCGGCCTCTACCCACTTAGTGAAGTAGTCGATGGCGATAATGGCGTACTCGTATTGCCTCGGCGCTCTAGGGAGCTTGCCAATGATGTCCACGCCCCACTTAGCAAAGGGACGTGGGACAACGATGCTGCTTAACGGGGTCAGGGGCTGTCGCGGAATTTCCGCGAAGCGCTGGCATTTATCGCAACGCCTTGCCCATTCGCAAGCATCTCGCTTCATGGAAGGCCAGAAATAGCCTTGCTTAAGCGCTTTGAGCGCAAGGGAAGTTCCAGCGGCGTGGTTTCCGCAGATGCCCTCATGGATTTCGCGGAGGACCTTGGTCGACTCAACGCTATCGAGGCATCGGAGCAGCGGTGTCGAGTAACCGCGCTTATAGAGCGTGCCCTCTCGGAGCGTGTATTTGGATGCTAAGGCCCTCAGTTTATCGGCTTCCTTGCGGTCTTCGGGGAGTTCCCCTCTTCGCAAAAACTCGACAATTGAGTCCATCCAAGTGGGCTGAGATGCCACTTCTATGGTCCCGACTTCGTCTCGGGAGACGGATGGTCGTGGGAGGGATTCAATGGGCACGGTCCCCAATCCGTCTTCGTCGATGCCAGATCCGAGGCGAGCAAGCGCGTCAGCCTCCGAATTTTGTTCTCTCGGGATTTGGTGAATCTCGAACCAAGAAAAGGCATCGAGTTTGGAATTCGTCTTAGCCAGGTACGCGACCATGTTGGGCTCCTTGGCGATGTAATCTCCCTTAACCTGGTTTACGATCAACTGCGAGTCGCAGTGTATTCGCAGGTTATGGGAGCCGAGCTTCTGTGCTAGCTCTATCCCTACAATGAGCGCTTCGTATTCAGCTTCATTGTTGGAGGCTTGGAAGCCGTAGTGAAGGGCATATCGCAGCTTTTCCCCATCGGGGTTAATCAGGATTATTCCGGCGCCAGCCCCCCGAGCATTAGATGCTCCGTCTACGTATAACTCCCAGATGGGACCCGTTGGGTCTACCTTCCTTTTCCGAGTTAGCTCGTTATCGTTTAAGTCAGTTTTCGCTCTTCCCATATCGGGAGCGTAGGAGAATTCTGCCACGAAGTCGGCTAAGGCCTGCCCCTTTATAGCCGTTCTTGGGTGGAACTCAATCCCGTACTCGCTCAATTCTTGGGACCAGATCGCCATGCGAGTCGACGTTCCCTTTTGAAGAGCTTTACCGATTGGATGCTCAGTTCGCACCGCAATTGGGTGAGCTTGGAAGTACGGTCGTAGCTTCTTAGCTGCCGTTACGAGAGCCAGAAAAAGTTTCTCAATCTCGGTATAGCGTGTTTCCGCGTCGAGTAAAGCTTTGCTTACGTAGTAGATTGGCCATTGGACCTTGTTCTCCTCGCGGACAAGGACGGCGCTTACAGCTCTTTCAGAGACGGCGAGATACACGTATAGCGTCTCGCCCTCTTTCGGTTTAGAGAGGAATGGTGGGGACCCAAAGTAAGCCTTCATTTCTTGGAAGGCACTTTCGCATTCGTCCGTCCACTCAAAGCCGTCCGTCTTCTTTAGAACTTTGAAGAACGGTTGACACTTGTCGGTGGCTTTAGACACGAAGCGTGTCAGAGCGGCAATCCGACCGGTCAGGCTTTGCACTTCTTTGACTCGTCTCGGCGACTTCATTTCAAGGAGTGCCTTGATTTTTTCCGGGTTCGCTTCTATTCCTCGTCGGCTGACGATATAACCGAGGAACTTTCCGGATTCAACCCCAAATACGCATTTGTTGGGGTTGAGCTTCATTTTATATTGGCGGAGGATTGTGAACATCTCCCTAAGGTCGCGTACATGATTAGTTGCCAGTAGGCTTTTAACGAGCATGTCATCCACGTACACTTCCATCGTCTTGCCGATTTGATCGGCGAAGATCCGATTTACCAAGCGTTGGTATGTTGCTCCCGCGTTCTTAAGGCCGAAAGGCATGACCTTGTAACAGTAGAGACCTCGATCAGTGACAAAGGTCGTCTTAATTTGATCGGGCTCGTGCATTCGAATTAGGTTGTAGCCTGAATAGGCGTCCATGAAGCTTAGGAGTTCATGGCCGGCCGTGGCGTCCACCAGTTGTTCGATGCGCGGGAGTGGAAAGCAATCCTTAGGGCAGGCTTTGTTAAGATCTTTGTAGTCTATACAAATTCGCCACTTCCCGTTGGGCTTTTTTACCATTACCACGTTGGCGACCCACTTGGGGTACTTAGCCTCTCGAATGAAGTTTGCGGTGAGGAGTTTCTCGACCTCTTCATTTATGGCCAGGTATCGTTCCGGGTTGAACGTTCGTCTAGCCTGCACTTTCTCGGCGACCTTTGGGTCGTCGTTCAGTCGGTGCACTATTACCTCGGGATCGATTCCGGGCATGTCCGCATGAGTCCATGCAAAAACATCCTTGAACTCCCTAAGGAAGGCGGTAAGCTGAGTTTTGATGGCGAGTGGAAGTCGGGTGCCGATTTTTACAACTTGATCAGGCTTCGACTCGTCCAGGACGATTGGCACAAGATCATCGGAGGTTTCCACTTTAAGTCTTTCGATTTCATCACGGGGGTCAAGTTCTCCGAACGTCCTTGCATCCCTTAGGTTGCATGGGTAATCGTCTTCCAGTTGGAAGATTGTGTTGATCGCTTTTCCCGCGGACTTGCCATCAACTCCTTGCACGTAGCATATTCTGACTTGGGATTGGTCTCCAGCCATGATGCCAATTCCCCCTTTGGTGGGGAACTTCACCAGTAGGTGATATGTGGAAGTGATTGCCCTTAGCCGGTTCAACGTGGGTCACCCGATGATTAAGTTATAGGGCGACTCTTGATCGACCACTAGGAACGGGACCATGTGAACGGCTTCGATTCCTCCAGGGGTCCCAAAGGTGACCGGCAGGTCGATGATGCCCTCGGTCATAACCTTTTCCCCAGTGAACCCAAACAACGGCGTTTGGGTCGGAGTCGGGCGCAGCCCCCCGAGCTTCATGCGCTCTAGGGTGGACTTGAAAATTATGTCGGCAGCGCTGCCGTTATCGATGAGAACCCTTTTCACCAAGTTATTGGCCACTTGGGCTTTGAGCACGATCGCGTCATTGTGCGGATGCACAACTCGCTTGGCCTCTTCATTGGTGAAATACATCGTCTCGTGAGGCACGGACGGAGGTTCTTCATATGTGAAGTTGACGTGCATAGCAGCGTCTTCCTGAGACACGGCCCTAAGGAATTTCTTCCGTTGACGGGCTGAATCCCCATCCTGTGGACCTCCCAGTATGGTGGTTACCACGTGCAGTTGTGGGTTGGCGTTGGCAGTAGCCGGGGTTTGGTTGGCAGAGGCGGCTGCTCCTCCTCCTTGACCAGACTGCTGTCTGTTCGCGGTGGGGCCCGCAGCGCCAATCATGCGCAACACGAACTCCTTCAGCTCGCCCCGTTGGATCAGAGCCTCGATTTGCCTTTTGAGGTTGTAGCATTCCGAGGTCAAATGACCATATTCCCGATGGAACTCACAATACCTGGACCGATCGCGAGTTACGGGGTCCTTCTTCATTGGAGCCGGGGGGGTGAACTTGTCACGTGCCAGAGCCAAGATCCTTTCCGGCGCCGTGTTCAGTGGCGTGAACGACGAGTACCCTTTGAAGTTTTCCGTAAGTCGCGGTTTCTGAGGTACAGGGGGTTGGTTGCTAGGAACCTGGTTCCCCTTGTTTCGCCTTTTACGAGGTTCATCTGCTCGCGGCTAGGTTCTTCTCGGCGGCGAGAGCTTTGATTAGTGCTCCTGCGGCCGTCGAGGTAGTCTTCAACTCCCATGAAGGTCTTAGCTCGAGTCATTAACTCGGCCATGGTGGAAGGGACACGGCCGATGACAGACTTGAGGAAGTCACTCGTGCGCAAGCCTTCTATGATAGCAGCAATTGCGTCACTGTCGTCAAAGCGGTCGACCTTGTTTGACTCTTCTGTGAATCGGGCGAGGTATCGTCTAAGAGACTCGCCACTCTCTTGCCTGATTGACCACAGGTACATCTTGGCCTTTTTTTGGACCATAGACGTAGCGAACCGCGCCAGGAACATGTCCTTCAGGTCTTTGAACGAGTGGATGCTTCCTGGTCTTAAGTTTTTGAACCACTCAAAGCCGGGTCCGGCGAGGGTCAAACTAAAGGCTTGGCACATGGCACCAGGAGAAACACCCTGCATCGTCATCCAGGTTTCATAGTGCTGGATGTGGTAAGCAGGATCTGCTTTCCCATCATAGGGAGCGAGGTTCGGGAGCTTGAAATTCCCCGTACAAACCTCAGCCAATATCTGAGTAGTGAAAGGCGATGAGTTCTCCTCAACGACTCCGTAGGCACTTCCACCTATTCCGTATTCTCGGAGATCTCGTACCTCATTTCGAAGGTTGTGGATCATACTGACCACATCGAGACCGGTCGTTGGAGTAACCCCTTGATCGGGAGGAGTCACCTGCAGCCTCTCGTTAGATCCCTGTCCTGCGCGGCGGTTCCCGTTAGTTGGGGCTGCCAGCGGGATGTTGGGTCTAGAGCTTAGTCGCTCTCTCAGATCATTGCCACGCCCAATGCGTTGAGCAGTGAGGTGGTCCCTAAGATCAGGGCTGGCCGTACGGAGGCGCCGACTCTGCTTGCGGCGGTGCGCTCTCCGCGCGCCCTGACTTTCCGCAACATTCTCCCTCGGACCTAGTCGGTCGAGGGCCGAACGTCGGGAATTCCCCTCTTGAGAAGTTACCGGCGCATCGCCTGCTATCAGGAGATGGAGATGGTGAGCGGTGTTGTCAATGGTGCCCACAAGAAGAGTTGTAATCTTTATTTTGAACATTTGATGTAATAAAGTCTCATGAAGACTCTTGCTTGTAATTGCCCATTCATTCATTAATAAAGTTGAAACGTTCATTCAATCTTCCTTGTCTGAAGCTTTATGATAAAGCCATAGTCTTTTAGTCCATAAACAAACTAAACAACTTACGAAGAGACAAATATAGATTTGCATGAACAAACTCTTCGTAGTTTGCTTAAAACGATATATTCGCAATCTAAGGGTCAAAGGACTATTGACCTCAGTATGATTGTTAGAAGAATCTATGATGTCTGGTTATGAGGCATTGAGAGTTTGGGACTCTATAGTTCTTCTAGGTATCTTCCGAAGATACTGAATTGACCAGTGCACTTCTAGAGACAATATAAGAACAAACCATTTAACCTCTTATGTCTCGAAGTCACTATGTATGAATTGCATCATGCTTACCTTAATCCTGAAATGAGACATGTCATTTCACACCTTAGTATTCTCATTTGAGAAAGTCAAATTTCGGACTCACTATGTGATTCCGAACAAGGCCTATTGGTGAAGTACTAAGTTGTGAGTCTGTCATGAGTAACTTTGTGAAGTTCTCATAGATATGGAATTCATGTACAAGATTGCTGAAATGCAATGTATGTCACCTCATGCTTTGTTCCTTGGAGTGTGAATAAATGAACTGGCCAGTGTCCAAATTGAGTCCTGACTCTTTTGGATGAAACAATGTGACTTGTTAGCTCCTCGTCAATACATTGTTTCTAACTTATTCACAAGCGACAAAGGAGTTGAGGAAATAACAGCTAGAAGGGTAAAATGGTAATTTAGTAAATCCCGACTAGCTGATGACATTCATGAAGGGTAAACATAGATAATATTCAGTGGATCCGCTCATCATAATTAGGTCGAATTCTTGAGTAGAAAACAAATTCATTTGAACCGAGAGATTTTCAGTGTCAGCTCTTTAGTGGAGTCAGTTGGCATTAAGCTAAACTTGGAAAAGGTTTGTGAACTTTTGAGTCCAAGTGTTTAGCTCAAGCTTTGTTCATTTGGGTCCATGAGGTCACTGTCACGAATCACATCGATAGGAATAGTTAAACTGGAAGCTAAGTCAAAACAAGAACGAGACAGTTTTACGAAAATTGTCAAAAGGGTATTTTTGTCTTTTTGGACATAGGACGAAAAGAATGTCAATAAATTTTTTTGACATTGTCATATGATGACAAATGAAATAAATATTACTCAGTCATATTAGTGTAATTGGACCTTGAGGATTAATTTCATTTCATAGAATTTTACTTGAAAATTCTTAATGGGCTTTTCTTATGTTGTCATGAACAAATGAAGAAACATCTAGAAGCTCCTTCTAGAAGCTCAAATTTCGTCCAACCCAAGGAAAATAAGGCTGAATTTCGTTCATGCCATAGTGGGAAAGAGAGTTTATTTTGTGCATTGATGTATGAAGATACTTGCCAAAAGAAAAAGGGGAAACAAATTTCCTTAAGAAGGAAAGTGCATTTTCGGCCAACTAAGAGGAAATCAAATGAGGAAACAAATCCTAAGCCTTCATGAGGCATGTTGGACGTGCAAGGCAATAGGAAAAGAGGAAACTACCTTTTGAAGGTAATCCTCCTCCTATAAATAGGAGCCTCATTCCTCACAATTCATTCATCCAAGTTTAAGAGATTTGAGAGACTCTCTCTCTAGAACTTGGCCGAAAATCCTCTCTCTCTCTCTAGTTTATTTTCGATATTTTCTTGTCTTGGCACCTAGGTCCTCACTCGACCTAGTGTTTAGCTCTGCGACTTCGAGACTCGTTCTTAAGTCGTAGCGTTTAAAAGTGCCCACTCACTGATTCCTTCTTTTCGAGTGATTTAGTGATAGAAACTTTCGTGGTTGCTCGAGGTGCCACGGAAAGGAAGAGAGACGTGCTGCGAGGGGAGACGAGCGTTGCAAACTTTTCACAAGCTTCTTCAAAGTTCAAGCTTCAAGAAAGGTTAGTAAACTTCTAGCTCATATTGGTTTTTAATTACATGTACTTGCACTTGTCTAGGTTAGTAAAAACTGTTTTACTTGTAAAAGAAAATTTTTAAAATTCTGCCGCTTACCGAAGCGTTAATTTTTTTCTCAAACCCTAGATCGATTCCAACAAGCGGGTCGAGCTCTCTTCGTGGAGCGACTCTTCGTCACCATGCGCTCGGGAGCGCAAGAAGTATTTCTTGGTCTTAGCGACGTTTTCGGGGTTGTTTACGCCCTCAGAACGTACGGGTGGTTGGCTACTCATCGTCTCTCAAGTTCGAGAAGGTTGAGTTCGCAGAAGAAAAGAAGAAGATGAATAGAAGGGATTTCGGGCTGAATAAGTCGGGAAGTCCCCTCCTTCTAGCGCCAAAATGTTGTCGCACGAAAATGAACAACTATTTAAAACCTCGGGTGGTTCGATCCAAGGCCGGACCAAGTGATCTCACCCGGGCCAAGAGTGTGAACTCGATAGTCTCGAGCTAGGGTTCTCTCCGATCAACCCGCCTCTCGGGAGAGGTAGGGGGTGAGGAGGAGGAGTGACCGTGCCTTGGTTGTCGGCTGCCTACGTACCCGTGCGTGGGATCAGGTCAGAACGTAGTTCACGCGTGTGTGACGCAGTATGAGGCGTGGAGCCTTGGCGAAGAGGCGTGCTCGACGAAGGAAACGGGGCGCGAGGAGTCCTCGGCAGCGTCTCAGAACTTCGGAGATCGCGTACGCGTCTAGCGTGTTAGACGCGCAAGGGTAGCTCTAGTTGAGAACCCTAGGGGCGTGCTTGAGCACCGGAGAACGTTCGGTCAAAGGGAGCGACGTCCGGGAAGTTCCCGTGAGTGCTTCAGGACCTTTGAGAACGAGGGAGAGAGAAGAGAACCTGCTTCAGGCCAAATGTGGCATCCAGAGAAGCAGAGAAATCGAGCGTGTCGATAAGAGATGAAGAGAATTATTGGATATTTTGGGATGATCTTTCCCCTCAAAGAGAGAGGGTATTTATAGGTGTTTGGGAGCCTTAGAAGGTCCCTTTTTCGTCCATGTGGGACTAGGATCGCGCATGCCATCAAGTGGAGGCGCACGGCGCGCGCGGCGCACAAAGAGCGGCGCACAACGCGCGTCGCGCGGCGCAAGGGGCGCGGCGCGCGTGTCACCGGGCGCGGCGCGAGGGTCACCAGGCGCGGCGCAGGTCGCGCGGCGCATGGAGCGCGCGGCGCGCGCCTGTATGGCGCGGCGCGCCGTCTGCTGCACGGCCGGCCGGCGTAGCGCGCTGTGTGCGTGATGGACGGCTCGTCTTGGCCGGGTTCTTGCGGGCCTTCGAATGTCATTCCTCTCACGTGAAATATGAAGCTTTCCACTTGACCAGAGCGACTTGATTCGAGGAGCAAGGCTCGGCTCGACGAGAGCGACTAGCGACTTGACTCGAGGAGTGACTCGAGAATGTCTTGAGGCTCGACTCGAGGAACAATTAAGGGCTCGACTCTAGGGGCGAAGCTCGACTCGAGGAGATTGACTCAAGGCTCGACTCGAGGAGCGAAGCTCGACTCGAGGAGTCAGGAGTTTGGGCGAGGGCTTGAATATTTGCCGCTCTTCAGGACCTCCGGCCTGACCATCGGCCCTTTGAGCGACGTGCCTTCTTGGCGTCTCGGGTTTTCCGAAAACGACCGACAACAGTCATTAGGGACTCGACCGCTTCTACGCCTCTTCCTTCACTAGCCGGGACTGGTGGCTGGCGCCATGAGTGGGGCGGCGCGCCTTTTGTTGGATGCGCGGTCAGCAACGTTGGGTGGTTGATGTCCCAAGACGACTTCTCTCTCGACCCCGCGTCGGGCGTTGAGTTTTTCTCTCAATTCGCTCCCGTGATATTCCCTCCGGGAATTGAGGCGATCTCTCAAGTCTCCGGTGGCGGTCCCTATTACTTTAGGCGAGGATACGTCATTCGGGTGATGTCCTCGACAGACGCCACGGCCACAGACATCGTCATCTCCCTGGGGGTTTTGGACACGGATGGTGAGCTTGGGGCGTCCCTTTCGGGACCTGGAGGTCGAGCATCCCCGAGTATTACTCGACACTTGATGCCTTGACGTGGTCGCCCGAGGGTGTCCCCTCGAGGGCGCGTGCGCGTGTTCGTTAGAAAGTTGACGTCTCGGCGCGGTCGCCCGAGGGTGTCCCCTTGGAAGAGTGCGCGTGCGTCCCCTTTCGTGAACAGCGTGGTGGAGGTTGGTCTCGTTGACTCTCGACTTTGCCGCGTAATCGGGGTCTTTCTCATCGTGGTTGACGTCGTCGACGTCGTTGGAGTCGAGGAGCTCGGTGATGAGCGTGCCGGTGACGCCGGGGCGGTCTAGGAGCTCGGCGAGCCTTCGAGCCGTGTCCTCTCGGACTGCGGCCTCAGGGTCATTCGTCGGGTCTCGGGGCTGGCTCTCATTATCATGAGGTTGCCCTTCAAGACGGTGCGCAGAGCTTTGGAGGTCGTGCCTCGAGCTAGTCGCTCGGGACCCACGGAGGTAGCGGGGTTACCTGGGTCGCGAGCCAAGGAGTTCTCCACTGCGCTGCCTGGGTCAGATCTGCTCCAAGGGACCGAGCACCACCCTTCTTCCATGGCGGCATCGGAGCTGTCACGTGCGCTGATGAGGGTCGACTTTGGATGTCTACTATCGTCGGCTCAGGTGGCTGTCGACCTGGCAGGAGCCCTTCCCGCCGGCGTTCATGGCGGGCCGATTTGGGGCGAGGTCTTGGTGAGCGTCGAGGCTGGCTCGCGAGCACCGGGGTCGGCTGGATCTGCAACGTCGGTTTGGATGGAAGCTTCAGCGAGCACCGGAGTCGGCTTACGCGTGCTGGGGCCGATCAGATCTGCAGCGCCGGCGGGAGTCGAGACTTCGGCGTGTGTCGGGGCTGGTTCGCGCGCGGAGGGATCGCACGGATCTGCAGCGCCCGATGACTAGCTGGCCCGAGGAGACCGTCTCACCTACGTTCACGGCTTCGGACCCGCTCCTCTTCTTCACGTGGCTGAAAGCTCATTCACCGGTCCCAAATCTCCGTCGACGCGAGCTCCGGTCCCTTCTTCCCCGTCGCCACGATCTCTTTCCTTTCTTCTCTCTCTTCTCTTTTTTTCTTTTCTCTGACTTTTCTTCTCGCTGGAGAGGAATCTCTTTTTCTTTCTTTTGTTTTCCAGAGAGGAAATTGTTGGCTTTGATTTTTTGTGGTCTTCCGTGGAGGAAGTGAGTTTGCCGGTGGAGAGCTCGTGGTTGTTCTCGAGATCCCCTCCTTCTAGCGCCAAAATGTTGTCGCTCGTTTTCGGACAACGATTTAGGAGCCCCAAACGGTTCGACCCGAGGCCGGACCAAGTGGTCGCGTTCGGGCTCGAGCGTGTCGGACTTGGTATCCCGAGCCTTCCCTTAGCTGTGAATGTCGCTTGATTTCGTCCAAGCACCTGAAGGGGAAGAAAGAACACGTGAACTACAAAGGGAAAACAGAGGGGGTGCCTCTGTTTACCTGTCCGACGCTCAACATTAGTGGGATTGAGGTGGAGAATAGAGGGTTTAGATGTTTAAGGGCCGAGACTTGAGAGAAACGAGCGAGAGGTGAGTTCGGCAGCATTTCAATACTCAAGAATGGATTACCTTTTGAAGAGGGTGGGCCTCTTGTATTTATAGGCGACCAAGGGGTCATTGGTGGGCCCCTTGGCCGAGGATAGCATAGGTTCGGCCATTGGCCGAGAATAGTATAGGCTCGGCCGAGGATAGCATAGGATGGCCGAGGATAGCGTAGGCTGGGCCATTGGCCGAGGATAACATAGGCTCGGCCATTGGCCGAGGATAGCATAGGATGGCCGAGGATAGCCGAGCTCGTGAGGCCGAGGTCGAGCTCGTGAGGCCGAGGTCGAGCTTATGAGGCCGGAGGTCGGCCATGGAGCTGGAGGCCGAGCTCATGAGGCCGGAGGTCGGCCATGGAGCTAGAGGCCGAACTCATAAGGCCGGAGGTCAGCCATGGAGCTGGAGGCCGAGCTCATGAGGCCGGAGGTCGGCCATAGAGTTGGAGGCTGAGCTCATGAGGCCGGAGGTCGGCCATGCGTCGGGGGAGTCTCGGGGTGGTTGCTATCCCGGCCGTCGCTGCTCTACCGGGCCGAGGTGGACCAGTAACAGTGAGCATAACAGTCGCCCTCATGAGTTCCGCAACATCTTCAGCATTGGGCTGACTGATTCTTTTCTAGAGCTTCTTATTGGATTGCCCAGATGGTAGGCTGTCTCCACGATTCTTGTTTTGGTTTACCGTCTGTGATCAGTTTCCAGGACTATCCTGGGAGCGGTTACTCGATCCCTGCTAGGACCTATTCCCACCTCCCTGCAATGACTTGTTCCACCTTGATTATAAGTTCGTTCTCGTTCGTGCGTCGCCTTGACTCACCTCAGCGGTATTTGAATGTATTGTAGCCACCAGTGGCGGAGCAAGAGCTTGTTCACTTGCATGCCAACTAGCAAAGCGCAAAGCTCTTTGTACAACATTGGCATAACTATAGGGTCCAGTATCACGTCTATCAACATGGCTCAAAATATTCACGTTAAGTCTTTGCATATAGTTCATCTTGCGAGTCTGATCTATGGGTACCTGGGAAGGAGCGATCCTTGCCGAAGAGTCATGAACTCACGTACCTTGTTCGACAAGTTGGCTTCGCTTAAGTACTTCCCATAAAACATATTCAGAAAGTACACCCATGTCATTGTGTTAATATCCTCATATGAGCCATTATCTCCCACCAACCCCTTGTTTTGTCGTCCAACTGATTAACGGCACGCGCCACTTTCTCAGTGTCTGACAGCTGCATATAATGACAGATCTGCTAGATCTTCTTTAGCCATTTCTCGGCCGCAGCTGGTTCAACGTTGCCGTTAAAAATCGGAGGCTTCTACTTCCGAAACCTCTCGTACACCGATTCACCTATCGGAGGAATGACGTCTAGTATCTGGAAGTTCAATTCTTCCGGAGGATCCACAGGCACTTGTGGTGGGTTCTTGTTTCGTTCGTCCTGAGCTGGAGGTTCAGGATTTGACTTGGGTGGCGCATTCAATCTCGTCAAGACATCCGCAATCGTGCGGTTATGCTAATCTATCCGTTGAGTACAGCTTGATTTTGACGCTCTTTATGCTCGTCTCATCGGCTAGCGTCAACTCATATTTTTCAGGATGCGTCTAATCTCTGAGAAATCCACAGCTGGAACATTCTCGGCGTTAGACGTATCTCGTCTAGACTTCACTTCCTTCTTATTTTCACATATAAGAGGATGGGCATGGTTGAGCATCACAATCAACCATAACGAGAATGCATAACCAGTATGGACTAGCCTCTCAAGGCCTATTCAAATGAGAGACTTAAAACACAAAATGCTAGTTCTATTGTTACACACACAAAGCAACCACTCTCGTGGTTGACAAGCAAACGTCGGAATATCCCTCGTCACAATCAACCTTCTCGTCATCATGCGAAACCACTACCGGAAAAGCAATCATCGGAAGTAATATTCATACAGAAGCAATGAAGCATCGAGACGACACTCATCCACTCTCAAGTCAGACCGATCTACCGGCCCCTAAGTGATGGTGCCTCTCACGACATTCAACGTACTTGCGGTCGAAGGAATTTACGTGACCACATCGCGAAACATATGAATCTCATCGGGGAGGAGAGATCTAACTCCTAGCAACTCATCCTGCATCATGAAGAAACTATCTCTAGACATGTCGACTCTAAGCAAAACAATATCACATGGCATACTCGCGGCCTATACCGTGAACGCGTATCCCGAGTCTACAGAAATAGCTAAACCTGGGGCTCTGATACCACAAAATCTTTCATGACCCGCGAACGATAGCTCACCCACGAGCCACGACCGATCGACTCTCAAACAATATATTTATATATTAAAATAGTTTGCAAAAATTCGGGGAAATTTTTCGCTTTTATAACTTAGAGTCTTATAGCGACTCCTACACAAATCTGTTCTGAAACGTTTTAACCGAAGACACTAACCCCCGATTAAGAAATCCCATAGCCCATAGGTCAAGGCAATACGCGATCGGTCTCGATCTTCAATCTCGTTTCCCGCTTATGAGCTTTTCCCTTATCAACATTACCAAGGATCATAAAACTATCAGTCGATTGACTCAGTAAGTGGGAGTCTATTTATATAGTAACTAATGCCATGTGACGTGCAAACAAATACATAAGAATGTAGAATGAGCGCTAAATGCAGCTAGATTTTAGGACTAGAGCATGATTGACGTGTGATGTCACACTTTATCTACATACTTGCCGTCCCGTAAAGTTATACACTCCTCATTTATATAACCTCCGGTCACACCAGTGACCAGCTTCAGACTTCGAGCAGCATTTGTCTGGGATCCACTAGTGGTACTTTCTTCATCATAACGTCAGCGCAGCTGGTCTCTGGCACAGTGAGCTCGCGAATCGCGACCGTCACCCACTATGCCCCGGGACGCTCGAGGCAGATCCTGGTGAGTCTCCCAGCTAGGAATGAGCTCGCAATGCGTGACCTTCACCTATTGCTTTGAGTACTAGACGCACGGACTGACATGGCCCACCAAACACAAGTCGTTGACTTTTGGGTATCATCGTCACCAAATTCATTAAAGTTTGGGTACTCTGCGGTGTTGGAATTGATCTGGGGTTTAAAAAATTTCTTTTCAAGTAAAAACAGTTTTTACTAACCTAGACAAAGAAGCAAGTACATGTAATTAAAAATCAATATGAGCTAGAAGTTTACTAACCTTTCTTGAAGCTTGAACTTTGAAGAAGCTTGTGGAAAGATTGCAACGCTCGTCTCCCCTCGCAGCACGTCTCTCTTTCTTTCCTCGGCACCTCGAGCAACCACGAAAGTTTCTATCACTAAATCGCTCGAAATAAAGGAATTAGTGAGTGGGCACTTTTAAACACTACGACTTAAGAACAAGTCTTGAAGTCGCAGAGCTAAACACTAGGTCGAGTGAGGACCTAGGTGCCAAAACAAGAAAAATCGAAAATAAACTAGAAAGAGAGAGAGAGAGAGGAGTTCGGCCAACAATGTCTAGAGAGAGAGTCTCTCAATCTCTAAAACTTTGGATGAATTAATTGTGAGGAAAAGGGGCTCCTATTTATAGGAGAGGTCTCACCTTCTATAAGGTAGTTTCCTCTTCTATAGAATATCACATATTCATGAGCCAATTACCTCTTTTCCCACTTGAGATGCTCGGCCAAGGATGCCTTCTGGAAGGCTTGGATTTGTTTCCATTTTTGTTCCTTGCCTTGCCTTGTCTCTCTCTTGGCCGATTACCCTAAAGCATCCTCATGCAAATTTGTTTCCTCTTTTTCTTTTGGCAAGTATCTTGATACATTTATGCACAAAATATTCTCTCTTGGTTGGGTATGTTGGGCGCCTATGTCCTTCTAGAATGGGCTTCTAGAAGCTTTTCCATTTGTTCATGACAACATGAAAAAGGCCCATTAAGAATTTTCAATAAAATTCTTATGAAATGAAATTAATTCACAAGGCCCAATGATCAAGTCATGTCCGAGTGAAATTAAGTCATCAAATGAACTTGTCAAAAAATTTATTGACATTCATTTCATCCTTTGTCTCAAAAGACAAAAATACCCTTTTGACTATTTTCGTTCTTGTTTTGACTTAGCTTCCAGTTTAACTATTCCTATCGATGTGATTCGTGACAGTGACCTCATGGACCCAAATGAACAAAGCTTGAGCTAAAAACTTGGACTCAAAAGTTCACAAACCTTTTCCAAGTTTAGCTTAATGCCAACTGACTCCACTAAAGAGCTGACACTGAGAATCTCTCGGTTCAAATGAATTTATTTTCTACTCAAGAATTCGACCTAATTATGATGAGCGGATCCACTGAATATTATCTATGTTTACCCTTCATGAATGTCATCAGCTAGTCGGGTTTTACTAAATTACCATTTTACCCTTCTAGTTGTTATTTCCTCAACTCCTTTGTCGCTTGTGAATAAGTTAGAAACAATGTATTGACGAGGAGCTAACAAGTCACATTGTTTCATCCAAAAGAGTCAGGACTCAATTTGGACACTAGCTAGTTCATTTATTCACACTCCAAGGAACAAAGCATGAGGTGACATACATTGCATTTCAGCAATCTTGTACATGAATTCCATATCTATGAGAACTTCACAAAGTTACTCATGACAGACTCACAACTTAGTACTTCACCAATAGGCCTTGTTCGGAATCACATAGTGAGTCCGAACTTTGACTTTCTCAAATGAGAATACTAAGGTGTGAAATGGCATGTCTCATTTCAGGATTAAGGTAAGCATGATGCAATTCATACATAGTGACTTCGAGACATAAGAGGTTAAATGGTTTGTTCTTATATTGTCTCTAGAAGTGCACTGGTCAATTCAGTATCTTCGGAAGATACCTAGAAGAACTATAGAGTCCCCAACTCTCAATGCCTCATAACCAGACATCATAGATTCTTCTAACAATCATACTGAGGTCAATAGTCCTTTGACCCTAAGATTGCGAATATATCGTTTTAAGCAAACTACGAAGAGTTTGTTCATGCAAATCTACATTTGTCTCTTCGTAAGTTGTTAAGTTTGTTTATGGACTAAAAGACTAAGGTTTTATCATAAAGCTTCAAACAAAGAAAGAATGAATGAACGTTTCAACTTTATTAATGAATAGATAGGCAATTACAAGCAAGAGTCTTCATGAGACTTTATTACATCAAATGTACAAAATAAAGACTACAACTCTTCTTGTGGGCACCATTGACAACAAACTCCCACTTGACTCAAAGAAGATGTGTGTAGTCTTTCATGCCTAATCCCTCACGATGTTGGTCGAAGACCTTGTTCGCTAGGGCCTTGGTGAATGGATCTGCCAGAGATCTACTTCACCTCCACGTATCCGCGCTGCGCGATCTCTTGAATCAAATGGTATTTCCTCTCAATACGCTTAGAGCGCTTATGGCTTCTAGGTTCCTCTGAGTTAGCGACAACCCCACTATTATCACAATAAAGGGTCATGGGCTCGTCGATGTTTGGAACAACTTCCAAATACATAAGGAATTTTCTAAGCCATACAGCCTCTTTGGATGCTTCACAGGCAGCCACATATTCTGCTTCCATTGTGGAGTCAGCAATGCAAAATTGCTTAATACTTCTCCACACAACTGCTCCACCATTAAGGATGAACACAGATCCCGAAGTGGATTTCCTGGAATCCTTATCCGCTTGAAAATCGGAGTCAGTATATCCCGTCATAGTCAGGTCAGTACCTAAGTATGTAAGCATCAAGTTCCTAGTTCTTCGAAGATACTTCAGAACATGCTTAACAGCAATCCGGTGCTCGGGTCCAGGGTTGGATTGGAAACGGCTAACTACGCCAACAGCGAAACAGATGTCAGGTCTAGTGCAAAGCATAGCATACATGAGGCTTCCTACGGCAGAGGCGTAGGGAATTTTCCTCATGTCTTCAATCTCTTGTGCAGTCTTGGGAGACTGGTCCTTAGAGAGTGAAACTCCATGCCTAAAGGGTGTTCGGCCCTTCTTGGAGTCTTGCATCGAGAAGCGATCCATTATCTTATCAATATAAGATGCTTGAGAGAGCGACAGGGTCCGGTTTTTCCTATCTCGAAAGATTTGGATCCCCAGAATGTACGCGGCTTCTCCTAGATCCTTCATATCGAATTGCTTTGCCAGCCATACCTTAACCTCAGATAACTTCGACATATAGTACCAGAAACACAACTTTGCCTTCGTGTATTAATTTGTAAACACAAGGCTCATCTATTGACTGTTCAAAGCCAAAGCTTTTTACAGTTTCATCGAATCTAATATTCCATAACCTAGATGCTTGCTTTAATCCATAAATGGACTTAAGCAACTCACAAACCTTGGTCTCTTGACCTTCTTCCACGAAACCGTCTGGTTGAGCCATGTAAATGCGCTCGTCAAGATTGCCATTAAGAAAGGCTGTCTTGACATCCATTTGCCAGATCTCATAGTCGAGAGCTGCAGCTATGGATAGGAGTATGCGGATGGACTTAAGCATCGCGACTGGCGAGAAGGTTTCTTCATAGTCAATCCCTTCTTGTTCGGTATAACCCTTCGCCACAAGTCGTGCTTTGAACGTCTCGACGTTCCCATCAGGACCCCTTTTCTTCTTGTATATCCACTTACACCCTACGGGTTTAATCCCTTCAGGAAGGTCTACAAGTTTCCAGACATTGTTGACATACATCGAGTGCATGTCAACTTTCATGGCGTCAAGCCAAAGGTTTGATTCAGAACAAGCCATCGCTTGGCTATAGGAAACAGGGTCATCCATGTCGGAGACGGCTACGAGAGAGTCTCCATAAGACATGTACCTGTCAGGCTGTTGAACAGCCCTCCCACTACGTCGAAGTACTACTTGACGAGATTCTGATGAGTTAGGTTGTGTTTCAGTTGGGGTAAGAACAGTTCTTACAGATGAGGTAGAAGCTTCCTCACCCAACTTTTCTTCAAGCACAATTTTGCTTCTAGGTTTCGCATCCTTCATAAAGTCCTCCTCGAGGAAACGAGCATTCGTGCTAACGAAAGTCTTATCGTCCTCACTGCCTCACAACCAGACATCATAGATTCTTCTAACAATCATACTGAGGTCAATAGTCCTTTGACCCTAAGATTGCGAATATATCGTTTTAAGCAAACTACGAAGAGTTTGTTCATGCAAATCTACATTTGTCTCTTCGTAAGTTGTTAAGTTTGTTTATGGACTAAAAGACTAAGGTTTTATCATAAAGCTTCAAACAAAGAAAGAATGAATGAACGTTTCAACTTTATTAATGAATAGATAGGAAATTACAAGCAAGAGTGTTCATGAGACTTTATTACATCAAATGTACAAAATAAAGACTACAACTCTTCTTGTGGGCACCATTGACAACATGCGGCTAGCTAGCAGTGTACACGTTAAACTCATTTATGGAAGAGCGTAACAGGATAAACCCCGAAAGAATTTATTGTTTCCCTTTGATGCTCGTTAAACTCATTTATTTAAAGCTCGAAATGTGACTTTCGAACCCTCTACTCCCGATCGAATTTGAGAGTCTATCGTTCTTCCGTCATCTCGATTCTAACTTATTTGCTAGAGTTAGAAGAGAGGTCTAACTATACTATTGTCGCTCGTTTTCGGACAACGATTTAGGAGCCCCGAACGGTTCGACCCAAGGCCGGATTAAGTGGTCGCGTTCGGGCTCGAGCGTGTCGGACTTGGTGGCCCAAGTCGCCCCTCAGCTGTCGGTGATGCTTACTTCGTCCAGGCGCCTGAAAAAGCAAGCGGGAAGGTGTGAACTACAAAGGGTAAACAGGGGGGTTGCCCCTGTTTACCTCTCCGACGCTCAACATTAGCAAGATTGAGATGGATAAAGAGGGTTTAAGTGTTTAGGGGCCGAGGCTTGAGAGAATGGGTTCGGCAGCGTTTCAGTACTCAAGAATGGGTTACCTTTTGAAGAGGGTGGGCCTCTTATATTTATAGGCGACCAAGGGGTCATTGGTGGGCCCCTTGGCCGAGGATAACATAGGCTTGGCCGAGGATAGCATAGGATGGCCGAGGATAGCATAGGATGGTCGAGGATAGCATAGGATGGTCGAGGATAGCATAGGCTCGGCTGAGGATAGCATAGGATGGCCGAGGATAGCATAGGATGGCCGAGGATAGCATAGGATCGGCCGAGGATAGCATAGGATGGCCGAGGATATCATAGGCCTGTGAGGCCGAGGTCGAGCTCGTGAGGCCGAGGTCGAGGTCGTTAGGCCGAGGTCGAGCTCGTGAGGCCGAGGTCGAGCTCGTGAGGCCGAGGTCGAGCTCGTTAGGCCGAGGTCGAGCTCGTGAGGCCGAGGTCAAGCTCGTGAGGCCGAGGTCGAACTCGTTAGGCCGAGGTCGAGCTCGTGAGGCTGAGGTAGAGCTCGTTAGGCCGAGGTCGAGCTCGTGAGGTCGAGGCCATTGGGCTGATGGCCGTGGATAGCCGAGCTCGGTCTTGGGCCGAGGCTATTGGGCCGGCCCTTGGCCGAGCCGGCCAACGGGCCGATCAATGGGCGGGGTAAGTATGATCGCTGGTTTGCCTTTGATTGGTCCCGATCGAAGGTCAGGCCGATAACATTAGCCCCCCGAGTTTATCGTCGAGTGAAGCTCGTGCGGTAAACTCAAGATTCCCGTCATCGTCGGCCCACTGGAGCGACCCATCGTGAAAAGGTTTGACTCGAGCCTCTTTTTCAATTTATTTTTTCTTTTTCTGGTCACTTTTCTTCTTGCCTCGCCACACGTGCCAATGGACCCTACCAACCACCTGTCGGGGCGTGGGTCCGTTGAAGATGACCTCTTCCCTCTGCTCGGGAATCAAGATATAAACCTAGACGACTTTTGGGCGCAATTCTCATCCCCTGCGGCTACCCAAAACGCAGCGCCCCATCATCGCCTTCGGGCAACAGGTCGGTTGAGATGGGTGGAGGCGATCTTCGCTCGGTCGATGCGTGGCTGGCCGACGTGGAGGAGGGTACGCGCACCGGAGACGTCGCCAGAGGGGACCCCGACATCGTCAGGGACGCGCGCGGCCCGGGGGAAGGTGCGCCCGCCGAGCTGAGTCCGCACGAAGGTGGGCCGACCCCCGTTGGCCTTGTCTGTGCTGGAGGCGTTGCTGGGAGGGGCCCAAGCCGCGCTGGTGGAGCGCCCGTCCTGGAAGGAGTCGCGTCGGCCGAGCCGGGCGCAGGGAGAGTCGCGTCGGTCCCGGGTGGCGATGTCGGGATTGTCCAGCAAGCGGACGGCGGCGAGGGAGGCCCGGGTACTCTAGGCCCGGCCTCCCCCGAGGAGGGATGCGCCGGTGCAGGTCGATCGTAGGCGGGGGGCGCCGATGGAGGGCCGCCGGAGGTGGGTGGCGTCGTTGGTGGTAGCGCCGGCGCCAGAGACGAGGAGCGCCGGCCGGACAGCGCTGGCCAGGGGGCGGCGGCCGAGGCGTTGGTTGCCCTAGCCCTAGGGGTCGGTGGCGTCCCATCTGGCGAGCCGGGCCATGCTGCCAGGCCAGGCGCAAGCGCCAATGAGCCGGTCGAGAGCCTGAAGAGCCTGGGTGATCTGGGCGCGCGAGGGGACTTTCCGGCCAGGCCAGGCATCGACGGTGGGCCCGCTGCCGGGCCGGACAAGGGGAAGACATGGCCGGCTAGCTCGGGCAGCCGCCATGAGGGGTCCGCAATTCGTGGTGACCTGGACTGCTCGGGCGTTGATGTCTCGAGCTCGCTCTCGATCGTCAGTTTCACGAGTTTGAGGAAGCGTTACGGCATCCCGGATTCGGTGTCGATCCTGAGGCCGTTGCCCGACGATCGCCCGACTCGCCCTCCGAAGGGACACGCGGCCATTCACGAGGCGAGTCTTCGCGGGGGGCTACGGTTACCCTTTCAACCGGTGATCCAAGAGCTATTGATTCGGTTGGGGGTGCATGCGTCGCAGATGTCTCTGTCCTTCTACCGGGCAGTCGCCGCGTGCCATATGATGCTCTATCGAGCAAACAAACGGGCAGTCACCGCATACGATATCCAGGATCTCGTGGTCGTTCGCGGGGTCCCGGAGAAACCAGGCTTCTACTGCGCGTGCCCTCGGAAGCGCATCTCCATCGTTACCAAGGTTATCTCGAAGCATCGATACCCTTGGGTGTGGGTTTCTGAGTCGACCTTCGGGGCGGCGCCCTTAATGTTTGGGCCCGCGGTCGACTTTCCCTCCGTCGGGGACGCAGAAGATTCCGAACTCGTATCCGTGATCAAAGCGATCCCGGATTCGAGGCGGCAGGGGTCACTGTTCGAGTCCCCGGACCTAATGGCGAGGACCGGGTGGTTCGTGCCTTGTGACAATGCCCCTCCGTGTCTTGGTCTTGGCGTGGAGGTTACGGAGGACCCTGTATCAGAGGCGGGGGGTTCGTCCGCCCCTCCCCCCGACGAGGGGGGGGGGTACTAGCCGTTCACACGCTCTCGCGTTATCGCGCTTTTTGTTGTATTACGCTTATCGTGTGTGTTCTAACTTACTGTCGTCTCTCTTTCTTTCGGGATATCATGCCTAGACGACATCGGCCGCGCACACACGTGCCGAGAGTGGCACCTATCGCTGAAGCTACGACCACGGCTTGCCCCCGAGCTGAGGTTCGCCACCGAGGGTCGCCACCGCTGGCGGGGAACGAGGCGATCTCTTCTAACAAGCGATAGTCGTCGTAGACTTCCTTCGGACCACCCTCTGGCCACAAGCGCGCCCACACATCGATGGTGCCGGATAGCATGGATTCGATGCTCCTGGCGGAGGCGGCGGAGCTGAGGGATCAGTGCTCCCGAGGGATTCTTGGGACCTCTCTGCGGGACTTCAAAGGTTTGCTGACGACAAGCGATCTGGAGCATTTCCAAAACGGGATCGGCGATGCCCGAAAGGTGCGATCCGCTTGCTTATCTCATGCGTAACCCTTATGCTTATTTCGACTATACATATATCACTTGTCCCTGCAGATGCTCGCACGTCAAGAGCGAGGCGGTCGCATTCTCCGGGACCTGCTGCGGCGCATGCAGATCATGGAGAAGGACAAGGAGAGCACGGCGGCCGCCCACGCTGACGCTCTAGCGGGAGCCCGCACCGCTCAAGAATTTCAAGCACTCGAGGAGGAGCTGAAGCGAGCTCGTGAGGAGTCGGCGACCGAGAAATTGCTTCGCACGGCCGGGCAGGCGTCTCGGGAGAAGGCGGAGCAGGCGGCCGACACCTTCTTAGGGGAGACGAAGAAGGTCCACGCGGCGCTCTCGAGCCGGGACGAGGAGCTGAGCATCGTCCACGCTCGGCTGTCAGTGAGCGAGATCTCCCGGGTCAAGGCCGAGAGGGAGAGGGCGGAGGTGCAGATCCTTGCCGAGGAGAAAGACAACGCCGTGCAGTCCAAGACGGACTTGGAGGATGACTGGGACCTCGCGCTGGAGGCGGCCCGTTATGAGGCAGCCAAACGGGTCCGAGACGCGACCGCGAAGGAGAACGTGTCTCGTGGGACCACGTTTTCCTTCTTCGACGTCATGTTTCCTCCTCTGGACGACGAGCCGCCTGAGCACGACCTGCGCCCCCAAGCCCCCGCGGAAGCCGCTCAGTCGACGAACCGTCAACTTGACGGAGAAGCCATCGGCGGGTTTGGCGCCCCCTGCCCCGAGGACGACGAAGAGCAGATCGACTTTGGCTCGGAGTAGCCGAGTTTTCTTCGGTTTTCCGCACACTTGTTTAGCGCTTCCGTTGTCGGCCCGTCTAGGGCCGACGAGGACAAAGGCATCTCTTCAACCCACGTGGCTGGTGCGAGGTCTCGGGCGGCGAAACCCCGACCCAACCAGGGGCCGGCCCAAACCAATGGCCAAGTCAATGGCTCACTCGGCCATTGGGCAGTTCACTCGGCCATTGGCCGAGTGAACCCTCCAGCCACCAAGGCAGTTCACTCGGCCATTGGCCGAGTGAACCTTCCAGCAGTTCACTCGGCCAATGGCCGAGTGAACCCTCCAGCCACCAAGGCAGTTGACTCGGCCATTGGCCGAGTGAACCTTCCAGCAGTTCACTCGGCCAATGACCGAGTGAACCCTCTAGCCGCCAAGGCAGTTCACTCGGCCATTGGCCGAGTGGACCTTCCAGCAGTTCACTCGGCCAATGGCCGAGTGAACCTTCCAGCTGCCCCTGCAGTTCACTCGGCCATTGGCCGAGTGAACCTTCCAGCAGTTCACTCGGCCAATGGCCGAGTGAACCTCAGCCGGCCCAAGCTTTTCACTCGGCCAATGGCCGAGTGAACCTCACCACCATGTTCACTCGGCCATTGGCCGACCCAGCCACTCAATGGCTGAACCAAGCAAGTTCACTCGGCCAAGGGGTCTTCAAACCACCCCTTGGCTGCCTATAAATAGAGGGGCCGCTCCCCTACTCCAGGTAATCCATTCTTGAGTACAGAAATGCTGCCGAACTCGTACCTCGCTCGTTTCTCTCAAGCTTTGGCCTCTAAACACCCCTAAAACCTCTATACTCCACCTCAATCCCACTAATGTTGAGCGTCGGAGAGGTAAACAGGGGCACCCCCCCTGTTTCCCCTTTGTAGTTCACAATCTCTTGTTTGCTTTTCAGGTATCAAGACGAGGTGAGCTTCACCCACAGCTAAGGGACGACTTGGGATACCAAGTCCGACACGCTCGAGTCGAGACGAGACCACTTTGTCCGGCCTTGGGTCTAACCGTCTGCGACTCCTAAATCGTTGTCCGAAAAACTGCGACAACATTTTGGCGCTAGAAGGAGGGGACCACCGACCTTAGCACGCTCTCCCTTCCATTCCACACTTTCACCACTCCTACGACTCTCGAGAGATGAGTCACCTACCCACTACCTCCGCGGGTACCCGAGCGACGAGCTCGAGGTACGGTCTCCGACTCCTCGCACACCGTCTTGAAGGGCAACCTCGCGATAGCGAGAGCCAGCCCCAAGACCCGGTGAACGACCCCGAGGCCGAGCTCCGAGAGGACACGGCCCGGCGGCTCGCGGAGCTCCTTGACCGTCCCGGCGTTGACGGCTCCCTCATCGTCGATCTCCTCGGCTACGACGTCGAGGAATGATCTGCTCAGGATGACTCCGACCCCGAATACGTGGAGGAGTCGAGGACCAACGAGGCCACCCCTAGCATCGCTCAAGCACGACCCGAGAGGGCCAATGGTGCGTTGGCCGATCCTTTGTACCCGGCGCGACAACAGGCACAGTCACAGTCCCGGGGACTCGCCCCCTCGGTTTCAAGAGGTGGCCGGACACGGCCCCTCGCCGAGGAGAGAGCGACTCCGGTCGACGATGGAGTCGATAGCCGAAATGCTCGCCGGACGACCCGACCAAGGGTGACCTCGCCTCGTCACGCACCAAGCGTGGACCTTAGAGAGCGCTTGACGGCGCAGAGAAACTCCCGAGGGGAGGATCTCCGTCAAAGGCTAAATTCTCGAAGGGACGCGCTCCCTGCCGCAACTCTCGGCCGGCCTCAGGCCAATGTCGTGGACCAAGCGTCCAACGAACGCCAACCGGTGACTCCCGTGGCCCCGACGGTCGGCTCTGCTAACGGGCTTGACATGGTCACGATGATTCAGAGCCTCCAAAATCAAATCATCGAGATGAGGGAGTCAGGGAGGCAAAGGCCGTACGGAGGGATCGAGGAATCATACTCTCCCTTCGCCGCACAAGTCCTCGCGCAGCCATGCGTGGGAAACTTCAAGTTACCGTTCATTCCCCCCTATGATGGACTTACGGACCCCCACTTCCACGTCCAACACTATGAGACGTGGATGACGATGCAAGGGCAGACGGACGCCACCCTTTGCCAAGCCTTCAGCCTGACCCTCACAGGGTCGGGCTTTGAGTGGTTCCGGAGTTTGAGGCCTGGAAGCATCCCGTCCTTCTGGGCCTTGCGAGAGGCTTTCCTCGCTCGCTTTGCCACGCTTGTGGCACAAAAGAAGTCGAAGACCCACCTCCTCTCCATTCGACAGGGGAGAGATGAGACATTGAGACAATACCTCGCTCGCTTCACCGAGGAGTCTCACAAAGTCGAGGGCTTCGACGACAAGGACGCCATCACAGCGATCACCGAGGGAGTTCGCACGAGCGACTTCCTCAAGTCCATTGTCGGGCAAGTCCCGCGAGACATGGCGGAGCTGATGACGAGAGCCCGCACACATATGGGAATCGAGGACTATCTCGATGGCCGAGATGGCCGAAAGTCGGGAGGACAAAGTAGTCGCCACCGCGACGAATAAGACGAAGATCGTCCCGACCCTCAGAGGAAGAGGAGCAAGGGAGACCGGGCCCCTAACGGTCGCCCCCTCTCCGGTCCAAGATCGTCGCACGTTGATAGCTTCCGAGCGCTATCAACGTACACCCCATTGAACACTCCGCAAGAGCGGATCCTAGCTCTGCACCGCGACAAGCTAGGAAGTTCGGCTCCTCTTGCGAAGGATCCCGCGAAGAGGGATCGAAACAAGTTCTGTGAGTACCACCAGGATCACGGGCATCTGACGTCCGAGTGCTATCATCTCAGGCGTCAGATCGAGGCCCTGATTCAAGACGGGAAATTAAAAGAGTATGTCCTGAGAACGGTCGGGACAGCCGCGGTGCACGAAGGCCGTCCACGGCAAGGAAGGAAGGGTCCAGCGACGGTGACTGTCACGGACCAGGCAGCGATCGAAGAACCGGAGAGCTCACAGCTGCATGTCGTGGGCTCGATCATGGGTGGCTCGGAGTTCGGGGACTCGTCCACGCAAAGGAAGAAGTACGTGCGCGAGGTTTCTCGAGGAAAAATTGCGCACTACATCAACCATACATACGAGGCTCCCCCTCCGGCCCCATTCGAGTCCATGTTCTTCACCAGCCAAGAGGCGACACGAGTTCTCCACCCGCACAATGACGCAATAGTCGTCTCGGCCCCGGTCGCTAACAATCTCGTCCGAAGAATCCTGATTGATAACGGCAGCTCGGCCGACATCATCTTCAAATCAGCGTTGGACAGGATGAAGCTGACCGGACTGAAACCGACCCCAATCTCGACCCCACTCTTCGGCTTCTCCGGGGAGAGGGTCATGACGGAGGGCACTATCGACCTCCCGGTCACCTTCGGGACGCCGGGGGGGCTCGAGGTCACCCGCATCGTGTCCTTCCTAGTGGTGAACCAGCCCTCAGCGTACAATATCATCATCGGCCGCCCGACTCTTAACCGATTGAAGGCTATAACGTCCACCTATCACCTGATGATGAAGTTCATGACTAAAAAGGGGATTGCCATCATGTTGGGAGACCAGTCGATGGCGAGGATGTGCTACATCCAAGGCGTGGACGGCAAAGGGAATGAAAAGATGGTGAGCGCTATCCTCTAGCTCGGTCAAGCTACAGAAGCTGGCACTGCAGCGGAAGCCCGTCCCCATTTCTCATTATGTCATTTTATTTCCGGTTTTAAGACAATCTCGAATTTCAATAAGGCCAATGGCCCAGGGATGTAATTTTTTACTATTTCGGCATGGTAATTATATCACGTTTCACCTTGTTGCATTATAATTTCTAGTCTCCTCTACGAGTACACGAGAAACTCGGGGGGCTAATGGGAAACAATGCTCAACGAAACTAGAGCTCGCTCGTTCAACAAAAAAAAAAAAAAAACAACTCAAAAACAAAAACAAAAGAACAACAAAGACGTGCAAATCGATTATGCCTTCGTTGGCAAATCGAGAAAATAAGACGCGCACAATACAACGAAGACGTGCAAATCGATTATGCCTTCGTTGGCAAATCGAGAAAAAAAGACGCGCACAATACAACGAAGACGTGCAAATCGATTATGCCTTCGTTGGCAAATCGAGAAAATAAGACGCGCACAATACAACTAAGACGTGCAAATCGATTATGCCTTCGTTGGCAAGTCGAGAAAATAAGACGCGCACAACGCAGCAAAGACGTGCAAATCGATTATGCCTTCGTTGGCAAATCGAGAAAATAAGACGCGCACAATACAACGAAGACGTGCAAATCGATTATGCCTTCGTTGGCAAATAGAGAAAATAAGACGCGCACAATACAACGAAGACGTGCAAATCGACTATGCCTTCGTTGGCAAATCGAGAAAATAAGACGCGCACAATACAACGAAGACGTGCAAATCGATTATGCCTTCGTTGGCAAGTCGAGAAAATAAGACGCGCACAACGCAGCAAAGACGTGCAAATCGATTATACCTTCGTTGGAAAATCGAGAAAATAAGACGCGCACAATACAACGAAGATGTGCTAATCGATTATGCCTTCGTTGGCAAGTCGAGAAAATAAGACGCGCACAATACCACAAAGACGTGCTAATCGATTATGCCCTCGTTGGCAAGTCGAGAAAATAAGACGCGTACAATACCACAAAGACGTGCAAAACGATTATGCCTTCGTTGGCAAGTCGAGAAAATAAGCCGCGCACAATACCACAAAGACGTGCTAATCGATTATGCCTTCGTTGGCAAGTCGAGAAAATAAGACGCGCACAATACCACAGAGACGTGCAAATCGATTATGCCTTCGTTGGCAAGTCGAGAAAATAAGACGCGCACAATACAACGAAGACGTGCAAATCGATTATGCCTTCGTTGGAAAATCGAGAAAATAAGACGCGCACAATACAACTAAGACGTGCAAATCGATTATGCCTTCGTTGGCAAGTCGAGAAAATAAGACGCGCACAACGCAGCAAAGACGTGCAAATCGATTATGCCTTCGTTGGCAAATCGAGAAAATAAGACGCGCACAATACAACGAAGACGTGCAAATCGATTATGCCTTCGTTGGCAAATAGAGAAAATAAGACGCGCACAATACAACGAAGACGTGCAAATCGACTATGCCTTCGTTGGCAAATCGAGAAAATAAGACGCGCACAATACAACGAAGACGTGCAAATCGATTATGCCTTCGTTGGCAAGTCGAGAAAATAAGACGCGCACAACGCAGCAAAGACGTGCAAATCGATTATGCCTTCGTTGGAAAATCGAGAAAATAAGACGCGCACAATACAACGAAGATGTGCTAATCCATTATGCCTTCGTTGGCAAGTCGAGAAAATAAGACGCGCACAATACCACAAAGACGTGCTAATCGATTATGCCCTCGTTGGCAAGTCGAGAAAATAAGACGCGTACAATACCACAAAGACGTGCAAAACGATTATGCCTTCGTTGGCAAGTCGAGAAAATAAGCCGCGCACAATACCACAAAGACGTGCTAATCGATTATGCCTTCGTTGGCAAGTCGAGAAAATAAGACGCGCACAATACCACAGAGACGTGCAAATCGATTATGCCTTCGTTGGCAAGTCGAGAAAATAAGACGCGCACAATACAACGAAGACGTGCAAATCGATTATGCCTTCGTTGGCAAGTCGAGAAAATAAGACGCGCACAACGCAGCAAAGACGTGCAAATCGATTATGCCTTCGTTGGCAAATCGAGAAAATAAGACGCGCACAATACAACGAAGACGTGCTAATAAGTTATGCCTTCGTTGGCAAGTCGAGAAAATAAGACGCGCACAATACAATGAAGACGTGCAAATCGATTATGCCTTCGTTGGCAAGTCGAGAAAATAAGACGCGCACAACGCAGCAAAGACGTGCAAATCGATTATGCCTTCGTTGGAAAATCGAGAAAATAAGACGCGCATAATACCACAAAGACGTGCTAATCGATTATGCCCTCGTTGGCAAGTCGAGAAAATAAGACGCGTACAATACCACAAAGACGTGCAAATCGATTATGCCTTCGTTGGCAAGTCGAGAAAATAAGACGCGCACAATACCACAAAGACGTGCTAATCGATTATGCCTTAGTTGGCAAGTCGAGAAAATAAGACGCGCACAATACCACAGAGACGTGCAAATCAATTATGCCTTCGTTGGCAAGTCGAGAAAATAAGACGCGCACAATACCACAAAGACGTGCTAATCGATTATGCCTTCGTTGGCAAGTCGAGAAAATAAGACGCGCACAATACCACAGAGACGTGCAAATCGATTATGCCTTCGTTGGCAAGTCGAGAAAATAAGACGCGCACAATACAACGAAGACGTGCAAATCGATTATGCCTTCGTTGGCAAGTCGAGAAAATAAGACGCGCACAACGCAGCAAAGACGTGCAAATCGATTATGCCTTCGTTGGCAAATCGAGAAAATAAGACGCGCACAATACAACGAAGACGTGCTAATAAGTTATGCCTTCGTTCGCAAGTCGAGAAAATAAGACGCGCACAATACCACAAAGACGTGCTAATCGATTATGCCCTCGTTGGCAAGTCGAGAAAATAAGACGCGCACAATACCACAAAGACGTGCAAATCGATTATGCCTTCGTTGGCAAGTCGAGAAAATAAGACGCGCACAATACAACGAAGACGTGCAAATCGGTTATGCCTTCGTTGGCAAGTCGAGAAATTAAGACGCCCACAATACAAAAAAGACGTGCAAATCGATTATGCCTTCATTAGCAAGTCGAGAAAACAAGACGCGCGCAACAATAAAGCCGTGCTAATCGATCACGCCCTCACTGGTAGATCGAGAAAATAAGCCGCGCACGATCAACCCGAAACAATAAGTCGTCTTTCGCGACGCACAGAGGCCGTCCCTCGCGATGCGCGAAGGCCATTCCTCACGACGCAAACCCGAGAGCGTTCATCCCGCATCCGTATAAAAGCGTAGATTTTGAGTTTCCACTCGATCTACACTCGACCGGAAACTCGGGGGGCTAATGTTGTCGGCCTGTCTAGGGCCAACGAGGACAAAGGCATCTCTTCAACCCACGTGGCTGGTGCGAGGTCTCGGGCGGCGAAACCCCAACCCAACCAGGGGCCGGCCCAAACCAATGGCCAAGTCAATGGCTCACTCGGCCATTGGGCAGTTCACTCGGACCTTGGCCGAGTGAACCCTCCAGCCACCAAGGCAGTTCACTCGGCCATTGGCCGAGTGAACCTTCCAGCAGTTCACTCGGCCAATGGCCGAGTGAACCCTCCAGCCACCAAGGCAGTTCACTCGGCCATTGGCCGAGTGAACCTTCCAGCAGTTCACTCGGCCAATGACCGAGTGAACCCTCCAGCCGCCAAGGCAGTTCACTCGGCCATTGGCCGAGTGGACCTTCCAGCAGTTCACTCGGCCAATGGCCGAGTGAACCTTCCAGCTGCCCCTGCAGTTCACTCGGCCATTGGCCGAGTGAACCTTCCAGCAGTTCACTCGGCCAATGGCCGAGTGAACCTCAGCCGGCCCAAGCTTTTCACTCGGCCAATGGCCGAGTGAACCTCACCACCATGTTCACTCGGCCATTGGCCGACCCAGCCACTCAATGGCCGAACCAAGCTAGTTCACTCGGCCAAGGGGTCTTCAAACCACCCCTTGGCTGCCTATAAATAGAGGGGCCGCTCCCCTACTCCAGGTAATCCATTCTTGAGTACTGAAACGCTGCCGAACTCGTACCTCGCTCGTTTCTCTCAAGCTTTGGCCTCTAAACACCCCTAAAACCTCTATACTCCACTTCAATCCCACTAATGTTGAGCGTCGGAGAGGTAAACAGGGGCACCCCCCCTGTTTCCCCTTTGTAGTTCACAATCTCTTGTTTGCTTTTCAGGTATCAAGACGAGGTGAGCTTTACCCACAGCTAAGGGACGACTTGGGATACCAAGTCCGACACGCTCGAGTCGAGACGAGACCACTTGGTCCGGCCTTGGGTCTAACCGTCTGCGACTCCTAAATCGTTGTCCGAAAAATTGCGACAACAGCTTGCGTCATGCTTTCTTTCGGAATTTTGTCATGTCTTTCTTCCGTTAGAAGGTTGCCGTACTCTCATACTTTTCTTGTTGGATTGCTCGTACAACATTGATTGCTTTAGTTAAAGCTTTTTCGTCTATTATGCGTCTTATTTTCTCGACTTGCTATGCTTAGCGTAATCGATTCGCGCGATGTGATTGGTGCGTGTCTCACGAGCCTGGCTTGCCTTACCTAGTGTAACCGGTTTGCACGGCTTACTGCCACACTTGGCGGCGAAGCTTCCCGCGGACGCTGGCTAGACCAGATTCGCCTGGTGGGTGAGACCTTCGGCCATCCATTCATGACTCGTTGCCTATCGGCGTGTGCGAGCCGGGTGCGCTCATCTTCCGGCGAGTACGCTACCTATCGGCGTGCGTATCGGGACGAGCTTGCAGTTTCCAGTGAGCGTGGTACTTGTCGGTACGCGCGTCACGTTTTGGGTTTTGACTGCCGAGATCGACGGTCCGGTGCGCGGACGCGATCTACCGACGCCCCGTTGCCTATCGGTGTGCGGGGCGTGGAATTGTGCGAGAGTGTCGCGCGGGGGTTGGTGGTCCGGTGCGCGGATCCGACTTGTTAATCTTTAGCTACCTTTCGGTGCGTAAAACGTGTCATTGTGCGAGCTCGACTAGACGAGGTGACGAGCTCGACTAGACGACATGACGAGTTCAACTAGACGAAGTGACCAGCACGACTACATGAAGTGACGAGTTCGACTAGACAAAGTGACCAGCTCGACTAGAGACAAGCTCGACTAGACGAAGTGACCAGCTCGAAGTGACGACTCGACTAGGCGAAGTGACGAGCTCGACAGCTTGAAGTGGTGAGCTCGAAGTGACGAGCTCGACTAGACGAGGTCAAAGTCCCAACAATCCGTTACCCCCCCGAGTTTCTCGGGTACTCGCAGAGAAGACGAGAAATTGTTACAAAATAAGGTAAAGGTTTCGAAGCGGAATGTAATTCGATTACAATGTTGAAATAGTTAAAAAGAATTACATTCCCAGGCCGTTTGGCCATACTTGAGATTTAAAATTGTCATTGCAAAAATCGAAAATGAAATGACATAACAAAACATAGAGTCAGCGGGAACGGGCATCTATTAGTAGTATCGCCGAAGGTGCTCCGCGTTCCAAGGGTGCGTGAACATGAGCCCTTCCAGGTTCTCGAGCTCGTACGTGCTGTTGTGGATGGCTCGGCGCACGCGGTACGGACCTTCCCAGGTGCGGCCCAAAACTCCCGCCCCTTGCACTTTGGTGTTTTGGAACACCCTCCTAAGGACGAGGATTCCGTCGGCGAACTGTCGCAGCTTGACATTGGAGTTATAGTATTTTTCGACCTTCCTCTTTTGTGCCGCAAGGCGAGTGAGCGCGTATGCCCTCTTCTCATCTATGAGGTCCAGCTCGAGCCTGATCGCATTGTTGTTGGTGGCTTCTTCGTATTACTCGATGCGCAGGGTCGGCAGTTTGGTCTCGACGGGCACCACGGCCTCGACGCCGAACGCGAGAGCGAAAGGGGTTTCGCCGGTCGCGTTTCGCGCGGTGGTTCGGTACGCCCATAGGACCATGGGGAGCTCGTCGGCCCAAGCCCCCTTTTTCTCCTCCAGGTTCTTCTTCAGATTCTCCTTGATCGTCTTGTTGACCGCCTCTACCCGACCATTGGCTTGAGGATGGCGGGGGGAAGAGAAAGTCTTGCTAATGCCCAACTGCTCGCATACTTCTCGGAGGCGCGCGTTGTCAAATTGCTTTCCGTTATCGGTCACAATCGACGCGGGGATCCCGAAGCGGCAGACAATGTTCTTCCAGATGAAGTTCGTTGTGTTTGTCTCGGTGATCTTTGCCAGCAGTTCGGCCTCTACCCACTTTGTGAAAAATTCGATCGCCACGATCGCATGCTTGTATTGCCTCGGAGCCATAGGTAGCTCGCCGATGAGATCGATTCCCCACTTTGCGAAGGGTCACGGCACGATGATCGGGCATAGCGGGGAAGGTGCTTGGCGCGGGATGTGAGCGAACGTTTGGCATTTGTCGAATTTTTGGCCCACTCGTGGGAGTCCTTTTTCAAGGTTGGCCAAAAATATCTGAGCCTTAGAAGCTTCAATGCCAAGGATTGTCTGGCGGCATTGTTTTCGCACACCCCTTCGTGCACTTCACGGAGCGCTTTCTTCGCCTCGACCTCGGTCAAGCAGCGGAGGAGGGGCATGGAGTAGCCCCTCTTGAACAGGTTTTCCTCCCTCATCGCGTACTTCGGCGCCAAGCTTCTTAGCTTTTTGGCTTCTTCTTTGTCTTCGGGGGTGACTCCTCGCTTAAGGAATTCCACGAGCGGAGACATCCATGAGGGGGGTGGAGTCTCGTCGGCTACCCCTACGTCGCCTCTCGAGACGTAGGGTCGGGTCAGCACTTCAATCTGGACGCTGCCCTCGCCCTCCTCGTCTATCCCGGACGCGAGGCAAGCCAGGGCGTCAGCGTCGATGTTCGCCTCCCGAGGAACTTGGACGATCTCAAACCATGATAGGGCCTCTAGATTCTCTCGGGTCTTGGACAGGTACGCGACCATGTTTGGCTCTTTTGCGGCGTAGTCGCCCTTAACCTGGTTCACAATCAACTGCGAGTCGCAGTGGTCGCACAGGTTATGGATGCCTAGCTTGTTCGCTAGCTCCAAGCCAACGATCAGAGCCTCGTATTCTGCCTCGTTGTTTGAAGCCTTGAACTCGAACCGCAGGGCGTATCTCAGTTTTTCCCTATCGGGATTTGTGAGCACAACGCCGGCGCCAGCCCCCCGGGCGTTTGACGCACCATCCACGTGCAAGTCCCAGACCAGCCCTATCGGGTTGTTGGTCCTCTTCTTCGACGACTCGCTGTGGTCGTCCTCCTTGTCTTCTCTGCCCTCACCGCCTTTGTCCCCCTCGTCAGCCGGGGGCGCGCCTGTGAACTCGGCCACGAAGTCGGCGAGGGCTTGGCCCTTGATGGCGGTTCTCGGTTGGAACTCGACCCCGTATTCGCCCAACTCTTGGGACCATACGGCCATTCGAGATGAGGTCCCTTTTTGAAGGACCTTCTCGACGGGATGCCCCGTGTGGACCACAATGGGGTGCGCCTGAAAGTAGGGTTGGAGTTTTCTCGCGCTCATGACAAGGGCGAGGGACAATCTCTCGATTTCCGGGTATCGATTCTCGGCGTCGAGGAGTGCCTTGCTAACATAATAGACCGGCCATTGCACCTTGTCTTCTTCGCGTATGAGAACCGCGCTCACGGCCCTGTCGAAAACCACGAGGTAGATGTACAAGGTTTCGCCATTCTTTGGCTTTGCAAGGAACGGGGGGGAGGCGAAATAGGCTTTCATTTCGCGAAATTCTTCCTCGCACTTCTCCGTCCACACGAACCCGTCGGTCTTCTTCAGTGCCATGAAAAACGGTTGGCACTTGTCGATGGCCTTGGACACGAATCGCGTCAGCGCGGCGATCCTTCCTGTCAGACTCTGAACTTCTTTCACTTTCTGCGGCGACCTCATCTCTAAGATCGCCCTAATCTTCTCAGGGTTAGCCTCGATCCCGCGGCGGCTAACCATGTAGCCCAAGAATTTTTAGGACTCGACCCCAAAAGCGCACTTGTTGGGGTTGAGCTTCATCTTGTAGCGTCGCAGGATCGCAAACATCTCTCTCAGGTCTCGAACGTGGTCGTGGGTCTTGAGGTTTTTAACGAGCATATCGTCCACGTAGACCTCCATGGTTTTGCCAATTTGATTGACGAACATCCGGTTTACCAACCTTTGATACGTTGCTCCCGCGTTTTTGAGGTCAAAGGGCATGACCTTGTAACAGTAGACTCCGCGGTTCGTAACAAAGGTGGTCTTGATCTGGTCTGGCTCGTGCATGCGGATCTGGTTGTAGCCTGAGTAGGCGTCCATGAAGCTCAACAACTCGTGGCCCGCCGTAGTGTCCACAAGCTGCTCGATCCTCGGGAAGGGAAAGCTATCTTTCGGGCAGGCCTTGTTGAGATCTTTATAGTCGATACAGATCCGCCATTTCTCGTTTGGCTTCTTGACCATCACCACATTGGACACCCACTTGGGGTGTTTCGCCTCCCTGATGAAGTCGGCGGTGAGAAGTTTGTCGACCTCTACACCGATGGCTTGGTATCTCTCTCCAAAGAACGTCCGCTGCGGTTGAACGCGTTCGGCTACTCTCTTGCCGTCGTTGAGACGGTGAACCATTATCTCGGGGTTGATCCCCGGCATGTAGGCGTGTGTCCACGCGAAGACGTCCTTGTGCTTGCGGAGGAAGGTGGCGAGCTGGTTTCGCACTTCGGATGGGAGCTAGGCGCCTACCTTGACTACCTGGTCGGGTTTGGCATCGTCCAACACGATGGGAACAAGGTCGTCCGGCGTCTCCACCTTTCGACGCCCGACATCGTCCCTCTGGTCCAGTTCTCCGAAGATTCCTCCTTCCTCTATTTCGCACGGGAACTTGTCCCCGAGCTAGAAGATGGTGCTCACCATCTTTCCCTTTTCTTTCCCGTCTACGCCTTGGATGTAGCACATCCTTGCCATCGATTGGTCTCCCAACATCATGGCTATCCCCTTGTCAGTCGGGAACTTCATCATCAGGTGGTAAGTGGACGTAATGGACTTCAACCGATTGAGGGTCGGGCGGCCAATTATGATGTTGTAGGCGGAGGGTTAGTCCACGACCAAGAACGATACGATGTGGGTGACCTCGAGCCCCCCCGGTGTCCCGAAGGTCACCGGGAGGTCGATGGTTCCCTCCGTCATGACCCTCTCCCCAGATAGCCTCATCCTGTCTAGTGCCACCTTGAAGATTATATCGGCGGAGCTCCCATTGTCGATTAGGATTCTCCGGACGAGCTTGTTGGCGACCGAGGCTGAGACGACTATCGCGTCGTTGTGTGGGTGGAGGACTCGCGCCGCCTCTTGGCCGGTGAAGAACATGGACTCGAACGGGGCCGGAGGACGAGCCTCGTACGTATGGTTGATGTAGTGCGCTATTTTCCCTTGGGAAACTTCACGTGCGTACTTCTTCCTCTGCGTGGACGAGTCCCCAAACTACGGGCCGCCCATGATTGAGCCCAAGACGTGCAGTTGTGAGCTCTCTGGTTCTTCGATTGTTGCTCGGTCCGTGACGGTCACCGTTGCTGGACCCTTCCTTTCCTGCCGAGGACGCTCACCGTGCACCGCGGCCGTCGCGATGGTTCTAAGGACGTACTCTTTCAGTTTCCCGTATTGAATCAAGGCCTCGATCTGACGCTTGAGTTGATAGCATTCGGACGTCAGATGCCCGTGATCTTGGTTGTATTCGCAGAACTTGTTTCGATCCCTCTTTGCAGGATCCTTTGTGAGAGGAGTGGGGCTCCCTAGCTTGTCGCGGTGCAGGGCTAGGATCCGCTCCGGTGGGGTGTTCAAGGGGGTGAACGTCGAGAAGTTTCGGAAGCTATCGACGTGTGACGGTCTCAGCCCGGGGAGGGAGCAGCCGTTAGGGGCCTGGTCTCCCTTGTTCCTCCTCTTTCGAGGGTCGGGACGATGTCCATCTTGGTCGTCGCGGCGTCGACTACCTTGCCCACTTTACTTCCAGCCATCTCGGCCATTGAGATAATCCTCGATTCCCATATACGTGCGGGCTCTCGTCATCAGCTCCGCCATGCCCCGTGGGACTTTCCCCACAATGGACTCGAGGAAGTCGCTCGTGCGAACCCCCTCAGTGATTGCCGTGATGGCGTCCTTGTCCTCGAACCCGTCGACTTTGTGAGACTCCTCGGTGAAGCGAGCGAGGTATTGCCTCAACGTCTCGTCTCTCCCTTGCCGAATGGAGAGGAGGTGGGTCTTCGACTTCTTTTGTGCCACGAGCGTGGCGAAGCGGGCAAGGAAAGCCTCTTGCAAAGCCCGGAAGGACGGGATGCTCCCGGGTCTCAAGCTCCGGAACCACTCAAAGCCCGACCCTGTGAGGGTTAGGCTGAAGGCTTGGCATAGGGTCGCGTCCGGATGCCCTTGCATTGTCATCCACGTCTCGTAGTGTTGGATGTGGAAGTTCGGGTCAGTCCGCCCATCATAGGGAGGGATGGACGGCAATTTGAAGTTCCCCACGCGAGGTTGTGCGAGGATATGCGCGACGAAGGGAGAGTATGATTCCTCGATCCCTCCATACGGCCTCTGCCTGCCCGACTCCCTCATCTCGATGATTTGGTTTTGGAGGCTCTGAATCATCGTGACCATGCCGAGCCCGTTAGCGGGGCTGACCGTCGGGGCCACGCGAGTCGTCGGCTGGCGCTCGTTGGACGCTTGGTCTACAATATTGGCCTGAGGTTGGCCGAGAGTTGCGGAGGGGAGCGTGTCCCTCCGAGAGTTGAGCCTTTGGCAGAGATCCTCCCCTCGGGAGTTTCTCTGCGCCGTCAAACGCTCTCTAAGGTCCACGCTCGGTGCGTGGTGGGGCGAGTTCGCCCTTGGTTGGGCCGTGCGGCGAGCGCTTCGGCTATCGGCCCCATCATTGCCCAGAGTCGCTCTCTCCTCGGTGAGGGGCCATGTCTGGCCGCCTCTTGAAACCGAGGGGGCGAGTCCCCTGGAATGTGACCGTGCCTGTCGTCGCGCCGGACGCGACGGACCGGCCAAAGCACCATCGGGTCTCTCGGGTCGCGAATGGGCGAGGCTAGGAGTTGCCTCGTCGGTCCTTGACTCCCCCACATAGTCGGGGTCGGAGTCGTTACGGGCGGATCGATCCTCGACATCGTAACCGAGGAGATCGACAATGAGCGAGCCGTCGACGCTGGGACGGTCTAGAAGCTCGGCGAGCCGCCGAGCCGTGTCCTCTCGGAGCGCAGCCTCGGGGTCGTCCGTCGGGTCTTGGGGCTGGCTCTCGTGATCATGAGGTTTCCCTTCAAGACGGTGAGCGAGGCTCCGGAGACTGTACCTTGGGCTCGTCGCTCGAGTGCCAGCGGAGGTCGCTGGAATGCGACTCATCTCTCGAGGGTCGTAAGAGTAGTGAGAGTGTGGAATGGAAGGGAGAGCGAGCTAAGGTCGGAGGTCCCCTCCTTCTAGCGCCAAAATGTTGTCGCTCGTTTTTGGACAACGATTTAGGAGCCCCAAACGGTTCGACCCAAGGCCGGACCAAGTGGTCGCGTTCGGGCTCGAGCGTGTCGGACTTGGTGGCCCAAGTCGCCCCTTAGCTGTCAGTGATGCTTACTTCGTCTAGGCGCCTGAAAAAGGAAGCGGGAAGGTGTGAACTACAAAGGGGAAACAGGGGGGTTGCCCCTGTTTACCTCTCCGACGCTCAACATTAGCAGGATTGAGATGGATAAAGAGGGTTTAACTGTTTAGGGGCCGAGACTTGAGAGAAACGAGCGAGAGGTGAGTTCGGCAGCGTTTCAGTACTCAAGAATGGGTTACCTTTTGAAGAGGGTGGGCCTCTTGTATTTATAGGGGACCAAGGGGTCATTGGTAGGCCCCTTGGCCGAGGATAGCATAGGCTCGGCCGAGGATAGCATAGGATGGCCGAGGATAGCATAGGCTCGGCCGAGGATAGCATAGGATGGCCGAGGATGTCATAGGCCTGTGAGGCCGTGGTCGAGCTCGTGAGGCTGAGGTCGAGCTCGTGAGGCCGAGGTCGAGCTCGTGAGGCCGAGGTCGAGCTCGTGAGGCCGAGGTCGAGCTCGTTAGGCCGAGGTCGAGCTTATGAGGCCGAGGTCGAGCTCGTGAGGCCGAGGTCGAGCTCGTGAGGCCGAGGTCGAGCTCGTTAGGCCGAGGTCGAGCTCGTGAGGCCGAGGTCGAGCTCGTGAGGCCGAGGTCGAGCTCGTTAGGCCGAGGTCGAGCTCGTGAGGCCGAGGTCGAGCTCGTTAGGCCGAGGTCGAGCTCGTGAGGTCGATGCCATCGGGCTGATGGTCGTGGATAGCCGAGCTCGGTCTTGGGCCGAGGCTATTGGGCCGGCCCTTGGCCGAGTTGGCCCACGGGCTGATCAATGGGTGGGGTAAGTCTGATCGCTGTTTTGCCTCTGATTGGTCCCGATCGAAGGTCGGGCCGATAACATATACATATAGTAAACATGGCTTGTTCAAGTTAGCGTTTGAACCTAACGGGCATACCCGAACTAAGTTTTCAAGCAAGAGTCGTCGAAGCCTTAACTTTCAAGTTTATTCATTTTAGGGCTTTCACCTATCCTTGTTTACTAACAAATAAAAGCATAAACAAACAGGGTTATCCCCTTGATAAGTAGTTGACTTATGTCTCCTCACTTACCCGGAATAGTTCGGCAGAAAGCTCGACGACTTCTGGTGATGTCTTGCTTCTCACGTTCTTCGAGACACTTGATACTTGTCGAGACGTCGAAAGAACTGACATCCGAGGTCGAAGTCCCTTGGTTATTGGATTCGAGATTACTTGAAGAAGATAGGGTTTGTTGTCAGGATTAGATTCGAGTCGGTTTGGAATTCGAGAATTTAATTTATTATTCTCCGGTTTTTTGGAAGTTAAACTTATTTAAGACTTGCGTACTTTTGTATTGAAAATAATAAGAAGTAAAATCCAATAATATAATTATGAGTCTTACATAAATTAACCCGAATCAAAATAACCGAGAATTCCAAAGAGAATAATTAAATTAAATTCTTGAACGTTTTTAAATAAATAATCATAAGTTATTTATTCAACTAAAAGAAATAAACTATATAATAAGATTCACGATTTAATTTCTAGAATATTTAAACGTTACAAGTGAGTAATACACTCACGAGTTAATCGAGCTTTAACTTTGATAACTCTTTTCTCGAAACTTCAAATTTCCGACTTCATTGCCTTCGACTCTGTCGGTTCTCGTTCGTCCGTCTAAATAAGTAATCAAGTCGCGGAATCCGAGCTAACCATAAACGTTCTAAACCAATTCCGGAAACACAACGAGCAAAATCTGCAAGCAAATGAGCTCAATCACGATCTCAAAACAACTCTATTTTCATAATTCACAAACATCAACACAGCCTCACATAAACAACATCAACCCATAATTTCTAACAAAATTATTCACTAAACCACACGGCCATGTTCAAATAATCACCAAAATTCATCCAAAAATCAATCCATAAATCAAATCATGACTTTCATGTTGGAATTGATCAAGGGTTTAAGAAAACATTTAACGCTTCGGGTAAGCGGCGGAATTTAAAAAAAAATGTAAACGAGTAAAACGATTTTGCTAACCTAGACAAAGTGCAAGTACGTGTAAATAAACACAATTATGAGCATTAAAAAATTACCAGCCTTTTTAGAAGCTTGAACGTTGAAGAGCCTTCGGAAGGTTGAAAACGTTCGTCTCTACTCGCAGCATGTCTCTCTTATTTCCTCGGCAACTCGAGCAACAACGAAAGTTTCTATCACTATAATCACTCGAGAGAAAACGAATTAGTGAGTGGACACTTTTAAACACGACGAATCAAGAACAAGTCTCAAAGTCGTAGAGCTAAAAACGCTATGTCAAATGAGGACCTAGGTGCCAAAACAAAAACGAAAGAAAACTAGAGAGAGAGAGAGAGGAGTTCGGCCAAGGTAGAGAGAGAAGCTCGCAATCTCTAAAACTTGGGATGAATGATGTTGTCGGCCCGTCTCGGACCGACGACGACAAAGGCGTCACTTCGACCCGCGCGGCCGGCGCGAAGTCTCGGACGGCCACCGGGCGGCAAATCCTTGCCTCGGCCATTTGCCGGCCTAAACTGGTGGCAGGCCCAACCTTGCCTCGGCCCTTGGCCGGCCCAGACCAATGGCCGGCCCAAGATTGACTCGGCCATTGGCCGGCCCAACCCTTCAGCCGGCCAATGGCCACCCAAAGGTTCACTCGGCCAATGGCCGAGTGAATCTTCCAGAAGTTCACTCGGCCATTGGCCGAGTGAACCTTCCAGCTGTTCACTCGGCCACTGGCCGAGTGAAGCTCCCAGCAGTTCACTCGGCCACTGGCCGAGTGAACCTCCTAACAGTTCACTCGGCCAATGGCCAAGTGAACCTTCTTCCAGCCCGAGCTCCCCACTCGGCCATTGGCCGATCAACTCAATCAGCCAATGGCCGACCCAAGAGGCTCACTCGGCCAAGGGGTTCCCCAAACACCCCTTGGTCACCTATAAATAGAGAGGTCCACTCTCTCCCAAAGGTAATCCAATTTTGAGCCCCGGAACGCTGTCGAACTCATAACTCACACGTTTCACTCATCTTTGGCCTTTAAACACTCAAACCCTTTATATTCCACCTCAATCCTACTAATGTTGAGCGTCTGAGAGGTAAACAGAGGTAACCCCTTTGTTTCCCCTTTGTAGTTCACACCTATTTTCCTACGTTTTCAGGTGTTTGGATGAGATAGACATCTTCAACAGCTAAAGGAAGACTTGGGATACCAAGTCCGACACGCTCGAACCGAAGCAAGATCACTTGGTCCGGCCTTGGGTCTAACCGCTTTTGGTTCCTAAATAGTTGTCCGAAAAGGAGTGACAACATTTTGGCGCTAGAAGGAGGGGATCTCCCGACCTTGGCGATGCTCTCCCTTCCAACCCTTTCACTTACTGCATCTACGTCTCTCGAGAGATGAGTCAGGTTCCCGCTACCTCCGTAGGCACTCGAGCGACGAGCTCGAGATACGGTCTCCGAAGCCTCGTGCACCGTCTTGGAGGGCAACCTCGTGATAACGAGAGCCAGCCCAAAGACCCGGTGAATGACCCCAAGGACGCGCTCGAGATGACTCTGACCCCGACTATGTGGGGGAGTCGAGAAACGACAAGGCAACTCCTAGCCTGGCCAATTCACGGCCCGAGAGGTCGAATGGAGCTCTGGCCGGACAGTCGCACCCGATGCGACAGCAGGCACGGTCACATTCCCGGGGACATGCCCCCTCGGTTTCAAGGGGCGGCCGGACACGGCCCCTCACCGGGGAGAGGGCTACCCTAGGGGACGATGGGGCCGATAGCCGTAGCGCTCGCCGGACAATCCGGCCAAGGGCGACCTCGCCCTGCCAAGCGCCGAGTGTGGACCTTAGAGAGCGCCTGACGGCGCAGAGAAACTCCCGAGGGGAGGATCTCAGCCAAAGGCTCAACTCTCGGAGGGATGTGTTGTAGTTCGTTTTCGGACAACTATTTAGAAGCCCCAAACAGTTCCACCCAAGGCCGGACCAAGTGGTCGCATTCGGGCTTGAGCGTGTCGGACTTGGTATCCCAAGTCGTCCCTTAGCTGTGGATGAAGTTCACCTCGTCTGGATACCTGAAAAGCAGTAGATAATACGTGAAGTATAAAGGGGAAACAGAGGGGTTGCCTCTGTTTACCTCTCCGACGCTCAACATTAGTAGGGTTGAGGTAGATTGTAGAGGGTTTGAGTGTTTAGAGGCCAAAGATGAGTGAAATGAGTGAGTTATGAATTCAACAGCATTTCGGGGCTCAAAATTGGATTACCATTGGGAGAGGGCGGACCTCTCTATTTATAGGCGACCAAGGGGTGTTTTGGGGGACCCCTTGGCCGAGTGAGCAAGCTTGAGTCGGCCATTGGCCGACTGAATGGTTGGGTCGGCCAATGGCCGTGTGAACATGGTGGTGAGGTTCACTCGGCCATTGGCCGAGTGAAAAGTTTGAGGCCGGTTGAGATTCAATCGGCCATTGGCCGAGTGAAATGTCTAGGGCCGGATGAGGTTCACTCGGCCATTGGCCGAGTGAACTCCTGGAGGATTCACTCGGCCAATAGCCGAGTGAACTGCATGGCCGGCTGGAGGGTTCACTCGGCCATTGGCCGAGTGAACTGTTGACTCGGCCAATGGCCGATTGAGGTGGTTGGGTCGGCCATTGGCTGGTTGAGACTTGACTCGGCCAATGGTGGGCTCTGACTTGACTCGGCCAATGGCCGACTGAGGTGGTTGGGTTGGCCATTGGCTGGTTGTGACTTGACTCGGCCAATGGCCGACTGTGGCTTGGCCCGGCTGTGACTTGACTCGGCCAATGGCCGACTGTGGCTTGGCCCGGCTGTGACCTGGCCCGGTCAATGGTCGGTTGAGGCTTGGCCCAGCCGATGGACGAATGAACCTAAGGCCGGCCAAGGGTTTGGGCCGGCCAATGGCCAAGGCAGGGGTTGCGCCGGTTGTGTGGTTGAAGTGGCACCTTTGTCCTCGTCGGCCCGGGACCGGCCGACAACATTAGCCCCTCGAGTTTCCGGTCGAGCGTGGGTCGAGTGGAAACTCAGAACTTGCGCTGACATGCGGACATGGGATCAACGTTCTCGGTTTTGTGAGCGCATCGTAGGGAGGCTTTTGGTGTGTCGCGAGGGACGGCTTTTGTGCGTCACGAGGGACGGCCTTTGTGCGTCACGAGGGACGGCTTTTGTGCATCACGAGGGACGGCCTTTGTGCGTCACGAGGGACGGCTTTTGTGCATCACAAGGGACAGCCTTTGTGCGTCACGAGGGACGGCTTTTGTGCTTCACGAGGGACGGCTTTTGTGCGCCACGAGGGACAGCCTTTGTGCATCACGAGGGACGGCCTTTGTGCATCACGAGGGACGGCTTTTGTGCATCACGAGGGACGGCCTTTGTGCGTCACGAGGGACGGCTTTTGTGCGTCACAAGGGACAGCCTTTGTGCGTCACGAGGGACGGCTTTTGTGCTTCACGAGGGACGGCTTTTGTGCGCCACCAGGGGCGGCCTTTGTGCGTCGCGAGGGACGACTTTTGTGCGCCACGAGGGACGGCTTTTGTTGTCTTTTCATTTTACGCGTCTTATATTCTTGACATACCATCGCAGTCGATCCGCACGGTTTTGCGGTGCGCGACTTATTTCTCGACTTACCAACGAAGGCGTAATCGATTAGCACGTCTTAGGCCTCGAGGGGCCTCGGCGTCACGTTGGTGTGAACGGGTTTTCCGTGGACGCTGGCTAGACCACTTACGTCCGGCGGGCACATGCCTTTGAAACCCATTTGTGACTCGCTGCCTATCGGCGCACGAGCTGGGCGGCGAACGCGGTGCCACATTTGTGTGGCTAGGTTTCCCGTGGACGCTGGCTAGACCAGGTACGTTCGGCGGACGTAGGCTATTGAAACCCATTTGTGACTCGCTCCCTATCGGCGCACGAGCTGGGCGGCGAACGCGGTGCCACATTTGTGTGGCTAGGTTTCCCGTGGACGCTGGCTAGACCAGGTACGTCCGGCGGACGCAGGCCTTTGGAACCCATTTGTGACTCGCTGCCTATCGGCGCACGAGCTGGTCGGCGAGCGCGGTGCCACATTTGTGTCGCCAGGTTTCCCGTGGATGCTGGCTAGACCAGGTACGTCCGGCGGACGAAGGCCTTTGGAACCCATTTGTGACTCGCTGCCTATCGGCGCACGAGCTGGGCGGCAAGCGCGGTGCCACATTTGTGTCGCCAGGTTTCCGTGGACGCTGGCTAGACCACGTACGTCCGGCGGACGCAGGCCTTTGGAACCCATATGTAACTCGCTGCCTATCGACGCACGAGCTGGGCGGCGAGCGCGATTTATACGACTTCATTAGCGCGGCACCTTTGGGTGCGCGTGTCATGTGACAGGTGGGGTTTGGTGTAGACTTGATCCCCCGGCGAGTGTGGCACCTTAGTGCGCTAGTCGCATTTTCGGGTTGAGTCTCTTGGATTGAGTCTTGTGACCCTGTGAGCGTGGCATCGCGGCGTGCACGCCACTTTTGGGGACTCAATCGGCCAGTTGTTACTCCCACGAGAGCGTCGTAGAGCGAACTTCGGTGCGCCGCTAGGGCCGACTTGAGCGAGTCGTTAAGGACGACTTTTTAATTGTTTGTAGGAAAGCATGCACAATTATTAACGGGACTTGCAAATCTAGCATTGAATGGCGGGTCAAGAGGTCACGCGAGTTTGACACATGGACTAGTTGGTCGACCCGTGGATTCGGGACTCGGCTCGAGGAGTGATCTCAACTCGAGGAATCGTGTGTAAAGTCGACATGTTGAATTATCAGTCGACTCGTGGCCCCTGAACTCAACTCGAGGAGTTATACGTAAGGTCGACTCGAGGGCTAATCATGTGTACGGTTGGCACGAAGACTTATCGGTCAATTTGTGGATTCGATATTCGACACGAGGAGTGAACTCAACTCGAGGAGTCATGTAGAGTCGGTGTGAGTGTTGGAATCGATCTAGGGTTTGAGAAAATAATTAACGCTTCGGTAAGCGGCGGAATTTTAAAAATTTTCTTTTACAAGTAAAACAGTTTTTACTAACCTAGACAAGTGCAAGTACATGTAATTAAAAACCAATATGAGCTAGAAGTTTACTAACCTTTCTTGAAGCTTGAACTTTGAAGAAGCTTGTGGAAATTTTGCAACGCTCGTCTCCCCTCGCAGCACGTCTCTCTTTCTTTCCTCGGCACCTCGAGCAACCACGAAAGTTTCTATCACTAAATCACTCGAAAAGAAGGAATCAGTGAGTGGGCACTTTTAAACGCTATGACTTAAGAACGAGTCTCGAAGTCGCAGAGCTAAACACTAGGTCGAGTGAGGACCTAGGTGCCAAGACAAGAAAAAATCGAAAATAAACTAGAGAGAGAGAGGGGAGTTCGGCCAACAATGTCTAGAGAGAGAGTCTCTCAATCTCTAACTTATGTTGAATGAATGGAATGAAGGGAATGAGGCCTCTATTTATAGAGGAGGTTTTACCTTCAATAAGGTAGTTTCCTCTTTCATTAAATATCACATATTCATGAGCAAATATTGCTCTCCTTCCCTTAGAGTCACTCGGCCAAATAGGCTTCTAGAAGCCCTTGGATTTGTTTCCCTTTTTGTTCCATTCCTTGCTTGGTACTCTCTTGGCCGAATTCCCTCTTACCCAACATAGGAAATTCATTTCCTCTTTTTCTTTTGGCATGTATCTTGATACATTAATGCACAAAATTGGTCTCTCTTCTCTTGGGTTTGGGCGTGTAAGACTTTCTAAAAGCCTTCTAGATTTTTCTTCATTTGTTCATAACAACATAAGAAAAGCCCATTAAGAATTTTCAATAAAATTCTTATGAAATGAAATTAATTCACAAGGCCCAATGATCAAGTCATGGCCGAGTGAAACATGTCATAAAATGACCTTGTCAAAAATTTATTGACATTCATTTCATCCTCTGTCTCAAAAGACAAAAATACCCTTTTAACTATTTTCGTTCTTGTTTTGACTTAGCTTCCAGTTTAACTATTCCTATCGATGTGATTCGTGACAGCGACCTCATGGACCCAAATGAACAAAGCTTGAGCTAAACACTTGGACTCAAAAGTTCACAAACCTTTTCCAAGTTTAGCTTAATGCCAACTGACTCCACTAAAGAGCTGACACTGAAAATCTCTCGGTTCAAATGAATTTATTTTCTACTCAAGAATTCGACCTAATTATGATGAGCGGATCCACTTAATATTATCTATGTTTACCCTTCATGAATGTCATCAGCTAGTCGGGATTTACTAAATTACCATTTTACCCTTCTAGCTGTTATTTCCTCAACTCCTTTGTCGCTTGTGAATAAGTTAGAAACAATGTATTGACGAGGAGCTAACAAGTCACATTGTTTCATCCAAAAGAGTCTGGACTCAATTTGCACACTGGCCAGTTCATTTATTCACACTCCAAGGAACAAAGCATGAGGTGACATACATTGCATTTCAGCAATCTTGTACATGAATTCCATATCTATGAGAACTTCACAAAGTTACTCATGACAGACTCACAACTTAGTACTTCACCAATAGGCCTTGTTCGGAATCACATAGTGAGTCCGAACTTTGACTTTCTCAAATGAGAATACTAAGGTGTGAAATGCCATGTCTCATTTCAGGATTAAGGTAAGTATGACGCAATTCATACATAGTGACTTCGAGACATAAGAGGTTAAATGGTTTGTTCTTATATTGTCTCTAGAAGTGCACTGGTCAATTCAGTACCTTTGGAAGATACCTAGAAGAACTATAGAGTCCCCAACTCTCAATGCCTCATAACCAGACATCATAGATTCTTCTAACAATCATACTGAGGTCAATAGTCCTTTGACCCTAAGAATGCGAATATATCGTTTTAAGCAAACTACGAAGAGTTTGTTCATGCAAATCTACATTTGTCTCTTCGTAAGTTGTTTAGTTTGTTTATGGACTAAAAGACTATGGTTTTATCATAAAGCTTCAAACAAGGAAGATTGAATGAACGTTTCAACTTTATTAATGAATGAATAGGCAATTACAAGCAAGAGTCTTTATGAGACTTTATTACATCAAATGTTCAAAATAAAGATTACAACTCTTCTTGTGGGCACCATTGACAACAGTGAGGAGTAGTCAGTCAACTCGTGAACTCGGTATTCGACTTGAGGAGTGAACTCAACTCGAGGAGAAATGTATTGAGTCGGCACGAGGAGTAGCTAGTCGACTCGGTACTCGACTCGAGGAGTGAACTCAACTCGATGAGAAATGTAGAGTCGGCACGGGGAGTAGCTTGTCGACTCGTGGTCTTGGTACTCGACTCGAGGAGTGAACTCAACTCGAGGAGAAATGTAGAGTAGGCATGAGCAGTAGCTTGTCGAATCGTGGAATTGGTACTCGACTCGAGGAGTGAACTCAACTTGAGGAGAAATGTAGAGTCGGCACTAGGAGTAGCTAGTCGACTCGTGGACTCGGTACTCGACTCGAGGAGTGAACTCCGCTCGAGGAGAAATGTGGAGTCGGCATGAGGAGTAGCTAGTCGACTCATGGACCCGGTACTCGATTCGAGGAGTGAACTCAACTCGAGGAGAAATGTAGGGTCACCACGAGGAGTAGCTTGTCGACTCGTGGACTTGGTACTCGACTCGAGGAGTGAACTCAACTCGAGTAGAAATGTAGAGTCGGCACGAGGAGTAGCTTGTCATCTCGTGGGCTTGGTACTCGACTCGAGGAGTGAACTCAACTCGAGGAGAAATGTAGAGTCGGCACGAGGAGTAGCTAGTCGACTCATGGACTCGGTACTCGACTCGAGGAGTGAACTCCACTCGAGGAGAAATGGGGAGTCGGCATGAGGAATAGCTAGTCGACTTGTGGACTCGGTACTCGACTCGAGGAGTGAACTCAACTTGAGGAGAAATGTAGGGTCGGCACGAGGAATAGCTTGTCGACTCGTGGACTTGGTACTCGACTCGAGGAGTGAACTCAACGCGAGGAGAAATGTAGAGTCGGCACGAGGAGTAGCTTGTCGACTCGTGGGATAGCTACTTGACTCGAGGAGTGAACTCAACTGGAGGAGAAATGTAGAGTCGGCACGAGGAGTAGGTAGTCGACTCGTGGACTCGGTACTCGACTCGAGGAGTGAACTCAACTGGAGGAGAAATGTAGAGTCGGCACGAGGAGTAGCTAGTCGACTCGTGGACTCGGTACTCGACTTGAGGAGTGAACACCACTCTAGGAGAAATATGGAGTCGCCACGAGGAGTAGCTAGTCAAATCGTGGACTCGGTACTCGACTCGAAGAGTGGACTCAACTCGAGGAGAAATTTAGAGTCGGCACGAGAAGTAGCTAGTTGACTCGTGGACTTGGTACTCGACTCGAGGAGTGATCTCAACTCGAGGAGAAATTTAGAGTCGGCACGGGGAGTAGCTTGTCGACTCGTGGACTTGGTAGTCAACTCGAGTAGTGAACTCAACTCGAGGAGAAATGTAGAGTCGGCACGAGCAGTAGCTTTTCAACTCGTGAACTTGGTACTCGACTCGAGGAGTGAACTCAACTCAAGGAGAAATGTAGAGTCGGTACTAGGAGTAGCTGGTCGACTCGTGGACTCGGTACTCGACTCGAGGAGTGAACTCCGCTCGAGGAGAAATGTGGAGTCGGCATGAGGAGTAGCTAGTCGACTCGTGGACCCGGTACTCGATTCGAGGAGTGAACTCAACTCGAGGAGAAATGTAGGGTCGCCACGAGGAGTAGCTTGTCGACTCGTGGACTTGGTACTCGACTCGAGGAGTGAACTCAACTCGAGTAGAAATGTAGAGTCGGCACGAGGAGTAGCTTGTCATCTCGTGGGCTTGGTACTCGACTCGAGGAGTGAACTCAACTCGAGGAGAAATGTAGAGTCGGCACGAGGAGTAGCTAGTCGACTCATGGACTCGGTACTCGACTCGAGGAGTGAACTCCACTCGAGGAGAAATGGGGAGTCGGCATGAGGAATAGCTAGTCGACTTGTGGACTCGGTACTCAACTCGAGGAGTGAACTCAACTTGAGGAGAAATGTAGGGTCGGCACGAGGAATAGCTTGTCGACTCGTGGACTTGGTACTCGACTCGAGGAGTGAACTCAACGCGAGGAGAAATGTAGAGTCGGCACGAGGAGTAGCTTGTCGACTCGTGGGATAGCTACTTGACTCGAGGAGTGAACTCAACTGGAGGAGAAATGTAGAGTCGGCACGAGGAGTAGGTAGTCGACTCGTGGACTCGGTACTCGACTCGAGGAGTGAACTCAACTGGAGGAGAAATGTAGAGTCGGCACGAGGAGTAGCTAGTCGACTCGTGGACTCGGTACTCGACTTGAGGAGTGAACACCACTCTAGGAGAAATGTGGAGTCGCCACGAGGAGTAGCTAGTCAAATCGTGGACTCGGTACTCGACTCGAAGAGTGGACTCAACTCGAGGAGAAATTTAGAGTTGGCACGAGAAGTAGCTAGTTGACTCGTGGACTTGGTACTCGACTCGAGGAGTGATCTCATCTCGAGGAGAAATTTAGAGTCGGCACGGGGAGTAGCTTGTCGACTCGTGGACTTGGTAGTCAACTCGAGTAGTGAACTCAACTCGAGGAGAAATGTAGAGTCGGCACGAGCAGTAGCTTTTCAACTCGTGAACTTGGTACTCGACTCGAGGAGTGAACTCAACTCAAGGAGAAATGTAGAGTCGGTACTAGGAGTAGCTGGTCGACTCGTGGACTCCGTACTCGACTCGAGGAGTGAACTCCGCTCGAGGAGAAATGTGGAGTCGGCATGAGGAGTAGCTAGTCGACTCGTGGACCCGGTACTCGATTCGAGGAGTGAACTCAACTCGAGGAGAAATGTAGGGTCGCCACAAGGAGTAGCTTGTCGACTCGTGGACTTGGTACTCAACTCAAGGAGAAATGTAGAGTCGGCACGAGGAGTAGCTTGTCATCTCGTGGGCTTGGTACTCGACTCGAGGAGTGAACTCAACTCGAGGAGAAATGTAGAGTCGGCACGAGGAGTAGCTAGTCGACTCGTGGACTCGGTACTCGACTCGAGGAGTAAACTCCACTCGAGGAGAAATGGGGAGTCGGCATGAGGAATAGCTAGTCGACTCGTGGACCCGGTACTTGACTCGAGGAGTGAACTCAACTCGAGGAGAAATGTAGGGTCGGCACGAGGAGTAGCTTGTCGACTCGTGGACTTGGTACTCGACTCGAGGAGTGAACTCAACTCGAGGAGAAATGTAGAGTCGGCACGAGGAGTAGCTTGTCGACTCGTGGGCTTGGTACACGACTCGAGGAGTGAACTCAACTCGAGGAGAAATGTAGAGTCGGCACGAGGAGTAGCTAGTCGACTCGTGGACTCGGTACTCGACTCGAGGAGTGAACTTAACTCGAGGAGAAATGTAGAGTCGACTCGTGGACTCGGTACTCGACTCGAGGAGTGAACTCCACTCGAGGAGAAATGTGGAGTCGCCACAAGGAGTAGATAGTCGACTCGTGGACTCGGTACTCGACTCGAAGAGTGGAACTCGAGGAGAAATGTAGAGTCGGCACGAGAAGTAGCTAGTTGACTCGTGGACTCGGTACTCGACCCGAGGAGTGAACTCAACTCGAGGAGAAATGTAGAGTCGGAACGAGGAGTAGCTTGTCGACTCGTGGACTCGGTACTTGACTAGAGGAGTGAACTCAACTCGAGGACAAATGTAGAGTCGGCACGAGGAGTAGCTAGTCGACACGTGGACCAGGTACTCGACTCGAGGAGTGAACTCAACTCGAGGAGAAATGTAGGGTCGACACGAGGAGTAGCTTGTCGACTCGTGGACTTCGTACTCGACTCGAGGAGTGTACTCAACTCGAGGAGAAATGTAGAGTCGGCACGAGCAGTAGCTTGTCGACTCGTGGACTTGGTACTCCACTCGAGGAGTGAACTCAACTCGAGGAGAAATGTAGAGTCGGCGCTAGGAGTAGCTAGTCGACTCGTGGACTCGGTACTCGACTCGAGGAGTGAACTCCGCTCGAGGATAAATGTGGAGTCGGCATGAGGAGTAGCTAGTCAACTCGTGGACTTGGTTCTCGACTCGAGGAGTGAACTCAACTTTAGGAGAAATGTAGATTCGGCACGAGGAGTAGCTTGTCGACTCGTGGACCCGGTACTCGACTCGAGGAGTGAACTCAACTCGAGGAGAAATGTAGGGTCGGCACGAGGAGTAGCTTGTCGACTCGTGGACTTGGTACTTGACTCGAGGAGTGAACTCAACTCGAGGAGAAATGTAGAGTCGGCACGAGGAGTAGCTTGTCGACTAGTGGGCTTGGTACTCGACTCCAGGAGTGAACTCAACTCAAGGAGAAATGTAGAGTCGGCACTTGGAGTAGCTAGTCGACTCGTGGACTCGGTACTCGACTCGAGGACTGAACTCAACTCGAGGAGAAATGTAGAGTCGGCACGAGGAGTAGCTAGTCGACTCGTGGACTCGGTACTCGATTCGAGGAGTGAACTCAACTCGAGGAGAAATGTAGGGTCGCCACAAGGAGTAGCGTGTCGACTCGTGGACTTGGTACTCAACTCAAGGAGAAATGTAGACTCGGCACGAGGAGTAGGTTGTCATCTCGTGGGCTTGGTACTCGACTCGAGGAGTGAACTCAACTCGAGGAGAAATGTAGAGTCGGCACGAGGAGTAGCTAGTCGAGTCTTGGACTCGGTACTCGACTCGAGGAGTAAACTCCACTCGAGGAGAAATGGGGAGTCGGCATGAGGATTAGCTAGTTGACTCGTGGACCCGGTACTCGACTCGAGGAGTGAACTCAACTCGAGGAGAAATGTAGGGTCGGCAGAAGGAGTAGCTTGTCGACTCGTGGACTTGGTACTCGACTCGAGGAGTGAACTCAACTCGAGGAGAAATGTAGAGTCGGCACGACGAGTAGCTTGTCGACTCGTGGGCTTGGTACACGACTCAAGGAGTGAACTAAACTCGAGGAGAAATGTAGAGTCGGGATGAGGAGTAGCTAGTCGACTCGTGGACTCGGTACTCGACTCGAGGAGTGAACTCAACTCGAGGAGAAATGTAGAGTCGGCACGACGAGTAGCTAGTCGACTCGTGGACTCGGTACTCGACTCGAGGAGTGAACTCCACTCGAGGAGAAATGTGGAGTCACCACGAGGAGTAGCTAGTCGACTCGTGGACTCGGTACTCGACTCGATGAGTGGACTCAACTCGAGGAGAAATGTAGAGTCGGCACGAGAAGTAGCTAGTTGACTCGTGGACTCGGTACTCGACCCGAGGAGTGAACTCAACTCGAGGAGAAATGTAGAGTCGGCACAAGGAGTAGCTTGTCGACTCGTGGATTCGGTACTCGACTAGAGGAGTGAACTCAACTCGAGGACAAATGTAGAGTCGGCACGAGGAGTAGCTAGTCGACACGTGGACCCGGTACTCGACTCGAGGAGTGAAGTCAACTCGAGGAGAAATGTAGTGTCGACACGAGGAGTAGCTTGTAGACTCGTGGACTTGGTACTCGACTCGAGGAGTGTACTCAACTCGAGGAGAAATGTAGAGTCGGCACGAGCAGTAGCTTGTCGACTCGTGGATTTGGTACTCCACTCGAGGAGTGAACTCAACTCGAGGAGAAATGTAGAGTCGGCACTAGGAGTAGCTAGTCGACTCGTGGACTCGGTACTCGACTTGAGGAGTGAACTCCGCTCGAGGATAAATGTGGAGTCGGCATGAGGAGTAGCGAGTCGACTCGTGGACTCGGTACTCGACTCGAGGAGTGAACTCAACTCGAGGAGAAATGTAGGGTCGGCACGAGGAGTAGCTTGTCGACTCGTGGACTTGGTACTCGACTCGAGGAGTGAACTCAACTTTAGGAGAAATGTAGAGTCGGTACGAGGTGTTGGAATCGATCTAGGGTTTAAGAAAAAGTTTAACGCTTCGTTAAGCGGCGGAATTTTAAAAATTTTCTTTTTAAGTAAAACTAGTTTTTACTAACCTAGACAAGAGCATATGCATGTAAATAAAAACTAATATGAGCTATAAAAGTTACTAACCTTTTGATGCTTGAACGTTGATGAGCCTTTGGAAGGTTGGCAACGTTCGTCTCCTCGCAGCACGTCTCTCTTTCTTTCCTCGGCACCTCGAGCAACCACGATAGTTTCTATCACTAAATCACTCGAAATAAAAGGAATCAGTGAGTGGGCACTTTTAAACACTACGACTTAAGAACGAGTCTTGAAGTCGCAGAGCTAAACTCTAGGTCAAATGAGGACCTAGGTGCCAAAACAAAATCGAAAATAAACTAGAGAGAGAGAGGAGTTCGGCCAAAGTTCTAGAGAGAGAGTCTCTCAAATCTCTTAAACTTGGATGAATGAATTGTGAGGAAATGAGGCTCCTATTTATAGGAGAGGTTTCACCTTCAATAAGGTAGTTTCCTCTTCTATAGAATATCACATATTCATGAGCAATTTCCTCTTTTTTCCCTTTGAGATACTCGGCCAAGCTAGGGCTTCTAGAAGCCTTGATTTGTTTCCTATTTTGTTCAAAGCTTGCCTTTTCTCTCAATGTGGCGGATTCCCTTATGCATCCTTATGCAAATTTGTTTCCTCTTTTTCTTTTGGCAAGTATCTAAATACATTTATGCACAAAATAAACTCTCCTATTTCTCTATTAGGGTAGGCGCCCAAGTCTCTCTAGAAGGAGCTTCTAGAAGCTTCTTCATTTGTTCATGACAACATGAGAAAGGCCCATTAAGAATTTTCAATAAAATTCTCATGAAACGAAATTAATTCACAAGGCCCAATGATCAAGTCATGGCCGAGTGAAACATGTCACAAAATGACCTTGTCAAAAAATTTATTGACATTCATTTCATCCTTTGTCTCAAAAGACAAAAATACCCTTTTAACTATTTTCGTTCTTGTTTTGGCTTAGCTTCCAGTTTAACTATTCCTATCGATGTGATTCGTGACAGTGACCTCATGGACCCAAATGAACAAAGCTTTAGCTAAACACTTGGACTCAAAAGTTCACAAACCTTTTCCAAGTTTAGCTTAATGCCAACTGACTCCACTAAAGAGCTGACACTGAAAATCTCTCGGTTCAAATGAATTTATTTTCTACTCAAGAATTCGACCTAATTATGATGAGCGGATCCACTGAATATTATCTATGTTTACCCTTCATGAATGTCATCAGGTAGTCGGGATTTACTAAATTACCATTTTACCCTTCTAGCTGTTATTTCCTCAACTCCTTTGTCGCTTGTGAATAAGTTAGAAACAATGTATTGACGAGGAGCTAAGAAGTCACATTGTTTCATCCAAATAAGTCAGGACTCAATTTGGACACTGGCCAGTTCATTTATTCACACTCCAAGGAACAAAGCATGAGGTGACATACATTGCATTTCAGCAATCTTGTACATGAATTCCATATCTATGAGAACTTCACAAAGTTACTCATGACATACTCACAACTTAGTACTTCACCAATAGGCCCTGTTCGGAATGACATAGTGAGTCCGAACTCTGACTTTCTCAAATGAGAATACTAAGGTGTGAAATGGCATGTCTCATTTCAGGATTAAGGTAAGCATGATGCAATTCATACATAGTGACTTCGAGACATAAGAGGTTAAATGGTTTGTTCTTATATTGTCTCTAGAAGTGCACTGGTCAATTCAGTACCTTCGGAAGATACCTAGAAGAACTATAGAGTCCCCAACTCTCAATGCCTCATAACCAGACATCATAGATTCTTCTAACAATCATACTGACGTCAATAGTCCTTTGACCCTAAGATTGCGAATATATCGTTTTAAGCAAACTACGAAGAGTTTGTTCATGCAAATCTACATTTGTCTCTTCGTAAGTTGTTAAGTTTGTTTATGGACTAAAAGACTAAGGTTTTATCATAAAGCTTCAAACAAAGAAAGAATGAATGAACGTTTCAACTTTATTAATGAATGAATAGGCAATTACAAGCAAGAGTCTTCATAAGACTTTATTACATCAAATGTTCAAAATAAAGACTACAACTCTTCTTGTGGGCACCATTGACAACAAACTCCCACTTGACTCAAAGAAGGTGTGTGTAGTCCTTCTTGCCTAATCCCTCACTAAGTTGGTCGAAGACCATGTTCGCTAGGGCCTTGGTGAATGGATCTGCCAGAGATCTACTTCACCTCCACGTCTCCGCGTTGCGCGATCTCTCGAATCAAATGGTATTTCCTCTCAATATGCTTAGAGCGCTTATGGCTTCGAGGTTCCTTTGAGTTAGCGACAGCCCCACTATTATCACAATAAAGGGTCATTGGCTCGTCAACGTTTGGAACATCTTCCAAATACTTAAGGAATTTTCTAAGCCATACAGCCTCTTTGGATGCTTCAGAAGCAGCCACATATTCTGCTTCCATTGTGGAGTCAGCAATGCAAGATTGCTTAATACTTCTCCACACAACAGCTCCACCATTAAGGATGAACACAGATCCCGAAGTGGATTTCCTGGAATCCTTATCCGCTTGAAAATCGGAGTCGGTATATCCCATCATAGTCAGGTCAGTACCTGAGTATGTAAGCATCAAGTTCATAGTTCTTCGAAGATACTTAAGAACATGCTTAACAGCAATCTAGTGCTCGGGTCCAGGGTTGGATTGGAAACGGCTAACTACGCCAACGGCGAAACAGATGTCAGGTCTAGTGCAAAGCATGGCATACATGAGCCTTCCCACAGCAGAGGAGTAAGGAATCTTTCTCATGTCTTCAATCTCTTGTGCAGTCTTGGGAGACTGGTCCTTAGAGAGTGAAACTCCATGCCTAAAGGGTGTTTGACCCCTCTTGCAGTCTTGCATCGAGAAGTGATCCATCACCTTATCAATATAAGATGCTTGAGAGAGCGACAGGGTCCGGTTTTTCCTATCTCGAAAGATTTGGATTCCCAGAATGTACGCGGCTTCTCCTAGATCTTTCATATCGAATTGCTTTGCCAGCCAGACCTTAACCTCAGATAACTTACCCACGTCATTACCAATGAGTAGTATATCATCGACATATAGTACCAGAAACACAACTTTGCCTTCGTGTATTAACTTGTAAACACAAGGCTCATCTATTGACTGTTCAAAGCCGAAGCTCTTTACAGTTTCATCGAATCTAATATTCCATGACCTAGATGCTTGCTTTAGTCCATAAATGGATTTAAGCAACTCACAAACCTTGGTCTCTTGACCTTTATCCACGAAACCGTCTGGTTGAGCCATGTAAATGCGCTCGTCAAGATTGCCATTCAGAAAAGCTGTCTTGACATCCATTTGCCAGATCTCATAGTCGAGAGCTGCAGCTATGGATAGGAGTATGCGAATGGATTTAAGCATCGCGACTGGCGAGAAGGTTTCTTCATAGTCAATCCCTTCTTGTTGGGTATAACCCTTCGCCACAAGTCGTGCTTTGAACGTCTCAACGTTCCCATCAGGACCCCTTTTCTTCTTGTATATCCACTTACACCCTACGGGTTTAATCCCTTCAGGAAGGTCTACAAGTTTCCAGACTTTGTTGACATACATCGAGTGCATCTCAACTTTCATGGCGTCAAGCCAAAGGTTTGATTCAGAACAAGCCATTGCTTGGCTATAGGAAACAGGATCATCCATGTCAGAGACGGCTACAAGAGAGTCTCCATAAGACATGTACCTGTCAGGCTATTGAGTAGCCCTCCCACTACGTCGAAGTACTACTTGACGAGATTCTGATGAGTTAGGTTGTGTTTCAGTTGGGGTAAGAACAGTTCTTACAGATGAGGTAGAAGCTTCCTCACCCAACTTTTCTTCAAGCACAATTTTGCTTCTAGGTTTCGCATCCTTCATAAAGTCCTCCTCAAGGAAACGAGCATTCGTGCTAACGAAAGTCTTATCGTCCTCGGGACTATAGAAAGTAAAACCTTTGGTTTCCTTCGGATATCCTACAAACAGGCACAATTCTGACCTACTAGCCAACTTGCTAGTCTTTTGCCTCAGCACGTGTGCAGGGCAACCCCAAATTCGGATGCGGCCAAGATTCACTTTACGGCCAGTCCATCGTTCATAAGGAGTACCAGGAACCGTTTTGGACGGAACTTGGTTCAGAATATAAGCGGCTGTTTCGAGGGCATATCCCCAAAAGGAAAGCGGGAGTGATGAGTAACTCATCATCGATCTAACCATCTCCATAAGAGTTCGGTTTCTTCTCTCTGACACTCCGTTTTGTTGAGGTGTGCCAGGCGCGGTAAGCTGAGAAGCGATACCTTCTTCTTTAAGAAAGTCATCGAACTCTCCAGACATATACTCACCACTTCGATCAGATCGAAGGGTTTTGATCACTTTGCCAGTTTGCTTTTCCACTAAAGCCCTAAAGACCTTAAATACGTTAAAGGTCTCGGATTTGTGTTTAAGCAAATAGACAAACCCATATCTTGAGTAATCATCAGTGAAGGTAACGAAGTATTCGTATCCTCCACGTGCCTGTTGGTTGAGCGGACCACATACATCAGAATGTATTAGTTCCAGCAACTCAGTGGCTCTTCGACCCTTATCGGAGAAAGGTCGCTTAGTCATTTTTCCTTCTATGCAGGATTCACAAGTAGGTAGTGAACCTATTGCAGAGGCTTGGAGTGGACCATCCCTCACAAGTCTCTTAATCCTATCTAGACTGATATGACCAAGTCTTAAGTGCCAGAGGTATGTTGATTTTGTTAGATCGGAGGATTCAGAAAGTTTGATCCTCTTTGGCTCCCTAATTAGATCATTATCTATTTCGGTGTCTAAAAGAGAAGGTTGGGTGGGATAGATGTAGAAAAGAGCATTCTTCATACATGCATCAGTGACAAAAGAATTATCAGGAAACGAGATACGAATTCCATTCTTAATGAACTTTAAACAATAATCTTGCTCACGAAGACGAGCAACAGATATTAAGTTCTTCCCAAAGGTAGGAACAAAATATACATTATTCAAGTTTAAAGTGCGGTCTTCAAAAGACAGCGTCACGGATCCCACAGCCTTTGCAGACACCAGGCTCCCATCACCCCATTTGAAACAGAACTCGCCTTTCTCTAAGCTTTTGGTTTTCTTGAAACCATTCAAGGAACAACAAATATGGTTAGTAGCAGCGGAGTCAAGAATCCACGTTGATACATTATCAGCTACTAAGCATGCTTCGGTAACTAGTACAATACTATGTTCCTTTGCTTTGAGATTGGCAGGACAGTTCTTTTTATCGGCCTTGTGGGGTCTCTTCACAGTTCCAGAGGCGGAGGCTTTTTGCTCAGTAGCATGTGCCTCTCCTTGATTCCTCTTTTTCTTAGTGAGACCTACAGCAGTGTGAAGTTCCTCCATAAGCTTGGTAACAGTGTACTCTAGCTTGTTTATGGAGTAGTTCATCTTGGAGGTATCAAGAGACGCGGGGAGAGTTTCTAAGATCATATCTATGAGATTCTTCCCATCAGTCTCAGATCCTAGGATTTCCATTTTATTTAGAAAACTAATGATCAGTATCATAAAGTCTCTAACAGGAGTCCTAGCCTTCATGTGACAGTTCATAAACTGTCGGACTGCTTGTAGCCTTGTTTGACGCCTTTGCCCTCCAAACATCTCAAGGAGATTGCAGAGCATGTCAGCGGCAGTCTTGAAGTCACGATGTTGCTCTTTCAGCATATTGTTCATAGATGCCAAGATATAGCACATCACAATCTCATCGGATCGAAGCCAGGCCGCTAAGGCGTCATTGTCCTCTTGAGTTGAATCATCATTCGTCAGAAGAGGACATGGGGTGGTGAGTACCCAATTGTGCTTGTTAACGGTAGGTATTATGTCGAGGTTACGTTTCGAGTCTATGTAGTTTTCGTTTTCGAGTTTGATCGAGGAAAGAAAGATAGAGAGATGGTTGGGAGACATATTGCCTATATAAGTTGAAACAAGTTTATGATTAGTCTTTGGTTTAGGATTTAAGTTTTATTAAGACTTTTGTAAAACCCAAAGGTGTTATAAACTAAACGATAATTTACTCCCTCAAGAGAAGGCCGCAAAAAATCTCCATTTATAAGTAAATGACACATCATTAATGCTAAGCCAAGATGTCAATACATCTATTTTGACTAGCCACCTTGTAAAATGGTTTGATCACTCACATCCTTTCGCAGAGCCTTAAGGAAGGATACTAGGGATTGAGCCTAAGTGTGCAACCAACCACTTAGTCCAAAAGATCAGCTTTGAAAAACAATCCCCCAAGGGGAGGCCTTGCCATCATTGCATCACTCTCGGACGTAGCTCATTGAGCAATGATCGAAGCAACAACGCCTTGGAGTACTCACATTTAAGTGAGGGTCGCAAGAGCGGCTCTTAGTCCCACGTTATTGCATCTTTCATTAGTGTTGGGGATCGCGGGTTACAAACAACGAATATAACCCTCCCACTTAGTTTTTGGAGTTGGTTCATCGACTCTTATAAGTTCGGAAACAAATTTCCTAGTTAGAGAGCGACAGAGCGGACAACTAGAAGAGAATCCTAGATCGACATGTTCAGAGCAGTATTAGTGCATAAAGGCACAAGGGACATACTCGATCTTTTCCTATTTTCTATTTCGGGAAAGTGCGTGAGGGAAGTGTGAACTTCAACTCACTCGAACACTTGAAAGTTTGAGATTACACATCCTTTTATTTTTCGGTTTTGTCTACAAAGAGACCTCCCACTCAAAATTTCAAGAGCATATAGATTTTGAACATATGTGATATAGATATAGTTTTGAAAACATTTTGAAAATTTATTTGATTTGGATGACAAAATATTTTCAAGTTTGAAAGTGAAAACGGTTTTTCAAAATTCAAACTAGTTTTGTAAAAATTCAATTTCAATTAATCTTTCAAAAAACAAAACTTTTAATCTTTACACATCATGTTTATAATCATATGAAAAACATTTTTGCTCAAGAAAGTTTTCTCATTAGAGTTCTATAACTCATGGTAGTGGGGTTTGAAAATCCGGATTTCTAAAAAACTGGAGTTTCAGACAGCCGCGCACCTCGGAGTAAAATCACCATAACTGGCGGCTCCGATGTCCTTTTGAGCCGAAACCGGTGGCATTGGACAGAGGACAGACAGAGCTTTAATTTGATTCAAGAATCATTAAATTTCGATTTCGGAGCAGAGAGTTATGCCGCTTTTAATGCGGGTTTACATTCCAGCTCGAAGAAAAAGAAATAAATTAAAGCTTTGTCCTTTTAGATGCGAAAAAGAATCGAGTGTAACGGAACGTTTTATGAAGTTGTTTAAAGCTTTTATTTGTGTTTTATTAGCAGGGTAATAACATAGAATAAAAGAAATAACAACATGCATAAAACGATTCAAGTAAATAAACGAAACTAGCAAGAAAATAAAACTAGTCACAAAATTTACTCGAAAAATCTCAAACCTTTAAAACACGTTTTTCAATATAAAAAATTAAAAACTTTTAGAACTGATTCTAATGTGTTTTAACATCATCCCAAAATCATAGAAAAACAACATGGTTTTTAATTTAAAGGCATGAGCAATAAATTAAAAAAAAAATCTAAGATTACAATTCTAACTTGTCACAAAATTAGTAAACTTTCGAAAACGATTTTCAAGCTCATAATTTAAAAACATGCACATGCATTCCTTTGACCATAGCTCTGATACCATTTGTTGGAATCGATCTAGGGTTTAAGAAAAAGTTTAACGCTTCGTTAAGCGGCGGAATTTTAAAAATTTTCTTTTTAAGTAAAACTAGTTTTTACTAACCTAGACAAGAGCATATGCATGTAAATAAAAACTAATATGAGCTATAAAAGTTACTAACCTTTTGATGCTTGAACGTTGATGAGCCTTTGGAAGGTTGGCAACGTTCGTCTCCTCGCAGCACGTCTCTCTTTCTTTCCTCGGCACCTCGAGCAACCACGATAGTTTCTATCACTAAATCACTCGAAATAAAAGGAATCAGTGAGTGGGCACTTTTAAACACTACGACTTAAGAACGAGTCTTGAAGTCGCAGAGCTAAACTCTAGGTCAAATGAGGACCTAGGTGCCAAAACAAAATCGAAAATAAACTAGAGAGAGAGAGGAGTTCGGCCAAAGTTCTAGAGAGAGAGTCTCTCAAATCTCTTAAACTTGGATGAATGAATTGTGAGGAAATGAGGCTCCTATTTATAGGAGAGGTCTCACCTTCAATAAGGTAGTTTCCTCTTCTATAGAATATCACATATTCATGAGCAATTTCCTCTTTTTTCCCTTTGAGATACTCGGCCAAGCTAGGGCTTCTAGAAGCCTTGATTTGTTTCCTATTTTGTTCAAAGCTTGCCTTTTCTCTCAATGTGGCCGATTCCCTTATGCATCCTTATGCAAATTTGTTTCCTCTTTTTCTTTTGGCAAGTATCTAAATACATTTATGCACAAAATAAACTCTCCTATTTCTCTATTAGGGTAGGCGCCCAAGTCTCTCTAGAAGGAGCTTCTAGAAGCTTCTTCATTTGTTCATGACAACATGAGAAAGGCCCATTAAGAATTTTCAATAAAATTCTCATGAAACGAAATTAATTCACAAGGCCCAATGATCAAGTCATGGCCGAGTGAAACATGTCACAAAATGACCTTGTCAAAAAATTTATTGACATTCATTTCATCCTTTGTCTCAAAAGACAAAAATACCCTTTTAACTATTTTCGTTCTTGTTTTGGCTTAGCTTCCAGTTTAACTATTCCTATCGATGTGATTCGTGACAGTGACCTCATGGACCCAAATGAACAAAGCTTTAGCTAAACACTTGGACTCAAAAGTTCACAAACCTTTTCCAAGTTTAGCTTAATGCCAACTGACTCCACTAAAGAGCTGACACTGAAAATCTCTCGGTTCAAATGAATTTATTTTCTACTCAAGAATTCGACCTAATTATGATGAGCGGATCCACTGAATATTATCTATGTTTACCCTTCATGAATGTCATCATGTAGTCGGGATTTACTAAATTACCATTTTACCCTTCTAGCTGTTATTTCCTCAACTCCTTTGTCGCTTGTGAATAAGTTAGAAACAATGTATTGACGAGGAGCTAAGAAGTCACATTGTTTCATCCAAATAAGTCAGGACTCAATTTGGACACTGGCCAGTTCATTTATTCACACTCCAAGGAACAAAGCATGAGGTGACATACATTGCATTTCAGCAATCTTGTACATGAATTCCATATCTATGAGAACTTCACAAAGTTACTCATGACATACTCACAACTTAGTACTTCACCAATAGGCCCTGTTCGGAATGACATAGTGAGTCCGAACTCTGACTTTCTCAAATGAGAATACTAAGGTGTGAAATGGCATGTCTCATTTCAGGATTAAGGTAAGCATGATGCAATTCATACATAGTGACTTCGAGACATAAGAGGTTAAATGGTTTGTTCTTATATTGTCTCTAGAAGTGCACTGGTCAATTCAGTACCTTCGGAAGATACCTAGAAGAACTATAGAGTCCCCAACTCTCAATGCCTCATAACCAGACATCATAGATTCTTCTAACAATCATACTGAGGTCAATAGTCCTTTGACCCTAAGATTGCGAATATATCGTTTTAAGCAAACTACGAAGAGTTTGTTCATGCAAATCTACATTTGTCTCTTCGTAAGTTGTTAAGTTTGTTTATGGACTAAAAGACTAAGGTTTTATCATAAAGCTTCAAACAAAGAAAGAATGAATGAACGTTTCAACTTTATTAATGAATGAATAGGCAATTACAAGCAAGAGTCTTCATAAGACTTTATTACATCAAATGTTCAAAATAAAGACTACAACTCTTCTTGTGGGCACCATTGACAACACGAGGAGTATCTTGTCGACTCGTGGACCCGGTACTCGACTCGAGGAGTGAACTCAACTCGAGGAGAAATCTAGAGTCGGCACGAGGAGTAGCTAGTCAACTCGTGGACTCGGTAGTCGACTCGAGGAGTAAACTCCACTCGAGGAGAAATGGGGAGTCGGCATGAGGAATAGCTAGTCGACTCGTGGACCCGGTACTCGACTCGAGGAGTGAACTCAACTCGAGGAGAAATGTAGGGTCTGTTGTCAATGGTGCCCACAAGAAGAGTTGTAATCTTTATTTTGAACATTTGATGTAATAAAGTCTCATGAAGACTCTTGCTTCTAATTGCCTATTCATTCATTAATAAAGTTGAAACGTTCATTCAATCTTCCTTTTCTGAAGCTTTATGATAAAACCATGGTCTTTTAGTCCATAAACAAACTAAACAACTTACGAAGAGACAAATGTAGATTTGCATGAACAAACTCTTCATAGTTTGCTTAAAACGATATATTCGCAATCTTAGGGTCAAAGGACTATTGACCTCAGTATGATTGTTAGAAGAATCTATGATGTCTGGTTATGAGGCATTGAGAGTTGGGAACTCTATAGTTCTTCTAGGTATCTTCCGAAGGTACTGAATTGACCAGTGCACTTCTAGAGATAATATAAGAACAAACCATTTAACCTCTTATGTCTCGAAGTCACTATGTATGAATTGCGTCATGCTTACCTTAATCCTGAAATGAGACATGGCATTTCACACCTTAGTATTCTCATTTGAGAAAGTCAAAGTTCGGACTCACTATGTGATTCCGAACAAGGCCTATTGGTGAAGTACTAAGTTGTGAGTCTGTCATGAGTAACTTTGTGAAGTTCTCATAGATATGGAATTCATGTACAAGATTGCTGAAATGCAATGTATGTCACCTCATGCTTTGTTCCTTGGAGTGTGAATAAATGAACTGGCCAGTGTCCAAATTGAGTCCTGACTCTTTTGGATGAAACAATGTGACTTGTTAGCTCCTCGTCAATACATTGTTTCTAACTTATTCACAAGCGACAAAGGAGTTGAGGAAATAACAGTTAGAAGGGTAAAATGGTAATTTAGTAAATCCCGACTAGCTGATGACATTCATGAAGGGTAAACATATATAATATTCAGTGGATCCGCTCATCATAATTAGGTCGAATTCTTGAGTAGAAAATAAATTCATTTGAACCAAGAGATTTTCAGTGTCAGCTCTTTAGTGGAGTCAGTTGGCATTAAGCTAAACTTGGAAAAGGTTTGTGAACTTTTGAGTCCAAGTGTTTAGCTCAAGCTTTGTTCATTTGGGTCCATGAGGTCACTGTCACGAATCACATCAATAGGAATAGTTAAACTGGAAGCTAAGTCAAAACAAGAACGAAAATAGTTAAAAGGGTATTTTTGTCTTTTGAGACAGAGGATGAAATGAATGTCAATAAATTTTTGACAAGGTCATTTTATGACATGTTTCACTCGGCCATGACTTGATCATTGGGCCTTGTGAATTAATTTCATTTCATAAGAATTTTATTGAAAATTCTTAATGGGCTTTTCTTATGTTGTTATGAACAAATGAAGAAAAATCTAGAAGGCTTTTAGAAAGTCTTACACGCCCAAACCCAAGAGAAGAGAGACCAATTTTGTGCATTAATGTATCAAGATACATGCCAAAAGAAAAAGAGGAAATGAATTTCCTATGTTGGGTAAGAGGGAATTCGGCCAAGAGAGTACCAAGCAAGGAATGGAACAAAAAGGGAAACAAATCCAAGGGCTTCTAGAAGCCTATTTGGCCGAGTGACTCTAAGGGAAGGAGAGCAATATTTGCTCATGAATATGTGATATTTAATGAAAGAGGAAACTACCTTATTGAAGGTAAAACCTCCTCTATAAATAGAGGCCTCATTCCCTTCATTCCATTCATTAAACATAAGTTAGAGATTGAGATCTTCTCTCTCTAGACTTGGCCGCCCCTTCCTCTCTCTCTCTCTCTAGTTTATATTTTCGATTTTTCTTGTCTTGGCACCTAGGTCCTCACTCGACCTAGTGTTTAGCTCTGCGACTTCGAGACTCGTTCTTAAGTCGTAGCGTTTAAAAGTGCCCACTCACTGATTCCTTCTTTTCGAGTGATTTAGTGATAGAAACTTTCGTGGTTGCTCGAGGTGCCGAGGAAAGAAAGAGAGACGTGCTGCGAGGGGAGACGAGCGTTGCAAACTTTCCACAAGCTTCTTCAAAGTTCAAGCTTCAAGAAAGGTTAGTAAACTTCTAGCTCATATTGGTTTTTAATTACATGTACTTGCACTTGTCTAGGTTAGTAAAAACTGTTTTACTTGTAAAAGAAAATTTTTAAAATTCCGCCGCTTACCGAAGCGTTAATTATTTTCTCAAACCCTAGATCGATTCCAACAAATGGTATCAGAGCTATGGTCAAAGATTAGCATGTACATGTTTTTAAAATTATGAGCTTGAAAATCGTTTTCGAAAGTTTACTAATTTTGTGACAAGTTAGAATTGTTATCTTAGATTTTTTTTTAATTTATTGCTCATGTCTTTAAATTAAAAAGCATGTTGATTTTCTATGAGTTTGGGATGTTTTTAAAACACATTAGAATCAGTTCTAAAAGTTTTTAATTTTTTATATTGAAAAACGTGTTTTAAAGGTTTGAGAAATTTCGGTAAATTTTGTGACTAGTTACTTTGTCTTTCTAGTTTCTTTTATTTACCGTAATCGTTTTATGCATGTTGTTATTTCTTTTATTCTATGTTATTACCTTGCTAATAAAACACATATAAAAGCTTTAAACAACATCTTAAAACGTTCCGTTACACTTGATTCTTTTTCGCACCTAAGTAGGACCAAGTTTTAATTTATTTCTTTTTCTTCGAGCTGGAGTAAACCCGCATTAAAAGTGGCATAACTCTCTGCTCAGAAATCTAAATTTAATGATTCTTGAATCCAATTAAAGCTCTGTTTGTCCTCTGTCCAATGCCACCGGTTTTGGCTCAAAAGGACATCGGAGCCGCCAGATATGGCGATTTTACTCCGAGGTGCGCGGCTGTCTGAAACTCCAGTTTTTTAGAAATCCGGATTTTCAAACCCCACTACCATGAGTTATAGAACTCTAATGAGAAAATTTTCTTGAGCAAAAATGTTTTTCATATGATTATAAACATGATGTGTAAGATTAAAATGTTTTGATTTTTGAAAGTTTAATTGAAATTGAATTTTTACAAAACTAGTTTGAATTTTGAAAAACCGTTTTCACTTTCAAACTTGAAAATATTTTGTCATCCAAATCAAATAAATTTTCAAAATGTTTTCAAAACTATATCTATATCACATATGTTCAAAATCTATATGCTCTTGAAAATTTGAGTGGGAGGTCTCCTTGTAGACAAGCCGAAAAATAAAAAGATGTGTAATCTCAAACTTTCAAGTGATCGAGTGAGTTGAAGTTCACACTTCCCTCACGCACTTTCCCGAAATAGAAAATAGGAAAAGATCGAGTATGTACCTTGTGCCTTTATGCACTAATACTACTCTGAACATGTCAATCTAGGATTCTCTTCTAGCTGTCCGCTCTGTCGCTCTCTAACTAGGAAATTTGTTTCCGAACTTATAAGAGTCGATGAACCAACTCCAAAAACTAAGTGGGAGGGTTATATTCGTTGTTTGTAACCCGCGATCCCCAACACTAGTGAAAGATGCAATAACGTGGGACTAAGAGCCGCTCTTGCGACCCTCACTTAAATGTGAGTACTCCAAGGCGTTATTGCTTCGATCATTGCTCAATGAGCTACGTCCGAGAGTGATGCAATGATGGCAAGGCCTCCCCTTGGGGGATTGTTTTTCAAAGCTGATCTTTTGGACTAAGTGGTTGGTTGCACACTTAGGCTCAATCCCTAGTATCCTCCCTTGAGGCTCTGCGAAAGGATGTGAGTGATCAAACCAATTTAAAAGGTGGCTAGTCAAAATAGATGTATTGACATCTTGGCTTAGCATTAATGATGTGTCATTTACTTATAAATGGAGATTTTTTGCGGCCTTCTCTTGAGGGAGTAAATTATCGTTTGGTTTATAACACCTTTGGATTTTACAAAAGTCTTAATAAAACTTAAATCCTAAACCAAAGACTAATCATAAACTTGTTTCAACTTATAATAGGCAATATGTCTCTCAACCATCTCTCAATCTTTCTTTCCTCGATCAAACTCGAAAACGAAAACTACGTAGAGTCGAAACGTAACCTCGACATAATACCTACCATTAACAAGCACAAATGAGTACTCACCACCCCGTGTCCTCCTCTGACGAATGATGATTCAACTCAAGAGGACAATGACGCCTTAGCGGCCTGGCTTCGATCCGATGAGATTGTGAGGTGCTATATCTTGGCATCTATGAACAATATGCTGAAAGAGCAACATCGTGACTTCGAGACTGCCGCTGACATGCTCTACAATCTCCTTGAGATGTTTGGAGGGAAAAGGCGTCAAACAAGGCTACAAGCAGTCCGACAGTTTATGAACTGTCATATGCAGGCTAGGACTCCTATTGGAGACTTCATGATACTGATCATTAGTTTTCTCAATAAAATGGAAATCCTAGGATCTGAGATTGATGGGAAGAAAATCATAGATATGATCTTAGAAACTCTCCCCGCATCTCTTGATACCTCCAAGATGAACTACTTCATAAACAAGCTAGAGTACACTGTTACCAAGCTTATGGAGGAACTTCACACTGCTGTAGGTTTCACTAAGAGAAAGAGGAATCAAGGAGAGGCACATGCTACTGAGCAAAAAGCCTCCGCCTCTGGAACTGTGAAGACACCTTACAAGGCCGATAAAAAGAACTGTCCCGCCTATCTCAAAGCAAAGGAACATAGTATTGTACTAGTTACCGAAGCATGCTTAGTAGCTGATAATGTATCAACGTGGATTCTTGACTCCGCTGCTACTAACCATATTTGTTGTTTCTTGAATGGTTTCAAGAAAACCAAAAGCTTAGAGGAAGGCGAGTTCTGTTTCAAATGGGGTGATGGGAGCCTGGTGTCCGCGCAGGCTGTGGGATCTGTGACGCTGTCTTTTGAAGACCGCACTTTAAACTTGAATAATGTTTATTTTGTTCCTACCTTTGGGAAGAACTTAATATCCGTTGCTCGTCTTCTTGAGCAAGATTATTGTTTAAAGTTCATTAAGAATGGAATTCGTATTTCGTTTCCTGATAATTCTTTTGTCATTGATGCATGTATGAAGAATGCTCTTTTTTACATCTATCCCACTCAACCTTCTCTTTTAGACACCGAAATAGATAACGATCTAATTAGGGAGCCAAAGAGGATCAAACTTTCTGAATCCTCCGATCTAACAAAATCAACATACCTCTGGCACTTAAGACTTGGTCATATCAGTCTAGATAGGATTAAGAGACTTGTGAGGGATGGTCCACTCCAAGCCTCTGCAATAGGTTCACTACCTACTTGTGAATCCTGCATAGAAGGAAAAATGACTAAGCGACCTTTCTCCGATAAGGGTCGAAGAGCCACTGAGTTGCTGGAACTAATACATTCTGATGTATGTGGTCCGCTCAACCAACAGGCACGTGGAGGATACGAATACTTCGTTACCTTCACTGATGATTACTCAAGATATGGGTTTGTCTATTTGCTTAAGCACAAATCCGAGACCTTTAACGTATTTAAGGTCTTTAGGGCTTTAGTGGAAAAGCAAACTGGCAAAGTGATCAAAACCCTTCGATCTGATCGAGGTGGTGAGTATATGTCTGGAGAGTTCGATGACTTTCTTAAAGAAGAAGGTATCGCTTCTCAGCTTACCGCACCTGGCACACCTCAACAAAACGGAGTGTCAGAGAGAAGAAACCGAACTCTTATGGAGATGGTTAGATCAATGATGAGTTACTCATCACTCCCGCTTTCCTTTTGGGGATATGCCCTCGAAACAGCCGCCTACATTCTGAACCAAGTTCCGTCCAAAACGGTTCCTGGTACTCCTTATGAACGATGGACTGGCCGTAAAGTGAATCTTGGCCGCATCCGAATTTAGGGTTGCCCTGCGCACGTGCTGAGGCAAAAGACTAGCAAGTTGGCTAGTAGGTCAGAATTGTGCCTGTTTGTAGGATATCCGAAGGAAACCAAAGGTTTTACTTTCTATAGTCCCGAGGACGATAAGACTTTCGTTAGCACGAATGCTCGTTTCCTCGAGGAGGACTTTATGAAGGATGCAAAACCTAGAAGCAAAATTGTGCTTGAAGAAAAGTTGGGTGAGGAAGCTTCTGCCTCATCTGTAAGAACTGTTCTTACCCCAACTGAAACACAACCCAACTCATCAGAATCTCGTCCAGTAGTACTTAGACGTAGTGGGAGGGCTACTCAAAAGCCTGACAGGTACATGTCTTATGGAGACTCTCTTGTAGCCGTCTCCGACATAGATGACCTTGTTTCCTATAGCCAAGCAATGGCTTGTTCTGAATCAAACCTTTGGCTTGACGCCATGAAAGTTGAAATGCACTCGATGTATGTCAACAAAGTCTGGAAACTTGTAGACCTTCCTGAAGGGATTAAACCCGTAGGGTGTAAGTGGATATACAAGAAGAAAAGGGGTCCTGATGGGAACGTCGAGACGTTCAAAGCACGACTTGTGGCAAAGGGTTATACCCAACAAGAAGGGATTGACTATGAAGAAACCTTCTCGCCAGTCGCAATGCTTAAATCCATCCGCATACTCCTATCCATAGCTGCAGCTCTCGACTATGAGATCCGGCAAATGGATGTCAAGACAGCCTTTCTGAATGGCAATCTTGACGAGCGCATTTACATGGCTCAACCAGACGGTTTCGTGGATAAAGGTCAAGAGACCAAGGTTTGTGAGTTGCTTAAATCCATTTATGGACTAAAGCAAGCATCTAGGTCATGGAATATTAGATTCGATGAAACTGTAAAGAGCTTCGGCTTTGAACAGTCAATAGATGAGCCTTGTGTTTACAAGTTAATACACGAAGGCAAAGTTGTGTTTCTGGTACTATATGTCGATGATATACTACTCATTGGTAATGACGTGGGTAAGTTATCTGAGGTTAAGGTCTGGTTAGCAAAGCAATTCGATATGAAGGATCTAGGAGAAGCCGCGTACATTCTGGGAATCCAAATCTTTCGAGATAGGAAAAACCGGACCCTGTCGCTCTCTCAAGCATCTTATATTGATAAGGTGATGGATCGCTTCTCGATGCAAGACTGCAAGAGGGGTCAAACACCCTATAGGCATGGAGTTTCACTCTCTGAGGACCAGTCTCCCAAGACTGCACAAGAGATTGAAGACATGAGGAAGATTCCTTACGCCTCTGCCGTAGGAAGGCTCATGTATGCTATGCTTTGCACTAGACCTGATATATGTTTCGCCGTTGGCGTAGTTAGCCGTTTCCAATCGAACCCTGGACCCGAGCACTAGATTGCTGTTAAGCATGTTCTTAAGTATCTTCGAAGAACTAGGAACTTGTTGCTTACATACTCAGGTTCTGACCTGACTATGACGGAATATATCAACTCCGATTTTCAAGCGGATAAGGATTCCAGGAAATCCACTTCGGGATCTGTGTTCATCCTTAATGGTGGAGCTGTTGTGTGGAGAAGTATTAAGCAATCTTGCATTGCTGACTCCACAATGGAAGCATAATATGTGGCTGCTTGTGAAGCATCCAAAGAGGCTATATGGCTTAGAAAATTCCTTAAGTATTTGGAAGTTGTTCCAAACGTCGACGAGCCCATGACCCTTTATTGTGATAATAGTGGGGCTGTCGCTAACTCAAAGGAACCTAGAAGCCATAAGCGCTCTAAGCATATTGAGAGGAAATACCATTTGATTCGAGAGATCGTGCAGCGCGGAGACGTGGAAGTGAAGAAGATCTCAACGGTGGACAACCTAGCAGATCCATTCACCAAGGCCCTAGCGAACAAGGTCTTCGACCAACATCGTGAGGGATTAGGCATGAAAGACTACACACATCTTCTTTGAGTCAAGTGGGAGTTTGTTGTCAATGGTGCCCACAAGAAGAGTTGTAATCTTTATTTTGAACATTTGATGTAATAAAGTCTCATGAAGACTCTTGCTTCTAATTGCCTATTCATTCATTAATAAAGTTGAAACGTTCATTCAATCTTCCTTGTCTGAAGCTTTATGATAAAACCATGGTCTTTTAGTCCATAAACAAACTAAACAACTTACGAAGAGACAAATGTAGATTTGCATGAACAAACTCTTCGTAGTTTGCTTAAAACGATATATTCGCGATCTTAGGGTCAAAGGACTATTGACCTCAGTATGATTGTTAGAAGAATCTATGATGTCTGGTTATGAGGCATTGAGAGTTGGGGACTCTATAGTTCTTCTAGGTATCTTCCGAAGGTACTGAATTGACCAGTGCACTTCTAGAGACAATATAAGAACAAACCATTTAACCTTTTATGTCTCGAAGTCACTATGTATGAATTGCGTCATGCTTACCTTAATCCTGAAATGAGACATGGCATTTCACACCTTAGTATTCTCATTTGAGAAAGTCAAAGTTCGGACTCACTATGTGATTCCGAACAAGGCCTATTGGTGAAGTACTAAGTTGTGAGTCTGTCATGAGTAACTTTGTGAAGTTCTCATAGATATGGAATTCATGTACAAGATTGCTGAAATGCAATGTATGTCACCTCATGCTTTGTTCCTTGGAGTGTGAATAAATGAACTGGCCAGTGTCCAAATTGAGTCCTGACTCTTTTGGATGAAACAATGTGACTTGTTAGCTCCTCGTCAATACATTGTTTCTAACTTATTCACAAGCGACAAAGGAGTTGAGGAAATAACACCTAGAAGGGTAAAATGGTAATTTAGTAAATCCCGACTAGCTGATGCCATTCATGAAGGGTAAACATAGATAATATTCAGTTGATCCGCTCATCATAATTAGGTCGAATTCTTGAGTAGAAAATAAATTCATTTGAACCGAGAGATTTTCAGTGTCAGCTCTTTAGTGGAGTCAGTTGGCATTAAGCTAAACTTGGAAAAGGTTTGTGAACTTTTGAGTCCAAGTGTTTAGCTCAAGCTTTGTTCATTTGGGTCCATGAGGTCACTGTCACGAATCACATCGATAGGAATAGTTAAACTGGAAGCTAAGTCAAAACAAGAACGAAAATAGTTAAAAGGGTATTTTTGTCTTTTGAGACAGAGGATGAAATGAATGTCAATAAATTTTTGACAAGGTCATTTTATGACATGTTTCACTCGGCCATGACTTGATCATTGGGCCTTGTGAATTAATTTCATTTCATAAGAATTTTATTGAAAATTCTTAATGGGCTTTTCTTATGTTGTTATGAACAAATGAAGAAAAATCTAGAAGGCTTTTAGAAAGTCTTACACGCCCAAACCCAAGAGAAGAGAGACCAATTTTGTGCATTAATGTATCAAGATACATGCCAAAAGAAAAAGAGGAAATGAATTTCCTATGTTGGGTAAGAGGGAATTCGGCCAAGAGAGTACCAAGCAAGGAATGGAACAAAAAGGGAAACAAATCCAAGGGCTTCTAGAAGCCTATTTGGCCGAGTGACTCTAAGGGAAGGAGAGCAATATTTGCTCATGAATATGTGATATTTAATGAAAGAGGAAACTACCTTATTGAAGGTAAAACCTCCTCTATAAATAGAGGCCTCATTCCCTTCATTCCATTCATTAAACATAAGTTAGAGATTGAGATCTTCTCTCTCTAGACTTGGCCGCCCCTTCCTCTCTCTCTCTCTAGTTTATATTTTCGATTTTTGTTGTCTTGGCACCTAGGTCCTCACTTGACCTAGTGTTTAGCTCTGCGACTTCGAGACTCGTTCTTAAGTCGTAGCGTTTAAAAGTGCCCACTCACTGATTCCTTCTTTTCGAGTGATTTAGTGATAGAAACTTTCGTGGTTGCTCGAGGTGCCGAGGAAAGAAAGAGAGACGTGCTGCGAGGGGAGACGAGCGTTGCAAACTTTCCACAAGCTTCTTCAAAGTTCAAGCTTCAAGAAAGGTTAGTAAACTTCTAGCTCATATTGGTTTTTAATTAAATGTACTTGCACTTGTCTAGGTTAGTAAAAACTGTTTTACTTGTAAAAGAAAATTTTTAAAATTCCGCCGCTTACCGAAGCGTTAATTATTTTCTCAAACCCTAGATCGATTCCAACAAATGGTATCAGAGCTATGGTCAAAGATTAGCATGTACATGTTTTTAAAATTATGAGCTTGAAAATCGTTTTCGAAAGTTTACTAATTTTGTGACAAGTTAGAATTGTTATCTTAGATTTTTTTTTAATTTATTGCTCATGTCTTTAAATTAAAAAGCATGTTGATTTTCTATGAGTTTGGGATGTTTTTAAAACACATTAGAATCAGTTCTAAAAGTTTTTAATTTTTTATATTGAAAAACGTGTTTTAAAGGTTTGAGAAATTTCGGTAAATTTTGTGACTAGTTACTTTGTCTTTCTAGTTTCTTTTATTTACCGTAATCGTTTTATGCATGTTGTTATTTCTTTTATTCTATGTTATTACCTTGCTAATAAAACACATATAAAAGCTTTAAACAACATCTTAAAACGTTCCGTTACACTTGATTCTTTTTCGCACCTAAGTAGGACCAAGTTTTAATTTATTTCTTTTTCTTCGAGCTGGAGTAAACCCGCATTAAAAGTGGCATAAGTCTCTGCTCAGAAATCTAAATTTAATGATTCTTGAAGCCAATTAAAGCTCTGTTTGTCCTCTGTCCAATGCCACCGGTTTTGGCTCAAAAGGACATCGGAGCCGCCAGATATGGCGATTTTACTCCGAGGTGCGCGGCTGTCTGAAACTCCAGTTTTTTAGAAATCCGGATTTTCAAACCCCACTACCATGAGTTATAGAACTCTAATGAGAAAATTTTCTTGAGCAAAAATGTTTTTCATATGATTATAAACATGATGTGTAAGATTAAAATGTTTTGATTTTTGAAAGTTTAATTGAAATTGAATTTTTACAAAACTAGTTTGAATTTTGAAAAACCGTTTTCACTTTCAAACTTGAAAATATTTTGTCATCCAAATCAAATAAATTTTCAAAATGTTTTCAAAACTATATCTATATCACATATGTTCAAAATCTATATGCTCTTGAAAATTTGAGTGGGAGGTCTCCTTGTAGACAAGCCGAAAAATAAAAAGATGTGTAATCTCAAACTTTCAAGTGATCGAGTGAGTTGAAGTTCACACTTCCCTCGCGCACTTTCCCGAAATAGAAAATAGGAAAAGATCGAGTATGTACCTTGTGCCTTTATGCACTAATACTACTCTGAACATGTCGATCTAGGATTCTCTTCTAGTTGTCCGCTCTGTCGCTCTCTAACTAGGAAATTTGTTTCCGAACTTATAAGAGTCGATGAACCAACTCCAAAAACTAAGTGGGAGGGTTATATTCGTTGTTTGTAACCCGCGATCCCCAACACTAGTGAAAGATGCAATAACGTGGGACTAAGAGCCGCTCTTGCGACCCTCACTTAAATGTGAGTACTCCAAGGCGTTATTGCTTCGATCATTGCTCAATGAGCTACGTCCGAGAGTGATGCAATGATGGCAAGGCCTCCCCTTGGGGGATTGTTTTTCAAAGCTGATCTTTTGGACTAAGTGGTTGGTTGCACACTTAGGCTCAATCCCTAGTATCCTCCCTTGAGGCTCTGCGAAAGGATGTGAGTGATCAAACCAATTTAAAAGGTGGCTAGTCAAAATAGATGTATTGACATCTTGGCTTAGCATTAATGATGTGTCATTTACTTATAAATGGAGATTTTTAGCGGCCTTCTCTTGAGGGAGTAAATTATCGTTTGGTTTATAACACCTTTGGATTTTACAAAAGTCTTAATAAAACTTAAATCCTAAACCAAAGACTAATCATAAACTTGTTTCAACTTATAATAGGCAATATGTCTCTCAACCATCTCTCAATCTTTCTTTCCTCGATCAAACTCGAAAACGAAAACTACGTAGAGTCGAAACGTAACCTCGACATAATACCTACCATTAACAAGCACAAATGAGTACTCACCACCCCGTGTCCTCCTCTGACGAATGATGATTCAACTCAAGAGGACAATGACGCCTTAGCGGCCTGGCTTCGATCCGATGAGATTGTGAGGTGCTATATCTTGGCATCTATGAACAATATGCTGAAAGAGCAACATCGTGACTTCGAGACTGCCGCTGACATGCTCTACAATCTCCTTGAGATGTTTGGAGGGAAAAGGCGTCAAACAAGGCTACAAGCAGTCCGACAGTTTATGAACTGTCATATGCAGGCTAGGACTCCTATTGGAGACTTCATGATACTGATCATTAGTTTTCTCAATAAAATGGAAATCCTAGGATCTGAGATTGATGGGAAGAAAATCATAGATATGATCTTAGAAACTCTCCCCGCATCTCTTGATACCTCCAAGATGAACTACTTCATAAACAAGCTAGAGTACAGTGTTACCAAGCTTATGGAGGAACTTCACACTGCTGTAGGTTTCACTAAGAGAAAGAGGAATCAAGGAGAGGCACATGCTACTGAGCAAAAAGCCTCCGCCTCTGGAACTGTGAAGAGACCTTACAAGGCCGATAAAAAGAACTGTCCCGCCTATCTCAAAGCAAAGGAACATAGTATTGTACTAGTTACCGAAGCATGCTTAGTAGCTGATAATGTATCAACGTGGATTCTTGACTCCGCTGCTACTAACCATATTTGTTGTTTCTTGAATGGTTTCAAGAAAACCAAAAGCTTAGAGGAAGGCGAGTTCTGTTTCAAATGGGGTGATGGGAGCCTGGTGTCCGCGCAGGCTGTGGGATCTGTGACGCTGTCTTTTGAAGACCGCACTTTAAACTTGAATAATGTTTATTTTGTTCCTACCTTTGGGAAGAACTTAATATCCGTTGCTCGTCTTCTTGAGCAAGATTATTGTTTAAAGTTCATTAAGAATGGAATTCGTATTTCGTTTCCTGATAATTCTTTTGTCATTGATGCATGTATGAAGAATGCTCTTTTTTACATCTATCCCACTCAACCTTCTCTTTTAGACACCGAAATAGATAACGATCTAATTAGGGAGCCAAAGAGGATCAAACTTTCTGAATCCTCCGATCTAACAAAATCAACATACCTCTGGCACTTAAGACTTGGTCATATCAGTCTAGATAGGATTAAGAGACTTGTGAGGGATGGTCCACTCCAAGCCTCTGCAATAGGTTCACTACCTACTTGTGAATCCTGCATAGAAGGAAAAATGACTAAGCGACCTTTCTCCGATAAGGGTCGAAGAGCCACTGAGTTGCTGGAACTAATACATTCTGATGTATGTGGTCCGCTCAACCAACAGGCACGTGGAGGATACGAATACTTTGTTACCTTCACTGATGATTACTCAAGATATGGGTTTGTCTATTTGCTTAAGCACAAATCCGAGACCTTTAACGTATTTAAGGTCTTTAGGGCTTTAGTGGAAAAGCAAACTGGCAAAGTGATCAAAACCCTTCGATCTGATCGAGGTGGTGAGTATATGTCTGGAGAGTTCGATGACTTTCTTAAAGAAGAAGGTATCGCTTCTCAGCTTACCGCACCTGGCACACCTCAACAAAACGGAGTGTCAGAGAGAAGAAACCGAACTCTTATGGAGATGGTTAGATCAATGATGAGTTACTCATCACTCCCGCTTTCCTTTTAGGGATATGCCCTCGAAACAGCCGCCTACATTCTGAACCAAGTTCCGTCCAAAACGGTTCCTGGTACTCCTTATGAACGATGGACTGGCCGTAAAGTGAATCTTGGCCGCATCCGAATTTGGGGTTGCCCTGCGCACGTGCTGAGGCAAAAGACTAGCAAGTTGGCTAGTAGGTCAGAATTGTGCCTGTTTGTAGGATATCCGAAGGAAACCAAAGGATTTACTTTCTATAGTCCCGAGGACGATAAGACTTTCGTTAGCACGAATGCTCGTTTCCTCGAGGAGGACTTTATGAAGGATGCAAAACCTAGAAGCAAAATTGTGCTTGAAGAAAAGTTGGGTGAGGAAGCTTCTGCCTCATCTGTAAGAACTGTTCTTACCCCAACTGAAACACAACCCAACTCATCAGAATTTCGTCCAGTAGTACTTAGACGTAGTGGGAGGGCTACTCAAAAGCCTGACAGGTACATGTCTTATGGAGACTCTCTTGTAGCCGTCTCCGACATAGATGACCCTGTTTCCTATAGCCAAGCAATGGCTTGTTCTGAATCAAACCTTTGGCTTGACGCCATGAAAGTTGAAATGCACTCGATGTATGTCAACAAAGTCTGGAAACTTGTAGACCTTCCTGAAGGGATTAAACCCGTAGGGTGTAAGTGGATATACAAGAAGAAAAGGGGTCCTGATGGGAACGTCGAGACGTTCAAAGCACGACTTGTGGCAAAGGGTTATACCCAACAAGAAGGGATTGACTATGAAGAAACCTTCTCGCCAGTCGCAATGCTTAAATCCATCCGCATACTCCTATCCATAGCTGCAGCTCTCGACTATGAGATCCGGCAAATGGATGTCAAGACAGCCTTTCTGAATGGCAATCTTGACGAGCGCATTTACATGGCTCAACCAGACGGTTTCGTGGATAAAGGTCAAGAGACCAAGGTTTGTGAGTTGCTTAAATCCATTTATGGACTAAAGCAAGCATCTAGGTCATGGAATATTAGATTCGATGAAACTGTAAAGAGCTTCGGCTTTGAACAGTCAATAGATGAGCCTTGTGTTTACAAGTTAATACACGAAGGCAAAGTTGTGTTTCTGGTACTATATGTCGATGATATACTACTCATTGGTAATGACGTGGGTAAGTTATCTGAGGTTAAGGTCTGGTTAGCAAAGCAATTCGATATGAAGGATCTAGGAGAAGCCGCGTACATTCTGGGAATCCAAATCTTTCGAGATAGGAAAAACCGGACACTGTCGCTCTCTCAAGCATCTTATATTGATAAGGTGATGGATCGCTTCTCGATGCAAGACTGCAAGAGGGGTCAAACACCCTATAGGCATGGAGTTTCACTCTCTGAGGACCAGTCTCCCAAGACTGCACAAGAGATTGAAGACATGAGGAAGATTCCTTACGCCTCTGCCGTAGGAAGCCTCATGTATGCTATGCTTTGCACTAGACCTGATATATGTTTCGCCGTTGGCGTAGTTAGCCGTTTCCAATCGAACCCTGGACCCGAGCACTAGATTGCTATTAAGCATGTTCTTAAGTATCTTCGAAGAACTAGGAACTTGTTGCTTACATACTCAGGTTCTGACCTGACTATGATGGAATATACCAACTCCGATTTTCAAGCGGATAAGGATTCCAGGAAATCCACTTCGGGATCTGTGTTCATCCTTAATGGTGGAGCTGTTGTGTGGAGAAGTATTAAGCAATCTTGCATTGCTGACTCCACAATGGAAGCATAATATGTGGCTGCTTGTGAAGCATCCAAAGAGGCTATATGGCTTAGAAAATTCCTTAAGTATTTGGAAGTTGTTCCAAACGTCGACGAGCCCATGACCCTTTATTGTGATAATAGTGGGGCTGTCGCTAACTCAAAGGAACCTAGAAGCCATAAGCGCTCTAAGCATATTGAGAGGAAATACCATTTGATTCGAGAGATCGTGCAGCGCGGAGACGTGGAAGTGAAGAAGATCTCAACGGTGGACAACCTAGCAGATCCATTCACCAAGGCCCTAGCGAACAAGGTCTTCGACCAACATCGTGAGGGATTAGGCATGAAAGACTACACACATCTTCTTTGAGTCAAGTGGGAGTTTGTTGTCAATGGTGCCCACAAGAAGAGTTGTAATCTTTATTTTGAACATTTGATGTAATAAAGTCTCATGAAGACTCTTGCTTCTAATTGCCTATTCATTCATTAATAAAGTTGAAACGTTCATTCAATCTTCCTTGTCTGAAGCTTTATGATAAAACCATGGTCTTTTAGTCCATAAACAAACTAAACAACTTACGAAGAGACAAATGTAGATTTGCATGAACAAACTCTTCGTAGTTTGCTTAAAACGATATATTCGCAATCTTAGGGTCAAAGGACTATTGACCTCAGTATGATTGTTAGAAGAATCTATGATGTCTGGTTATGAGGCATTGAGAGTTGGGGACTCTATAGTTCTTCTAGGTATCTTCCGAAGGTACTGAATTGACCAGTGCACTTCTAGAGACAATATAAGAACAAACCATTTAACCTCTTATGTCTCGAAGTCACTATGTATGAATTGCGTCATGCTTACCTTAATCCTGAAATGAGACATGGCATTTCACACCTTAGTATTCTCATTTGAGAAAGTCAAAGTTCGGACTCACTATGTGATTCCGAACAAGGCCTATTGGTGAAGTACTAAGTTGTGAGTCTGTCATGAGTAACTTTGTGAAGTTCTCATAGATATGGAATTCATGTACAAGATTGCTGAAATGCAATGTATGTCACCTCATGCTTTGTTCCTTGGAGTGTGAATAAATGAACTGGCCAGTGTCCAAATTGAGTCCTGACTCTTTTGGATGAAACAATGTGACTTGTTAGCTCCTCGTCAATACATTGTTTCTAACTTATTCACGAGCGAATAAGGAGTTGAGGAAATAACAGCTAGAAGGGTAAAATGGTAATTTAGTAAATCCCGACTAGCTGATGACATTCATGAAGGGTAAACATAGATAATATTCAGTTGATCCGCTCATCATAATTAGGTCGAATTCTTGAGTAGAAAATAAATTCATTTGAACCGAGAGATTTTCAGTGTCAGCTCTTTAGTGGAGTCAGTTGGCATTAAGCTAAACTTGGAAAAGGTTTGTGAACTTTTGAGTCCAAGTGTTTAGCTCAAGCTTTGTTCATTTGGGTCCATGAGGTCACTGTCACGAATCACATCGATAGGAATAGTTAAACTGGAAGCTAAGTCAAAACAAGAACGAAAATAGTTAAAAGGGTATTTTTGTCTTTTGAGACAGAGGATGAAATGAATGTCAATAAATTTTTGACAAGGTCATTTTATGACATGTTTCACTCGGCCATGACTTGATCATTGGGCCTTGTGAATTAATTTCATTTCATAAGAATTTTATTGAAAATTCTTAATGGGCTTTTCTTATGTTGTTATGAACAAATGAAGAAAAATCTAGAAGGCTTTTAGAAAGTCTTACACGCCCAAACCCAAGAGAAGAGAGACCAATTTTGTGCATTAATGTATCAAGATACCTGCCAAAAGAAAAAGAGGAAATGAATTTCCTATGTTGGGTAAGAGGGAATTCGGCCAAGAGAGTACCAAGCAAGGAATGGAACAAAAAGGGAAACAAATCCAAGGGCTTCTAGAAGCCTATTTGGCCGAGTGACTCTAAGGGAAGGAGAGCAATATTTGCTCATGAATATGTGATATTTAATGAAAGAGGAAACTACCTTATTGAAGGTAAAACCTCCTCTATAAATAGAGGCCTCATTCCCTTCATTCCATTCATTAAACATAAGTTAGAGATTGAGAGCTTCTCTCTCTAGACTTGGCCGCCCCTTCCTCTCTCTCTCTCTAGTTTATATTTTCGATTTTTGTTGTCTTGGCACCTAGGTCCTCACTCGACCTAGTGTTTAGCTCTGCGACTTCGAGACTCGTTCTTAAGTCGTAGCGTTTAAAAGTGCCCACTCACTGATTCCTTCTTTTCGAGTGATTTAGTGATAGAAACTTTCGTGGTTGCTCGAGGTGCCGAGGAAAGAAAGAGAGACGTGCTGCGAGGGGAGACGAGCGTTGCAAACTTTCCACAAGCTTCTTCAAAGTTCAAGCTTCAAGAAAGGTTAGTAAACTTCTAGCTCATATTGGTTTTTAATTACATGTACTTGCACTTGTCTAGGTTAGTAAAAACTGTTTTACTTGTAAAAGAAAATTTTTAAAATTCCGCCGCTTACCGAAGCGTTAATTATTTTCTCAAACCCTAGATCGATTCCAACAAATGGTATCAGAGCTATGGTCAAAGATTAGCATGTACATGTTTTTAAAATTATGAGCTTGAAAATCGTTTTCGAAAGTTTACTAATCTTGTGACAAGTTAGAATTGTTATCTTAGATTTTTTTTTAATTTATTGCTCATGTCTATGTTGATTTTCTATGAGTTTGGGATGTTTTTAAAACACATTAGAATCAGTTCTAAAAGTTTTTAATTTTTTATATTGAAAAACGTGTTTTAAAGGTTTGAGAAATTTCGGTAAATTTTGTGACTAGTTACTTTGTCTTTCTAGTTTCTTTTATTTACCGTAATCGTTTTATGCATGTTGTTATTTCTTTTATTCTATGTTATTACCTTGCTAATAAAACACATATAAAAGCTTTAAACAACATCTTAAAACGTTCCGTTACACTTGATTCTTTTTCGCACCTAAGTAGGACCAAGTTTTAATTTATTTCTTTTTCTTCGAGCTGGAGTAAACCCGCATTAAAAGTGGCATAACTCTCTGCTCAGAAATCTAAATTTAATGATTCTTGAATCCAATTAAAGCTCTGTTTGTCCTCTGTCCAATGCCACCGGTTTCGGCTCAACAGGACATCGGAGCCACCAGATATTGCGATTTTACTCCGAGGTGCGCGGCTGTCTGAAACTCCAGTTTTTTAGAAATCCGTATTTTCAAACCCCACTACCATGAGTTATAGAACTCTAATGAGAAAATTTTCTTGAGCAAAAATGTTTTTCATATGATTATAAACATGATGTGTAAGATTAAAATGTTTTGATTTTTGAAAGTTTAATTGAAATTGAATTTTTACAAAACTAATTTGAATTTTGAAAAACCGTTTTCACTTTCAAACTTGAAAATATTTTGTCATCCAAATCAAATAAATTTTCAAAATGTTTTCAAAACTATATCCATATCACATATGTTCAAAATCTATATGCTCTTGAAAATTTGAGTGGGAGGTCTCCTTGTAGACAAGCCGAAAAATAAAAAGATGTGTAATCTCAAACTTTCAAGTGTTCGAGTGAGTTGAAATTCACACTTCCCTCACGCACTTTCCCGAAATAGAAAATAGGAAAAGATCGAGTATGTACCTTGTGCCTTTATGCACTAATACTACTCTGAACATGTCGATCTAGGATTCTCTTCTAGTTGTCCGCTCTGTCGCTCTCTAACTAGGAAATTTGTTTCCGAACTTATAAGAGTCGATGAACCAACTCCAAAAACTGAGTGGGAGGGTTATATTCGTTGTTTGTAACCCGCGATCCCCAACACTAGTGAAAGATGCAATAACGTGGGACTAAGAGCCGCTCTTGCGACCCTCACTTAAATGTGAGTACTCCAAGGCGTTATTGCTTCGATCATTGCTCAATGAGCTACGTCCGAGAGTGATGCAATGATGGCAAGGCCTCCCCTTGGGGGATTGTTTTTCAAAGCTGATCTTTTGGACTAAGTGGTTGGTTGCACACTTAGGCTCAATCCCTAGTATCCTCCCTTGAGGCTCTGCGAAAGGATGTGAGTGATCAAACCAATTTAAAAGGTGGCTAGTCAAAATAGATGTATTGACATCTTGGCTTAGCATTAATGATGTGTCATTTACTTATAAATGGAGATTTTTTGCGGCCTTCTCTTGAGGGAGTAAATTATCGTTTGGTTTATAACACCTTTGGATTTTACAAAAGTCTTAATAAAACTTAAATCCTAAACCAAAGACTAATCATAAACTTGTTTCAACTTATAATAGGCAATATGTCTCTCAACCATCTCTCAATCTTTCTTTCCTCGATCAAACTCGAAAACGAAAACTACGTAGAGTCGAAACGTAACCTCGACATAATACCTACCATTAACAAGCACAAATGGGTACTCACCACCCCGTGTCCTCCTCTGACGAATGATGATTCAACTTAAGAGGACAATGACGCCTTAGCGGCCTGGCTTCGATCCGATGAGATTGTGAGGTGCTATATCTTGGCATCTATGAACAATATGCTGAAAGAGCAACATCGTGACTTCGAGACTGCCGCTGACATGCTCTACAATCTCCTTGAGATGTTTGGAGGGAAAAGGCGTCAAACAAGGCTACAAGCAGTCCGACAGTTTATGAACTGTCATATGCAGGCTAGGACTCCTATTGGAGACTTCATGATACTGATCATTAGTTTTCTCAATAAAATAGAAATCCTAGGATCTGAGATTGATGGGAAGAAAATCATAGATATGATCTTAGAAACTCTCCCCGCATCTCTTGATACCTACAAGATGAACTACTCCATAAACAAGCTAGAGTACACTGTTACCAAGCTTATGGAGGAACTTCACACTGCTGTAGGTTTCACTAAGAGAAAGAGGAATCAAGGAGAGGCACATGCTACTGAGCAAAAAGCCTCCGCCTCTGGAACTGTGAAGACACCTTACAAGGCCGATAAAAAGAACTGTCCCGCCTATCTCAAAGCAAAGGAACATAGTATTGTACTAGTTACCGAAGCATGCTTAGTAGCTGATAATGTATCAACGTGGATTCTTGACTCCGCTGCTACTAACCATATTTGTTGTTTCTTGAATGGTTTCAAGAAAACCAAAAGCTTAGAGGAAGGCGAGTTCTGTTTCAAATGGGGTGATGGGAGCCTGGTGTCCGCGCAGGCTGTGGGATCTGTGAGGCTGTCTTTTGAAGACCGCACTTTAAACTTGAATAATGTTTATTTTGTTCCTACCTTTGGGAAGAACTTAATATCCGTTGCTCGTCTTCTTGAGCAAGATTATTGTTTAAAGTTCATTAAGAATGGAATTCGTATTTCGTTTCCTGATAATTCTTTTGTCACTGATGCATGTATGAAGAATGCTCTTTTTTACATCTATCCCACTCAACCTTCTCTTTTAGACACCGAAATAGATAACGATCTAATTAGGGAGCCAAAGAGGATCAAACTTTCTGAATCCTCCGATCTAACAAAATCAACATACCTCTGGCACTTAAGACTTGGTCATATCAGTCTAGATAGGATTAAGAGACTTGTGAGGGATGGTCCACTCCAAGCCTCTGCAATAGGTTCACTACCTACTTGTGAATCCTGCATAGAAGGAAAAATGACTAAGCGACCTTTCTCCGATAAGGGTCGAAGAGCCACTGAGTTGCTGGAACTAATACATTCTGATGTATGTGGTCCGCTCAACCAACAGGCACGTGGAGGATACGAATACTTCGTTACCTTCACTGCTGATTACTCAAGATATGGGTTTGTCTATTTGCTTAAACACAAATCCAAGACCTTTAACGTATTTAAGGTCTTTAGGGCTTTAGTGGAAAAGCAAACTGGCAAAGTGATCAAAACCCTTCGATCTGATCGAGGTGGTGAGTATATGTCTGGAGAGTTCGATGACTTTCTTAAAGAAGAAGGTATCGCTTCTCAGCTTACCGCACCTGGCACACCTCAACAAAACGGAGTGTCAGAGAGAAGAAACCGAACTCTTATGGAGATGGTTAGATCAATGATGAGTTACTCATCACTCCCGCTTTCCTTTTGGGGATATGCCCTCGAAACAGCCGCCTACATTCTGAACCAAGTTCCGTCCAAAACAGTTCCTGGTACTCCTTATGAATGATGGACTGGCCGTAAAGTGAATCTTGGCCGCATCCGAATTTGGGGTTGCCCTGCGCACGTGCTGAGGCAAAAGACTAGCAAGTTGGCTAGTAGGTCAGAATTGTGCCTGTTTGTAGGATATCCGAAGGAAACCAAAGGTTTTACTTTCTATAGTCCCGAGGACGATAAGACTTTCGTTAGCACGAATGCAAGTTTCCTCGAGGAGGACTTTATGAAGGATGCAAAACCTAGAAGCAAAATTGTGCTTGAAGAAAAGTTGGGTGAGGAAGCTTCTGCCTCATCTGTAAGAACTGTTCTTACCCCAACTGAAACACAACCCAACTCATCAGAATCTCGTCCAGTAGTACTTAGACGTAGTGGGAGGGCTACTCAAGAGCCTGACAGGTACATGTCTTATGGAGACTCTCTTGTAGCCGTCTCCGACATAGATGACCTTGTTTCCTATAGCCAAGCAATGGCTTGTTCTGAATCAAACCTTTGGCTTGACGCCATGAAAGTTGAAATGCACTCGATGTATGTCAACAAAGTCTGGAAACTTGTAGACCTTCCTGAAGGGATTAAACCCGTAGGGTTTAAGTGGATATACAAGAAGAAAAGGGGTCCTGATGGGAACGTCGAGACGTTCAAAGCACGACTTGTGGCAAAGGGTTATACCCAACAAGAAGGGATTGACTATGAAGAAACCTTCTCGCCAGTCGCAATGCTTAAATCCATCCGCATACTCCTATCCATAGCTGCAGCTCTCGACTATGAGATCCGGCAAATGGATGTCAAGACAGCCTTTCTGAATGGCAATCTTGACGAGCGCATTTACATGGCTCAACCAGACGGTTTCATGGATAAAGGTCAAGAGACCAAGGTTTGTGAGTTGCTTAAATCCATTTATGTACTAAAGCAAGCATCTAGGTCATGGAATATTAGATTCGACGAAACTGTAAAGAGCTTCGGCTTTGAACAGTCAATAGATGAGCCTTGTGTTTACAAGTTAATACACGAAGGCAAAGTTGTGTTTCTGGTACTATATGTCGATGATATACTACTCATTGGTAATGACGTGGGTAAGTTATCTGAGGTTAAGGTCTGGTTAGCAAAGCAATTCGATATGAAGGATCTAGAAGAAGCCGCGTACATTCTGGGAATCCAAATCTTTCGAGATAGGAAAAACCGGACCCTGTCGCTCTCTCAAGCATCTTATATTGATAAGGTGATGGATCGCTTCTCGATGCAAGACTGCAAGAGGGGTCAAACACCCTTTAGGCATGGAGTTTCACTCTCTGAGGACCAGTCTCCCAAGATTGCACAAGAGATTGAAGACATGAGGAAGATTCCTTACGCCTCTGCCGTAGGAAGCCTCATGTATGCTATGCTTTGCACTAGACCTGATATATGTTTCGCCGTTGGCGTAGTTAGCCGTTTCCAATCGAACCCTGGACCCGAGCACTGGATTGCTGTTAAGCATGTTCTTAAGTATCTTCGAAGAACTAGGAACTTGATGCTTACATACTCAGGTTCTGACCTGACTATGACGGAATATACCGACTCCGATTTTCAAGCGGATAAGGATTCCAGGAAATCCACTTCGGGATCTGTGTTCATCCTTAATGGTGGAGCTGTTGTGTGGAGAAGTATTAAGCAATCTTGCATTGCTGACTCCATAATGGAAGCAGAATATGTGGCTGCTTGTGAAGCATCCAAAGAGGCTATATGGCTTAGAAAATTCCTTAAGTATTTGGAAGTTGTTCCAAACGTCGACGAGCCCATGACCCTTTATTGTGATAATAGTGGGGCTGTCGCTAACTCAAAGGAACCTAGAAGCCATAAGCGCTCTAAGCATATTGAGAGGAAATACCATTTGATTCGAGAGATCGTGCAGCGCGGAGACGTGGAAGTGAAGAAGATCTCAACGGTGGACAACCTAGCAGATCCATTCACCAAGGCCCTAGCGAACAAGGTCTTCGACCAACATCGTGAGGGATTAGGCATGAAAGACTACACACATCTTCTTTGAGTCAAGTGGGAGTTTGTTGTCAATGGTGCCCACAAGAAGAGTTGTAATCTTTATTTTGAACATTTGATGTAATAAAGTCTCATGAAGACTCTTGCTTGTAATTGCCTATTCATTCATGTTGTCAATGGTGCCCACAAGAAGAGTAGTAGTGTCTATTTATGTACATTTGATGTCATATAGTCTTACGAAAACTCTTGCATGTAATTGCTTATTCATTAATAAAAAGTTGAAACGTTCATTCAATCTTCCTTGTCTGAAGCTTTATGATAAAACCCTGGTCTTTTAGTCCATAAACAAACCTAACAACTTACGAAGAGACAAATGTAGATTTGCATGAACAAACTCTTCGTTGTTTGCTTAAAACGATATATTCGCAATCTTAGGGTCAAAGGACTATTGACCTCAGTATGATTGTTAGAAGAATCTATGATGTCTGGTTATGAGGCATTGAGAGTTGGGGACTCTATAGTTCTTCTAGGTATCTTCCGAAGGTACTGAATTGACCAGTGCACTTCTAGAGACAATATAAGAACAAACCATTTAACCTCTTATGTCTCGAAGTCACTATGTATGAATTGCATCATGCTTACCTTAATCCTGAAATGAGACATGCCATTTCACACCTTAGTATTCTCATTTGAGAAAGTCAGAGTTCGGACTCACTATGTCATTCCGAACAGGGCCTATTGGTGAAATACTAAGTTGTGAGTATGTCATGAGTAACTTTGTGAAGTTCTCATAGATATGGAATTCATGTACAAGATTGCTGAAATGCAATGTATGTCACCTCATGCTTTGTTCCTTGGAGTGTGAATAAATGAACTGGCCAGTGTCCAAATTGAGTCCTGACTCTTTTGGATGAAACAATGTGACTTGTTAGCTCCTCGTCAATACATTGTTTCTAACTTATTCACAAGCGACAAAGGAGTTGAGGAAATAACAGCTAGAAGGGTAAAATGGTAATTTAGTAAATCCCGACTAGCTGATGACATTCATGAAGGGTAGCATAGATAATATTCAGTGGATCCGCTCATCATAATTAGGTCGAATTCTTGAGTAGAAAATAAATTCATTTGAACCGAGAGATTTTCAGTGTCAGCTCTATAGTGGAGTCAGTTGGCATTAAGCTAAATTTGGAAAAGGTTTTTGAACTTTTGAGTCCAAGTGTTTAGCTCAAGCTTTGTTCATTTGGGTCCATGAGGTCACTGTCACGAATCACATCGATAGGAATAGTTAAACTGGAAGCTAAGTCAAAACAAGAACGAAAATAGTCAAAAGGGTATTTTTGTCTTTTCAGACAAAGGATGAAATGAATGTCAATAAATTTTTTGACAAGTTCATTTGATGACTTAATGTCACTCGGCCATAATATGATTAATTGGGCCTTGTGGATTAATTTCATTTCATAAGAATTTTATTGAAAATTCTTAATGGGCCTTTTTCATGTTGTCATGAACAAAATGGAAAAGCTTCTAGAAGCCCCTTCTAGAAGGTGATAGGCGCCCATAATACCCATAGGAAGAGAGAATATTTTGTGCATAAATGTATCAAGATACTTGCCAAAAGAAAAAGAGGAAACAAATTTCCCCTAAGAGGAAACATGGTGGGCGCCCAAATGTGGTCAAGAGAGAAGCAAACAAAAGAGGAAACAAATCCAAGGACTTACTTGTTTTGTCTTGGACGTGCACCTCTTTGAAGGAAAAGGGAAATTGGCTCATGAATATGTGATATTCTATAGAAGAGGAAACTACCTTATTGAAGGTGAGACCTCTCCTATAAATAGGAGCCTCATTCCACACTTTTCATTCATGCAAAGTTTTAGAGATTGAGAGCTTCTCTCTCTAGACTTGGCCGCCCCTTCCTCTCTCTCTCTCTAGTTTATATTTTCGATTTTTCTTGTCTTGGCACCTAGGTCCTCACTCAACCTAGTGTTTAGCTCTGCGACTTCGAGACTCGTTCTTAAGTCGTAGTGTTTAAAAGTACCCACTCACTGATTCCTTCTTTTCGAGTGATTTAGTGATAGAAACTTTCGTGGTTGCTCGAGTTGCCGAGGAAAGAAAGAGAGACGTGCTGCGAGGGGAGACGAGCGTTGCAACTTTCCAAAAGCTTCTACAAGGTTCAAGCTTCAAGAAAGGTTAGTAAACTTCTAGCTCATATTGGTTTTTAATTACATGTACTTGCACTTGTCTAGGTTAGTAAAAACTGTTTTTACTTGTAAAAGAAAATTTTTAAAATTCCGCCGCTTACCGAAGCGTTAATTATTTTCTCAAACCCTAGATCGATTCCAACAAATGGTATCAGAGCTATGGTCAAAGGAATGCATGTGCATGTTTTTAAATTATGAGCTTGAAAATCGTTTTCGAAAGTTTACTAATTTTGTGATAAGTTAGAATTGTAATCTTAGATTTTTTTTAATTTATTGCTCTTGTCTCTAAATTAAAAACCATGTTGATTTTCTATGAGTTTGGGATGATGTTAAAACACATTAGAATCAGTTCTAAAAGTTTTTAATTTTTTATATTGAAAAACGTGTTTTAAAGGTTTGAGAAATTTCGAGTAAAATTTTGTGACTAGTTATATTGTCTTGCTAGTTTCGTTTATTTACTTGAATCGTTTTATGCATGTTGTTATTTCTTTTATTCTATGTTATTACCCTGCTAATAAAACACAAATAAAAGCTTTAAACAACATCTTAAAACGTTCCGTTACACTCGATTCTTTTTCGCACCTAAAAGGACGAAGCTTTAATTTATTTCTTTTTCTTCGAGCTGGAATGTAACCCCGCATTAAAAGCGGCATAACTCTCTTCTCAGAAATCGAAATTTAATGATTCTTGAATCAAATTAAAGCTCTGTCTGGCCTCTGTCCAATGCCACCGGTTTCGGCTGAAAAGGACATCGGAGCCGCCAGATATGGCGATTTTACTCCGAGGTGCGCGGCTGTCTGAAACTCCAGTTTTTTAGAAATCCGGATTTTCAAACCCCACTACCATGAGTTATAGAACTCTAATGAGAAAATTTTCTTGAGCAAAAATGTTTTTCATATGATTATAAACATGATGTGTAAAGATTAAAATTTTTGATTTTTGAAAGATTAATTGAAATTGAATTTTTACAAAACTAGTTTGAATTTTGAAAAACCGTTTTCACTTTCAAACTTGAAAATATTTTGTCATCCAAATCAAATAAGTTTTCAAAATGTTTTCAAAACTATATCTATATCACATATGTTCAAAATCTATATGCTCTTGAAAATTTGAGTGGGAGGTCTCCTTGTAGACAAGCCGAAAAATAAAAGGATGTGTAATCTCAAACTTTCAAGTGTTCGAGTGAGTTGAAGTTCACACTTCCCTCACGCACTTTCCCGAAATAGAAAATAGGAAAAGATCGAGTATGTACCTTGTGCCTTTATGCACTAATACTGCTCTGAACATGTCGATCTAGGATTCTCTTCTAGTTGTCCGCTCTGTCGCTCTCTAACTAGGAAATTTGTTTCCGAAATTATAAGAGTCGATGAACCAACTCCAAAAACTAAGTGGGAGGGTTATATTCGTTGTTTGTAACCCACGATCCCCTACACTAATGAAAGATGCAATAACGTGGGACTAAGAGCCGCTCTTGCGACCCTCACTTAAATGTGAGTACTCCAAGGCGTTATTGCTTCGATCATTGCTCAATGAGCTACGTCCGAGAGTGATGCAATGATGGCAAGGCCTCCCCTTGGGGGATTGTTTTTCAAAGCTGATCTTTTGGACTAAGTGGTTGGTTGCACACTTAGGCTCAATCCCTAGTATCCTTCCTTAAGGCTCTGCGAAAGGATGTGAGTGATCAAACCAATTTACAAGGTGGCTAGTCAAAATGATGTACTGACATCTTGGCTTAGCATTAATGATGTGTCATTTACTTATAAATGGAGATTTTTTGCGGCCTTCTCTTGAGGGAGTAAATTATCGTTTAGTTTATAACACCTTTGGATTTTATAAAAAGTCTTAATAAAACTTAAATCCTAAACCAAAGACTAATCATAAACTTGTTTCAACTTAAATAGGCAATATGTCTCTCAACCCTCTCTCAATCTTTCTTTCCTCGAACAAACTCGAAAACGAAAACTACGTAGATTCGAAACGTAACCTCGACATAATACCTACCGTTAACAAGCACAAATGGGTACTCACCACCCCGTGTCCTCCTCTGACGAATGATGATTCAGCTATAGAGGACAATGACGCCTTAGCGGCCTGGCTTCGATCCGATGAGATTGTGAGGTGCTATATCTTGGCATCTATGAACAATATGCTGAAAGAGCAACATCGTGACTGTTGTCAATGGTGCCCACAAGAAGAGTAGTAGTGTCTATTTATGTACATTTGATGTCATATAGTCTTACGAAGACTCTTGCTTGTAATTGCTTATTCATTAATAAAAAGTTGAAACGTTCATTCAATCTTCCTTGTCTGAAGCTTTATGATAAAACCATAGTCTTTTAGCCCATAAACAAACTAAACAACTTACGAAGAGACAAATGTAGATTTGCATGAACAAACTCTTCGTAGTTTGCTTAAAACGATATATTCGCAATCTTAGGGTCAAAGGACTATTGACCTCAGTATGATTGTTAGAAGAATCTATGATGTCTGGTTATGAGGCATTGAGAGTTGGAGACTCTATAGTTCTTCTAGGTATCTTCCGAAGGTACTGAATTGACCAGTGCACTTCTAGAGACAATATAAGAACAAACCATTTAACCTCTTATGTCTCGAAGTCACTATGTATGAATTGCATCGTGCTTACCTTAATCCTGAAATGAGACATGCCATTTCACACCTTAGTATTCTCATTTGAGAAAGTCAGAGTTCGGACTCACTATGTCATTCCGAACAGGGCCTATTGGTGAAATACTAAGTTGTGAGTATGTCATGAGTAACTTTGTGAAGTTCTCATAGATATGGAATTCATGTACAAGATTGCTGAAATGCAATGTATGTCACCTCATGCTTTGTTCCTTGGAGTGTGAATAAATGAACTGGCCAGTGTCCAAATTGAGTCCTGACTCTTTTGGATGAAACAATGTGACTTGTTAGCTCCTTGTCAATACATTGTTTCTAACTTATTCACAAGCGACAAAGGAGTTGAGGAAATAACAGCTAGAAGGGTAAAATGGTAATTTAGTAAATCCCGACTAGCTGATGACATTCATGAAGGGTAGCATAGATAATATTCAGTGGATCCGCTCATTATAATTAGGTCGAATTCTTGAGTAGAAAACAAATTCATTTGAACCGAGAGATTTTCAGTGTCAGCTCTTTAGTGGAGTCAGCTGGCATTAAGCTAAACTTGGAAAAGGTTTGTGAACTTTTGAGTCCAAGTGTTTAGCTAAAGCTTTGTTCATTTGGGTCCATGAGGTCACTGTCACGAATCACATCGATAGGAATAGTTAAACTGGAAGCTAAGTCAAAACAAGAACGAAAATAGTTAAAAGGGTATTTTTGTCTTTTGAGACAAAGGATGAAATGAATGTCAATAAATTTTTTGACAAGGTCATTTTGTGACGTGTTTCACTCGGCCATGACTTGATCATTGGGCCTTGTGAATTAATTTCGTTTCATGAGAATTTTATTGAAAATTCTTAATGGGCCTTTTTCATGTTGTCATGAACAAAATGGAAAAGCTTCTAGAAGCCCCTTCTAGAAGGTGATAGACGCCCATAATACCCATAGGAAGAGAGAATATTTTGTGCATAAATGTATCAAGATACTTGCCAAAAGAAAAAGAGGAAACAAATTTCCCCTAAGAGGAAACATGGTGGTCGCCCAAATGTGGTCAAGAGAGAAGCAAACAAAAGAGGAAACAAATCCAAGGACTTACTTGTTTTGTCTTGGACGTGCACCTCTTTGAAGGAAAAGGGAAATTCTATAGAAGAGGAAACTACCTTATTGAAGGTGAGACCTCTCCTATAAATAGGAGCCTCATTCCACACTTTTCATTCATGCAAAGTTTTAGAGATTGAGAGCTTCTCTCTCTAGACTTGGCCGCCCCTTCCTCTCTCTCTCTCTAGTTTATATTTTCGATTTTTCTTGTCTTGGCACCTAGGTCCTCACTCGACCTAGTGTTTAGCTCTGCGACTTCGAGACTCGTTCTCAAGTCGTAGTGTTTAAAAGTGCCCACTCACTGATTCCTTCTTTTCGAGTGATTTAGTGATAGAAACTTTCGTGGTTGCTCGAGGTGCCGAGGAAAGAAAGAGAGACGTGCTGCGAGGGGAGACGAGCGTTGCAACTTTCCAAAAGCTTCTACAAGGTTCAAGCTTCAAGAAAGGTTAGTAACTTTAATAGCTCATATTAGTTTTTATTTACATGTACATGCTCTTGTCTAGGTTAGTAAAAACTAGTTTTACTTAAAAAGAAAATTTTTAAAATTCCGCCGCTTAACGAAGTGTTAAACTTTTTCTTAAACCCTAGATCGATTCCAACAAATGGTATCAGAGCTATGGTCAAAGGAATGCATGTGCATGTTTTTAAATTATGAGCTTGAAAATCGTTTTCGAAAGTTTACTAATTTTGTGACAAGTTAGAATTGTAATCTTAGATTTTTTTTAAATTTATTGCTCATGCCTTTAAATTAAAAACCATGTTGATTTTCTATGAGTTTGGGATGATGTTAAAACACATTAGAATCAGTTCTAAAAGTTTTTAATTTTTTATATTGAAAAACGTGTTTTAAAGGTTTGAGATTTTTCGAGTAAATTTTGTGACTAGTTTTATTTTCTTGCTAGTTTCGTTTATTTACTTGAATCGTTTTATGCATGTTGTTATTTCTTTTATTCTATGTTATTACCCTGCTAATAAAACACAAATAAAAGCTTTAAACAATATCTTAAAACGTTCCGTTACACTCGATTCTTTTTCGCACCTAAAAGGACGAAGCTTTAATTTATTTCTTTTTCTTCGAGCTGGAATGTAAACCCGCATTAAAAGCGGCATAACTCTCTGCTCAGAAATCGAAATTTAATGATTCTTGAATCAAATTAAAGCTCTTTCTGTCCTCTGTCCAATGCCACCGGTTTCGGCTGAAAAAGACATCGGAGCCGCCAGATATGGCGATTTTACTCCGAGGTGCGCGGCTGTCTGAAACTCCAGTTTTTTTTAGAAATCCGGATTTTCAAACCCCACTACCATGAGTTATAGAACTCTAATGAGAAAATTTTCTTGAGCAAAAATGTTTTTCATATGATTATAAACATGATGTGTAAAGATTAAAAGTTTTGATTTTTGAAAGATTAATTGAAATTGAATTTTTACAAAACTAGTTTGAATTTTGGAAAACCGTTTTCACTTTCAAACTTGAAAATATTTTGTCATCCAAATCAAATAAATTTTCAAAATGTTTTCAAAACTATATCTATATCACATATGTTCAAAATCTAAATGCTCTTGAAAATTTGAGTGGGAGGTCTCCTTGTAGACAAGCCGAAAAATAAAAAGATGTGTAATCTCAAACTTTCAAGTGTTCGAGTGAGTTGAAGTTCACACTTCCCTCACGCACTTTCCCGAAATAGAAAATAGGAAAAGATCGAGTATGTACCTTGTGCCTTTATGCACTAATACTGCTCTGAACATGTCGATCTAGGATTCTCTTCTAGTTGTCCGCTCTGTCGCTCTCTAACTAGGAAATTTGTTTCCGAACTTAAAAGAGTCGATGAACCAACTCCAAAAACTAAGTGGGAGGGTTATACTTGTTGTTTGTAACCCACGATCCCCAACACTAATGAAAGATGCAATAACGTGGGACTAAGAGCCGCTCTTGCGACCCTCACTTAAATGTGAGTACTCCAAGGCGTTATTGCTTCAGTCATTGCTCAATGAGCTACGTCCGAGAGTGATGCAATGATGGCAAGGCCTCCCCTTGGGGGATTGTTTTTCAAAGCTGATCTTTTGGACTAAGTGGTTGGTTGCACACTTAGGCTCAATCCCTAGTATCCTTCCTTAAGGCTCTGCGAAAGGATGTGAGTGATCAAACCAATTTACAAGGTGGCTAGTCAAAATAGATGTACTGACATCTTGGCTTAGCATTAATGATGTGTCATTTACTTATAAATGGAGATTTTTTGCGGCCTTCTCTTGAGGGAGTAAATTATCGTTTGGTTTATAACACCTTTGGATTTTACAAAAGTCTTAATAAAACTTAAATCCTAAACCAAAGACTAATCATAAACTTGTTTCAACTTATATAGGCAATATGTCTCTCAACCATCTCTCTATCTTTATTTCCTCGAACAAACTCGAAAACGAAAACTACGTAGATTCGAAACGTAACCTCGACATAATACCTACCGTTAACAAGCACAAATGGGTACTCACCACCCCATGTCCTCTCTGACGAATGATGATTCAACTCAAGAGGACAATGACGCCTTAGCGGCCTGGCTTCGATCCGATGAGATTGTGAGGTGCTATATCTTGGCATCTATGAACAATATGCTGAAAGAGCAACATCATGACTTCGAGACTGCCGCTGACATGCTCTACAATCTCCTTGAGATGTTTGGAGGGCAAAGGCGTCAAACAAGGCTACAAGCAGTCCGACAGTTTATGAACTGTCATATGCAGGCTAGGACTCCTATTGGAGACTTTATGATATTGATCATTAGTCATCTGAGTAAAATGGAAATCCTAGGATCTGAGATTGATGGGAAGAATGTCATAGATGTGATCTTAGAAACTCTCCCCGCATCTCTTGATACCTTCAAGATGAACTACTCCATTAACAAGCTAGAGTACACTGTTACCAATCTTATGGAGGAACTTCACACTGCTGTAGGTCTCCATAAGAGAAAGAGGAATCAAGGAGAGGCACATGCTACTGAGCAAAAGCCTCCGCCTCTGGAACTGTAAAGAGACCTTACAAGGCCGATAAAAGGAACTGTCCCGCCTATCTCAAAGCAAAGGAACATAGTATTGTACTAGTTACCGAAGCATGCTTAGTAGCTGATAATGTATCAACGTGGATTCTTGACTCCGCTGCTACTAACCATATTTGTTGTTCCTTGAATGGTTTCAAGAAAACCAAAAGCTTAGAGGAAGGCGAGTTCTGTTTCAAATGGGGTGATGGGAGCTTGGTGTCCGCGAAGGCTGTGGGATCCGTGACGCTGTCTTTTGAAGACCGCACTTTAAACTTGAATAATGTTTATTTTGTTCCTACCTTTGGGAAGAACTTAATATCCGTTGCTCGTCTTCGTGAGCAAGATTATTGTTTAAAGTTCATTAAGAATGGAATTCGTATTTCGTTTCCTGATAATTCTTTTGTCACTGATGCATGTATGAAGAATGCTCTTTTCTACATCTATCCCACTCAACCTTCTCTTTTAGACACCGAAATAGATAATGATCTAATTAGGGAGCCAAAAAGGATCAAACTTTCTGAATCCTCCGATCTAACAAAATCAACATACCTCTGGCACTTAAGACTTGGTCAGATCAGTCTAGATAGGATTAAGAGACTTGTGAGGGATGGTCCACTCCAAGCCTCTGCAATAGGTTCACTACCTACTTGTGAATCCTGTATAGAGGGAAAGATGACTAAGCGACCTTTCTCCGATAAGGGTCGAAGAGCCACTGAGTTGCTGGAACTAATACATTCAGATATATGTGGTCCGCTCAACCAACAGGCACGTGGAGGATACGAATACTTCGTTACCTTCACTGATGATTACTCAAGATATGGGTTTGTCTATTTGCTTAAACACAAATCCGAGACCTTTAACGTATTTAAGGTCTTTAGGGCTTTAGTGGAAAAGCAAACTGGCAAAGTGATCAAAACCCTTCGATCTGATCGAGGTGGTGAGTATATGTCTGGAGAGTTCGATGACTTTCTTAAAGAAGAAGGTATCGCTTCTCAGCTTACCGCACCTGGCACACCTCAACAAAACGGAGTGTCAGAGAGAAGAAACCGAACTCTTATGGAGATGGTTAGATCAATGATGAGTTACTCATCACTCCCGCTTTCCTTTTGGGGATATGCCCTCGAAACAGCCGCCTACATTCTGAACCAAGTTCCGTCCAAGACGGTTCATGGTACTCCTTATGAACGATGGACTGGCCGTAAAGTGAATCTTGGCCGCATCCGAATTTGGGGTTGCCCTGCACACGTGCTGAGGCAAAAGACTAGCAAGTTGGCTAGTAGGTCAGAATTGTGCCTGTTTGTAGGATATCCGAAGGAAACCAAGGGTTTTACTTTCTATAGTCCCGAGGACGATAAGACTTTCGTTAGCACGAATGCTCGTTTCCTTGAGGAGGACTTTATGAAGGATGCGAAACCTAGAAGCAAAATTGTGCTTGAAGAAAAGTTGGGTGAGGAAGCTTCTACCTCATCTGTAAGAACTGTTCTTACCCCAACTGAAACACAACCTAACTCATCAGAATCTCGTCAAGTAGTACTTAGACGTAGTGGGAGGGCTACTCAATAGCCTGACAGGTACATGTCTTATGGAGACTCTCTTGTAGCCGTCTCCGACATGGATGACCCTGTTTCCTATAGCCAAGCGATGGCTTGTTCTGAATCAAACCTTTGGCTTGACGCCATGAAAGTTGAAATGCACTCGATGTATGTCAACAAAGTCTGGAAACTTGTAGACCTTCCTGAAGGGATTAAACCCGTAGGGTGTAAGTGGATATACAAGAAGAAAAGGGGTCCTGATGGGAACGTTGAGACGTTCAAAGCACGACTTGTGGCGAAGGGTTATACCCAACAAGAAGGGATTGACTATGAAGAAACCTTCTCGCCAGTCGCGATGCTTAAATCCATCCGCATACTCCTATCCATAGCTGCAGCTCTCGACTATGAGATCTGGCAAATGGATGTCAAGACAGCCTTTCTGAATGGCAATCTTGACGAGCGCATTTACATGGCTCAACCAGACGGTTTCGTGGATAAAGGTCAAGAGACCAAGGTTTGTGAGTTGCTTAAATCCATTTATGGACTAAAGCAAGCATCTAGGTCATGGAATATTAGATTCGATGAAACTGTAAAGAGCTTCGGCTTTGAACAGTCAATAGATGAGCCTTGTGTTTACAAGTTAATACACAAAGGCAAAGTTGTGTTTCTGGTACTATATGTCGATGATATACTACTCATTGGTAATGACGTGGGTAAGTTATCTGAGGTTAAGGTCTGGCTGGCAAAGCAATTCGATATGAAGGATCTAGGAGAAGCCGCGTACATTCTGGGTTTCCAAATCTTTCGAGATAGGAAAAACCGGACCCTGTCGCTCTCTCAAGCATCTTATATTGATAAGGTAATGGATCGCTTCTCGATGCAAGACTGCAAGAGGGATCAAACACCCTTTAGGCATGGAGTTTCACTCTCTAAGGACCAGTCTCCCAAGACTGCACAAGAGATTGAAGACATGAGGAAGATTCCTTACGCCTCTGCCGTAGGAAGCCTCATGTATGCTATGCTTTGCACTAGACCGGATATATGTTTCGCCGTTGGCGTAGTTAGTCGTTTCCAATCCAACCCTGGACCCGAGCACTGGATTGCTGTTAAGCATGTTCTTAAGTATCTTCGAAGAACTAGGAACTTGATGCTTACATACTCAGGTGCTGACCTGACTATGACGGGATATACCGACTCCGATTTTCAAGCGGATAAGGATTCCAGGAAATCCACTTCGGGATCTGTGTTCATCCTTAATGGTGGAGCTGTTGTGTGGAGAAGTATTAAGCAATCTTGCATTGCTGACTCCACAATGGAAGCAGAATATGTGGCTGCTTGTGAAGCATCCAAAGAGGCTGTATGGCTTAGAAAATTCCTTAAGTATTTGGAAATTGTTCCAAACGTCGACGAGCCCATGACCCTTTATTGTGATAATAGTGGGGCTGTCGCTAACTCAAAGGAACCTAGAAGCCATAAGCGCTCTAAACATATTGAGAGGAAATACCATTTGATTCGAGAGATCGCGCAACGCGGAGACGTGGAGGTGAAGTAGATCTCTGGAAGATCCATTCACCAAGGCCCTAGCGAACATGGTCTTCGACCAACTTCGAGAGGGATTAGGCATGTAGGACTACTCACATCTTCTTTGAGTCAAGTGGGAGTTTGTTGTCAATGGTGCCCACAAGAAGAGTAGTAGTGTCTATTTATGTACATTTGATGTCATATAGTCTTACGAAGACTCTTGCTTGTAATTGCTTATTCATTAATAAAAAGTTGAAACGTTCATTCAATCTTCCTTGTCTGAAGCTTTATGATAAAACCATAGTCTTTTAGCCCATAAACAAACTAAACAACTTACGAAGAGACAAATGTAGATTTGCATGAACAAACTCTTCGTAGTTTGCTTAAAACGATATATTCGCAATCTTAGGGTCAAAGGACTATTGACCTCAGTATGATTGTTAGAAGAATCTATGATGTCTGGTTATGAGGCATTGAGAGTTGGAGACTCTATAGTTCTTCTAGGTATCTTCCGAAGGTACTGAATTGACCAGTGCACTTCTAGAGACAATATAAGAACAAACCATTTAACCTCTTATGTCTCGAAGTCACTATGTATGAATTGCATCATGCTTACCTTAATCCTGAAATGAGACATGCCATTTCACACCTTAGTATTCTCATTTGAGAAAGTCAGAGTTCGGACTCACTATGTCATTCCGAACAGGGCCTATTGGTGAAATACTAAGTTGTGAGTATGTCATGAGTAACTTTGTGAAGTTCTCATAGATATGGAATTCATGTACAAGATTGCTGAAATGCAATGTATGTCACCTCATGCTTTGTTCCTTGGAGTGTGAATAAATGAACTGGCCAGTGTCCAAATTGAGTCCTGACTCTTTTGGATGAAACAATGTGACTTGTTAGCTCCTTGTCAATACATTGTTTCTAACTTATTCACAAGCGACAAAGGAGTTGAGGAAATAACAGCTAGAAGGGTAAAATGGTAATTTAGTAAATCCCGACTAGCTGATGACATTCATGAAGGGTAGCATAGATAATATTCAGTGGATCCGCTCATTATAATTAGGTCGAATTCTTGAGTAGAAAACAAATTCATTTGAACCGAGAGATTTTCAGTGTCAGCTCTTTAGTGGAGTCAGCTGGCATTAAGCTAAACTTGGAAAAGGTTTGTGAACTTTTGAGTCCAAGTGTTTAGCTAAAGCTTTGTTCATTTGGGTCCATGAGGTCACTGTCACGAATCACATCGATAGGAATAGTTAAACTGGAAGCTAAGTCAAAACAAGAACGAAAATAGTTAAAAGGGTATTTTTGTCTTTTGAGACAAAGGATGAAATGAATGTCAATAAATTTTTTGACAAGGTCATTTTGTGACGTGTTTCACTCGGCCATGACTTGATCATTGGGCCTTGTGAATTAATTTCGTTTCATGAGAATTTTATTGAAAATTCTTAATGGGCCTTTTTCATGTTGTCATGAACAAAATGGAAAAGCTTCTAGAAGCCCCTTCTAGAAGGTGATAGACGCCCATAATACCCATAGGAAGAGAGAATATTTTGTGCATAAATGTATCAAGATACTTGCCAAAAGAAAAAGAGGAAACAAATTTCCCCTAAGAGGAAACATGGTGGGCGCCCAAATGTGGTCAAGAGAGAAGCAAACAAAAGAGGAAACAAATCCAAGGACTTACTTGTTTTGTCTTGGACGTGCACCTCTTTGAAGGAAAAGGGAAATTGGCTCATGAATATGTGATATTCTATAGAAGAGGAAACTACCTTATTGAAGGTGAGACCTCTCCTATAAATAGGAGCCTCATTCCACACTTTTCATTCATGCAAAGTTTTAGAGATTGAGAGCTTCTCTCTCTAGACTTGGCCGCCCCTTCCTCTCTCTCTCTCTAGTTTATATTTTCGATTTTTCTTGTCTTGGCACCTAGGTCCTCACTCGACCTAGTGTTTAGCTCTGCGACTTCGAGACTCGTTCTCAAGTCGTAGTGTTTAAAAGTGCCCACTCACTGATTCCTTCTTTTCGAGTGATTTAGTGATAGAAACTTTCGTGGTTGCTCGAGGTGCCGAGGAAAGAAAGAGAGACGTGCTGCGAGGGGAGACGAGCGTTGCAACTTTCCAAAAGCTTCTACAAGGTTCAAGCTTCAAGAAAGGTTAGTAACTTTAATAGCTCATATTAGTTTTTATTTACATGTACATGCTCTTGTCTAAGTTAGTAAAAACTAGTTTTACTTAAAAAGAAAATTTTTAAAATTCCGCCGCTTAACGAAGTGTTAAACTTTTTCTTAAACCCTAGATCGATTCCTACAGTGACTTCGAGACTGCCGCTGACATGCTCTACAATCTCCTTAAGATGTTTGGAGGGCAAAGGCGTCAAACAAGGCTACAAGCAGTCCGACAGTTTATGAACTGTCATATGAAGGCTAGGACTCCTATTAGAGACTTTATGATACTGATCATTAGTTTTCTAAATAAGATGGAAATCCTAGGATCTGAGAATGATGGGAAGAATGTCATAGATATGATCTTAGAAATTCTCCCCGCATCTCTTGATACCTCTAAGATGAACTGCTCCATTAACAAGCTAGAGTACACTGTTACCAAGCTTATGGAGGAACTTCACACTGCTATAAGTCTCACTAAGAGAAAGAGGAATCAAGGAGAGGCACATGCTACTGAGCAAAAAGCCTCCGCCTCTGGAACTGTGAAGAGACCTTACAAGGCCGATAAAAAGAACTGTCCCGCCTATCTCAAAGCAAAGGAACATAGTATTGTACTAATTACCGAAGCATGCTTAGTAGCTGATAATGTATCATCGTGGATTCTTGACTCCGCTGCTACTAACCATATTTGCTGAATGGTTTCAAGAAAACCAAAAGCTTAGAGGAAGGCGAGTTCTGTTTCAAATGGGGTGATGGGAGCCTGGTGTCTGCGAAGGCTGTGGGATCCGTGACATTGTCTTTTGAAGACCGCACTATAAACTTGAATAATGTTTATTTTGTTCCTACCTTTGGTAAGAACTTAATATCCGTTGCTCGTCTTCTTGAGCAAGATTATTGTTTAAAGTTCATTAAGAATGGAATTCGTATTTCGTTTCCTGATAATGCTTTTGTCACTGATGCATGTATGAAGAATGCTCTTTTCTACATCTATGCCACTCAACCTTCTCTTTTAGACACCGAAATAGATAACGATCTAATTAGGGAGCCAAAGAGGATCAAACTTTCTGAATCCTCCGATCTAACAAAATCAACATACCTCTGGCACTTAAGACTTGGTCATATCAGTCTAGATAGGATTAAGAGACTTGTGAGGGATGGTCCACTCCAAGCCTCTGCAATAGGCTCACTACCTACTTGTGAATCCTGTATAGAAGGAAAAATGACTAAGCGACCTTTCTCCGATAAGGGTCGAAGAGCCACTGAGTTGCTGGAACTAATACATTCAGATGTATGTGGTCCGCTCAACCAACAGGCACGTGGAGGATACGAATACTTCGTTACCTTCACTGATGATTACTCAAGATATGGGTTTGTCTATTTGCTTAAACACAAATCCGAGACCTTTAACGTATTTAAGGTCTTTAGGGCTTTAGTGGAAAAGCAAACTGGCAAAGTGATCAAAACCCTTCGATCTGATCGAGGTGGTGAGTATATGTCTGGAGAGTTCGATGACTTTCTTAAAGAAGAAGGTATCGCTTCTCAGCTTACCGCACCTGGCACACCTCAACAAAACGGAGTGTCAGAGAGAAGAAACCGAACTCTTATGGAGATGGTTAGATCAATGATGAGTTACTCATCACTCCCGCCTTCCTTTTGGGGATATGCCCTCGAAACAGCCGCCTACATTCTGAACCAAGTTCCGTCCAAAACGGTTCCTGGTACTCCTTATGAACGATGGACTGGCCGTAAAGTGAATCTTGGCCGCATCCGAATTTGGGGTTGCCCTGCACACGTGCTGAGGCAAAAGACTAGCAAGTTGGCTAGTAGGTCAGAATTGTGCCTGTTTGTAGGATATCCGAAGGAAACCAAAGGTTTTACTTTCTATAGTCCCGAGGACGATAAGACTTTCGTTAGCACGAATGCTCGTTTCCTTGAGGAGGACTTTATGAAGGATGCGAAACCTAGAAGCAAAATTGTGCTTGAAGAAAAGTTGGGTGAGGAAGCTTCTACCTCATCTGTAAGAACTATTCTTACCCCAACTGAAACACAACCTAACTCATCAGAATCTCGTCAAGTAGTACTTCGACGTAGTGGGAGGGCTGTTCAACAGCCTGACAGGTACATGTCTTATGGAGACTCTCTCGTAGCCGTCTCCGACATGGATGACCCTGTTTCCTATAGCCAAGCGATGGCTTGTTCTGAATCAAACCTTTGGCTTGACGCCATGAAAGTTGAAATGCACTCGATGTATGTCAACAAAGTCTGGAAACTTGTAGACCTTCCTGAAGGGATTAAACCCGTAGGGTGTAAGTGGATATACAAGAAGAAAAGGGGTCCTGATGGGAACGTCGAGACGTTCAAAGCACGACTTGTGGCAAAGGGTTATACCCAACAAGAAGGGATTGACTATGAAGAAACCTTCTCTCCAGTCGCAATGCTTAAATCCATCCGCATACTCCTATCCATAGCTGCAGCTCTCGACTATGAGATCTGGCAAATGGATGTCAAGACAGCCTTTCTGAATGGCAATCTTGACGAGCGCATTTACATGGCTCAACCAGACGGTTTCGTGGATAAAGGTCAAGAGACCAAGGTTTGTGAGTTGCTTAAGTCCATTTATGGACTAAAGCAAGCATATAGGTCATGGAATATTAGATTCGATGAAACTGTAAAGAGTTTTGGCTTTGAACAGTCAATAGATGAGCCTTGTGTTTACAAGTTAATACACGAAGGCAAAGTTGTGTTTCTGGTACTATATGTCGATGATATACTACTCATTGGTAATGACGTGGGTAAATTATCTGAGGTTAAGGTCTGGTTAGCAAAGCAATTCGATATGAAGGATCTAGGAGAAGCCGCGTACATTCTGGGGATCCAAATCTTTCGAGATAGGAAAAACCGGACTCTGTCGCTCTCTCAAGCATCTTATATTGATAAGGTGATGGATCGCTTCTCGATGCAAGACTCCAAAAAGGGCCAAACACCCTTTAGGCATGGAGTTTCACTCTCTAAGGACCAGTCTCCCAAGACTGCACAAGAGATTGAAGACATGAGGAAGATTCCTTACGCCTCTGCCGTAGGAAGCCTCATGTATGCTATGCTTTGCACTAGACCTGATATATGTTTTGCCGTTGGCGTAGGTAGCCGTTTCCAATCCGACCCTGGACCCGAGCACTGGATTGCTGTTAAGCATGTTCTTAAGTATCTTCGAAGAAGTAGGAACTTGATGCTTACATACTCAGGTACTGACCTGACTATGACGGGATATACCGACTCCGATTTTCAAGCGGATAAGGATTCCAGGAAATCCACTTCGGGATCTGTGTTCATCCTTAATGGTGGAGCTGTTATGTGGAGAAGTATTAAGCAATCTTGCATTGCTGACTCCACAATGGAAGCAGAATATGTGGCTGCTTGTGAAGCATCCAAAGAGGCTGTATGGCTTAGAAAATTCCTTAAGTATTTGGAAGTTGTTCCAAACGTCGACAAGCCCATGACCCTTTATTGTGATAATAGTGGGGCTGTCGCTAACTCAAAGGAACCTAGAAGCCATAAGCGCTCTAAACATATTGAGAGGAAATACCATTTGATTCGAGAGATCGCGCAACGCGGAGACGTGGAGGTGAAGTAGATCTCTGGAAGATCCATTCACCAAGGCCCTAGCGAACATGGTCTTCGACCAACTTCTAGAGGGATTAGGCATGTAGGACTACTCACATCTTCTTTGAGTCAAGTGGGAGTTTGTTGTCAATGGTGCCCACAAGAAGAGTAGTAGTGTCTATTTATGTACATTTGATGTCATATAGTCTTACGAAGACTCTTGCTTGTAATTGCTTATTCATTAATAAAAAGTTGAAACGTTCATTCAATCTTCCTTGTCTGAAGCTTTATGATAAAACCCTGGTCTTTTAGTCCATAAACAAACCTAACAACTTACGAAGAGACAAATGTAGATTTGCATGAACAAACTCTTCGTAGTTTGCTTAAAACGATATATTCGCAATCTTAGGGTCAAAGGACTATTGACCTCAGTATGATTGTTAGAAGAATCTATGATGTCTGGTTATGAGGCATTGAGAGTTGGGGACTCTATAGTTCTTCTAGGTATCTTCCGAAGGTACTGAATTGACCAGTGCACTTCTAGAGACAATATAAGAACAAACCATTTAACCTCTTATGTCTCGAAGTCACTATGTATGAATTGCATCATGCTTACCTTAATCCTGAAATGAGACATGCCATTTCACACCTTAGTATTCTCATTTGAGAAAGTCAGAGTTCGGACTCACTATGTCATTCCGAACAGGGCCTATTGGTGAAATACTAAGTTGTGAGTATGTCATGAGTAACTTTGTGAAGTTCTCATAGATATGGAATTCATGTACAAGATTGCTGAAATGCAATGTATGTCACCTCATGCTTTGTTCCTTGGAGTGTGAATAAATGAACTGGCCAGTGTCCAAATTGAGTCCTGACTCTTTTGGATGAAACAATGTGACTTGTTAGCTCCTCGTCAATACATTGTTTCTAACTTATTCACAAGCGATAAAGGAGTTGAGGAAATAACAGCTAGAAGGGTAAAATGGTAATTTAGTAAATCCCGACTAGCTGATGACATTCATGAAGGGTAGCATAGATAATATTCAGTGGATCCGCTCATCATAATTAGGTCGAATTCTTGAGTAGAAAATAAATTCATTTGAACCGAGAGATTTTCAGTGTCAGCTCTTTAGTGGAGTCAGTTGGCATTAAGCTAAATTTGGAAAAGGTTTGTGAACTTTTGAGTCCAAGTGTTTAGCTCAAGCTTTGTTCATTTGGGTCCATGAGGTCACTGTCACGAATCACATCGATAGGAATAGTTAAACTGGAAGCTAAGTCAAAACAAGAACGAAAATAGTCAAAAGGGTATTTTTGTCTTTTCAGACAAAGGATGAAATGAATGTAAATAAATTTTTTGACAAGTTCATTTGATGACTTAATGTCACTCGGCCATAATATGATTAATTGGGCCTTGTGGATTAATTTCATTTCATAAGAATTTTATTGAAAATTCTTAATGGGCCTTTTTCATGTTGTCATGAACAAAATGGAAAAGCTTCTAGAAGCCCCTTCTAGAAGGTGATAGGCGCCCATAATACCCATAGGAAGAGAGAATATTTTGTGCATAAATGTATCAAGATACTTGCCAAAAGAAAAAGAGGAAACAAATTTCCCCTAAGAGGAAACATGGTGGGCGCCCAAATGTGGTCAAGAGAGAAGCAAACAAAAGAGGAAACAAATCCAAGGACTTACTTGTTTTGTCTTGGACGTGCACCTCTTTGAAGGAAAAGGGAAATTGGCTCATGAATATGTGATATTCTATAGAAGAGGAAACTACCTTATTGAAGGTGAGACCTCTCCTATAAATAGGAGCCTCATTCCACACTTTTCATTCATGCAAAGTTTTAGAGATTGAGAGCTTCTCTCTCTAGACTTGGCCGCCCCTTCCTCTCTCTCTCTCTAGTTTATATTTTCGATTTTTCTTGTCTTGGCACCTAGGTCCTCACTCGACCTAGTGTTTAGCTCTGCGACTTCGAGACTCGTTCTTAAGTCGTAGTGTTTAAAAGTGCCCACTTACTGATTCCTTCTTTTCGAGTGATTTAGTGATAGAAACTTTCGTGGTTGCTCGAGTTGCCGAGGAAAGAAAGAGAGACGTGCTGCGAGGGGAGACGAGCGTTGCAACTTTCCAAAAGCTTCTACAAGGTTCAAGCTTCAAGAAAGGTTAGTAAACTTCTAGCTCATATTGGTTTTTAATTACATGTACTTGCACTTGTCTAGGTTAGTAAAAACTGTTTTTACTTGTAGAAGAAAATTTTTAAAATTCCGCCGCTTACCGAAGCGTTAATTATTTTCTCAAACCCTAGATCGATTCCAACAATTCATTAATAAAGTTGAAACGTTCATTCAATCTTCCTTGTCTGAAGCTTTATGATAAAACCATGGTCTTTTAGTCCATAAACAAACTAAACAACTTACGAAGAGACAAATGTAGATTTGCATGAACAAACTCTTCGTAGTTTGCTTAAAACGATATATTCGCGATCTTAGGGTCAAAGGACTATTGACCTCAGTATGATTGTTAGAAGAATCTATGATGTCTGGTTATGAGGCATTGAGAGTTGGGGACTCTATAGTTCTTCTAGGTATCTTCCGAAGGTACTGAATTGACCAGTGCACTTCTAGAGACAATATAAGAACAAACCATTTAACCTTTTATGTCTCGAAGTCACTATGTATGAATTGCGTCATGCTTACCTTAATCCTGAAATGAGACATGGCATTTCACACCTTAGTATTCTCATTTGAGAAAGTCAAAGTTCGGACTCACTATGTGATTCCGAACAAGGCCTATTGGTGAAGTACTAAGTTGTGAGTCTGTCATGAGTAACTTTGTGAAGTTCTCATAGATATGGAATTCATGTACAAGATTGCTGAAATGCAATGTATGTCACCTCATGCTTTGTTCCTTGGAGTGTGAATAAATGAACTGGCCAGTGTCCAAATTGAGTCCTGACTCTTTTGGATGAAACAATGTGACTTGTTAGCTCCTCGTCAATACATTGTTTCTAACTTATTCACAAGCGACAAAGGAGTTGAGGAAATAACACCTAGAAGGGTAAAATGGTAATTTAGTAAATCCCGACTAGCTGATGCCATTCATGAAGGGTAAACATAGATAATATTCAGTTGATCCGCTCATCATAATTAGGTCGAATTCTTGAGTAGAAAATAAATTCATTTGAACCGAGAGATTTTCAGTGTCAGCTCTTTAGTGGAGTCAGTTGGCATTAAGCTAAACTTGGAAAAGGTTTGTGAACTTTTGAGTCCAAGTGTTTAGCTCAAGCTTTGTTCATTTGGGTCCATGAGGTCACTGTCACGAATCACATCGATAGGAATAGTTAAACTGGAAGCTAAGTCAAAACAAGAACGAAAATAGTTAAAAGGGTATTTTTGTCTTTTGAGACAGAGGATGAAATGAATGTCAATAAATTTTTGACAAGGTCATTTTATGACATGTTTCACTCGGCCATGACTTGATCATTGGGCCTTGTGAATTAATTTCATTTCATAAGAATTTTATTGAAAATTCTTAATGGGCTTTTCTTATGTTGTTATGAACAAATGAAGAAAAATCTAGAAGGCTTCTAGAAAGTCTTACACGCCCAAACCCAAGAGAAGAGAGACCAATTTTGTGCATTAATGTATCAAGATACATGCCAAAAGAAAAATAGGAAATAAATTTCCTATGTTGGGTAAGAGGGAATTCGGCCAAGAGAGTACCAAGCAAGGAATGGAACAAAAAGGGAAACAAATCCAAGGGCTTCTAGAAGCCTATTTGGCCGAGTGACTCTAAGGGAAGGAGAGCAATATTTGCTCATGAATATGTGATATTTAATGAAAGAGGAAACTACCTTATTGAAGGTAAAACCTCCTCTATAAATAGAGGCCTCATTCCCTTCATTCCATTCATTAAACATAAGTTAGAGATTGAGAGCTTCTCTCTCTACACTTGGCCGCCCCTTCCTCTCTCTCTCTAGTTTATATTTTCGATTTTTGTTGTCTTGGCACCTAGGTCCTCACTCGACCTAGTGTTTAGCTCTGCGACTTCGAGTCTCGTTCTTAAGTCGTAGCGTTTAAAAGTGCCCACTCACTGATTCCTTTTTTTCGAGTGATTTAGTGATAGAAACTTTCGTGGTTGCTCGAGGTGCCGAGGAAAGAAAGAGAGACATGCTGCGAGGGGAGACGAGCGTTGCAAACTTTCCACAAGCTTCTTCAAAGTTCAAGCTTCAAAAAAGGTTAGTAAACTTCTAGCTCATATTGGTTTTTAATTACATGTACCTTGCACTTGTCTAGGTTAGTAAAAACTGTTTTACTTGTAAAAGAAAATTTTTAAAATTCCGCCGCTTACCGAAGCGTTAATTATTTTCTCAAACCCTAGATCGATTCCAACAGGGTCGGCACGAGGAGTAGCTTGTCGACTCGTGGACTTGGTACTCGACTCGAGGAGTGAACTCAACTCGAGGAGAAATGTAGAGTCGGCAGGAGGAGTAGCTTGTCGACTCGTGTGCTTTGTACTCGACTCGAGGAGTGAACTCAACTCGAGGAGAAATGTAGAGTCGGCACGAGGAGTAGCTAGTCGACTCTTGGACTCGGTACTCGACTCGAGGAGTGAACTCAACTCGAGGAGAAATGTAGAGTCGGCACGAGGAGTAGCTAGTCGACTCGTGGACTCGGTACTCGACTCGAGGAGTGAACTCCACTCGAGGAGAAATGTGGAGTCGCCACGAGGAGTAGCTAGTCGACTCGTGGACTCGGTACTCGACTCGAAGAGTGGACTCAACTCGAGGAGAAACGTAGAGTCGGCACGAGAAGTAGCTAGTTGACTCGTGGACTTGGTACTCGACTCGAGGAGTGAACTCAACTCGAGGAGAAATGTAGAGTCGGCACGAGGAGTAGCTTGTCGACTCGTGGACTCGGTACTCGAGTAGAGGAGTGGACTCAACTCGAGGACAAATGTAGAGTCGGCACGAGGAGTAGCTAGTCGACACATGGACCCGGTACTCGACTCGAGGAGTGAACTCAACTCGAGGAGAAATGTAGGGTCGACACGAGGAGTAGCTTCTCGACTCGTGGACTTCGTACTCGACTCGAGGAGTGTACTCAACTCGAGGAGAAATGTAGAGTCGGCAGGAGGAGTAGCTTGTCGACTCGTGTGCTTGGTACTCGACTCGAGGAGTGAACTCAAGTCGAGGAGAAATGTAGAGTCGGCACGAGGAGTAGCTAGTCGACTCTTGGACTCGGTACTCGACTCGAGGAGTGAACTCAACTCGAGGAGAAATGTAGAGTCGGCACGAGGAGTAGCTAGTCGACTCGTGGACTCGGTACTCGACTCGAGGAGTGAACTCCACTCGAGGAGAAATGTGGAGTCGCCACGAGGAGTAGCTAGTCGACTCGTGGACTCGGTACTCGACTCGAAGAGTGGACTCAACTCGAGGAGAAATGTGGAGTCGCCACGAGGAGTAGCTAGTCGACTCGTGGACTCGGTACTCGACTCGAAGAGTGGACTCAACTCGAGGAGAAATGTAGAGTCGCCACGAGAGGTAGCTAGTTGACTCGTGGACTTGGTACTCGACTCCAGGAGTGAACTCAACTCGAGGAGAAATGTAGAGTCGGCACGAGGAGTAGCTTGTCGACTCGTGGACTCGGTACTCGAGTATAGGAGTGAGCTCAACTCGAGGACAAATGTAGAGTCGGCACGAGGAGTAGCTAGTCGACACGTGGACCCGGTACTCGACTCGAGGAGTGAACTCAACTCGAGGAGAAATGTAGGGTCGACACGAGGAGTAGCTTCTCGACTCGTGGACTTCGTACTCGACTCGAGGAGTGTACTCAACTCGAGGACAGATGTAGAGTCGGCACGAGCAGTAGCTTGTCGACTCGTGGACTTGGTACTCCACTCGAGGAGTGAACTCAACTCGACGAGAAATGTAGAGTGGGCACTAGGAGTAGCTAGTCGACTCGTGGACTCGGTACTCGACTCGAGGAGTGAACTCCGCTCGAGGATAAATGTGGAGTCGGCATGAGGAGTAGCTAGTCGACTCGTGGACTCGGTACTCGACTCGAGGAGTGAACTCAACTCGAGGAGAAATGTAGGGTCGGTACGAGGAGTAGCTTGTCGACTCGTGGACTTGGTACTCGACTCGAGGAGTGAACTCAACTTTAGGAGAAATGTAGATTCGGCACAAGGAGTAGCTTGTCGACTCGTGGACCCGGTACACGACTCGAGGAGTGAACTCAACTCGAGGAGAAATGTAGGCTCGGCACGAGGAGTAGCTTGTCGACTCGTGGACTTGGTACTCGACTCGAGGAGTGAACTCAACTCGAGGAGAAATGTAGAGTCGGCACGAGGAGTAGCTTGTCGACTCGTGGGCTTGGTACTCGACTCGAGGAGTGAACTCAACTCGAGGAGAAATGTAGAGTCGGCACGAGGAGTAGTTAGTCGACTCGTGGACTCGGTACTCGACTCGAGGAGTGAACTCAACTCGAGGAGAAATGTAGCGTCGGCATGAGGAGTAGCTAGTCGACTCGTGGGCTTGGTACTCGACTCGAGGAGTAAAATCCACTCGAGGAGAAATGGGGAGTCGGCATGAGGAATAGCTAGTCGACTCGTGGACCCGGTACTCGACTCGAGGAGTGAACTCAACTCGAGGAGAAATCTAGGGTCGGCACAAGGAGTAGCTTGTCGACTCGTGGACTTGGTACTCGACTCGAGGAGTGAACTCAACTCGAGGAGAAATGTAGAGTCGGCACGAGGAGTAGCTTGTCAACTCGTGGGCTTGGTACACAACTCGAGGAGTGAACTCAACTCGAGGAGAAATGTAGAGTCGGGATGAGGAGTAGCTAGTCGACTAGTGGACTCGGTACTCGACTCGAGGAGTGAACTCAACTCGAGGAGAAATGTAGAGTCGGCACGACGAGTAGCTAGTCGACTCGTGGACTCGGTACTCGACTCGAGGAGTGAACTCCATTCGAGGAGAAATGTGGAGTCGCCACGAGGAGTAGCTAGTCGACTCGTGGACTCGGTACTCGACTCGATGAGTGGACTCAACTCGTGGAGAAATGTAGAGTCGGCACGAGAAGTAGCTAGTTGACTCGTGGACTCGGTACTCGACCCGAGGAGTGAACTCAACTCGAGGAGAAATGTAGAGTCGGCACGAAGAGTAGCTTGTCGACTCGTGGACTCGGTACTCGACTAGAGGAGTGAACTCAACTCGAGGACAAATGTAGAGTCGGCACGAGGAGTAGCTAGTCGACACGTGGACCCGGTACTCGACTCGAGGAGTGAACTCAACTCGAGGAGAAATGTAGGGTCGACACGAGGAGTAGCTTGTAGACTCGTGGACTTGGTACTCGACTTGAGGAGTGTACTCAACTCGAGGAGAAATGTAGAGTCGGCACGAGTAGTAGCTTGTCGACTCGTGGATTTGGTACTCCACTCGAGGAGTGAACTCAACTCGAGGAGAAATGTAGAGTCGGCACTAGGAGTAGCTAGTCGACTCGTGGACTCGGTACTCGACTTGAGGAGTGAACTCCGCTCGAGGATAAATGTGGAGTCGGCATGAGGAGTAGCTAGTCGACTCGTGGACTCGGTACTCGACTCGAGGAGTGAACTCAACTCGAGGAGAAATGTAGGGTCGGCACGACGAGTAGCTTGTCGACTCGTGGACTTGGTACTCGACTCGAGGAGTGAACTCAACTTTAGGAGAAATGTAGAGTCGGCACGAGGAGTAGCTTGTCGACTCGTGGACCCGGTACTCGACTCGAGGAGTGAACTCAACTCGAGGAGAAATGTAGAGTCGGGATGAGGAGTAGCTAGTCGACTAGTGGACTCGGTACTCGACTCGAGGAGTGAACTCAACTCGAGGAGAAATGTAGAGTCGGCACGACGAGTAGCTAGTCGACTCGTGGACTCGGTACTCGACTCGAGGAGTGAACTCCATTCGAGGAGAAATGTGGAGTCGCCACGAGGAGTAGCTAGTCGACTCGTGGACTCGGTACTCGACTCGATGAGTGGACTCAACTCGAGGAGAAATGTAGAGTCGGCACGAGAAGTAGCTAGTTGACTCGTGGACTCGGTACTCGACCCGAGGAGTGAACTCAACTCGAGGAGAAATGTAGAGTCGGCACGAAGAGTAGCTTGTCGACTCGTGGACTCGGTACTCGACTAGAGGAGTGAACTCAACTCGAGGACAAATGTAGAGTCGGCACGAGGAGTAGCTAGTCGACACGTGGACCCGGTACTCGACTCGAGGAGTGAACTCAACTCGAGGAGAAATGTAGGGTCGACACGAGGAGTAGCTTCTCGACTCGTGGACTTCGTACTCGACTCGAGGAGTGTACTCAACTCGAGGACAAATGTAGAGTCGGCACGAGCAGTAGCTTGTCGACTCGTGGACTTGGTACTCCACTCGAGGAGTGAACTCAACTCGACGAGAAATGTAGAGTCGGCACTAGGAGTAGCTAGTCGACTCGTGGACTCGGTACTCGACTCGAGGAGTGAACTCCGCTCGAGGATAAATGTGGAGTCGGCATGAGGAGTAGCTAGTCGACTCGTGGACTCGGTACTCGACTCGAGGAGTGAACTCAACTCGAGGAGAAATGTAGGGTCGGTACGAGGAGTAGCTTGTCGACTCGTGGACTTGGTACTCGACTCGAGGAGTGAACTCAACTTTAGGAGAAATGTAGATTCGGCACGAGGAGTAGCTTGTCGACTCGTGGACCCGGTACTCGACTCGAGGAGTGAACTCAACTCGAGGAGAAATGTAGGCTCGGCACGAGGAGTAGCTTGTCGACTCGTGGACTTGGTACTCGACTCGAGGAGTGAACTCAACTCGAGGAGAAATGTAGAGTCGGCACGAGGAGTAGCTTGTCGACTCGTGGGCTTGGTACTCGAGTCGAGGAGTGAACTCAACTCGAGGAGAAATGTAGAGCCGGCACGAGGAGTAGTTAGTCGACTCGTGGACTCGGTACTCGACTCGAGGAGTGAACTCAACTCGAGGAGAAATGTAGCGTCGGCATGAGGAGTAGCTAGTCGACTCGTGGGCTTGGTACTCGACTCGAGGAGTAAAATCCACTCGAGGAGAAATGGGGAGTCGGCATGAGGAATAGCTAGTCGACTCGTGGACCCGGTACTCGACTCGAGGAGTGAACTCAACTCGAGGAGAAATGTAGGGTCGGCACAAGGAGTAGCTTGTCGACTCGTGGACTTGGTACTCGACTCGAGGAGTGAACTCAACTCGAGGAGAAATGTAGAGTCGGCACGAGGAGTAGCTTGTCGACTCGTGGGCTTGGTACACAACTCGAGGAGTGAACTCAACTCGAGGAGAAATGTAGAGTCGGGATGAGGAGTAGCTAGTCGACTAGTGGACTCGGTACTCGACTCGAGGAGTGAACTCAACTCGAGGAGAAATGTAGGGTCGGCACGACGAGTAGCTTGTCGACTCGTGGACTTGGTACTCGACTCGAGGAGTGAACTCAACTTTAGGAGAAATGTAGAGTCGGCACGAGGAGTAGCTTGTCGACTCGTGGACCCGGTACTCGACTCGAGGAGTGAACTCAACTCGAGGAGAAATGTAGAGTCGGGATGAGGAGTAGCTAGTCGACTAGTGGACTCGGTACTCGACCCGAGGAGTGAACTCAACTCGAGGAGAAATGTAGAGTCGGCACGAAGAGTAGCTTGTCGACTCGTGGACTCGGTACTCGACTAGAGGAGTGAACTCAACTCGAGGACAAATGTAGAGTCGGCACGAGGAGTAGCTAGTCGACACGTGGACCCGGTACTCGACTCGAGGAGTGAACTCAACTCGAGGAGAAATGTAGGGTCGACACGAGGAGTAGCTTGTAGACTCGTGGACTTGGTACTCGACTTGAGGAGTGTACTCAACTCGAGGAGAAATGTAGAGTCGGCACGAGCAGTAGCTTGTCGACTCGTGGATTTGGTACTCCACTCGAGGAGTGAAATCAACTCGAGGAGAAATGTAGAGTCGGCACTAGGAGTAGCTAGTCGACTCGTGGACTCGGTACTCGACTTGAGGAGTGAACTCCGCTCGAGGATAAATGTGGAGTCGGCATGAGGAGTAGCTAGTCGACTCGTGGACTCGGTACTCGACTCGAGGAGTGAACTCAACTCGAGGAGAAATGTAGGGTCGGCACGACGAGTAGCTTGTCGACTCGTGGACTTGGTACTCGACTCGAGAAGTGAACTCAACTTTAGGAGAAATGTAGAGTCGGCACGAGGAGTAGCTTGTCGACTCGTGGACCCAGTACTCGACTCGAGGAGTGAACTCAACTCGAGGAGAAATCTAGAGTCGGCACGAGGAGTAGCTAGTCAACTCGTGGACTCGGTACTCAACTCGAGGAGTAAACTCCACTCGAGGAGAAATGGGGGGTCGGCATGAGGAATAGCTAGTCGACTGGAGGACCCGATACTCGACTCGAGGATTGAACTCAACTCGAGGAGAAATGTAGGGTCGGCACGAGGAGTAACTTGTCGACTCGTGGACTTGGTACTCGACTCGAGGAGTGAACTCAACTCGAGGAGAAATGTAGAGTCGGCACGAGGAGTAGCTTGTCGACTCGTGGGCTTGGTACTCGACTCGAGGAGTGAACTCAACTTGAGGAGAAATGTAGAGTCGGCACGAGGAGTAGCTAGTCGACTCTTGGACTCGGTACTCGACTCGAAGAGTGAACTCAACTCGAGGAGAAATGTAGAGTCGGCACGAGGAGTAGCTAGTCGACTCGTGGCCTCGGTACTCGACTCGAGGAGTGAACTCCACTCGAGGAGAAATGTGGAGTCGCCACGAGGAGTAGCTAGTCGACTCGTGGACTCGGTACTCGACTCGAAGAGTGGACTCAACTCGAGGAGAAATGTAGAGTCGGCATGAGAAGTAGCTAGTTGACTCGTGGACTCGGTACTCGACCCGAGGAGTGAACTCAACTCGAGGAGAAATGTAGAGTCGGCACGAGGAGTAGCTTGTCGACTCGTGGACTCGGTACTCGACTCGAGGAGTGAACTCAACTCGAGGAGAAATGTAGGGTCGACACGAGGAGTAGCTTGTCGACTCATGGACTTGGTACTCGACTCGAGCAGTGAACTCAAGTCGAGGAGAAGTGTAGAGTCGGCACGAGCAGTAGCTTGTCGACTCGTGGACTTGGTACTCGACTCGAGGAGTGAAGTCAACTCGAGGAGAAATGTAGAGTCGGCACGAGCAGTAGCTTGTCGACTCGTGGACTTGGTACTCCACTCGAGGAGTGAACTCAACTCGAGGAGAAATGTAGAGTCGGCACTAGGAGTAGCTAGTCGACTCGTGGACTCGGTACTCGACTTGAGGAGTGAACTCCGCTCGAGGATAAATGTGGAGTCGGCATGAGGAGTAGCTAGTCGACTCGTGGACTCGGTACTCGACTCGAGGAGTGAACTCAACTCGAGGAGAAATGTAGGGTCGGCACGAGGAGTAGCTTGTCGACTCGTGGACTTGGTACTCGACTCGAGGAGTGAACTCAACTTTAGGAGAAATGTAGAGTCGGCACGAGGAGTAGCTTGTCGACTCGTGGACCCGGTACTCGACTCGAGGAGTGAACTCAACTCGAGTAGAAATCTAGAGTCGGCACGAGGAGTAGCTAGTCAACTCGTGGACTCGGTACTCAACTCGAGGAGTAAACTCCACTCGAGGAGAAATGGGGGGTCGGCATAAGGAATAGCTAGTCGACTCGTGGACCCGATACTCGACTCGAGGAGTGAACTCAACTCGAGGAGAAATGTAGGGTCGGCACGAGGAGTAGCTTGTCGACTCGTGGACTTGGTACTCGACTCGAGGAGTGAACTCAACTCGAGGAGAAATGTAGAGTCGGCACGAGGAGTAGCTTGTCGACTCGTGGGCTTGGTACTCGACTCGAGGAGTGAACTCAACTTGAGGAGAAATGTAGAGTCGGCACAAGGAGTAGCTAGTCGACTCTTGGACTCGGCACTCGACTCGAAGAGTGAACTCAACTCGAGGAGAAATGTAGAGTCGGCACGAGGAGTAGCTAGTCGACTCGTGGACTCGGTACTCGACTCGAGGAGTGAACTCCACTCGAGGAGAAATGTGGAGTCGCCACGAGGAGTAGCTAGTCGACTCGTGGACTCGGTACTCGACTCGAAGAGTGGACTCAACTCGAGGAGAAATGTAGAGTCGGCATGAGAAGTAGCTAGTTGACTCGTGGACTTGGTACTCGACTCCAGGAGTGAACTCAACTCGAGGAGAAATGTAGAGTCGGCACGAGGAGTAGCTTGTCGACTCGTGGACTCGGTACTCGAGTAGAGGAGTGAACTCAACTCGAGGACAAATGTAGAGTCGGCACGAGGAGTAGCTAGTCGACACGTGGACCCGGTACTCGACTCGAGGAGTGAACTCAACTCGAGGAGAAATGTAGGGTCGACACGAGGAGTAGATTCTCGACTCGTGGACTTCGTACTCGACTCGAGGAGTGTACTCAACTCGAGGACAAATGTAGAGTCGGCACGAGCAGTAGCTTGTCGACTGGTGGACTTGGTACTCCACTCGAGGAGTGAACTCAACTCGACGAGAAATGTAGAGTCAGCACTAGGAGTAGCTAGTCGACTCGTGGACTCGGTACTCGACTCGAGGAGTGAACTCCGCTCGAGGATAAATGTGGAGTCGGCATGAGGAGTAGCTAGTCGACTCGTGGACTCGGTACTCGACTCGAGGAGTGAACTCAACTCGAGGAGAAATGTAGGGTCGGTACGAGGAGTAGCTTGTCGACTCGTGGACTTGGTACTCGACTCGAGGAGTGAACTCAACTTTAGGAGAAATGTAGATTCGGCACGAGGAGTAGCTTGTCGACTCGTGGACCCGGTACTCGACTCGAGGAGTGAACTCAACTCGAGGAGAAATGTAGGCTCGGCATGAGGAGTAGCTTGTCGACTCGTGGACTTGGTACTCGACTCGAGGAGTGAACTAAACTCGAGGAGAAATGTAGAGTCGGCACGAGGAGTAGCTTGTCGACTCGTGGGCTTGGTACTCGACTCGAGGAGTGTACTCAACTCGAGGAGAAATGTAGAGTCGGCACGAGGAGTAGTTAGTCGACTCGTGGACTCGGTACTCGACTCGAGGAGTGAACTCAACTCGAGGAGAAATGTAGCGTCGGCATGAGGAGTAGCTAGTCGACTCGTGGGCTTGGTACTCGACTCGAGGAGTAAAATCCACTCGAGGAGAAATGGGGAGTCGGCATGAGGAATAGCTAGTCGACTCGTGGACCCGGTACTCGACTCGAGGAGTGAACTCAACTCGAGGAGAAATGTAGGGTCGGCACAAGGAGTAGCTTGTCGACTCGTGGACTTGGTACTCGACTCGAGGAGTGAACTCAACTCGAGTAGAAATGTAGAGTCGGCACGAGGAGTAGCTTGTCGACTCGTGGGCTTGGTACAAAACTCGAGGAGTGAACTCAACTCGAGGAGAAATGTAGAGTCGGGATGAGGAGTAGCTAGTCGACTAGTGGACTCGGTACTCGACTCGAGGAGTGAACTCAACTCGAGGAGAAATGTAGAGTCGGCACGACGAGTAGCTAGTCGACTCGTGGACTCGGTACTCGACTCGAGGAGTGAACTCCATTCGAGGAGAAATGTGGAGTCGCCACGAGGAGTAGCTAGTCGACTCGTGGACTCGGTACTCGACTCGATGAGTGGACTCAACTCGAGGAGAAATGTAGAGTCGGCACGAGAAGTAGCTAGTTGACTCGTGGACTCAGTACTCGACCCGAGGAGTGAACTCAACTCGAGGAGAAATGTAGAGTCGGCACGAAGAGTAGCTTGTCGACTCGTGGACTCGGTACTCGACTAGAGGAGTGAACTCAACTCGAGGACAAATGTAGAGTCGGCACGAGGAGTAGCTAGTCGACACGTGGACCCGGTAGTCGACTCGAGGAGTGAACTCAACTCGAGGAGAAATGTAGGGTCGACACGAGTAGTAGCTTGTAGACTCGTGGACTTGGTACTCGACTTGAGGAGTGTACTCAACTCGAGGAGAAATGTAGAGTCGGCACGAGCAGTAGCTTGTCGACTCGTGGATTTGGTACTCCACTCGAGGAGTGAACTCAACTCGAGGAGAAATGTAGAGTCGTTACTAGGAGTAGCTAGTCGACTCGTGGACTCGGTACTCGACTTGAGGAGTGAACTCCGCTCGAGGATAAATGTGGAGTCGGCATGAGGAGTAGCTAGTCGACTCGTGGACTCGGTACTCGACTCGAGGAGTGAACTCAACTCGAGGAGAAATGTAGGGTCGGCACGACGAGTAGCTTGTCGACTCGTGGACTTGGTACTCGACTCGAGGAGTGAACTCAACTTTAGGAGAAATGTAGAGTCGGCACGAGGAGTAGCTAGTCAACTCGTGGACTCGGTACTCAACTCGAGGAGTAAACTCCACTCGAGGAGAAATGGGGGGTCGGCATGAGGAATAGCTAGTCGACTCGTGGACCCGATACTCGACTCGAGGAGTGAACTCAACTCGAGGAGAAATGTAGGGTCGGCACGAGGAGTAACTTGTCGACTCGTGGACTTGGTACTCGACTCGAGGAGTGAACTCAACTCGAGGAGAAATGTAGAGTCGGCACGAGGAGTAGCTTGTCGACTCGTGGGCTTGGTACTCGACTCGAGGAGTGAACTCAACTCGAGGAGAAATGTAGAGTCGGCACGAGGAGTAGCTAGTCGACTCTTGGACTCGGTACTCGACTCGAAGAGTGAACTCAACTCGAGGAGAAATGTAGAGTCGGCACGAGGAGTAGCTAGTCGACTCGTGGACTCGGTACTCGACTCGAGGAGTGAACTCCACTCGAGGAGAAATGTGGAGTCGCCACGAGGAGTAGCTAGTCGACTCGTGGACTCGGTACTCGACTCGAAGAGTGGACTCAACTCGAGGAGAAATGTAGAGTCGGCATTAGAAGTAGCTAGTTGACTTGTGGACTCGGTACTCGACCCGAGGAGTGAACTCAACTCGAGGAGAAATGTAGAGTCGGCACGAGGAGTAGCTTGTCGACTCGTGGACTCGGTACTCGACTCGAGGAGTGAACTCAACTCGAGGAGAAATGTAGGGTCGACACGAGGAGTAGCTTGTCGACTCGTGGACTTGGTACTCGACTCGAGCAGTGAACTCAAGTCGAGGAGAAGTGTAGAGTCGGCACGAGCAGTAGCTTGTCGACTCGTGGACTTGGTACTCGACTCGAGGAGTGAAGTCAACTCGAGGAGAAATGTAGAGTCGGCACGAGCAGTAGCTTGTCGACTCGTGGACTTGGTACTCCACTCGAGGAGTGAACTCAACTCGAGGAGAAATGTAGAGTCGGCACTAGGAGTAGCTAGTCGACTCGTGGACTCGGTACTCGACTTGAGGAGTGAACTCCGCTCGAGGATAAATGTGGAGTCGGCATGAGGAGTAGCTAGTCGACTCGTGGACTCGGTACTCGACTCGAGGAGTGAACTCAACTCGAGGAGAAATGTAGGGTCGGCACGAGGAGTAGCTTGTCGACTCGTGGACTTGGTACTCGACTCGAGGAGTGAACTCAACTTTAGGAGAAATGTAGAGTCGGCACGAGGAGTAGCTTGTCGACTCGTGGACCCGGTACTCGACTCGAGGAGTGAACTCAACTCGAGTAGAAATCTAGAGTCGGCACGAGGAGTAGCTAGTCAACTCGTGGACTCGGTACTCAACTCGAGGAGTAAACTCCACTCGAGGAGAAATGGGGGGTCGGCATGAGGAATAGCTAGTCGACTCGTGGACCCGATACTCGACTCGAGGAGTGAACTCAACTCGAGGAGAAATGTAGGGTCGGCACGAGGAGTAACTTGTCGACTCGTGGACTTGGTACTCGACTCGAGGAGTGAACTCAACTCGAGGAGAAATGTAGAGTCGGCACGAGGAGTAGCTTGTCGACTCGTGGGCTTGGTACTCGACTCGAGGAGTGAACTCAACTCGAGGAGAAATGTAGAGTCGGCACGAGGAGTAGCTAGTGGACTCTTGGACTCGGTACTCGACTCGAAGAGTGAACTCAACTCGAGGAGAAATGTAGAGTCGGCACGAGGAGTAGCTAGTCGACTCGTGGACTCGGTACTCGACTCGAGGAGTGAACTCCACTCGAGGAGAAATGTGGAGTCGCCACGAGGAGTAGCTAGTCGACTCGTGGACTCGGTACTCGACTCGAAGAGTGGACTCAACTCGAGGAGAAATGTAGAGTCGGCATGAGAAGTAGCTAGTTGACTCGTGGACTCGGTACTCGACCCGAGGAGTGAACTCAACTCGAGGAGAAATGTAGAGTCGGCACGAGGAGTAGCTTGTCGACTCGTGGACTCGGTACTCGACTCGAGGAGTGAACTCAACTCGAGGAGAAATGTAGGGTCGACACGAGGAGTAGCTTGTCGACTCGTGGACTTGGTACTCGACTCGAGCAGTGAACTCAAGTCGAGGAGAAGTGTAGAGTCGGCACGAGCAGTAGCTTGTCGACTCGTGGACTTGGTACTCGACTCGAGGAGTGAAGTCAACTCGAGGAGAAATGTAGAGTCGGCACGAGCAGTAGCTTGTCGACTCGTGGACTTGGTACTCCACTCGAGGAGTGAACTCAACTCGAGGAGAAATGTAGAGTCGGCACTAGGAGTAGCTAGTCGACTCGTGGACTCGGTACTCGACTTGAGGAGTGAACTCCGCTCGAGGATAAATGTGGAGTCGGCATGAGGAGTAGCTAGTCGACTCGTGGACTCGGTACTCGACTCGAGGAGTGAACTCAACTCGAGGAGAAATGTAGGGTCGGCACGAGGAGTAGCTTGTCGACTCGTGGACTTGGTACTCGACTCGAGGAGTGAACTCAACTTTAGGAGAAATGTAGAGTCGGCACGAGGAGTAGCTTGTCGACTCGTGGACCCGGTACTCGACTCGAGGAGTGAACTCAACTCGAGTAGAAATCTAGAGTCGGCACGAGGAGTAGCTAGTCAAGTCGTGGACTCGGTACTCAACTCGAGGAGTAAACTCCACTCGAGGAGAAATGGGGGGTCGGCATGAGGAATAGCTAGTCGACTCGTGGACCCGATACTCGACTCGAGGAGTGAACTCAACTCGAGGAGAAATGTAGGGTCGGCACGAGGAGTAACTTGTCGACTCATGGACTTGGTACTCCACTCGAGGAGTGAACTCAACTCGAGGAGAAATGTAGAGTCGGCACTAGGAGTAGCTAGTCGACTCGTGGACTCGGTACTCGACTTGAGGAGTGAACTCCGCTCGAGGATAAATGTGGAGTCGGCATGAGGAGTAGCTAGTCGACTCGTGGACTCGGTACTCGACTCGAGGAGTGAACTCAACTCGAGGAGAAATGTAGGGTCGGCACGAGGAGTAGCTTGTCGACTCGTGGACTTGGTACTCGACTCGAGGAGTGAACTCAACTTTAGGAGAAATGTAGAGTCGGCACGAGGAGTAGCTTGTCGACTCGTGGACCCGGTACTCGACTCGAGGAGTGAACTCAACTCGAGTAGAAATCTAGAGTCGGCACGAGGAGTAGCTAGTCAACTCGTGGACTCGGTACTCAACTCGAGGAGTAAACTCCACTCGAGGAGAAATGGGGGGTCGGCATGAGGAATAGCTAGTCGACTCGTGGACCCGATACTCGACTCGAGGAGTGAACTCAACTCGAGGAGAAATGTAGGGTCGGCACGAGGAGTAACTTGTCGACTCGTGGACTTGGTACTCGACTCGAGGAGTGAACTCAACTCGAGGAGAAATGTAGAGTCGGCACGAGGAGTAGCTTGTCGACTCGTGGGCTTGGTACTCGACTCGAGGAGTGAACTCAACTCGAGGAGAAATGTAGAGTCGGCACGAGGAGTAGCTAGTCGACTCTTGGACTCGGTACTCGACTCGAAGAGTGAACTCAACTCGAGGAGAAATGTAGAGTCGGCACGAGGAGTAGCTAGTCGACTCGTGGACTCGGTACTCGACTCGAGGAGTGAACTCCACTCGAGGAGAAATGTGGAGTCGCCACGAGGAGTAGCTAGTCGACTCGTGGACTCGGTACTCGACTCGAAGAGTGGACTCAACTCGAGGAGAAATGTAGAGTCGGCATGAGAAGTAGCTAGTTGACTCGTGGACTCGGTACTCGACCCGAGGAGTGAACTCAACTCGAGGAGAAATGTAGAGTCGGCACGAGGAGTAGCTTGTCGACTCGTGGACTCGGTACTCGACTCGAGGAGTGAACTCAACTCGAGGAGAAATGTAGGGTCGACACGAGGAGTAGCTTGTCGACTCGTGGACTTGGTACTCGACTCGAGCAGTGAACTCAAGTCGAGGAGAAGTGTAGAGTCGGCACGAGCAGTAGCTTGTCGACTCGTGGACTTGGTACTCGACTCGAGGAGTGAAGTCAACTCGAGGAGAAATGTAGAGTCGGCACGAGCAGTAGCTTGTCGACTCGTGGACTTGGTACTCCACTCGAGGAGTGAACTCAACTCGAGGAGAAATGTAGAGTCGGCACTAGGAGTAGCTAGTCGACTCGTGGACTCGGTACTCGACTTGAGGAGTGAACTCCGCTCGAGGATAAATGTGGAGTCGGCATGAGGAGTAGCTAGTCGACTCGTGGACTCGGTACTCGACTCGAGGAGTGAACTCAACTCGAGGAGAAATGTAGGGTCGGCACGAGGAGTAGCTTGTCGACTCGTGGACTTGGTACTCGACTCGAGGAGTGAACTCAACTTTAGGAGAAATGTAGAGTCGGCACGAGGAGTAGCTTGTCGACTCGTGGACCCGGTACTCGACTCGAGGAGTGAACTCAACTCGAGTAGAAATCTAGAGTCGGCACGAGGAGTAGCTAGTCAACTCGTGGACTCGGTACTCAACTCGAGGAGTAAACTCCACTCGAGGAGAAATGGGGGGTCGGCATGAGGAATAGCTAGTCGACTCGTGGACCCGATACTCGACTCGAGGAGTGAACTCAACTCGAGGAGAAATGTAGGGTCGGCACGAGGAGTAACTTGTCGACTCGTGGACTTGGTACTCGACTCGAGGAGTGAACTCAACTCGAGGAGAAATGTAGAGTCGGCACGAGGAGTAGCTTGTCGACTCGTGGGCTTGGTACTCGACTCGAGGAGTGAACTCAACTCGAGGAGAAATGTAGAGTCGGCACGAGGAGTAGCTAGTCGACTCTTGGACTCGGTACTCGACTCGAAGAGTGAACTCAACTCGAGGAGAAATGTAGAGTCGGCACGAGGAGTAGCTAGTCGACTCGTGGACTCGGTACTCGACTCGAGGAGTGAACTCCACTCGAGGAGAAATGTGGAGTCGCCACGAGGAGTAGCTAGTCGACTCGTGGACTCGGTACTCGACTCGAAGAGTGGACTCAACTCGAGGAGAAATGTAGAGTCGGCATGAGAAGTAGCTAGTTGACTCGTGGACTCGGTACTCGACCCGAGGAGTGAACTCAACTCGAGGAGAAATGTAGAGTCGGCACGAGGAGTAGCTTGTCGACTCGTGGACTCGGTACTCGACTCGAGGAGTGAACTCAACTCGAGGAGAAATGTAGGGTCGACACGAGGAGTAGCTTGTCGACTCGTGGACTTGGTACTCGACTCGAGCAGTGAACTCAAGTCGAGGAGAAGTGTAGAGTCGGCACGAGCAGTAGCTTGTCGACTCGTGGACTTGGTACTCGACTCGAGGAGTGAAGTCAACTCGAGGAGAAATGTAGAGTCGGCACGAGCAGTAGCTTGTCGACTCGTGGACTTGGTACTCCACTCGAGGAGTGAACTCAACTCGAGGAGAAATGTAGAGTCGGCACTAGGAGTAGCTAGTCGACTCGTGGACTCGGTACTCGACTTGAGGAGTGAACTCCGCTCGAGGATAAATGTGGAGTCGGCATGAGGAGTAGCTAGTCGACTCGTGGACTCGGTACTCGACTCGAGGAGTGAACTCAACTCGAGGAGAAATGTAGGGTCGGCACGAGGAGTAGCTTGTCGACTCGTGGACTTGGTACTCGACTCGAGGAGTGAACTCAACTTTAGGAGAAATGTAGAGTCGGCACGAGGAGTAGCTTGTCGACTCGTGGACCCGGTACTCGACTCGAGGAGTGAACTCAACTCGAGTAGAAATCTAGAGTCGGCACGAGGAGTAGCTAGTCAACTCGTGGACTCGGTACTCAACTCGAGGAGTAAACTCCACTCGAGGAGAAATGGGGGGTCGGCATGAGGAATAGCTAGTCGACTCGTGGACCCGATACTCGACTCGAGGAGTGAACTCAACTCGAGGAGAAATGTAGGGTCGGCACGAGGAGTAACTTGTCGACTCGTGGACTTGGTACTCGACTCGAGGAGTGAACTCAACTCGAGGAGAAATGTAGAGTCGGCACGAGGAGTAGCTTGTCGACTCGTGGGCTTGGTACTCGACTCGAGGAGTGAACTCAACTCGAGGAGAAATGTAGAGTCGGCACGAGGAGTAGCTAGTCGACTCTTGGACTCGGTACTCGACTCGAAGAGTGAACTCAACTCGAGGAGAAATGTAGAGTCGGCACGAGGAGTAGCTAGTCGACTCGTGGACTCGGTACTCGACTCGAGGAGTGAACTCCACTCGAGGAGAAATGTGGAGTCGCCACGAGGAGTAGCTAGTCGACTCGTGGACTCGGTACTCGACTCGAAGAGTGGACTCAACTCGAGGAGAAATGTAGAGTCGGCATGAGAAGTAGCTAGTTGACTCGTGGACTCGGTACTCGACCCGAGGAGTGAACTCAACTCGAGGAGAAATGTAGAGTCGGCACGAGGAGTAGCTAGTCGACTCGTGGACTCGGTACTCGACTCGAGGAGTGAACTCCACTCGAGGAGAAATGTGGAGTCGCCACGAGGAGTAGCTAGTCGACTCGTGGACTCGGTACTCGACTCGAAGAGTGGACTCAACTCGAGGAGAAATGTAGAGTCGGCATGAGAAGTAGCTAGTTGACTCGTGGACTCGGTACTCGACCCGAGGAGTGAACTCAACTCGAGGAGAAATGTAGAGTCGGCACGAGGAGTAGCTTGTCGACTCGTGGACCCGGTACTCGACTCGAGGAGTGAACTCAACTTGAGGAGAAATCTAGAGTCGGCACGAGGAGTAGCTAGTCAACTCGTGGACTCGGTACTCAACTCGAGGAGTAAACTCCACTCGAGGAGAAATAGGGGGTCGGCATGAGGAATAGCTAGTCGACTCGTGGACCCGATACTCGACTCGAGGAGTGAACTCAACTCGAGGAGAAATGTAGGGTCGGCACGAGGAGTAACTTGTCGACTCGTGGACTTGGTACTCGACTCGAGGAGTGAACTCAACTCGAGGAGAAATGTAGAGTCGGCACGAGGAGTAGCTTGTCGACTCGTGGGCTTGGTACTCGACTCGAGGAGTGAACTCAACTCGAGGAGAAATGTAGAGTCGGCACGAGGAGTAGCTAGTCGACTCTTGGACTCGGTACTCGACTCGAAGAGTGAACTCAACTCGAGGAGAAATGTAGAGTCGGCATGAGGAGTAGCTAGTCGACTCGTGGACTCGGTACTCGACTCGAGGAGTGAACTCCACTCGAGGAGAAATGTGGAGTCGCCACGAGGAGTAGCTAGTCGACTCGTGGACTCGGTACTCGACTCGAAGAGTGGACTCAACTCGAGGAGAAATGTAGAGTCGGCATGAGAAGTAGCTAGTTGACTCGTGGACTCGGTACTCGACCCGAGGAGTGAACTCAACTCGAGGAGAAATGTAGAGTCGGCACGAGGAGTAGCTTGTCGACTCGTGGACTCGGTACTCGACTCGAGGAGTGAACTCAACTCGAGGAGAAATGTAGGGTCGACACGAGGAGTAGCTTGTCGACTCGTGGACTTGGTACTCGACTCGAGCAGTGAACTCAAGTCGAGGAGAAGTGTAGAGTCGGCACGAGCAGTAGCTTGTCGACTCGTGGACTTGGTACTCGACTCGAGGAGTGAAGTCAACTCGAGGAGAAATGTAGAGTCGGCACGAGCAGTAGCTTGTCGACTCGTGGACTTGGTACTCCACTCGAGGAGTGAACTCAACTCGAGGAGAAATGTAGAGTCGGCACTAGGAGTAGCTAGTCGACTCGTGGACTCGGTACTCGACTTGAGGAGTGAACTCCGCTCGAGGATAAATGTGGAGTCGGCATGAGGAGTAGCTAGTCGACTCGTAGACTCGGTACTCGACTCGAGGAGTGAACTCAACTCGAGGAGAAATGTAGGGTCGGCACGAGGAGTAGCTTGTCGACTCGTGGACTTGGTACTCGACTCGAGGAGTGAACTCAACTTTAGGAGAAATGTAGAGTCGGCACGAGGAGTAGCTTGTCGACTCGTGGACCCGGTACTCGACTCGAGGAGTGAACTCAACTCGAGTAGAAATCTAGAGTCGGCACGAGGAGTAGCTAGTCAACTCGTGGACTCGGTACTCAACTCGAGGAGTAAACTCCACTCGAGGAGAAATGGGGGGTCGGCATGAGGAATAGCTAGTCGACTCGTGGACCCGATACTCGACTCGAGGAGTGAACTCAACTCGAGGAGAAATGTAGGGTCGGCACGAGGAGTAGCTTGTCGACTCGTGGACTTGGTACTCGACTCGAGGAGTGAACTCAACTCGAGGAGAAATGTAGAGTCGGCACGAGGAGTAGCTTGTCGACTCGTGGGCTTGGTACTCGACTCGAGGAGTGAACTCAACTTGAGGAGAAATGTAGAGTCGGCACGAGGAGTAGCTAGTCGACTCTTGGACTCGGTACTCGACTCGAAGAGTGAACTCAACTCGAGGAGAAATGTAGAGTCGGCACGAGGAGTAGCTAGTCGACTCGTGGACTCGGTACTCGACTCGAGGAGTGAACTCCACTCGAGGAGAAATGTGGAGTCGCCACGAGGAGTAGCTAGTCGACTCGTGGACTCGGTACTCGACTCGAAGAGTGGACTCAACTCGAGGAGAAATGTAGAGTCGGCATGAGAAGTAGCTAGTTGACTCGTGGACTCGGTACTCGACCCGAGGAGTGAACTCAACTCGAGGAGAAATGTAGAGTCGGCACGAGGAGTAGCTTGTCGACTCGTGGACCCGGTACTCGACTCGAGGAGTGAACTCAACTTGAGGAGAAATCTAGAGTCGGCACGAGGAGTAGCTAGTCAACTCGTGGACTCGGTACTCAACTCGAGGAGTAAACTCCACTCGAGGAGAAATAGGGGGTCGGCATGAGGAATAGCTAGTCGACTCGTGGACCCGATACTCGACTCGAGGAGTGAACTCAACTCGAGGAGAAATGTAGGGTCGGCACGAGGAGTAACTTGTCGACTCGTGGACTTGGTACTCGACTCGAGGAGTGAACTCAACTCGAGGAGAAATGTAGAGTCGGCACGAGGAGTAGCTTGTCGACTCGTGGGCTTGGTACTCGACTCGAGGAGTGAACTCAACTCGAGGAGAAATGTAGAGTCGGCACGAGGAGTAGCTAGTCGACTCTTGGACTCGGTACTCGACTCGAAGAGTGAACTCAACTCGAGGAGAAATGTAGAGTCGGCATGAGGAGTAGCTAGTCGACTCGTGGACTCGGTACTCGACTCGAGGAGTGAACTCCACTCGAGGAGAAATGTGGAGTCGCCACGAGGAGTAGCTAGTCGACTCGTGGACTCGGTACTCGACTCGAAGAGTGGACTCAACTCGAGGAGAAATGTAGAGTCGGCATGAGAAGTAGCTAGTTGACTCGTGGACTCGGTACTCGACCCGAGGAGTGAACTCAACTCGAGGAGAAATGTAGAGTCGGCACGAGGAGTAGCTTGTCGACTCGTGGACTCGGTACTCGACTCGAGGAGTGAACTCAACTCGAGGAGAAATGTAGGGTCGACACGAGGAGTAGCTTGTCGACTCGTGGACTTGGTACTCGACTCGAGCAGTGAACTCAAGTCGAGGAGAAGTGTAGAGTCGGCACGAGCAGTAGCTTGTCGACTCGTGGACTTGGTACTCGACTCGAGGAGTGAAGTCAACTCGAGGAGAAATGTAGAGTCGGCACGAGCAGTAGCTTGTCGACTCGTGGACTTGGTACTCCACTCGAGGAGTGAACTCAACTCGAGGAGAAATGTAGAGTCGGCACTAGGAGTAGCTAGTCGACTCGTGGACTCGGTACTCGACTTGAGGAGTGAACTCCGCTCGAGGATAAATGTGGAGTCGGCATGAGGAGTAGCTAGTCGACTCGTAGACTCGGTACTCGACTCGAGGAGTGAACTCAACTCGAGGAGAAATGTAGGGTCGGCACGAGGAGTAGCTTGTCGACTCGTGGACTTGGTACTCGACTCGAGGAGTGAACTCAACTTTAGGAGAAATGTAGAGTCGGCACGAGGAGTAGCTTGTCGACTCGTGGACCCGGTACTCGACTCGAGGAGTGAACTCAACTCGAGTAGAAATCTAGAGTCGGCACGAGGAGTAGCTAGTCAACTCGTGGACTCGGTACTCAACTCGAGGAGTAAACTCCACTCGAGGAGAAATGGGGGGTCGGCATGAGGAATAGCTAGTCGACTCGTGGACCCGATACTCGACTCGAGGAGTGAACTCAACTCGAGGAGAAATGTAGGGTCGGCACGAGGAGTAGCTTGTCGACTCGTGGACTTGGTACTCGACTCGAGGAGTGAACTCAACTCGAGGAGAAATGTAGAGTCGGCACGAGGAGTAGCTTGTCGACTCGTGGGCTTGGTACTCGACTCGAGGAGTGAACTCAACTTGAGGAGAAATGTAGAGTCGGCACGAGGAGTAGCTAGTCGACTCTTGGACTCGGTACTCGACTCGAAGAGTGAACTCAACTCGAGGAGAAATGTAGAGTCGGCACGAGGAGTAGCTAGTCGACTCGTGGACTCGGTACTCGACTCGAGGAGTGAACTCCACTCGAGGAGAAATGTGGAGTCGCCACGAGGAGTAGCTAGTCGACTCGTGGACTCGGTACTCGACTCGAAGAGTGGACTCAACTCGAGGAGAAATGTAGAGTCGGCATGAGAAGTAGCTAGTTGACTCGTGGACTCGGTACTCGACCCGAGGAGTGAACTCAACTCGAGGAGAAATGTAGAGTCGGCACGAGGAGTAGCTTGTCGACTCGTGGACTCGGTACTCGACTCGAGGAGTGAACTCAACTCGAGGAGAAATGTAGGGTCGACACGAGGAGTAGCTTGTCGACTCGTGGACTTGGTACTCGACTCGAGCAGTGAACTCAAGTCGAGGAGAAGTGTAGAGTCGGCACGAGCAGTAGCTTGTCGAATCGTGGACTTGGTACTCGACTCGAGGAGTGAAGTCAACTCGAGGAGAAATGTAGAGTCGGCACGAGTAGTAGCTTGTCGACTCGTGGACTTGGTACTCCACTCGAGGAGTGAACTCAACTCGAGGAGAAATGTAGAGTCGGCACTAGGAGTAGCTAGTCGACTCGTGGACTCGGTACTCGACTGGAGGAGTGAACTCCGCTCTAGGAGAAATGTGGAGTCGGCAGGAGGAGTAGCTAGTCGACTCGTGGACTCGGTACTCGACTCGAGGAGTGAACTCAACTCGAGGAGAAATGTAGGGTCGGCACAAGGAGTAGCTTGTCGACTCGTGGACTTGGTACTCGACTCGAGGAGTGAACTCAACTTGAGGAGAAAGGTAGAGTCGGCACGAGGAGTAGCTTGTCATCTCGTGGGCTTGGTACTCGACTCGAGGAGTGAACTCAACTCGAGGAGAAATGTAGAGTCGGCACGAGGAGTAGCTAGTCGACTCGTGGACTCGGTACTCGACTCGAGGAGTGAACTCCACTCGACGAGAAATGTGGAGTCGCCATAAGGAGTAGCTAGTCGACTCGTGGACCCGGTACTCGAGTCGAGGAGTGAACTCAACTCGAGTAGAAATGTAGGGTCGGCACGCGGAGTAGCTTGTCGACTCCTGGACTTGGGACTCAACTCAAGGAGTGAACTCAACTCGAGGAGAAATGTAGAGTCAGCACGAGGAGTAGCTTGTCGACTCGTGGGCTTGGTACTCGACTCGAGGAGTGAACTCAACTCGAGGAGAAATGTAGAGTCGGCAAGAGGAGTAGCTAGTTGACTCGTGGACTCGGTACTCGACTCGAGGAGTGAACTCAACTCGAGGAGAAATGTAGAGTCGGCACGAGGAGTAGCTAGTCGACTCGTGGACTCGGTACTCGACTCGAGGAGTGAACTCCACTCGAGGAGAAATGTGGAGTCGGCACGACGAGTACCTAGTCGACTCGTGGACTCGGTACTCGACTCGAAGAGTGGACTCAACTCGAGGAGAAATGTAGAGTCGGCACGAGAAGTAGCTAGTCGACTCATGGACTTGGTATTCGACCCAAGGAGTGAACTCAACTCGAGGAGAAATGTAGAGTCGGCACGAGGAGTAGCTAGTCGACTCGTGGACTCGGTACTCGACTCGAGGAGTAAACTCCACTCGAGGAGAAATGGGGAGTCGGCATGAGGAATAGCTAGTCGACTCGTGGACCCGGTACTCGACTCGAGGAGTGAACTCAACTCGAGGAGAAATGTAGGGTCAGCACGAGGAGTAGCTTGTCGACTCGTCGACTTGGTACTCGACTCGAGGAGTGAACTCAACTCGAGGAGAAATGTAGAGTCGGCACGAGGAGTAGCTTGACGACTCGTGGGCTTGGTACACGACTCGAGATATGAACTCAACTCGAGGAGAAATGTAGAGTCGGCACGAGGAGTAGGTAGTCGACTCGTGGACTCGGTACTCGACTCGAGGAGTGAACTCAACTCGAGGAGAAATGTAGAGTCGGCACGACGAGTAGCTAGTCGACTCGTGGACTCCGTACTCGACTCGAGGAGTGAACTCCACTCGAGGAGAAATGTGGAGTCGCCATAAGGAGTAGCTAGTCGACTCGTCGACTCGGTACTCGACTCGAAGAGTGGACTCAACTCGAGGAGAAATGTAGAGTCGGAACGAGAAGTAGCTAGTTGACTCGTGGACTCGGTACTCGACCCGAGGAGTGAACTCAACTCGAGGAGAAATGTAGAGTCGGCACGAGGAGTAGCTTGTCGACTCGTGGACTCGGTACTCGACTAGAGGAGTGAACTCAACTCGAGGACAAATGTAGAGTCGGCACGAGGAGTAGCTAGTCGACACGTGGACCCGGTACTCGACTCGAGGAGTGAACTCAACTCGAGGAGAAATGTAGGGTCGACACGAGGAGTAGCTTGTCGACTCGTGGACTTCGTACTCGACTCGAGGAGTGTACTCAACTCGAGGAGAAATGTAGGGTCGGTACGAGGAGTAGCTTGTCGACTCGTGGACTTGGTACTTGACTCGAGGAGTGAACTCAACTTTAGGAGAAATGTAGATTCGGCACGAGGAGTAGCTTGTCGACTAGTGGACCCGGTACTTGACTCGAGGAGTGAACTCAACTCGAGGAGAAATGTAGGGTCGGCACGAGGAGTAGCTTGTCGACTCGTGGACTTGGTACTCGACTCGAGGAGAAATGTAGATTCGGCACGAGGAGTAGCTTGTCGACTCGTGGACTCGGTACTTGACTCGAGAAGTGAACTCAACTTGAGGAGAAATGTAGGGTCGGCACGAGGAGTAGCTTGTCGACTCGTGGACTTGGTACTCGACTCGAGGAGTGAACTCAACTCGAGGAGAAATGTAGAGTCAGCACGAGGAGTAGCTTGTCGACTTGTGGGCTTGGTACTCGACTCGAGGAGTGAACTCAACTCGAGGAGAAATGTAGAGTCGGCATGGGGAGTAGCTAGTCGACTCGTGGACTCGGTACTCGACTCGAGGAGTGAACTCAACTCGAGGAGAAATGTAGAGTCGGCACGACGAGTAGCTAGTCGACTCGTGGACTCGGTACTCGACTCGAGGAGTGAACTCCACTCGAGGAGAAATATGGAGTCGCCATAAGGAGTAGCTAGTCGACTCGTCGACTCGGTACTCGACTCGAAGAGTGGACTCAACTCGAGGAGAAATGTAGAGTCGGAACGAGAAGTAGCTAGTTGACTCGTGGACTCGGTACTCGACCCGAGGAGTGAACTCAACTCGAGGAGAAATGTAGAGTCGGCACGAGGAGTAGCTTGTCGACTCGTGGACTCGGTACTCGACTAGAGTAGTGAACTCAACTCGAGGACAAATGTAGAGTCGGCACGAGGAGTAGCTAGTCGACACGTGGACCCGGTACTCGACTCGAGGAGTGAACTCAACTCGAGGAGAAATGTAGGGTCGACACGAGGAGTAGCTTGTCGACTCGTGGACTTCGTACTCGACTCGAGGAGTGTACTCAACTCGAGGAGAAATGTAGAGTCGGCATGAGCAGTAGCTTGTCGACTCGTGGACTTGGTACTCCACTCGAGGAGTGAACTCAACTCGAGGAGAAATGTAGAGTCGGCGCTAGGAGTAGCTAGTCGACTCGTGGACTCGGTACTCGACTCGAGGAGTGAACTCCGCTTGAGGATAAATATGGAGTCGGCATGAGGAGTAGCTAGTCGACTCGTGGACTCGGTACTCGACTCGAGGAGTGAACTCAACTCGAGGAGAAATGTAGGGTCGGTACGAGGAGTAGCTTGTCGACTCGTGGACTTGGTACTTGACTCGAGGAGTGAACTCAACTTTAGGAGAAATGTAGATTCGGCACGAGGAGTAGCTTGTCGACTAGTGGACCCGGTACTTGACTCGAGGAGTGAACTCAACTCGAGGAGAAATGTAGGGTCGGCACGAGGAGTAGCTTGTCGACTCGTGGACTTGGTACTCGACTCGAGGAGAAATGTAGATTCGGCACGAGGAGTAGCTTGTCGACTCGTGGACCCGGTACTTGACTCGAGGAGTGAACTCAACTCGAGGAGAAATGTAGGGTCGGCACGAGGAGTAGCTTGTCGACTCGTGGACTTGGTACTCGACTCGAGGAGTGAACTCAACTCGAGGAGAAATGTAGAGTCGGCACGAGGAGTAGCTTGTCGACTTGTGGGCTTGGTACTCGACTCGAGGAGTGAACTCAACTCGAGGAGAAATGTAGAGTCGGCATGAGGAGTAGCTAGTCGACTCGTGGACTCGGTACTCGACTCGAGGAGTGAACTCAACTCGAGGAGAAATGTAGAGTCGGCACGACAAGTAGCTAGTCGACTCGTGGACTCGGTACTCGACTCGAGGAGTGAACTCCACTCGAGGAGAAATGTGGAGTCGCCATAAGGAGTAGCTAGTCGACTCGTCGACTCGGTACTCGACTCGAAGAGTGGACTCAACTCGAGGAGAAATGTAGAGTCGGAACGAGAAGTAGCTAGTTGACTCGTGGACTCGGTACTCGACCCGAGGAGTGAACTCAACTCGAGGAGAAATGTAGAGTCGGCACGAGGAGTAGCTTGTCGACTCGTGGACTCGGTACTCGACTAGAGTAGTGAACTCAACTCGAGGACAAATGTAGAGTCGGCACGAGGAGTAGCTAGTCGACACGTGGACCCGGTACTCGACTCGAGGAGTGAACTCAACTCGAGGAGAAATGTAGGGTCGACACGAGGAGTAGCTTGTCGACTCGTGGACTTCGTACTCGACTCGAGGAGTGTACTCAACTCGAGGAGAAATGTAGAGTCGGCACGAGCAGTAGCTTGTCGACTCGTGGACTTCGTACTCCACTCGAGGAGTGAACTCAACTCGAGGAGAAATGTAGAGTAGGCGCTAGGAGTAGCTAGTCGACTCGTGGACTCGGTACTCGACTCGAGGAGTGAACTCCGCTTGAGGATAAATATGGAGTCGGCATGAGGAGTAGCTAGTCGACTCGTGGACTCGGTACTCGACTCGAGGAGTGAACTCAACTCGAGGAGAAATGTAGGGTCGGTACGAGGAGTAGCTTGTCGACTCGTGGACTTGGTACTTGACTCGAGGAGTGAACTCAACTTTAGGAGAAATGTAGATTCGGCACGAGGAGTAGCTTGTCGACTAGTGGACCCGGTACTTGACTCGAGGAGTGAACTCAACTCGAGGAGAAATGTAGGGTCGGCACGAGGAGTAGCTTGTCGACTCGTGGACTTGGTACTCGACTCGAGGAGTGAACTCAACTCGAGGAGAAATGTAGAGTCGGCACGAGGAGTAGCTTGTCGACTTGTGGGCTTGGTACTCGACTCGAGGAGTGAACTCAACTCGAGGAGAAATGTAGAGTCGGCATGAGGAGTAGCTAGTCGACTCGTGGACTCGGTACTCGACTCGAGGAGTGAACTCAACTCGAGGAGAAATGTAGAGTCGGCACGACGAGTAGCTAGTCGACTCGTGGACTCGGTACTCGACTCGAGGAGTGAACTCCACTCGAGGAGAAATGTGGAGTCGCCATAAGGAGTAGCTAGTCGACTCGTCGACTCGGTACTCGACTCGAAGAGTGGACTCAACTCGAGGAGAAATGTAGAGTCGGAACGAGAAGTAGCTAGTTGACTCGTGGACTCGGTACTCAACCCGAGGAGTTAACTCAACTCAAGGAGAAATGTAGAGTCGGAACGAGGAGTAGCTTGTCGACTCGTGGACTCGGTACTCGACTAGAGTAGTGAACTCAACTCGAGGACAAATGTAGAGTCGGCACGAGGAGTAGCTAGTCGACACGTGGACCCGGTACTCGACTCGAGGAGTGAACTCAACTCGAGGAGAAATGTAGGGTCGACACGAGGAGTAGCTTGTCGACTCGTGGACTTCGTACTCGATTCGAGGAGTGTACTCAACTCGAGGAGAAATGTAGAGTCGGCACGAGCAGTAGCTTGTCGACTCGTGGACTTCGTACTCCACTCGAGGAGTGAACTCAACTCGAGGAGAAATGTAGAGTAGGCGCTAGGAGTAGCTAGTCGACTCGTGGACTCGGTACTCGACTCGAGGAGTGAACTCCGCTTGAGGATAAATATGGAGTCGGCATGAGGAGTAGCTAGTCGACTCGTGGACTCGGTACTCGACTCGAGGAGTGAACTCAACTCGAGGAGAAATGTAGGGTCGGTACGAGGAGTAGCTTGTCGACTCGTGGACTTGGTACTCGACTCGAGGAGTGAACTCAACTCGAGGAGAAATGTAGAGTCGGCACGAGGAGTAGCTTGTCGACTTGTGGGCTTGGTACTCGACTCGAGGAGTGAACTCAACTCGAGGAGAAATGTAGAGTCGGCATGAGGAGTAGCTAGTCGACTCGTGGACTCGGTACTCGACTCGAGGAGTGAACTCAACTCGAGGAGAAATGTAGAGTCGGCACGAGGAGTAGCTAGTCGACTCGTGGACTCGATACTCGATTCAAGGAGTGAACTCAACTCGAGGAGAAATGTAGGGTCGCCACAAGGAGTAGCTTGTCGACTCGTGGACTTGGTACTCAACTCAAGGAGAAATGTAGAGTCGGCACGAGGAGTAGGTTGTCATCTCGTGGGCTTGGTACTCGACTCGAGGAGTGAACTCAACTCGAGGAGAAATGTAGAGTCGGCACGAGGAGTAGCTAGTCGACTCGTGGACTCGGTACTCGACTCGAGGAGTAAACTCCAATCGAGGAGAAATGGGGAGTCGGCATGAGGAATAGCTAGTCGACTCGTGGACCCGGTACTCGACTCGAGGAGTGAGCTCAACTCGAGGAGAAATGTAGGGTCGGCACAAGGAGTAGCTTTTCGACTCGTGGACTTGGTACTCGACTCGAGGAGTGAACTCAACTCGAGGAGAAATGTAGAGTCGGCACGAGGAGTAGATTGTCATCTCGTGGGCTTGGTACACGAGTCGAGGAGTGAACTCAACTCGAGGAGAAATGTAGAGTCGGCACGAGGAGTAGCTAGTCGACTCGTGGACTCGGTACTCGACTCGAGGAGTAAACTCCACTCGACGAGAAATGTGGAGTCGGCATAAGGAGTAGCTAGTCGACTCGTGGACTCGGTACTCGACTCGAGGAGTGAACTCCACTCGAGGAGAAATGTAGGGTCGGCACAAGGAGTAGCTTGTCGACTCGTGGACTTGGTACTCGACTCGAGGAGTGAACTCAACTTGAGGAGAAAGGTAGAGTCGGCACGAGGAGTAGCTTGTCATCTCGTGGGCTTGGTACTCGACTCGAGGAGTGAACTCGGTACTCGAGGAGAAGTGTAGAGTCGGCACGAGCAGTAGCTTGTCGACTCGTGGACTTGGTACTCGACTCGAGGAGTGATGTCAACTCGAGGAGAAATGTAGAGTTGGCACGAGTAGTAGCTTGTCGACTCGTGGACTTAGTACTCCACTCGAGGAGTGAACTCAACTCGAGGAGAAATGTAGAGTCGGCACTAGGAGTAGCTAGTCGACTCGTGGACTCGGTACTCGACTCGAGGAGTGAACTCCGCTCTAGGAGAAATGTGGAGTCGGCAGGAGGAGTAGCTAGTCGACTCGTGGACTCGGTACTCGACTCGAGGAGTGAACTCAACTCGAGGAGAAATGTAGGGTCGGCACAAGGAGTAGCTTGTCGACTCGTGGACTTGGTACTCGACTCGAGGAGTGAACTCAACTTGAGGAGAAAGGTCTCTTCGGCACGAGGAGTAGCTTGTCATCTCGTGGGCTTGGTACTCGACTCGAGGAGTGAACTCAACTCGAGGAGAAATGTAGAGTCGGCACGAGGAGTAGCTAGTCGACTCGTGGACTCGGTACTCGACTCGAGGAGTGAACTCCACTCGACGAGAAATGTGGAGTCGGCATACGGAGTAGCTAGTCGACTCGTGGACCCGGTACTCGAGTCGAGGAGTGAACTCAACTCGAGTAGAAATGTAGGGTCGGCACGCGGAGTAGCTTGTCGACTCCTGGACTTGGGACTCAACTCAAGGAGTGAACTCAACTCGAGGAGAAATGTAGAGTCAGCACGAGGAGTAGCTTGTCGACTCGTGGGCTTGGTACTCGACTCGAGGAGTGAACTCAACTCGAGGAGAAATGTAGAGTCGGCAAGAGGAGTAGCTAGTTGACTCGTGGACTCGGTACTCGACTCGAGGAGTGAACTCAACTCCAGGAGAAATGTAGAGTCGGCACGAGGAGTAGCTAGTCGACTCGTGGACTCGGTACTCGACTCGAGGAGTGAACTCCACTCGAGGAGAAATGTGGAGTCGGCACGACGAGTACCTAGTCGACTCGTGGACTTGGTACTCGACTCGAAGAGTGGACTCAACTCGAGGAGAAATGTAGAGTCGGCACGAGAAGTAGCTAGTCGACTCGTGGACTTGGTACTCAACTCAAGGAGAAATGTAGAGTCGGCACGAGGAGTAGGTTGTCATCTCGTGGGCTTGGTACTCGACTCGAGGAGTGAACTCAACTCGAGGAGAAATGTAGAGTCGGCACGAGGAGTAGCTAGTCGACTCGTGGACTCGGTACTCGACTCGAGGAGTAAACTCCAATCGAGGAGAAATGGGGAGTCGGCATGAGGAATAGCTAGTCGACTCGTGGACCCGGTACTCGACTCGAGGAGTGAACTCAACTCGAGGAGAAATGTAGGGTCGGCACAAGGAGTAGCTTGTCGACTCGTGGACTTGGTACTCGACTCGAGGAGTGAACTCAACTCGAGGAGAAATGTAGAGTCGGCACGAGGAGTAGATTGTCATCTCGTGGGCTTGGTACACGACTCGAGGAGTGAACTCAACTCGAGGAGAAATGTAGAGTCGGCACGAGGAGTAGCTAGTCGACTCGTGGACTCGGTACTCGACTCGAGGAGTAAACTCCACTCGACGAGAAATGTGGAGTCGGCATAAGGAGTAGCTAGTCGACTCGTGGACTCGGTACTCGAGTCGAGGAGTGAACTCAACTCGAGTAGAAATGTAGGGTCGGCACGCGGAGTAGCTAGTCGACTCGAGGACTCGGTACTCGACTCGAAGAGTGAACTCCACTCGAGGAGAAATGTGGAGTCGCCACGAGGAGTAGCTAGTCGACTCGTGGACTCGGTACTCGACTCGATGAGTGAACTCAACTCGAGGAGAAATGTAGAGTCGGCACGAGAAGTAGCTAGTTGACTCGTGGACTCGGTACTCGACCCGAGGAGTGAACTCAACTCGAGGAGAAATGTAGAGTCGGCACTAGGAGTAGCTAGTCGATTCGTGGACTCGGTACTCGACTCGAGGAGTGAACTCAACTCGAGGAGAAATGTAGGGTCGGCACTAGGAGTAGCTAGTCGACTCGTGGACTCGGTACTCGACTCGAGGAGTGAACTCCGCTCTAGGAGAAATGTGGAGTCGGCAGGAGGAGTAGCTAGTCGACTCGTGGACTCGGTACTCGACTCGAGGAGTGAACTCAACTCGAGGAGAAATGTAGGGTCGGCACAAGGAGTAGCTTGTCGACTCGTGGACTTGGTACTCGACTCGAGGAGTGAACTCAACTTGAGGAGAAAGGTAGAGTCGGCACGAGGAGTAGCTTGTCATCTCGTGGGCTTGGTACTCGACTCGAGGAGTGAACTCAACTCGAGGAGAAATGTAGAGTCGGCACGAGGAGTAGCTAGTCGACTCGTGGACTCGGTACTCGACTCGAGGAGTGAACTCCACTCGAGGAGAAATGTAGGGTCGGCACAAGGAGTAGCTTGTCGACTCGTGGACTTGGTACTCGACTCGAGGAGTGAACTCAACTTGAGGAGAAAGGTAGAGTCGGCACGAGGAGTAGCTTGTCATCTCGTGGGCTTGGTACTCGACTCGAGGAGTGAACTCGGTACTCGAGGAGTAGTGTAGAGTCGGCACGAGCAGTAGCTTGTGTACTCGTGGACTTGGTACTCGACTCGAGGAGTGATGTCAACTCGAGGAGAAATGTAGAGTTGGCACGAGTAGTAGCTTGTCGACTCGTGGACTTGGTACTCCACTCGAGGAGTGAACTCAACTCGAGGAGAAATGTAGAGTCGGCACTAGGAGTAGCTAGTCGACTCGTGGACTCGGTACTCGACTCGAGGAGTGAACTCCGCTCTAGGAAAAATGTGGAGTCGGCAGGAGGAGTAGCTAGTCGACTCGTGGACTCGGTACTCGACTCGAGGAGTGAACTCAACTCGAGGAGAAATGTAGGGTCGGCACAAGGAGTAGCTTGTCGACTCGTGGACTTGGTACTCGACTCGAGGAGTGAACTCAACTTGAGGAGAAAGGTCTCTTCGGCACGAGGAGTAGCTTGTCATCTCGTGGGCTTGGTACTCGACTCGAGGAGTGAACTCAACTCGAGGAGAAATGTAGAGTCGGCACGAGGAGTAGCTAGTCGACTCGTGGACTCGGTACTCGACTCGAGGAGTGAACTCCACTCGACGAGAAATGTGGAGTCGGCATAAGGAGTAGCTAGTCGACTCGTGGACCCGGTACTCGAGTCAAGGAGTGAACTCAACTCGAGTAGAAATGTAGGGTCGGCACGCGGAGTAGCTTGTCGACTCCAGGACTTGGGACTCAACTCAAGGAGTGAACTCAACTCGAGGAGAAATGTAGAGTCAGCACGAGGAGTAGCTTGTCGACTCGTGGGCTTGGTACTCGACTCGAGGAGTGAACTCAACTCGAGGAGAAATGTAGAGTCGGAAAGAGGAGTAGCTAGTTGACTCGTGGACTCGGTACTCGACTCGAGGAGTGAACTCAACTCCAGGAGAAATGTAGAGTCGGCACGAGGAGTAGCTAGTCGACTCGTGGACTCGGTACTCGACTCGAGGAGTGAACTCCACTCGAGGAGAAATGTGGAGTCGGCACGACGAGTACCTAGTCGACTCGTGGACTTGGTACTCGACTCGAAGAGTGGACTCAACTCGAGGAGAAATGTAGAGTCGGCACGAGAAGTAGCTAGTCGACTCGTGGACTTGGTACTCGACCCGAGGAGTGAACTCAACTCGAGGAGAAATGTAGAGTCGGCACGAGGAGTAGCTAGTCGACTCGTGGACTCGGTACTCGACTCGAGGAGTAAACTCCACTCGAGGAGAAATGGGGAGTCGGCATGAGGAATAGCTAGTCGACTCGTGGACCCGGTACTCGACTCGAGGAGTGAACTCAACTCGAGGAGAAATGTAGGGTCGGCACAAGGAGTAGCTTGTCGACTCGTGGACTTGGTACTCGACTCGAGGAGTGAACTCAACTCGAGGAGAAATGTAGGGTCGGCACGAGGAGTAGCTTGTCGACTCGTGGACTTGGTACACGACTCGAGGAATGAACTCAACTCGAGGAGAAATGTAGAGTCGGCACGAGGAGTAGGTAGTCGACTCGTGGACTCGGTACTCGACTCGAGGAGTGAACTCAACTCGAGGAGAAATGTAGAGTCGGCACGACGAGTAGCTAGTCGACTCGTGGACTCGGTACTCGACTCGAGGAGAAATGTGGAGTCGCCATAAGGAGTAGCTAGTCGACTCGTCGACTCGGTACTCGACTCGAAGAGTGGACTCAACTCGAGGAGAAATGTAGAGTCGGAACGAGAAGTAGCTAGTTGACTCCTGGACTCGGTACTCGACCCGAGGAGTGAACTCAACTCGAGGAGAAATGTCGAGTCGGCACGAGGAGTAGCTTGTCGACTCGTGGACTCTGTACTCGACTAGAGGAGTGAACTCAACTCGAGGACAAATGTAGAGTCGGCACGAGGAGTAGCTAGTCGACACGTGGACCCGGTACTCGACTCGAGGAGTGAACTCAACTCGAGGAGAAATGTAGGGTCGACACGAGGAGTAGCTTGTCGACTCGTGGACTTCGTACTCGACTCGAGGAGTGTACTCAACTCGAGGAGAAATGTAGAGTCGGCATGAGCAGTAGCTTGTCGACTCGTGGACTTGGTACTCCACTCGAGGAGAGAACTCAACTCGAGGAGAAATGTAGAGTCGGCGCTAGGAGTAGCTAGTCGACTCGTGGACTCGGTACTCGACTCGAGGAGTGAACTGCGCTCGAGGATAAATATGGAGTCGGCATGAGGAGTAGCTAGTCGACTCGTGGACTCGGTACTCGACTCGAGGAGTGAACTCAACTCGAGGAGAAATGTAGGGTCGGTACGAGGAGTAGCTTGTCGACTCGTGGACTTGGTACTTGACTCGAGGAGTGAACTCAACTTTAGGAGAAATGTAGATTCGGCAGGAGGAGTAGCTTGTCGACTCGTGGACCCGGTATTTGACTCGAGGAGTGAACTCAACTCGAGGAGAAATGTAGGGTCGGCACGAGGAGTAGCTTGTCGACTCGTGGACTTGGTACTCGACTCGAGGAGTGAACTCAACTCGAGGAGAAATGTAGAGTCGGCACGAGGAGTAGCTTGTCGACTTGTGGGCTTGGTACTCGACTCGAGGAGTGAACTCAACTCGAGGAGAAATGTAGAGTCGGCACGAGGAGTAGCTAGTCGACTCGTGGACTCGGTACTCGACTCGAGGAGTGAACTCAACTCGAGGAGAAATGTAGAGTCGGCACGACGAGTAGCTAGTCGACTCGTGGACTCGGTACTCGACTCGAGGAGTGAACTCCACTCAAGGAGAAATGTGGAGTCGCCATAAGGAGTAGCTAGTCGACTCGTCGACTCGGTACTCGACTGGAAGAGTTGACTCAACTCGAGGAGAAATGTAGAGTCGGAACGAGAAGTAGCTAGTTGACTTGTGGACTCGGTACTCGACCCGAGGAGTGAACTCAACTCGAGGAGAAATGTAGAGTCGGCACGAGGAGTAGCTTGTCGACTCGTGGACTCGGAACTCGACTAGAGTAGTGAACTCAACTCGAGGACAAATGTAGAGTCGGCACGAGGAGTAGCTAGTCGACACGTGGACCCGGTACTCGACTCGAGGAGTGAACTCAACTCGAGGAGAAATGTAGGGTCGACACGAGGAGTAGCTTGTCGACTCGTGGACTTCGTACTCGACTCGAGGAGTGTACTCAACTCGAGGAGAAATGTAGAGTCGGCACGAGCAGTAGCTTGTCGACTCGTGGACTTCGTACTCCACTCGAGGAGTGAACTCAACTCGAGGAGAAATGTAGAGTCGGCGCTAGGAGTAGCTAGTCGACTCGTGGACTCGGTACTCGACTCGAGGAGTGAACTCCGCTCGAGGATAAATATGGAGTCGGCATGAGGAGTAGCTAGTCGACTCGTGGACTCGGTACTCGACTCGAGGAGTGAACTCAACTCGAGGAGAAATGTAGGGTCGGTACGAGGAGTAGCTTGTCGACTCGTGGACTCGGTACTCGACTCGAGGAGTGAACTCAACTTTAGGAGAAATGTAGATTCGGCACGAGGAGTAGCTTGTCGACTCGTGGACCCGGTACTTGACTCGAGGAGTGAACTCAACTCGAGGAGAAATGTAGGGTCGGCACGAGGAGTAGCTTGTCGACTCGTGGACTTGGTACTCGACTCGAGGAGTGAACTCAACTCGAGGAGAAATGTAGAGTCGGCACGAGGAGTAGCTTGTCGACTTGTGGGCTTGGTACTCGACTCGAGGAGTGAACTCAACTCGAGGAGAAATGTAGAGTCGGCACGAGGAGTAGCTAGTCGACTCGTGGACTCGGTACTCGACTCGAGGAGTGAACTCAACTCGAGGAGAAATGTAGAGTCGGCAGGAGGAGTAGCTAGTCGACTCGTGGACTCGATACTCGATTCAAGGAGTGAACTCAACTCGAGGAGAAATGTAGGGTCGCCACAAGGAGTAGCTTGTCGACTCGTGGACTTGGTACTCAACTCAAGGAGAAATGTAGAGTCGGCACGAGGAGTAGGTTGTCATCTCGTGGGCTTGGTACTCGACTCGAGGAGTGAACTCAACTCGAGGAGAAATGTAGAGTCGGCACGAGGAGTAGCTTGTCGACTCGTGGACTTGGTACTTGACTCGAGGAGTGAACTCAACTTTAGGAGAAATGTAGATTCGGCAGGAGGAGTAGCTTGTCGACTCGTGGACCCGGTACTTGACTCGAGGAGTGAACTCAACTCGAGGAGAAATGTAGGGTCGGCACGAGGAGTAGCTTGTCGACTCGTGGACTTGGTACTCGACTCGAGGAGTGAACTCAACTCGAGGAGAAATGTAGAGTCGGCACGAGGAGTAGCTTGTCGACTTGTGGGCTTGGTACTCGACTCGAGGAGTGAACTCAACTCGAGGAGAAATGTAGAGTCGGCACGAGGAGTAGCTAGTCGACTCGTGGACTCGGTACTCGACTCGAGGAGTGAACTCAACTCGAGGAGAAATGTAGAGTCGGCACGACGAGTAGCTAGTCGACTCATGGACTCGGTACTCGACTCGAGGAGTGAACTCCACTCAAGGAGAAATGTGGAGTCGCCATAAGGAGTAGCTAGTCGACTCGTCGACTCGGTACTCGACTCGAAGAGTGGACTCAACTCGAGGAGAAATGTAGAGTCGGAACGAGAAGTAGCTAGTTGACTCGTGGACTCGGTACTCGACCCGAGGAGTGAACTCAACTCGAGGAGAAATGTAGAGTCGGCACGAGGAGTAGCTTGTCGACTCGTGGACTCGGTACTCGACTAGAGTAGTGAACTCAACTCGAGGACAAATGTAGAGTCGGCACGAGGAGTAGCTAGTCGACACGTGGACCTGGTACTCGACTCGAGGAGTGAACTCAACTCGAGGAGAAATGTAGGGTCGACACGAGGAGTAGCTTGTCGACTCGTGGACTTCGTACTCGACTCGAGGAGTGTACTCAACTCGAGGAGAAATGTAGAGTCGGCACGAGCAGTAGCTTGTCGACTCGTGGACTTCGTACTCCACTCGAGGAGTGAACTCAACTCGAGGAGAAATGTAGAGTCGGCGCTAGGAGTAGCTAGTCGACTCGTGGACTCGGTACTCGACTCGAGGAGTGAACTCCGCTCGAGGATAAATATGGAGTCGGCATGAGAAGTAGCTAGTCGACTCGTGGACTCGGTACTAGACTCGAGGAGTGAACTCAACTCGAGGAGAAATGTAGGGTCGGTACGAGGAGTAGCTTGTCGACTCGTGGACTTGGTACTTGACTCGAGGAGTGAACTCAACTTTAGGAGAAATGTAGATTCGGCACGAGGAGTAGCTTGTCGACTCGTGGACCCGGTACTTGACTCGAGGAGTGAACTCAACTCGAGGAGAAATGTAGGGTCGGCACGAGGAGTAGCTTGTCGACTCGTGGACTTGGTACTCGACTCGAGGAGTGAACTCAACTCGAGGAGAAATGTAGAGTCGGCACGAGGAGTAGCTTGTCGACTTGTGGGCTTGGTACTCGACTCGAGGAGTGAACTCAACTCGAGGAGAAATGTAGAGTCGGCACGAGGAGTAGCTAGTCGACTCGTGGACTTGGTACTCGACTCGAGGAGTGAACTCAACTCGAGGAGAAATGTAGAGTCGGCAGGAGGAGTAGCTAGTCGACTCGTGGACTCGATACTCGATTCAAGGAGTGAACTCAACTCGAGGAGAAATGTAGGGTCGCCACAAGGAGTAGCTTGTCGACTCGTGGACTTGGTACTCAACTCAAGGAGAAATGTAGAGTCGGCACGAGGAGTAGGTTGTCATCTCGTGGGCTTGGTACTCGACTCGAGGAGTGAACTCAACTCGAGGAGAAATGTAGAGTCGGCACGAGGAGTAGCTTGTCGACTCGTGGACTTGGTACTTGACTCGAGGAGTGAACTCAACTTTAGGAGAAATGTAGATTCGGCAGGAGGAGTAGCTTGTCGACTCGTGGACCCGGTACTTGACTCGAGGAGTGAACTCAACTCGAGGAGAAATGTAGGGTCGGCACGAGGAGTAGCTTGTCGACTCGTGGACTTGGTACTCGACTCGAGGAGTGAACTCAACTCGAGGAGAAATGTAGAGTCGGCACGAGGAGTAGCTTGTCGACTTGTGGGCTTGGTACTCGACTCGAGGAGTGAACTCAACTCGAGGAGAAATGTAGAGTCGGCACGAGGAGTAGCTAGTCGACTCGTGGACTCGGTACTCGACTCGAGGAGTGAACTCAACTCGAGGAGAAATGTAGAGTCGGCACGACGAGTAGCTAGTCGACTCGTGGACTCGGTACTCGACTCGAGGAGTGAACTCCACTCAAGGAGAAATGTGGAGTCGCCATAAGGAGTAGCTAGTCGACTCGTCGACTCGGTACTCGACTCGAAGAGTGGACTCAACTCGAGGAGAAATGTAGAGTCGGAACGAGAAGTAGCTAGTTGACTCGTGGACTCGGTACTCGACCCGAGGAGTGAACTCAACTCGAGGAGAAATGTAGAGTCGGCACGAGGAGTAGCTTGTCGAGTCGTGGACTCGGTACTCGACTAGAGTAGTGAACTCAACTCGAGGACAAATGTAGAGTCGGCACGAGGAGTAGCTAGTCGACACATGGACCCGGTACTCGACTCGAGGAGTGAACTCAACTCGAGGAGAAATATAGGGTCGACACGAGGAGTAGCTTGTCGACTCGTGGACTTCGTACTCGACTCGAGGAGTGTACTCAACTCGAGGAGAAATGTAGAGTCGGCACGAGCAGTAGCTTCTCGACTCGTGGACTTCGTACTCCACTCGAGGAGTGAACTCAACTCGAGGAGAAATGTAGAGTCGGCGCTAGGAGTAGCTAGTCGACTCGTGGACTCGGTACTCGACTCGAGGAGTGAACTCCGCTCGAGGATAAATATGGAGTCGGCATGAGGAGTAGCTAGTCGACTCGTGGACTCGGTACTCGACTCGAGGAGTGAACTCAACTCGAGGAGAAATGTAGGGTCGGTACGAGGAGTAGCTTGTCGACTCGTGGACTTGGTACTTGACTCGAGGAGTGAACTCAACTTTAGGAGAAATGTAGATTCGGCACGAGGAGTAGCTTGTCGACTCGTGGACCCGGTACTTGACTCGAGGAGTGAACTCAACTCGAGGAGAAATGTAGGGTCGGCACGAGGAGTAGCTTGTCGACTCGTGGACTTGGTACTCGACTCGAGGAGTGAACTCAACTCGAGGAGAAATGTAGAGTCGGCACGAGGAGTAGCTTGTCGACTTGTGGGCTTGGTACTCGACTGGAGGAGTGAACTCAACTCGAGGAGAAATGTAGAGTCGGCACGAGGAGTAGCTAGTCGACTCGTGGACTCGGTACTCGACTCGAGGAGTGAACTCAACTCGAGGAGAAATGTAGAGTCGGCACGACGAGTAGCTAGTCGACTCGTGGACTCGGTACTCGACTCTAGGAGTGAACTCCACTCAAGGAGAAATATGGAGTCGCCATAAGGAGTAGCTAGTCGACTCGTCGACTCGGTACTCGACTCGAAGAGTGGACTCAACTCGAGGAGAAATGTAGAGTCGGAACGAGAAGTAGCTAGTTGACTCGTGGACTCGGTACTCGACCCGAGGAGTGAACTCAACTCGAGGAGAAATGTAGAGTCGGCACGAGGAGTAGCTTGTCGACTCGTGGACTCGGTACTCGACTAGAGTAGTGAACTCAACTCGAGGACAAATGTAGAGTCGGCACGAGGAGTAGCTAGTCGACACGTGGACCCGGTACTCGACTCGAGGAGTGAACTCAACTCGAGGAGAAATGTAGGGTCGACACGAGGAGTAGCTTGTCGACTCGTGGACTTCGTACTCGACTCGAGGAGTGTACTCAACTCGAGGAGAAATGTAGAGTCGGCACGAGCAGTAGCTTGTCGACTCGTGGACTTCGTACTCCACTCGAGGAGTGAACTCAACTCGAGGAGAAGTGTAGAGTCGGCGCTAGGAGTAGCTAGTCGACTCGTGGACTCGGTACTCGACTCGAGGAGTGAACTCCGCTCGAGGATAAATATGGAGTCGGCATGAGGAGTAGCTAGTCGACTCGTGGACTCAGTACTCGACTCGAGGAGTGAACTCAACTCGAGGAGAAATGTAGGGTCGGTACGAGGAGTAGCTTGTCGACTCGTGGACTTGGTACTTGACTCGAGGAGTGAACTCAATTTTAGGAGAAATGTAGATTCGGCACGAGGAGTAGCTTGTCGACTCGTGGACCCGGTACTTGACTCGAGGAGTGAACTCAACTCGAGGAGAAATGTAGGGTCGGCACGAGGAGTAGCTTGTCGACTCATGGACTTGGTACTCGACTCGAGGAGTGAATTCAACTCGAGGAGAAATGTAGAGTCGGCACGAGGAGTAGCTTGTCGACTTGTGGGCTTGGTACTCGACTCGAGGAGTGAACTCAACTCGAGGAGAAATGTAGAGTCGGCACGAGGAGTAGCTAGTCGACTCGTGGACTCGGTACTCGACTCGAGGAGTGAACTCAACTCGAGGAGAAATGTAGAGTCGGCACGAGGAGTAGCTAGTCGACTCGTTGACTCGATACTCGATTCAAGGAGTGAACTCAACTCGAGGAGAAATGTAGGGTCGCCACAAGGAGTAGCTTGTCGACTCGTGGACTTGGTACTCAACTCAAGGAGAAATGTAGAGTCGGCACGAGGAGTAGGTTGTCATCTCGTGGGCTTGGTACTCGACTCGAGGAGTGAACTCAACTCGAGGAGAAATGTAGAGTCGGCACGAGGAGTAGCTAGTTGACTCGTGGACTCGGTACTCGACTCGAGGAGTAAACTCCAATCGAGGAGAAATGGGGAGTCGGCATGAGGAATAGCTAGTCGACTCGTGGACCCGGTACTCGACTCGAGGAGTGAACTCAACTCGAGGAGAAATGTAGGGTCGGCACAAGGAGTAGCTTGTCGACTCGTGGACTTGGTACTCGACTCGAGGAGTGAACTCAACTCGAGGAGAAATGTAGAGTCGGCACGAGGAGTAGCTTGTCGACTCGTGGGCTTGGTACACGACTCGAGGAGTGAACTCAACTCGAGGAGAAATGTAGAGTCGGGATGAGGAGTAGCTAGTCGACTCGTGGACTCGGTACTCGACTCGAGGAGTGAACTCAACTCGAGGAGAAATGCAGAGTCGGCACGACGAGTAGCTAGTCGACTCGTGGACTCGGTACTCGACTCGAAGAGTGAACTCCACTCGAGGAGAAATGTGGAGTCGCCACGAAGAGTAGCTAGTCGACTCGTGGACTCGGTACTCGATTCGATGAGTGGACTCAACTCGAGGAGAAATGTAGAGTCGGCACGAGAAGTAGCTAGTTGACTCGTGGACTCGGTACTCGACCCGAGGAGTGAACTCAACTCGAGGAGAAATGTAGAGTCGGCACGAGGAGTAGCTTGTCGACTCGTGGACTCGGTACTCGACTAGAGGAGTGAACTCAACTCGAGGACAAATGTAGAGTCGGCAAGAGGAGTAGCTTGTCGACTCGTGGGCTTGGTACTCGACTCGAGGAGTGAACTCAACTCGACGAGAAATGTACAGTCGGCACGAGGAGTAGCTAGTCGACTCGTGGACTCGGTACTCGACTCGAGGAGTGAACTCAACTCGAGGAGAAATGTAGAGTCGGCACGAGCAGTAGCTTGTCGACTCGTGGATTTGGTACTCCACTCGAGGAGTGAACTCAACTCGAGGAGAAATGTAGAGTCGGCACTAGGAGTAGCTAGTCGACTCGTGGACTCGGTACTCGACTTGAGGAGTGAACTCCGCTCGAGGATAAATGTGGAGTCGGAATGAGGAGTAGCTAGTCGACTCGTGGACTCGGTACTCGACTCGAGGAGTGAACTCAACTCGAGGAGAAATGTAGGGTCGGCACGAGGAGTAGCTTGTCGACTCGTGGACTTGGTACTCGACTCGAGGAGTGAACTCAACTTTAGGAGAAATGTAGAGTCGGCACGAGGAGTATCTTGTCGACTCGTGGACCCGGTACTCGACTCGAGGAGTGAACTCAACTCGAGGATAAATCTAGAGTCGGCACGAGGAGTAGCTAGTCAACTCGTGGACTCGGTACTCGACTCGATGAGTAAACTCCACTCGAGGAGAAATGGGGAGTCGGCATGAGGAATAGCTAGTCGACTCGTGGACCCGGTACTCGACTCGAGGAGTGAACTCAACTCGAGGAGAAATGTAGGGTCGGCACGAGGAGTAGCTTGTCGACTCGTGGACTTGGTACTCGACTCGAGGAGTGAACTCAACTCGAGGAGAAATGTAGAGTCAGCACGAGGAGTAGCTTGTCGACTCGTGTGCTTGGTACTCGACTCGAGGAGTGAACTCAACTCGAGGAGAAATGTAGAGTCGGCACGAGGAGTAGCTAGTCGACTCTTGGACTCGGTACTCGACTCGAGCAGAAATGTAGAGACGGCACGAGGAGTAGCTACTCGACTCGTGGACTCGGTACTCGACTCGAGGACTGAACTCCACTCGAGGAGAAATGTGGAGTCGCCACGAGGAGTTGCTAGTCGACTCGTGGACTCGGTACTTGACTCGAAGAGTAGACTCAACTCGAGGAGAAATGTAGAGTCGGCACGAGGAGTAGCTAGTTCACTCGTGGACTTGGTACTCGACTCGAGGAGTGAACTCAACTCGAGGAGAAATGTAGAGTCGGCACGAGGAGTAGCTTGTCGACTCGTGGACTCGGTACTCGACTAGAGGAGTGAACTCAACTCGAGGACAAATGTAGAGTCGGCACGAGGAGTAGCTAGTCGACACGTGGACCCGGTACTCGACTCGAGGAGTGAACTCAACTCGAGGAGAAATGTAGGGTCGACACGAGGAGTAGCTTGTCGACTCGTGGACTTCGTACTCGACTCGAGGAGTGTACTCAACTCGAGGAGAAATGTAGAGTCGGCACGAGCAGTAGCTTGTCGACTCGTGGACTTGGTACTCCACTCGAGGAGTGAACTCAACTCGAGGAGAAATGTAGAGTCGGAGCTAGGAGTAGCTAGTCGATCGTGGACTCGGTACTCGACTCGAGGAGTGAACTCAACTCGAGGAGAAATGTAGAGTCGGCACGAGGAGTAGGTAGTCGACTCGTGGACTCGGTACTCGACTCGAGGAGTGAACTCAACTCGAGGAGAAATGTAGAGTCGGCACGAGGAGTAGGTAGTCGACTCGTGGACTCGGTACTCGACTCGAGGAGTGAACTCAACTCGAGGAAAAATGTAGAGTCGGCACGACGAGTAGCTAGTCGACTCGTGGACTCGGTACTCGACTCGAGGAGTGAACTCCACTCGAGGAGAAATGTGGAGTCGCCATAAGGAGTAGCTAGTCGACTCGTCGACTCGGTACTCGACTCGAAGAGTGGACTCAACTCGAGGAGAAATGTAGAGTCGGAACGAGAAGTAGCTAGTTGACTCGTGGACTCGGTACTCGACCCGAGGAGTGAACTCAACTCGAGGAGAAATGTCGAGTCGGCACGAGGAGTAGCTTGTCGACTCGTGGACTCTGTACTCGACTAGAGGAGTGAACTCAACTCGAGGACAAATGTAGAGTCGGCACGAGGAGTAGCTAGTCGACACGTGGACCCGGTACTCGACTCGAGGAGTGAACTCAACTCGAGGAGAAATGTAGGGTCGACACGAGGAGTAGCTTGTCGACTCGTGGACTTCGTACTCGACTCGAGGAGTGTACTCAACTCGAGGAGAAATGTAGAGTCGGCATGAGCAGTAGCTTGTCGACTCGTGGACTTGGTACTCCACTCGAGGAGTGAACTCAACTCGAGGAGAAATGTAGAGTCGGCGCTAGGAGTAGCTAGTCGACTCGTGGACTCGGTACTCGACTCGAGGAGTGAACTGCGCTCGAGGATAAATATGGAGTCGGCATGAGGAGTAGCTAGTCGACTCGTGGACTCGGTACTCGACTCGAGGAGTGAACTCAACTCGAGGAGAAATGTAGGGTCGGTACGAGGAGTAGCTTGTCGACTCGTGGACTTGGTACTTGACTCGAGGAGTGAACTCAACTTTAGGAGAAATGTAGATTCGGCAGGAGGAGTAGCTTGTCGACTCGTGGACCCGGTACTTGACTCGAGGAGCGAACTCAACTCGAGGAGAAATGTAGGGTCGGCACGAGGAGTAGCTTGTCGACTCGTGGACTTGGTACTCGACTCGAGGAGTGCACTCAACTCGAGGAGAAATGTAGAGTCGGCACGAGGAGTAGCTTGTCGACTTGTGGGCTTGGTACTCGACTCGAGGAGTGAACTCAACTCGAGGAGAAATGTAGAGTCGGCACGAGGAGTAGCTAGTCGACTCGTGGACTCGGTACTCGACTCGAGGAGTGAACTCAACTCGAGGAGAAATGTAGAGTCGGCACGATGAGTAGCTAGTCGACTCATGGACTCGGTACTCGACTCGAGGAGTGAACTCCACTCGAGGAGAAATGTGGAGTCGCCATAAGGAGTAGCTAGTCGACTCGTCGACTCGGTACTCGACTCGAAGAGTGGACTCAACTCGAGGAGAAATGTAGAGTCGGAACGAGAAGTAGCTAGTTGACTCGTGGACTCGGTACTCGACCCGAGGAGTGAACTCAACTCGAGGAGAAATGTAGAGTCGGCACGAGGAGTAGCTTGTCGACTCGTGGACTCGGTACTCGACTAGAGTAGTGAACTCAACTCGAGGACAAATGAAGAGTCGGCACGAGGAGTAGCTAGTCGACACGTGGACCCAGTACTCGACTCGAGGAGTGAACTCAACTCGAGGAGAAATGTAGGGTCGACACGAGGAGTAGCTTGTCGACTCGTGGACTTCGTACTCGACTCGAGGAGTGTACTCAACTCGAGGAGAAATGTAGAGTCGGCACGAGCAGTAGCTTGTCGAGTCGTGGACTTCGTACTCCACTCGAGGAGTGAACTCAACTCGAGGAGAAATATAGAGTCGGCGCTAGGAGTAGCTAGTCGACTCGTGGACTCGGTACTCGACTCGAGGAGTGAACTCCGCTCGAGGATAAATATGGAGTCGGCATGAGGAGTAGCTAGTCGACTCGTGGACTCGGTACTCGACTCGAGGAGTGAACTCAACTCGAGGAGAAATGTAGGGTCGGTACGAGGAGTAGCTTGTCGACTCGTGGACTTGGTACTTGACTCGAGGAGTGAACTCAACTTTAGGAGAAATGTAGATTCGGCAGGAGGAGTAGCTTGTCGACTCGTGGACCCGGTACTTGACTCGAGGAGTGAACTCAACTCGAGGAGAAATGTAGGGTCGGCACGAGGAGTAGCTTGTCGACTCGTGGACTTGGTACTCGACTCGAGGAGTGAACTCAACTCGAGGAGAAATGTAGAGTCGGCAGGAGGAGTAGCTTGTCGACTCGTGGGCTTGGTACTCGACTCGAGGAGTGAACTCAACTCGAGGAGAAATGTAGAGTCGGCACGAGGAGTAGCTAGTCGACTCGTTGACTCGGTACTCGACTCGAGGAGTGAACTCAACTCGAGGAGAAATGTAGAGTCGGCACGACGAGTAGCTAGTCGACTCGTGGACTCGGTACTCGACTCGAGGAGTGAACTCCACTCGAGGAGAAATGTGGAGTCGCCATAAGGAGTAGCTAGTCGACTCGTCGACTCGGTACTCGACTCGAAGAGTGGACTCAACTCGAGGAGAAATGTAGAGTCGGAACGAGAAGTAGCTAGTTGACTCGTGGACTCGGTACTCGACCCGAGGAGTGAACTCAACTCGAGGAGAAATGTAGAGTCGGCACGAGGAGTAGCTTGTCGACTCGTGGACTCGGTACTCGACTAGAGTAGTGAACTCAACTCGAGGACAAATGTAGAGTCGGCACGAGGAGTAGCTAGTCGACACGTGGACCCGGTACTCGACTCGAGGAGTGAACTCAACTCGAGGAGAAATGTAGGGTCGACACGAGGAGTAGCTTGTCGACTCGTGGACTTCGTACTCGACTCGAGGAGTGTACTCAACTCGAGGAGAAATGTAGAGTCGGCACGAGCAGTAGCTTGTCGACTCGTGGACTTCGTACTCCACTCGAGGAGTGAACTCAACTCGAGGAGAAATGTAGAGTCGGCGCTAGGAGTAGCTAGTCGACTCGTGGACTCGGTACTCGACTCGAGGAGTGAACTCCGCTCGAGGATAAATATGGAGTCGGCATGAGGAGTAGCTAGTCGACTCGTGGACTCGGTACTCGACTCGAGGAGTGAACTCAACTCGAGGAGAAATGTAGGGTCGGTACGAGGAGTAGCTTGTCGACTCGTGGACTTGGTACTTGACTCGAGGAGTGAACTCAACTTTAGGAGAAATGTAGATTCGGCACGAGGAGTAGCTTGTCGACTCGTGGACACGGTACTTGACTCGAGGAGTGAACTCAACTCGAGGAGAAATGTAGGGTCGGCACGAGGAGTAGCTTGTCGACTCGTGGACTTGGTACTCGACTCGAGGAGTGAACTCAACTCGAGGAGAAATGTAGAGTCGGCACGAGGAGTAGCTTGTCGACTTGTGGGCTTGGTACTCGACTCGAGGAGTGAACTCAACTCGAGGAGAAATGTAGAGTCGGCACGAGGAGTAGCTAATCGACTCGTGGACTCGGTACTCGACTCGAGGAGTGAACTCAACTCGAGGAGAAATGTAGAGTCGGCACGAGGAGTAGCTAGTCGACTCGTGGACTCGATACTCGATTCAAGGAGTGAACTCAACTCGAGGAGAAATGTAGGGTCGCCACAAGGAGTAGCTTGTCGACTCGTGGACTTGGTACTCAACTCAAGGAGAAATGTAGAGTCGGCACGAGGAGTAGGTTGTCATCTCGTGGGCTTGGTACTCGACTCGAGGAGAAATGTAGAGTCGGCACGAGGAGTAGCTAGTCGACTCGTGGACTCGGTACTCGACTCGAGGAGTAAACTCCAATCGAGGAGAAATGGGGAGTCGGCATGAGGAATAGCTAGTCGACTCGTGGACCCGGTACTCGACTCGAGGAGTGAACTCAACTCGAGGAGAAATGTAGGGTCGGCACAAGGAGTAGCTTGTCGACTCGTGGACTTGGTACTCGACTCGAGGAGTGAACTCAACTCGAGGAGAAATGTAGAGTCGGCACGAGGAGTAGCTTGTCGACTCGTGGGCTTGGTACACGACTCGAGGAGTGAACTCAACTCGAGGAGAAATGTAGAGTCGGGATGAGGAGTAGCTAGTCGACTCGTGGACTCGGTACTCGACTCGAGGAGTGAACTCAACTCGAGGAGAAATGTAGAGTCGGCACGACGAGTAGCTAGTCGACTCGTGGACTCGGTACTCGACTCGAAGAGTGAACTCCACTCGAGGAGAAATGTGGAGTCGCCACGAAGAGTAGCTAGTCGACTCGTGGACTCGGTACTCGATTCGATGAGTGGACTCAACTCGAGGAGAAATGTAGAGTCGGCACGAGAAGTAGCTAGTTGACTCGTGGACTCGGTACTCGACCCGAGGAGTGAACTCAACTCGAGGAGAAATGTAGAGTCGGCACGAGGAGTAGCTTGTTGACTCGTGGACTCGGTACTCGACTAGAGGAGTGAACTCAACTCGAGGACAAATGTAGAGTCGGCAAGAGGAGTAGCTTGTCGACTCGTGGGCTTGGTACTCGACTCGAGGAGTGAACTCAACTCGAGGAGAAATGTACAGTCGGCACGAGGAGTAGCTAGTCGACTCGTGGACTCGGTACACGACTCGAGGAGTGAACTCAACTCGAGGAGAAATGTAGAGTCGGCACGAGCAGTAGCTTGTCGACTCGTGGATTTGGTACTCCACTCGAGGAGTGAACTCAACTCGAGGAGAAATGTAGAGTCGGCACTAGGAGTAGCTAGTCGACTCGTGGACTCGGTTCTCGACTCGAGGATAAATGTGGAGTCGGAATGAGGAGTAGCTAGTCGACTCATGGACTCGGTACTCGACTCGAGGAGTGACCTCAACTCGAGGAGAAATGTAGGGTCGGCACGAGGAGTAGCTTGTCGACTCGTGGACTTGGTACTCGACTCGAGGAGTGAACTCAACTTTAGGAGAAATGTAGAGTCGGCACGAGGAGTATCTTGTCGACTCGTGGACCCGGTACTCGACTCGAGGAGTGAACTCAACTCGAGGAGAAATCTAGAGTCGGCACGAGGAGTAGCTAGTCAACTCGTGGACTCGGTACTCGACTCGATGAGTAAACTCCACTCGAGGAGAAATGGGGAGTCGGCATGAGGAATAGCTAGTCGACTCGTGGACCCGGTACTCGACTCGAGGAGTGAACTCAACTCGAGGAGAAATGTAGGGTCGGAACGAGGAGTAGCTTGTCGACTCGTGGACTTGGTACTCGACTCGAGGAGTGAACTCAACTCAAGGAGAAATGTAGAGTCGGCACGAGGAGTAGCTAGTCGACTCTTGGACTCGGTACTCGACTCGAGCAGAAATGTAGAGACGGCACGAGGAGTAGCTACTCGACTCGTGGACTCGGTACTCGACTCGAGGACTGAACTCCACTCGAGGAGAAATGTGGAGTCGCCACGAGGAGTTGCTAGTCGACTCGTGGACTCGGTACTCGACTCGAAGAGTAGACTCAACTCGAGGAGAAATGTAGAGTCGGCACGAGGAGTAGCTAGTTGACTCGTGGACTTGGTACTCGACTCGAGGAGTGAACTCAACTCGAGGAGAAATGTAGAGTCGGCACGAGGAGTAGCTTGTCGACTCGTGGACTCGGTACTCGACTAGAGGAGTGAACTCAACTCGAGGACAAATGTAGAGTCGCCACGAGGAGTAGCTAGTCGACACGTGGACCCGGTACTCGACTCGAGGAGTGAACTCAACTCGAGGAGAAATGTAGGGTCGACACGAGGAGTAGCTTGTCGACTCGTGGACTTCGTACTCGACTCGAGGAGTGTACTCAACTCGAGGAGAAATGTAGAGTCGGCACGAGCAGTAGCTTGTCGACTCGTGGACTTGGTACTCCACTCGAGGAGTGAACTCAACTCGAGGACAAATGTAGAGTCGGCGCTAGGAGTAGCTAGTCGATCGTGGACTCGGTACTCGACTCGAGGAGTGAACTCCGCTCGAGGATAAATGTGGAGTCGGCATGAGGAGTAGCTAGTCGACTCGTGGACTCGGTACTCGACTCGAGGAGTGAACTCAACTCGAGGAGAAATGTAGGGTCGGTACGAGGAGTAGCTTGTCGACTCGTGGACTTGGTACTCGACTCGAGGAGTGAACTCAACTTTAGGAGAAATGTAGATTCGGCACGAGGAGTAGCTTGTCGACTCGTGGACCCGGTACTCGACTCGAGGAGTGAACTCAACTCGAGGAGAAATGTAGGGTCGGTACGAGGAGTAGCTTGTCGACTCGTGGACATCGTACTCGACTCGAGGAGTGTACTCAACTCGAGGAGAAATGTAGAGTCGGCACGAGCAGTAGCTTGTCGACTCGTGGACTTGGTACTCCACTCGAGGAGTGAACTCAACTCGAGGAGAAATGTAGAGTCGGCGCTAGGAGTAGCTAGTCGACTCGTGGACTCGGTATTCGACTCGAGGAGTGAACTCCGCTCGAGGATAAATATGGAGTCGGCATGAGGAGTAGCTAGTCGACTCGTGGACTCGGTACTCGACTCGAGGAGTGAACTCAACTCGAGGTGAAATGTAGGGTCGGTACGAGGAGTAGCTTGTCGACTCGTGGACTTGGTACTTGATTCGAGGAGTGAACTCAACTTTAGGAGAAATGTAGATTCGGCACGAGGAGTAGCTTGTCGACTCGTGGACCCGGTACTTGACTCGAGGAGTGAACTCAACTCGAGGAGAAATGTAGGGTCGGCACGAGGAGTAGCTTGTCGACTCGTGGACTTGGTACTCGACTCGAGGAGTGAACTCAACTCGAGGAGAAATGTAGAGTCGGCACGAGGAGTAGCTTGTCGACTCGTGGGCTTGGTACTCGACTCGAGGAGTGAACTCAACTCGAGGAGAAATGTAGAGTCGGGACGAGGAGTAGCTAGTCGACTCGTGGACTCGGTACTCGACTCGAGGAGTGAACTCAACTCGAGGAGAAATGTAGAGTCGGCACGAGGAGTAGCTAGTCGACTCGTGGACTCGATACTCGATTCGAGGAGTGAACTCAACTCGAGGAGAAATGTAGGGTCGCCACAAGGAGTAGCTTGTCGACTCGTGGACTTGGTACTCAACTCAAGGAGAAATGTAGAGTCGGCACGAGGAGTAGGTTGTCATCTCGTGGGCTTGGTACTCGACTCGAGGAGTGAACTCAACTCGAGGAGAAATGTAGAGTCGGCACGAGGAGTAGCTAGTCGACTCGTGGACTCGGTACTCGACTCGAGGAGTAAACTCCAATCGAGGAGAAATGGGGAGTCGGCATGAGGAATAGCTAGTCGACTCGTGGACCCGGTACTCGACTCGAGGAGTGAACTCAACTCGAGGAGAAATGTAGGGTCGGCACAAGGAGTAGCTTGTCGACTGTTGGACTTGGTACTCGACTCGAGGAGTGAACTCAACTCGAGGAGAAATGTAGAGTCGGCACGAGGAGTAGCTTGTCGACTCGTGGGCTTGGTACACGACTCGAGGAGTGAACTCAACTCGAGGAGAAATGTAGAGTCGGGATGAGGAGTAGCTAGTCGACTCGTGGACTCGGTACTCGACTCGAGGAGTAAACTCCACTCGAGGAGAAATGGGGAGTCGGCATGAGGAATAGCTAGTCGACTCGTGGACCCGGTACTCGACTCGAGGAGTGAACTCAACTCGAGGAGAAATGTAGGGTCGGCACGACGAGTAGCTAGTCGATCGTGGACTCGGTACTCGACTCGAGGAGTGAACTCCGCTCGAGGATAAATGTGGAGTCGGCATGAGGAGTAGCTAGTCGACTCGTGGACTCGGTACTCGACTCGAGGAGTGAACTCAACTCGAGGAGAAATGTAGGGTCGGTACGAGGAGTAGCTTGTCGACTCGTGGACTTGGTACTCGACTCGAGGAGTGAACTCAACTTTAGGAGAAATGTAGATTCGGCACGAGGAGTAGCTTGTCGACTCGTGGACCCGGTACTCGACTCGAGGAGTGAACTCAACTCGAGGAGAAATGTAGGGTCGGTACGAGGAGTAGCTTGTCGACTCGTGGACATCGTACTCGACTCGAGGAGTGTACTCAACTCGAGGAGAAATGTAGAGTCGGCACGAGCAGTAGCTAGTCGACTCGTGGACTCGGTACTCGACTCGAGGAGTGAACTCAACTCGAGGAGAAATGTAGAGTCGGCACGAGCAGTAGCTTGTCGACTCGTGGATTTGGTACTCCTCTCGAGGAGTGAACTCAACTCGAGGAGAAATGTAGAGTCGGCACTAGGAGTAGCTAGTCGACTCGTGGACTCGGTACTCGACTTGAGGAGTGAAGTCCGCTCGAGGATAAATGTGGAGTCGGAATGAGGAGTAGCTAGTCGACTCGTGGTCTCGGTACTCGACTGAGGAGTGAACTCAACTCGAGGAGAAATGTAGGGTCGGCACGAGGAGTAGCTTGTCGACTCGTGGACTTGGTACTCGACTCGAGGAGTGAACACAACTTTAGGAGAAATGTAGAGTCGGCACGAGGAGTATCTTGTCGACTCGTGGACCCGGTACTCGACTCGAGGAGTGAACTCAACTCGAGGAGAAATCTAGAGTCGACACGAGGAGTAGCTAGTCAACACGTGGACTCGGTACTCGACTCGAGGAGTAAACTCCACTCGAGGAGAAATGGGGAGTCGGCATGAGGAATAGCTAGTCGACTCGTGGACCCGGTACTCGACTCGAGGAGTGAACTCAACTCGAGGAGAAATGTAGGGTCGGCACGAGGAGTAGCTTGTCGACTCGTGGACTTGGTACTCGACTCGAGGAGTGAACTCAACTCGAGGAGAAATGTAGAGTCGGCACGAGGAGTAGCTTGTCGACTCGTGTGCTTGGTACTCGACTCGAGGAGTGAACTCAACTCGAGGAGAAATGTAGATTCGGCACGAGGAGTAGCTAGTCGACTCGTGGACTCGGTACTCGACTTGAGGAGTGAAGTCCGCTCGAGGATAAATGTGGAGTCGGAATGAGGAGTAGCTAGTCGACTCGTGGTCTCGGTACTCGACTGAGGAGTGAACTCAACTCGAGGAGAAATGTAGGGTCGGCACGAGGAGTAGCTTGTCGACTCGTGGACTTGGTACTCGACTCGAGGAGTGAACACAACTTTAGGAGAAATGTAGAGTCGGCACGAGGAGTATCTTGTCGACTCGTGGACCCGGTACTCGACTCGAGGAGTGAACTCAACTCGAGGAGAAATCTAGAGTCGACACGAGGAGTAGCTAGTCAACTCGTGGACTCGGTACTCGACTCGAGGAGTAAACTCCACTCGAGGAGAAATGGGGAGTCGGCATGAGGAATAGCTAGTCGACTCGTGGACCCGGTACTCGACTCGAGGAGTGAACTCAACTCGAGGAGAAATGTAGGGTCGGCACGAGGAGTAGCTTGTCGACTCGTGGACTTGGTACTCGACTCGAGGAGTGAACTCAACTCGAGGAGAAATGTAGAGTCGGCACGAGGAGTAGCTTGTCGACTCGTGTGCTTGGTACTCGACTCGAGGAGTGAACTCAACTCGAGGAGAAATGTAGATTCGGCACGAGGAGTAGCTAGTCGACTCTTGGACTCGGTACTCGACTCGAGCAGAAATGTAGAGACGGCACGAGGAGTAGCTAGTCGACTCGTGGACTCGGTACTCGACTCGAGGAGTAAACTCCAATCGAGGAGAAATGGGGAGTCGGCATGAGGAATAGCTAGTCGACTCGTGGACCCGGTACTCGACTCGAGGAGTGAACTCAACTCGAGGAGAAATGTAGGGTCGGCACAAGGAGTAGCTTGTCGACTGTTGGACTTGGTACTCGACTCGAGGAGTGAACTCAACTCGAGGAGAAATGTAGAGTCGGCACGAGGAGTAGCTTGTCGACTCGTGGGCTTGGTACACGACTCGAGGAGTGAACTCAACTCGAGGAGAAATGTAGAGTCGGGATGAGGAGTAGCTAGTCGACTCGTGGACTCGGTACTCGACTCGAGGAGTGAACTCAACTCGAGGAGAAATGTAGAGTCGGCACGACGAGTAGCTAGTCGACTCGTGGACTCGGTACTCGACTCGAAGAGTGAACTCCACTCGAGGAGAAATGTGGAGTCGCCACGAGGAGTAGCTAGTCGACTCGTGGACTCGGTACTCGACTCGATGAGTGGACTCAACTCGAGGAGAAATGTAGAGTCGGCACGAGAAGTAGCTAGTTGACTCGTGGACTCGGCACTCGACCCGAGGAGTGAACTCAACTCGAGGAGAAATGTAGAGTCGGCACGAGGAGTAGCTTGTCGACTCGTGGACTCGGTACTCGACTAGAGGAGTGAACTCAACTCGAGGACAAATGTAGAGTCGGCACGAGGAGTAGCTTGTCGACTCGTGGGCTTGGTACTCGACTCGAGGAGTGAACTCAACTCGAGGAGAAATGTAGAGTCGGCACGAGGAGTAGCTAGTCGACTCGTGGACTCGGTACTCGACTCGAGGAGTGAACTCAACTCGAGGAGAAATGTAGAGTCGGCACGAGCAGTAGCTTGTCGACTCGTGGATTTGGTACTCCACTCGAGGAGTGAACTCAACTCGAGGAGAAATGTAGAGTCGGCACTAGGAGTAGCTAGTCGACTCGTGGACTCGGTACTCGACTTGAGGAGTGAACTCCGCTCGAGGATAAATGTGGAGTCGGAATGAGGAGTAGCTAGTCGACTCGTGGACTCGGTACTCGACTCGAGGAGTGAATTCAACTCGAGGAGAAATGTAGGGTCGGCACGAGGAGTAGCTTGTCGACTCGTGGACTTGGTACTCGACTCGAGGAGTGAACTCAACTTTAGGAGAAATGTAGAGTCGGCACGAGGAGTATCTTGTCGACTCGTGGACCCGGTACTCGACTCGAAGAGTGAACTCAACTCGAGGAGAAATCTAGAGTCGGCACGAGGAGTAGCTAGTCAACTCGTGGACTCGGTACTCGACTCGAGGAGTAAACTCCACTCGAGGATAAATGGGGAGTCGGCATGAGGAATAGCTAGTCGACTCGTGGACCCGGTACTCGACTCGAGGAGTGAACTCAACTCGAGGAGAAATGTAGGGTCGGCACGAGGAGTAGCTTGTCGACTCGTGGACTTGGTACTCGACTCGAGGAGTGAACTCAACTCGAGGAGAAATGTAGAGTCGGCACGAGGAGTAGCTTGTCGACTCGTGTGCTTGGTACTCGACTCGAGGAGTGAACTCAACTCGAGGAGAAATGTAGAGTCGGCACGAGGAGTAGCTAGTCGACTCTTGGACTCGGTACTCGACTCGAGCAGAAATGTAGAGTCGGCACGAGGAGTATCTAGTCGACTCGTGGACTCGGTACTCGACTCGAGGAGTGAACTCCACTCGAGGAGAAATGTGGAGTCGCCACGAGGAGTAGCTAGTCGACTCGTGGACTCGGTACTTGACTCGAAGAGTAGACTCAACTCGAGGAGAAATGTAGAGTCGGCACGAGGAGTAGCTAGTTGACTCGTGGACTTGGTACTCGACTCGAGGAGTGAACTCAACTCGAGGAGAAATGTAGAGTCGGCACGAGGAGTAGCTTGTCGACTCGTGGACTCGGTACTCGACTAGAGGAGTGACCTCAACTCGAGGACAAATGTAGAGTCGGCAGGAGGAGTAGCTAGTCGACATGTGGACCCGGTAGTCGACTCGAGGAGTGAACTCAACTCGAGGAGAAATGTAGGGTCGACACGAGGAGTAGCTTGTCGACTCGTGGACTTCGTACTCGACTCGAGGAGTGTACTCAACTCGAGGAGAAATGTAGAGTCGGCACGAGCAGTAGCTTGTCGACTCGTGGACTTGGTACTCCACTCGAGGAGTGAACTCAACTCGATGAGAAATGTAGAGTCGGGATGAGGAGTAGCTAGTCGACTCGTGGACTCGGTACTCGACTCGAGGAGTGAACTCCGCTCGAGGATAAATGTGGAGTCGGTATGAGGAGTAGCTAGTCGACTCGTGGACTCGGTACTCGACTCGAGGAGTGAACTCAACTCGAGGAGAAATGTAGGGTCGGTACGAGGAGTAGCTTGTCGACTCGTGGACTTGGTACTCGACTCGAGGAGTGAACTCAACTTTAGGAGAAATGTAGTGTCGGCACGAGGAGTAGCTAGTCGACTCGTGGACTCGGTAATCGACTCGAGGAGTAAACTCCAATCGAGGAGAAATGGGGAGTCGGCATGAGGAATAGCTAGTCGACTCGTGGACCCGGTACTCGACTCGAGGAGTGAACTCCACTCGAGGAGAAATGTAGGGTCGGCACAAGGAGTAGCTTGTCGAGTGTTGGACTTGGTACTCGACTCGAGGAGTGAACTCAACTCGAGGAGAAATGTAGAGTCGGCACGAGGAGTAGCTTGTCGACTCGTGGGCTTGGTACACGACTCGAGGAGTGAACTCAACTCGAGGAGAAATGTAGAGTCGGGATGAGGAGTAGCTAGTCGACTCGTGGACTCGGTACTCGACTCGAGGAGTGAACTCAACTCGAGGAGAAATGTAGAGTCGGCACGACGAGTAGCTAGTCGACTCGTGGACTCGGTACTCGACTCGAAGAGTGAACTCCACTCGAGGAGAAATGTGGAGTCGCCACGAGGAGTAGCTAGTCGACTCGTGGACTCGATACTCGACTCGATGAGTGGACTCAACTCGAGGAGAAATGTAGAGTCGGCACGAGAAGTAGCTAGTTGACTCGTGGACTCGGTACTCGACCCGAGGAGTGAACTCAACTCGAGGAGAAATGTAGAGTCGGCACGAGGAGTAGCTTGTCGACTCGTGGACTCGGTACTCGACTAGAGGAGTGAACTCAACTCGAGGACAAATGTAGAGTCGGCACGAGGAGTAGCTTGTCGACTCGAGGGCTTGGTACTCGACTCGAGGAGTGAACTCAACTCGAGGAGAAATGTAGAGTCGGCACGAGGAGTAGCTAGTCGACTCGTGGACTCGGTACTCGACTCGAGGAGTGAACTCAACTCGAGGAGAAATGTAGAGTCGGCACGAGCAGTAGCTTGTCGACTCGTGGATTTGGTACTCCACTCGAGGAGTGAACTCAACTCGAGGAGAAATGTAGAGTCGGCACTAGGAGTAGCTAGTCGACTCGTGGACTCGGTACTCGACTTGAGGAGTGAACTCCGCTCGAGGATAAATGTGGAGTCGGAATGAGGAGTAGCTAGTCGACTCGTGGACTCGGTACTCGACTCGAGGAGTGAACTCAACTCGAGGAGAAATGTAGGGTCGGCACGAGGAGTAGCTTGTCGACTCGTGGACTTGGTACTCGACTCGAGGAGTGAACTCAACTTTAGGAGAAATGTAGAGTCGGCACGAGGAGTATCTTGTCGACTCGTGGACCCGGTACTCGACTCGAGGAGGGAACTCAACTCGAGGAGAAATCTAGAGTCGGCACGAGGAGTAGCTAGTCAACTCGTGGACTCGGTACTCGACTCGAGGAGTAAACTCCACTCGAGGATAAATGGGGAGTCGGCATGAGGAATAGCTAGTCGACTCGTGGACCCGGTACTCGACTCGAGGAGTGAACTCAACTCGAGGAGAAATGTAGGGTCGGCACGAGGAGTAGCTTGTCGACTCGTGGACTTGGTACTCGACTCGAGGAGTGAACTCAACTCGAGGAGAAATGTAGAGTCGGCACGAGGAGTAGCTTGTCGACTCGTGGACTTGGTACTCGACTCGAGGAGTGAACTCAACTTTAGGAGAAATGTAGAGTCGGCACGAGGAGTAGCTAGTCGACTCGTGGACTCGGTACTCGACTCGAGGAGTAAACTCCAATCGAGGAGAAATGGGGAGTCGGCATGAGGAATAGCTAGTCGACTCGTGGACCCGGTACTCGACTCGAGGAGTGAACTCCACTCGAGGAGAAATGTAGGGTCGGCACAAGGAGTAGCTTGTCGACTGTTGGACTTGGTACTCGACTCGAGGAGTGAACTCAACTCGAGGAGAAATGTAGAGTCGGGATGAGGAGTAGCTAGTCGATTCGTGGACTCGGTACTCGACTCGAGGAGTGAACTCAACTCGAGGAGAAATGTAGAGTCGGCACGACGAGTAGCTAGTCGACTCGTGGACTCGGTACTCGACTCGAAGAGTGAACTCCACTCGAGGAGAAATGTGGAGTCGCCACGAGGAGTAGCTAGTCGACTCGTGGACTCGATACTCGACTCGATGAGTGGACTCAACTCGAGGAGAAATGTAGAGTCGGCACGAGGAGTAGCTTGTCATCTCGTGGGCTTGGTACTCGACTCGAGGAGTGAACTCAACTCGAGGAGAAATGTAGAGTCGGCACGAGGAGTAGCTAGTCGACTCGTGGACTCGGTACTCGACTCGAGGAGTGAACTCCACTCGAGGAGAAATGGGGAGTCGGCATGAGGAATAGCTAGTCGACTTGTGGACTCGGTATTCGACTCGAGGAGTGAACTCAACTCGAGGAGAAATGTAGGGTCGACACGAGGAGTAGCTTGTCGACTCGTGGACTTCGTACTCGACCCGAGGAGTGTACTCAACTCGAGGAGAAATGTAGAGTCGGCACGAGCAGTAGCTTGTCGACTCGTGGACTTGGTACTCCACTCGAGGAGTGAACTCAACTCGATGAGAAATGTAGAGTCGGCGCTAGGAGTAGCTAGTCGACTCGTGGACTCGGTACTCGACTCGAGGAGTGAACTCCGCTCGAGGATAAATGTGGAGTCGGCATGAGGAGTAGCTAGTCGACTGGTGGACTCGGTACTCGACTCGAGGAGTGAACTCAACTCGAGGAGAAATGTAGGGTCGGTACGAGGAGTAGCTTGTCGACTCGTGGACTGTTGGAATCGATCTAGGGTTTGAGAAAAAGTTTAACGCTTCGTTAAGCGGCGGAATTTTAAAAATTTTCTTTTTAAGTAAAACTAGTTTTTACTAACCTAGACAAGAGCATGTACATGTAAATAAAAACTAATATGAGCTATTAAAGTTACTAACCTTTCTAGAAGCTTGAACCTTGTAGAAGCTTTTGGAAAGTTGCAACGCTCGTCTCCCCTCGCAGCACGTCTCTCTTTCTTTCCTCGGCACCTCGAGCAACCACGAAAGTTTCTATCACTAAATCACTCGAAAAGAAGGAATCAGTGAGTGGGCACTTTTAAACACTACAACTTGAGAACGAGTCTCGAAGTCGCAGAGCTAAACACTAGGTCGAGTGAGGACCTAGGTGCCAAGACAAGAAAAAATCGAAAATATAAACTAGAGAGAGAGAGAGGAAGGGGCGGCCAAGTCTAGAGAGAGAGGCTCTCAATCTCTAAAACTTTGCATGAATGAAAAGTGTGGAATGAGGCTCCTATTTATAGGAGAGGTCTCACCTTCAATAAGGTAGTTTCCTCTTCTATAGAATATCACATATTCATGAGCCAATTTCCCTTTTCCTTCAAAGAGGTGCACGTCCAAGACAAAACAAGTAAGTCCTTGGATTTGTTTCCTCTTTTGTTTGCTTCTCTCTTGACCACATTTGGGCGCCCACCATGTTTCCTCTTAGGGGAAATTTGTTTTCTCTTTTTCTTTTGGCAAGTATCTTGATACATTTATGCACAAAATATTCTCTCTTCCTATGGGTATTATGGGCGTCTATCACCTTCTAGAAGGGGCTTCTAGAAGCTTTTCCATTTTGTTCATGACAACATGAAAAAGGCCCATTAAGAATTTTCAATAAAATTCTCATGAAACGAAATTAATTCACAAGGCCCAATGATCAAGTCATGGCCGAGTGAAACACGTCACAAAATGACCTTGTCAAAAAATTTATTGACATTCATTTCATCCTTTGTCTCAAAAGACAAAAATACCCTTTTAACTATTTTCGTTCTTGTTTTGACTTAGCTTCCAGTTTAACTATTCCTATCGATGTGATTCGTGACAGTGACCTCATGGACCCAAATGAACAAAGCTTTAGCTAAACACTTGGACTCAAAAGTTCACAAACCTTTTCCAAGTTTAGCTTAATGCCAGCTGACTCCACTAAAGAGCTGACACTGAAAATCTCTCGGTTCAAATGAATTTGTTTTCTACTCAAGAATTCGACCTAATTATAATGAGCGGATCCACTGAATATTATCTATGCTACCCTTCATGAATGTCATCAGCTAGTCGGGATTTACTAAATTACCATTTTACCCTTCTAGCTGTTATTTCCTCAACTCCTTTGTCGCTTGTGAATAAGTTAGAAACAATGTATTGACGAGGAGCTAACAAGTCACATTGTTTCATCCAAAAGAGTCAGGACTCAATTTGGACACTGGCCAGTTCATTTATTCACACTCCAAGGAACAAAGCATGAGGTGACATACATTGCATTTCAGCAATCTTGTACATGAATTCCATATCTATGAGAACTTCACAAAGTTACTCATGACATACTCACAACTTAGTATTTCACCAATAGGCCCTGTTCGGAATGACATAGTGAGTCCGAACTCTGACTTTCTCAAATGAGAATACTAAGGTGTGAAATGGCATGTCTCATTTCAGGATTAAGGTAAGCATGATGCAATTCATACATAGTGACTTCGAGACATAAGAGGTTAAATGGTTTGTTCTTATATTGTCTCTAGAAGTGCACTGGTCAATTCAGTACCTTCGGAAGATACCTAGAAGAACTATAGAGTCCCCAACTCTCAATGCCTCATAACCAGACATCATAGATTCTTCTAACAATCATACTGAGGTCAATAGTCCTTTGACCCTAAGATTGCGAATATATCGTTTTAAGCAAACTACGAAGAGTTTGTTCATGCAAATCTACATTTGTCTCTTCGTAAGTTGTTAGGTTTGTTTATGGACTAAAAGACCAGGGTTTTATCATAAAGCTTCAAACAAAGAAAGAATGAATGAACGTTTCAACTTTTTATTAATGAATAAGCAATTATAAGCAAGAGTCTTCGTAAGACTATATGACATCAAATGTACATAAATAGACACTACTACTCTTCTTGTGGGCACCATTGACAACATGGACTTGGTACTCGACTCGAGGAGTGAACTCAACTTTAGGAGAAATGTAGAGTCGGCACGAGGAGTAGCTAGTCGACTCGTGGACTCGGTACTCGACTCGAGGAGTAAACTCCAATCGAGGAGAAATGGGGAGTCGGCATGAGGAATAGCTAGTCGACTGGTGGACCCGGTACTCGACTCGAGGAGTGAACTCCACTCGAGGAGAAATGTAGGGTCGGCACAAGGAGTAGCTTGTCGACTGTTGGACTTGGTACTCGACTCGAGGAGTGAACTCAACTCGAGGAGAAATGTAGAGTCGGCACGAGGAGTAGCTTGTCGACTCGTGGGCTTGGTACACGACTCGAGGAGTGAACTCATCTCGAGGAGAAATGTAGAGTCGGGATGAGGAGTAGCTTGTCGACTCGTGGGCTTGGTACACGACTCGAGGAGTGAACTCATCTCGAGGAGAAATGTAGAGTCGGCACGACGAGTAGCTAGTCGACTCGTGGACTCGGTACTCGACTCGAGGAGTGAACTCCACTCGAGGAGAAATGTGGAGTCGCCACGAGGAGTAGCTAGTCGACTCGTGGACTCAGTACTCGACTCGATGAGTGGACTCAACTCGAGGAGAAATGTAGAGTCGGCACGAGAAGTAGCTAGTTGACTCGTGGACTCGGTACTCGACCCGAGGAGTGAACTCAACTCGAGGAGAAATGTAGAGTCGGCACGAGGAGTAGCTTGTCGACTCGTGGACTTGGTACTCGACTAGAGGAGTGAACTCAACTCGAGGACAAATGTAGAGTCGGCACGAGGAGTAGCTAGTCGACATGTGGACCCGGTACTCGACTCGAGGAGTGAACTCAACTCGAGGAGAAATGTAGGGTCGACACGAGGAGTAGCTTGTCGACTCGTGGACTTCGTACTCGACCCGAGGAGTGTACTCAACTCGAGGAGAAATGTAGAGTCGGCACGAGCAGTATCTTGTCGACTCGTGGACTTGGTACTCCACTCGAGGAGTGAACTCAACTCGATGAGAAATGTAGAGTCGGCGCTAGGAGTAGCTAGTCCACTCGTGGACTCGGTACTCGACTCGAGGAGTGAACTCCGCTCGAGGATAAATGTGGAGTCGGCATGAGGAGTAGCTAGTCGACTCGTGGACTCGGTACTCGACTCGAGGAGTGAACTCAACTCGAGGAGAAATGTAGGGTCGGTACGAGGAGTAGCTTGTCGACTCGTGGACTTGGTACTCGACTCGAGGAGTGAACTCAACTTTAGGAGAAATGTAGAGTCGGCACGAGGAGTAGCTAGTCGACTCGTGGACTCGGTACTCGACTCGAGGAGTAAACTCCAATCGAGGAGAAATGGGGAGTCGGCATGAGGAATAGCTAGTCAACTCGTGGACCCGGTACTCGACTCGAGGAGTGAACTCCACTCGAGGAGAAATGTAGGGTCGGCACAAGGAGTAGCTTGTCGACTGTTGGACTTGGTACTCGACTCGAGTAGTGAACTCAACTCGAGGAGAAATGTAGAGTCGGCACGAGGAGTAGCTTGTCGACTCGTGGGCTTGGTACACGACTCGAGGAGTGAACTCATCTCGAGGAGAAATGTAGAGTCGGGATGAGGAGTAGCTAGTCGACTCGTGGACTCGGTACTCGACTCGAGGAGTGAACTCAACTCGAGGAGAAATGTAGAGTCGGCACGACGAGTAGCTAGTCGACTCGTGGACTCGGTACTCGACTCGAGGAGTGAACTCCACTCGAGGAGAAATGTGGAGTCGCCACGAGGAGTAGCTAGTCGACTCGTGGACTCAGTACTCGACTCGATGAGTGGACTCAACTCGAGGAGAAATGTAGAGTCGGCACGAGAAGTAGCTAGTTGACTCGTGGACTCGGTACTCGACCCGAGGAGTGAACTCAACTCGAGGAGAAATGTAGAGTCGGCACGAGGAGTAGCTTGTCGACTCGTGGACTCGGTACTCGACTAGAGGAGTGAACTCAACTCGAGGACAAATGTAGAGTCGGCACGAGGAGTAGCTAGTCGACATGTGGACCCGGTACTCGACTCGAGGAGTGAACTCAACTCGAGGAGAAATGTAGGGTCGACACGAGGAGTAGCTTGTCGACTCATGGACTTCGTACTCGACCCGAGGAGTGTACTCAACTCGAGGAGAAATGTAGAGTCGGCACGAGCAGTAGCTTGTCGACTCGTGGACTCATTACTCGACTAGAGGAGTGAACTCAACTCGAGGAAAAATGTAGAGTCGGCACGAGGAGTAGCTAGTCGACATGTGGACCCGGTACTCGACTCGAGGAGTGAACTCAACTCGAGGAGAAATGTAGGGTCGACACGAGGAGTAGCTTGTCGACTCATGGACTTCGTACTCGACCCGAGGAGTGTACTCAACTCGAGGAGAAATGTAGAGTCGGCACGAGAAGTAGCTTGTCGACTCGTGGATTTGGTACTCCACTCGAGGAGTGAACTCAACTCGAGGAGAAATGTAGAGTCGGCACTAGGAGTAGCTAGTCGACTCGTGGACTCGGTACTCGACTTGAGGAGTGAACTCCGCTCGAGGATAAATGTGGAGTCGGAATGAGGAGTAGATAGTCGACTCGTGGACTCGGTACTCGACTCGAGGAGTGAACTCAACTCGAGGAGAAATGTAGGGTCGGCACGAGGAGTAGCTTGTCGACTTGTGGACTTGGTACTCGACTCGAGGAGTGAACTCAACTTTAGGAGAAATGTAGAGTCGGCACGAGGAGTATCTTGTCGACTCGTGGACCCGGTACTCGACTCGAGGAGTGAACTCAACTCGAGGAGAAATCTAGAGTCGGCACGAGGAGTAGCTAGTCAACTCGTGGACTCGGTACTCGACTCAAGGAGTAAACTCCACTCGAGGATAAATGGGGAGTCGGCATGAGGAATAGCTAGTCCACTCGTGGAACCGGTACTCGACTCGAGGAGTGAACTCAACTCGAGGAGAAATGTAGGGTCGGCACGAGGAGTAGCTTGTCGACTCGTGGACTTGGTACTCGACTCGAGGAGTGAACTCAACTCGAGGAGAAATGTAGAGTCGGCACGAGGAGTAGCTTGTCGACTCGTGGACTCGGTACTCGACTAGAGGAGTGAACTCAACTCGAGGACAAATGTAGAGTCGGCACGAGGAGTAGCTAGTCGACATGTGGACCCGGTACTCGACTCGAGGAGTGAACTCAACTCGAGGAGAAATGTAGGGTCGACACGAGGAGTAGCTTGTCGACTCGTGAACTTCGTACTCGACCCGAGGAGTGTACTCAACTCGAGGAGAAATGTAGAGTCAGCACGAGCAGTAGCTTGTCGACTCGTGGACTTGGTACTCCACTCGAGGAGTGAAGTCAACTCGATGAGAAATGTAGAGTCGGCGCTAGGAGTAGCTAGTCGACTCGTGGACTCGGTACTCGACTCGAGGAGTGAACTCCGCTCGAGGATTAATGTGGAGTCGGCATGAGGAGTAGCTAGTCGACTCGTGGACCCGGTACTCGACTCGAGGAGTGAACTCAACTCGAGGAGAAATGTAGAGTCGGCACGAGCAGTAGCTTGTCGACTCGTGGATTTGGTACTCCACTCGAGTAGTGAACTCAACTCGAGGAGAAATGTAGAGTCGGCACTAGGAGTAGCTAGTCGACTCGTGGACTCGGTACTCGACTTGAGGAGTGAACTCCGCTCGAGGATAAATGTGGAGTCGGAATGAGGAGTAGCTAGTCGACTCGTGGACTCGGTACTCGACTCGAGGAGTGAACTCAACTCGAGGAGAAATGTAGGGTCGGCACGAGGAGTAGCTTGTCGACTCGTGGACTTGGTACTCGACTCGAGGAGTGAACTCAACTTTAGGAGAAATGTAGAGTCGGCACGAGGAGTATCTTGTCGACTCGTGGACCCGGTACTCGACTCGAGGAGTGAACTCAACTCGAGGAGAAATCTAGAGTCGGCACGAGGAGTAGCTTGTCGACTCGTGGACTCGGTACTCGACTAGAGGAGTGAACTCAACTCGAGGACAAATGTAGAGTCGGCACGAGGAGTAGCTAGTCGACATCTGGACCCGGTACTCGACTCGAGGAGTGAACTCAACTCGAGAAGAAATGTAGGGTCGACACGAGGAGTAGCTTGTCGACTCGTGGACTTCGTACTCGACCCGAGGAGTGTACTCAACTCGAGGAGAAATGTAGAGTCGGCACGAGCAGTAGCTTGTCGACTCGTGGACTTGGTACTCCACTCGAGGAGTGAACTCAACTCGATGAGAAATGTAGAGTCGGCGCTTGGAGTAGCTAGTCGACTCGTGGACTCGGTACTCGACTCGAGGAGTGAACTCCGCTCGAGGATAAATGTGGAGTCGGCATGAGGAGTAGCTAGTCGACTCGTGGACTCGGTACTCGACTCGAGGAGTGAACTCAACTCGAGGAGAAATGTAGGGTCGGTACGAGGAGTAGCTTGTCGACTCGTGGACTTGGTACTCGACTCGAGGAGTGAACTCAACTTTAGGAGAAATGTAGAGTCGGCACGAGGAGTAGCTAGTCGACTCGTGGACTCGGTACTCGACTCGAGGAGTAAACTCCAATCGAGGAGAAATGGGGAGTCTGCATGAGGAATAGCTAGTCGACTCGTGGACCCGGTACTCGACTCGAGGAGTGAACTCCACTCGAGGAGAAATGTAGGGTCGGCACAAGGAGTAGCTTGTCGACTGTTGGACTTGGTACTCGACTCGAGGAGTGAACTCAACTCGAGGAGAAATGTAGAGTCGGCACGAGGAGTAGCTTGTCGACTCGTGGGCTTGGTACACGACTCGAGGAGTGAACTCAACTCGAGGAGAAATGTAGAGTCGGGATGAGGAGTAGCTAGTCGACTCGTGGACTCGGTACTCGACTAGAGGAGTGAACTCAACTCGAGGAGAAATGTAGAGTCGGCACGACGAGTAGCTAGTCGACTCGTGGACTCGGTACTCGACTCGAAGAGTGAACTCCACTCGAGGAGAAATGTGGAGTCGCCACGAGGAGTAGCTAGTCGACTCGTGGACTCGATACTCGACTCGATGAGTGGACTCAACTCGAGGAGAAATGTAGAGTCGGCACGAGAAGTAGCTAGTTGACTCGTGGACTCGGTACTCGACCCGAGGAGTGAACTCAACTCGAGGAGAAATGTAGAGTCGGCACGAGGAGTAGCTTGTCGACTCGTGGACTCGGTACTCGACTAGAGGAGTGAACTCAACTCGAGGACAAATGTAGAGTCGGCACGAGGAGTAGCTTGTCGACTCGTGGGCTTGGTACTCGACTCGAGGAGTGAACTCAACTCGAGGAGAAATGTAGAGTCGGCACGAGGAGTAGCTAGTCGACTCGTGGACTCGGTACTCGACTCGAGGAGTGAACTCAACTCGAGGAGAAATGTAGAGTCGGCACGAGCAGTAGCTTGTCGACTCGTGGATTTGGTACTCCACTCGAGTAGTGAACTCAACTCGAGGAGAAATGCAGAGTCGGCACTAGGAGTAGCTAGTCGACTCGTGGACTCGGTACTCGACTTGAGGAGTGAACTCCGCTCGAGGATAAATGTGGAGTCGGAATGAGGAGTAGCTAGTCGACTCGTGGACTCGGTACTCGACTCGAGGAGTGAACTCAACTCGAGGAGAAATGTAGGGTCGGCACGAGGAGTAGCTTGTCGACTCGTGGACTTGGTACTCGACTCGAGGAGTGAACTCAACTTTAGGAGAAATGTAGAGTCGGCACGAGGAGTATCTTGTCGACTCGTGGACCCGGTACTCGACTCGAGGAGTGAACTCAACTCGAGGAGAAATCTAGAGTCGGCACGAGGAGTAGCTAGTCAACTCGTGGACTCGGTACTCGACTCGAGGAGTAAACTCCACTCGAGGATAAATGGGGAGTCGGCATGAGGAATAGCTAGTCGACTCGTGGACTCGGTACTCGACTCGAGGAGTGAACTCAACTCGAGGAGAAATGTAGAGTCGGCACGACGAGTAGCTAGTCGACTCGTGGACTCGGTACTCGACTCGAAGAGTGAACTCCACTCGAGGAGAAATGTGGAGTCGCCACGAGGAGTAGCTAGTCGACTCGTGGACTCGATACTCGACTCGATGAGTGGACTCAACTCGAGGAGAAATGTAGAGTCGGCACGAGAAGTAGCTAGTTGACTCGTGGACTCGGTACTCGACCCGAGGAGTGAACTCAACTCGAGGAGAAATGTAGAGTCGGCACGAGGAGTAGCTTGTCGACTCCTGGACTCGGTACTCGACTAGAGGAGTGAACTCAACTCGAGGACAAATGTAGAGTCGGCACGAGGAGTAGCTTGTCGACTCGTGGGCTTGGTACTCGACTCGAGGAGTGAACTCAACTCGAGGAGAAATGTAGAGTCGGCACGAGGAGTAGCTAGTCGACTCGTGGACTCGGTACTCGACTCGAGGAGTGAACTCAACTCGAGGAGAAATGTAGAGTCGGCACGAGCAGTAGCTTGTCGACTCGTGGATTTGGTACTCCACTCGAGGAGTGAAGTCAACTCGATGAGAAATGTAGAGTCGGCGCTAGGAGTAGCTAGTCGACATGTGGACCCGGTACTCGACTCTAGGAGTGAACTCAACTCGAGGAGAAATGTAGGGTCGACACGAGGAGTAGCTTGTCGACTCATGGACTTCGTACTCGACCCGAGGAGTGTACTCAACTCGAGGAGAAATGTAGAGTCGGCACGAGCAGTAGCTTGTCGACTCGTGGACTCGGTACTCGACTAGAGGAGTGAACTCAACTCGAGGAAAAATGTAGAGTCGGCACGAGGAGTAGCTAGTCGACATGTGGACCCGGTACTCGACTCGAGGAGTGAACTCAACTCGAGGAGAAATGTAGGGTCGACACGAGGAGTAGCTTGTCGACTCATGGACTTCGTACTCGACCCGAGGAGTGTACTCAACTCGAGGAGAAATGTAGAGTCGGCACGAGCAGTAGCTTGTCGACTCGTGGATTTGGTACTCCACTCGAGGAGTGAACTCAACTCGAGGAGAAATGTAGAGTCGGCACTAGGAGTAGCTAGTCGACTCGTGGACTCGGTACTCGACTTGAGGAGTGAACTCCGCTCGAGGATAAATGTGGAGTCGGAATGAGGAGTAGCTAGTCGACTCGTGGACTCGGTACTCGACTCGAGGAGTGAACTCAACTCGAGGAGAAATGTAGGGTCGGTACGAGGAGTAGCTTGTCGACTCGTGGACTTGGTACTCGACTCGAGGAGTGAACTCAACTTTAGGAGAAATGTAGAGTCGGCACGAGGAGTAGCTAGTCGACTCGTGGACTCGGTACTCGACTCGAGGAGTAAACTCCAATCGAGGAGAAATGGGGAGTCTGCATGAGGAATAGCTAGTCGACTCGTGGACCCGGTACTCGACTCGAGGAGTGAACTCCACTCGAGGAGAAATGTAGGGTCGGCACAAGGAGTAGCTTGTCGACTGTTGGACTTGGTACTCGACTCGAGGAGTGAACTCAACTCGAGGAGAAATGTAGAGTCGGCACGAGGAGTAGCTTGTCGACTCGTGGGCTTGGTACACGACTCGAGGAGTGAACTCAACTCGAGGAGAAATGTAGAGTCGGGATGAGGAGTAGCTAGTCGACTCGTGGACTCGGTACTCGACTCGAGGAGTGAACTCAACTCGAGGAGAAATGTAGAGTCGGCACGACGAGTAGCTAGTCGACTCGTGGACTCGGTACTCGACTCGAAGAGTGAACTCCACTCGAGGAGAAATGTGGAGTCGCCACGAGGAGTAGCTAGTCGACTCGTGGACTCGATACTCGACTCGATGAGTGGACTCAACTCGAGGAGAAATGTAGAGTCGGCACGAGAAGTAGCTAGTTGACTCGTGGACTCGGTACTCGAGCCGAGGAGTGAACTCAACTCGAGGAGAAATGTAGAGTCGGCACGAGGAGTAGCTTGTCGACTCGTGGACTCGGTACTCGACTAGAGGAGTGAACTCAACTCGAGGACAAATGTAGAGTCGGCACGAGGAGTAGCTTGTCGACTCGTGGGCTTGGTACTCGACTCGAGGAGTGAACTCAACTCGAGGAGAAATGTAGAGTCGGCACGAGGAGTAGCTAGTCGACTCGTGGACTCGGTACTCGACTCGAGGAGTGAACTCAACTCGAGGAGAAATGTAGAGTCGGCACGAGCAGTAGCTTGTCGACTCGTGGATTTGGTACTCCACTCGAGTAGTGAACTCAACTCGAGGAGAAATGTAGAGTCGGCACTAGGAGTAGCTAGTCGACTCGTGGACTCGGTACTCGACTTGAGGAGTGAACTCCGCTCGAGGATAAATGTGGAGTCGGAATGAGGAGTAGCTAGTCGACTCGTGGACTCGGTACTCGACTCGAGGAGTGAACTCAACTCGAGGAGAAATGTAGGGTCGGCACGAGGAGTAGCTTGTCGACTCGTGGACTTGGTACTCGACTCGAGGAGTGAACTCAACTTTAGGAGAAATGTAGAGTCGGCACGAGGAGTATCTTGTCGACTCGTGGACCCGGTACTCGACTCGAGGAGTGAACTCAACTCGAGGAGAAATCTAGAGTCGGCACGAGGAGTAGCTAGTCAACTCGTGGACTCGGTACTCGACTCGAGGAGTAAACTCCACTCGAGGATAAATGGGGAGTCGGCATGAGGAATAGCTAGTCGACTCGTGGACTCGGTACTCGACTCGAGGAGTGAACTCAACTCGAGGAGAAATGTAGAGTCGGCACGACGAGTAGCTAGTCGACTCGTGGACTCGGTACTCGACTCGAAGAGTGAACTCCACTCGAGGAGAAATGTGGAGTCGCCACGAGGAGTAGCTAGTCGACTCGTGGACTCGATACTCGACTCGATGAGTGGACTCAACTCGAGGAGAAATGTAGAGTCGGCACGAGAAGTAGCTAGTTGACTCGTGGACTCGGTACTCGACCCGAGGAGTGAACTCAACTCGAGGAGAAATGTAGAGTCGGCACGAGGAGTAGCTTGTCGACTCGTGGACTCGGTACTCGACTAGAGGAGTGAACTCAACTCGAGGACAAATGTAGAGTCGGCACGAGGAGTAGCTTGTCGACTCGTGGGCTTGGTACTCGACTCGAGGAGTGAACTCAACTCGAGGAGAAATGTAGAGTCGGCACGAGGAGTAGCTAGTCGACTCGTGGACTCGGTACTCGACTCGAGGAGTGAACTCAACTCGAGGAGAAATGTAGAGTCGGCACGAGCAGTAGCTTGTCGACTCGTGGATTTGGTACTCCACTCGAGGAGTGAAGTCAACTCGATGAGAAATGTAGAGTCGGCGCTAGGAGTAGCTTGTCGACTCGTGGGCTTGGTACACGACTCGAGGAATGAACTCAACTCGAGGAGAAATGTAGAGTCGGGATGAGGAGTAGCTAGTCGACTCGTGGACTCGGTACTCGACTCGAGGAGTGAACTCAACTCGAGGAGAAATGTAGAGTCGGCACGACGAGTAGCTAGTCGACTCGTGGACTCGGTACTCGACTCGAAGAGTGAACTCCACTCGAGGAGAAATGTGGAGTCGCCACGAGGAGTAGCTAGTCGACTCGTGGACTCGATACTCGACTCGATGAGTGGACTCAACTCGAGGAGAAATGTAGAGTCGGCACGAGAAGTAGCTAGTTGACTCGTGGACTCGGTACTCGACCCGAGGAGTGAACTCAACTCGAGGAGAAATGTAGAGTCGGCACGAGGAGTAGCTTGTCGACTCGTGGACTCGGTACTCGACTAGAGGAGTGAACTCAACTCGAGGACAAATGTAGAGTCGGCACGAGGAGTAGCTTGTCGACTCGTGGGCTTGGTACTCGACTCGAGGAGTGAACTCAACTCGAGGAGAAATGTAGAGTCGGCACGAGGAGTAGCTAGTCGACTCGTGGACTCGGTACTCGACTCGAGGAGTGAACTCAACTCGAGGAGAAATGTAGAGTCGGCACGAGCAGTAGCTTGTCGACTCGTGGATTTGGTACTCCACTCGAGTAGTGAACTCAACTCGAGGAGAAATGTAGAGTCGGCACTAGGAGTAGCTAGTCGACTCGTGGACTCGGTACTCGACTTGAGGAGTGAACTCCGCTCGAGGATAAATGTGGAGTCGGAATGAGGAGTAGCTAGTCGACTCGTGGACTCGGTACTCGACTCGAGGAGTGAACTCAACTCGAGGAGAAATGTAGGGTCGGCACGAGGAGTAGCTTGTCGACTCGTGGACTTGGTACTCGACTCGAGGAGTGAACTCAACTTTAGGAGAAATGTAGAGTCGGCACGAGGAGTATCTTGTCGACTCGTGGACCCGGTACTCGACTCGAGGAGTGAACTCAACTCGAGGAGAAATCTAGAGTCGGCACGAGGAGTAGCTAGTCAACTCGTGGACTCGGTACTCGACTCGAGGAGTAAACTCCACTCGAGGATAAATGGGGAGTCGGCATGAGGAATAGCTAGTCGACTCGTGGACTCGGTACTCGACTCGAGGAGTGAACTCAACTCGAGGAGAAATGTAGAGTCGGCACGACGAGTAGCTAGTCGACTCGTGGACTCGGTACTCGACTCGAAGAGTGAACTCCACTCGAGGAGAAATGTGGAGTCGCCACGAGGAGTAGCTAGTCGACTCGTGGACTCGATACTCGACTCGATGAGTGGACTCAACTCGAGGAGAAATGTAGAGTCGGCACGAGAAGTAGCTAGTTGACTCGTGGACTCGGTACTCGACCCGAGGAGTGAACTCAACTCGAGGAGAAATGTAGAGTCGGCACGAGGAGTAGCTTGTCGACTCGTGGACTCGGTACTCGACTAGAGGAGTGAACTCAACTCGAGGACAAATGTAGAGTCGGCACGAGGAGTAGCTTGTCGACTCGTGGGCTTGGTACTCGACTCGAGGAGTGAACTCAACTCGAGGAGAAATGTAGAGTCGGCACGAGGAGTAGCTAGTCGACTCGTGGACTCGGTACTCGACTCGAGGAGTGAACTCAACTCGAGGAGAAATGTAGAGTCGGCACGAGCAGTAGCTTGTCGACTCGTGGATTTGGTACTCCACTCGAGGAGTGAAGTCAACTCGATGAGAAATGTAGAGTCGGCGCTAGGAGTAGCTAGTCGACATGTGGACCCGGTACTCGACTCGAGGAGTGAACTCAACTCGAGGAGAAATGTAGGGTCGACACGAGGAGTAGCTTGTCGACTCATGGACTTCGTACTCGACCCGAGGAGTGTACTCAACTCGAGGAGAAATGTAGAGTCGGCACGAGCAGTAGCTTGTCGACTCGTGGACTCGGTACTCGACTAGAGGAGTGAACTCAACTCAAGGAAGAATGTAGAGTCGGCACGAGGAGTAGCTAGTCGACATGTGGACCCGGTACTCGACTCGAGGAGTGAACTCAACTCGAGGAGAAATGTAGGGTCGACACGAGGAGTAGCTTGTCGACTCATGGACTTCGTACTCGACCCGAGGAGTGTACTCAACTCGAGGAGAAATGTAGAGTCGGCACGAGCAGTAGCTTGTCGACTCGTGGAATTGGTACTCCACTCGAGGAGTGAACTCAACTCGAGGAGAAATGTAGAGTCGGCACTAGGAGTAGCTAGTCGACTCGTGGACTCGGTACTCGACTTGAGGAGTGAACTCCGCTCGAGGATAAATGTGGAGTCGGAATGAGGAGTAGCTAGTCGACTCGTGGACTCGGTACTCGACTCGAGGAGTGAACTCAACTCGAGGAGAAATGTAGGGTCGGTACGAGGAGTAGCTTGTCGACTCGTGGACTTGGTACTCGACTCGAGGAGTGAACTCAACTTTAGGAGAAATGTAGAGTCGGCACGAGGAGTAGCTAGTCGACTCGTGGACTCGGTACTCGACTCGAGGAGTAAACTCCAATCGAGGAGAAATGGGGAGTCTGCATGAGGAATAGCTAGTCGACTCGTGGACCCGGTACTCGACTCGAGGAGTGAACTCCACTCGAGGAGAAATGTAGGGTCGGCACAAGGAGTAGCTTGTCGACTGTTGGACTTGGTACTCGACTCGAGGAGTGAACTCAACTCGAGGAGAAATGTAGAGTCGGCACGAGGAGTAGCTTGTCGACTCGTGGGCTTGGTACACGACTCGAGGAGTGAACTCAACTCGAGGAGAAATGTAGAGTCGGGATGAGGAGTAGCTAGTCGACTCGTGGACTCGGTACTCGACTCGAGGAGTGAACTCAACTCGAGGAGAAATGTAGAGTCGGCACGACGAGTAGCTATTCGACTCGTGGACTCGGTACTCGACTCGAAGAGTGAACTCCACTCGAGGAGAAATGTGGAGTCGCCACGAGGAGTAGCTAGTCGACTCGTGGACTCGATACTCGACTCGATGAGTGGACTCAACTCGAGGAGAAATGTAGAGTCGGCACGAGAAGTAGCTAGTTGACTCGTGGACTCGGTACTCGACCCGAGGAGTGAACTCAACTCGAGGAGAAATGTAGAGTCGGCACGAGGAGTAGCTTGTCGACTCGTGGACTCGGTACTCGACTAGAGGAGTGAACTCAACTCGAGGACAAATGTAGAGTCGGCACGAGGAGTAGCTTGTCGACTCGTGGGCTTGGTACTCGACTCGAGGAGTGAACTCAACTCGAGGAGAAATGTAGAGTCGGCACGAGGAGTAGCTAGTCGACTCGTGGACTCGGTACTCGACTCGAGGAGTGAACTCAACTCGAGGAGAAATGTAGAGTCGGCACGAGCAGTAGCTTGTCGACTCGTGGATTTGGTACTCCACTCGAGTAGTGAACTCAACTCGAGGAGAAATGTAGAGTCGGCACTAGGAGTAGCTAGTCGACTCGTGGACTCGGTACTCGACTTGAGGAGTGAACTCCGCTCGAGGATAAATGTGGAGTCGGAATGAGGAGTAGCTAGTCGACTCGTGGACTCGGTACTCGACTCGAGGAGTGAACTCAACTCGAGGAGAAATGTAGGGTCGGCACGAGGAGTAGCTTGTCGACTCGTGGACTTGGTACTCGACTCGAGGAGTGAACTCAACTTTAGGAGAAATGTAGAGTCGGCACGAGGAGTATCTTGTCGACTCGTGGACCCGGTACTCGACTCGAGGAGTGAACTCAACTCGAGGAGAAATCTAGAGTCGGCACGAGGAGTAGCTAGTCAACTCGTGGACTCGGTACTCGACTCGAGGAGTAAACTCCACTCGAGGATAAATGGGGAGTCGGCATGAGGAATAGCTAGTCGACTCGTGGACTCGGTACTCGACTCGAGGAGTGAACTCAACTCGAGGAGAAATGTAGAGTCGGCACGACGAGTAGCTAGTCGACTCGTGGACTCGGTACTCGACTCGAAGAGTGAACTCCACTCGAGGAGAAATGTGGAGTCGCCACGAGGAGTAGCTAGTCGACTCGTGGACTCGATACTCGACTCGATGAGTGGACTCAACTCGAGGAGAAATGTAGAGTCGGCACGAGAAGTAGCTAGTTGACTCGTGGACTCGGTACTCGACCCGAGGAGTGAACTCAACTCGAGGAGAAATGTAGAGTCGGCACGAGGAGTAGCTTGTCGACTCGTGGACTCGGTACTCGACTAGAGGAGTGAACTCAACTCGAGGACAAATGTAGAGTCGGCACGAGGAGTAGCTTGTCGACTCGTGGGCTTGGTACTCGACTCGAGGAGTGAACTCAACTCGAGGAGAAATGTAGAGTCGGCACGAGGAGTAGCTAGTCGACTCGTGGACTCGGTACTCGACTCGAGGAGTGAACTCAACTCGAGGAGAAATGTAGAGTCGGCACGAGCAGTAGCTTGTCGACTCGTGGATTTGGTACTCCACTCGAGGAGTGAAGTCAACTCGATGAGAAATGTAGAGTCGGCGCTAGGAGTAGCTTGTCGACTCGTGGGCTTGGTACACGACTCGAGGAGTGAACTCAACTCGAGGAGAAATGTAGGGTCGACACGAGGAGTAGCTTGTCGACTCATGGACTTCGTACTCGACCCGAGGAGTGTACTCAACTCGAGGAGAAATGTAGAGTCGGCACGAGCAGTAGCTTGTCGACTCGTGGACTCGGTACTCCACTCGAGGAGTGAACTCAACTCGAGGAAAAATGTAGAGTCGGCACGAGGAGTAGCTAGTCGACATGTGGACCCGGTACTCGACTCGAGGAGTGAACTCAACTCGAGGAGAAATGTAGGGTCGACACGAGGAGTAGCTTGTCGACTCATGGACTTCGTACTCGACCCGAGGAGTGTACTCAACTCGAGGAGAAATGTAGAGTCGGCACGAGCAGTAGCTTATCGACTCGTGGATTTGGTACTCCACTCGAGGAGTGAACTCAACTCGAGGAGAAATGTAGAGTCGGCACTAGGAGTAGCTAGTCGACTCGTGGACTCGGTACTCGACTTGAGGAGTGAACTCCGCTCGAGGATAAATGTGGAGTCGGAATGAGGAGTAGCTAGTCGACTCGTGGACTCGGTACTCGACTCGAGGAGTGAACTCAACTCGAGGAGAAATGTAGGGTCGGCACGAGGAGTAGCTTGTCGACTCGTGGACTTCGTACTCGACTCGAGGAGTGAACTCAACTTTAGGAGAAATGTAGAGTCGGCACGAGGAGTATCTTGTCGACTCGTGGACCCGGTACTCGACTCGAGGAGTGAACTCAACTCGAGGAGAAATCTAGAGTCGGCACGAGGAGTAGCTAGTCAACTCGTGGACTCGGTACTCGACTCAAGGAGTAAACTCCACTCGAGGATAAATGGGGAGTCGGCATGAGGAATAGCTAGTCGACTCGTGGAACCGGTACTCGACTCGAGGAGTGAACTCAACTCGAGGAGAAATGTAGGGTCGGCACGAGGAGTAGCTTGTCGACTCGTGGACTTGGTACTCGACTCGAGGAGTGAACTCAACTCGAGGAGAAATGTAGAGTCGGCACGAGGAGTAGCTTGTCGACTCGTGGACTCGGTACTCGACTAGAGGAGTGAACTCAACTCGAGGACAAATGTAGAGTCGGCACGAGGAGTAGCTAGTCGACATGTGGACCCGGTACTCGACTCGAGGAGTGAACTCAACTCGAGGAGAAATGTAGGGTCGACACGAGGAGTAGCTTGTCGACTCGTGGACTTCGTACTCGACCCGAGGAGTGTACTCAACTCGAGGAGAAATGTAGAGTCGGCACGAGCAGTAGCTTGTCGACTCGTGGACTTGGTACTCCACTCGAGGAGTGAAGTCAACTCGATGAGAAATGTAGAGTCGGCGCTAGGAGTAGCTAGTCGACTCGTGGACTCGGTACTCGACTCGAGGAGTGAACTCCGCTCGAGGATAAATGTGGAGTCGGCATGAGGAGTAGCTAGTCGACTTGTGGACCCGGTACTCGACTCGAGGAGTGAACTCAACTCGAGGAGAAATGTAGAGTCGGCACGAGCAGTAGCTTGTCGAATCGTGGATTTGGTACTCCACTCGAGTAGTGAACTCAACTCGAGGAGAAATGTAGAGTCGGCACTAGGAGTAGCTAGTCGACTCGTGGACTCGGTACTCGACTTGAGGAGTGAACTCCGCTCGAGGATAAATGTGGAGTCGGAATGAGGAGTAGCTAGTCGACTCGTGGACTCGGTACTCGACTCGAGGAGTGAACTCAACTCGAGGAGAAATGTAGGGTCGGCACGAGGAGTAGCTTGTCGACTCGTGGACTTGGTACTCGACTCGAGGAGTGAACTCAACTTTAGGAGAAATGTAGAGTCGGCACGAGGAGTATCTTGTCGACTCGTGGACCCGGTACTCGACTCGAGGAGTGAACTCAACTCGAGGAGAAATCTAGAGTCGGCACGAGGAGTAGCTAGTCAACTCGTGGACTCGGTACTCGACTCGAGGAGTAAACTCCACTCGAGGATAAATGGGGAGTCGGCATGAGGAATAGCTAGTCGACTCGTGGAACCGGTACTCGACTCGAGGAGTGAACTCAACTCGAGGAGAAATGTAGAGTCGGCACGAGGAGTAGCTTGTCGACTCGTGGGCTTGGTACACGACTCGAGGAGTGAACTCAACTCGAGGAGAAATGTAGAGTCGGGATGAGGAGTAGCTAGTCGACTCGTGGACTCGGTACTCGACTCGAGGAGTGAACTCAACTCGAGGAGAAATGTAGAGTCGGCACGATGAGTAGCTAGTCGACTCGTGGACTCGATACTCGACTCGAAGAGTGAACTCCACTCGAGGAGAAATGTGGAGTCGCCACGAGGAGTAGCTAGTCGACTCGTGGACTCGATACTCGACTCGATGAGTGGACTCAACTCGAGGAGAAATGTAGAGTCGGCACGAGAAGTAGCTAGTTGACTCGTGGACTCGGTACTCGACCCGAGGAGTGAACTCAACTCGAGGAGAAATGTAGAGTCGGCACGAGGAGTAGCTTGTCGACTCGTGGACTCGGTACTCGACTAGAGGAGTGAACTCAACTCGATGACAAATGTAGAGTCGGCACGAGGAGTAGCTTGTCGACTCGTGGGCTTGGTACTCGACTCGAGGAGTGAACTCAACTCGAGGAGAAATGTAGAGTCGGCACGAGGAGTAGCTAGTCGACTCGTGGACTCGGTACTCGACTCGAGGAGTGAACTCAACTCGAGGAGAAATGTAGAGTCGGCACGAGCAGTAGCTTGTCGACTCGTGGACTCGGTACTCGACTTGAGGAGTGAACTCCGCTCGAGGATAAATGTGGAGTCGGAATGAGCAGTAGCTAGTCGACTCGTGGACTCGGTACTCGACTCGAGGAGTGAACTCAACTCGAGGAGAAATGTAGGGTCGGCACGAGGAGTAGCTTGTCGACTCGTGGACTTGGTACTCGACTCGAGGAGTGAACTCAACTTTAGGAGAAATGTAGAGTCGGCACGAGGAGTATCTTGTCGACTCGTGGACCCGGTACTCGACTCGAGGAGTGAACTCAACTCGAGGAGAAATCTAGAGTCGGCACGAGGAGTAGCTAGTCAACTCGTGGACTCGGTACTCGACTCGAGGAGTAAACTCCACTCGAGGATAAATGGGGAGTCGGCATGAGGAATTGCTAGTCGACTCGTGGACTCGGTAATCGACTCGAGGAGTGAACTCAACTCGAGGAGAAATGTAGAGTCGGCACGACGAGTAGCTAGTCGACTCGTGGACTCGGTACTCGACTCGAAGAGTGAACTCCACTCGAGGAGAAATGTGGAGTCGCCACGAGGAGTAGCTAGTCGACTCGTGGACTCGATACTCGACTCGATGAGTGGACTCAACTCGAGGAGAAATGTAGAGTCGGCACGAGAAGTAGCTAGTTGACTCGTGGACTCGGTACTCGACCCGAGGAGTGAACTCAACTCGAGGAGAAATGTAGAGTCGGCACGAGGAGTAGCTTGTCGACTCGTGGACTCGGTACTCGACTAGAGGAGTGAACTCAACTCGAGGACAAATGTAGAGTCGGCACGAGGAGTAGCTTGTCGACTCGTGGGCTTGGTACTCGACTCGAGGAGTGAACTCAACTCGAGGAGAAATGTAGAGTCGGCACGAGGAGTAGCTAGTCGACTCGTGGACTCGGTACTCGACTCGAGGAGTGAACTCAACTCGAGGAGAAATGTAGAGTCGGCACGAGCAGTAGCTTGTCGACTCGTGGATTTGGTACTCCACTCGAGTAGTGACCTCAACTCGAGGAGAAATGTAGAGTCGGCACTAGGAGTAGCTAGTCGACTCGTGGACTCGGTACTCGACTTGAGGAGTGAACTCCGCTCGAGGATAAATGTGGAGTCGGAATGAGGAGTAGCTAGTCGACTCGTGGACTCGGTACTCGACTCGAGGAGTGAACTCAACTCGAGGAGAAATGTAGGGTCGGCACGAGGAGTAGCTTGTCGACTTGTGGACTTGGTACTCGACTCGAGGAGTGAACTCAACTTTAGGAGAAATGTAGAGTCGGCACGAGGAGTATCTTGTCGACTCGTGGACCCGGTACTCGACTCGAGGAGTGAACTCAACTCGAGGAGAAATCTAGAGTCGGCACGAGGAGTAGCTAGTCAACTCGTGGACTCGGTACTCGACTCGAGGAGTAAACTCCACTCGAGGATAAATGGGGAGTCGGCATGAGGAATAGCTAGTCGACTCGTGGACTCGGTACTCGACTCGAGGAGTGAACTCAACTCGAGGAGAAATGTAGAGTCGGCACGACGAGTAGCTAGTCGACTCGTGGACTCGGTACTCGACTCGAAGAGTGAACTCCACTCGAGGAGAAATGTGGAGTCGCCACGAGGAGTAGCTAGTCGACTCGTGGACTCGATACTCGACTCGATGAGTGGACTCAACTCGAGGAGAAATGTAGAGTCGGCACGAGGAGTAGCTAGTCGACATGTGGACCCGGTACTCGACTCGAGGAGTGAACTCAACTCGAGGAGAAATGTAGGGTCGACACGAGGAGTAGCTTGTCGACTCGTGGACTTCGTACTCGACCCGAGGAGTGTACTCAACTCGAGGAGAAATGTAGAGTCGGCACGAGCAGTAGCTTGTCGACTCGTGGACTTGGTACTCCACTCGAGGAGTGAAGTCAACTCGATGAGAAATGTAGAGTCGGCGCTAGGAGTACCTAGTCGACTCGTGGACTCGGTACTCGACTCGAGGAGTGAACTCCGCTCGAGGATAAATGTGGAGTCGGCATGAGGAGTAGCTAGTCGACTTGTGGACCCGGTACTCGACTCGAGGAGTGAACTCAACTCGAGGAGAAATGTAGAGTCGGCACTAGGAGTAGCTAGTCGACTCGTGGACTCGGTACTCGACTTGAGGAGTGAACTCCGCTCGAGGAGAAATGTGGAGTCGGAATGAGGAGTAGCTAGTCGACTCGTGGACTCGGTACTCGACTCGAGGAGTGAACTCAACTCGAGGAGAAATGTAGGGTCGGCACGAGGAGTAGCTTGTCGACTCGTGGACTTGGTACTCGACTCGAGGAGTGAACTCAACTTTAGGAGAAATGTAGAGTCGGCACGAGGAGTATCTTGTCGACTCGTGGACCCGGTACTCGACTCGAGGACAAATGTAGAGTCGGCACGAGGAGTAGCTTGTCGACTCGTGGGCTTGGTACTCGACTCGAGGAGTGAACTCAACTCGAGGAGAAATGTAGAGTCGGCACGAGGAGTAGCTAGTCGACTCGTGGACTCGGTACTCGACTCGAGGAGTGAACTCAACTCGAGGAGAAATGTAGAGTCGGCACGAGCAGTAGCTTGTCGACTCGTGGACTCGGTACTCGACTTGAGGAGTGAACTCCGCTCGAGGATAAATGTGGAGTCGGAATGAGGAGTAGCTAGTCGACTCGTGGACTCGGTACTCGACTCGAGGAGTGAACTCAACTCGAGGAGAAATGTAGGGTCGGCACGAGGAGTAGCTTGTCGACTCGTGGACTTGGTACTCGACTCGAGGAGTGAACTCAACTTTAGGAGAAATGTAGAGTCGGCACGAGGAGTATCTTGTCGACTCGTGGACCCGGTACTCGACTCGAGGAGTGAACTCAACTCGAGGAGAAATCTAGAGTCGGCACGAGGAGTAGCTAGTCAACTCGTGGACTCGGTACTCGACTCGAGGAGTAAACTCCACTCGAGGATAAATGGGGAGTCGGCATGAGGAATTGCTAGTCGACTCGTGGACTCGGTACTCGACTCGAGGAGTGAACTCAACTCGAGGAGAAATGTAGAGTCGGCACGACGAGTAGCTAGTCGACTCGTGGACTCGGTACTCGACTCGAAGAGTGAACTCCACTCGAGGAGAAATGTGGAGTCGCCACGAGGAGTAGCTAGTCGACTCGTGGACTCGATACTCGACTCGATGAGTGGACTCAACTCGAGGAGAAATGTAGAGTCGGCACGAGAAGTAGCTAGTTGACTCGTGGACTCGGTACTCGACCCGAGGAGTGAACTCAACTCGAGGAGAAATGTAGAGTCGGCACGAGGAGTAGCTTGTCGACTCGTGGACTCGGTACTCGACTAGAGGAGTGAACTCAACTCGAGGACAAATGTAGAGTCGGCACGAGGAGTAGCTTGTCGACTCGTGGGCTTGGTACTCGACTCGAGGAGTGAACTCAACTCGAGGAGAAATGTAGAGTCGGCACGAGGAGTAGCTAGTCGACTCGTGGACTCGGTACTCGACTCGAGGAGTGAACTCAACTCGAGGAGAAATGTAGAGTCGGCACGAGCAGTAGCTTGTCGACTCGTGGATTTGGTACTCCACTCGAGTAGTGAACTCAACTCGAGGAGAAATGTAGAGTCGGCACTAGGAGTAGCTAGTCGACTCGTGGACTCGGTACTCGACTTGAGGAGTGAACTCCGCTCGAGGATAAATGTGGAGTCGGAATGAGGAGTAGCTAGTCGACTCGTGGACTCGGTACTCGACTCGAGGAGTGAACTCAACTCGAGGAGAAATGTAGGGTCGGCACGAGGAGTAGCTTGTCGACTTGTGGACTTGGTACTCGACTCGAGGAGTGAACTCAACTTTAGGAGAAATGTAGAGTCGGCACGAGGAGTATCTTGTCGACTCGTGGACCCGGTACTCGACTCGAGGAGTGAACTCAACTCGAGGAGAAATCTAGAGTCGGCACGAGGAGTAGCTAGTCAACTCGTGGACTCGGTACTCGACTCGAGGAGTAAACTCCACTCGAGGATAAATGGGGAGTCGGCATGAGGAATAGCTAGTCGACTCGTGGACTCGGTACTCGACTCGAGGAGTGAACTCAACTCGAGGAGAAATGTAGAGTCGGCACGACGAGTAGCTAGTCGACTCGTGGACTCGGTACTCGACTCGAAGAGTGAACTCCACTCGAGGAGAAATGTGGAGTCGCCACGAGGAGTAGCTAGTCGACTCGTGGACTCGATACTCGACTCGATGAGTGGACTCAACTCGAGGAGAAATGTAGAGTCGGCACGAGGAGTAGCTAGTCGACATGTGGACCCGGTACTCGACTCGAGGAGTGAACTCAACTCGAGGAGAAATGTAGGGTCGACACGAGGAGTAGCTTGTCGACTCGTGGACTTCGTACTCGACCCGAGGAGTGTACTCAACTCGAGGAGAAATGTAGAGTCGGCACGAGCAGTAGCTTGTCGACTCGTGGACTTGGTACTCTACTCGAGGAGTGAAGTCAACTCGATGAGAAATGTAGAGTCGGCGCTAGGAGTAGCTAGTCGACTCGTGGACTCGGTACTCGACTCGAGGAGTGAACTCCGCTCGAGGATAAATGTGGAGTCGGCATGAGGAGTAGCTAGTCGACTTGTGGACCCGGTACTCGACTCGAGGAGTGAACTCAACTCGAGGAGAAATGTAGAGTCGGCACTAGGAGTAGCTAGTCGACTCGTGGACTCGGTACTCGACTTGAGGAGTGAACTCCGCTCGAGGATAAATGTGGAGTCGGAATGAGGAGTAGCTAGTCGACTCGTGGACTCGGTACTCGACTCGAGGAGTGAACTCAACTCGAGGAGAAATGTAGGGTCGGCACGAGGAGTAGCTTGTCGACTCGTGGACTTGGTACTCGACTCGAGGAGTGAACTCAACTTTAGGAGAAATGTAGAGTCGGCACGAGGAGTATCTTGTCGACTCGTGGACCCGGTACTCGACTCGAGGAGTGAACTCAACTCGAGGAGAAATCTAGAGTCGGCACGACGAGTAGCTAGTCAACTCGTGGACTCGGTACTCGACTCGAGGAGTAAACTCCACTCGAGGATAAATGGGGAGTCGGCATGAGGAATAGCTAGTCGACTCGTGGAACCGGTACTCGACTCGAGGAGTGAACTCAACTCGAGGAGAAATGTAGGGTCGGCACGAGGAGTAGCTTGTCGACTCGTGGACTTGGTACTCGACTCGAGGAGTGAACTCAACTCGAGGAGAAATGTAGAATCGGCACGAGGAGTAGCTTGTCGACTCGTGGACTCGGTACTCGACTAGAGGAGTGAACTCAACTCGAGGACAAATGTAGAGTCGGCACGAGGAGTAGCTAGTCGACATCTGGACCCGGTACTCGACTCGAGGAGTGAACTCAACTCGAGGAGAAATGTAGGGTCGACACGAGGAGTAGCTTGTCGACTCGTGGACTTCGTACTCGACCCGAGGAGTGTACTCAACTCGAGGAGAAATGTAGAGTCGGCACGAGCAGTAGCTTGTCGACTCGTGGACTTGGTACTCCACTCGAGGAGTGAACTCAACTCGATGAGAAATGTAGAGTCGGTGCTAGGAGCAGCTAGTCGACTCGTGGACTCGGTACTCGACTCGAGGAGTGAACTCCGCTCGAGGATAAATGTGGAGTCGGCATGAGGAGTAGCTAGTCGACTCGTGGACTCGGTACTCGACTCGAGGAGTGAACTGAACTCGAGGAGAAATGTAGGGTCGGTACGAGGAGTAGCTTGTCGACTCGTGGACTTGGTACTCGACTCGAGGAGTGAACTCAACTTTAGGAGAAATGTAGAGTCGGCACGAGGAGTAGCTAGTCGACTCGTGGACTCGGTACTCGACTCGAGGAGTAAACTCCAATCGAGGAGAAATGGGGAGTCAGCATGAGGAATAGCTAGTCGACTCGTGGACCCGGTACTCGACTCGAGGAGTGAACTCCACTCGAGGAGAAATGTAGGGTCGGCACAAGGAGTAGCTTGTCGACTGTTGGACTTGGTACTCGACTCGAGGAGTGAACTCAACTCGAGGAGAAATGTAGAGTCGGCACGAGGAGTAGCTTGTCGACTCGTGGGCTTGGTACACGACTCGAGGAGTGAACTCAACTCGAGGAGAAATGTAGAGTCGGGATGAGGAGTAGCTAGTCGACTCGTGGACTCGGTACTCGACTCGAGGAGTGAACTCAACTCGAGGAGAAATGTAGAGTCGGCACGACGAGTAGCTAGTCGACTCGTGGACTCGGTACTCGACTCGAAGAGTGAACTCCACTCGAGGAGAAATGTGGAGTCGCCACGAGGAGTAGCTAGTCGACTCGTGGACTCGATACTAGACTCGATGAGTGGACTCAACTCGAGGAGAAATGTAGAGTCGGCACGAGAAGTAGCTAGTTGACTCGTGGACTCGGTACTCGACCCGAGGAGTGAACTCAACTCGAGGAGAAATGTAGAGTCGGCACGAGGAGTAGCTTGTCGACTCGTGGACTCGGTACTCGACTCGAGGAGTGAACTCAACTCGAGGAGAAATGTAGAGTCGGCACGAGCAGTAGCTTGTCGACTCGTGGATTTGGTACTCCACTCGAGGAGTGAACTCAACTCGAGGAGAAATGTAGAGTCGGCACTAGGAGTAGCTAGTCGACTCGTGGACTCGGTACTCGACTTGAGGAGTGAACTCCGCTCGAGGATAAATGTGGAGTCGGAATGAGGAGTAGCTAGTCGACTCGTGGACTCGGTACTCGACTCGAGGAGTGAACTCAACTCGAGGAGAAATGTAGGGTTAGCACGAGGAGTAGCTTGTCGACTCGTGGACTTGGTACTCGACTCGAGGAGTGAACTCAACTTTAGGAGAAATGTAGAGTCGGCACGAGGAGTATCTTGTGGACTCGTGGACCCGGTACACGACTCGAGGAGTGAACTCAACTCGAGGAGAAATCTATAGTCGACACGAGGAGTAGCTAGTCAACTCGTGGACTCGGTACTCGACTCGAGGAGTAAACTCCACTCGAGGATAAATGGGGAGTCGGCATGAGGAATAGCTAGTCGACTCGTGGACCCGGTACTCGACTCGAGGAGTGAACTCAACTCGAGGAGAAATGTAGGGTCGGCACGAGGAGTAGCTTGTCGACTCGTGGACTTGGTACTCGACTCGAGGAGTGAACTCAACTCGAGGAGAAATGTAGAGTCGGCACGAGGAGTAGCTTGTCGACTCGTGTGCTTGGTACTTGACTCGAGGAGTGCACTCAACACGAGGAGAAATGTAGAGTCGGCACGAGGAGTAGCTAGTCGACATCTGGACCCGGTACTCGACTCGAGGAGTGAACTCAACTCGAGGAGAAATGTAGGGTCGACACGAGGAGTAGCTTGTCGACTCGTGGACTTCGTACTCGACCCGAGGAGTGTACTCAACTCGAGGAGAAATGTAGAGTCGGCACGAGCAGTAGCTTGTCGACTCGTGGACTTGGTACTCCACTCGAGGAGTGAACTCAACTCGATGAGAAATGTAGAGTCGGTGCTAGGAGCAGCTAGTCGACTCGTGGACTCGGTACTCGACTCGAGGAGTGAACTCCGCTCGAGGATAAATGTGGAGTCGGCATGAGGAGTAGCTAGTCGACTCGTGGACTCGGTACTCGACTCGAGGAGTGAACTCAACTCGAGGAGAAATGTAGGGTCGGTACGAGGAGTAGCTTGTCGACTCGTGGACTTGGTACTCGACTCGAGGAGTGAACTCAACTTTAGGAGAAATGTAGAGTCGGCACGAGGAGTAGCTAGTCGACTCGTGGACTCGGTACTCGACTCGAGGAGTAAACTCCAATCGAGGAGAAATGGGGAGTCAGCATGAGGAATAGCTAGTCGACTCGTGGACCCGGTACTCGACTCGAGGAGTGAACTCCACTCGAGGAGAAATGTAGGGTCGGCACAAGGAGTAGCTTGTCGACTGTTGGACTTGGTACTCGACTCGAGGAGTGAACTCAACTCGAGGAGAAATGTAGAGTCGGCACGAGGAGTAGCTTGTCGACTCGTGGGCTTGGTACACGACTCGAGGAGTGAACTCAACTCGAGGAGAAATGTAGAGTCGGGATGAGGAGTAGCTAGTCGACTCGTGGACTCGGTACTCGACTCGAGGAGTGAACTCAACTCGAGGAGAAATGTAGAGTCGGCACGACGAGTAGCTAGTCGACTCGTGGACTCGGTACTCGACTCGAAGAGTGAACTCCACTCGAGGAGAAATGTGGAGTCGCCACGAGGAGTAGCTAGTCGACTCGTGGACTCGATACTCGACTCGATGAGTGGACTCAACTCGAGGAGAAATGTAGAGTCGGCACGAGAAGTAGCTAGTTGACTCGTGGACTCGGTACTCGACCCGAGGAGTGAACTCAACTCGAGGAGAAATGTAGAGTCGGCACGAGGAGTAGCTTGTCGACTCGTGGACTCGGTACTCGACTCGAGGAGTGAACTCAACTCGAGGAGAAATGTAGAGTCGGCACGAGCAGTAGCTTGTCGACTCGTGGATTTGGTACTCCACTCGAGGAGTGAACTCAACTCGAGGAGAAATGTAGAGTCGGCACTAGGAGTAGCTAGTCGACTCGTGGACTCGGTACTCGACTTGAGGAGTGAACTCCGCTCGAGGATAAATGTGGAGTCGGAATGAGGAGTAGCTAGTCGACTCGTGGACTCGGTACTCGACTCGAGGAGTGAACTCAACTCGAGGAGAAATGTAGGGTTAGCACGAGGAGTAGCTCGTCGACTCGTGGACTTGGTACTCGACTCGAGGAGTGAACTCAACTTTAGGAGAAATGTAGAGTCGGCACGAGGAGTATCTTGTGGACTCGTGGACCCGGTACACGACTCGAGGAGTGAACTCAACTCGAGGAGAAATCTATAGTCGACACGAGGAGTAGCTAGTCAACTCGTGGACTCGGTACTCGACTCGAGGAGTAAACTCCACTCGAGGATAAATGGGGAGTCGGCATGAGGAATAGCTAGTCGACTCGTGGACCCGGTACTCGACTCGAGGAGTGAACTCAACTCGAGGAGAAATGTAGGGTCGGCACGAGGAGTAGCTTGTCGACTCGTGGACTTGGTACTCGACTCGAGGAGTGAACTCAACTCGAGGAGAAATGTAGAGTCGGCACGAGGAGTAGCTTGTCGACTCGTGTGCTTGGTACTCGACTCGAGGAGTGCACTCAACACGAGGAGAAATGTAGAGTCGGCACGAGGAGTAGCTAGTCGACTCTTGGACTCGGTTCTCGACTCGAGCAGAAATGTAGAGTCGGCACGAGGAGTATCTAGTCGACTCGTGGACTCGGTACTCGACTCGAGGAGTGAACTCCACTCGAGGAGAAATGTGGAGTCGCCACGAGGAGTAGCTAGTCGACTCGTGGACTCGGTACTCGACTCGAAGAGTAGACTCAACTCGAGGAGAAATGTAGAGTCGGCACAAGGAGTAGCTAGTTGACTCGTGGACTTGGTACTCGACTCGAGGAGTGAACTCAACTCGAGGAGAAATGTAGAGTCGGCACGAGGAGTAGCTTGTCGACTCGTGGACTCGGTACTCGACTAGAGGAGTGACCTCAACTCGAGGACAAATGTAGAGTCGGCACGAGGAGTACCTAGTCGACACGTGGACCCGGTACTCGACTCGAGGAGTGAACTCAACTCGAGGAGAAATGTATGGTCGACACGAGGAGTAGCTTGTCGACTCGTGCACTTCGTACTCAACTCGAGGAGAAATGTAGAGTCGGCACGAGCAGTAGCTTGTCGACTCGTGGACTTGGTACTCGACTCGAGGAGTGAACTCAACTCGAGGAGAAATGTAGAGTCGGGATGAGGAGTAGCTAGTCGACTCGTGGACTCGGTACTCGACTCGAGGAGTGAACTCAACTCGAGGAGAAATGTAGAGTCGGCACGACGAGTAGCTAGTCGACTCGTGGACTCGGTACTCGACTCGAAGAGTGAACTCCACTCGAGGAGAAATGTGGAGTCGCCACGAGGAGTAGCTAGTCGACTCGTGGACTCGATACTCGACTCGATGAGTGGACTCAACTCGAGGAGAAATGTAGAGTCGGCACGAGAAGTAGCTAGTTGACTCGTGGACTCGGTACTCGACCCGAGGAGTGAACTCAACTCGAGGAGAAATGTAGAGTCGGCACGAGGAGTAGCTTGTCGACTCGTGGACTCGGTACTCGACTAGAGGAGTGAACTCAACTCGAGGACAAATGTAGAGTCGGCACGAGGAGTAGCTTGTCGACTCGTGGGCTTGGTACTCGACTCGAGGAGTGAACTCAACTCGAGGAGAAATGTAGAGTCGGCACGAGGAGTAGCTAGTCGACTCGTGGACTCGGTACTCGACTCGAGGAGTGAACTCAACTCGAGGAGAAATGTAGAGTCGGCACGAGCAGTAGCTTGTCGACTCGTGGATTTGGTACTCCACTCGAGGAGTGAACTCAACTCGAGGAGAAATGTAGAGTCGGCACTAGGAGTAGCTAGTCGACTCGTGGACTCGGTACTCGACTTGAGGAGTGAACTCCGCTCGAGGATAAATGTGGAGTCGGAATGAGGAGTAGCTAGTCGACTCGTGGACTCGGTACTCAACTCGAGGAGTGAACTCAACTCGAGGAGAAATGTAGGGTCAGCACGAGGAGTAGCTTGTCGACTCGTGGACTTGGTACTCGACTCGAGGAGTGAACTCAACTTTAGGAGAAATGTAGAGTCGGCACGAGGAGTATCTTGTGGACTCGTGGACCCGGTACACGACTCGAGGAGTGAACTCAACTCGAGGAGAAATCTATAGTCGACACGAGGAGTAGCTAGTCAACTCGTGGACTCGGTACTCGACTCGAGGAGTAAACTCCACTCAAGGATAAATGGGGAGTCGGCATGAGGAATAGCTAGTCGACTCGTGGACCCGGTACTCGACTCGAGGAGTGAACTCAACTCGAGGAGAAATGTAGGGTCGGCACGAGGAGTAGCTTGTCGACTCGTGGACTTGGTACTCGACTCGAGGAGTGAACTCAACTCGAGGAGAAATGTAGAGTCGGCACGAGGAGTAGCTTGTCGACTCGTGTGCTTGGTACTCGACTCGAGGAGTGAACTCAACTCGAGGAGAAATGTAGAGTCGGCACGAGGAGTAGCTAGTCGACTCTTGGACTCGGTACTCGACTCGAGCAGAAATGTAGAGTCGGCACGAGGAGTATCTAGTCGACTCGTGGACTCGGTACTCGACTCGAGGAGTAAACTCCAATCGAGGAGAAATGGGGAGTCAGCATGAGGAATAGCTAGTCGACTCGTGGACCCGGTACTCGACTCGAGGAGTGAACTCCACTCGAGGAGAAATGTAGGGTCGGCACAAGGAGTAGCTTGTCGACTGTTGGACTTGGTACTCGACTCGAGGAGTGAACTCAACTCGAGGAGAAATGTAGAGTCGGCACGAGGAGTAGCTTGTCGACTCGTGGGCTTGGTACACGACTCGAGGAGTGAACTCAACTCGAGGAGAAATGTAGAGTCGGGATGAGGAGTAGCTAGTCGACTCGTGGACTCGGTACTCGACTCGAGGAGTGAACTCAACTCGAGGAGAAATGTAGAGTCGGCACGACGAGTAGCTAGTCGACTCGTGGACTCGGTACTCGACTCGAAGAGTGAACTCCACTCGAGGAGAAATGTGGAGTCGCCACGAGGAGTAGCTAGTCGACTCGTGGACTCGATACTCGACTCGATGAGTGGACTCAACTCGAGGAGAAATGTAGAGTCGGCACGAGAAGTAGCTAGTTGACTCGTGGACTCGGTACTCGACCCGAGGAGTGAACTCAACTCGAGGAGAAATGTAGAGTCGGCACGAGGAGTAGCTTGTCGACTCGTGGACTCGGTACTCGACTAGAGGAGTGAACTCAACTCGAGGACAAATATAGAGTCGGCACGAGGAGTAGCTTGTCGACTCGTGGGCTTGGTACTCGACTTGAGGAGTGAACTCAACTCGAGGAGAAATGTAGAGTCGGCACGAGGACTAGCTAGTCGACTCGTGGACTCGGTACTCGACTCGAGGAGTGAACTCAACTCGAGGAGAAATGTAGAGTCGGCACGAGCAGTAGCTTGTCGACTCGTGGATTTGGTACTCCACTCGAGGAGTGAACTCAACTCGAGGAGAAATGTAGAGTCGGCACTAGGAGTAGCTAGTCGACTCGTGGACTCGGTACTCGACTTGAGGAGTGAACTCCGCTCGAGGATAAATGTGGAGTCGGAATGAGGAGTAGCTAGTCGACTCGTGGACTCGGTACTCGACTCGAGGAGTGAACTCAACTCGAGGAGAAATGTAGGGTTAGCACGAGGAGTAGCTTGTCGACTCGTGGACTTGGTACTCGACTCGAGGAGTGAACTCAACTTTAGGAGAAATGTAGAGTCGGCACGACGAGTATCTTGTGGACTCGTGGACCCGGTACACGACTCGAGGAGTGAACTCAACTCGAGGAGAAATCTATAGTCGACACGAGGAGTAGCTAGTCAACTCGTGGACTCGGTACTCGACTCGAGGAGTAAACTCCACTCGAGGATAAATGGGGAGTCAGCATGAGGAATAGCTAGTCGACTCGTGGACCCGGTACTCGACTCGAGGAGTGAACTCAACTCGAGGAGAAATGTAGGGTCGGCACGAGGAGTAGCTTGTCGACTCGTGGACTTGGTACTCGACTCGAGGAGTGAACTCAACTCGAGGAGAAATGTAGAGTCGGCACGAGGAGTAGCTTGTCGACTCGTGTGCTTGGTACTCGACTCGAGGAGTACACTCAACACGAGGAGAAATGTAGAGTCGGCACGAGGAGTAGCTAGTCGACTCTTGGACTCGGTACTCGACTCGAGCAGAAATGTAGAGTCGGCACGAGGAGTATCTAGTCGACTCGTGGACTCGGTACTCGACTCGAGGAGTGAACTCCACTCGAGGAGAAATGTGGAGTCGCCACGAGGAGTAGCTAGTCGACTCGTGGACTCGGTACTCGACTCGAAGAGTAGACTCAACTCGAGGAGAAATGTAGAGTCGGCACAAGGAGTAGCTAGTTGACTCGTGGACTTGGTACTCGACTCGAGGAGTGAACTCAACTCGAGGAGAAATGTAGAGTCGGCACGAGGAGTAGCTTGTCGACTCGTGGACTCGGTACTCGACTAGAGGAGTGACCTCAACTCGAGGACAAATGTAGAGTCGGCACGAGGAGTACCTAGTCGACACGTGGACCCGGTACTCGACTCGAGGAGTGAACTCAACTCGAGGAGAAATGTATGGTCGACACGAGGAGTAGCTTGTCGACTCGTGCACTTCGTACTCGACTCGAGGAGTGTACTCAACTCGAGGAGAAATGTAGAGTCGGCACGAGCAGTAGCTTGTCGACTCGTGGACTTGGTACTCGACTCGAGGAGTGAACTCAACTCGAGGAGAAATGTAGAGTCGGGATGAGGATTAGCTAGTCGACTCGTGGACTCGGTACTCGACTCGAGGAGTGAACTCAACTCGAGGAGAAATGTAGAGTCGGCACGACGAGTAGCTAGTCGACTCGTGGACTCGGTACTCGACTCGAAGAGTGAACTCCACTCGAGGAGAAATGTGGAGTCGCCACGAGGAGTAGCTAGTCGACTCGTGGACTCGATACTCGACTCGATGAGTGGACTCAACTCGAGGAGAAATGTAGAGTCGGCACGAGAAGTAGCTAGTTGACTCGTGGACTCGGTACTCGACCCGAGGAGTGAACTCAACTCGAGGAGAAACGTAGAGTCGGCACGAGGAGTAGCTTGTCGACTCGTGGACTCGGTACTCGACTAGAGGAGTGAACTCAACTCGAGGACAAATGTAGAGTCGGCACGAGGAGTAGCTTGTCGACTCGTGGGCTTGGTACTCGACTCGAGGAGTGAACTCAACTCGAGGAGAAATGTAGAGTCGGCACGAGGAGTAGCTAGTCGACTCGTGGACTCGGTACTCGACTCGAGGAGTGAACTCAACTCGAGGAGAAATGTAGAGTCGGCACGAGCAGTAGCTTGTCGACTCATGGATTTGGTACTCCACTCGAGGAGTGAACTCAACTCGAGGAGAAATGTAGAGTCGGCACTAGGAGTAGCTAGTTGACTCGTGGACTCGGTACTCGACTTGAGGAGTGAACTCCGCTCGAGGATAAATGTGGAGTCGGAATGAGGAGTAGCTAGTCGACTCGTGGACTCGGTACTCGACTCGAGGAGTGAACTCAACTCGAGGAGAAATGTAGGGTCAGCACGAGGAGTAGCTTGTCGACTCGTGGACTTGGTACTCGACTCGAGGAGTGAACTCAACTTTAGGAGAAATGTAGAGTCGGCACGAGGAGTATCTTGTGGACTCGTGGACCCGGTACACGACTCGAGGAGTGAACTCAACTCGAGGAGAAATCTATAGTCGACACGAGGAGTAGCTAGTCAACTCGTGGACTCGGTACTCGACTCGAGGAGTAAACTCCACTCGAGGATAAATGGGGAGTCGGCATGAGGAATAGCTAGTCGACTCGTGGACCCGGTACTCGACTCGAGGAGTGAACTCAACTCGAGGAGAAATGTAGGGTCGGCACGAGGAGTAGCTTGTCGACTCGTGGACTTGGTACTCGACTCGAGGAGTGAACTCAACTCGAGGAGAAATGTAGAGTCGGCACGAGGAGTAGCTTGTCGACTCGTGTGCTTGGTACTCGACTCGAGGAGTGAACTCAACTCGAGGAGAAATGTAGAGTCGGCACGAGGAGTAGCTAGTCGACTCTTGGACTCGGTACTCGACTCTAGCAGAAATGTAGAGTCGGCACGAGGAGTATCTAGTCGACTCGTGGACTCGGTACTCGACTCGAGGAGTGAACTCCACTCGAGGAGAAATGTGGAGTCGCCACGAGGAGTAGCTAGTCGACTCGTGGACTCGGTACTCGACTCGAAGAGTAGACTCAACTCGAGGAGAAATGTAGAGTCGGCACGAGGAGTAGCTAGTTGACTCGTGGACTTGGTACTCGACTCGAGGAGTGAACTCAACTCGAGGAGAAATGTAGAGTCGGCACGAGGAGTAGCTTGTCGACTCGTGGACTCGGTACTCGACTAGAGGAGTGACCTCAACTCGAGGACAAATGTAGAGTCGGCACGAGGAGTACCTAGTCGACACGTGGACCCGGTACTCGACTCGAGGAGTGAACTCAACTCGAGGAGAAATGTATGTTCGACACGAGGAGTAGCTTGTCGACTCGTGCACTTCGTACTCGACTCGAGGAGTGTACTCAACTCGAGGAGAAATGTAGAGTCGGCACGAGCAGTAGCTTGTCGACTCGTGGACTTGGTATTCCACTCGAGGAGTGAACTCAATTCGATGAGAAATGTAGAGTTGGCGCTAGGAGTAGCTAGTCGACTCGTGGACTCGGTACTCGACTCGAGGAGTGAACTCCGCTCGAGGATAAATGTGGAGTCGGCATGAGGAGTAGCTAGTCGACTCGTGGACTCGGTACTCGACTCGAGGAGTGAACTCAACTCGAGGAGAAATGTAGGGTCGGTACGAGGAGTAGCTTGTCGACTCGTGGACTTGGTACTCGACTCGAGGAGTGAACTTAACTTTAGGAGAAATGTAGATTCGGCACGAGGAGTAGCTTGTCGACTCGTGGACCCGGTACTCGACTCGAGGAGTGAACTCAACTCGAGGAGAAATGTAGGGTCGGCACGAGGAGTAGCTTGTGGACTCGTGGACTTAGTATTCGACTCGAGGAGTGAACTCAACTCGAGGAGAAATGTAGAGTCGGCACGAGGAGTAGCTTGTCGACTCGTGGGCTTGGTACTCGACTCGAGGAGTGAACTCAACTCGAGGAGAAATGTTGAGTCGGCACGAGGAGTAGCTAGTCGACTCGTTGACTCGGTACTCTACTCGAGGAGTGAACTCAACTCGAGGAGAAATGTAGAGTCGGCACGAGGAGTAGCTAGTCGACTCGTGCACTCGGTACTCGATTCGAGGAGTGAACTCAACTCGAGAAGAAATGTAGGGTCGCCACAAGGAGTAGCTTGTCGACTCGTGGACTTGGTACTCAACTCAAGGAGAAATGTAGAGTCGGCACGAGGAGTAGGTTGTCATCTCGTGGTCTTGGTACTCGAGTCGAGGAGTGAACTCAACTCGAGGAGAAATGTAGAGTCGGCACGAGGAGTAGCTAGTCGACTCGTGGACTCGGTACTCGACTCGAGGAGTAAACTCCACTCGAGGAGAAATGGGGAGTCGGCATAAAGAATAGCTTGTCGACTCGTGGACCCGGTACTCGACTCGAGGAGTGAACTCAACTCGAGGAGAAATGTAGGGTCGGCACGAGGTGTAGCTTGTCGACTCGTGCACTTGGTACTCGACTCGAGGAGTGAACTCAACTCGAGGAGAAATGTAGAGTCGGCACGAGGAGTAGCTTGTCCACTCGTGTGCTTGGTACTCGACTCGAGGAGTGAACTCAACTCGAGGAGAAATGTAGAGTCGGCACGAGGAGTAGCTTGTCGACTCGTGGACTCGGTACTCGACTCGAGGAGTGAACTCCACTCGAGGAGAACGGGGGAGTCGCCACGAGGAGTAGCTAGTCGACTCGTGGACTCGGTACTCGACTCGAGGAGTGAACTCAACTCGAGGAGAAATGTAGAGTCGGCACGAGGAGTAGCTAGTCGACTCGTGGACTCGGTACTCGATTCGAGGAGTGAACTCAACTCGAGGAGAAATGTAGGGTCGCCACAAGGAGTAGCTTGTCGACTCGTGGACTTGGTACTCAACTCAAGGAGAAATGTAGAGTCGGCACGAGGAGTATCTTGTGGACTCGTGGACCCGGTACACGACTCGAGGAGTGAACTCAACTCGAGGAGAAATCTATAGTCGACACGAGGAGTAGCTAGTCAACTCGTGGACTCGGTACTCGACTCGAGGAGTAAACTCCACTCGAGGATAAATGGGGAGTCGGCATGAGGAATAGCTAGTCGACTCGTGGACCCGGTACTCGACTCGAGGAGTGAACTCAACTCGAGGAGAAATGTAGGGTCGGCACGAGGAGTAGCTTGTCGACTCGTGGACTTGGTACTCGACTCGAGGAGTGAACTCAACTCGAGGAGAAATGTAGAGTCGGCACGAGGAGTAGCTTGTCGACTCGTGTGCTTGGTACTCGACTCGAGGAGTGCACTCAACACGAGGAGAAATGTAGAGTCGGCACGAGGAGTAGCTAGTCGACTCTTGGACTCGGTACTCGACTCGAGCAGAAATGTAGAGTCGGCACGAGGAGTATCTAGTCGACTCGTGGACTCGGTACTCGACTCGAGGAGTGAACTCCACTCGAGGAGAAATGTGGAGTCGCCACGAGGAGTAGCTAGTCGACTCGTGGACTCGGTACTCGACTCGAAGAGTAGACTCAACTCGAGGAGAAATGTAGAGTCGGCACAAGGAGTAGCTAGTTGACTCGTGGACTTGGTACTCGACTCGAGGAGTGAACTCAACTCGAGGAGAAATGTAGAGTCGGCACGAGGAGTAGCTTGTCGACTCGTGGACTCGGTACTCGACTAGAGGAGTGACCTCAACTCGAGGACAAATGTAGAGTCGGCACGAGGAGTACCTAGTCGACACGTGGACCCGGTACTCGACTCGAGGAGTGAACTCAACTCGAGGAGAAATGTATGGTCGACACGAGGAGTAGCTTGTCGACTCGTGCACTTCGTACTCGACTCGAGGAGTGTACTCAACTCGAGGAGAAATGTGGAGTCGGCACGAGCAGTAGCTTGTCGACTCGTGGACTTGGTACTCGACTCGAGGAGTGAACTCAACTCGAGGAGAAATGTAGAGTCGGGATGAGGAGTAGCTAGTCGACTCGTGGACTCGGTACTCGACTCGAGGAGTGAACTCAACTCGAGGAGAAATGTAGAGTCGGCACGACGAGTAGCTAGTCGACTCGTGGACTCGGTACTCGACTCGAAGAGTGAACTCCACTCGAGGAGAAATGTGGAGTCGCCACGAGGAGTAGCTAGTCGACTCGTGGACTCGATACTCGACTCGATGAGTGGACTCAACTCGAGGAGAAATGTAGAGTCGGCACGAGAAGTAGCTAGTTGACTCGTGGACTCGGTACTCGACCCGAGGAGTGAACTCAACTCGAGGAGAAATGTAGAGTCGGCACGAGGAGTAGCTTGTCGACTCGTGGACTCGGTACTCGACTAGAGGAGTGAACTCAACTCGAGGACAAATGTAGAGTCGGCACGAGGAGTAGCTTGTCGACTCGTGGGCTTGGTACTCGACTCGAGGAGTGAACTCAACTCGAGGAGAAATGTAGAGTCGGCACGAGGAGTAGCTAGTCGACTCGTGGACTCGGTACTCGACTCGAGGAGTGAACTCAACTCGAGGAGAAATGTAGAGTCGGCACGAGCAGTAGCTTGTCGACTCATGGATTTGGTACTCCACTCGAGGAGTGAACTCAACTCGAGGAGAAATGTAGAGTCGGCACTAGGAGTAGCTAGTCGACTCGTGGACTCGGTACTCGACTTGAGGAGTGAACTCCGCTCGAGGATAAATGTGGAGTCGGAATGAGGAGTAGCTAGTCGACTCGTGGACTCGGTACTCGACTCGAGGAGTGAACTCAACTCGAGGAGAAATGTAGGGTCAGCACGAGGAGTAGCTTGTCGACTCGTGGACTTGGTACTCGACTCGAGGAGTGAACTCAACTTTAGGAGAAATGTAGAGTCGGCACGAGGAGTATCTTGTGGACTCGTGGACCCGGTACACGACTCGAGGAGTGAACTCAACTCGAGGAGAAATCTATAGTCGACACGAGGAGTAGCTAGTCAACTCGTGGACTCGGTACTCGACTCGAGGAGTAAACTCCACTCGAGGATAAATGGGGAGTCGGCATGAGGAATAGCTAGTCGACTCGTGGACCCGGTACTCGACTCGAGGAGTGAACTCAACTCGAGGAGAAATGTAGGGTCGGCACGAGGAGTAGCTTGTCGACTCGTGGACTTGGTACTCGACTCGAGGAGTGAACTCAACTCGAGGAGAAATGTAGAGTCGGCACGAGGAGTAGCTTGTCGACTCGTGTGCTTGGTACTCGACTCGAGGAGTGAACTCAACTCGAGGAGAAATGTAGAGTCGGCACGAGGAGTAGCTAGTCGACTCTTGGACTCGGTACTCGACTCTAGCAGAAATGTAGAGTCGGCACGAGGAGTATCTAGTCGACTCGTGGACTCGGTACTCGACTCGAGGAGTGAACTCCACTCGAGGAGAAATGTGGAGTCGCCACGAGGAGTAGCTAGTCGACTCGTGGACTCGGTACTCGACTCGAAGAGTAGACTCAACTCGAGGAGAAATGTAGAGTCGGCACGAGGAGTAGCTAGTTGACTCGTGGACTTGGTACTCGACTCGAGGAGTGAACTCAACTCGAGGAGAAATGTAGAGTCGGCACGAGGAGTAGCTTGTCGACTCGTGGACTCGGTACTCGACTAGAGGAGTGACCTCAACTCGAGGACAAATGTAGAGTCGGCACGAGGAGTACCTAGTCGACACGTGGACCCGGTACTCGACTCGAGGAGTGAACTCAACTCGAGGAGAAATGTATGTTCGACACGAGGAGTAGCTTGTCGACTCGTGCACTTCGTACTCGACTCGAGGAGTGTACTCAACTCGAGGAGAAATGTAGAGTCGGCACGAGCAGTAGCTTGTCGACTCGTGGACTTGGTATTCCACTCGAGGAGTGAACTCAATTCGATGAGAAATGTAGAGTCGGCGCTAGGAGTAGCTAGTCGACTCGTGGACTCGGTACTCGACTCGAGGAGTGAACTCCGCTCGAGGATAAATGTGGAGTCGGCATGAGGAGTAGCTAGTCGACTCGTGGACTCGGTACTCGACTCGAGGAGTGAACTCAACTCGAGGAGAAATGTAGGGTCGGTACGAGGAGTAGCTTGTCGACTCGTGGACTTGGTACTCGACTCGAGGAGTGAACTTAACTTTAGGAGAAATGTAGATTCGGCACGAGGAGTAGCTTGTCGACTCGTGGACCCGGTACTCGACTCGAGGAGTGAACTCAACTCGAGGAGAAATGTAGGGTCGGCACGAGGAGTAGCTTGTGGACTCGTGGACTTAGTATTCGACTCGAGGAGTGAACTCAACTCGAGGAGAAATGTAGAGTCGGCACGAGGAGTAGCTTGTCGACTCGTGGGCTTGGTACTCGACTCGAGGAGTGAACTCAACTCGAGGAGAAATGTTGAGTCGGCACGAGGAGTAGCTAGTCGACTCGTTGACTCGGTACTCTACTCGAGGAGTGAACTCAACTCGAGGAGAAATGTAGAGTCGGCACGAGGAGTAGCTAGTCGACTCGTGGACTCGGTACTCGATTCGAGGAGTGAACTCAACTCGAGAAGAAATGTAGGGTCGCCACAAGGAGTAGCTTGTCGACTCGTGGACTTGGTACTCAACTCAAGGAGAAATGTAGAGTCGGCACGAGGAGTAGGTTGTCATCTCGTGGTCTTGGTACTCGAGTCGAGGAGTGAACTCAACTCGAGGAGAAATGTAGAGTCGGCACGAGGAGTAGCTAGTCGACTCGTGGACTCGGTACTCGACTCGAGGAGTAAACTCCACTCGAGGAGAAATGGGGAGTCGGCATAAAGAATAGCTTGTCGACTCGTGGACCCGGTACTCGACTCGAGGAGTGAACTCAACTCGAGGAGAAATGTAGGGTCGGCACGAGGTGTAGCTTGTCGACTCGTGCACTTGGTACTCGACTCGAGGAGTGAACTCAACTCGAGGAGAAATGTAGAGTCGGCACGAGGAGTAGCTTGTCCACTCGTGTGCTTGGTACTCGACTCGAGGAGTGAACTCAACTCGAGGAGAAATGTAGAGTCGGCACGAGGAGTAGCTTGTCGACTCGTGGACTCGGTACTCGACTCGAGGAGTGAACTCCACTCGAGGAGAACTGGGGAGTCGCCACGAGGAGTAGCTAGTCGACTCGTGGACTCGGTACTCGACTCGAGGAGTGAACTCAACTCGAGGAGAAATGTAGAGTCGGCACGAGGAGTAGCTAGTCGACTCGTGGACTCGGTACTCGATTCGAGGAGTGAACTCAACTCGAGGAGAAATGTAGGGTCGCCACAAGGAGTAGCTTGTCGACTCGTGGACTTGGTACTCAACTCAAGGAGAAATGTAGAGTCGGCACGAGGAGTAGGTTGTCATCTCGTGGGCTTGCTACTCGACTCGAGGAGTGAACTCAACTCGAGGAGAAATGTAGAGTCGGCACGAGGAGTAGCTTGTCGACTCGTGGACTTGGTACTCGACTCGAGGAGTGAACTCAACTTTAGGAGAAATGTAGATTCGGCACGAGGAGTAGCTTGTCGACTCGTGGACCCGGTACACGACTCGAGGAGTGAACTCAACTCGAGGAGAAATGTAGGGTCGGCACGAGGAGTAGCTTGTGGACTCGTGGACTTAGTACTCGACTCGAGGAGTGAACTCAACTCGAGGAGAAATGTAGAGTCGGCACGAGGAGTAGCTTGTCGACTCGTGGGCTTGGTACTCGACTCGAGGAGTGAACTCAACTCGAGGAGAAATGTAGAGTCGGCACGAGGAGTAGCTAGTCGACTCGTGGACTCGGTACTCGACTCGAGGAGTGAACTCAACTCGAGGAGAAATGTAGAGTCGGCACGAGGAGTAGCTAGTCGACTCGTGGACTCGGTACTCGATTCGAGGAGTGAACTCTACTCGAGAAGAAATGTAGGGTCGCCACAAGGAGTAGCTTGTCGACTCGTGGACTTGGTACTCAACTCAAGGAGAAATGTGGAGTCGGCACGAGGAGTAGGTTGTCATCTCGTGGGCTTGGTACTCGACTCGAGGAGTGAACTCAACTCGAGGAGAAATGTAGAGTCGGCACGAGGAGTAGCTTGTCGACTCGTGGACTTGGTACTCGACTCGAGGAGTGAACTCAACTCGAGGAGAAATGTAGGGTCGGCACGAGGAGTAGCTTGTGGACTCGTGGACTTAGTACTCGACTCGAGGAGTGAACTCAACTCGAGGAGAAATGTAGAGTCGGCACGAGGAGTAGCTTGTCGACTCGTGGGCTTGGTACTCGACTCGAGGAGTGAACTCAACTCGAGGAGAAATGTAGAGTCGGCACGAGGAGTAGCTAGTCGACTCGTGGACTCGGTACTCGACTCGAGGAGTGAACTCAACTCGAGGAGAAATGTAGAGTCGGCACGAGGAGTAGCTAGTCGACACGTGGACCCGGTACTCGACTCGAGGAGTGAACTCAACTCGAGGAGAAATGTATGTTCGACACGAGGAGTAGCTTGTCGACTCGTGCACTTCGTACTCGACTCGAGGAGTGTACTCAACTCGAGGAGAAATGTAGAGTCGGCACGAGCAGTAGCTTGTCGACTCGTGGACTTGGTATTCCACTCGAGGAGTGAACTCAATTCGATGAGAAATGTAGAGTCGGCGCTAGGAGTAGCTAGTCGACTCGTGGACTCGGTACTCGACTCGAGGAGTGAACTCCGCTCGAGGATAAATGTGGAGTCGGCATGAGGAGTAGCTAGTCGACTCGTGGACTCGGTACTCGACTCGAGGAGTGAACTCAACTCGAGGAGAAATGTAGGGTCGGTACGAGGAGTAGCTTGTCGACTCGTGGACTTGGTACTCGACTCGAGGAGTGAACTTAACTTTAGGAGAAATGTAGATTCGGCACGAGGAGTAGCTTGTCGACTCGTGGACCCGGTACTCGACTCGAGGAGTGAACTCAACTCGAGGAGAAATGTAGGGTCGGCACGAGGAGTAGCTTGTGGACTCGTGGACTTAGTATTCGACTCGAGGAGTGAACTCAACTCGAGGAGAAATGTAGAGTCGGCACGAGGAGTAGCTTGTCGACTCGTGGGCTTGGTACTCGACTCGAGGAGTGAACTCAACTCGAGGAGAAATGTTGAGTCGGCACGAGGAGTAGCTAGTCGACTCGTTGACTCGGTACTCTACTCGAGGAGTGAACTCAACTCGAGGAGAAATGTAGAGTCGGCACGAGGAGTAGCTAGTCGACTCGTGGACTCGGTACTCGATTCGAGGAGTGAACTCAACTCGAGAAGAAATGTAGGGTCGCCACAAGGAGTAGCTTGTCGACTCGTGGACTTGGTACTCAACTCAAGGAGAAATGTAGAGTCGGCACGAGGAGTAGGTTGTCATCTCGTGGTCTTGGTACTCGAGTCGAGGAGTGAACTCAACTCGAGGAGAAATGTAGAGTCGGCACGAGGAGTAGCTAGTCGACTCGTGGACTCGGTACTCGACTCGAGGAGTAAACTCCACTCGAGGAGAAATGGGGAGTCGGCATAAAGAATAGCTTGTCGACTCGTGGACCCGGTACTCGACTCGAGGAGTGAACTCAACTCGAGGAGAAATGTAGGGTCGGCACGAGGTGTAGCTTTTCGACTCGTGCACTTGGTACTCGACTCGAGGAGTGAACTCAACTCGAGGAGAAATGTAGAGTCGGCACGAGGAGTAGCTTGTCCACTCGTGTGCTTGGTACTCGACTCGAGGAGTGAACTCAACTCGAGGAGAAATGTAGAGTCGGCACGAGGAGTAGCTTGTCGACTCGTGGACTCGGTACTCGACTCGAGGAGTGAACTCCACTCGAGGAGAACTGGGGAGTCGCCACGAGGAGTAGCTAGTCGACTCGTGGACTCGGTACTCGACTCGAGGAGTGAACTCAACTCGAGGAGAAATGTAGAGTCGGCACGAGGAGTAGCTAGTCGACTCGTGGACTCGGTACTCGATTCGAGGAGTGAACTCAACTCGAGGAGAAATGTAGGGTCGCCACAAGGAGTAGCTTGTCGACTCGTGGACTTGGTACTCAACTCAAGGAGAAATGTAGAGTCGGCACGAGGAGTAGGTTGTCATCTCGTGGGCTTGCTACTCGACTCGAGGAGTGAACTCAACTCGAGGAGAAATGTAGAGTCGGCACGAGGAGTAGCTTGTCGACTCGTGGACTTGGTACTCGACTCGAGGAGTGAACTCAACTTTAGGAGAAATGTAGATTCGGCACGAGGAGTAGCTTGTCGACTCGTGGACCCGGTACACGACTCGAGGAGTGAACTCAACTCGAGGAGAAATGTAGGGTCGGCACGAGGAGTAGCTTGTGGACTCGTGGACTTAGTACTCGACTCGAGGAGTGAACTCAACTCGAGGAGAAATGTAGAGTCGGCACGAGGAGTAGCTTGTCGACTCGTGGGCTTGGTACTCGACTCGAGGAGTGAACTCAACTCGAGGAGAAATGTAGAGTCGGCACGAGGAGTAGCTAGTCGACTCGTGGACTCGGTACTCGACTCGAGGAGTGAACTCAACTCGAGGAGAAATGTAGAGTCGGCACGAGGAGTAGCTTGTCGACTCGTGGGCTTGGTACTCGACTCGAGGAGTGAACTCAACTCGAGGAGAAATGTTGAGTCGGCACGAGGAGTAGCTAGTCGACTCGTTGACTCGGTACTCTACTCGAGGAGTGAACTCAACTCGAGGAGAAATGTAGAGTCGGCACGAGGAGTAGCTAGTCGACTCGTGGACTCGGTACTCGATTCGAGGAGTGAACTCAACTCGAGAAGAAATGTAGGGTCGCCACAAGGAGTAGCTTGTCGACTCGTGGACTTGGTACTCAACTCAAGGAGAAATGTAGAGTCGGCACGAGGAGTAGGTTGTCATCTCGTGGTCTTGGTACTCGAGTCGAGGAGTGAACTCAACTCGAGGAGAAATGTAGAGTCGGCACGAGGAGTAGCTAGTCGACTCGTGGACTCGGTACTCGACTCGAGGAGTAAACTCCACTCGAGGAGAAATGGGGAGTCGGCATAAAGAATAGCTTGTCGACTCGTGGACCCGGTACTCGACTCGAGGAGTGAACTCAACTCGAGGAGAAATGTAGGGTCGGCACGAGGTGTAGCTTGTCGACTCGTGCACTTGGTACTCGACTCGAGGAGTGAACTCAACTCGAGGAGAAATGTAGAGTCGGCACGAGGAGTAGCTTGTCCACTCGTGTGCTTGGTACTCGACTCGAGGAGTGAACTCAACTCGAGGAGAAATGTAGAGTCGGCACGAGGAGTAGCTTGTCGACTCGTGGACTCGGTACTCGACTCGAGGAGTGAACTCCACTCGAGGAGAACTGGGGAGTCGCCACGAGGAGTAGCTAGTCGACTCGTGGACTCGGTACTCGACTCGAGGAGTGAACTCAACTCGAGGAGAAATGTAGAGTCGGCACGAGGAGTAGCTAGTCGACTCGTGGACTCGGTACTCGATTCGAGGAGTGAACTCAACTCGAGGAGAAATGTAGGGTCGCCACAAGGAGTAGCTTGTCGACTCGTGGACTTGGTACTCAACTCAAGGAGAAATGTAGAGTCGGCACGAGGAGTAGGTTGTCATCTCGTGGGCTTGCTACTCGACTCGAGGAGTGAACTCAACTCGAGGAGAAATGTAGAGTCGGCACGAGGAGTAGCTTGTCGACTCGTGGACTTGGTACTCGACTCGAGGAGTGAACTCAACTTTAGGAGAAATGTAGATTCGGCACGAGGAGTAGCTTGTCGACTCGTGGACCCGGTACACGACTCGAGGAGTGAACTCAACTCGAGGAGAAATGTAGGGTCGGCACGAGGAGTAGCTTGTGGACTCGTGGACTTAGTACTCGACTCGAGGAGTGAACTCAACTCGAGGAGAAATGTAGAGTCGGCACGAGGAGTAGCTTGTCGACTCGTGGGCTTGGTACTCGACTCGAGGAGTGAACTCAACTCGAGGAGAAATGTAGAGTCGGCACGAGGAGTAGCTAGTCGACTCGTGGACTCGGTACTCGACTCGAGGAGTGAACTCAACTCGAGGAGAAATGTAGAGTCGGCACGAGGAGTAGCTAGTCGACTCGTGGACTCGGTACTCGATTCGAGGAGTGAACTCTACTCGAGAAGAAATGTAGGGTCGCCACAAGGAGTAGCTTGTCGACTCGTGGACTTGGTACTCAACTCAAGGAGAAATGTGGAGTCGGCACGAGGAGTAGGTTGTCATCTCGTGGGCTTGGTACTCGACTCGAGGAGTGAACTCAACTCGAGGAGAAATGTAGAGTTGGCGCTAGGAGTAGCTAGTCGACTCGTGGACTCGGTACTCGACTCGAGGAGTGAACTCCGCTCGAGGATAAATGTGGAGTCGGCATGAGGAGTAGCTAGTCGACTCGTGGACTCGGTACTCGACTCGAGGAGTGAACTCAACTCGAGGAGAAATGTAGGGTCGGTACGAGGAGTAGCTTGTCGACTCGTGGACTTGGTACTCGACTCGAGGAGTGAACTTAACTTTAGGAGAAATGTAGATTCGGCACGAGGAGTAGCTTGTCGACTCGTGGACCCGGTACTCGACTCGAGGAGTGAACTCAACTCGAGGAGAAATGTAGGGTCGGCACGAGGAGTAGCTTGTGGACTCGTGGACTTAGTATTCGACTCGAGGAGTGAACTCAACTCGAGGAGAAATGTAGAGTCGGCACGAGGAGTAGCTTGTCGACTCGTGGGCTTGGTACTCGACTCGAGGAGTGAACTCAACTCGAGGAGAAATGTTGAGTCGGCACGAGGAGTAGCTAGTCGACTCGTTGACTCGGTACTCTACTCGAGGAGTGAACTCAACTCGAGGAGAAATGTAGAGTCGGCACGAGGAGTAGCTAGTCGACTCGTGCACTCGGTACTCGATTCGAGGAGTGAACTCAACTCGAGAAGAAATGTAGGGTCGCCACAAGGAGTAGCTTGTCGACTCGTGGACTTGGTACTCAACTCAAGGAGAAATGTAGAGTCGGCACGAGGAGTAGGTTGTCATCTCGTGGTCTTGGTACTCGAGTCGAGGAGTGAACTCAACTCGAGGAGAAATGTAGAGTCGGCACGAGGAGTAGCTAGTCGACTCGTGGACTCGGTACTCGACTCGAGGAGTAAACTCCACTCGAGGAGAAATGGGGAGTCGGCATAAAGAATAGCTTGTCGACTCGTGGACCCGGTACTCGACTCGAGGAGTGAACTCAACTCGAGGAGAAATGTAGGGTCGGCACGAGGTGTAGCTTGTCGACTCGTGCACTTGGTACTCGACTCGAGGAGTGAACTCAACTCGAGGAGAAATGTAGAGTCGGCACGAGGAGTAGCTTGTCCACTCGTGTGCTTGGTACTCGACTCGAGGAGTGAACTCAACTCGAGGAGAAATGTAGAGTCGGCACGAGGAGTAGCTTGTCGACTCGTGGACTCGGTACTCGACTCGAGGAGTGAACTCCACTCGAGGAGAACGGGGGAGTCGCCACGAGGAGTAGCTAGTCGACTCGTGGACTCGGTACTCGACTCGAGGAGTGAACTCAACTCGAGGAGAAATGTAGAGTCGGCACGAGGAGTAGCTAGTCGACTCGTGGACTCGGTACTCGATTCGAGGAGTGAACTCAACTCGAGGAGAAATGTAGGGTCGCCACAAGGAGTAGCTTGTCGACTCGTGGACTTGGTACTCAACTCAAGGAGAAATGTAGAGTCGGCACGAGGAGTATCTTGTGGACTCGTGGACCCGGTACACGACTCGAGGAGTGAACTCAACTCGAGGAGAAATCTATAGTCGACACGAGGAGTAGCTAGTCAACTCGTGGACTCGGTACTCGACTCGAGGAGTAAACTCCACTCGAGGATAAATGGGGAGTCGGCATGAGGAATAGCTAGTCGACTCGTGGACCCGGTACTCGACTCGAGGAGTGAACTCAACTCGAGGAGAAATGTAGGGTCGGCACGAGGAGTAGCTTGTCGACTCGTGGACTTGGTACTCGACTCGAGGAGTGAACTCAACTCGAGGAGAAATGTAGAGTCGGCACGAGGAGTAGCTTGTCGACTCGTGTGCTTGGTACTCGACTCGAGGAGTGCACTCAACACGAGGAGAAATGTAGAGTCGGCACGAGGAGTAGCTAGTCGACTCTTGGACTCGGTACTCGACTCGAGCAGAAATGTAGAGTCGGCACGAGGAGTATCTAGTCGACTCGTGGACTCGGTACTCGACTCGAGGAGTGAACTCCACTCGAGGAGAAATGTGGAGTCGCCACGAGGAGTAGCTAGTCGACTCGTGGACTCGGTACTCGACTCGAAGAGTAGACTCAACTCGAGGAGAAATGTAGAGTCGGCACAAGGAGTAGCTAGTTGACTCGTGGACTTGGTACTCGACTCGAGGAGTGAACTCAACTCGAGGAGAAATGTAGAGTCGGCACGAGGAGTAGCTTGTCGACTCGTGGACTCGGTACTCGACTAGAGGAGTGACCTCAACTCGAGGACAAATGTAGAGTCGGCACGAGGAGTACCTAGTCGACACGTGGACCCGGTACTCGACTCGAGGAGTGAACTCAACTCGAGGAGAAATGTATGGTCGACACGAGGAGTAGCTTGTCGACTCGTGCACTTCGTACTCGACTCGAGGAGTGTACTCAACTCGAGGAGAAATGTGGAGTCGGCACGAGCAGTAGCTTGTCGACTCGTGGACTTGGTACTCGACTCGAGGAGTGAACTCAACTCGAGGAGAAATGTAGAGTCGGGATGAGGAGTAGCTAGTCGACTCGTGGACTCGGTACTCGACTCGAGGAGTGAACTCAACTCGAGGAGAAATGTAGAGTCGGCACGACGAGTAGCTAGTCGACTCGTGGACTCGGTACTCGACTCGAAGAGTGAACTCCACTCGAGGAGAAATGTGGAGTCGCCACGAGGAGTAGCTAGTCGACTCGTGGACTCGATACTCGACTCGATGAGTGGACTCAACTCGAGGAGAAATGTAGAGTCGGCACGAGAAGTAGCTAGTTGACTCGTGGACTCGGTACTCGACCCGAGGAGTGAACTCAACTCGAGGAGAAATGTAGAGTCGGCACGAGGAGTAGCTTGTCGACTCGTGGACTCGGTACTCGACTAGAGGAGTGAACTCAACTCGAGGACAAATGTAGAGTCGGCACGAGGAGTAGCTTGTCGACTCGTGGGCTTGGTACTCGACTCGAGGAGTGAACTCAACTCGAGGAGAAATGTAGAGTCGGCACGAGGAGTAGCTAGTCGACTCGTGGACTCGGTACTCGACTCGAGGAGTGAACTCAACTCGAGGAGAAATGTAGAGTCGGCACGAGCAGTAGCTTGTCGACTCATGGATTTGGTACTCCACTCGAGGAGTGAACTCAACTCGAGGAGAAATGTAGAGTCGGCACTAGGAGTAGCTAGTCGACTCGTGGACTCGGTACTCGACTTGAGGAGTGAACTCCGCTCGAGGATAAATGTGGAGTCGGAATGAGGAGTAGCTAGTCGACTCGTGGACTCGGTACTCGACTCGAGGAGTGAACTCAACTCGAGGAGAAATGTAGGGTCAGCACGAGGAGTAGCTTGTCGACTCGTGGACTTGGTACTCGACTCGAGGAGTGAACTCAACTTTAGGAGAAATGTAGAGTCGGCACGAGGAGTATCTTGTGGACTCGTGGACCCGGTACACGACTCGAGGAGTGAACTCAACTCGAGGAGAAATCTATAGTCGACACGAGGAGTAGCTAGTCAACTCGTGGACTCGGTACTCGACTCGAGGAGTAAACTCCACTCGAGGATAAATGGGGAGTCGGCATGAGGAATAGCTAGTCGACTCGTGGACCCGGTACTCGACTCGAGGAGTGAACTCAACTCGAGGAGAAATGTAGGGTCGGCACGAGGAGTAGCTTGTCGACTCGTGGACTTGGTACTCGACTCGAGGAGTGAACTCAACTCGAGGAGAAATGTAGAGTCGGCACGAGGAGTAGCTTGTCGACTCGTGTGCTTGGTACTCGACTCGAGGAGTGAACTCAACTCGAGGAGAAATGTAGAGTCGGCACGAGGAGTAGCTAGTCGACTCTTGGACTCGGTACTCGACTCTAGCAGAAATGTAGAGTCGGCACGAGGAGTATCTAGTCGACTCGTGGACTCGGTACTCGACTCGAGGAGTGAACTCCACTCGAGGAGAAATGTGGAGTCGCCACGAGGAGTAGCTAGTCGACTCGTGGACTCGGTACTCGACTCGAAGAGTAGACTCAACTCGAGGAGAAATGTAGAGTCGGCACGAGGAGTAGCTAGTTGACTCGTGGACTTGGTACTCGACTCGAGGAGTGAACTCAACTCGAGGAGAAATGTAGAGTCGGCACGAGGAGTAGCTTGTCGACTCGTGGACTCGGTACTCGACTAGAGGAGTGACCTCAACTCGAGGACAAATGTAGAGTCGGCACGAGGAGTACCTAGTCGACACGTGGACCCGGTACTCGACTCGAGGAGTGAACTCAACTCGAGGAGAAATGTATGTTCGACACGAGGAGTAGCTTGTCGACTCGTGCACTTCGTACTCGACTCGAGGAGTGTACTCAACTCGAGGAGAAATGTAGAGTCGGCACGAGCAGTAGCTTGTCGACTCGTGGACTTGGTATTCCACTCGAGGAGTGAACTCAATTCGATGAGAAATGTAGAGTCGGCGCTAGGAGTAGCTAGTCGACTCGTGGACTCGGTACTCGACTCGAGGAGTGAACTCCGCTCGAGGATAAATGTGGAGTCGGCATGAGGAGTAGCTAGTCGACTCGTGGACTCGGTACTCGACTCGAGGAGTGAACTCAACTCGAGGAGAAATGTAGGGTCGGTACGAGGAGTAGCTTGTCGACTCGTGGACTTGGTACTCGACTCGAGGAGTGAACTTAACTTTAGGAGAAATGTAGATTCGGCACGAGGAGTAGCTTGTCGACTCGTGGACCCGGTACTCGACTCGAGGAGTGAACTCAACTCGAGGAGAAATGTAGGGTCGGCACGAGGAGTAGCTTGTGGACTCGTGGACTTAGTATTCGACTCGAGGAGTGAACTCAACTCGAGGAGAAATGTAGAGTCGGCACGAGGAGTAGCTTGTCGACTCGTGGGCTTGGTACTCGACTCGAGGAGTGAACTCAACTCGAGGAGAAATGTTGAGTCGGCACGAGGAGTAGCTAGTCGACTCGTTGACTCGGTACTCTACTCGAGGAGTGAACTCAACTCGAGGAGAAATGTAGAGTCGGCACGAGGAGTAGCTAGTCGACTCATGGACTCGGTACTCGATTCGAGGAGTGAACTCAACTCGAGAAGAAATGTAGGGTCGCCACAAGGAGTAGCTTGTCGACTCGTGGACTTGGTACTCAACTGAAGGAGAAATGTAGAGTCGGCACGAGGAGTAGGTTGTCATCTCGTGGTCTTGGTACTCGAGTCGAGGAGTGAACTCAACTCGAGGAGAAATGTAGAGTCGGCACGAGGAGTAGCTAGTCGACTCGTGGACTCGGTACTCGACTCGAGGAGTAAACTCCACTCGAGGAGAAATGGGGAGTCGGCATAAAGAATAGCTTGTCGACTCGTGGACCCGGTACTCGACTCGAGGAGTGAACTCAACTCGAGGAGAAATGTAGGGTCGGCACGAGGTGTAGCTTGTCGACTCGTGCACTTGGTACTCGACTCGAGGAGTGAACTCAACTCGAGGAGAAATGTAGAGTCGGCACGAGGAGTAGCTTGTCCACTCGTGTGCTTGGTACTCGACTCGAGGAGTGAACTCAACTCGAGGAGAAATGTAGAGTCGGCACGAGGAGTAGCTTGTCGACTCGTGGACTCGGTACTCGACTCGAGGAGTGAACTCCACTCGAGGAGAACTGGGGAGTCGCCACGAGGAGTAGCTAGTCGACTCGTGGACTCGGTACTCGACTCGAGGAGTGAACTCAACTCGAGGAGAAATGTAGAGTCGGCACGAGGAGTAGCTAGTCGACTCGTGGACTCGGTACTCGATTCGAGGAGTGAACTCAACTCGAGGAGAAATGTAGGGTCGCCACAAGGAGTAGCTTGTCGACTCGTGGACTTGGTACTCAACTCAAGGAGAAATGTAGAGTCGGCACGAGGAGTAGGTTGTCATCTCGTGGGCTTGCTACTCGACTCGAGGAGTGAACTCAACTCGAGGAGAAATGTAGAGTCGGCACGAGGAGTAGCTTGTCGACTCGTGGACTTGGTACTCGACTCGAGGAGTGAACTCAACTTTAGGAGAAATGTAGATTCGGCACGAGGAGTAGCTTGTCGACTCGTGGACCCGGTACACGACTCGAGGAGTGAACTCAACTCGAGGAGAAATGTAGGGTCGGCACGAGGAGTAGCTTGTGGACTCGTGGACTTAGTACTCGACTCGAGGAGTGAACTCAACTCGAGGAGAAATGTAGAGTCGGCACGAGGAGTAGCTTGTCGACTCGTGGGCTTGGTACTCGACTCGAGGAGTGAACTCAACTCGAGGAGAAATGTAGAGTCGGCACGAGGAGTAGCTAGTCGACTCGTGGACTCGGTACTCGACTCGAGGAGTGAACTCAACTCGAGGAGAAATGTAGAGTCGGCACGAGGAGTAGCTAGTCGACTCGTGGACTCGGTACTCGATTCGAGGAGTGAACTCTACTCGAGAAGAAATGTAGGGTCGCCACAAGGAGTAGCTTGTCGACTCGTGGACTTGGTACTCAACTCAAGGAGAAATGTGGAGTCGGCACGAGGAGTAGGTTGTCATCTCGTGGGCTTGGTACTCGACTCGAGGAGTGAACTCAACTCGAGGAGAAATGTAGAGTCGGCACGAGGAGTAGCTTGTCGACTCGTGGACTTGGTACTCGACTCGAGGAGTGAACTCAACTCGAGGAGAAATGTAGGGTCGGCACGAGGAGTAGCTTGTGGACTCGTGGACTTAGTACTCGACTCGAGGAGTGAACTCAACTCGAGGAGAAATGTAGAGTCGGCACGAGGAGTAGCTTGTCGACTCGTGGGCTTGGTACTCGACTCGAGGAGTGAACTCAACTCGAGGAGAAATGTAGAGTCGGCACGAGGAGTAGCTAGTCGACTCGTGGACTCGGTACTCGACTCGAGGAGTGAACTCAACTCGAGGAGAAATGTAGAGTCGGCACGAGGAGTAGCTAGTCGACACGTGGACCCGGTACTCGACTCGAGGAGTGAACTCAACTCGAGGAGAAATGTATGTTCGACACGAGGAGTAGCTTGTCGACTCGTGCACTTCGTACTCGACTCGAGGAGTGTACTCAACTCGAGGAGAAATGTAGAGTCGGCACGAGCAGTAGCTTGTCGACTCGTGGACTTGGTATTCCACTCGAGGAGTGAACTCAATTCGATGAGAAATGTAGAGTCGGCGCTAGGAGTAGCTAGTCGACTCGTGGACTCGGTACTCGACTCGAGGAGTGAACTCCGCTCGAGGATAAATGTGGAGTCGGCATGAGGAGTAGCTAGTCGACTCGTGGACTCGGTACTCGACTCGAGGAGTGAACTCAACTCGAGGAGAAATGTAGGGTCGGTACGAGGAGTAGCTTGTCGACTCGTGGACTTGGTACTCGACTCGAGGAGTGAACTTAACTTTAGGAGAAATGTAGATTTGGCACGAGGAGTAGCTTGTCGACTCGTGGACCCGGTACTCGACTCGAGGAGTGAACTCAACTCGAGGAGAAATGTAGGGTCGGCACGAGGAGTAGCTTGTGGACTCGTGGACTTAGTATTCGACTCGAGGAGTGAACTCAACTCGAGGAGAAATGTAGAGTCGGCACGAGGAGTAGCTTGTCGACTCGTGGGCTTGGTACTCGACTCGAGGAGTGAACTCAACTCGAGGAGAAATGTTGAGTCGGCACGAGGAGTAGCTAGTCGACTCGTTGACTCGGTACTCTACTCGAGGAGTGAACTCAACTCGAGGAGAAATGTAGAGTCGGCACGAGGAGTAGCTAGTCGACTCGTGGACTCGGTACTCGATTCGAGGAGTGAACTCAACTCGAGAAGAAATGTAGGGTCGCCACAAGGAGTAGCTTGTCGACTCGTGGACTTGGTACTCAACTCAAGGAGAAATGTAGAGTCGGCACGAGGAGTAGGTTGTCATCTCGTGGTCTTGGTACTCGAGTCGAGGAGTGAACTCAACTCGAGGAGAAATGTAGAGTCGGCACGAGGAGTAGCTAGTCGACTCGTGGACTCGGTACTCGACTCGAGGAGTAAACTCCACTCGAGGAGAAATGGGGAGTCGGCATAAAGAATAGCTTGTCGACTCGTGGACCCGGTACTCGACTCGAGGAGTGAACTCAACTCGAGGAGAAATGTAGGGTCGGCACGAGGTGTAGCTTGTCGACTCGTGCACTTGGTACTCGACTCGAGGAGTGAACTCAACTCGAGGAGAAATGTAGAGTCGGCACGAGGAGTAGCTTGTCCACTCGTGTGCTTGGTACTCGACTCGAGGAGTGAACTCAACTCGAGGAGAAATGTAGAGTCGGCACGAGGAGTAGCTTGTCGACTCGTGGACTCGGTACTCGACTCGAGGAGTGAACTCCACTCGAGGAGAACTGGGGAGTCGCCACGAGGAGTAGCTAGTCGACTCGTGGACTCGGTACTCGACTCGAGGAGTGAACTCAACTCGAGGAGAAATGTAGAGTCGGCACGAGGAGTAGCTAGTCGACTCGTGGACTCGGTACTCGATTCGAGGAGTGAACTCAACTCGAGGAGAAATGTAGGGTCGCCACAAGGAGTAGCTTGTCGACTCGTGGACTTGGTACTCAACTCAAGGAGAAATGTAGAGTCGGCACGAGGAGTAGGTTGTCATCTCGTGGGCTTGCTACTCGACTCGAGGAGTGAACTCAACTCGAGGAGAAATGTAGAGTCGGCACGAGGAGTAGCTTGTCGACTCGTGGACTTGGTACTCGACTCGAGGAGTGAACTCAACTTTAGGAGAAATGTAGATTCGGCACGAGGAGTAGCTTGTCGACTCGTGGACCCGGTACACGACTCGAGGAGTGAACTCAACTCGAGGAGAAATGTAGGGTCGGCACGAGGAGTAGCTTGTGGACTCGTGGACTTAGTACTCGACTCGAGGAGTGAACTCAACTCGAGGAGAAATGTAGAGTCGGCACGAGGAGTAGCTTGTCGACTCGTGGGCTTGGTACTCGACTCGAGGAGTGAACTCAACTCGAGGAGAAATGTAGAGTCGGCACGAGGAGTAGCTAGTCGACTCGTGGACTCGGTACTCGACTCGAGGAGTGAACTCAACTCGAGGAGAAATGTAGAGTCGGCACGAGGAGTAGCTAGTCGACTCGTGGACTCGGTACTCGATTCGAGGAGTGAACTCTACTCGAGAAGAAATGTAGGGTCGCCACAAGGAGTAGCTTGTCGACTCGTGGACTTGGTACTCAACTCAAGGAGAAATGTGGAGTCGGCACGAGGAGTAGGTTGTCATCTCGTGGGCTTGGTACTCGACTCGAGGAGTGAACTCAACTCGAGGAGAAATGTAGAGTCGGCACGAGGAGTAGCTTGTCGACTCGTGGACTTGGTACTCGACTCGAGGAGTGAACTCAACTCGAGGAGAAATGTAGGGTCGGCACGAGGAGTAGCTTGTGGACTCGTGGACTTAGTACTCGACTCGAGGAGTGAACTCAACTCGAGGAGAAATGTAGAGTCGGCACGAGGAGTAGCTTGTCGACTCGTGGGCTTGGTACTCGACTCGAGGAGTGAACTCAACTCGAGGAGAAATGTAGAGTCGGCACGAGGAGTAGCTAGTCGACTCGTGGACTCGGTACTCGACTCGAGGAGTGAACTCAACTCGAGGAGAAATGTAGAGTCGGCACGAGGAGTAGCTAGTCGACTCGTGGACTCGGTACTCGATTCGAGGAGTGAACTCAACTCGAGAAGAAATGTAGGGTCGCCACAAGGAGTAGCTTGTCGACTCGTGGACTTGGTACTCAACTCAAGGAGAAATGTAGAGTCGGCACGAGGAGTAGGTTGTCATCTCGTGGTCTTGGTACTCGAGTCGAGGAGTGAACTCAACTCGAGGAGAAATGTAGAGTTGGCACGAGGAGTAGCTAGTCGACTCGTGGACTCGGTACTCGACTCGAGGAGTAAACTCCACTCGAGGAGAAATGGGGAGTCAGCATAAGGAATAGCTTGTCGACTCGTGGACCCGGTACTCGACTCGAGGAGTGAACTCAACTCGAGGAGAAATGTAGAGTCGGCACGAGGAGTAGCTAGTCGACTCGTGGACTCGGTACTCGACTCGAGGAGTGAACTCCACTCGAGGAGAAATGTGGAGTCGCCACGAGGAGTAGCTAGTCGACTCGTGGACTCAGTACTCGACTCGAACAGTGGACTCAACTCGAGGAGAAATGTAGAGTCGGCACGAGAAGTAGCTAGTTGACTCGTGGACTTGGTACTCGACTCGAGGAGTGAACTCAACTCGAGGACAAATGTAGAGTCGGCACGAGGAGTAGCTTGTCGACTCGTGGACTCGGTACTCGACTAGAGGAGTGAACTCAACTCGAGGACAAATGTAGAGTCGGCACGAGGAGTAGCTAGTCGACACGTGGACCCGGTACTCGACTCGAGGAGTGAACTCAACTCGAGGAGAAATGTAGGGTCGACACGAGGAGTAGCTTGTCGACTCGTGGACTTCGTAGTCGACTCGAGGAGTATACTCAACTCGAGGAGAAATGTAGAGTCGGCACGAGCAGTAGCTTGTCAACTCGTGGACTTGGTACTCCACTCGAGGAGTGAACTCAACTCGAGGAGAAATGTAGAGTCGACCCTAGGAGTAGCTAGTCGACTCGTGGACTCGGTACTCGACTCGAGGAGTGAACTCCGCTCGAGGATAAATGTGGAGTCGGCATGAGGAGTAGCTAGTCGACTCGTGGACTCGGTACTCGACTCGAGGAGTGAACTCAACTCGAGGAGAAATGTAGGGTTGGTACGAGGAGTAGCTTGTCGACTCGTGGACCCGGTACTCGATTCGAGGAGTGAACTCAACTCGAGGAGAAATGTAGGGTCGGCACGAGGTGTAGCTTGTGGACTCGTGGACTTGGTACTCGACTCGAGGAGTGAACTCAACTCGAGGAGAAATGTAGAGTCGGCACGAGGAGTAGCTTGTCGACTCGTGGGCTTGGTACTCGACTCGAGGAGTGAACTCAACTCGTGGAGAAATGTAGAGTCGGCACGAGGAGTATCTAGTCGACTCGTGGACTCGGTACTCGACTCGAGGAGTGAACTCAACTCGAGGAGAAATGTAGAGTCGGCACGAGGAGTAGCTAGTCGACTCGTGGACTCGGTACTCGATTCGAGGAGTGAACTCAACTCGAGAAGAAATGTAGGGTCGCCACAAGGAGTAGCTTGTCGACTCGTGGACTTGGTACTCAACTCAAGGAGAAATGTAGAGTCGGCACGAGGAGTAGGTTGTCATCTCGTGGTCTTGGTACTCGAGTCGAGGAGTGAACTCAACTCGAGGAGAAATGTAGAGTCGGCACGAGGAGTAGCTAGTCGACTCGTGGACTCGGTACTCGACTCGAGGAGTAAACTCCACTCGAGGAGAAATGGGGAGTCAGCATAAGGAATAGCTTGTCGACTCGTGGACCCGGTACTCGACTCGAGGAGTGAACTCAACTCGAGGAGAAATGTAGAGTCGGTACGAGGAGTAGCTAGTCGACTCGTGGACTCGGTACTCGACTCGAGGAGTGAACTCCACTCGAGGAGAAATGTGGAGTCGCCACGAGGAGTAGCTAGTCGACTCGTGGACTCAGTACTCGACTCGAAGAGTGGACTCAACTCGAGGAGAAATGTAGAGTCGGCACGAGAAGTAGCTAGTTGACTCGTGGACTTGGTACTCGACTCGAGGAGTGAACTCAACTCGAGGACAAATGTAGAGTCGGCACGAGGAGTAGCTTGTCGACTCGTGGACTCGGTACTCGACTAGAGGAGTGAACTCAACTCGAGGACAAATGTAGAGTCGGCACGAGGAGTAGCTAGTCGACACGTGGACCCGGTACTCGACTCGAGGAGTGAACTCAACTCGAGGAGAAATGTAGGGTCGACACGAGGAGTAGCTTGTCGACTCGTGGACTTCGTAGTCGACTCGAGGAGTATACTCAACTCGAGGAGAAATGTAGAGTCGGCACGAGCAGTAGCTTGTCAACTCGTGGACTTGGTACTCCACTCGAGGAGTGAACTCAACTCGAGGAGAAATGTAGAGTCGGCGCTAGGAGTAGCTAGTCGACTCGTGGACTCGGTACTCGACTCGAGGAGTGAACTCCGCTCGAGGATAAATGTGGAGTCGGCATGAGGAGTAGCTAGTCGACTCGTGGACTCGGTACTCGACTCGAGGAGTGAACTCAACTCGAGGAGAAATGTAGGGTTGGTACGAGGAGTAGCTTGTCGACTCGTGGACCCGGTACTCGACTCGAGGAGTGAACTCAACTCGAGGAGAAATGTAGGGTCGGCACGAGGTGTAGCTTGTGGACTCGTGGACTTGGTACTCGACTCGAGGAGTGAACTCAACTCGAGGAGAAATGTAGAGTCGGCACGAGGAGTAGCTTGTCGACTCGTGGGCTTGGTACTCGACTCGAGGAGTGAACTCAACTCGAGGAGAAATGTAGAGTCGGCACGAGGAGTATCTAGTCGACTCGTGGACTCGGTACTCGACTCGAGGAGTGAACTCAACTCGAGGAGAAATGTAGAGTCGGCACGAGGAGTAGCTAGTCGACTCGTGGACTCGGTACTCGATTCGAGGAGTAAACTCAACTCGAGGAGAAATGTAGGGTTGCCACAAGGAGTAGCTTGTCGACTCGTGGACTTGGTACTCAACTCAAGGAGAAATGTAGAATCGGCACGAGGAGTAGGTTGTCATCTCGTGGGCTTGGTACTCGACTCGAGGAGTGAACTCAACTCCAGGAGAAATGTAGAGTCGGCACGAGGAGTAGCTAGTCGACTCGTGGACTCGGTACTCGACTCGAGGAGTGAACTCAACTCGAGGAGAAATGTAGGGTCGGCACGAGGTGTAGCTTGTCGATTCGTGGACTTGGTACTCGACTCGAGGAGTGAACTCAACTCGAGGAGAAATGTAGAGTCGGCACGAGGAGTAGCTTGTCGACTCGTGTGCTTGGTACTCGACTCGAGGAGTGAACTCAACTCGAGGAGAAATGTAGAGTCGGCACGAGGAGTAGCTAGTCGACTCTTGGACTCGGTACTCGACTCGAGGAGTGAACTCAACTCGAGGAGAAATGTAGAGTCGGCACGATTAGTAGCTAGTCGACTCGTGGACTCGGTACTCGACTCGAGGAGTGAACTCCACTCGAGGAGAAATGTGGAGTCGCCACGAGGAGTAGCTAGTCGACTCGTGGACTCGGTACTCGACTCGAAGAGTGGACTCAACTCGAGGAGAAATGTAGAGTCGGCACGAGAAGTAGCTAGTTGACTCTTGGACTTGGTACTCGACTCGAGGAGTGAACTCAACTCGAGGAGAAATGTAGAGTCGGCACGAGGAGTAGCTTGTCGACTCGTGGACTCGGTACTCGACTAGAGGAGTGAACTCAACTCGAGGACAAATGTAGAGTCGGCACGAGGAGTAGCTAGTCGACACGTGGACCCGGTACTCGACTCGAGGAGTGAACTCAACTCGAGGAGAAATGTAGGGTCGACACGAGGAGTAGCTTGTCGACTCGTGGACTTCGTACTCGACTTGAGGAGTGTACTCAACTCGAGGAGAAATGTAGAGTCGGCACGAGCAGTAGCTTGTCAACTCGTGGACTTGGTACTCCACTCGAGGAGTGAACTCAACTCGAGGAGAAATGCAGAGTCGACACGAGGAGTAGCTTGTCGACTCGTGGACTTCGTACTCGACTTGAGGAGTGTACTCAACTCGAGGAGAAATGTAGAGTCGGCACGAGCAGTAGCTTGTCAACTCGTGGACTTGGTACTCCACTCGAGGAGTGAACTCAACTCGAGGACAAATGTAGAGTCGGCACGAGGAGTAGCTAGTCGACACGTGGACCCGGTACTCGACTCGAGGAGTGAACTCAACTCGAGGAGAAATGTAGGGTCGACACGAGGAGTAGCTTGTCGACTCGTGGACTTCGTACTCGACTTGAGGAGTGTACTCAACTTGAGGAGAAATGTAGGGTCGGCACGAAGAGTAGCTAGTCGACTCGTGGACTCGGTACTCGACTCGAGGAGTGAACTCCGCTCGAGGATAAATGTGGAGTCGGCATGAGGAGTAGCTAGTCGACTCGTGGACTCGGTACTCGACTCGAGGAGTGAACTCCGCTCGAGGATAAATGTGGAGTCGACATGAGGAGTAGCTAGTCGACTCGTGGACTCGGTACTCGACTCGAGGAGTGAACTCAACTCGAGGAGAAATGTAGGGTCGGTACGAGGAGTAGCTTGTCGACTCGTGGACTTGGTACTCGACTCGAGGAGTGAACTCAACTTTAGGAGAAATGTAGATTCGGCACGAGGAGTAGCTTGTCGACTCGTGGACCCGGTACTCGACTCGAGGAGTGAACTCAACTCGAGGAGAAATGTAGGGTCGGCACGAGGAGTAGCTTGTGGACTCGTGGACTTAGTACTCGACTCGAGGAGTGAACTCAACTCAAGGAGAAATGTAGAGTCGGCACGAGGAGTAGCTTGTCGACTCGTGGGCTTGGTACTCGACTCGAGGAGTGAACTCAACTCGAGGAGAAATGTAGAGTCGGCACGAGGAGTAGCTAGTCGACTCGTGGACTCGGTACTCGACTCGAGGAGTGAACTCAACTCAAGGAGAAATGTAGCGTCGGCACGAGGAGTAGCTAGTCGACTCGTGGACTCGGTACTCGATTCGAGGAGTGAACTCAACTCGAGAAGAAATGTAGGGTCGCCACAAGGAGTAGCTTGTCGATTCGTGGACTTGGTACTCAACTCAAAGAGAAATGTAGAGTCGGCACGAGGAGTAGGTTGTCATCTCGTGGTCTTGGTACTCGAGTCGAGGAGTGAACTCAACTCGAGGAGAAATGTAGAGTCGGCACGAGGAGTAGCTAGTCGACTCATGGACTCGGTACTCGACTCGAGGAGTAAACTCCACTCGAGGAGAAATGGGGAGTCGGCATAAGGAATAGCTTGTCGACTCGTGGACCCGGTACTCGACTCGAGGAGTGAACTCAACTCGAGGAGAAATGTAGGGTCGGCACGAGGTGTAGCTTGTCGACTCGTGCACTTTGTACTCGACTCGAGGAGTGAACTCAACTCGAGGAGAAATGTAGAGTCGGCACGAAGAGTAGCTAGTCGACTCGTGGACTCGGTACTCGACTCGAGGAGTGAACTCCGCTCGAGGATAAATGTGGAGTCGGCATGAGGAGTAGCTAGTCGACTCGTGGACTCGGTACTCGACTCGAGGAGTGAACTCCGCTCGAGGATAAATGTGGAGTCGACATGAGGAGTAGCTAGTCGACTCGTGGACTCGGTACTCGACTCGAGGAGTGAACTCAACTCGAGGAGAAATGTAGGGTCGGTACGAGGAGTAGCTTGTCGACTCGTGGACTTGGTACTCGACTCGAGGAGTGAACTCAACTTTAGGAGAAATGTAGATTCGGCACGAGGAGTAGCTTGTCGACTCGTGGACCCGGTACTCGACTCGAGGAGTGAACTCAACTCGAGGAGAAATGTAGGGTCGGCACGAGGAGTAGCTTGTGGACTCGTGGACTTAGTACTCGACTCGAGGAGTGAACTCAACTCGAGGAGAAATGTAGAGTCGGCACGAGGAGTAGCTTGTCGACTCGTGGGCTTGGTACTCGACTCGAGGAGTGAACTCAACTCGAGGAGAAATGTAGAGTCGGCACGAGGAGTAGCTAGTCGACTCGTGGACTCGGTACTCGACTCGAGGAGTGAACTCAACTCGAGGAGAAATGTAGCGTCGGCACGAGGAGTAGCTAGTCGACTCGTGGACTCGGTACTCGATTCGAGGAGTGAACTCAACTCGAGAAGAAATGTAGGGTCGCCACAAGGAGTAGCTTGTCGACTCGTGGACTTGGTACTCAACTCAAAGAGAAATGTAGAGTCGGCACGAGGAGTAGGTTGTCATCTCGTGGTCTTGGTACTCGAGTCGAGGAGTGAACTCAACTCGAGGAGAAATGTAGAGTAGGCACGAGGAGTAGCTAGTCGACTCATGGACTCGGTACTCGACTCGAGGAGTAAACTCCACTCGAGGAGAAATGGGGAGTCGGCATAAGGAATAGCTTGTCGACTCGTGGACCCGGTACTCGACTCGAGGAGTGAACTCAACTCGAGGAGAAATGTAGGGTCGGCACGAGGTGTAGCTTGTCGACTCGTGCACTTGGTACTCGACTCGAGGAGTGAACTCAACTCGAGGAGAAATGTAGAGTCGGCACGAGGAGTAGCTTGTCCACTCGTGTGCTTGGTACTCGACTCGAGGAGTGAACTCAACTCGAGGAGAAATGTAGAGTCGGCACGAGGAGTAGCTTGTCGACTCGTGGACTCGGTACTCGACTCGAGGAGTGAACTCCACTCGAGGAGAACTGGGGAGTCGCCACGAGGAGTAGCTAGTCGACTCGTGGACTCGGTACTCGACTCGAGGAGTGAACTCAACTCGAGGAGAAATGTAGAGTCGGCACGAGGAGTAGCTAGTCGACTCGTGGACTCGGTACTCGATTCGAGGAGTGAACTCAACTCGAGGAGAAATGTAGGGTCGCCACAAGGAGTAGCTTGTCGACTCGTGGACTTGGTACTCAACTCAAGGAGAAATGTAGAGTCGGCACGAGGAGTAGGTTGTCATCTCGTGGGCTTGGTACTCGACTCGAGGAGTGAACTCAACTCGAGGAGAAATGTAGAGTCGGCACGAGGAGTAGCTTGTCGACTCGTGGACTTGGTACTCGACTCGAGGAGTGAACTCAACTTTAGGAGAAATGTAGATTCGGCACGAGGAGTAGCTTGTCGACTCATGGACCCGGTACTCGACTCGAGGAGTGAACTCAACTCGAGGAGAAATGTAGGGTCGGCACGAGGAGTAGCTTGTGGACTCGTGGACTTAGTACTCGACTCGAGGAGTGAACTCAACTCGAGGAGAAATGTAGAGTCGGCACGAGGAGTAGCTTGTCGACTCGTGGGCTTGGTACTCGACTCGAGGAGTGAACTCAACTCGAGGAGAAATGTAGGGTCGGCACGAGGTGTAACTTGTCGACTCGTGCACTCGGTACTCGACTCGAGGAGTGAACTCAACTCGAGGAGAAATGTAGAGTCGGCACGAGGAGTAGCTAGTCGACTCGTGGACTCGGTACTCGATTCGAGGAGTGAACTCAACTCGAGAAGAAATGTAGGGTCGCCACAAGGAGTAGCTTGTCGACTCGTGGACTTGGTACTCAACTCAAGGAGAAATGTAGAGTCGGCACGAGGAGTAGGTTGTCATCTCGTGGTCTTGGTACTCGAGTCGAGGAGTGAACTCAACTCGAGGAGAAATGTAGAGTCGGCACGAGGAGTAGCTAGTCGACTCGTGGACTCGGTACTCGACTCGAGGAGTAAACTCCACTCGAGGAGAAATGGGGAGTCAGCATAAGGAATAGCTTGTCGACTCGTGGACCCGGTACTCGACTCGAGGAGTGAACTCAACTCGAGGAGAAATGTAGGGTCGGCACGAGGTGTAGCTTGTCGACTCGTGCACTTGGTACTCGACTCGAGGAGTGAACTCAACTCGAGGAGAAATGTAGAGTCGGCACGAGGAGTAGCTTGTCGACTCGTGTGCTTGGTACTCGACTCGAGGAGTGAACTCAACTCGAGGAGAAATGTAGAGTCGGCATGAGGAGTAGCTAGTCGACTCTTGGACTCGGTACTCGACTCGAGGAGTGAACTCAACTCGAGGAGAAATGTAGAGTCGGCACGAGGAGTAGCTAGTCGACTCGTGGACTCGCTACTCGACTCGAGGAGTGAACTCCACTCGAGGAGAAATGTGGAGTCGCGACGAGGAGTAGCTAGTCGACTCGTGGACTCAGTACTCGACTCGAAGAGTTGACTCAACTCGAGGAGAAATGTAGAGTCGGCACGAGAAGTAGCTAGTTGACTCGTGGACTTGGTACTCGACTCGAGGAGTGAACTCAACTCGAGGAGAAATGTAGAGTCGGCACGAGGAGTAGCTTGTCGACTCGTGGACTCGGTACTCGACTAGAGGAGTGAACTCAACTCGAGGACAAATGTAGAGTCGGCACGAGGAGTAGCTAGTCGACACGTGGACCCGGTACTCGACTCGAGGAGTGAACTCAACTCGAGGAGAAATGTAGGGTCGACACGAGGAGTAGCTTGTCGACTCGTGGACTTCGTACTCGACTCGAGGAGTATACTCAACTCGAGGAGAAATGTAGAGTCGGCACAAGCAGTAGCTTGTCAACTCGTGGACTTGGTACTCCACTCGAGGAGTGAACTCAACTCCAGGAGAAATGTAGAGTCGGCGCTAGGAGTAGCTAGTCGACTCGTGGACTCGGTACTCGACTCGAGGAGTGAACTCCGCTCGAGGATAAATGTGGAGTCGGCATGAGGAGTAGCTAGTCGACTCGTGGACTCGGTACTCGACTCGAGGAGTGAACTCAACTCGAGGAGAAATGTAGGGTTGGTACGAGGAGTAGCTTGTCGACTCGTGGACCCGGTACTCGACTCGAGGAGTGAACTCAACTCGAGGAGAAATGTAGGGTCGGCACGAGGAGTAGCTTGTGGACTCGTGGACTTGGTACTCGACTCGAGGAGTGAACTCAACTCGAGGAGAAATGTAGAGTCGGTACGAGGAGTAGCTTGTCGACTCGTGGGCTTGGTACTCGACTCGAGGAGTGAACTCAACTCGAGGAGAAATGTAGAGTCCGCACGAGGAGTATCTAGTCGACTCGTGGACTCGGTACTCGACTCGAGGAGTGAACTCAACTCGAGGAGAAATGTAGAGTCGGCACGATGAGTAGCTAGTCGACTCGTGGACTCGGTACTCGATTCGAGGAGTAAACTCAACTCGAGGAGAAATGTAGGGTCGCCACAAGGAGTAGCTTGTCGACTCGTGGACTTGGTACTGAACTCAAGGAGAAATGTAGAATTGGCACGAGGAGTAGGTTGTCATCTCGTGGGCTTGGTACTCGACTCGAGGAGTGAACTCAACTCCAGGAGAAATGTAGAGTCGGCACGAGGAGTAGCTAGTCGACTCGTGGACTCGATACTCGACTCGAGGAGTGAACTCAACTCGAGGAGAAATGTAGGGTCGGCACGAGGTGTAGCTTGTCGACTCGTGGACTTGGTACTCGACTCGAGGAGTGAACTCAACTCGAGGAGAAATGTAGAGTCGGCACGAGGAGTAGCTTGTCGACTCGTGTGCTTGGTACTCGACTCGAGGAGTGAACTCAACTCGAGGAGAAATGTAGAGTCGGCACGAGGAGTAGCTAGTCGACTCTTGGACTCGGTACTCGACTCGAGGAGTGAACTCAACTCGAGGAGAAATGTAGAGTCGGCATGATTAGTAGCTAGTCGACTCGTGGACTCGGTACTCGACTCGAGGAGTGAACTCCACTCGAGGAGAAATGTGGAGTCGCCACGAGGAGTAGCTAGTCGACTCGTGGACTCGGTACTCGACTCGAAGAGTGGACTCAACTCGAGGAGAAATGTAGAGTCGGCACGAGAAGTAGCTAGTTGACTCGTGGACTTGGTACTCGACTCGAGGAGTGAACTCAACTCGAGGAGAAATGTAGAGTCGGCACGAGGAGTAGCTTGTCGACTCGTGGACTCGGTACTCGACTAGAGGAGTGAACTCAACTCGAGGACAAATGTAGAGTCGGCACGAGGAGTAGCTAGTCGACACGTGGACCCGGTACTCGACTCGAGGAGTCAACTCAACTCGAGGAGAAATGTAGGGTCGACACGAGGAGTAGCTTGTCGACTCGTGGACTTCGTACTCGACTTGAGGAGTGTACTCAACTCGAGGAGAAATGTAGAGTCGGCACGAGCAGTAGATTGTCAACTCGTGGACTTGGTACTCCACTCGAGGAGTGAACTCAACTCGAGGAGAAATGTAGAGTCGGCGCTAGGAGTAGCTAGTCGACTCGTGGACTCGGTACTCGACTCGAGGAGTGAACTCCGCTCGAGGATAAATGTGGAGTCGGCATGAGGAGTAGCTAGTTGACTCGTGGACTCGGTACTCGACTCGAGGAGTGAACTCAACTCGAGGAGAAATGTATGTTGGTACGAGGAGTAGCTTGTCGACTCGTGGACTTGGTACTCGACTCGAGGAGTGAACTCAACTTTAGGAGAAATGTAGATTCCGCACGAGGAGTAGCTTGTCGACTCGTGGACCCGGTACTCGACTCGAGGAGTGAACTCAACTCGAGGAGAAATGTAGGGTCGGCACGAAGAGTAGCTTGTGGACTCGTGGACTTGGTACTCGACTTGAGGAGTGAACTCAACTCGAGGAGAAATGTAGAGTCGGCACGAGGAGTAGCTTATCGACTCGTGGGCTTGGTACTCGACTCGAGGAGTGAACTCAACTCGAGGAGAAATGTAGAGTCGGCACGAGGAGTAGCTAGTCGACTCGTGGACTCGGTACTCGACTCGTGGAGTGAACTCAACTCGAGGAGAAATGTAGAGTCGGCACGAGGAGTAGCTAGTCGACTCGTGGACTCGGTACTCGATTCGAGGAGTGAACTCAACTCGAGGAGAAATGTAGGGTCGCCACAAGGAGTAGCTTGTCGACTCGTGGACTTGGTACTCAACTCAAGGAGAAATGTAGAGTCGGCACGAGGAGTAGGTTGTCATCTCGTGGACTTGGTACTCGACTCGAGGAGTGAACTCAACTCGAGGAGAAATGTAGAGTCGGTACGAGGAGTAGCTTGTCGACTCGTGGGCTTGGTACTCGACTCGAGGAGTGAACTCAACTCGAGGAGAAATGTAGAGTCCGCACGAGGAGTATCTAGTCGACTCGTGGACTCGGTACTCGACTCGAGGAGTGAACTCAACTCGAGGAGAAATGTAGAGTCGGCACGATGAGTAGCTAGTCGACTCGTGGACTCGGTACTCGATTCGAGGAGTAAACTCAACTCGAGGAGAAATGTAGGGTCGCCACAAGGAGTAGCTTGTCGACTCGTGGACTTGGTACTGAACTCAAGGAGAAATGTAGAATTGGCACGAGGAGTAGGTTGTCATCTCGTGGGCTTGGTACTCGACTCGAGGAGTGAACTCAACTCCAGGAGAAATGTAGAGTCGGCACGAGGAGTAGCTAGTCGACTCGTGGACTCGATACTCGACTCGAGGAGTGAACTCAACTCGAGGAGAAATGTAGGGTCGGCACGAGGTGTAGCTTGTCGACTCGTGGACTTTGTACTCGACTCGAGGAGTGAACTCAACTCGAGGAGAAATGTAGAGTCGGCACGAGGAGTAGCTTGTCGACTCGTGTGCTTGGTACTCGACTCGAGGAGTGAACTCAACTCGAGGAGAAATGTAGAGTCGGCACGAGGAGTAGCTAGTCGACTCTTGGACTCGGTACTCGACTCGAGGAGTGAACTCAACTCGAGGAGAAATGTAGAGTCGGCATGATTAGTAGCTAGTCGACTCGTGGACTCGGTACTCGACTCGAGGAGTGAACTCCACTCGAGGAGAAATGTGGAGTCGCCACGAGGAGTAGCTAGTCGACTCGTGGACTCGGTACTCGACTCGAAGAGTGGACTCAACTCGAGGAGAAATGTAGAGTCGGCACGAGAAGTAGCTAGTTGACTCGTGGACTTGGTACTCAACTCAAGGAGAAATGTAGAGTCGGCACGAGGAGTAGGTTGTCATCTCGTGGACTTGGTACTCGACTCGAGGAGTGAACTCAACTCGAGGAGAAATGTAGAGTCGGTACGAGGAGTAGCTTGTCGACTCGTGGGCTTGGTACTCGACTCGAGGAGTGAACTCAACTCGAGGAGAAATGTAGAGTCCGCACGAGGAGTATCTAGTCGACTCGTGGACTCGGTACTCGACTCGAGGAGTGAACTCAACTCGAGGAGAAATGTAGAGTCGGCACGATGAGTAGCTAGTCGACTCGTGGACTCGGTACTCGATTCGAGGAGTAAACTCAACTCGAGGAGAAATGTAGGGTCGCCACAAGGAGTAGCTTGTCGACTCGTGGACTTGGTACTGAACTCAAGGAGAAATGTAGAATTGGCACGAGGAGTAGGTTGTCATCTCGTGGGCTTGGTACTCGACTCGAGGAGTGAACTCAACTCCAGGAGAAATGTAGAGTCGGCACGAGGAGTAGCTAGTCGACTCGTGGACTCGATACTCGACTCGAGGAGTGAACTCAACTCGAGGAGAAATGTAGGGTCGGCACGAGGTGTAACTTGTCGACTCGTGGACTTGGTACTCGACTCGAGGAGTGAACTCAACTCGAGGAGAAATGTAGAGTCGGCACGAGGAGTAGCTTGTCGACTCGTGTGCTTGGTACTCGACTCGAGGAGTGAACTCAACTCGAGGAGAAATGTAGAGTCGGCACGAGGAGTAGCTAGTCGACTCTTGGACTCGGTACTCGACTCGAGGAGTGAACTCAACTCGAGGAGAAATGTAGAGTCGGCATGATTAGTAGCTAGTCGACTCGTGGACTCGGTACTCGACTCGAGGAGTGAACTCCACTCGAGGAGAAATGTGGAGTCGCCACGAGGAGTAGCTAGTCGACTCGTGGACTCGGTACTCGACTCGAAGAGTGGACTCAACTCGAGGAGAAATGTAGAGTCGGCACGAGAAGTAGCTAGTTGACTCGTGGACTTGGTACTCGACTCGAGGAGTGAACTCAACTCGAGGAGAAATGTAGAGTCGGCACGAGGAGTAGCTTGTCGACTCGTGGACTCGGTACTCGACTAGAGGAGTGAACTCAACTCGAGGACAAATGTAGAGTCGGCACGAGGAGTAGCTAGTCGACACGTGGACCCGGTACTCGACTCGAGGAGTCAACTCAACTCGAGGAGAAATGTAGGGTCGACACGAGGAGTAGCTTGTCGACTCGTGGACTTCGTACTCGACTTGAGGAGTGTACTCAACTCGAGGAGAAATGTAGAGTCGGCACGAGCAGTAGCTTGTCAACTCGTGGACTTGGTACTCCACTCGAGGAGTGAACTCAACTCGAGGAGAAATGTAGAGTCGGCGCTAGGAGTAGCTAGTCGACTCGTGGACTCGGTACTCGACTCGAGGAGTGAACTCCGCTCGAGGATAAATGTGGAGTCGGCATGAGGAGTAGCTAGTTGACTCGTGGACTCGGTACTCGACTCGAGGAGTGAACTCAACTCGAGGAGAAATGTATGTTGGTACGAGGAGTAGCTTGTCGACTCGTGGACTTGGTACTCGACTCGAGGAGTGAACTCAACTTTAGGAGAAATGTAGATTCCGCACGAGGAGTAGCTTGTCGACTCGTGGACCCGGTACTCGACTCGAGGAGTGAACTCAACTCGAGGAGAAATGTAGGGTCGGCACGAAGAGTAGCTTGTGGACTCGTGGACTTGGTACTCGACTTGAGGAGTGAACTCAACTCGAGGAGAAATGTAGAGTCGGCACGAGGAGTAGCTTATCGACTCGTGGGCTTGGTACTCGACTCGAGGAGTGAACTCAACTCGAGGAGAAATGTAGAGTCGGCACGAGGAGTAGCTAGTCGACTCGTGGACTCGGTACTCGACTCGTGGAGTGAACTCAACTCGAGGAGAAATGTAGAGTCGGCACGAGGAGTAGCTAGTCGACTCGTGGACTCGGTACTCGATTCGAGGAGTGAACTCAACTCGAGGAGAAATGTAGGGTCGCCACAAGGAGTAGCTTGTCGACTCGTGGACTTGGTACTCAACTCAAGGAGAAATGTAGAGTCGGCACGAGGAGTAGGTTGTCATCTCGTGGACTTGGTACTCGACTCGAGGAGTGAACTCAACTCGAGGAGAAATGTAGAGTCGGTACGAGGAGTAGCTTGTCGACTCGTGGGCTTGGTACTCGACTCGAGGAGTGAACTCAACTCGAGGAGAAATGTAGAGTCCGCACGAGGAGTATCTAGTCGACTCGTGGACTCGGTACTCGACTCGAGGAGTGAACTCAACTCGAGGAGAAATGTAGAGTCGGCACGATGAGTAGCTAGTCGACTCGTGGACTCGGTACTCGATTCGAGGAGTAAACTCAACTCGAGGAGAAATGTAGGGTCGCCACAAGGAGTAGCTTGTCGACTCGTGGACTTGGTACTGAACTCAAGGAGAAATGTAGAATTGGCACGAGGAGTAGGTTGTCATCTCGTGGGCTTGGTACTCGACTCGAGGAGTGAACTCAACTCCAGGAGAAATGTAGAGTCGGCACGAGGAGTAGCTAGTCGACTCGTGGACTCGATACTCGACTCGAGGAGTGAACTCAACTCGAGGAGAAATGTAGGGTCGGCACGAGGTGTAGCTTGTCGACTCGTGGACTTGGTACTCGACTCGAGGAGTGAACTCAACTCGAGGAGAAATGTAGAGTCGGCACGAGGAGTAGCTTGTCGACTCGTGTGCTTGGTACTCGACTCGAGGAGTGAACTCAACTCGAGGAGAAATGTAGAGTCGGCACGAGAAGTAGCTAGTCGACTCTTGGACTCGGTACTCGACTCGAGGAGTGAACTCAACTCGAGGAGAAATGTAGAGTCGGCATGATTAGTAGCTAGTCGACTCGTGGACTCGGTACTCGACTCGAGGAGTGAACTCCACTCGAGGAGAAATGTGGAGTCGCCACGAGGAGTAGCTAGTCGACTCGTGGACTCGGTACTCGACTCGAAGAGTGGACTCAACTCGAGGAGAAATGTAGAGTCGGCACGAGAAGTAGCTAGTTGACTCGTGGACTTGGTACTCGACTCGAGGAGTGAACTCAACTCGAGGAGAAATGTAGAGTCGGCACGAGGAGTAGCTTGTCGACTCGTGGACTCGGTACTCGACTAGAGGAGTGAACTCAACTCGAGGACAAATGTAGAGTCGGCACGAGGAGTAGCTAGTCGACACGTGGACCCGGTACTCGACTCGAGGAGTCAACTCAACTCGAGGAGAAATGTAGGGTCGACACGAGGAGTAGCTTGTCGACTCGTGGACTTCGTACTCGACTTGAGGAGTGTACTCAACTCGAGGAGAAATGTAGAGTCGGCACGAGCAGTAGCTTGTCAACTCGTGGACTTGGTACTCCACTCGAGGAGTGAACTCAACTCGAGGAGAAATGTAGAGTCGGCGCTAGGAGTAGCTAGTCGACTCGTGGACTCGGTACTCGACTCGAGGAGTGAACTCCGCTCGAGGATAAATGTGGAGTCGGCATGAGGAGTAGCTAGTTGACTCGTGGACTCGGTACTCGACTCGAGGAGTGAACTCAACTCGAGGAGAAATGTATGTTGGTACGAGGAGTAGCTTGTCGACTCGTGGACTTGGTACTCGACTCGAGGAGTGAACTCAACTTTAGGAGAAATGTAGATTCCGCACGAGGAGTAGCTTGTCGACTCGTGGACCCGGTACTCGACTCGAGGAGTGAACTCAACTCGAGGAGAAATGTAGGGTCGGCACGAAGAGTAGCTTGTGGACTCGTGGACTTGGTACTCGACTTGAGGAGTGAACTCAACTCGAGGAGAAATGTAGAGTCGGCACGAGGAGTAGCTTATCGACTCGTGGGCTTGGTACTCGACTCGAGGAGTGAACTCAACTCGAGGAGAAATGTAGAGTCGGCACGAGGAGTAGCTAGTCGACTCGTGGACTCGGTACTCGACTCGTGGAGTGAACTCAACTCGAGGAGAAATGTAGAGTCGGCACGAGGAGTAGCTAGTCGACTCGTGGACTCGGTACTCGATTCGAGGAGTGAACTCAACTCGAGGAGAAATGTAGGGTCGCCACAAGGAGTAGCTTGTCGACTCGTGGACTTGGTACTCAACTCAAGGAGAAATGTAGAGTCGGCACGAGGAGTAGGTTGTCATCTCGTGGGCTTGGTACACGACTCGAGGAGTGAACTCAACTCGAGGAGAAATGTAGAGTCGGCACGAGGAGTAGCTAGTCGACTCGTGGACTCGGTACTCGACTCGAGGAGTAAACTCCACTCGAGGAGAAATGGGGAGTCGGCATGAGGAATAGCTTGTCGACTCGTGGACCCGGTACTCGACTCGAGGAGTGAACTCAACTCGAGGAGAAATGTAGGGTCGGCACGAGGAGTAGCTTGTCGACTCGTGGACTTGGTACTCGACTCGAGGAGTGAACTCAACTCGAGGTGAAATGTAGAGTCGGCACGAGGAGTAGCTTGTCGACTCGTGGACTCGGTACTCGACTCGAGGAGTGAACTCCACTCGAGGAGAACTGTGGAGTCGCCACGAGGAGTAGCTAGTCGACTCGTGGACTCGGTACTCGACTCGAAGAGTGGACTCAACTCAAGGAGAAATGTAGAGTCGGCACGAGAAGTAGCTAGTTGACTCGTGGACTTGGTACTCGACTCGAGGAGTGAACTCAACTTGAGGAGAAATGTAGAGTCGGCACGAGGAGTAGCTTGTCGACTCGTGGACTCGGTACTCGACTAGAGGAGTGAACTCAACTCGAGGGCAAATGTAGAGTCGGCACGAGGAGTAGCTAGTCGACACGTGGACCCGGTACTCGACTCGAGGAGTGAACTCAACTCGAGGAGAAATGTAGGGTCGACACGAGGAGTAGCTTGTCGACTCGTGGACTTCGTACTCGACTCGAGGAGTGTACTCAACTCGAGGAGAAATGTAGAGTCGGCACGAGCAGTAGCTTGTCGACTCGTGGACTTGGTACTCCACTCGAGGAGTGAACTCAACTCGAGGAGAAATGTAGAGTCGGCGCTAGGAGTAGATAGTCGACTCGTGGACTCGGTACTCGACTCGAGGAGTGAACTCAACTCGAGGAGAAATGTAGGGTCGTTAAGAGGAGTAGCTTGTCGACTCGTGGACTTGGTACTCGACTCGAGGAGTGAACTCAAATTTAGGAGAAATGTAGATTCGGCATGAGGAGTAGCTTGTCGACTCGTGGACCCGGTACTCGACTCGAGGAGTGAACTCAACTCGAGGAGAAATGTAGGGTCGGCACGAGGAGTAGCTTGTGGACTCGTGGACTTGGTATTCGACTCGAGGAGTGAACTCAACTCGAGGAGAAATGTAGAGTCGGCACGAGGAGTAGCTTGTCGACTTTTGGGCTTGGTACTCGACTCGAGGAGTGAACTCAACTCGAGGAGAAATGTAGAGTCGGCACGAGGAGTAGCTAGTCGACTCGTGAACTCGGTAATCGACTCGAGGAGTGAACTCAACTCGAGGAGAAATGTAGAGTCGGCACGAGGAGTAGCTAGTCGACTCGTGGACTCGGTACTCGATTCGAGGAGTGAACTCAACTCGAGGAGAAATGTAGGGTCACCACAAGGAGTAGCTTGTCGACTCGTGGACTTGGTACTCAACTCAAGGAGAAATGTAGGATCGGCACGAGGAGTAGGTTGTCATCTCGTGGGCTTGGTACTCGACTCGAGGAGTGAACTCAACTCGAAGAGAAATGTAGTGTCGGCACGAGGAGTAGCTAGTCGACTCGTGGACTCGGTACTCGACTCGAGGAGTAAACTCCACTCGAGGAGAAATGGGGAGTCGGCATGAGGAATAGCTTGTCGACTCGTGGACCCGGTACTCGACTCGAGGAGTGAACTCAACTCGAGGAGAAATGTAGGGTCGGCACGAGGAGTAGCTTGTCGACTCGTGGACTTGGTACTCGACTCGAGGAGTGAACTCAACTCGAGGAGAAATGTAGAGTCGGCACGAGGAGTAGCTTGTCGACTCGTGGACTCGGTACTCGACTCGAGGAGTGAACTCCACTCGAGGAGAACTGTGGAGTCGCCACGAGGAGTAGCTAGTCGACTCGTGGACTCGGTACTCGACTCGAAGAGTGGACTCAACTAGAGGAGAAATGTAGAGTCGGAACGAGAAGTAGCTAGTTGACTCGTGGACTTGGTACTCGACTCGAGGAGTGAACTCAACTTGAGGAGAAATGTAGAGTCGGCACGAGGAGTAGCTTGTCGACTCGTGGACTCGGTACTCGACTAGAGGAGTGAACTCAACTCGAGGGCAAATGTAGAGTCGGCACGAGGAGTAGCTAGTCGACACGTGGACCCGGTACTCGACTCGAGGAGTGAACTCAACTCGAGGAGAAATGTAGGGTCGACACGAGGAGTAGCTTGTCGACTCGTGGACTTCGTACTCGACTCGAGGAGTGTACTCAACTCGAGGAGAAATGTAGAGTCGGCACGAGCAGTAGCTTGTCGACTCGTGGACTTGGTACTCCACTCAAGGAGTGAACTCAACTCGAGGAGAAATGTAGAGTCGGCGCTAGGAGTAGCTAGTCGACTCGTGGACTCGGTACTCGACTCGAGGAGTGAACTCCGCTCGAGGATAAATGTGGAGTCGGCATGAGGAGTAGCTAGGCGACTCGTGGACTCGGTACTCGACTCGAGGAGTGAACTCAACTCGAGGAGAAATGTAGGGTCGTTACGAGGAGTAGCTTGTCGACTCGTGGACTTGGTACTCGACTCGAGGAGTGAACTCAAATTTAGGAGAAATGTAGATTCGGCACGAGGAGTAGCTTGTCGACTCGTGGACCCGGTACTCGACTCGAGGAGTGAACTCAACTCGATGAGAAATGTAGGGTCGGCACGAGGAGTAGCTTGTGGACTCGTGGACTTGGTACTCGACTCGAGGAGTGAACTCAACTCGAGGAGAAATGTAGAGTCGGCACGAGGAGTAGCTTGTCGACTTGTGGGCTTGGTACTCGACTCGAGGAGTGAACTCAACTCGAGGAGAAATGTAGAGTCGGCACGAGGAGTAGCTAGTCGACTCGTGAACTCGGTACTCGACTCGAGGAGTGAACTCAACTCGAGGAGAAATGTAGAGTCGGCACGAGGAGTAGCTAGTCGACTCGTGGACTCGGTACTCGATTCGAGGAGTGAACTCAACTCGAGGAGAAATGTAGGGTCGCCACAAGGAGTAGCTTGTCGACTCGTGGACTTGGTACTCAACTCAAGGAGAAATGTAGGGTCGGCACGAGGAGTAGCTTGTCGACTCGTGGACTTGGTACTCGACTCGAGGAGTGAACTCAACTCGAGGAGAAATGTAGAGTCGGCACGAGGAGTAGCTTGTCGACTCGTGGACTCGGTACTCGACTCGAGGAGTGAACTCCACTCGAGGAGAACTGTGGAGTCGCCACGAGGAGTAGCTAGTCGACTCGTGGACTCGGTACTCGACTAGAAGAGTGGACTCAACTAGAGGAGAAATGTAGAGTCGGCACGAGAAGTAGCTAGTTGACTCGTGGACTTGGTACTCGACTCGAGGAGTGAACTCAACTTGAGGAGAAATGTAGAGTCGGCACGAGGAGTAGCTTGTCGACTCGTGGACTCGGTACTCGACTAGAGGAGTGAACTCAACTCGAGGGCAAATGTAGAGTCGGCACGAGGAGTAGCTAGTCGACACGTGGACCCGGTACTCGACTCGAGGAGTGAACTCAACTCGAGGAGAAATGTAGGGTCGACACGAGGAGTAGCTTGTCGACTCGTGGACTTCGTACTCGACTCGAGGAGTGTACTCAACTCGAGGAGAAATGTAGAGTCGGCACGAGCAGTAGCTTGTCGACTCGTGGACTTGGTACTCCACTCAAGGAGTGAACTCAACTCGAGGAGAAATGTAGAGTCGGCGCTAGGAGTAGCTAGTCGACTCGTGGACTCGGTACTCGACTCGAGGAGTGAACTCCGCTCGAGGATAAATGTGGAGTCGGCATGAGGAGTAGCTAGGCGACTCGTGGACTCGGTACTCGACTCGAGGAGTGAACTCAACTCGAGGAGAAATGTAGGGTCGTTACGAGGAGTAGCTTGTCGACTCGTGGACTTGGTACTCGACTCGAGGAGTGAACTCAAATTTAGGAGAAATGTAGATTCGGCACGAGGAGTAGCTTGTCGACTCGTGGACCCGGTACTCGACTCGAGGAGTGAACTCAACTCGATGAGAAATGTAGGGTCGGCACGAGGAGTAGCTTGTGGACTCGTGGACTTGGTACTCGACTCGAGGAGTGAACTCAACTCGAGGAGAAATGTAGAGTCGGCACGAGGAGTAGCTTGTCGACTTGTGGGCTTGGTACTCGACTCGAGGAGTGAACTCAACTCGAGGAGAAATGTAGAGTCGGCACGAGGAGTAGCTAGTCGACTCGTGAACTCGGTACTCGACTCGAGGAGTGAACTCAACTCGAGGAGAAATGTAGAGTCGGCACGAGGAGTAGCTAGTCGACTCGTGGACTCGGTACTCGATTCGAGGAGTGAACTCAACTCGAGGAGAAATGTAGGGTCGCCACAAGGAGTAGCGTGTCGACTCGTGGACTTGGTACTCAACTCAAGGAGAAATGTAGAGTCGGCACGAGGAGTAGGTTGTCATCTCGTGGGCTTGGTACTCGACTCGAGGAGTGAACTCAACTCGAGGAGAAATGTAGAGTCGGCACGAGGAGTAGCTAGTCGACTCGTGGACTCGGTACTCGACTCGAGGAGTAAACTCCACTCGAGGAGAAATGGGGAGTCGGCATGAGGAATAGCGTGTCGACTCGTGGACCCGGTACTCGACTCGAGGAGTGAACTCAACTCGAGGAGAAATGTAGGGTCGGCACGAGGAGTAGCTTGTCGACTCGTGGACTTGGTACTCGACTCGAGGAGTGAACTCAACTCGAGGAGAAATGTAGAGTCGGCACGAGGAGTAGCTTGTCGACTCGTGGACTCGGTACTCGACTCGAGGAGTGAACTCCACTCGAGGAGAACTGTGGAGTCGCCACGAGGAGTAGCGAGTCGACTCGTGGACTCGGTACTCGACTCGAAGAGTGGACTCAACTAGAGGAGAAATGTAGAGTCGGCACGAGAAGTAGCTAGTTGACTCGTGGACTTGGTACTCGACTCGAGGAGTGAACTCAACTTGAGGAGAAATGTAGAGTCGGCACGAGGAGTAGCTTGTCGACTCGTGGACTCGGTACTCGACTAGAGGAGTGAACTCAACTCGGGGGCAAATGTAGAGTCGGCACGAGGAGTAGCTAGTCGACACGTGGACCCGGTACTCGACTCGAGGAGTGAACTCAACTCGAGGAGAAATGTAGGGTCGACACGAGGAGTAGCTTGTCGACTCGTGGACTTCGTACTCGACTCGAGGAGTGTACTCAACTCGAGGAGAAATGTAGAGTCGGCACGAGCAGTAGCTTGTCGACTCGTGGACTTGGTACTCCACTCGAGGAGTGAACTCAACTCGAGGAGAAATGTAGAGTCGGCGCTAGGAGTAGCTAGTCGACTCGTGGACTCGGTACTCGACTCGAGGAGTGAACTCCGCTCGAGGATAAATGTGGAGTCGGCATGAGGAGTAGCTAGGCGACTCGTGGACTTGGTACTCGACTCGAGGAGTGAACTCAACTCGAGGAGACATGTAGGGTCGTTACGAGGAGTAGCTTGTCGACTCGTGGACTTGGTACTCGACTCGAGGAGTGAACTCAAATTTAGGAGAAATGTAGATTCGGCACGAGGAGTAGCTTGTCGACTCGTGGACCCGGTACTCGACTCGAGGAGTGAACTCAACTCGAGGAGAAATGTAGGGTCGGCACGAGGAGTAGCTTGTGGACTCGTGGACTTGGTACTCGACTCGAGGAGTGAACTCAACTCGAGGAGAAATGTAGAGTCGGCACGAGGAGTAGCTTGTCGACTTGTGGGCTTGGTACTCGACTCGAGGAGTGAACTCCACTCGAGGAGAAATGTAGAGTCGGCACGAGGAGTAGCTAGTCGACTCGTGAACTCGGTACTCGACTCGAGGAGTGAACTCAACTCGAGGAGAAATGTAGAGTCGGCACGAGGAGTAGCTAGTCGACTCGTGGACTCGGTACTCGATTCGAGGAGTGAACTCAACTCGAGGAGAAATGTAGGGTCGCCACAAGGAGTAGCTTGTCGACTCGTGGACTTGGTACTCAACTCAAGGAGAAATGTAGAGTCGGCACGAGGAGTAGGTTGTCATCTCGTGGGCTTGGTACTCGACTCGAGGAGTGAACTCAACTCGAGGAGAAATGTAGAGTCGGCACGAGGAGTAGCTAGTCGACTCGTGGACTCGGTACTCGACTCGAGGAGTAAACTCCACTCGAGGAGAAATGGGGAGTCGGCATGAGGAATAGCTTGTCGACTCGTGGACCCGGTACTCGACTCGAGGAGTGAACTCAACTCGAGGAGAAATGTAGGGTCGGCACGAGGAGTAGTTTGTCGACTCGTGGACTTGGTACTCGACTCGAGGAGTGAACTCAACTCGAGGAGAAATGTAGAGTCGGCACGAGGAGTAGCTTGTCGACTCGTGGACTCGGTACTCGACTCGAGGAGTGAACTCCACTCGAGGAGAACTGTGGAGTCGCCACGAGGAGTAGCTAGTCGACTCGTGGACTCGGTACTCGACTCGAAGAGTGGACTCAACTAGAGGAGAAATGTAGAGTCGGCACGAGAAGTAACTAGTTGACTCGTGGACTTGGTACTCGACTCGAGGAGTGAACTCAACTGGAGGAAAAATATAGAGTCGGCACGAGGAGTAGCTTGTCGACTCGTGGACTCGGTACTCGACTAGAGGAGTGAACTCAACTCGAGGGCAAATGTAGAGTCGGCACGAGGAGTAGCTAGTCGACACGTGGACCCGGTACTCGACTCGAGGAGTGAACTCAACTCGAGGAGAAATGTAGGGTCGACACGAGGAGTAGCTTGTCGACTCGTGGACTTCGTACTCGACTCGAGGAGTGTACTCAACTCGAGGAGAAATGTAGAGTCGGCACGAGCAGTAGCTTGTCGACACGTGGACTTGGTACTCCACTCGAGGAATGAACTCAACTCGAGGAGAAATGTAGAGTCGGCGCTAGGAGTAGCTAGTCGACTCGTGGACTCGGTACTCGACTCGAGGAGTGAACTCCGCTCGAGGATAAATGTGGAGTCGGCATGAGGAGTAGCTAGTCGACTCGTGGACTCGGTACTCGACTCGAGGAGTGAACTCAACTCGAGGAGAAATGTAGGGTCGTTACGAGGAGTAGCTTGTCGACTCGTGGACTTGGTACTCGACTCGAGGAGTGAACTCAAATTTAGGAGAAATGTAGATTCGGCACGAGGAGTAGCTTGTCGACTCGTGGACCCGGTACTCGACTCGAGGAGTGAACTCAACTCGAGGAGAAATGTAGGGTCGGCACGAGGAGTAGCTTGTGGACTCGTGGACTTGGTACTCGACTCGAGGAGTGAACTCAACTCGAGGAGAAATGTAGAGTCGGCACGAGGAGTAGCTTGTCGACTTGTGGGCTTGGTACTCGACTCGAGGAGTGAACTCAACTCGAGGAGAAATGTAGAGTCGGCACGAGGAGTAGCTAGTCGACTCGTGAACTCGGTACTCGACTCGAGGAGTGAACTCAACTCGAGGAGAAATGTAGAGTCGGCACGAGGAGTAGCTAGTCGACTCGTGGACTCGGTACTCGATTCGAGGAGTGAACTCAACTCGAGGAGAAATGTAGGGTCGCCACAAGGAGTAGGTTGTCGACTCGTGGACTTGGTACTCAACTCAAGGAGAAATGTAGAGTCGGCACGAGGAGTAGGTTGTCATCTCGTGGGCTTGGTACTCGACTCGAGGAGTGAACTCAACTCGATGAGAAATGTAGAGTCGGCACGAGGAGTAGCTAGTCGACTCGTGGACTCGGTACTCGACTCGAGGAGTAAACTCCACTCGAGGAGAAATGGGGAGTCGGCATGAGGAATAGTTTGTCGACTCGTGGACCCGGTACTCGACTCGAGGAGTGAACTCAACTCGAGGAGAAATGTAGGATCGCCACAAGGAGTAGCTTGTCGACTCGTGGACTTGGTACTCAACTCAAGGAGAAATGTAGAGTCGGCACGAGGAGTAGGTTGTCATCTCGTGGGCTTGGTACTCGACTCGAGGAGTGAACTCAACTCGAGGAGAAATGTAGAGTCGGCACGAGGAGTAGCTAGTCGACTCGTGGACTCGGTACTCGACTCGAGGAGTAAACTCCACTCGAGGAGAAATGGGGAGTCGGCATGAGGAATAGTTTGTCGACTCGTGGACCCGGTACTCGACTCGAGGAGTGAACTCAACTCGAGGAGAAATGTAGGGTCGCCACAAGGAGTAGCTTGTCGACTCGTGGACTTGGTACTCAACTCAAGGAGAAATGTAGAGTCGGCACGAGGAGTAGGTTGTCATCTCGTGGGCTTGGTACTCGACTCGAGGAGTGAACTCAACTCGAGGAGAAATGTAGAGTCGGCACGAGGAGTAGCTAGTCGACTCGTGGACTCGGTACTCGACTCGAGGAGTAAACTCCACTCGAGGAGAAATGGGGAGTCGGCATGAGGAATAGCTTGTCGACTCGTGGACCCGGTACTCGACTCGAGGAGTGAACTCAACTCGAGGAGAAATGTAGGGTCGGCACGAGGAGTAGCTTGTCGACTCGTGGACTTGGTACTCGACTCGAGGAGTGAACTCAACTCGAGGAGAAATGTAGAGTCGGCACGAGGAGTAGCTTGTCGACTCGTGGACTCGGTACTCGACTCGAGGAGTGAACTCCACTCGAGGAGAACTGTGGAGTCGCCACGAGGAGTAGCTAGTCGACTCGTGGACTCGGTACTCGACTCGAAGAGTGGACTCAACTAGAGGAGAAATGTAGAGTCGGCACGAGAAGTAGCTAGTTGACTCGTGGACTTGGTACTCGACTCGAGGAGTGAACTCAACTGGAGGAAAAATGTAGAGTCGGCACGAGGAGTAGCTTGTCGACTCGTGGACTCGGTACTCGACTAGAGGAGTGAACTCAACTCGAGGGCAAATGTAGAGTCGGCACGAGGAGTAGCTAGTCGACACGTGGACCCGGTACTCGACTCGAGGAGTGAACTCAACTCGAGGAGAAATGTAGGGTCGACACGAGGAGTAGCTTGTCGACTCGTGGACTTCGTACTCAACTCGAGGAGTGTACTCAACTCGAGGAGAAATGTAGAGTCGGCACGAGCAGTAGCTTGTCGACACGTGGACTTGGTACTCCACTCGAGGAGTGAACTCAACTCGAGGAGAAATGTAGAGTCGGCGCTAGGAGTAGCTAGTCGACTCGTGGACTCGGTACTCGACTCGAGGAGTGAACTCCGCTCGAGGATAAATGTGGAGTCGGCATGAGGAGTAGCTAGTCGACTCGTGGACTCGGTACTCGACTCGAGGAGTGAACTCAACTCGAGGAGAAATGTAGGGTCGTTACGAGGAGTAGCTTGTCGACTCGTGGACTTGGTACTCGACTCGAGGAGTGAACTCAAATTTAGGAGAAATGTAGATTCGGCACGAGGAGTAGCTTGTCGACTCGTGGACCCGGTACTCGACTCGAGGAGTGAACTCAACTCGAGGAGAAATGTAGGGTCGGCACGAGGAGTAGCTTGTGGACTCGTGGACTTGGTACTCGACTCGAGGAGTGAACTCAACTCGAGGAGAAATGTAGAGTCGGCACGAGGAGTAGCTTGTCGACTTGTGGGCTTGGTACTCGACTCGAGGAGTGAACTCAACTCGAGGAGAAATGTAGAGTCGGCACGAGGAGTAGCTAGTCGACTCGTGAACTCGGTACTCGACTCGAGGAGTGAACTCAACTCGAGGAGAAATGTAGAGTCGGCACGAGGAGTAGCTAGTCGACTCGTGGACTCGGTACTCGATTCGAGGAGTGAACTCAACTCGAGGAGAAATGTAGGGTCGCCACAAGGAGTAGGTTGTCGACTCGTGGACTTGGTACTCAACTCAAGGAGAAATGTAGAGTCGGCACGAGGAGTAGGTTGTCATCTCGTGGGCTTGGTACTCGACTCGAGGAGTGAACTCAACTCGATGAGAAATGTAGAGTCGGCACGAGGAGTAGCTAGTCGACTCGTGGACTCGGTACTCGACTCGAGGAGTAAACTCCACTCGAGGAGAAATGGGGAGTCGGCATGAGGAATAGTTTGTCGACTCGTGGACCCGGTACTCGACTCGAGGAGTGAACTCAACTCGAGGAGAAATGTAGGATCGCCACAAGGAGTAGCTTGTCGACTCGTGGACTTGGTACTCAACTCAAGGAGAAATGTAGAGTCGGCACGAGGAGTAGGTTGTCATCTCGTGGGCTTGGTACTCGACTCGAGGAGTGAACTCAACTCGAGGAGAAATGTAGAGTCGGCACGAGGAGTAGCTAGTCGACTCGTGGACTCGGTACTCGACTCGAGGAGTAAACTCCACTCGAGGAGAAATCGGGAGTCGGCATGAGGAATAGCTTGTCGACTCGTGGACCCGGTACTCGACTCGAGGAGTGAACTCAACTCGAGGAGAAATGTAGGGTCGGCACGAGGAGTAGCGTGTCGACTCGTGGACTTGGTACTCGACTCGAGGAGTGAACTCAACTCGAGGAGAAATGTAGAGTCGGCACGAGGAGTAGCTTGTCGACTCGTGGACTCGGTACTCGACTCGAGGAGTGAACTCCACTCGAGGAGAACTGTGGAGTCGCCACGAGGAGTAGCTAGTCGACTCGTGGACTCGGTACTCGACTCGAAGAGTGGACTCAACTAGAGGAGAAATGTAGAGTCGGCACGAGAAGTAGCTAGTTGACTCGTGGACTTGGTACTCGACTCGAGGAGTGAACTCAACTGGAGGAAAAATGTAGAGTCGGCACGAGGAGTAGCTTGTCGACTCGTGGACTCGGTACTCGACTAGAGGAGTGAACTCAACTCGAGGGCAAATGTAGAGTCGGCACGAGGAGTAGCTAGTCGACACGTGGACCCGGTACTCGACTCGAGGAGTGAACTCAACTCGAGGAGAAATGTAGGGTCGACACGAGGAGTAGCTTGTCGACTCGTGGACTTCGTACTCGACTCGAGGAGTGTACTCAACTCGAGGAGAAATGTAGAGTCGGCACGAGCAGTAGCTTGTCGACTCGTGGACTTGGTACTCCACTCGAGGAGTGAACTCAACTCGAGGAGAAATGTAGAGTCGGCGCTAGGAGTAGCTAGTCGACTCGTGGACTCGGTACTCGACTCGAGGAGTGAACTCCGCTCGAGGATAAATGTGGAGTCGGCATGAGGAGTAGCTAGTCGACTCGTGGACTCGGTACTCGACTCGAGGAGTGAACTCAACTCGAGGAGAAATGTAGGGTCGTTACGAGGAGTAGCTTGTCGACTCGTGGACTTGGTACTCGACTCGAGGAGTGAACTCAAATTTAGGAGAAATGTAGATTCGGCACGAGGAGTAGCTTGTCGACTCGTGGACCCGGTACTCGACTCGAGGAGAAATGTAGGGTCGGCACGAGGAGTAGCTTGTGGACTCGTGGACTTGGTACTCGACTCGAGGAGTGAACTCAACTCGAGGAGAAATGTAGAGTCGGCACGAGGAGTAGCTTGTCGACTTGTGGGCTTGGTACTCGACTCGAGGAGTGAACTCAACTCGAGGAGAAATGTAGAGTCGGCACGAGGAGTAGCTAGTCGACTCGTGAACTCGGTACTCGACTCGAGGAGTGAACTCAACTCGAGGAGAAATGTAGAGTCGGCACGAGGAGTAGCTAGTCGACTCGTGGACTCGGTACTCGATTCGAGGAGTGAACTCAACTCGAGGAGAAATGTAGGGTCGCCACAAGGAGTAGGTTGTCGACTCGTGGACTTGGTACTCAACTCAAGGAGAAATGTAGAGTCGGCACGAGGAGTAGGTTGTCATCTCGTGGGCTTGGTACTCGACTCGAGGAGTGAACTCAACTCGATGAGAAATGTAGAGTCGGCACGAGGAGTAGCTAGTCGACTCGTGGACTCGGTACTCGACTCGAGGAGTAAACTCCACTCGAGGAGAAATGGGGAGTCGGCATGAGGAATAGTTTGTCGACTCGTGGACCCGGTACTCGACTCGAGGAGTGAACTCAACTCGAGGAGAAATGTAGGGTCGGCACGAGGAGTAGCTTGTCGACTCGTGGACTTGGTACTCGACTCGAGGAGTGAACTCAACTCGAGGAGAAATGTAGAGTCGGCACGAGGAGTAGCTTGTCGACTCGTGGACTCGGTACTCGACTCGAGGAGTGAACTCCACTCGAGGAGAACTGTGGAGTCGCCACGAGGAGTAGCTAGTCGACTCGTGGACTCGGTACTCGACTCGAAGAGTGGACTCAACTCGAGGAGAAATGTAGAGTCGGCACGAGAAGTAGCTAGTTGACTCGTGGACTTGGTACTCGACTCGAGGAGTAAACTCAACTTGAGGAGAAATGTAGAGTCGGCATGAGGAGTAGCTTGTCGACTCGTGGACTCGGTACTCGACCAGAGGAGTGAACTCAACTCGAGGGCAAATGTAGAGTCGGCACGAGGAGTAGCTAGTCGACACGTGGACCCGGTACTCGACTCGAGGAGTGAACTCAACTCGAGGAGAAATGTAGGGTCGACACGAGGAGTAGCTTGTCGACTCATGGACTTCGTACTCGACTCGAGGAGTGTACTCAACTCGAGGAGAAATGTAGAGTCGGCACGAGCAGTAGCTTTTCGACTTGTGGACTTGGTACTCCACTCGAGGAGTGAACTCAACTCGAGGAGAAATGTAGAGTCGGCGCTAGGAGTAGCTAGTCGACTCGTGGACTCGGTACTCGACTCGAGGAGTGAACTCCGCTCGAGGATAAATGTGGAGTCGGCATGAGGAGTAGCTAGTCGACTCGTGGACTCGGTACTCGACTCGAGGAGTGAACTCAACTCGAGGAGAAATGTAGGGTCGTTACGAGGAGTAGCTTGTCGACTCGTGGACTTGGTACTCGACTCGAGGAGTGAACTCAAATTTAGGAGAAATGTAGATTCGGCACGAGGAGTAGCTTGTCGACTCGTGGACCCGGTACTCGACTCGAGGAGTGAACTCAACTCGAGGAGAAATGTAGGGTCGGCACGAGGAGTAGCTTGTGGACTCGTGGACTTGGTACTCGACTCGAGGAGTGAACTCAACTCGAGGAGAAATGTAGAGTCGGCACGAGGAGTAGCTTGTCGACTTGTGGGCTTGGTACTCGACTCGAGGACTGAACTCAACTCGAGGAGAAATGTAGAGTCGACACGAGGAGTAGCTAGTCGACTCGTGAACTCGGTACTCGACTCGAGGAGTGAACTCAACTCGAGGAGAAATGTAGAGTCGGCACGAGGAGTAGCTAGTCGACTCGTGGACTCGGTACTCGATTCGAGGAGTGAACTCAACTCGAGGAGAAATGTAGGGTCGCCACAAGGAGTAGCTTGTCGACTCGTGGACTTGGTACTCAACTCAAGGAGAAATGTAGAGTCGGCACGAGGAGTAGGTTGTCATCTCGTGGGCTTGGTACTCGACTCGAGGAGTGAACTCAACTCGATGAGAAATGTAGAGTCGGCACGAGGAGTAGCTAGTCGACTCGTGGACTCGGTACTCGACTCGAGGAGTAAACTCCACTCGAGGAGAAATGGGGAGTCGGCATGAGGAATAGTTTGTCGACTCGTGGACCCGGTACTCGACTCGAGGAGTGAACTCAACTCGAGGAGAAATGTAGGATCGCCACAAGGAGTAGCTTGTCGACTCGTGGACTTGGTACTCAACTCAAGGAGAAATGTAGAGTCGGCACGAGGAGTAGGTTGTCATCTCGTGGGCTTGGTACTCGACTCGAGGAGTGAACTCAACTCGAGGAGAAATGTAGAGTCGGCACGAGGAGTAGCTAGTCGACTCGTGGACTCGGTACTCGACTCGAGGAGTAAACTCCACTCGAGGAGAAATCAGGAGTCGGCATGAGGAATAGCTTGTCGACTCGTGGACCCGGTACTCGACTCGAGGAGTGAACTCAACTCGAGGAGAAATGTAGGGTCGGCACGAGGAGTAGCGTGTCGACTCGTGGACTTGGTACTCGACTCGAGGAGTGAACTCAACTCGAGGAGAAATGTAGAGTCGGCACGAGGAGTAGCTTGTCGACTCGTGGACTCGGTACTCGACTCGAGGAGTGAACTCCACTCGAGGAGAACTGTGGAGTCGCCACGAGGAGTAGCTAGTCGACTCGTGGACTCGGTACTCGACTCGAAGAGTGGACTCAACTAGAGGAGAAATGTAGAGTCGGCACGAGAAGTAGCTAGTTGACTCGTGGACTTGGTACTCGACTCGAGGAGTGAACTCAACTGGAGGAAAAATGTAGAGTCGGCACGAGGAGTAGCTTGTCGACTCGTGGACTCGGTACTCGACTAGAGGAGTGAACTCAACTCGAGGGCAAATGTAGAGTCGGCACGAGGAGTAGCTAGTCGACACGTGGACCCGGTACTCGACTCGAGGAGTGAACTCAACTCGAGGAGAAATGTAGGGTCGACACGAGGAGTAGCTTGTCGACTCGTGGACTTCGTACTCGACTCGAGGAGTGTACTCAACTCGAGGAGAAATGTAGAGTCGGCACGAGCAGTAGCTTGTCGACTCGTGGACTTGGTACTCCACTCGAGGAGTGAACTCAACTCGAGGAGAAATGTAGAGTCGGCGCTAGGAGTAGCTAGTCGACTCGTGGACTCGGTACTCGACTCGAGGAGTGAACTCCGCTCGAGGATAAATGTGGAGTCGGCATGAGGAGTAGCTAGTCGACTCGTGGACTCGGTACTCGACTCGAGGAGTGAACTCAACTCGAGGAGAAATGTAGGGTCGTTACGAGGAGTAGCTTGTCGACTCGTGGACTTGGTACTCGACTCGAGGAGTGAACTCAAATTTAGGAGAAATGTAGATTCGGCACGAGGAGTAGCTTGTCGACTCGTGGACCCGGTACTCGACTCGAGGAGAAATGTAGGGTCGGCACGAGGAGTAGCTTGTGGACTCGTGGACTTGGTACTCGACTCGAGGAGTGAACTCAACTCGAGGAGAAATGTAGAGTCGGCACGAGGAGTAGCTTGTCGACTTGTGGGCTTGGTACTCGACTCGAGGAGTGAACTCAACTCGAGGAGAAATGTAGAGTCGGCACGAGGAGTAGCTAGTCGACTCGTGAACTCGGTACTCGACTCGAGGAGTGAACTCAACTCGAGGAGAAATGTAGAGTCGGCACGAGGAGTAGCTAGTCGACTCGTGGACTCGGTACTCGATTCGAGGAGTGAACTCAACTCGAGGAGAAATGTAGGGTCGCCACAAGGAGTAGGTTGTCGACTCGTGGACTTGGTACTCAACTCAAGGAGAAATGTAGAGTCGGCACGAGGAGTAGGTTGTCATCTCGTGGGCTTGGTACTCGACTCGAGGAGTGAACTCAACTCGATGAGAAATGTAGAGTCGGCACGAGGAGTAGCTAGTCGACTCGTGGACTCGGTACTCGACTCGAGGAGTAAACTCCACTCGAGGAGAAATGGGGAGTCGGCATGAGGAATAGTTTGTCGACTCGTGGACCCGATACTCGACTCGAGGAGTGAACTCAACTCGAGGAGAAATGTAGGGTCGGCACGAGGAGTCGCTTGTCGACTCGTGGACTTGGTACTCGACTCGAGGAGTGAACTCAACTCGAGGAGAAATGTAGAGTCGGCACGAGGAGTAGCTTGTCGACTCGTGGACTCGGTACTCGACTCGAGGAGTGAACTCCACTCGAGGAGAACTGTGGAGTCGCGACGAGGAGTAGCTAGTCGACTCGTGGACTCGGTACTCGACTCGAAGAGTGGACTCAACTCGAGGAGAAATGTAGAGTCGGCACGAGAAGTAGCTAGTTGACTCGTGGACTTGGTACTCGACTCGAGGAGTAAACTCAACTTGAGGAGAAATGTAGAGTCGGCACGAGGAGTAGCTTGTCGACTCGTGGACTCGGTACTCGACCAGAGGAGTGAACTCAACTCGAGGGCAAATGTAGAGTCGGCACGAGGAGTAGCTAGTCGACACGTGGACCCGGTACTCGACTCGAGGAGTGAACTCAACTCGAGGAGAAATGTAGGGTCGACACGAGGAGTAGCTTGTCGACTCATGGACTTCGTACTCGACTCGAGGAGTGTACTCAACTCGAGGAGAAATGTAGAGTCGGCACGAGCAGTAGCTTTTCGACTTGTGGACTTGGTACTCCACTCGAGGAGTGAACTCAACTCGAGGAGAAATGTAGAGTCGGCGCTAGGAGTAGCTAGTCGACTCGTGGACTCGGTACTCGACTCGAGGAGTGAACTCCGCTCGAGGATAAATGTGGAGTCGGCATGAGGAGTAGCTAGTCGACTCGTGGACTCGGTACTCGACTCGAGAAGTGAACTCAACTCGAGGAGAAATGTAGGGTCGTTACGAGGAGTAGCTTGTCGACTCGTGGACTTGGTACTCGACTCGAGGAGTGAACTCAAATTTAGGAGAAATGTAGATTCGGCACGAGGAGTAGCTTGTCGACTCGTGGACCCGGTACTCGACTCGAGGAGTGAACTCAACTCGAGGAGAAATGTAGGGTCGGCACGAGGAGTAGCTTGTGGACTCGTGGACTTGGTACTCGACTCGAGGAGTGAACTCAACTCGAGGAGAAATGTAGAGTCGGCACGAGGAGTAGCTTGTCGACTTGTGGGCTTGGTACTCGACTCGAGGACTGAACTCAACTTGAGGAGAAATGTAGAGTCGGCACGAGGAGTAGCTAGTCGACTCGTGAACTCGGTACTCGACTCGAGGAGTGAACTCAACTCGAGGAGAAATGTAGAGTCGGCACGAGGAGTAGCTAGTCGACTCGTGGACTCGGTACTCGATTCGAGGAGTGAACTCAACTCGAGGAGAAATGTAGGGTCGCCACAAGGAGTAGCTTGTCGACTCGTGGACTTGGTACTCAACTCAAGGAGAAATGTAGAGTCGGCACGAGGAGTAGGTTGTCATCTCGTGGGCTTGGTACTCGACTCGAGGAGTGAACTCAACTCGAGGAGAAATGTAGAGTCGGCACGAGGAGTAGCTAGTCGACTCGTGGACTCGGTACTCGACTCGAGGAGTAAACTCCACTCGAGGAGAAATGGGGAGTCGGCATGAGGAATAGCTTGTCGACTCGTGGACCAGGTACTCGACTCGAGGAGTGAACTCAACTCGAGGAGAAATGTAGGGTCGGCACGAGGAGTAGCTTGTCGACTCGTGGACTTGGTACTCGACTCGAGGAGTGAACTCAACTCGAGGAGAAATGTAGAGTCGGCACGAGGAGTAGCTTGTCGACTCGTGGACTCGGTACTCGACTCGAGGAGTGAACTCCACTCGAGGAGAACTGTGGAGTCGCCACGAGGAGTAGCTAGTCGACTCGTGGACTCGGTACTCGACTCGAAGAGTGGACTCAACTAGAGGAGAAATGTAGAGTCGGCACGAGAAGTAGCTAGTCGACTCGTGGACTTGGTACTCGACTCGAGGAGTGAACTCAACTTGAGGAGAAACGTAGAGTCGGCACGAGGAGTAGCTTGTCGACTCGTGGACTCCGTACTCGACTAGAGGAGTGAACTCAACTCGAGGGCAAATGTAGAGTCGGCACGAGGAGTAGCTAGTCGACACGTGGACCCGGTACTCGACTCGAGGAGTGAACTCAACTCGAGGAGAAATGTAGGGTCGACACGAGGAGTAGCTTGTCGACTCGTGGACTTCGTACTCGACTCGAGGAGTGTACTCAACTCGAGGAGAAATGTAGAGTCGGCACGAGCAGTAGCTTGTCGACTCGTGGACTTGGTACTCCACTCGAGGAGTGAACTCAACTCGAGGAGAAATGTAGAGTCGGCGCTAGGAGTAGCTAGTCGACTCGTGGACTCGGTACTCGACTCGAGGAGTGAACTCCGCTTGAGGATAAATGTGGAGTCGGCATGAGGAGTAGCTAGTCGACTCGTGGACTCGGTACTCGACTCGAGGTGTGAACTCAACTCGAGGAGAAATGTAGGGATGTTACGAAGAGTAGCTTGTCGACTCGTGGACTTGGTACTCGAGTCGAGGAGTGAACTCAAATTTAGGAGAAATGTAGATTCGGCACGAGGAGTAGCTTGTCGACTCGTGGACTCGGTACTCGACTCGAGGACTGAACTTAACTCGAGGAGAAATGTAGGGTCGGCACGAGGAGTAGCTTGTGGACTCGTGGACTTGGTACTCGACTCGAGGAGTGAACTCAACTCGAGGAGAAATGTAGAGTCGGCACAAGGAGTAGCTTGTCGACTTCTGGGCTTGGTACTCGACTCGAGGAGTGAACTCAACTCGAGGAGAAATGTAGAGCCGGCACGAGGAGTAGCTAGTCGCCTCGTGAACTCGGTACTCGACTCGAGGAGTGAACTCAACTCGAGGAGAAATGTAGAGTCGGCACGAGGAGTAGCTAGTCGACTCGTGGACTCGGTACTCGATTCAAGGAGTGAACTCAACTCGAGGAGAAATGTAGAGTCGGCACGAGGAGTAGCTTGTCGACTTGTGGGCTTGGTACTCGACTCGAGGAGTGAACTCAACTCGAGGAGAAATGGAGAGTCGGCACGAGGAGTAGCTAGTCGACTCGTGAACTCGGTACTCGACTCGAGGAGTGAACTCAACTCGAGGAGAAATGTAGAGTCGGCACGAGGAGTACCTAGTCGACTCGTGGAGTCGGTACTCGATTCGAGGAGTGAACTCAACTTGAGGAGAAACGTAGAGTCGGCACGAGGAGTAGCTTGTCGACTCGTGGACTCGGTACTCGACTAGAGGAGTGAACTCAACTCGAGGGCAAATGTAGAGTCGGCACGAGGATTAGCTAGTCGACACGTGGACCCGGTACTCGACTCGAGGAGTGAACTCAACTCGAGGAGAAATGTAGGGTCGACACGAGGAGTAGCTTGTCGACTCGTGGACTTCGTACTCGACTCGAGGAGTGTACTCAACTCGAGGAGAAATGTAGAGTCGGCACGAGCAGTAGCTTGTCGACTCGTGGACTTGGTACTCCACTCGAGGAGTGAACTCAACTCGAGGAGAAATGTAGAGTCGGCGCTAGGAGTAGCTAGTCGACTCGTGGACTCGGTACTCGACTCGAGGAGTGAACTCCGCTCGAGGATAAATGTGGAGTCGGCATGAGGAGTAGCTAGTCGACTCGTGGACTCGGTACTCGACTCGAGGTGTGAACTCAACTCGAGGAGAAATGTAGGGTCGTTACGAAGAGTAGCTTGTCGACTCGTGGACTTGGTACTCGACTCGAGGAGTGAACTCAAATTTAGGAGAAATGTAGATTCGGCACGAGGAGTAGCTTGTCGACTCGTGGACTCGGTACTCGACTCGAGGAGTGAACTCAACTCGAGGAGAAATGTAGGGTCGGCACGAGGAGTAGCTTGTGGACTCGTGGACTTGGTACTCGACTCGAGGAGTGAACTCAACTCGAGGAGAAATGTAGAGTCGGCACGAGGAGTAGCTTGTCGACTTGTGGGCTTGGTACTCGACTCGAGGAGTGAACTCAACTCGAGGAGAAATGTTGAGTCGGCACGAGGAGTAGCTAGTCGACTAGTGAACTCGGTACTCGACTCGAGGAGTGAACTCAACTCGAGGAGAAATGTAGAGTCGGCACGAGGAGTAGCTAGTCGACTCGTGGACTCGGTACTCGATTCAAGGAGTGAACTCAACTCGAGGAGAAATGTAGGGTCGCCACAAGGAGTAGCTTGTCGACTCGTGGACTTGGTACTCAACTCAAGGAGAAATGTAGAGTCGGCACGAGGAGTAGGTTGTCATCTCGTGGGCTTGGTACTCGACTCGAGGAGTGAACTCAACTCGAGGAGAAATGTAGAGTCGGCACGAGGAGTAGCTAGTCGAGTCGTGGACTCGGTACTCGACTCGAGGAGTAAACTCCACTCGAGGAGAAATGGGGAGTCGGCATGAGGAATAGCTAGTCGACTCGTGGACCCGGTACTCGACTCGAGGAGTGAACTCAACACGAGGAGAAATGTAGGGTCGGCACAAGGAGTAGCTTGTCGACTCGTGGACTTGGTACTCGACTCGAGGAGTGTACTCAACTCGAGGAGAAATGTAGAGTCGGCACGAGGAGTAGCTTGTCGACTCCTGGGCTTGGTACACGACTCGAGGAGTGAACTCAATTCGAGGAGAAATGTAGAGTCGGGATGAGGAGTAGCTAGTCGACTCGTGGACTCGGTACTCGACTCGAGGAGTGAACTCAACTAGAGGAGGAATGTAGAGTTGGCACGACGAGTAGCTAGTCGACTCGTGGAGTCGGTACTCGACTCGAGGAGTGAACTCCACTCGAGGAGAAATGTGGAGTCGCCACGAGGAGTAGCTAGTCGACTCGTGGACTCGGTACTCGACTCGATGAGTGGACTCAACTCGAGGAGAAATGTAGAGTCGGCACGAGAAGTAGCTAGTTGACTCGTGGACTCGGTACTCGACCCGAGGAGTGAACTCAACTCGAGGAGAAATGTAGAGTCGGCACGAGGAGTGGCTAGTCGACTCGTGGACTCGGTACTCGACTCTAGGAGTGAACTCCACTCGACGAGAAATGTGGAGTCGGCATAAGGAGTAGCTAGTCGACTCGTGGACCCGGTACTCGAGTCGAGGAGTGAACTCAACTCGAGTAGAAATGTAGGGTCGGCACGAGGAGTAGCTTGTCGACTCCTGGACTTGGGACTCAACTCGAGGAGTGAACTCAACTCGAGGAGAAATGTAGAGTCAGCACGAGGAGTAGCTTGTCGACTCGTGGGTTGGTACTCGACTCGAGGAGTGAACTCAACTCGAGGAGAAATGTAGAGTCGGCACGAGGAGTAGCTAGTTGACTCGTGGACTCGGTACTCGACTCGAGGAGTGAACTCAACTCGAGGAGAAATGTAGAGTCGGCACGAGGAGTAGCTAGTCGACTCGTGGACTCGGTACTCGACTCGAGGAGTGAACTCCACTCGAGGAGAAATTTGGAGTCGGCACGACGAGTACCTAGTCGACTCGTGGACTCGGTACTCGACTCGAAGAGTGGACTCAACTCGAGGAGAAATGTAGAGTCGGCATGAGAAGTGGCTAGTCGACTCGTGGACTCGGTACTCGACCCGAGGAGTGAACTCAACTCGAGGAGAAATGTAGAGTCGGCACGAGGAGTAGCTTTTCGACTCGTGAACTTGGTACTCGACTCGAGGAGAAATGTAGGGTCGTTACGAAGAGTAGCTTGTCGACTCGTGGACTTGGTACTCGAGTCGAGGAGTGAACTCAAATTTAGGAGAAATGTAGATTCGGCACGAGGAGTAGCTTGTCGACTCGTGGACTCGGTACTCGACTCGAGGACTGAACTTAACTCGAGGAGAAATGTAGGGTCGGCACGAGGAGTAGCTTGTGGACTCGTGGACTTGGTACTCGACTCGAGGAGTGAACTCAACTCGAGGAGAAATGTAGAGTCAGCACGAGGAGTACCTAGTCGACTCGTGGAGTCGGTACTCGATTCGAGGAGTGAACTCAACTTGAGGAGAAACGTAGAGTCGGCACGAGGAGTAGCTTGTCGACTCGTGGACTCGGTACTCGACTAGAGGAGTGAACTCAACTCGAGGGCAAATGTAGAGTCGGCACGAGGATTAGCTAGTCGACACGTGGACCCGGTACTCGACTCGAGGAGTGAACTCAACTCGAGGAGAAATGTAGGGTCGACACGAGGAGTAGCTTGTCGACTCGTGGACTTCGTACTCGACTCGAGGAGTGTACTCAACTCGAGGAGAAATGTAGAGTCGGCACGAGCAGTAGCTTGTCGACTCGTGGACTTGGTACTCCACTCGAGGAGTGAACTCAACTCAAGGAGAAATGTAGAGTCGGCGCTAGGAGTAGCTAGTCGACTCGTGGACTCGGTACTCGACTCGAGGAGTGAACTCCGCTCGAGGATAAATGTGGAGTCGGCATGAGGAGTAGCTAGTCGACTCGTGGACTCGGTACTCGACTCGAGGTGTGAACTCAACTCGAGGAGAAATGTAGGGTCGTTACGAAGAGTAGCTTGTCGACTCGTGGACTTGGTACTCGAGTCGAGGAGTGAACTCAAATTTAGGAGAAATGTAGATTCGGCACGAGGAGTAGCTTGTCGACTCGTGGACTCGGTACTCGACTCGAGGAGTGAACTCAACTCGAGGAGAAATGTAGGGTCGGCACGAGGAGTAGCTTGTGGACTCGTGGACTTGGTACTCGACTCGAGGAGTGAACTCCACTCGAGGAGAAATGTAGAGTCGGCACGAGGAGTAGCTTGTCGACTTGTGGGCTTGGTACTCGACTCGAGGAGTGAACTCAACTCGAGGAGAAATGTAGAGTCGGCACGAGGAGTAGCTAGTCGACTCGTGAACTCGGTACTCGACTCGAGGAGTGAACTCAACTCGAGGAGAAATGTAGAGTCGGCACGAGGAGTAGCTAGTCGACTCGTGGACTCGGTACTCGATTCGAGGAGTGAACTCAACTCGAGGAGAAATGTAGGGTCGCCACAAGGAGTAGCTTGTCGACTCGTGGACTTGGTACTCAACTCAAGGAGAAATGTAGAGTCGGCACGAGGAGTAGGTTGTCATCTCGTGGGCTTGGTACTCGACTCGAGGAGTGAACTCAACTCGAGGAGAAATGTAGAGTCGGCACGAGGAGTAGCTAGTCGAGTCGTGGACTCGGTACTCGACTCGAGGAGTAAACTCCACTCGAGGAGAAATGGGGAGTCGGCATGAGGAATAGCTAGTCGACTCGTGGACCCGGTACTCGACTCGAGGAGTGAACTCAACACGAGGAGAAATGTAGGGTCGGCACAAGGAGTAGCTTGTCGACTCGTGGACTTGGTACTCGACTCGAGGAGTGTACTCAACTCGAGGAGAAATGTAGAGTCGGCACGAGGAGTAGCTTGTCGACTCCTGGGCTTGGTACACGACTCGAGGAGTGAACTCAATTCGAGGAGAAATGTAGAGTCGGGATGAGGAGTAGCTAGTCGACTCGTGGACTCGGTACTCGACTCGAGGAGTGAACTCAACTAGAGGAGAAATGTAGAGTTGGCACGACGAGTAGCTAGTCGACTCGTGGAGTCGGTACTCGACTCGAGGAGTGAACTCCACTCGAGGAGAAATGTGGAGTCGCCACGAGGAGTAGCTAGTCGACTCGTGGACTCGGTACTCGACTCGATGAGTGGACTCAACTCGAGGAGAAATGTAGAGTCGGCACGAGAAGTAGCTAGTTGACTCGTGGACTCGGTACTCGACACGAGGAGTGAACTCAACTCGAGGAGAAATGTAGAGTCGGCACGAGGAGTGGCTAGTCGACTCGTGGACTCGGTACTCGACTCTAGGAGTGAACTCCACTCGACGAGAAATGTGGAGTCGGCATAAGGAGTAGCTAGTCAACTCGTGGACCCGGTACTCGAGTCGAGGAGTGAACTCAACTCGAGTAGAAATGTAGGGTCGGCACGAGGAGTAGCTTGTCGACTCCTGGACTTGGGACTCAACTCGAGGAGTGAACTCAACTCGAGGAGAAATGTAGAGTCAGCACGAGGAGTAGCTTGTCGACTCATGGGTTGGTACTCGACTCGAGGAGTGAACTCAACTCGAGGAGAAATGTAGAGTCGGCACGAGGAGTAGCTAGTTGACTCGTGGACTCGGTACTCGACTCGAGGAGTGAACTCAACTCGAGGAGAAATGTAGAGTCGGCACGAGGAGTATCTAGTCGACTCGTGGACTCGGTACTCGACTCGAGGAGTGAACTCCACTCGAGGAGAAATTTGGAGTCGGCACGACGAGTACCTAGTCGACTCGTGGACTCGGTACTCGACTCGAAGAGTGGACTCAACTCGAGGAGAAATGTAGAGTCGGCATGAGAAGTAGCTAGTTGACTCGTGGACTCGGTACTCGACCCGAGGAGTGAACTCAACTCGAGGAGAAATGTAGAGTCGGCACGAGGAGTAGCTTGTCGACTCGTGGACTCGGTATTCGACTCGAGGAGTGAACTCAACTCGAGGAGAAATGTAGAGTCGGCACGAGGAGTAGCTTGTCGACTCGTGGACTCGGTATTCGACTCGAGGAGTGAACTCAACTCGAGGAGAAATGTAGAGTCGGCACTAGGAGTAGCTAGTCGACTCGTGGACTCGGTACTCGACTCGAGGAGTGAACTCCGCTCGAGGAGAAATGTGGAGTCGGCATGAGGATTAGCTAGTCGACTCGTGGACCCGGTACTCGATTCGAGGAGTGAACTCAACTCGAGGAGAAATGTAGGGTCGCCACGAGGAGTAGCTTTTCGACTCGTGGACTTGGTACTCGACTCGAGGAGTGAACTCAACTCGAGGAGAAATGTAGAGTCGGCACGAGGACTAGCTTGTCATCTCGTGGGCTTGGTACTCGACTCGAGGAGTGAACTCAACTCGAGGAGAAATGTAGAGTCGGCACGAGGAGTAGCTAGTCGACTCGTGGACTCGGTACTCGACTCGAGGAGTGAACTCCACTCGAGGAGAAATGGGTAGTCGGCATGAGGAATAGCTAGTCGACTTGTGGACTCGGTACTCGACTCGAGGAGTGAACTAAACCTGAGGAGAAATGTAGGGTCGGCACGAGGAATAGCTTGACGACTCGTGGACTTGGTACTCAACTCGAGGAGAAATGTAGAGTCGGCACGAGGAGTAGCTTGTCGACTCGTGGGATAGATACTCGACTCGAGGAGTGAACTCAACTGGAGGAGAAATATAGAGTCGGCACGAGGAGTAGGTAGTCGACTCGTGGACTCGGTACTCGACTCGAGGAGTGAACTCGACTGGAGGAGAAATGTAGAGTCCGCACGAGGAGTAGCTAGTCGACTCGTGGACTCGGTACTCGACTTGAGGAGTGAACACCACTCTAGGAGAAATGTGGAGTCGCCACGAGGATTAGCTAGTCGAATCGTGGACTCGGTACTCGACTCGAAGAGTGGACTCAACTCGAGGAGAAATGTAAAGTCGGCACGAGAAGTAGCTAGTTGACTCGTGGACTTGGTACTCGACTCGAGGAGTGAACTCAACTCGAGGAGAAATGTAGAGTCGGCACGGGGAGTAGCTTGTCGACTCGTGGACTTGGTACTCAACTCGAGGAGTGAACTCAACTCGAGGAGAAACGTAGAGTCGGCACGAGCAGTAGCTTTTCGACTCGTGAACTTGGTACTCGACTCGAGGAGTGAACTCAACTCGAGGAGAAATGTAGAGTCGACACTAGGAGTAGCTAGTCGACTCGTGGACTCGGTACTCGACTCTAGGAGTGAACTCCAGTCGACGAGAAATGTGGAGTCGGCATAAGGAGTAGCTAGTCGACTCGTGGACCCGGTACTCGAGTCGAGGAGTGAACTCAACTCGAGTAGAAATGTAGGGTCGGCACGAGGAGTAGCTTGTCGACTCCTGGACTTGGGACTCAACTCGAGGAGTGAACTCAACTCGAGGAGAAATGTAGAGTCAGCACGAGGAGTAGCTTGTCGACTCGTGGGCTTGGTACTCGACTCGAGGAGTGAACTCAACTCGAGGAGAAATGTAGAGTCAGCACGAGGAGTAGCTAGTTTACTCGTGGACTCGGTACTCAACTCGAGGAGAAATGTAGAGTCGGCACGAGGACTAGCTAGTCGACTCGTGGACTCAGTACTCGACTCGAGGAGTGAACTCCACTCGAGGAGAAATGTGGAGTCGGCACGACGAGTACCTAGTCGACTCGTGGACTCGGTACTCGACTCGAAGAGTGAACTCAACTCGAGGAGAAATGTAGAGTCGGCACGAGAAGTAGCTAGTCGACTCGTGGACTCGGTACTCGACCCGAGGAGTGAACTCGACTGGAAGAGAAATGTAGAGTCCGCACGAGGAGTAGCTAGTCGACTCGTGGACTCGGTACTCGACTTGAGGAGTGAACACCACTCTAGGAGAAATGTGGAGTCGCCACGAGGATTAGCTAGTCGAATCGTGGACTCGGTACTCGACTCGAAGAGTGGACTCAACTCGAGGAGAAATGTAAAGTCGGCACGAGAAGTAGCTAGTTGACTCGTGGACTTGGTACTCGACTCGAGGAGTGAACTCAACTCGAGGAGAAATGTAGAGTCGGCACGGGGAGTAGCTTGTCGACTCGTGGACTTGGTACTCAACTCGAGGAGTGAACTCAACTCGAGGAGAAATGTAGAGTCGTCACGAGCAGTAGCTTTTCGACTCGTGAACTTGGTACTCGACTCGAGGAGTGAACTCAACTCGAGGAGAAATGTAGAGTCGGCACTAGGAGTAGCTAGTCGACTCGTGGACTCGGTACTCGACTCTAGGAGTGAACTCCAGTCGACGAGAAATGTGGAGTCGGCATAAGGAGTAGCTAGTCGACTCGTGGACCCGGTACTCGAGTCGAGGAGTGAACTCAACTCGAGTAGAAATGTCGGGTCGGCACGAGGAGTAGCTTGTCGACTCCTGGACTTGGGACTCAACTCGAGGAGTGAACTCAACTCGAGGAGAAATGTAGAGTCAGCACGAGGAGTAGCTTGTCGACTCGTGGGCTTGGTACTCGACTCGAGGAGTGAACTCAACTCGAGGAGAAATGTAGAGTCGGCACGAGGAGTAGCTAGTTGACTCGTGGACTCGGTACTCGACTCGAGGAGTGAACTCAACTCGAGGAGAAATGTAGAGTCGGCACGAGGAGTAGCTAGTCGACTCGTGGACTCGGTACTCGACTCGAGGAGTGAACTCCACTCGAGGAGAAATGTGGAGTCGGCACGACGAGTACCTAGTCGACTCGTGGACTCGGTACTCGACTCGAAGAGTGGACTCAACTCGAGGAGAAATGTAGAGTCGGCACGAGAAGTAGCTAGTCGACTCGTGGACTCGGTACTCGACCCGAGGAGTGAACTCAACTCGAGGAGAAATGTAGAGTCGGCACGAGGAGTAGCTGTTCGACTCGTGGACTCGGTATTTGACTCGAGGAGTGAACTCAACTCGAGGAGAAATGTAGAGTCGGCACGAGGAGTAGCTAGTCGACTCGTGGACTTGGTACTCGACTCGAGGAGTGAACTCAACTCGAGGAGAAATGTAGAGTCGGCACGGGGAGTAGCTTGTCGACTCGTGGACTTGGTACTCGACTCGAGGAGTGAACTCAACTCGAGGAGAAATGTAGAGTCGGCACGAGCAGTAGCTTGTCGAATCGTGGAATTGGTACTCGACTCGAGGAGTGAACTCAACTTGAGGAGAATTGTAGAGTCGGCATGAGGAGTAGCTTGTCATCTCGTGGGCTTGGTACTCGACTCGAGGAGTGAACTCAACTCGAGGAGAAATGTAGAGTCGGCACGAGGAGTAGCTAGTCGACTCGTGGACTCGGTACTCGACTCGAGAAGTGAACTCCACTCGAGGAGAAATGGGGAGTCGGCATGAGGAATAGCTAGTCGACTTGTGGACTCGGTACTCGACTCGAGGAGTGAACTCAACTCGAGGAGAAATGTAGAGTCGGCACGAGGAGTAGCTTGTCGACTCGTGGGATAGCTACTCGACTCGAGGAGTGAACTCAACTGGAGGAGAAATGTAGAGTCGGCACGAGGAGTAGGTAGTCGACTCGTGGACTCGGTTCTCGACTCGAGGAGTGAACTCAACTGGAGGAGAAATGTAGAGTCCGCACGAGGAGTAGCTAGTCGACTCGTGGACTCGGTACTCGACTTGAGGAGTGAACACCACTCTAGGAGAAATGTGGAGTCGCCACGAGGAGTAGCTAGTAGAATCGTGGACTCGGTACTCGACTCGAAGAGTGGACTCAACTCGAGGAGAAATGTAGAGTCGGCACGAGAAGTAGCTAGTTGACTCGTGGACTTGGTACTCGACTCGAGGAGTGAACTCAACTCGAGGAGAAATGTAGAGTCGGCACGGGGAGTAGCTTGTCGACTCGTGGACTTGGTACTCAACTCGAGGAGTGAACTCAACTCGAGGAGAAACGTAGAGTCGGCACGAGCAGTAGCTTTTCGACTCGTGAACTTGGTACTCGACTCGAGGAGTGAACTCAACTCGAGGAGAAATGTAGAGTCGGCACTAGGAGTAGCTAGTCGACTCGTGGACTCGGTACTCGACTCTAGGAGTGAACTTTAGTCGACGATAAATGTGGAGTCGGCATAAGGAGTAGCTAGTCGACTCGTGGACCCGGTACTCGAGTCGAGGAGTGAACTCAACTCGAGTAGAAATGTAGGGTCGGCACGAGGAGTAGCTTGTCGACTCCTGGACTTGGGACTCAACTCGAGGAGTGAACTCAACTCGAGGAGAAATGTAGAGTCAGCACGAGGAGTAGCTTGTCGACTCGTGGGCTTGGTACTCGACTCGAGGAGTGAACTCAACTCGAGGAGAAATGTAGAGTCGGCACGAGGAGTAGCTAGTTGACTCGTGGACTCGGTACTCGACTCGAGGAGTGAACTCAACTCGAGGAGAAATGTAGAGTCGGCACGAGGACTAGCTAGTCGACTCGTGGACTCGGTACTCGACTCGAGGAGTGAACTCCACTCGAGGAGAAATGCGGAGTCGGCACGACGAGTACCTAGTCGACTCGTGGACTCGGTACTCGACTCGAAGAGTGGACTCAACTCGAGGAGAAATGTAGAGTCGGCACGAGAAGTAGCTAGTCGACTCGTGGACTCGGTACTCGACCCGAGGAGTGAACTCAACTCGAGGAGAAATGTAGAGTCGGCACGAGGAGTAGCTTGTCGACTCGTGGACTCGGTATTTGACTCGAGGAGTGAACTCAACTCGAGGAGAAATGTATTGAGTCGGCACGAGGAGTAGCTAGTCGACTCGGTACTCGACTCGAGGAGTGAACTCAACTCAAGGAGAAATGTAGAGTCGGCACGAGGAGTAGCTAGTCGACTCGTGGACTTGGTACTCGACTCGAGGAGTGAACTCAACTCGAGGAGAAATGTAGAGTCGGCACGGGGAGTAGCTTGTCGACTCGTGGACTTGGTACTCGACTCGAGGAGTGAACTCAACTCGAGGAGAAATGTAGAGTCGGCACGAGCAGTAGCTTGTCGAATCGTGGAATTGGTACTCGACTCGAGGAGTGAACTCAACTTGAGGAGAAATGTAGAGTCGGCACGAGGAGTAGCTTGTCATCTCGTGGGCTTGGTACTCGACTCGAGGAGTGAACTCAACTCGAGGAGAAATGTAGAGTCGGCACGAGGAGTAGCTAGTCGACTCGTGGACTCGGTACTCGACTCGAGGAGTGAACTCCACTCGAGGAGAAATGGGGAGTCGGCATGAGGAATAGCTAGTCGACTTGTGGACTCGGTACTCGACTCGAGGAGTGAACTCAACTTGAGGAGAAATGTATTGTCGGCACGAGGAATAGCTTGTCGACTCGTGGACTTGGTACTCGACTCGAGGAGTGAACTCAACTCGAGGAGAAATGTAGATTCGGCACGAGGAGTAGCTTGTCGACTCGTGGGATAGCTACTCGACTCGAGGAGTGAACTCAACTGGAGGAGAAATGTAGAGTCGGCACGAGGAGTAGGTAGTCGACTCGTGGACTCGGTACTCGACTCGAGGAGTGAATTCAACTAGAGGAGAAATGTAGAGTCGGCACGAGGAGTAGCTAGTCGACTCGTGGACTCGGTACTCGACTTGAGGAGTGAACACCACTCTAGGAGAAATGTGGAGTCGCCACGAGGAGTAGCTAGTCAAATCGTGGACTCGGTACTCGACTCGAAGAGTGGACTCAACTCGAGGAGAAATGTAGAGTCGGCACGAGAAGTAGCTAGTTGACTCGTGGACTTGGTACTCGACTCGAGGAGTGAACTCAACTCGAGGAGAAATGTAGAGTCGGCACGGGGAGTAGCTTGTCGACTCGTGGACTTTGTACTCAACTCGAGGAGTGAACTCAACTCGAGGAGAAATGTAGAGTCGGCACGAGCAGTAGCTTTTCGACTCGTGAACTTGGTACTCGACTCGAGGAGTGAACTCAACTCGAGGAGAAATGTAGAGTCGGCACGAGGAGTAGCTAGTCGACTCGTGGACTCGGTACTCGATTCGAGGAGTGAACTCAACTCGAGGAAAAATGTAGAGTCGGCACGAGGAGTAGCTTGTCGACTCGTGGGCTTGGTACTCGACTCGAGGAGTGAACTCAACTCGAGGAGAAATGGAGAGTCAGCACGAGGAGTAGCTAGTCGACTCGTGAACTCGGTACTCGACTCGAGGAGTGAACTCAACTCGAGGAGAAATGTAGAGTCGGCACGAGGAGTACCTAGTCGACTCGTGGAGTCGGTACTCGATTCGAGGAGTGAACTCAACTTGAGGAGAAACGTAGAGTCGGCACGAGGAGTAGCTTGTCGACTCGTGGACTCGGTACTCGACTAGAGGAGTGAACTCAACTCGAGGGCAAATGTAGAGTCGGCACGAGGATTAGCTAGTCGACACGTGGACCCGGTACTCGACTCGAGGAGTGAACTCAACTCGAGGAGAAATGTAGGGTCGACACGAGGAGTAGCTTGTCGACTCGTGGACTTCGTACTCGACTCGAGGAGTGTACTCAACTCGAGGAGAAATGTAGAGTCGGCACGAGCAGTAGCTTGTCGACTCGTGGACTCGGTACTCCACTCAAGGAGTGAACTCAACTCGAGGAGAAATGTAGAGTCGGCGCTAGGAGTAGCTAGTCGACTCGTGGACTCGGTACTCGACTCGAGGAGTGAACTCCGCTCGAGGATAAATGTGGAGTCGGCATGAGGAGTAGCTAGTCGACTCGTGGACTCGGTACTCGACTCGAGGTGTGAACTCAACTCGAGGAGAAATGTAGGGTCGTTACGAAGAGTAGCTTGTCGACTCGTGGACTTGGTACTCGAGTCGAGGAGTGAACTCAAATTTAGGAGAAATGTAGAGTCGGCACGGGGAGTAGCTTGTCGACTCGTGGACTTGGTACTCGACTCGAGGAGTGAACTCAACTCGAGGAGAAATGTAGAGTCGGCACGAGCAGTAGCTTGTCGAATCGTGGAATTGGTACTCGACTCGAGGAGTGAACTCAACTTGAGGAGAAATGTAGAGTCGGCACGAGGAGTAGCTTGTCATCTCGTGGGCTTGGTACTCGACTCGAGGAGTGAACTCAACTCGAGGAGAAATGTAGAGTCGGCACGAGGAGTAGCTAGTCGACTCGTGGACTCGGTACTCGACTCGAGGAGTGAACTCCACTCGAGGAGAAATGGGGAGTCGGCATGAGGAATAGCTAGTCGACTTGTGGACTCGGTACTCGACTCGAGGAGTGAACTCAACTTGAGGAGAAATGTAGGGTCGGCACGAGGAATAGCTTGTCGACTCGTGGACTTGGTACTCGACTCGAGGAGTGAACTCAACTCGAGGAGAAATGTAGATTCGGCACGAGGAGTAGCTTGTCGACTCGTGGGATAGCTACTCGACTCGAGGAGTGAACTCAACTGGAGGAGAAATGTAGAGTCGGCACGAGGAGTAGGTAGTCGACTCGTGGACTCGGTACTCGACTCGAGGAGTGAATTCAACTAGAGGAGAAATGTAGAGTCGGCACGAGGAGTAGCTAGTCGACTCGTGGACTCGGTACTCGACTTGAGGAGTGAACACCACTCTAGGAGAAATGTGGAGTCGCCACGAGGAGTAGCTAGTCGAATCGTGGACTCGGTACTCGACTCGAAGAGTGGACTCAACTCGAGGAGAAATGTAGAGTCGGCACGAGAAGTAGCTAGTTGACTCGTGGACTTGGTACTCGACTCGAGGAGTGAACTCAACTCGAGGAGAAATGTAAAGTCGGCACGGGGAGTAGCTTGTCGACTCGTGGACTTGGTACTCAACTCGAGGAGTGAACTCAACTCGAGGAGAAATGTAGAGTCGGCACGAGCAGTAGCTTTTCGACTCGTGAACTTGATACTCGACTCGAGGAGTGAACTCAACTCGAGGAGAAATGTAGAGTCGGCACTAGGATTAGCTAGTCGACTCGTGGACTCGATACTCGACTCTAGGAGTGAACTCCAGTCGACGAGAAATGTGTAGTCGGCATAAGGAGTAGCTAGTCGACTCGTGGACCCGGTACTCTAGTAGAGGAGTGAACTCAACTCGAGTAGAAATGTAGGGTCGGCACGAGGAGTAGCTTGTCGACTCCTGGACTTGGGACTCAACTCGAGGAGTGAACTCAACTCGTGGAGAAATGTAGAGTCTGCACGAGGAGTAGCTTGTCGACTCGTGGGCTTGGTACTCGACTCGAGGAGTGAACTCAACTCGAGGAGAAATGTAGAGTCGGCACGAGGAGTAGCTAGTTGACTCGTGGACTCGGTACTCAACTCGAGGAGTGAACTCCACTCGAGGAGAAATGTGGAATCGGCACGACGAGTACCTAGTCGACTCGTGGACTCGGTACTCGACTCGAAGAGTGGACTCAACTCGAGGAGAAATGTAGAGTCGGCACGAGAAGTAGCTAGTCGACTCGTGGACTCGGTACTCGACCCCAGGAGTGAACTCAACTCGAGGAGAAATGTAGAGTCGGCACGTGGAGTAGCTTGTCGACTCGTGGACTCGGTACTCGATTCGAGGAGTGAACTCAACTCGAGGAAAAATGTAGAGTCGGCACGAGGAGTAGCTTGTCGACTCGTGGGCTTGGTACTCGACTCGAGGAGTGAACTCAACTCGAGGAGAAATGGAGAGTCAGCACGAGGAGTAGCTAGTCGACTCGTGAACTCGGTACTCGACTCGAGGAGTGAACTCAACTCGAGGAGAAATGTAGAGTCGGCACGAGGAGTACCTAGTCGACTCGTGGAGTCGGTACTCGATTCGAGGAGTGAACTCAACTTGAGGAGAAACGTAGAGTCGGCACGAGGAGTAGCTTGTCGACTCGTGGACTCGGTACTCGACTAGAGGAGTGAACTCAACTCGAGGGCAAATGTAGAGTCGGCACGAGGATTAGCTAGTCGACACGTGGACCCGGTACTCGACTCGAGGAGTGAACTCAACTCGAGGAGAAATGTAGGGTCGACACGAGGAGTAGCTTGTCGACTCGTGGACTTCGTACTCGACTCGAGGAGTGTACTCAACTCGAGGAGAAATGTAGAGTCGGCACGAGCAGTAGCTTGTCGACTCGTGGACTCGGTACTCCACTCAAGGAGTGAACTCAACTCGAGGAGAAATGTAGAGTCGGCGCTAGGAGTAGCTAGTCGACTCGTGGACTCGGTACTCGACTCGAGGAGTGAACTCCGCTCGAGGATAAATGTGGAGTCGGCATGAGGAGTAGCTAGTCGACTCGTGGACTCGGTACTCGACTCGAGGTGTGAACTCAACTCGAGGAGAAATGTAGGGTCGTTACGAAGAGTAGCTTGTCGACTCGTGGACTTGGTACTCGAGTCGAGGAGTGAACTCAAATTTAGGAGAAATGTAGAGTCGGCACGGGGAGTAGCTTGTCGACTCGTGGACTTGGTACTCGACTCGAGGAGTGAACTCAACTCGAGGAGAAATGTAGAGTCGGCACGAGCAGTAGCTTGTCGAATCGTGGAATTGGTACTCGACTCGAGGAGTGAACTCAACTTGAGGAGAAATGTAGAGTCGGCACGAGGAGTAGCTTGTCATCTCGTGGGCTTGGTACTCGACTCGAGGAGTGAACTCAACTCGAGGAGAAATGTAGAGTCGGCACGAGGAGTAGCTTGTCGACTCGTGGGATAGCTACTCGACTCGAGGAGTGAACTCAACTGGAGGAGAAATGTAGAGTCGGCACGAGGAGTAGGTAGTCGACTCGTGGACTCGGTACTCGACTCGAGGAGTGAACTCAACTGGAGGAGAAATGTAGAGTCGGCACGAGGAGTAGCTAGTCGACTCGTGGACTCGGTACTCGACTTGAGGAGTGAACTCAACTCGAGGAAAAATGTAGAGTCGGCACGAGGAGTAGCTTGTCGACTCGTGGGCTTGGTACTCGACTCGAGGAGTGAACTCAACTCGAGGAGAAATGGAGAGTCAGCACGAGGAGTAGCTAGTCGACTCGTGAACTCGGTACTCGACTCGAGGAGTGAACTCAACTCGAGGAGAAATGTAGAGTCGGCACGAGGAGTAGCTTGTCGACTCGTGGGATAGCTACTCGACTCGAGGAGTGAACTCAACTGGAGGAGAAATGTAGAGTCGGCACGAGGAGTAGGTAGTCGACTCGTGGACTCGGTACTCGACTCGAGGAGTGAACTCAACTGGAGGAGAAATGTAGAGTCGGCACGAGGAGTAGCTAGTCGACTCGTGGACTCGGTACTCGACTTGAGGAGTGAACTCAACTCGAGGAAAAATGTAGAGTCGGCACGAGGAGTAGCTTGTCGACTCGTGGGCTTGGTACTCGACTCGAGGAGTGAACTCAACTCGAGGAGAAATGGAGAGTCAGCACGAGGAGTAGCTAGTCGACTCGTGAACTCGGTACTCGACTCGAGGAGTGAACTCAACTCGAGGAGAAATGTAGAGTCGGCACGAGGAGTACCTAGTCGACTCGTGGAGTCGGTACTCGATTCGAGGAGTGAACTCAACTTGAGGAGAAACGTAGAGTCGGCACGAGGAGTAGCTTGTCGACTCGTGGACTCGGTACTCGACTAGAGGAGTGAACTCAACTCGAGGGCAAATGTAGAGTCGGCACGAGGATTAGCTAGTCGACACGTGGACCCGGTACTCGACTCGAGGAGTGAACTCAACTCGAGGAGAAATGTAGGGTCGACACGAGGAGTAGCTTGTCGACTCGTGGACTTCGTACTCGACTCGAGGAGTGTACTCAACTCGAGGAGAAATGTAGAGTCGGCACGAGCAGTAGCTTGTCGACTCGTGGACTCGGTACTCCACTCAAGGAGTGAACTCAACTCGAGGAGAAATGTAGAGTCGGCGCTAGGAGTAGCTAGTCGACTCGTGGACTCGGTACTCGACTCGAGGAGTGAACTCCGCTCGAGGATAAATGTGGAGTCGGCATGAGGAGTAGCTAGTCGACTCGTGGACTCGGTACTCGACTCGAGGAGTGAACTCCACTCGAGGAGAAATGGGGAGTTGGCATGAGGAATAGCTAGTCGACTTGTGGACTCGGTACTCGACTCGAGGAGTGAACTCAACTTGAGGAGAAATGTAGGGTCGGCACGAGGAATAGCTTGTCGACTCGTGGACTTGGTACTCGACTCGAGGAGTGAACTCAACTCGAGGAGAAATGTAGATTCGGCACGAGGAGTAGCTTGTCGACTCGTGGGATAGCTACTCGACTCGAGGAGTGAACTCAACTGGAGGAGAAATGTAGAGTCGGCACGAGGAGTAGGTAGTCGACTCGTGGACTCGGTACTCGACTCGAGGAGTGAATTCAACTAGAGGAGAAATGTAGAGTCGGCACGAGGAGTAGCTAGTCGACTCGTGGACTCGGTACTCGACTTGAGGAGTGAACACCACTCTAGGAGAAATGTGGAGTCGCCACGAGGAGTAGCTAGTCGAATCGTGGACTCGGTACTCGACTCGAAGAGTGGACTCAACTCGAGGAGAAATGTAGAGTCGGCACGAGAAGTAGCTAGTTGACTCGTGGACTTGGTACTCGACTCGAGGAGTGAACTCAACTCGAGGAGAAATGTAAAGTCGGCACGGGGAGTAGCTTGTCGACTCGTGGACTTGGTACTCAACTCGAGGAGTGAACTCAACTCGAGGAGAAATGTAGAGTCGGCACGAGCAGTAGCTTTTCGACTCGTGAACTTGATACTCGACTCGAGGAGTGAACTCAACTCGAGGAGAAATGTAGAGTCGGCACTAGGATTAGCTAGTCGACTCGTGGACTCGATACTCGACTCTAGGAGTGAACTCCAGTCGACGAGAAATGTGTAGTCGGCATAAGGAGTAGCTAGTCGACTCGTGGACCCGGTACTCTAGTAGAGGAGTGAACTCAACTCGAGTAGAAATGTAGGGTCGGCACGAGGAGTAGCTTGTCGACTCCTGGACTTGGGACTCAACTCGAGGAGTGAACTCAACTCGTGGAGAAATGTAGAGTCTGCACGAGGAGTAGCTTGTCGACTCGTGGGCTTGGTACTCGACTCGAGGAGTGAACTCAACTCGAGGAGAAATGTAGAGTCGGCACGAGGAGTAGCTAGTTGACTCGTGGACTCGGTACTCAACTCGAGGAGTGAACTCCACTCGAGGAGAAATGTGGAATCGGCACGACGAGTACCTAGTCGACTCGTGGACTCGGTACTCGACTCGAAGAGTGGACTCAACTCGAGGAGAAATGTAGAGTCGGCACGAGAAGTAGCTATTCGACTCGTGGACTCGGTACTCGACCCCAGGAGTGAACTCAACTCGAGGAGAAATGTAGAGTCGGCACGAGGAGTAGCTTGTCGACTCGTGGACTCGGTATTTGACTCGAGGAGTGAACTCAACTCGAGGAGAAATGTATTGAGTCGGCACGAGGAGTAGCTAGTCAACTCGGTACTCGACTCGAGGAGTGAACTCAACTCGACGAGAAATGTAGAGTCGGCACGAGGAGTAGCTAGTCGACTCGTGGACTTGGTACTCGACTCGAGGAGTGAACTCAACTCGAGGAGAAATGTAGAGTCGGCACGGGGAGTAGCTTGTCGACTCGTGGACTTGGTACTCGACTCGAGGAGTGAACTCAACTCGAGGAGAAATGTAGAGTCGGCACGAGCAGTAGCTTGTCGAATCGTGGAATTGGTACTCGACTCGAGGAGTGAACTCAACTTGAGGAGAAATGTAGAGTCGGCACTAGGAGTAGCTAGTCGACTCGTGGACTCGGTACTCGACTCGAGGAGTGAACTCCGCTCGAGGAGAAATGTGGAGTCGGCATGAGGATTAGCTAGTCGACTCGTGGACCCGGTACTCGATTCGAGGAGTGAACTCCACTCGAGGAGAAATGGGGAGTCCGCATGAGGAATAGCTAGTCGACTTGTGGACTCGGTACTCGACTCGAGGAGTGAACTCCGCTCGAGGAGAAATGTAAGGTCGCCACGAGGAGTAGCTTGTCGACTCGTGGACTTGGTACTCGACTCGAGGAGTGAACTCAACTCGAGGAGAAATGTAGAGTCGGCACGAGGAGTAGCTTGTCATCTCGTGGGCTTGGTACTCGACTCGAGGAGTGAACTCAACTCGAGGAGAAATGTAGAGTCGGCACGAGGAGTAGCTAGTCGACTCGTGGACTCGGTACTCGACTCGAGGAGTGAACTCCACTCGAGGAGAAATAGGGAGTCGGCATGAGGAATAGCTAGTCGACTTGTGGACTCGGTACTCGACTCGAGGAGTGAACTCAACTTGAGGAGAAATGTAGGGTCGGCACGAGGAATAGCTTGTCGACTCGTGGACTTGGTACTCGACTCGAGGAGTGAACTCAACTCGAGGAGAAATGTAGAGTCGGCACGAGGAGTAGCTTGTCGACTCGTGGGATAGCTACTCGACTCGAGGAGTGAACTCAACTGGAGGAGAAATGTAGAGTCGGCACGAGGAGTAGGTAGTCGACTCGTGGACTCGGTACTCGACTCGAGGTGTGAACTCAACTGGAGGAGAAATGTAGAGTCGGCACGAGGAGTAGCTAGTCGACTCGTGGACTCGGTACTCGACTTGAGGAGTGAACACCACTCTAGGAGAAATGTGGAGTCGCCACGAGGAGTAGCTAGTAAAATCGTGGACTCGGTACTCAACTCGAATAGTGGACTCAACTCGAGGAGAAATGTAGAGTCGGCACGAGAAGTAGCTAGTTGACTCGGGACTTGGTACTCGACTCGAGGAGTGAACTCAACTCGAGGAGAAATGTAGAGTCGGCACGGGGAGTAGCTTGTCGACTCGTGGACTTGGTACTCAACTCGAGGAGTGAACTCAACTCGAGGAGAAATGTAGAGTCGGCACGAGCAGTAGCTTTTCGACTCGTGAACTTGGTACTCGACTCGAGGAGTGAACTCAACTCGAGGAGAAATGTAGAGTCGGCACTAGGAGTAGCTAGTCGACTCGTGGACTCGGTACTCGACTCTAGGAGTGAACTCCACTCGACGAGAAATGTGGAGTCGGCATAAGGAGTAGCTAGTCGACTCATGGACCCGGTACTCGAGTCGAGGAGTGAACTCAACTCGAGTAGAAATGTAGGGTCGGCATGAGGAGTAGCTTGTCGACTCCTGGACTTGGGACTCAACTCGAGGAGTGAACTCAACTCGAGGAGAAATGTAGAGTCAGCACGAGGAGTAGCTTGTCGACTCGTGGGCTTGGTACTCGACTCGAGGAGTGAACTCAACTCGAGGAGAAATGTAGAGTCGGCACGAGGAGTAGCTAGTTGACTCGTGGACTCGGTACTCGACTCGAGGAGTGAACTCAACTCGAGGAGAAATGTAGAGTCGGCACGAGGAGTAGCTAGTCGACTCGTGGACTCGGTACTCGACTCGAGGAGTGAACTCCACTCGAGGAGAAATGTGGAGTTGGCACGACGAGTAGCTAGTCGACTCGTGGACTCGGTACTCGACTCGAAGAGTGGACTCAACTCGAGGAGAAATGTAGAGTCGGCACGAGAAGTAGCTAGTCGACTCGTGGACTCGGTACTCGACCCGAGGAGTGGACTCAACTCGAGGAGAAATGTAGAGTCGGCACGAGGAGTAGCTTGTCGACTCGTGGACTCGGTACTCGACTCGAGGAGTGAACTCAACTCGAGGAGAAATGTATTGAGTCGGCACGAGGAGTAGCTAGTCGACTCGGTACTCGACTCGAGGAGTGAACTCAACTCGAGGAGAAATGTAGAGTCGGCACGAGGAGTAGCTAGTCGACTCGTGGACTTGGTACTCGACTCGAGGAGTGAACTCAACTCGAGGAGAAATGTAGAGTCGGCACTAGGAGTAGCTAGTCGACTCGTGGACTCGGTACTCGACTCTAGGAGTGAACTCCACTCGACGAGAAATGTGGAGTCGGCATAAGGAGTAGCTAGTCGACTCGTGGACCCGGTACTCGAGTCGAGGAGTGAACTCAACTCGAGTAGAAATGTAGGGTCGGCACGAGGAGTAGCTTGTCGACTCCTGGACTTGGGACTCAACTCGAGGAGTGAACTCAACTCGAGGAGAAATGTAGAGTCAGCACGAGGAGTAGCTTGTCGACTCGTGGGCTTGGTACTCGACTCGAGGAGTGAACTCAACTCGAGGAGAAATGTAGAGTCGGCACGAGGAGTAGCTAGTTGACTCGTGGACTCGGTACTCGACTCGAGGAGTGAACTCAACTCGAGGAGAAATGTAGAGTCGGCACGAGGAGTAGCTAGTCGACTCGTGGACTCGGTACTCGACTCGAGGAGTGAACTCCACTCGAGGAGAAATGTGGAGTCGGCACGATGAGTACCTAGTCGACTCGTGGACTCGGTACTCGACTCGAAGAGTGGCATCAACTCGAGGAGAAATGTAGAGTCGGCACGAGAAGTAGCTAGTCGACTCGTGGACTCGGTACTCGACCCGAGGAGTGAACTCAACTCGAGGAGAAATGTAGAGTCGGCACGAGGAGTAGCTTGTCGACTCGTGGACTCGGTACTCGACTCGAGGAGTGAACTCAACTCGAGGAGAAATGTATTGAGTCGGCACGAGGAGTAGCTAGTCGACTCGGTACTCGACTCGAGGAGTGAACTCAACTCGAGGAGAAATGTAGAGTCGGCACGAGGAGTAGCTAGTCGACTCGTGGACTTGGTACTCGACTCGAGGAGTGAACTCAACTCGAGGAGAAATATAGAGTCGGCACGGGGAGTAGCTTGTCGACTCGTGGACTTGGTACTCGACTCGAGGAGTGAATTCAACTCGAGGAGAAATGTAGAGTCGGCACGAGCAGTAGCTTGTCGAATCGTGGAATTGGTACTCGACTCGAGGATTGAACTCAATTCGAAGAGAAATGTAGAGTCGGCACTAGGAGTAGCTAGTCGACTCGTGGACTCTGTACTCGACTAGAGGAGTGAACTCCGCTCGAGGAGAAATGTGGAGTCGGCATGAGGAGTAGCTAGTCGACTCGTGGACCCGGTACTCGATTCGAGGAGTGAACTCAACTCGAGGAGAAATGTAAGGTCGCCACGAGGAGTAGCTTGTCGACTCGTGGACTCGGTACTCGACTCGAGGAGTGAACTCAACTCGAGGAGAAATGTAGAGTCGGCACGAGGAGTAGCTTGTCATCTCGTGGGCTTGGTACTCGACTCGAGGAGTGAACTCAACTCGAGGAGAAATGTAGAGTCGGCACGAGGAGTAGCTAGTCGACTCGTGGACTCGGTACTCGACTCGAGGAGTGAACTCCACTCGAGGAGAAATGGGGAGTCGGCATGAGGAACAGCTAGTCGACTTGTGGACTCGGTACTCGACTCGAGGAGTGAACTCAACTTGAGGAGAAATGTAGGGTCGGCACGAGGAATAGCTTGTCGACTCGTGGACTTGGTACTCGACTCGAGGAGTGAACTCAACTCGAGGAGAAATGTAGAGTCGGCACGAGGAGTAGCTTGTCGACTCGTGGGATAGCTACTCGACTCGAGGATTGAACTCAACTGGAGGAGAAATGTAGAGTCGGCACGAGGAGTAGGTAGTCGACTCGTGGACTCGGTACTCGACTCGAGGAGTGAACTCAACTGGAGGAGAAATGTAGAGTCGGCACGAGGAGTAGCTAGTCGACTCGTGGACTCGGTACTCGACTTGAGGAGTGAACACCACTCTAGGAGAAATGTGGAGTCGCCACGAGGAGTAGCTAGTAGAATCGTGGACTCGGTACTCGACTCGAATAGTGGACTCAACTCGAGGAGAAATGTAGAGTCGGCACGAGAAGTAGCTAGTTGACTCGTGGACTTGGTACTCGACTCGAGGAGTGAACTCAACTCGAGGAGAAATGTAGAGTCGGCACGGGGAGTAGCTTGTCGACTCGTGGACTTGGTACTCAACTCGAGGAGTGAACTCAACTCGAGGAGAAATGTAGAGTCGGCACGAGCAGTAGCTTTTCGACTCGTGAACTTGGTACTGTACTCGAGGAGTGAACTAAACTCGAGGAGAAATGTAGAGTCGGCACTAGGAGTAGCTAGTCGACTCGTGGACTCGGTACTCGACTCGAGGAGTGAACTCCGCTCGAGGAGAAATGTGGAGTCGGCATGAGGAGTAGCAAGTCGACTCGTGGACCCGGTACTCGATTCGAGGAGTGAACTCAACTCGAGGAGAAATGTAGGGTCGCCACAAGGAGTAGCTTGTCGACTCGTGGACTTGGTACTCAACTCAAGGAGAAATGTAGAGTCGGCACGAGGAGTAGCTTGTCATCTCGTGGGCTTGGTACTCGACTCGAGGAGTGAACTCAACTCGAGGAGAAATGTAGAGTCGGCACGAGGAGTAGCTACACGACTCGAGGAGTGAACTCAACTGGAGGAGAAATGTAGAGTCGGCACGAGGAGTAGGTAGTCGACTCGTGGACTCGGTACTCGACTCGAGGAGTGAACTCAACTGGAGGAGAAATGTAGAGTCGGCACGAGCAGTAGCTTGTCGAATCGTGGAATTGGTACTCGACTCGAGGAGTGAACTCAACTTGAGGAGAAATGTAGAGTCGGCACTAGGAGTAGCTAGTCGACTCGTGGACTCGGTACTCGACTCGAGGAGTGAACTCCGCTCGAGAAGAAATGTGGAGTCGGCATGAGGATTAGCTAGTCGACTCGTGGACCCGGTACTCGATTCGAGGAGTGAACTCCACTCGAGGAGAAATGGGGAGTCCGCATGAGGAATAGCTAGTCGACTTGTGGACTCGGTACTCGACTCGAGGAGTGAACTCCGCTCGAGGAGAAATGTAAGGTCGCCACGAGGAGTAGCTTGTCGACTCGTGGACTTGGTACTCGACTCGAGGAGTGAACTCAACTCGAGGAGAAATGTAGAGTCGGCACGAGGAGTAGCTTTTCATCTCGTGGGCTTGGTACTCGACTCGAGGAGTGAACTCAACTCGAGGAGAAATGTAGAGTCGGCACGAGGAGTAGCTAGTCGACTCGTGGACTCGGTACTCGACTCGAGGAGTGAACTCCACTCGAGGAGAAATGGGGAGTCAGCATGAGGAATAGCTAGTCGACTTTTGGACTCGGTACTCGACTCGAGGAGTGAACTCAACTTGAGGAGAAATGTAGGGTCGGCACGAGGAATAGCTTGTCGACTCGTGGACTTGGTACTCGACTCGAGGAGTGAACTCAACTCGAGGAGAAATGTAGAGTCGGCACGAGGAGTAGCTTGTCGACTCGTGGGATAGCTACTCGACTCGAGGAGTGAACTCAACTGGAGGAGAAATGTAGAGTCGGCACGAGGAGTAGGTAGTCGACTCGTGGACTCGGTACTCGACTCGAGGTGTGAACTCAACTGGAGGAGAAATGTAGAGTCGGCACGAGGAGTAGCTAGTCGACTCGTGGACTCGGTACTCGACTTGAGGAGTGAACACCACTCTAGGAGAAATGTGGAGTCGCCACGAGGAGTAGCTAGTAAAATCGTGGACTCGGTACTCAACTCGAATAGTGGACTCAACTCGAGGAGAAATGTAGAGTCGGCACGAGAAGTAGCTAGTTGACTCGGGACTTGGTACTCGACTCGAGGAGTGAACTCAACTCGAGGAGAAATGTAGAGTCGGCACGGGGAGTAGCTTGTCGACTCGTGGACTTGGTACTCAACTCGAGGAGTGAACTCAACTCGAGGAGAAATGTAGAGTCGGCACGAGCAGTAGCTTTTCGACTCGTGAACTTGGTACTCGACTCGAGGAGTGAACTCAACTCGAGGAGAAATGTAGAGTCGGCACTAGGAGTAGCTAGTCGACTCGTGGACTCGGTACTCGACTCTAGGAGTGAACTCCACTCGACGAGAAATGTGGAGTCGGCATAAGGAGTAGCTAGTCGACTCATGGACCCGGTACTCGAGTCGAGGAGTGAACTCAACTCGAGTAGAAATGTAGGGTCGGCATGAGGAGTAGCTTGTCGACTCCTGGACTTGGGACTCAACTCGAGGAGTGAACTCAACTCGAGGAGAAATGTAGAGTCAGCACGAGGAGTAGCTTGTCGACTCGTGGGCTTGGTACTCGACTCGAGGAGTGAACTCAACTCGAGGAGAAATGTAGAGTCGGCACGAGGAGTAGCTAGTTGACTCGTGGACTCGGTACTCGACTCGAGGAGTGAACTCAACTCGAGGAGAAATGTAGAGTCGGCACGAGGAGTAGCTAGTCGACTCGTGGACTCGGTACTCGACTCGAGGAGTGAACTCCACTCGAGGAGAAATGTGGAGTTGGCACGACGAGTACCTAGTCGACTCATGGACTCGGTACTCGACTCGAAGAGTGGACTCAACTCGAGGAGAAATGTAGAGTCGGCACGAGAAGTAGCTAGTCGACTCGTGGACTCGGTACTCGACCCGAGGAGTGAACTCAACTCGAGGAGAAATGTAGAGTCGGCACGAGGAGTAGCTTGTCGACTCGTGGACTCGGTACTCGACTCGAGGAGTGAACTCAACTCGAGGAGAAATGTATTGAGTCGGCACGAGGAGTAGCTAGTCGACTCGGTACTCGACTCGAGGAGTGAACTCAACTCGAGGAGAAATGTAGAGTCGGCACGAGGAGTAGCTAGTCGACTCGTGGACTTGGTACTCGACTCGAGGAGTGAACTCAACTCGAGGAGAAATGTAGAGTCGGCACTAGGAGTAGCTAGTCGACTCGTGGACTCGGTACTCGACTCTAGGAGTGAACTCCACTCGACGAGAAATGTGGAGTCGGCATAAGGAGTAGCTAGTCGACTCGTGGACCCGGTACTCGAGTCGAGGAGTGAACTCAACTCGAGTAGAAATGTAGGGTCGGCACGAGGAGTAGGTTGTCGACTCCTGGACTTGGGACTCAACTCGAGGAGTGAACTCAACTCGAGGAGAAATGTAGAGTCAGCACGAGGAGTAGCTTGTCGACTCGTGGGCTTGGTACTCGACTCGAGGAGTGAACTCAACTCGAGGAGAAATGTAGAGTCGGCACGAGGAGTAGCTAGTTGACTCGTGGACTCGGTACTCGACTCGAGGAGTGAACTCAACTCGAGGAGAAATGTAGAGTCGGCACGAGGAGTAGCTAGTCGACTCGTGGACTCGGTACTCGACTCGAGGAGTGAACTCCACTCGAGGAGAAATGTGGAGTCGGCACGATGAGTACCTAGTCGACTCGTGGACTCGGTACTCGACTCGAAGAGTGGCATCAACTCGAGGAGAAATGTAGAGTCGGCACGAGAAGTAGCTAGTCGACTCGTGGACTCGGTACTCGACCCGAGGAGTGAACTCAACTCGAGGAGAAATGTAGAGTCGGCACGAGGAGTAGCTTGTCGACTCGTGGACTCGGTACTCGACTCGAGGAGTGAACTCAACTCGAGGAGAAATGTATTGAGTCGGCACGAGGAGTAGCTAGTCGACTCGGTACTCGACTCGAGGAGTGAACTCAACTCGAGGAGAAATGTAGAGTCGGCACGAGGAGTAGCTAGTCGACTCGTGGACTTGGTACTCGACTCGAGGAGTGAACTCAACTCGAGGAGAAATGTAGAGTCGGCACTAGGAGTAGCTAGTCGACTCGTGGACTCGGTACTCGACTCTAGGAGTGAACTCCACTCGACGAGAAATGTGGAGTCGGCATAAGGAGTAGCTAGTCGACTCGTGGACCCGGTACTCGAGTCGAGGAGTGAACTCAACTCGAGTAGAAATGTAGGGTCGGCACGAGGAGTAGCTTGTCGACTCCTGGACTTGGGACTCAACTCGAGGAGTGAACTCAACTCGAGGAGAAATGTAGAGTCAGCACGAGGAGTAGCTTGTCGACTCGTGGGCTTGGTACTCGACTCGAGGAGTGAACTCAACTCGAGGAGAAATGTAGAGTCGGCACGAGGAGTAGCTAGTTGACTCGTGGACTCGGTACTCGACTCGAGGAGTGAACTCAACTCGAGGAGAAATGTAGAGTCGGCACGAGGAGTAGCTAGTCGACTCGTGGACTCGGTACTCGACTCGAGGAGTGAACTCCACTCGAGGAGAAATGTGGAGTCGGCACGATGAGTACCTAGTCGACTCGTGGACTCGGTACTCGACTCGAAGAGTGGCATCAACTCGAGGAGAAATGTAGAGTCGGCACGAGAAGTAGCTAGTCGACTCGTGGACTCGGTACTCGACCCGAGGAGTGAACTCAACTCGAGGAGAAATGTAGAGTCGGCACGAGGAGTAGCTTGTCGACTCGTGGACTCGGTACTCGACTCGAGGAGTGAACTCAACTCGAGGAGAAATGTATTGAGTCGGCACGAGGAGTAGCTAGTCGACTCGGTACTCGACTCGAGGAGTGAACTCAACTCGAGGAGAAATGTAGAGTCGGCACGAGGAGTAGCTAGTCGACTCGTGGACTTGGTACTCGACTCGAGGAGTGAACTCAACTCGAGGAGAAATATAGAGTCGGCACGGGGAGTAGCTTGTCGACTCGTGGACTTGGTACTCGACTCGAGGAGTGAATTCAACTCGAGGAGAAATGTAGAGTCGGCACGAGCAGTAGCTTGTCGAATCGTGGAATTGGTACTCGACTCGAGGATTGAACTCAATTCGAAGAGAAATGTAGAGTCGGCACTAGGAGTAGCTAGTCGACTCGTGGACTCTGTACTCGACTCGAGGAGTGAACTCCGCTCGAGGAGAAATGTGGAGTCGGCATGAGGAGAAGCTAGTCGACTCGTGGACCCGGTACTCGATTCGAGGAGTGAACTCAACTCGAGGAGAAATGTAAGGTCGCCACGAGGAGTAGCTTGTCGACTCGTGGACTCGGTACTCGACTCGAGGAGTGAACTCAACTCGAGGAGAAATGTAGAGTCGGCACGAGGAGTAGCTTGTCATCTCGTGGGCTTGGTACTCGACTCGAGGAGTGAACTCAACTCGAGGAGAAATGTAGAGTCGGCACGAGGAATAGCTTGTCGACTCGTGGACTTGGTACTCGACTCGAGGAGTGAACTCAACTCGAGGAAAAATGGGGAGTCGGCATGAGGAATAGCTAGTCGACTTGTGGACTCGGTACTCGACTCGAGGAGTGAACTCAACTTGAGGAGAAATGTAGGGTCGGCACGAGGAATAGCTTGTCGACTCGTGGACTTGGTACTCGACTCGAGGAGTGAACTCAACTCGAGGAGAAATGTAGAGTCGGCACGAGGAGTAGCTTATCGACTCGTGGGATAGCTACTCGACTCGAGGAGTGAACTCAACTGGAGGAGAAATGTAGAGTCGGCACGAGGAGTAGGTAGTCGACTCGTGGACTCGGTACTCGACTCGAGGAGTGAACTCAACTGGAGGAGAAATGTAGAGTCGGCACGAGGAGTAGCTAGTCGACTAGTGGACTCGGTACTCGACTTGAGGAGTGAACACCACTCTAGGAGAAATGTGGAGTCGCCACGAGGAGTAGCTAGTAGAATCGTGGACTCGGTACTCGACTCGAATAGTGGACTCAACTCGAGGAGAAATGTAGAGTCGGCACGAGAAGTAGCTAGTTGACTCGTGGACTTGGTACTCGACTCGAGGAGTGAACTCAACTCGAGGAGAAATGTAGAGTCGGCACGAGGAGTAACTAGTCGACTCGTGGGCTTGGTACTCGACTCGAGGAGTGAACTCAACTCGAGGAGAAATGTAGAGTCGGGACGAGGAGTAGCTAGTCGACTCGTGGACTCGGTACTCGACCCGAGGAGTGAATTCAACTGGAGGAGAAATGTAGAGTCGGGACGAGGAGTAGCTTGTCGTCTCGTAGGCTTGGTACTCGACTCGAGGAGTGAACTTAACTCGAGGAGTGAACTTAACTCGAGGAGAAATGTAGAGTCGGCACAAGGAGTAGCTAGTCGACTCGTGGACTCGGTACTCAACTCGAGGAGTGAACTCCACTAGAGGAGAAATGTGGAGTCGGCACGAGGAGTAGCTAGTCGACTCGTGGACTCGGTAATCGACTCGAGGAGTGAACTCAACTCGAGGAAAAATGTAGAGTCGGCACGAGGAGTAGCCAGTCGACTGGTGGACTCGGTACTCGACTCGAGGAGTGAACTCAACTCGAGGAGAAATGTAGAGTCGGCACGAGAAGTAGCTAGTCGACTCGTGGACTCGGTACTCGACTCGACGAGTGAACTCCACTAGAGGAGAAATGTGGAGTAGGCACGAGGAGTAGCTAGTCGACTCGTGGACTCGTTACTCGACTCAAAGAGTGGACTCAACTCGAGGAGAAATGTAGAGTCGGCACGAGGAGTAGCTAGTCGACTCGTGGACTCGGTACTCGACCCGAGGAGTGAACTCAACTCGAGGAGAAATGTAGAGTCGGCACGAGGAGTAGCTTGTCGTCTCGTGGGCTTGGTACTCGACTCGAGGAGTGAACTCAACTCGAGGAGAAATGTAGAGTCGGCACGAGGAGTAACTAGTCGACTCGTGGACTCGGTACTCGACTCGAGGAGTGAACTCAACTCGAGGAGAAATGTAGAGCCGGCACGAGGCGTAGCTAGTCGACTCGTGGATTCGGTACTTGACTCGAGGAGTGAACTCCACTTGAGGAGAAATGTGGAGTCGGCACGAGGAGTAGCTAGTCGACTCGTGGACTCGGTACTCGACTCAAAGAGTGGACTCAACTCAAGGAGAAATGTAGAGTCGGCACGAGGAGTAGCTAGTCTACTGGTGGACTCGGTACTCGACCCGAGGAGTGAACTCAACTCGAGGAGAAATGTTGAGTCGGCACGAGGAGTAGCTTGTCGACTCGTGGACTCGGTACTCGACTCGAGGAGTGAACTCAACTCGAGGAGAAATGTAGAGTCGGCACGAGGAGTAGCTAGTCGACTCGTGGACTCGGTACTCGACTCGAGGAGGGAACTCAATTCGAGGAGAAATCGAGGGTTGGCATGAGAAGTAGCTTGTCGACTCGTTGACTTGGAGCTCGAGTCGAGGAGTGAACTCAACTCGAGGAGAAATGTAGAGTCGGTACGAGGAGTAGCTTGTCATCTCGTAGGCTTGGTACTCGACTCGAGGAGTGAACTTAACTCGAGGAGTGAACTTAACTCAAGGAGAAATGTAGAGGCAGCACGAGGAGTAGCTAGTCGACTCGTGGACTCGGTACTCGACTCGAGGAGTGAACTCCACTAGAGGAGAAATGTGGAGTCGGCACGAGGAGTAGCTAGTCGACTCGTGGACTTGGTACTCGACTCGAGGAGTGAACTCAACTCGAGGAGAAATGTAGAGTCGGCACGGGGAGTAGCTTGTCGACTCGTGGACTTGGTACTCGACTCGAGGAGTGAACTCAACTCGAGGAGAAATGTAGAGTCGGCACGAGCAGTAGCTTGTCGAATCGTGGAATTGGTACTCGACTCGAGGAGTGAACTCAACTTGAGGAGAATTGTAGAGTCGGCATGAGGAGTAGCTTGTCATCTCGTGGGCTTGGTGCTCGACTCGAGGAGTGAACTCAACTCGAGGAGAAATGTAGAGTCGGCACGAGGAGTAGCTAGTCGACTCGTGGACTCGGTACTCGACTCGAGAAGTGAACTCCACTCGAGGAGAAATGGGGAGTCGGCATGAGGAATAGCTAGTCGACTTGTGGACTCGGTACTCGACTCGAGGAGTGAACTCAACTCGAGGAGAAATGTAGAGTCGGCACGAGGAGTAGCTTGTCGACTCGTGGGATAGCTACTCGACTCGAGGAGTGAACTCAACTGGAGGAGAAATGTAGAGTCGGCACGAGGAGTAGGTAGTCGACTCGTGGACTCGGTTCTCGACTCGAGGAGTGAACTCAACTGGAGGAGAAATGTAGAGTCCGCACGAGGAGTAGCTAGTCGACTCGTGGACTCGGTACTCGACTTGAGGAGTGAACACCACTCTAGGAGAAATGTGGAGTCGCCACGAGGAGTAGCTAGTAGAATCGTGGACTCGGTACTCGACTCGAAGAGTGGACTCAACTCGAGGAGAAATGTAGAGTCGGCACGAGAAGTAGCTAGTTGACTCGTGGACTTGGTACTCGACTCGAGGAGTGAACTCAACTCGAGGAGAAATGTAGAGTCGGCACGGGGAGTAGCTTGTCGACTCGTGGACTTGGTACTCAACTCGAGGAGTGAACTCAACTCGAGGAGAAACGTAGAGTCGGCACGAGCAGTAGCTTTTCGACTCGTGAACTTGGTACTCGACTCGAGAAGTGAACTCAACTCGAGGAGAAATGTAGAGTCGGCACTAGGAGTAGCTAGTCGACTCGTGGACTCGGTACTCGACTCTAGGAGTGAACTTTAGTCGACGATAAATGTGGAGTCGGCATAAGGAGTAGCTAGTCGACTCGTGGACCCGGTACTCGAGTCGAGGAGTGAACTCAACTCGAGTAGAAATGTAGGGTCGGCACGAGGAGTAGCTTGTCGACTCCTGGACTTGGGACTCAACTCGAGGAGTGAACTCAACTCGAGGAGAAATGTAGAGTCAGCACGAGGAGTAGCTTGTCGACTCGTGGGCTTGGTACTCGACTCGAGGAGTGAACTCAACTCGAGGAGAAATGTAGAGTCGGCACGAGGAGTAGCTAGTTGACTCGTGGACTCGGTACTCGACTCGAGGAGTGAACTCAACTCGAGGAGAAATGTAGAGTCGGCACGAGGACTAGCTAGTCGACTCGTGGACTCGGTACTCGACTCGAGGAGTGAACTCCACTCGAGGAGAAATGCGGAGTCGGCACGACGAGTACCTAGTCGACTCGTGGACTCGGTACTCGACTCGAAGAGTGGACTCAACTCGAGGAGAAATGTAGAGTCGGCACGAGAAGTAGCTAGTCGACTCGTGGACTCGGTACTCGACCCGAGGAGTGAACTCAACTCGAGGAGAAATGTAGAGTCGGCACGAGGAGTAGCTTGTCGACTCGTGGACTCGGTATTTGACTCGAGGAGTGAACTCAACTCGAGGAGAAATGTATTGAGTCGGCACGAGGAGTAGCTAGTCGACTCGGTACTCGACTCGAGGAGTGAACTCAACTCAAGGAGAAATGTAGAGTCGGCACGAGGAGTAGCTAGTCGACTCGTGGACTTGGTACTCGACTCGAGGAGTGAACTCAACTCGAGGAGAAATGTAGAGTCGGCACGGGGAGTAGCTTGTCGACTCGTGGACTTGGTACTCGACTCGAGGAGTGAACTCAACTCGAGGAGAAATGTAGAGTCGGCACGAGCAGTAGCTTGTCGAATCGTGGAATTGGTACTCGACTCGAGGAGTGAACTCAACTTGAGGAGAAATGTAGAGTCGGCACGAGGAGTAGCTTGTCATCTCGTGGGCTTGGTACTCGACTCGAGGAGTGAACTCAACTCGAGGAGAAATGTAGAGTCGGCACGAGGAGTAGCTAGTCGACTCGTGGACTCGGTACTCGACTCGAGGAGTGAACTCCACTCGAGGAGAAATGGGGAGTCGGCATGAGGAATAGCTAGTCGACTTGTGGACTCGGTACTCGACTCGAGGAGTGAACTCAACTTGAGGAGAAATGTATTGTCGGCACGAGGAATAGCTTGTCGACTCGTGGACTTGGTACTCGACTCGAGGAGTGAACTCAACTCGAGGAGAAATGTAGATTCGGCACGAGGAGTAGCTTGTCGACTCGTGGGATAGCTACTCGACTCGAGGAGTGAACTCAACTGGAGGAGAAATGTAGAGTCGGCACGAGGAGTAGGTAGTCGACTCGTGGACTCGGTACTCGACTCGAGGAGTGAATTCAACTAGAGGAGAAATGTAGAGTCGGCACGAGGAGTAGCTAGTCGACTCGTGGACTCGGTACTCGACTTGAGGAGTGAACACCACTCTAGGAGAAATGTGGAGTCGCCACGAGGAGTAGCTAGTCAAATCGTGGACTCGGTACTCGACTCGAAGAGTGGACTCAACTCGAGGAGAAATGTAGAGTCGGCACGAGAAGTAGCTAGTTGACTCGTGGACTTGGTACTCGACTCGAGGAGTGAACTCAACTCGAGGAGAAATGTAGAGTCGGCACGGGGAGTAGCTTGTCGACTCGTGGACTTTGTACTCAACTCGAGGAGTGAACTCAACTCGAGGAGAAATGTAGAGTCGGCACGAGCAGTAGCTTTTCGACTCGTGAACTTGGTACTCGACTCGAGGAGTGAACTCAACTCGAGGAGAAATGTAGAGTCGGCACGAGGAGTAGCTAGTCGACTCGTGGACTCGGTACTCGATTCGAGGAGTGAACTCAACTCGAGGAAAAATGTAGAGTCGGCACGAGGAGTAGCTTGTCGACTCGTGGGCTTGGTACTCGACTCGAGGAGTGAACTCAACTCGAGGAGAAATGGAGAGTCAGCACGAGGAGTAGCTAGTCGACTCGTGAACTCGGTACTCGACTCGAGGAGTGAACTCAACTCGAGGAGAAATGTAGAGTCGGCACGAGGAGTACCTAGTCGACTCGTGGAGTCGGTACTCGATTCGAGGAGTGAACTCAACTTGAGGAGAAACGTAGAGTCGGCACGAGGAGTAGCTTGTCGACTCGTGGACTCGGTACTCGACTAGAGGAGTGAACTCAACTCGAGGGCAAATGTAGAGTCGGCACGAGGATTAGCTAGTCGACACGTGGACCCGGTACTCGACTCGAGGAGTGAACTCAACTCGAGGAGAAATGTAGGGTCGACACGAGGAGTAGCTTGTCGACTCGTGGACTTCGTACTCGACTCGAGGAGTGTACTCAACTCGAGGAGAAATGTAGAGTCGGCACGAGCAGTAGCTTGTCGACTCGTGGACTCGGTACTCCACTCAAGGAGTGAACTCAACTCGAGGAGAAATGTAGAGTCGGCGCTAGGAGTAGCTAGTCGACTCGTGGACTTGGTACTCAACTCGAGGAGAAATGTAGGGTCGTTACGAAGAGTAGCTTGTCGACTCGTGGACTTGGTACTCGAGTCGAGGAGTGAACTCAAATTTAGGAGAAATGTAGAGTCGGCACGGGGAGTAGCTTGTCGACTCGTGGACTTGGTACTCGACTCGAGGAGTGAACTCAACTCGAGGAGAAATGTAGAGTCGGCACGAGCAGTAGCTTGTCGAATCGTGGAATTGGTACTCGACTCGAGGAGTGAACTCAACTTGAGGAGAAATGTAGAGTCGGCACGAGGAGTAGCTTGTCATCTCGTGGGCTTGGTACTCGACTCGAGGAGTGAACTCAACTCGAGGAGAAATGTAGAGTCGGCACGAGGAGTAGCTAGTCGACTCGTGGACTCGGTACTCGACTCGAGGAGTGAACTCCACTCGAGGAGAAATGGGGAGTCGGCATGAGGAATAGCTAGTCGACTTGTGGACTCGGTACTCGACTCGAGGAGTGAACTCAACTTGAGGAGAAATGTAGGGTCGGCACGAGGAATAGCTTGTCGACTCGTGGACTTGGTACTCGACTCGAGGAGTGAACTCAACTCGAGGAGAAATGTAGATTCGGCACGAGGAGTAGCTTGTCGACTCGTGGGATAGCTACTCGACTCGAGGAGTGAACTCAACTGGAGGAGAAATGTAGAGTCGGCACGAGGAGTAGGTAGTCGACTCGTGGACTCGGTACTCGACTCGAGGAGTGAATTCAACTAGAGGAGAAATGTAGAGTCGGCACGAGGAGTAGCTAGTCGACTCGTGGACTCGGTACTCGACTTGAGGAGTGAACACCACTCTAGGAGAAATGTGGAGTCGCCACGAGGAGTAGCTAGTCGAATCGTGGACTCGGTACTCGACTCGAAGAGTGGACTCAACTCGAGGAGAAATGTAGAGTCGGCACGAGAAGTAGCTAGTTGACTCGTGGACTTGGTACTCGACTCGAGGAGTGAACTCAACTCGAGGAGAAATGTAAAGTCGGCACGGGGAGTAGCTTGTCGACTCGTGGACTTGGTACTCAACTCGAGGAGTGAACTCAACTCGAGGAGAAATGTAGAGTCGGCACGAGCAGTAGCTTTTCGACTCGTGAACTTGATACTCGACTCGAGGAGTGAACTCAACTCGAGGAGAAATGTAGAGTCGGCACTAGGATTAGCTAGTCGACTCGTGGACTCGATACTCGACTCTAGGAGTGAACTCCAGTCGACGAGAAATGTGTAGTCGGCATAAGGAGTAGCTAGTCGACTCGTGGACCCGGTACTCTAGTAGAGGAGTGAACTCAACTCGAGTAGAAATGTAGGGTCGGCACGAGGAGTAGCTTGTCGACTCCTGGACTTGGGACTCAACTCGAGGAGTGAACTCAACTCGTGGAGAAATGTAGAGTCTGCACGAGGAGTAGCTTGTCGACTCGTGGGCTTGGTACTCGACTCGAGGAGTGAACTCAACTCGAGGAGAAATGTAGAGTCGGCACGAGGAGTAGCTAGTTGACTCGTGGACTCGGTACTCAACTCGAGGAGTGAACTCCACTCGAGGAGAAATGTGGAATCGGCACGACGAGTACCTAGTCGACTCGTGGACTCGGTACTCGACTCGAAGAGTGGACTCAACTCGAGGAGAAATGTAGAGTCGGCACGAGAAGTAGCTAGTCGACTCGTGGACTCGGTACTCGACCCCAGGAGTGAACTCAACTCGAGGAGAAATGTAGAGTCGGCACGAGGAGTAGCTTGTCGACTCGTGGACTCGGTACTCGATTCGAGGAGTGAACTCAACTCGAGGAAAAATGTAGAGTCGGCACGAGGAGTAGCTTGTCGACTCGTGGGCTTGGTACTCGACTCGAGGAGTGAACTCAACTCGAGGAGAAATGGAGAGTCAGCACGAGGAGTAGCTAGTCGACTCGTGAACTCGGTACTCGACTCGAGGAGTGAACTCAACTCGAGGAGAAATGTAGAGTCGGCACGAGGAGTACCTAGTCGACTCGTGGAGTCGGTACTCGATTCGAGGAGTGAACTCAACTTGAGGAGAAACGTAGAGTCGGCACGAGGAGTAGCTTGTCGACTCGTGGACTCGGTACTCGACTAGAGGAGTGAACTCAACTCGAGGGCAAATGTAGAGTCGGCACGAGGATTAGCTAGTCGACACGTGGACCCGGTACTCGACTCGAGGAGTGAACTCAACTCGAGGAGAAATGTAGGGTCGACACGAGGAGTAGCTTGTCGACTCGTGGACTTCGTACTCGACTCGAGGAGTGTACTCAACTCGAGGAGAAATGTAGAGTCGGCACGAGCAGTAGCTTGTCGACTCGTGGACTCGGTACTCCACTCAAGGAGTGAACTCAACTCGAGGAGAAATGTAGAGTCGGCGCTAGGAGTAGCTAGTCGACTCGTGGACTCGGTACTCGACTCGAGGAGTGAACTCCGCTCGAGGATAAATGTGGAGTCGGCATGAGGAGTAGCTAGTCGACTCGTGGACTCGGTACTCGACTCGAGGTGTGAACTCAACTCGAGGAGAAATGTAGGGTCGTTACGAAGAGTAGCTTGTCGACTCGTGGACTTGGTACTCGAGTCGAGGAGTGAACTCAAATTTAGGAGAAATGTAGAGTCGGCACGGGGAGTAGCTTGTCGACTCGTGGACTTGGTACTCGACTCGAGGAGTGAACTCAACTCGAGGAGAAATGTAGAGTCGGCACGAGCAGTAGCTTGTCGAATCGTGGAATTGGTACTCGACTCGAGGAGTGAACTCAACTTGAGGAGAAATGTAGAGTCGGCACGAGGAGTAGCTTGTCATCTCGTGGGCTTGGTACTCGACTCGAGGAGTGAACTCAACTCGAGGAGAAATGTAGAGTCGGCACGAGGAGTAGCTTGTCGACTCGTGGGATAGCTACTCGACTCGAGGAGTGAACTCAACTGGAGGAGAAATGTAGAGTCGGCACGAGGAGTAGGTAGTCGACTCGTGGACTCGGTACTCGACTCGAGGAGTGAACTCAACTGGAGGAGAAATGTAGAGTCGGCACGAGGAGTAGCTAGTCGACTCGTGGACTCGGTACTCGACTTGAGGAGTGAACTCAACTCGAGGAAAAATGTAGAGTCGGCACGAGGAGTAGCTTGTCGACTCGTGGGCTTGGTACTCGACTCGAGGAGTGAACTCAACTCGAGGAGAAATGGAGAGTCAGCACGAGGAGTAGCTAGTCGACTCGTGAACTCGGTACTCGACTCGAGGAGTGAACTCAACTCGAGGAGAAATGTAGAGTCGGCACGAGGAGTAGCTTGTCGACTCGTGGGATAGCTACTCGACTCAAGGAGTGAACTCAACTGGAGGAGAAATGTAGAGTCGGCACGAGGAGTAGGTAGTCGACTCGTGGACTCGGTACTCGACTCGAGGAGTGAACTCAACTGGAGGAGAAATGTAGAGTCGGCACGAGGAGTAGCTAGTCGACTCGTGGACTCGGTACTCGACTTGAGGAGTGAACTCAACTCGAGGAAAAATGTAGAGTCGGCACGAGGAGTAGCTTGTCGACTCGTGGGCTTGGTACTCGACTCGAGGAGTGAACTCAACTCGAGGAGAAATGGAGAGTCAGCACGAGGAGTAGCTAGTCGACTCGTGAACTCGGTACTCGACTCGAGGAGTGAACTCAACTCGAGGAGAAATGTAGAGTCGGCACGAGGAGTACCTAGTCGACTCGTGGAGTCGGTACTCGATTCGAGGAGTGAACTCAACTTGAGGAGAAACGTAGAGTCGGCACGAGGAGTAGCTTGTCGACTCGTGGACTCGGTACTCGACTAGAGGAGTGAACTCAACTCGAGGGCAAATGTAGAGTCGGCACGAGGATTAGCTAGTCGACACGTGGACCCGGTACTCGACTCGAGGAGTGAACTCAACTCGAGGAGAAATGTAGGGTCGACACGAGGAGTAGCTTGTCGACTCGTGGACTTCGTACTCGACTCGAGGAGTGTACTCAACTCGAGGAGAAATGTAGAGTCGGCACGAGCAGTAGCTTGTCGACTCGTGGACTCGGTACTCCACTCAAGGAGTGAACTCAACTCGAGGAGAAATGTAGAGTCGGCGCTAGGAGTAGCTAGTCGACTCGTGGACTCGGTACTCGACTCGAGGAGTGAACTCCGCTCGAGGATAAATATGGAGTCGGCATGAGGAGTAGCTAGTCGACTCGTGGACTCGGTACTCGACTCGAGGAGTGAACTCCACTCGAGGAGAAATGGGGAGTTGGCATGAGGAATAGCTAGTCGACTTGTGGACTCGGTACTCGACTCGAGGAGTGAACTCAACTTGAGGAGAAATGTAGGGTCGGCACGAGGAATAGCTTGTCGACTCGTGGACTTGGTACTCGACTCGAGGAGTGAACTCAACTCGAGGAGAAATGTAGATTCGGCACGAGGAGTAGCTTGTCGACTCGTGGGATAGCTACTCGACTCGAGGAGTGAACTCAACTGGAGGAGAAATGTAGAGTCGGCACGAGGAGTAGGTAGTCGACTCGTGGACTCGGTACTCGACTCGAGGAGTGAATTCAACTAGAGGAGAAATGTAGAGTCGGCACGAGGAGTAGCTAGTCGACTCGTGGACTCGGTACTCGACTTGAGGAGTGAACACCACTCTAGGAGAAATGTGGAGTCGCCACGAGGAGTAGCTAGTCGAATCGTGGACTCGGTACTCGACTCGAAGAGTGGACTCAACTCGAGGAGAAATGTAGAGTCGGCACGAGAAGTAGCTAGTTGACTCGTGGACTTGGTACTCGACTCGAGGAGTGAACTCAACTCGAGGAGAAATGTAAAGTCGGCACGGGGAGTAGCTTGTCGACTCGTGGACTTGGTACTCAACTCGAGGAGTGAACTCAACTCGAGGAGAAATGTAGAGTCGGCACGAGCAGTAGCTTTTCGACTCGTGAACTTGATACTCGACTCGAGGAGTGAACTCAACTCGAGGAGAAATGTAGAGTCGGCACTAGGATTAGCTAGTCGACTCGTGGACTCGATACTCGACTCTAGGAGTGAACTCCAGTCGACGAGAAATGTGTAGTCGGCATAAGGAGTAGCTAGTCGACTCGTGGACCCGGTACTCTAGTAGAGGAGTGAACTCAACTCGAGTAGAAATGTAGGGTCGGCACGAGGAGTAGCTTGTCGACTCCTGGACTTGGGACTCAACTCGAGGAGTGAACTCAACTCGTGGAGAAATGTAGAGTCTGCACGAGGAGTAGCTTGTCGACTCGTGGGCTTGGTACTCGACTCGAGGAGTGAACTCAACTCGAGGAGAAATGTAGAGTCGGCACGAGGAGTAGCTAGTTGACTCGTGGACTCGGTACTCAACTCGAGGAGTGAACTCCACTCGAGGAGAAATGTGGAATCGGCACGACGAGTACCTAGTCGACTCGTGGACTCGGTACTCGACTCGAAGAGTGGACTCAACTCGAGGAGAAATGTAGAGTCGGCACGAGAAGTAGCTATTCGACTCGTGGACTCGGTACTCGACCCCAGGAGTGAACTCAACTCGAGGAGAAATGTAGAGTCGGCACGAGGAGTAGCTTGTCGACTCGTGGACTCGGTATTTGACTCGAGGAGTGAACTCAACTCGAGGAGAAATGTATTGAGTCGGCACGAGGAGTAGCTAGTCAACTCGGTACTCGACTCGAGGAGTGAACTCAACTCGACGAGAAATGTAGAGTCGGCACGAGGAGTAGCTAGTCGACTCGTGGACTTGGTACTCGACTCGAGGAGTGAACTCAACTCGAGGAGAAATGTAGAGTCGGCACGGGGAGTAGCTTGTCGACTCGTGGACTTGGTACTCGACTCGAGGAGTGAACTTAACTCGAGGAGAAATGTAGAGTCGGCACGAGCAGTAGCTTGTCGAATCGTGGAATTGGTACTCGACTCGAGGAGTGAACTCAACTTGAGGAGAAATGTAGAGTCGGCACTAGGAGTAGCTAGTCGACTCGTGGACTCGGTACTCGACTCGAGGAGTGAACTCCGCTCGAGGAGAAATGTGGAGTCGGCATGAGGATTAGCTAGTCGACTCGTGGACCCGGTACTCGATTCGAGGAGTGAACTCCACTCGAGGAGAAATGGGGAGTCCGCATGAGGAATAGCTAGTCGACTTGTGGACTCGGTACTCGACTCGAGGAGTGAACTCCGCTCGAGGAGAAATGTAAGGTCGCCACGAGGAGTAGCTTGTCGACTCGTGGACTTGGTACTCGACTCGAGGAGTGAACTCAACTCGAGGAGAAATGTAGAGTCGGCACGAGGAGTAGCTTGTCATCTCGTGGGCTTGGTACTCGACTCGAGGAGTGAACTCAACTCGAGGAGAAATGTAGAGTCGGCACGAGGAGTAGCTAGTCGACTCGTGGACTCGGTACTCGACTCGAGGAGTGAACTCCACTCGAGGAGAAATAGGGAGTCGGCATGAGGAATAGCTAGTCGACTTGTGGACTCGGTACTCGACTCGAGGAGTGAACTCAACTTGAGGAGAAATGTAGGGTCGGCACGAGGAATAGCTTGTCGACTCGTGGACTTGGTACTCGACTCGAGGAGTGAACTCAACTCGAGGAGAAATGTAGAGTCGGCACGAGGAGTAGCTTGTCGACTCGTGGGATAGCTACTCGACTCGAGGAGTGAACTCAACTGGAGGAGAAATGTAGAGTCGGCACGAGGAGTAGGTAGTCGACTCGTGGACTCGGTACTCGACTCGAGGTGTGAACTCAACTGGAGGAGAAATGTAGAGTCGGCACGAGGAGTAGCTAGTCGACTCGTGGACTCGGTACTCGACTTGAGGAGTGAACACCACTCTAGGAGAAATGTGGAGTCGCCACGAGGAGTAGCTAGTAAAATCGTGGACTCGGTACTCAACTCGAATAGTGGACTCAACTCGAGGAGAAATGTAGAGTCGGCACGAGAAGTAGCTAGTTGACTCGGGACTTGGTACTCGACTCGAGGAGTGAACTCAACTCGAGGAGAAATGTAGAGTCGGCACGGGGAGTAGCTTGTCGACTCGTGGACTTGGTACTCAACTCGAGGAGTGAACTCAACTCGAGGAGAAATGTAGAGTCGGCACGAGCAGTAGCTTTTCGACTCGTGAACTTGGTACTCGACTCGAGGAGTGAACTCAACTCGAGGAGAAATGTAGAGTCGGCACTAGGAGTAGCTAGTCGACTCGTGGACTCGGTACTCGACTCTAGGAGTGAACTCCACTCGACGAGAAATGTGGAGTCGGCATAAGGAGTAGCTAGTCGACTCATGGACCCGGTACTCGAGTCGAGGAGTGAACTCAACTCGAGTAGAAATGTAGGGTCGGCATGAGGAGTAGCTTGTCGACTCCTGGACTTGGGACTCAACTCGAGGAGTGAACTCAACTCGAGGAGAAATGTAGAGTCAGCACGAGGAGTAGCTTGTCGACTCGTGGGCTTGGTACTCGACTCGAGGAGTGAACTCAACTCGAGGAGAAATGTAGAGTCGGCACGAGGAGTAGCTAGTTGACTCATGGACTCGGTACTCGACTCGAGGAGTGAACTCAACTCGAGGAGAAATGTAGAGTCGGCACGAGGAGTAGCTAGTCGACTCGTGGACTCGGTACTCGACTCGAGGAGTGAACTCCACTCGAGGAGAAATGTGGAGTTGGCACGACGAGTAGCTAGTCGACTCGTGGACTCGGTACTCGACTCGAAGAGTGGACTCAACTCGAGGAGAAATGTAGAGTCGGCACGAGAAGTAGCTAGTCGACTCGTGGACTCGGTACTCGACCCGAGGAGTGGACTCAACTCGAGGAGAAATGTAGAGTCGGCACGAGGAGTAGCTTGTCGACTCGTGGACTCGGTACTCGACTCGAGGAGTGAACTCAACTCGAGGAGAAATGTATTGAGTCGGCACGAGGAGTAGCTAGTCGACTCGGTACTCGACTCGAGGAGTGAACTCAACTCGAGGAGAAATGTAGAGTCGGCACGAGGAGTAGCTAGTCGACTCGTGGACTTGGTACTCGACTCGAGGAGTGAACTCAACTCGAGGAGAAATGTAGAGTCGGCACTAGGAGTAGCTAGTCGACTCGTGGACTCGGTACTCGACTCTAGGAGTGAACTCCACTCGACGAGAAATGTGGAGTCGGCATAAGGAGTAGCTAGTCGACTCGTGGACCCGGTACTCGAGTCGAGGAGTGAACTCAACTCGAGTAGAAATGTAGGGTCGGCACGAGGAGTAGCTTGTCGACTCCTGGACTTGGGACTCAACTCGAGGAGTGAACTCAACTCGAGGAGAAATGTAGAGTCAGCACGAGGAGTAGCTTGTCGACTCGTGGGCTTGGTACTCGACTCGAGGAGTGAACTCAACTCGAGGAGAAATGTAGAGTCGGCACGAGGAGTAGCTAGTTGACTCGTGGACTCGGTACTCGACTCGAGGAGTGAACTCAACTCGAGGAGAAATGTAGAGTCGGCACGAGGAGTAGCTAGTCGACTCGTGGACTCGGTACTCGACTCGAGGAGTGAACTCCACTCGAGGAGAAATGTGGAGTCGGCACGATGAGTACCTAGTCGACTCGTGGACTCGGTACTCGACTCGAAGAGTGGCATCAACTCGAGGAGAAATGTAGAGTCGGCACGAGAAGTAGCTAGTCGACTCGTGGACTCGGTACTCGACCCGAGGAGTGAACTCAACTCGAGGAGAAACGTAGAGTCGGCACGAGGAGTAGCTTGTCGACTCGTGGACTCGGTACTCGACTCGAGGAGTGAACTCAACTCGAGGAGAAATGTATTGAGTCGGCACGAGGAGTAGCTAGTCGACTCGGTACTCGACTCGAGGAGTGAACTCAACTCGAGGAGAAATGTAGAGTCGGCACGAGGAGTAGCTAGTCGACTCGTGGACTTGGTACTCGACTCGAGGAGTGAACTCAACTCGAGGAGAAATATAGAGTCGGCACGGGGAGTAGCTTGTCGACTCGTGGACTTGGTACTCGACTCGAGGAGTGAATTCAACTCGAGGAGAAATGTAGAGTCGGCACGAGCAGTAGCTTGTCGAATCGTGGAATTGGTACTCGACTCGAGGATTGAACTCAATTCGAAGAGAAATGTAGAGTCGGCACTAGGAGTAGCTAGTCGACTCGTGGACTCTGTACTCGACTAGAGGAGTGAACTCCGCTCGAGGAGAAATGTGGAGTCGGCATGAGGAGTAGCTAGTCGACTCGTGGACCCGGTACTCGATTCGAGGAGTGAACTCAACTCGAGGAGAAATGTAAGGTCGCCACGAGGAGTAGCTTGTCGACTCGTGGACTCGGTACTCGACTCGAGGAGTGAACTCAACTCGAGGAGAAATGTAGAGTCGGCACGAGGAGTAGCTTGTCATCTCGTGGGCTTGGTACTCGACTCGAGGAGTGAACTCAACTCGAGGAGAAATGTAGAGTCGGCACGAGGAGTAGCTAGTCGACTCGTGGACTCGGTACTCGACTCGAGGAGTGAACTCCACTCGAGGAGAAATGGGGAGTCGGCATGAGGAACAGCTAGTCGACTTGTGGACTCGGTACTCGACTCGAGGAGTGAACTCAACTTGAGGAGAAATGTAGGGTCGGCACGAGGAATAGCTTGTCGACTCGTGGACTTGGTACTCGACTCGAGGAGTGAACTCAACTCGAGGAGAAATGTAGAGTCGGCACGAGGAGTAGCTTGTCGACTCGTGGGATAGCTACTCGACTCGAGGAGTGAACTCAACTGGAGGAGAAATGTAGAGTCGGCACGAGGAGTAGGTAGTCGACTCGTGGACTCGGTACTCGACTCGAGGAGTGAACTCAACTGGAGGAGAAATGTAGAGTCGGCACGAGGAGTAGCTAGTCGACTCGTGGACTCGGTACTCGACTTGAGGAGTGAACACCACTCTAGGAGAAATGTGGAGTCGCCACGAGGAGTAGCTAGTAGAATCGTGGACTCGGTACTCGACTCGAATAGTGGACTCAACTCGAGGAGAAATGTAGAGTCGGCACGAGAAGTAGCTAGTTGACTCGTGGACTTGGTACTCGACTCGAGGAGTGAACTCAACTCGAGGAGAAATGTAGAGTCGGCACGGGGAGTAGCTTGTCGACTCGTGGACTTGGTACTCAACTCGAGGAGTGAACTCAACTCGAGGAGAAATGTAGAGTCGGCACGAGCAGTAGCTTTTCGACTCGTGAACTTGGTACTGTACTCGAGGAGTGAACTAAACTCGAGGAGAAATGTAGAGTCGGCACTAGGAGTAGCTAGTCGACTCGTGGACTCGGTACTCGACTCGAGGAGTGAACTCCGCTCGAGGAGAAATGTGGAGTCGGCATGAGGAGTAGCAAGTCGACTCGTGGACCCGGTACTCGATTCGAGGAGTGAACTCAACTCGAGGAGAAATGTAGGGTCGCCACAAGGAGTAGCTTGTCGACTCGTGGACTTGGTACTCAACTCAAGGAGAAATGTAGAGTCGGCACGAGGAGTAGCTTGTCATCTCGTGGGCTTGGTACTCGACTCGAGGAGTGAACTCAACTCGAGGAGAAATGTAGAGTCGGCACGAGGAGTAGCTACACGACTCGAGGAGTGAACTCAACTGGAGGAGAAATGTAGAGTCGGCACGAGGAGTAGGTAGTCGACTCGTGGACTCGGTACTCGACTCGAGGAGTGAACTCAACTGGAGGAGAAATGTAGAGTCGGCACGAGCAGTAGCTTGTCGAATCGTGGAATTGGTACTCGACTCGAGGAGTGAACTCAACTTGAGGAGAAATGTAGAGTCGGCACTAGGAGTAGCTAGTCGACTCGTGGACTCGGTACTCGACTCGAGGAGTGAACTCCGCTCGAGAAGAAATGTGGAGTCGGCATGAGGATTAGCTAGTCGACTCGTGGACCCGGTACTCGATTCGAGGAGTGAACTCCACTCGAGGAGAAATGGGGAGTCCGCATGAGGAATAGCTAGTCGACTTGTGGACTCGGTACTCGACTCGAGGAGTGAACTCCGCTCGAGGAGAAATGTAAGGTCGCCACGAGGAGTAGCTTGTCGACTCGTGGACTTGGTACTCGACTCGAGGAGTGAACTCAACTCGAGGAGAAATGTAGAGTCGGCACGAGGAGTAGCTTTTCATCTCGTGGGCTTGGTACTCGACTCGAGGAGTGAACTCAACTCGAGGAGAAATGTAGAGTCGGCACGAGGAGTAGCTAGTCGACTCGTGGACTCGGTACTCGACTCGAGGAGTGAACTCCACTCGAGGAGAAATGGGGAGTCAGCATGAGGAATAGCTAGTCGACTTTTGGACTCGGTACTCGACTCGAGGAGTGAACTCAACTTGAGGAGAAATGTAGGGTCGGCACGAGGAATAGCTTGTCGACTCGTGGACTTGGTACTCGACTCGAGGAGTGAACTCAACTCGAGGAGAAATGTAGAGTCGGCACGAGGAGTAGCTTGTCGACTCGTGGGATAGCTACTCGACTCGAGGAGTGAACTCAACTGGAGGAGAAATGTAGAGTCGGCACGAGGAGTAGGTAGTCGACTCGTGGACTCGGTACTCGACTCGAGGTGTGAACTCAACTGGAGGAGAAATGTAGAGTCGGCACGAGGAGTAGCTAGTCGACTCGTGGACTCGGTACTCGACTTGAGGAGTGAACACCACTCTAGGAGAAATGTGGAGTCGCCACGAGGAGTAGCTAGTAAAATCGTGGACTCGGTACTCAACTCGAATAGTGGACTCAACTCGAGGAGAAATGTAGAGTCGGCACGAGAAGTAGCTAGTTGACTCGGGACTTGGTACTCGACTCGAGGAGTGAACTCAACTCGAGGAGAAATGTAGAGTCGGCACGGGGAGTAGCTTGTCGACTCGTGGACTTGGTACTCAACTCGAGGAGTGAACTCAACTCGAGGAGAAATGTAGAGTCGGCACGAGCAGTAGCTTTTCGACTCGTGAACTTGGTACTCGACTCGAGGAGTGAACTCAACTCGAGGAGAAATGTAGAGTCGGCACTAGGAGTAGCTAGTCGACTCGTGGACTCGGTACTCGACTCTAGGAGTGAACTCCACTCGACGAGAAATGTGGAGTCGGCATAAGGAGTAGCTAGTCGACTCATGGACCCGGTACTCGAGTCGAGGAGTGAACTCAACTCGAGTAGAAATGTAGGGTCGGCATGAGGAGTAGCTTGTCGACTCCTGGACTTGGGACTCAACTCGAGGAGTGAACTCAACTCGAGGAGAAATGTAGAGTCAGCACGAGGAGTAGCTTGTCGACTCGTGGGCTTGGTACTCGACTCGAGGAGTGAACTCAACTCGAGGAGAAATGTAGAGTCGGCACGAGGAGTAGCTAGTTGACTCGTGGACTCGGTACTCGACTCGAGGAGTGAACTCAACTCGAGGAGAAATGTAGAGTCGGCACGAGGAGTAGCTAGTCGACTCGTGGACTCGGTACTCGACTCGAGGAGTGAACTCCACTCGAGGAGAAATGTGGAGTTGGCACGACGAGTACCTAGTCGACTCATGGACTCGGTACTCGACTCGAAGAGTGGACTCAACTCGAGGAGAAATGTAGAGTCGGCACGAGAAGTAGCTAGTCGACTCGTGGACTCGGTACTCGACCCGAGGAGTGAACTCAACTCGAGGAGAAATGTAGAGTCGGCACGAGGAGTAGCTTGTCGACTCGTGGACTCGGTACTCGACTCGAGGAGTGAACTCAACTCGAGGAGAAATGTATTGAGTCGGCACGAGGAGTAGCTAGTCGACTCGGTACTCGACTCGAGGAGTGAACTCAACTCGAGGAGAAATGTAGAGTCGGCACGAGGAGTAGCTAGTCGACTCGTGGACTTGGTACTCGACTCGAGGAGTGAACTCAACTCGAGGAGAAATGTAGAGTCGGCACTAGGAGTAGCTAGTCGACTCGTGGACTCGGTACTCGACTCTAGGAGTGAACTCCACTCGACGAGAAATGTGGAGTCGGCATAAGGAGTAGCTAGTCGACTCGTGGACCCGGTACTCGAGTCGAGGAGTGAACTCAACTCGAGTAGAAATGTAGGGTCGGCACGAGGAGTAGGTTGTCGACTCCTGGACTTGGGACTCAACTCGAGGAGTGAACTCAACTCGAGGAGAAATGTAGAGTCAGCACGAGGAGTAGCTTGTCGACTCGTGGGCTTGGTACTCGACTCGAGGAGTGAACTCAACTCGAGGAGAAATGTAGAGTCGGCACGAGGAGTAGCTAGTTGACTCGTGGACTCGGTACTCGACTCGAGGAGTGAACTCAACTCGAGGAGAAATGTAGAGTCGGCACGAGGAGTAGCTAGTCGACTCGTGGACTCGGTACTCGACTCGAGGAGTGAACTCCACTCGAGGAGAAATGTGGAGTCGGCACGATGAGTACCTAGTCGACTCGTGGACTCGGTACTCGACTCGAAGAGTGGCATCAACTCGAGGAGAAATGTAGAGTCGGCACGAGAAGTAGCTAGTCGACTCGTGGACTCGGTACTCGACCCGAGGAGTGAACTCAACTCGAGGAGAAATGTAGAGTCGGCACGAGGAGTAGCTTGTCGACTCGTGGACTCGGTACTCGACTCGAGGAGTGAACTCAACTCGAGGAGAAATGTATTGAGTCGGCACGAGGAGTAGCTAGTCGACTCGGTACTCGACTCGAGGAGTGAACTCAACTCGAGGAGAAATGTAGAGTCGGCACGAGGAGTAGCTAGTCGACTCGTGGACTTGGTACTCGACTCGAGGAGTGAACTCAACTCGAGGAGAAATGTAGAGTCGGCACTAGGAGTAGCTAGTCGACTCGTGGACTCGGTACTCGACTCTAGGAGTGAACTCCACTCGACGAGAAATGTGGAGTCGGCATAAGGAGTAGCTAGTCGACTCGTGGACCCGGTACTCGAGTCGAGGAGTGAACTCAACTCGAGTAGAAATGTAGGGTCGGCACGAGGAGTAGCTTGTCGACTCCTGGACTTGGGACTCAACTCGAGGAGTGAACTCAACTCGAGGAGAAATGTAGAGTCAGCACGAGGAGTAGCTTGTCGACTCGTGGGCTTGGTACTCGACTCGAGGAGTGAACTCAACTCGAGGAGAAATGTAGAGTCGGCACGAGGAGTAGCTAGTTGACTCGTGGACTCGGTACTCGACTCGAGGAGTGAACTCAACTCGAGGAGAAATGTAGAGTCGGCACGAGGAGTAGCTAGTCGACTCGTGGACTCGGTACTCGACTCGAGGAGTGAACTCCACTCGAGGAGAAATGTGGAGTCGGCACGATGAGTACCTAGTCGACTCGTGGACTCGGTACTCGACTCGAAGAGTGGCATCAACTCGAGGAGAAATGTAGAGTCGGCACGAGAAGTAGCTAGTCGACTCGTGGACTCGGTACTCGACCCGAGGAGTGAACTCAACTCGAGGAGAAATGTAGAGTCGGCACGAGGAGTAGCTTGTCGACTCGTGGACTCGGTACTCGACTCGAGGAGTGAACTCAACTCGAGGAGAAATGTATTGAGTCGGCACGAGGAGTAGCTAGTCGACTCGGTACTCGACTCGAGGAGTGAACTCAACTCGAGGAGAAATGTAGAGTCGGCACGAGGAGTAGCTAGTCGACTCGTGGACTTGGTACTCGACTCGAGGAGTGAACTCAACTCGAGGAGAAATATAGAGTCGGCACGGGGAGTAGCTTGTCGACTCGTGGACTTGGTACTCGACTCGAGGAGTGAATTCAACTCGAGGAGAAATGTAGAGTCGGCACGAGCAGTAGCTTGTCGAATCGTGGAATTGGTACTCGACTCGAGGATTGAACTCAATTCGAAGAGAAATGTAGAGTCGGCACTAGGAGTAGCTAGTCGACTCGTGGACTCTGTACTCGACTCGAGGAGTGAACTCCGCTCGAGGAGAAATGTGGAGTCGGCATGAGGAGAAGCTAGTCGACTCGTGGACCCGGTACTCGATTCGAGGAGTGAACTCAACTCGAGGAGAAATGTAAGGTCGCCACGAGGAGTAGCTTGTCGACTCGTGGACTCGGTACTCGACTCGAGGAGTGAACTCAACTCGAGGAGAAATGTAGAGTCGGCACGAGGAGTAGCTTGTCATCTCGTGGGCTTGGTACTCGACTCGAGGAGTGAACTCAACTCGAGGAGAAATGTAGAGTCGGCACGAGGAATAGCTTGTCGACTCGTGGACTTGGTACTCGACTCGAGGAGTGAACTCAACTCGAGGAAAAATGGGGAGTCGGCATGAGGAATAGCTAGTCGACTTGTGGACTCGGTACTCGACTCGAGGAGTGAACTCAACTTGAGGAGAAATGTAGGGTCGGCACGAGGAATAGCTTGTCGACTCGTGGACTTGGTACTCGACTCGAGGAGTGAACTCAACTCGAGGAGAAATGTAGAGTCGGCACGAGGAGTAGCTTATCGACTCGTGGGATAGCTACTCGACTCGAGGAGTGAACTCAACTGGAGGAGAAATGTAGAGTCGGCACGAGGAGTAGGTAGTCGACTCGTGGACTCGGTACTCGACTCGAGGAGTGAACTCAACTGGAGGAGAAATGTAGAGTCGGCACGAGGAGTAGCTAGTCGACTAGTGGACTCGGTACTCGACTTGAGGAGTGAACACCACTCTAGGAGAAATGTGGAGTCGCCACGAGGAGTAGCTAGTAGAATCGTGGACTCGGTACTCGACTCGAATAGTGGACTCAACTCGAGGAGAAATGTAGAGTCGGCACGAGAAGTAGCTAGTTGACTCGTGGACTTGGTACTCGACTCGAGGAGTGAACTCAACTCGAGGAGAAATGTAGAGTCGGCACGGGGAGTAGCTTGTCGACTCGTGGACTTGGTACTCAACTCGAGGAGTGAACTCAACTCGAGGAGAAATGTAGAGTCGGCACGAGCAGTAGCTTTTCGACTCGTGAACTTGGTACTGTACTCGAGGAGTGAACTAAACTCGAGGAGAAATGTAGAGTCGGCACTAGGAGTAGCTAGTCGACTCGTGGACTCGGTACTCGACTCGAGGAGTGAACTCCGCTCGAGGAGAAATGTGGAATCGGCATGAGGAGTAGCAAGTCGACTCGTGGACCCGGTACTCGATTCGAGGAGTGAACTCAACTCGAGGAGAAATGTAGGGTCGCCACAAGGAGTAGCTTGTCGACTCGTGGACTTGGTACTCAACTCAAGGAGAAATGTAGAGTCGGCACGAGGAGTAGCTTGTCATCTCGTGGGCTTGGTACTCGACTCGAGGAGTGAACTCAACTCGAGGAGAAATGTAGAGTCGGCACGAGGAGTAGCTAGTCGACTCGTGGACTCGGTACTCGACTCGAGGAGTGAACCCAATTCGAGGAGAAATGTAGGGTCGGCACTAGGAGTAGCTAGTCGACTCGTGGACTCGATACTCGACTCGAGGAGTGAACTCAATTCGAGGAGACACGTAGGGTTGGCATGAGGAGTAGCTTGTCGACTCGTGGACTTGGAACTCGAGTCGAGGAGTGAACTCAACTCGAGGAGAAATGTAGAGTCGGTACGAGGAGTAGCTTGTCGTCTCGTAGGCTTGGTACTCGACTCGAGGAGTGAACTTAACTCGAGGAGTGAACTTAACTCGAGGAGAAATGTAGAGTCGGCACAAGGAGTAGCTAGTCGACTCGTGGACTCGGTACTCAACTCGAGGAGTGAACTCCACTAGAGGAGAAATGTGGAGTCGGCACGAGGAGTAGCTAGTCGACTCGTGGACTCGGTAATCGACTCGAGGAGTGAACTCAACTCGAGGAAAAATGTAGAGTCGGCACGAGGAGTAGCCAGTCGACTGGTGGACTCGGTACTCGACTCGAGGAGTGAACTCAACTCGAGGAGAAATGTAGAGTCGGCACGAGGAGTAGCTAGTCGACTCGTGGACTCGGTACTCGACTCGACGAGTGAACTCCACTAGAGGAGAAATGTGGAGTAGGCACGAGGAGTAGCTACTCGACTCGTGGACTCGTTACTCGACTCAAAGAGTGGACTCAACTCGAGGATAAATGTAGAGTCGGCACGAGGAGTAGCTAGTCGACTCGTGGACTCGGTACTCGACCCGAGGAGTGAACTCAACTCGAGGAGAAATGTAGAGTCGGCACGAGGAGTAGCTTGTCGTCTCGTGGGCTTGGTACTCGACTCGAGGAGTGAACTCAACTCGAGGAGAAATGTAGAGTCGGCACGAGGAGTAACTAGTCGACTCGTGGACTCGGTACTCGACTCGAGGAGTGAACTCAACTCGAGGAGAAATGTAGAGCCGGCACGAGGCGTAGCTAGTCGACTCGTGGATTCGGTACTTGACTCGAGGAGTGAACTCCACTTGAGGAGAAATGTGGAGTCGGCACGAGGAGTAGCTAGTCGACTCGTGGACTCGGTACTCGACTCAAAGAGTGGACTCAACTCGAGGAGAAATGTAGAGTCGGCACGAGGAGTAGCTAGTCTACTGGTGGACTCGGTACTCGACCCGAGGAGTGAACTCAACTCGAGGAGAAATGTTGAGTCGGCACGAGGAGTAGCTTGTCGACTCGTGGACTCGGTACTCGACTCGAGGAGTGAACTCAACTCGAGGAGAAATGTAGAGTCGGCACGAGGAGTAGCTAGTCGACTCGTGGACTCGGTACTCGACTCGAGGAGTGAACTCAATTCGAGGAGAAATCTAGGGTTGGCATGAGAAGTAGCTTGTCGACTCGTTGACTTGGAGCTCGAGTCGAGGAGTGAACTCAACTCGAGGAGAAATGTAGAATCGGTACGAGGAGTAGCTTGTCGTCTCGTAGGCTTGGTACTCGACTCGAGGAGTGAACTTAACTCGAGGAGTGAACTTAACTCAAGGAGAAATGTAGAGTCAGCACGAGGAGTAGCTAGTCGACTCGTGGACTCGGTACTGGACTCGAGGAGTGAACTCCACTAGAGGAGAAATGTGGAGTCGGCACGAGGAGTAGCTAGTCGACTCGTGGACTCGGTAATCGACTCGAGGAGTGAACTCAACTCGAGGAAAAATGTAGAGTCGGCACGAGGAGTAGCTAGTCGACTCGTGGACTCGGTACTCGACTCGAGGAGTGAACTCAACTCGAGGAGAAATGTAGAGTTGTCACGAGGAGTAGCTAGTCGACTCGTGGACTCGGTACTCGACTCGATGAGTGAACTCCACTAGAGGAGAAATGTGGAGTCGGCACGAGGAGTAGCTAGTCGACTCGTGGACTCGTTACTCGACTCAAAGAGTGGACTCAACTCGAGGAGAAATGTAGAGTCCGCACGAGGAGTAGCTAGTCGACTCGTGGACTCGGTACTCGACCCGAGGAGTGAATTCAACTGGAGGAGAAATGTAGAGTCGGCACGAGGAGTAGCTTGTCGTCTCGTGGGCTTTGTACTCGACTCGAGGAGTGAATTCAACTCGAGGAGAAATGTAGAGTCGGCACGAGGAGTAGCTAGTCGACTCGTGGACTCGGTACTCGACTCGAGGAGTGAACCCAATTCGAGGAGAAATGTAGGGTCGGCACTAGGAGTAGCTAGTCGACTCGTGGACTCGATACTCGACTCGAGGAGTGAACTCAATTCGAGGAGACACGTAGGGTTGGCATGAGGAGTAGCTTGTCGACTCGTGGACTTGGTACTCGAGTCGAGGAGTGAACTCAACTCGAGGAGAAATGTAGAGTCGGTACGAGGAGTAGCTTGTCGTCTCGTAGGCTTGGTACTCGACTCGAGGAGTGAACTTAACTCGAGGAGTGAACTTAACTCGAGGAGAAATGTAGAGTCGGCACAAGGAGTAGCTAGTCGACTCGTGGACTCGGTACTCAACTCGAGGAGTGAACTCCACTAGAGGAGAAATGTGGAGTCGGCACGAGGAGTAGCTAGTCGACTCGTGGACTCGGTAATCGACTCGAGGAGTGAACTCAACTCGGGGAAAAATGTAGAGTCAGCACGAGGAGTAGCCAGTCGACTGGTGGACTCGGTACTCGACTCGAGGAGTGAACTCAACTCGAGGAGAAATGTAGAGTCGGCACGAGGAGTAGCTAGTCGACTCGTGGACTCGGTACTCGACTCGACGAGTGAACTCCACTAGAGGAGAAATGTGGAGTAGGCACGAGGAGTAGCTAGTCGACTCGTGGACTCGTTACTCGACTCAAAGAGTGGACTCAACTCGAGGAGAAATGTAGAGTCGGCACGAGGAGTAGCTAGTCGACTCGTGGACTCGGTACTCGACCCGAGGAGTGAACTCAACTCGAGGAGAAATGTAGAGTCGGCACGAGGAGTAGCTTGTCGTCTCGTGGGCTTGGTACTCGACTCGAGGAGTGAACTCAACTCGAGGAGAAATGTAGAGTCGGCACGAGGAGTAACTAGTCGACTCGTGGACTCGGTACTCGACTCGAGGAGTGAACTAAACTCGAGGAGAAATGTAGAGCCGGCACGAGGCGTAGCTAGTCGACTCGTGGATTCGGTACTTGACTCGAGGAGTGAACTCCACTTGAGGAGAAATGTGGAGTCGGCACGAGGAGTAGCTAGTCGACTCGTGGACTCGGTACTCGACTCAAAGAGTGGACTCAACTCGAGGAGAAATGTAGAGTCGGCACGAGGAGTAGCTAGTCTACTGGTGGACTCGGTACTCGACCCGAGGAGTGAACTCAACTCGAGGAGAAATGTTGAGTCGGCACGAGGAGTAGCTTGTCGACTCGTGGACTCGGTACTCGACTCGAGGAGTGAACTCAACTCGAGGAGAAATGTAGAGTCGGCACGAGGAGTAGCTAGTCGACTCGTGGACTCGGTACTCGACTCGAGGAGGGAACTCAATTCGAGGAGAAATCGAGGGTTGGCATGAGAAGTAGCTTGTCGACTCGTTGACTTGGAGCTCGAGTCGAGGAGTGAACTCAACTCGAGGAGAAATGTAGAGTCGGTACGAGGAGTAGCTTGTCATCTCGTAGGCTTGGTACTCGACTCGAGGAGTGAACTTAACTCGAGGAGTGAACTTAACTCAAGGAGAAATGTAGAGTCAGCACGAGAAGTAGCTAGTCGACTCGTGGACTCGGTACTCGACTCGAGGAGTGAACTCCACTAGAGGAGAAATGTGGAGTCGGCACGAGGAGTAGCTAGTCGAGTCGTGGACTCGGTAATCGACTCGAGGAGTGAACTCAACTCGAGGAAAAATGTAGAGTCGGCACGAGGAGTAGCTAGTCGACTCGTGGACTCGGTACTCGACTCGAGGAGTGAACTCAACTCGAGGAGAAATGTAGAGTTGTCACGAGGAGTAGCTAGTCGACTCGTGGACTCGGTACTCGACTCGACGAGTGAACTCCACTAGAGGAGAAATGTGGAGTCGGCACGAGGAGTAGCTAGTCGACTCGTGGACTCGTTACTCGACTCATAGAGTGGACTCAACTCGAGGAGAAATGTAGAGTCCGCACGAGGAGTAGCTAGTCGACTCGTGGACTCGGTACTCGACCCGAGGAGTGAATTCAACTGGAGGAGAAATGTAGAGTCGGGACGAGGAGTAGCTTGTCGTCTCGTAGGCTTGGTACTCGACTCGAGGAGTGAACTTAACTCGAGGAGTGAACTTAACTCGAGGAGAAATGTAGAGTCGGCACAAGGAGTAGCTAGTCGACTCGTGGACTCGGTACTCAACTCGAGGAGTGAACTCCACTAGAGGAGAAATGTGGAGTCGGCACGAGGAGTAGCTAGTCGACTCGTGGACTCGGTAATCGACTCGAGGAGTGAACTCAACTCGAGGAAAAATGTAGAGTCGGCACGAGGAGTAGCCAGTCGACTGGTGGACTCGGTACTCGACTCGAGGAGTGAACTCAACTCGAGGAGAAATGTAGAGTCGGCACGAGAAGTAGCTAGTCGACTCGTGGACTCGGTACTCGACTCGACGAGTGAACTCCACTAGAGGAGAAATGTGGAGTAGGCACGAGGAGTAGCTAGTCGACTCGTGGACTCGTTACTCGACTCAAAGAGTGGACTCAACTCGAGGAGAAATGTAGAGTCGGCACGAGGAGTAGCTAGTCGACTCGTGGACTCGGTACTCGACCCGAGGAGTGAACTCAACTCGAGGAGAAATGTAGAGTCGGCACGAGGAGTAGCTTGTCGTCTCGTGGGCTTGGTACTCGACTCGAGGAGTGAACTCAACTCGAGGAGAAATGTAGAGTCGGCACGAGGAGTAACTAGTCGACTCGTGGACTCGGTACTCGACTCGAGGAGTGAACTCAACTCGAGGAGAAATGTAGAGCCGGCACGAGGCGTAGCTAGTCGACTCGTGGATTCGGTACTTGACTCGAGGAGTGAACTCCACTTGAGGAGAAATGTGGAGTCGGCACGAGGAGTAGCTAGTCGACTCGTGGACTCGGTACTCGACTCAAAGAGTGGACTCAACTCGAGGAGAAATGTAGAGTCGGCACGAGGAGTAGCTAGTCTACTGGTGGACTCGGTACTCGACCCGAGGAGTGAACTCAACTCGAGGAGAAATGTTGAGTCGGCACGAGGAGTAGCTTGTCGACTCGTGGACTCGGTACTCGACTCGAGGAGTGAACTCAACTCGAGGAGAAATGTAGAGTCGGCACGAGGAGTAGCTAGTCGACTCGTGGACTCGGTACTCGACTCGAGGAGGGAACTCAATTCGAGGAGAAATCGAGGGTTGGCATGAGAAGTAGCTTGTCGACTCGTTGACTTGGAGCTCGAGTCGAGGAGTGAACTCAACTCGAGGAGAAATGTAGAGTCGGTACGAGGAGTAGCTTGTCATCTCGTAGGCTTGGTACTCGACTCGAGGAGTGAACTTAACTCGAGGAGTGAACTTAACTCAAGGAGAAATGTAGAGGCAGCACGAGGAGTAGCTAGTCGACTCGTGGACTCGGTACTCGACTCGAGGAGTGAACTCCACTAGAGGAGAAATGTGGAGTCGGCACGAGGAGTAGCTAGTCGACTCGTGGACTCGGTAATCGACTCGAGGAGTGAACTCAACTCGAGGAAAAATGTAGAGTCGGCACGAGGAGTAGCTAGTCGACTCGTGGACTCGGTACTCGACTCGAGGAGTGAACTCAACTCGAGGAGAAATGTAGAGTTGTCACGAGGAGTAGCTAGTCGACTCGTGGACTCGGTACTCAACTCGACGAGTGAACTCCACTAGAGGAGAAATGTGGAGTCGGCACGAGGAGTAGCTAGTCGACTCGTGGACTCGTTACTCGACTCATAGAGTGGACTCAACTCGAGGAGAAATGTAGAGTCCGCACGAGGAGTAGCTAGTCGACTCGTGGACTCGGTACTCGACCCGAGGAGTGAATTCAACTGGAGGAGAAATGTAGAGTCGGCACGAGGAGTAGCTTGTCGTCTCGTCGGCTTTGTACTCGACTCGAGGAGTGAATTCAACTCGAGGAGAAATGTAGAGTCGGCACGAGGAGTAGCTAGTCGACTCGTGAACTCGGTACTCGACTCGAGGAGTGAACTCCACTTGAGGAGAAATGTGGAGTCGGCATGAGAAGTACCTAGTCGACTCGTGGACCTGGTACTCGACTCGAGGAGTGAACTTAACTCGAGGAGAAATGTAGGGTCGGCACGAGGAGTAGCTTGTCGACTCGTGGACTCGGTACTCGACCGGAGGAGTGAACTCAACTCGAGGAGAAATGTAGAGTCGGCACAAGGAGTAGCTTGTCGACTCGTGGACTCGGTACTCGACACGAGGAGTGAACTCAACTCGAGGAGAGACGTAGAGTCGGCACGAGGAGTAGCTAGTCGACTCGTGGACTCGGTACTCGACCTGAGGAGTGAACTCAACTCGAGGAGAAATGTAGAGTCGGCACGAGGAGTAGCTTGTCGACTCGTGGACTCGGTACTCGACTCGAGGAGTGAACTCAACTCGAGGAGAAATGTAGAGTCGGCATGAGGAGTAGCTAGTTGACGCGTGGAGTCGGTACTCGACCCGAGGAGTGAACTCTACTCGAGGAGAAATGTAGAGTCTGCACGAGGAGTAGCTAGTCGACTCGTGGATTCGGTACTCGACTCGAGGAGTGAACTCCACTGGAGGAGAAATGTGGAGTCGGCACGAGGAGTAGCTAGTCGACTCGTGGACTCGGTACTTGACTCGAAGAGTGAACTCAACTCGAGGAGAAATGTAGAGTCGGCACAAGGAGTAGCTAGTCGACTCGTGGACTCAGTACTGGACCCGAGGAGTGAACTCAACTCGAGGGGAAATGTAGAGTCGGCACGAGGAGTAGCTTTTCGACTCGTGGACTCGGTACTCGACTCGAGGAGTGAACTCAACTCGAGGAGAAATGTAGGGTCGGCACGAGGAGTAGCTTGTCGACTCGTGGACTTGGTACTCGAGTCGAGGAATGAACTCAACTCGAGGAGAAATGTAGTGTCGGCACGAGGAGTAGCTTGTCGTCTCGTAGGCTTGGTACTCGACTCGAGAAGTGAACTTAACTCGAGGAGTGAACTTAACTCGAGGAGAAATGTAGAGTCGGCACGAGGAGTAGCTAGTCGACTCGTGGACTCGGTACTCGACTCGAGGAGTGAACTCAACTCGAGGAGAAATGTAGAGTCGGCACGAGGAGAAGCTAGTCGATTCGTGGACTCGGTACTCGAGTCGAGGCGTGAACTCAATTCGAGGAGAAATGTAGGGTCGGCACGAGGAGTAGCTTGTCGACTCGTGGACTTGGTACTCGAGTCGAGGAGTGAACTCCACTAGAGGAGAAATGTGGAGTCGGCACGAGGAGTAGCTAGTCGACTCGTGGACTCGGTACTCGACTCGAATAGTGGACTCAACTCATGGAGCAATGTAGAGTCGGCACAAGGAGTAGCTAGTCGACTCGTGGACTCGGTACTCGACCTGAGGAGTGAACTCAACTCGAGGAGAAATGTAGAGTCGGCACGTGGAGTAGCTTGTCTACTCGTGGACTCGGTACTCGACTCGAGGAGTGCACTCAACTCGAGGAGAAATGTAGGGTCGGCACGAGGAGTAGCTTGTCGACTCGTGGACTTGGTACTCGACTGGAGGAGTGAACTCAACTCGAGGAGAAATGTAGAGTCGGCATGAGGAGTAGCTTGTCGACTCTTGGGCTTGGTACTCAACTCGAGGAGTGAACTCAACTCGAGGAGAAATGTAGAGTCGGCACGAGGAGTAGCTAGTCGACTCGTGGACTTAGTACTCGACTCGAGGTGTGAACTTAACTCGACGAGAAATATAGAGTCGGCACGAGGAGTAGCTAGTCGACTCGTGGACTCGGTACTCGACCCGAGGAGTGAATTCAACTGGAGGAGAAATGTAGAGTCGGCACGAGGAGTAGCTTGTCGTCTCGTGGGCTTTGTACTCGACTCGAGGAGTGAATTCAACTCGAGGAGAAATGTAGAGTCGGCACGAGGAGTAGCTAGTCGACTCGTGAACTCGGTACTCGACTCGAGGAGTGAACTCCACTTGAGGAGAAATGTGGAGTCGGCAAGAGAAGTACCTAGTCGACTCGTGGACCTGGTACTCGACTCGAGGAGTGAACTTAACTCGAGGAGAAATGTAGGGTCGGCACGAGGAGTAGCTTGTCGACTCGTGGACTCGGTACTCGACCGGAGGAGTGAACTCAACTCGAGGAGAAATGTAGAGTCGGCACAAGGAGTAGCTTGTCGACTCGTGGACTCGGTACTCGACACGAGGAGTGAACTCAACTCGAGGAGAGACGTAGAGTCGGCACGAGGAGTAGCTAGTTGACTCGTGGACTCGGTACTCGACCTGAGGAGTGAACTCAACTCGAGGAGAAATGTAGAGTCGGCACGAGGAGTAGCTTGTCGACTCGTGGACTCGGTACTCGACTCGAGGAGTGAACTCAACTCGAGGAGAAATGTAGAGTCGGCATGAGGAGTAGCTAGTTGACGCGTGGAGTCGGTACTCGACCCGAGGAGTGAACTCTACTCGAGGAGAAATGTAGAGTCTGCACGAGGAGTAGCTAGTCGACTCGTGGATTCGGTACTCGACTCGAGGAGTGAACTCCACTGGAGGAGAAATGTGGAGTCGGCACGAGGAGTAGCTAGTCGACTCGTGGACTCGGTACTTGACTCGAAGAGTGAACTCAACTCGAGGAGAAATGTAGAGTCGGCACAAGGAGTAGCTAGTCGACTCGTGGACTCAGTACTGGACCCGAGGAGTGAACTCAACTCGAGGGGAAATGTAGAGTCGGCACGAGGAGTAGCTTTTCGACTCGTGGACTCGGTACTCGACTCGAGGAGTGAACTCAACTCGAGGAGAAATGTAGGGTCGGCACGAGGAGTAGCTTGTCGACTCGTGGACTTGGTACTCGAGTCGAGGAATGAACTCAACTCGAGGAGAAATGTAGTGTCGGCACGAGGAGTAGCTTGTCGTCTCGTAGGCTTGGTACTCGACTCGAGAAGTGAACTTAACTCGAGGAGTGAACTTAACTCGAGGAGAAATGTAGAGTCGGCACGAGGAGTAGCTAGTCGACTCGTGGACTCGGTACTCGACTCGAGGAGTGAACTCAACTCGAGGAGAAATGTAGAGTCGGCACGAGGAGAAGCTAGTCGATTCGTGGACTCGGTACTCGAGTCGAGGCGTGAACTCAATTCGAGGAGAAATGTAGGGTCGGCACGAGGAGTAGCTTGTCGACTCGTGGACTTGGTACTCGAGTCGAGGAGTGAACTCCACTAGAGGAGAAATGTGGAGTCGGCACGAGGAGTAGCTAGTCGACTCGTGGACTCGGTACTCGACTCGAATAGTGGACTCAACTCATGGAGCAATGTAGAGTCGGCACAAGGAGTAGCTAGTCGACTCGTGGACTCGGTACTCGACCTGAGGAGTGAACTCAACTCGAGGAGAAATGTAGAGTCGGCACGAGGAGTAGCTTGTCGACTCGTGGACTTGGTACTCGAGTCGAGGAGTGAACTCCACTAGAGGAGAAATTTGGAGTCGGCACGAGGAGTAGCTAGTCGACTCGTGGACTCGGTACTCGACTCGAGGAGTGAACTCAATTCGAGGAGAAATGTAGGGTCGGCACGAGGAGTAGCTTGTCGACTCGTGGACTTGGTACTCGAGTCGAGGAGTGAACTCCACTAGAGGAGAAATTTGGAGTCGGCACGAGGAGTAGCTAGTCGACTCGTGGAATCGGTACTCGACTCGAATAGTGGACTCAACTCATGGAGCAATGTAGAGTCGGCACAAGGAGTAGCTAGTCGACTCGTGGACTCGGTACTCGACCTGAGGAGTGAACTCAACTCGAGGAGAAATGAAGAGTCGGCACGTGGAGTAGCTTGTCTACTCGTGGACTCGGTACTCGACTCGAGGAGTGCACTCAACTCGAGGAGAAATGTAGGGTCGGCACGAGGAGTAGCTTGTCGACTCGTGGACTTGGTACTCGACTGGAGGAGTGAACTCAACTCGAGGAGAAATGTAGAGTCGGCACGAGGAGTAGCTTGTCGACTCTTGGGCTTGGTACTCAACTCGAGGAGTGAACTCAACTCGAGGAGAAATGTAGAGTCGGCACGAGGAGTAGCTAGTCGACTCGTGGACTTAGTACTCGACTCGAGGTGTGAACTTAACTCGACGAGAAATATAGAGTCGGCACGAGGAGTAGCTAGTCGACTCGTGGATTCGGTACTCGACTCGAGGAGTGAAATCCACTGGAGGAAAAATGTGGAGTCGGCACGAGGAGAAGCTAGTCGACTCGTGGACTCGGTACTCGACTCGAGGAGTGAACTCAATTCGAGGACAAATGTAGGGTCAGTAGGAGGAGTAGCTTGTCGACTCGTGGACTTGGTACTCGACTCGAGGAGTGAACTCAACTCGAGGAGAAATGTAGAGTCGGCACGAGGAGTAGCTTGTCGTCTCATAGGCTTGGTACTCGACTCAAGGAGTGAACTTAACTCGAGGAGAAATGTGGAGTCGGCACGAGGAGTAGCTAGTCGACTCGTGGACTCGGTACTCGACTCGAGGAGTGAACTCAACTCGAGGAGAAATGTAGCGTCGGCACAAGGAGTAGCTAGTCGACTCGTTGATTCGGTACTCGACTCGAGGAGTGAACTCCACTGGAGGAGAAATGTGGAGTCGGCACGAGGAGTAGCTAGTCGACTCGTGGATTCGGTACTCGACTCGAAGAGTGGACTCAACTCGAGGAGAAATGTAGAGTCGGCAGGAGGAGTAGCTAGTTGACTCGTGGACTCGGTACTCGACCCGAGGAGTGAACTCTACTCGAGGAGAAATGTAGAGTCTGCACAAGGAGTAGCTAGTCGACTCGTGGACTCGGTACTCGACTCGAAGAGTGGACTCAACTCGAGGAGAAATGTAGAGTCGGCATGAGGAGTAGCTAGTTGACTCGTGGACTCGGTACTCGACCCGAGGAGTGAACTCTACTCGAGGAGAAATGTAGAGTCTGCACGAGGAGTAGCTAGTCGACTCGTGGATTCGGTAGTCGACTCGAGGAGTGAACTCCACTGGAGGAGAAATGTGGAGTCGGCACGAGGAGTAGGTAGTCGACTCGTGGACTCGGTACTCGACTCGAAGAGTGAACTGAACTCGAGGAGAAATGTAGAGTCGGCACAAGGAGTAGCTAGTCGACTCGTGGACTTGGTACTGGACCCGAGGAGTGAACTCAACTCGAGGGGAAATAAAGAGTCGGCACGAGGAGTAGCTTTTCGACTCGTGGACTCGGTACTCGACTCGAGGAGTGAACTCAACTCGAGGAGAAATGTAGGGTCGGCACGAGGAGTAGCTTGTCGACTCGTGGACTTGGTACTCGAGTCGAGGAATGAACTCAACTCGAGGAGAAATGTAGTGTCGGCACGAGGAGTAGCTTGTCGTCTCGTAGGCTTGGTACTCGACTCGAGGAGTGAACTTAACTCGAGGAGAAATGTAGAGTTGGCACGAGGAGTAGGTAGTCGACTCGTCGACTCGGTACTCGAATCGAGGAGTGAACTCAACGTGAGGAGAAATGTAGAGTCGGCACGAGGAGAAGCTAGTCGACTCGTGGACTCGGTACTCGAGTCGAGGCGTGAACTCAACTCGAGGAGAAATGTAGAGTCGGCACGAGGAGTAGCTTGTCGTCTCGTAGGCTTGGTCCTCGACTCGAGGAGTGAACTTAACTCGAGGAGAAATGTGGAGTCGGCACGAGGAGTAGCTAGTCGACTCGTGGACTCGGTACTCGACTCGAGGAGTGAACTCAATTCGAGGAGAAATGTAGGGTCGGCACGAGGAGTAGCTTGTCGACTCGTGGACTTGGTACTCGAGTCGAGGAGTGAACTCCACTAGAGGAGAAATTTGGAGTCGGCACGAGGAGTAGCTAGTCGACTCGTGGACTCGGTACTCGACTCGAATAGTGGACTCAACTCATGGAGCAATGTAGAGTCGGCACAAGGAGTAGCTAGTCGACTCGTGTACTCGGTACTCGACCTGAGGAGTGAACTCAACTCGAGGAGAAATGTAGAGTCGGCACGTGGAGTAGCTTGTCTACTCGTGGACTCGGTACTCGACTCGAGGAGTGCACTCAACTCGAGGAGAAATGTAGGGTCGGCACGAGGAGTAGCTTGTCGACTCGTGGACTTGGTACTCGAGTCGAGGAATGAACTCAACTCGAGGAGAAATGTAGTGTCGGCACGAGGAGTAGCTTGTCGTCTCGTAGGCTTGGTACTCGACTCGAGAAGTGAACTTAACTCGAGGAGTGAACTTAACTCGAAGAGAAATGTAGAGTCGGCACGAGGAGTAGCTAGTCGACTCGTGGAATCGGTACTCGACTCGAGGAGTGAACTCAACTCGAGGAGAAATGTAGAGTCGGCACGAGGAGAAGCTAGTCGACTCGTGGACTCGGTACTCGAGTCGAGGCGTGAACTCAACTCAAGGAGAAATGTAGAGTCGGCACGAGGAGTAGCTTGTCTTCTCGTAGGCTTGGTACTCGACTCGAGGAGTGAACTTAACTCGAGGAGAAATGTGGAGTCGGCACGAGGAGTAGCTAGTCAACTCGTGGACTCGGTACTCGACTCGAGGAGTGAACTCAACTCGAGGAGAAATGTAGAGTCGGCACGAGGAGTAGCTTGTCGACTCATGGACTCGGTACTCGACTCGAGGAGTGAACTCAACTCGAGGAGAAATGTAGAGTCGGCACGAGGAGTAGCTTGTCGTCTCATAGGCTTGGTACTCGACTCAAGGAGTGAACTTAACTCGAGGAGAAATGTGGAGTCGGCACGAGGAGTAGCTAGTCAACTCGTGGACTCGGTACTCGACTCCAGGAGTGAACTCAACTCGAGTAGAAATGTAGCGTCGGCACAAGGAGTAGCTAGTCGACTCGTTGATTCGGTACTCGACTCGAGGAGTGAACTCCACTGGAGGAGAAATGTGGAGTCGGCACGAGGAGTAGCTAGTCGACTCGTGGACTCGGTACTCGACTCGAAGAGTGGACTCAACTCGAGGAGAAATGTAGAGTCGGCATGAGGAGTAGCTAGTTGACTCGTGGACTCGGTACTCGACCCGAGGAGTGAACTCTACTCGAGGAGAAATGTAGAGTCTGCACAAAAAGTAGCTAGTCTACTCGTGGACTCGGTACTCGACTCGAAGAGTGGACTCAACTCGAGGAGAAATGTAGAGTCGGCATGAGGAGTAGCTAGTTGACTCGTGGACTCGGTACTCGACCCGAGGAGTGAACTCTACTCGAGGAGAAATGTAGAGTCTGCACGAGGAGTAGCTAGTCGACTCGTGGATTCGGTAGTCGACTCGAGGAGTGAACTCCACTGGAGGAGAAATGTGGAGTCGGCACGAGGAGTAGGTAGTCGACTCGTGGACTCGGTACTCGACTCGAAGAGTGAACTGAACTCGAGGAGAAATGTAGAGTCGGCACAAGGAGTAGCTAGTCGACTCGTGGACTTGGTACTGGACCCGAGGAGTGAACTCAACTCGAGGGGAAATGAAGAGTCGGCACGAGGAGTAGCTTTTCGACTCGTGGACTCGGTACTCGACTCGAGGAGTGAACTCAACTCGAGGAGAAATGTAGGGTCGGCACGAGGAGTAGCTTGTCGACTCGTGGACTTGGTACTCGAGTCGAGGAATGAACTCAACTCGAGGAGAAATGTAGTGTCGGCACGAGGAGTAGCTTGTCGTCTCGTAGGCTTGGTACTCGACTCGAGGAGTGAACTTAACTCGAGGAGTGAACTTAACTCGAGGAGAAATGTAGAGTCGGCACGAGGAGTAGCTAGTCGACTCGTGGACTCGGTACTCGAATCGAGGAGTGAACTCAACTCGAGGAGAAATGTAGAGTCGGCACGAGGAGAAGCTAGTCGACTCGTGGACTCGGTACTCGAGTCGAGGCGTGAACTCAACTCGAGGAGAAATGTAGAGTCGGCACGAGGAGTAGCTTGTCGTCTCGTAGGCTTGGTCCTCGACTCGAGGAGTGAACTTAACTCGAGGAGAAATGTGGAGTCGGCACGAGGAGTAGCTAGTCGACTCGTGGACTCGGTACTCGACTCGAGGAGTGAACTCAATTCGAGGAGAAATGTAGGGTCGGCACGAGGAGTAGCTTGTCGACTCGTCGACTTGGTACTCGAGTCGAGGAGTGAACTCCACTAGAGGAGAAATTTGGAGTCGGCACGAGGAGTAGCTAGTCGACTCGTGGACTCGGTACTCGACTCGAATAGTGGACTCAACTCATGGAGCAATGTAGAGTCGGCACAAGGAGTAGCTAGTCGACTCGTGGACTCGGTACTCGATCTGAGGAGTGAACTCAACTCGAGGAGAAATGTAGAGTCGGCACGTGGAGTAGCTTGTCTACTCGTGGACTCGGTACTCGACTCGAGGAGTGCACTCAACTCGAGGAGAAATGTAGGGTCGGCACGAGGAGTAGCTTGTCGACTCGTGGACTTGGTACTCGAGTCGAGGAATGAACTCAACTCGAGGAGAAATGTAGTGTCGGCACGAGGAGTAGCTTGTCGTCTCGTAGGCTTGGTACTCGACTCGAGAAGTGAACTTAACTCGAGGAGTGAACTTAACTCGAGGAGAAATGTAGAGTCGGCACGAGGAGTAGCTAGTCGACTCGTGGACTCGGTACTCGACTCGAGGAGTGAACTCAACTCGAGGAGAAATGTAGAGTCGGCACGAGGAGAAGCTAGTCGACTCGTGGACTCGGTACTCGAGTCGAGGCATGAACACAACTCAAGAAGAAATGTAGAGTCGGCACGAGGAGTAGCTTGTCATCTCGTAGGCTTGGTACTCGACTCGAGGAGTGAACTTAACTCGAGGAGAAATGTGGAGTCGGCACGAGGAGTAGCTTGTCGACTCATGGACTCGGTACTCGACTCGAGGAGTGAACTCAATTCGAGGAGAAATGTAGGGTCGGCACGAGGAGTAGCTTGTCGACTCGTGGACTTGGTACTCGAGTCGAGGAGTGAACTCCACTAGAGGAGAAATGTGGAGTCGGCACGAGGAGAAGCTAGTCGACTCGTGGACTCGGTACTCGACTCGAGGAGTGAACTCAACTCGAGGAGAAATGTAGAGTCGGCACGAGGAGTAGCTTGTCGACTCATGGACTCGGTACTTGACTCGAGGAGTGAACTCAACTCGAGGAGAAATGTAGAGTCGGCACGAGGAGTAGCAAGTCAACTCGTGGACTCGGTACTCGACTCGAGGAGTGAACTCAATTCGAGGAGAAATGTAGGGTCGGCACGAGGAGTAGCTTGTCGACTCGTGGACTTGGTACTCGAGTCGAGGAGTGAACTCCACTAGAGGAGAAATGTGGAGTCGGCACGAGGAGTAGCTAGTCGACTCGTGGACTCGGTACTCGACTCGAATAGTGGACTCAACTCATGGAGCAATGTAGAGTCGGCACAAGGAGTAGCTAGTCGACTCGTGGACTCGGTACTCGACCTGAGGAGTGAACTCAACTCGAGGAGAAATGTAGAGTCGGCACGTGGAGTAGCTTGTCTACTCGTGGACTCGGTACTCGACTCGAGGAGTGCACTCAACTCGAGGAGAAATGTAGGGTCGGCACGAGGAGTAGCTTGTCGACTCGTGGACTTGGTACTCGACTGGAGGAGTGAACTCAACTCGAGGAGAAATGTAGAGTCGGCACGAGGAGTAGCTTGTCGACTCTTGGGCTTGGTACTCAACTCGAGGAGTGAACTCAACTCGAGGAGAAATGTAGAGTCGGCACGAGGAGTAGCTAGTCGACTCGTGGACTTAGTACTCGACTCGAGGTGTGAACTTAACTCGACGAGAAATGTAGAGTCAGCACGAGGAGTAGCTAGTCGACTCGTGGATTCGGTACTCGACTCGAGGAGTGAAATCCACTGGAGGAAAAATGTGGAATCGGCACGAGGAGAAGCTAGTCGACTCGTGGACTCGGTACTCGACTCGAGGAGTGAACTCAATTCAAGGAGAAATGTAGAGTCGGCACGAGGAGTAGCTAGTCGACTCGTTGATTCGGTACTCGACTCGAAGAGTGGACTCAACTCGAGTAGAAATGTAGAGTCGGCATGAGGAGTAGCTAGTTGACTCGTGGACTCGGTACTCGACCCGAGGAGTGAACTCTACTCGAGGAGAAATGTAGAGTTTGCACAAGGAGTAGCTAGTCGACTCGTGGACTCGGTACTCGACTCGAAGAGTGGACTCAACTCGAGGAGAAATGTAGAGTCGGCATGAGGAGTAGCTAGTTGACTCGTGGACTCGGTACTCGACCCGAGGAGTGAACTCTACTGGAGGAGAAATGTAGAGTCTGCACGAGGAGTAGCTAGTCGACTCGTGGATTCGGTAGTCGACTCGAGGAGTGAACTCCACTGGAGGAGAAATGTGGAGTCGGCACGAGGAGTAGGTAGTCGACTCGTGGACTTGGTACTCGACTCGAAGAGTGAACTGAACTCGAGGAGAAATGTAGAGTCGGCACAAGGAGTAGCTAGTCGACTCGTGGACTTGGTACTGGACCCGAGGAGTGAACTCAACTCGAGGGGAAATGAAGAGTCGGCACGAGGAGTAGCTTTTCGACTCGTGGACTCGGTACTCGACTCGAGGAGTGAACTCAACTCGAGGAGAAATGTAGGGTCGGCACGAGGAGTAGCTTGTCGACTCGTGGACTTGGTACTCGAGTCGAGGAATGAACTCAACTCGAGGAGAAATGTAGTGTCGGCACGAGGAGTAGCTTGTCGTCTCGTAGGCTTGGTACTCGACTCGAGGAGTGAACTTAACTCGAGGAGAAATGTAGAGTCGGCACGAGGAGTAGCTAGTCGACTCGTGGACTCGGTACTCGAATCGAGGAGTGAACTCAACTCGAGGAGAAATGTAGAGTCGGCACGAGGAGAAGCTAGTCGACTTGTGGACTCGGTACTCGAGTCGAGGCGTGAACTCAACTCGAGGAGAAATGTAGAGTCGGCACGAGGAGTAGCTTGTCGTCTCGTAGGCTTGGTCCTCGACTCGAGGAGTGAACTTAACTCGATGAGAAATGTGGAGTCGGCACGAGGAGTAGCTAGTCGACTCGTGGACTCGGTACTCGACTCGAGGAGTGAACTCAATTCGAGGAGAAATGTAGGGTCGGCACGAGGAGTAGCTTGTCGACTCGTGGACTTGGTACTCGAGTCGAGGAGTGAACTCCACTAGAGGAGAAATTTGGAGTCGGCACGAGGAGTAGCTAGTCGACTCGTGGACTCGGTACTCGACTCGAATAGTGGACTCAACTCATGGAGCAATGTAGAGTCGGCACAAGGAGTAGCTAGTCGACTCGTGGACTCGGTACTCGACCTGAGGAGTGAACTCAACTCGAGGAGAAATGTAGAGTCGGCACGTGGAGTAGCTTGTCTACTCGTGGACTCGGTACTCGACTCGAGGAGTGCACTCAACTCGAGGAGAAATGTAGGGTCGGCACGAGGAGTAGCTTGTCGACTCGTGGACTTGGTACTCGACTGGAGGAGTGAACTCAACTCGAGGATAAATGTAGAGTCGGCACGAGGAGTAGCTTGTCGACTCTTGGGCTTGGTACTCAACTCGAGGAGTGAACTCAACTCGAGGAGAAATGTAGAGTCGGCACGAGGAGTAGCTAGTCGACTCGTGGACTTAGTACTCGACTCGAGGTGTGAACTTAACTCGACGAGAAATGTAGAGTCGGCACGAGGAGTAGCTAGTCGACTCGTGGATTCGGTACTCGACTCGAGGAGTGAAATCCACTGGAGGAAAAATGTGGAGTCGGCACGAGGAGAAGCTAGTCGACTCGTGGACTCGGTACTCGACTCGAGGAGTGAACTCAATTCGAGGAGAAATGTAGGGTCAGTAGGACGAGTAGCTTGTCGACTCGTGGACTTGGTACTCGACTCGAGGAGTGAACTCAACTCGAGGAGAAATGTAGAGTCCGCACGAGGAGTAGCTTGTCGTCTCATAGGCTTGGTACTCGACTCAAGGAGTGAACTTAACTCGAGGAGAAATGTGGAGTTGGCACGAGGAGTAGCTAGTCGACTCGTGGACTCGGTACTCGAGTCGAGGCGTGAACTCAACTCGAGGAGAAATGTAGAGTCGGCACGAGGAGTAGCTTGTCGTCTCGTAGGCTTGGTCCTCGACTCGAGGAGTGAACTTAACTCGATGAGAAATGTGGAGTCGGCACGAGGAGTAGCTAGTCGACTCGTGGACTCGGTACTCGACTCGAGGAGTGAACTCAATTCGAGGAGAAATGTAGGGTCGGCACGAGGAGTAGCTTGTCGACTCGTGGACTTGGTACTCGAGTCGAGGAGTGAACTCCACTAGAGGAGAAATTTGGAGTCGGCACGAGGAGTAGCTAGTCGACTCGTGGACTCGGTACTCGACTCGAATAGTGGACTCAACTCATGGAGCAATGTAGAGTCGGCACAAGGAGTAGCTAGTCGACTCGTGGACTCGGTACTCGACCTGAGGAGTGAACTCAACTCGAGGAGAAATGTAGAGTCGGCACGTGGAGTAGCTTGTCTACTCGTGGACTCGGTACTCGACTCGAGGAGTGCCCTCAACTCGAGGAGAAATGTAGGGTCGGCACGAGGAGTAGCTTGTCGACTCGTGGACTTGGTACTCGACTGGAGGAGTGAACTCAACTCGAGGATAAATGTAGAGTCGGCATGAGGAGTAGCTTGTCGACTCTTGGGCTTGGTACTCAACTCGAGGAGTGAACTCAACTCGAGGAGAAATGTAGAGTCGGCACGAGGAGTAGCTACTCGACTCGTGGACTTAGTACTCGACTCGAGGTGTGAACTTAACTCGACGAGAAATGTAGAGTCGGCACGAGGAGTAGCTAGTCGACTCGTGGATTCGGTACTCGACTCGAGGAGTGAAATCCACTGGAGGAAAAATGTGGAGTCGGCACGAGGAGAAGCTAGTCGACTCGTGGACTCGGTACTCGACTCGAGGAGTGAACTCAATTCGAGGAGAAATGTAGGGTCAGTAGGACGAGTAGCTTGTCGACTCGTGGACTTGGTACTCGACTCGAGGAGTGAACTCAACTCGAGGAGAAATGTAGAGTCCGCACGAGGAGTAGCTTGTCGTCTCATAGGCTTGGTACTCGACTCAAGGAGTGAACTTAACTCGAGGAGAAATGTGGAGTCGGCACGAGGAGTAGCTAGTCGACTCGTGGACTCGGTACTCGACTCGAGGAGTGAACTCAATTCGAGGAGAAATGTAGGGTCGGCACGAGGAGTAGCTTGTCGACTCGTGGACTTGGTACTCGAGTCGAGGAGTGAACTCCACTAGAGGAGAAATTTGGAGTCGGCACGAGGAGTAGCTAGTCGACTCGTGGACTCGGTAGTCGACTCGAATAGTGGACTCAACTCATGGAGCAATGTAGAGTCGGCACAAGGAGTAGCTAGTCGACTCGTGGACTCGGTACTCGACCTGAGGAGTGAACTCAACTCGAGGGGAAATGTAGTGTCGGCACGTGGAGTAGCTTGTCTACTCGTGGACTCGGTACTCGACTCGAGGAGTGCACTCAACTCGAGGAGAAATGTAGGGTCGGCACGAGGAGTAGCTTGTCGACTCGTGGACTTGGTACTCGACTGGAGGAGTGAACTCAACTCGAGGATAAATGTAGAGTCGGCACGAGGAGTAGCTTGTCGACTCTTGGGCTTGGTACTCAACTCGAGGAGTGAACTCAACTCGAGGAGAAATGTAGAGTCGGCACGAGGAGTAGCTAGTCGACTCGTGGACTTAGTACTCGACTCGAGGTGTGAACTTAACTCGACGAGAAATGTAGAGTCGGCACGAGGAGTAGCTAGTCGACTCGTGGATTCGGTACTCGACTCGAGGAGTGAAATCCACTGGAGGAAAAATGTGGAGTCGGCACGAGGAGAAGCTAGTCGACTCGTGGACTCGGTACTCGACTCGAGGAGTGAACTCAATTCGAGGAGAAATGTAGGGTCAGTAGGACGAGTAGCTTGTCGACTCGTGGACTTGGTACTCGACTCGAGGAGTGAACTCAACTCGAGGAGAAATGTAGAGTCCGCACGAGGAGTAGCTTGTCGTCTCATAGGCTTGGTACTCGACTCAAGGAGTGAACTTAACTCGAGGAGAAATGTGGAGTCGGCACGAGGAGTAGCTAGTCGACTCGTGGACTCGGTACTCGAGTCGAGGCGTGAACTCAACTCGAGGAGAAATGTAGAGTCGGCACGAGGAGTAGCTTGTCGTCTCGTAGGCTTGGTCCTCGACTCGAGGAGTGAACTTAACTCGATGAGAAATGTGGAGTCGGCACGAGGAGTAGCTAGTCGACTCGTGGACTCGGTACTCGACTCGAGGAGTGAACTCAATTCGAGGAGAAATGTAGGGTCGGCACGAGGAGTAGCTTGTCGACTCGTGGACTTGGTACTCGAGTCGAGGAGTGAACTCCACTAGAGGAGAAATTTGGAGTCGGCACGAGGAGTAGCTAGTCGACTCGTGGACTCGGTACTCGACTCGAATAGTGGACTCAACTCATGGAGCAATGTAGAGTCGGCACAAGGAGTAGCTAGTCGACTCGTGGACTCGGTACTCGACCTGAGGAGTGAACTCAACTCGAGGAGAAATGTAGAGTCGGCACGTGGAGTAGCTTGTCTACTCGTGGACTCGGTACTCGACTCGAGGAGTGCACTCAACTCGAGGAGAAATGTAGGGTCGGCACGAGGAGTAGCTTGTCGACTCGTGGACTTGGTACTCGACTGGAGGAGTGAACTCAACTCGAGGATAAATGTAGAGTCGGCATGAGGAGTAGCTTGTCGACTCTTGGGCTTGGTACTCAACTCGAGGAGTGAACTCAACTCGAGGAGAAATGTAGAGTCGGCACGAGGAGTAGCTAGTCGACTCGTGGACTTAGTACTCGACTCGAGGTGTGAACTTAACTCGACGAGAAATGTAGAGTCGGCACGAGGAGTAGCTAGTCGACTCGTGGATTCGGTACTCGACTCGAGGAGTGAAATCCACTGGAGGAAAAATGTGGAGTCGGCACGAGGAGAAGCTAGTCGACTCGTGGACTCGGTACTCGACTCGAGGAGTGAACTCAATTCGAGGAGAAATGTAGGGTCAGTAGGACGAGTAGCTTGTCGACTCGTGGACTTGGTACTCGACTCGAGGAGTGAACTCAACTCGAGGAGAAATGTAGAGTCCGCACGAGGAGTAGCTTGTCGTCTCATAGGCTTGGTACTCGACTCAAGGAGTGAACTTAACTCGAGGAGAAATGTGGAGTCGGCACGAGGAGTAGCTAGTCGACTCGTGGACTCGGTACTCGACTCGAGGAGTGAACTCAATTCGAGGAGAAATGTAGGGTCGGCACGAGGAGTAGCTTGTCGACTCGTGGACTTGGTACTCGAGTCGAGGAGTGAACTCCACTAGAGGAGAAATTTGGAGTCGGCACGAGGAGTAGCTAGTCGACTCGTGGACTCGGTAGTCGACTCGAATAGTGGACTCAACTCATGGAGCAATGTAGAGTCGGCACAAGGAGTAGCTAGTCGACTCGTGGACTCGGTACTCGACCTGAGGAGTGAACTCAACTCGAGGGGAAATGTAGTGTCGGCACGTGGAGTAGCTTGTCTACTCGTGGACTCGGTACTCGACTCGAGGAGTGCACTCAACTCGAGGAGAAATGTAGGGTCGGCACGAGGAGTAGCTTGTCGACTCGTGGACTTGGTACTCGACTGGAGGAGTGAACTCAACTCGAGGATAAATGTAGAGTCGGCACGAGGAGTAGCTTGTCGACTCTTGGGCTTGGTACTCAACTCGAGGAGTGAACTCAACTCGAGGAGAAATGTAGAGTCGGCACGAGGAGTAGCTAGTCGACTCGTGGACTTAGTACTCGACTCGAGGTGTGAACTTAACTCGACGAGAAATGTAGAGTCGGCACGAGGAGTAGCTAGTCGACTCGTGGATTCGGTACTCGACTCGAGGAGTGAAATCCACTGGAGGAAAAATGTGGAGTCGGCACGAGGAGAAGCTAGTCGACTCGTGGACTCGGTACTCGACTCGAGGAGTGAACTCAATTCGAGGAGAAATGTAGGGTCAGTAGGACGAGTAGCTTGTCGACTCGTGGACTTGGTACTCGACTCGAGGAGTGAACTCAACTCGAGGAGAAATGTAGAGTCCGCACGAGGAGTAGCTTGTCGTCTCATAGGCTTGGTACTCGACTCAAGGAGTGAACTTAACTCGAGGAGAAATGTGGAGTCGGCACGAGGAGTAGCTAGTCGACTCGTGGACTCGGTACTCGAGTCGAGGCGTGAACTCAACTCGAGGAGAAATGTAGAGTCGGCACGAGGAGTAGCTTGTCGTCTCGTAGGCTTGGTCCTCGACTCGAGGAGTGAACTTAACTCGATGAGAAATGTGGAGTCGGCACGAGGAGTAGCTAGTCGACTCGTGGACTCGGTACTCGACTCGAGGAGTGAACTCAATTCGAGGAGAAATGTAGGGTCGGCACGAGGAGTAGCTTGTCGACTCGTGGACTTGGTACTCGAGTCGAGGAGTGAACTCCACTAGAGGAGAAATTTGGAGTCGGCACGAGGAGTAGCTAGTCGACTCGTGGACTCGGTACTCGACTCGAATAGTGGACTCAACTCATGGAGCAATGTAGAGTCGGCACAAGGAGTAGCTAGTCGACTCGTGGACTCGGTACTCGACCTGAGGAGTGAACTCAACTCGAGGAGAAATGTAGAGTCGGCACGTGGAGTAGCTTGTCTACTCGTGGACTCGGTACTCGACTCGAGGAGTGCACTCAACTCGAGGAGAAATGTAGGGTCGGCACGAGGAGTAGCTTGTCGACTCGTGGACTTGGTACTCGACTGGAGGAGTGAACTCAACTCGAGGATAAATGTAGAGTCGGCATGAGGAGTAGCTTGTCGACTCTTGGGCTTGGTACTCAACTCGAGGAGTGAACTCAACTCGAGGAGAAATGTAGAGTCGGCACGAGGAGTAGCTAGTCGACTCGTGGACTTAGTACTCGACTCGAGGTGTGAACTTAACTCGACGAGAAATGTAGAGTCGGCACGAGGAGTAGCTAGTCGACTCGTGGATTCGGTACTCGACTCGAGGAGTGAAATCCACTGGAGGAAAAATGTGGAGTCGGCACGAGGAGAAGCTAGTCGACTCGTGGACTCGGTACTCGACTCGAGGAGTGAACTCAATTCGAGGAGAAATGTAGGGTCAGTAGGACGAGTAGCTTGTCGACTCGTGGACTTGGTACTCGACTCGAGGAGTGAACTCAACTCGAGGAGAAATGTAGAGTCCGCACGAGGAGTAGCTTGTCGTCTCATAGGCTTGGTACTCGACTCAAGGAGTGAACTTAACTCGAGGAGAAATGTGGAGTCGGCACGAGGAGTAGCTAGTCGACTCGTGGACTCGGTACTCGACTCGAGGAGTGAACTCAATTCGAGGAGAAATGTAGGGTCGGCACGAGGAGTAGCTTGTCGACTCGTGGACTTGGTACTCGAGTCGAGGAGTGAACTCCACTAGAGGAGAAATTTGGAGTCGGCACGAGGAGTAGCTAGTCGACTCGTGGACTCGGTAGTCGACTCGAATAGTGGACTCAACTCATGGAGCAATGTAGAGTCGGCACAAGGAGTAGCTAGTCGACTCGTGGACTCGGTACTCGACCTGAGGAGTGAACTCAACTCGAGGGGAAATGTAGTGTCGGCACGTGGAGTAGCTTGTCTACTCGTGGACTCGGTACTCGACTCGAGGAGTGCACTCAACTCGAGGAGAAATGTAGGGTCGGCACGAGGAGTAGCTTGTCGACTCGTGGACTTGGTACTCGACTGGAGGAGTGAACTCAACTCGAGGATAAATGTAGAGTCGGCACGAGGAGTAGCTTGTCGACTCTTGGGCTTGGTACTCAACTCGAGGAGTGAACTCAACTCGAGGAGAAATGTAGAGTCGGCACGAGGAGTAGCTAGTCGACTCGTGGACTTAGTACTCGACTCGAGGTGTGAACTTAACTCGACGAGAAATGTAGAGTCGGCACGAGGAGTAGCTAGTCGACTCGTGGATTCGGTACTCGACTCGAGGAGTGAAATCCACTGGAGGAAAAATGTGGAGTCGGCACGAGGAGAAGCTAGTCGACTCGTGGACTCGGTACTCGACTCGAGGAGTGAACTCAATTCGAGGAGAAATGTAGGGTCAGTAGGACGAGTAGCTTGTCGACTCGTGGACTTGGTACTCGACTCGAGGAGTGAACTCAACTCGAGGAGAAATGTAGAGTCCGCACGAGGAGTAGCTTGTCGTCTCATAGGCTTGGTACTCGACTCAAGGAGTGAACTTAACTCGAGGAGAAATGTGGAGTCGGCACGAGGAGTAGCTAGTCGACTCGTGGACTCGGTACTCGAGTCGAGGCGTGAACTCAACTCGAGGAGAAATGTAGAGTCGGCACGAGGAGTAGCTTGTCGTCTCGTAGGCTTGGTCCTCGACTCGAGGAGTGAACTTAACTCGATGAGAAATGTGGAGTCGGCACGAGGAGTAGCTAGTCGACTCGTGGACTCGGTACTCGACTCGAGGAGTGAACTCAATTCGAGGAGAAATGTAGCGTCGGCACGAGGAGTAGCTTGTCGACTCGTGGACTTGGTACTCGAGTCGAGGAGTGAACTCCACTAGAGGAGAAATTTGGAGTCGGCACGAGGAGTAGCTAGTCGACTCGTGGACTCGGTACTCGACTCGAATAGTGGACTCAACTCATGGAGCAATGTAGAGTCGGCACAAGGAGTAGCTAGTCGACTCGTGGACTCGGTACTCGACCTGAGGAGTGAACTCAACTCGAGGAGAAATGAAGAGTCGGCACGTGGAGTAGCTTGTCTACTCGTGGACTCGGTACTCGACTCGAGGAGTGCACTCAACTCGAGGAGAAATGTAGGGTCGGCACGAGGAGTAGCTTGTCGACTCGTGGACTTGGTACTCGACTGGAGGAGTGAACTCAACTCGAGGATAAATGTAGAGTCGGCATGAGGAGTAGCTTGTCGACTCTTGGGCTTGGTACTCAACTCGAGGAGTGAACTCAACTCGAGGAGAAATGTAGAGTCGGCACGAGGAGTAGCTAGTCGACTCGTGGACTTAGTACTCGACTCGAGGTGTGAACTTAACTCGACGAGAAATGTAGAGTCGGCACGAGGAGTAGCTAGTCGACTCGTGGATTCGGTACTCGACTCGAGGAGTGAAATCCACTGGAGGAAAAATGTGGAGTCGGCACGAGGAGAAGCTAGTCGACTCGTGGACTCGGTACTCGACTCGAGGAGTGAACTCAATTCGAGGAGAAATGTAGGGTCAGTAGGACGAGTAGCTTGTCGACTCGTGGACTTGGTACTCGACTCGAGGAGTGAACTCAACTCGAGGAGAAATGTAGAGTCCGCACGAGGAGTAGCTTGTCGTCTCATAGGCTTGGTACTCGACTCAAGGAGTGAACTTAACTCGAGGAGAAATGTGGAGTCGGCACGAGGAGTAGCTAGTCGACTCGTGGACTCGGTACTCGACTCGAGGAGTGAACTCAACTCGAGGAGAAATGTAGCGTTGGCACAAGGAGTAGCTAGTCGACTCGTTGATTCGGTACTCGACTCGAGGAGTGAACTCCACTGGAGGAGAAATGTGGAGTCGGCACGAGGAGTAGCTAGTCGACTCGTGGACTCGGTACTCGACTCGAAGAGTGGACTCAACTCGAGGAGAAATGTAGAGTCGGCATGAGGAGTAGCTAGTTGACTCGTGGAATCGGTACTCGACCCGAGGAGTGAACTCTACTCGAGGAGAAATGTAGAGTCTGCACAAGGAGTAGCTAGTCGACTCGTGGACTCGGTACTCGACTCGAAGAGTGGACTCAACTCGAGGAGAAATGTAGAGTCGGCATGAGGAGTAGCTAGTTGACTCGTGGACTCGGTACTCGACCCGAGGAGTGAACTCTACTCGAGGAGAAATGTAGAGTCTGCACGAGGAGTAGCTAGTCGACTCGTGAATTCGGTAGTCGACTCGAGGAGTGAACTCCACTGGAGGAGAAATGTGGAGTCGGCACGAGGAGTAGGTAGTCGACTCGTGGACTCGGTACTCGACTCGAAGAGTGAACTGAACTCGAGGAGAACTGTAGAGTCGGCACAAGGAGTAGCTAGTCGACTCGTGGACTTGGTACTGGACCCGAGGAGTGAACTCAACTCGAGGGGAAATGAAGAGTCGGCACGAGGAGTAGCTTTTCGACTCGTGGACTCGGTACTCGACTCGAGGAGTGAACTCAACTCGAGGAGAAATGTAGGGTCGGCACGAGGAGTAGCTTGTCGACTCGTGGACTTGGTACTCGAGTCGAGGAATGAACTCAACTCGAGGAGAAATGTAGTGTCGGCACGAGGAGTAGCTTGTCGTCTCGTAGGCTTGGTACTCGACTCGAGGAGTGAACTTAACTCGAGGAGTGAACTTAGCTCGAGGAGAAATATAGAGTCGGCACGAGGAGTAGCTAGTCGACTCGTGGACTCGGTACTCGAATCGAGGAGTGAACTCAACTCGAGGAGAAATGTAGAGTCGGCACGAGGAGAAGCTAGTCGACTCGTGGACTCGGTACTCGAGTCGAGGCGTGAACTCAACTCGAGGAGAAATGTAGAGTCTGCACGAGGAGTAGCTTGTCGTCTCGTAGGCTTGGTACTCGACTCGAGGGGTGAACTTAACTCGAGGAGAAATGTGGAGTCGGCACGAGGAGTAGCTAGTCGACTCGTGGACTCGGTACTCGACTCCAGGAGTGAACTCAACTCGAGGAGAAATGTAGAGTCGGCACGAGGAGTAGCTTGTCGACTCATGGACTCGGTACTCGACTCGAGGAGTAAACTCAACTCGAGGAGAAATGTAGAGTCGGCACAAGGAGTAGCTAGTCGACTCGTGGACTCGGTACTCGACTCGAGGAGTGAACTCAATTCGAGGAGAAATGTTGGGTCGGCACGGGGAGTAGCTTGTCGACTCCTGGACTTGGTACTCGAGTCGAGGAGTGAACTCCACTAGAGGAGAAATGTGGAGTCGGCACGAGGAGTAGCTAGTCGACTCGTGGACTCGGTACTCGACTCGAATAGTGGACTCCACTCGAGGAGCAATGTAGAGTCGGCACAAGGAGTAGCTAGTCGACTCGTGGACTCGGTACTCGACCTGAGGAGTGAACTCAACTCGAGGAGAAATGTAGAGTCGGCACGAGGAGTAGCTTGTCGACTCGTGGACTCGGTACTCGACTCGAGGAGTGAACTCAACTCGAGGAGAAATGTAGGGTCGGAACGAGGAGTAGCTTGTCGACGCGTGGACTTGGTACTCGACTGGAGGAGTGAACTCAACTCGAGGAGAAATGTAGAGTCGGCACGAGGAGTAGCTTGTCGACTCTTGGGCTTGGTACTCAACTCGAGGAGTGAACTCAACTCGAGGAGAAATGTAGAGTCGGCACGAGGAGTAGCTAGTCGACTCGTGGACTTAGTACTCGACTCGGGGTGTGAACTCAACTCGACGAGAAATGTAGAGTCGGCACGAGGAGTAGCTAGTCGACTCGTGGATTGGTACTCGACTCGAGGAGTGAAATCCACTGGAGGAAAAATGTGGAGTCGGCACGAGGAGAAGCTAGTCGACTCGTGGACTCGGTACTCGACTCGAGGAGTGAACTCAATTCGAGGAGAAATGTAGGGTCAGTAGGAGGAGTAGCTTGTCGACTCGTGGACTTGGTACTCGACTCGAGCAGTGAACTCAACTCGAGGAGAAATGTAGAGTCGGCACGAGGAGTAGCTTGTCGTCTCATAGGCTTGGTACTCGACTCAAGAAGTGAACTTAACTCGAGGAGAAATGTGGAGTCGGCACGAGGAGTAGCTAGTCGACTCGTGGACTCGGTACTCGACTCGAGGAGTGAACTCAACTCGAGGAGAAATGTTGCGTCGGCACAAGGAGTAGCTAGTCGACTCGTGGATTCGGTACTCGACTCGAGGAGTGAACTCCACTGGAGGAGAAATGTGGAGTCGGCACGAGGAGTAGCTTGTCGACTCGTGGACTCGGTACTCGACTCGAAGAGTGGACTCAACTCGAGAAGAAATGTAGAGTCGGCATGAGGAGTAGCTAGTTGACTCGTGGACTCGGTACTCGACCCGAGGAGTGAACTCTACTCGAGGAGAAATGTAGAGTCTGCACAAGGAGTAGATAGTCGACTCGTGGACTCGGTACTCGACTCGAAGAGTGGACTCAACTCGAGGAGAAATGTAGAGTCGGCATGAGGAGTAGCTAGTTGACTCGTGGACTCGGTACTCGACCCGAGGAGTGAACTATACTCGAGGAGAAATGTAGAGTCTGCACGAGGAGTAGCTAGTCGACTCGTGGATTCGGTACTCGACTCGAGGAGTGAACTCCACTGGAGGAGAAATGTGGAGTCGGCACGAGGAGTAGCTAGTCGACTCGTGGACTCGGTACTCGACTCGAAGAGTGAACTGAACTCGAGGAGAAATGTAGAGTCGGCACAAGGAGTAGCTAGTCGACTCGTAGACTTGGTACTGGACCCGAGGAGTGAACTCAACTCGAGGGGAAATGTAGAGTCGGCACGAGGAGTAGCTTTTCGACTCGTGGACTCGGTACTCGACTCGAGGAGTGAACTCAACTCGAGGAGAAATGTAGGGTCGGCACGAGGAGTAGCATGTCGACTCGTGGACTTGGTACTCGAGTCGAGGAATGAACTCAACTCGAGGAGAAATGTAGTGTCGGCACGAGGAGAAGCTAGTCGACTCGTGGACTCGGTACTCGACTCGAGGAGTGAACTCAACTCGAGGAGAAATGTAGAGTCGGCACGAGGAGTAGCTAGTCGACTCGTGGACTTAGTACTCGACTCGGGGTGTGAACTCAACTCGACGAGAAATGTAGAGTCGGCACGAGGAGTAGCTAGTCGACTCGTGGATTGGTACTCGACTCGAGGAGTGAAATCCACTGGAGGAAAAATGAGGAGTCGGCACGAGGAGAAGCTAGTCGACTCGTGGACTCGGTACTCGACTCGAGGAGTGAACTCAATTCGAGGAGAAATGTAGGGTCAGTAGGAGGAGTAGCTTGTCGACTCGTGGACTTGGTACTCGACTCGAGGAGTGAACTCAACTCGAGGAGAAATGTAGAGTCGGCACGAGGAGTAGCTTGTCGTCTCATAGGCTTGGTACTCGACTCAAGAAGTGAACTTAACTCGAGGAGAAATGTGGAGTCGGCACGAGGAGTAGCTAGTCGACTCGTGGACTCGGTACTCGACTCGAGGAGTGAACTCAACTCGAGGAGAAATGTTGCGTCGGCACAAGGAGTAGCTAGTCGACTCGTGGATTCGGTACTCGACTCGAGGAGTGAACTCCACTGGAGGAGAAATGTGGAGTCGGCACGAGGAGTAGCTTGTCGACTCGTGGACTCGGTACTCGACTCGAAGAGTGGACTCAACTCGAGGAGAAATGTAGAGTCGGCATGAGGAGTAGCTAGTTGACTCGTGGACTCGGTACTCGACCCGAGGAGTGAACTATACTCGAGGAGAAATGTATAGTCTGCACGAGGAGTAGCTAGTCGACTCGTGGATTCGGTACTCGACTCGAGGAGTGAACTCCACTGGAGGAGAAATGTGGAGTCGGCACGAGGAGTAGCTAGTCGACTCGTGGACTCGGTACTCGACTCGAAGAGTGAACTGAACTCGAGGAGAAATGTAGAGTCGGCACAAGGAGTAGCTAGTCGACTCGTAGACTTGGTACTGGACCCGAGGAGTGAACTCAACTCGAGGGGAAATGTAGAGTCGGCACGAGGAGTAGCTTTTCGACTCGTGGACTCGGTACTCGACTCGAGGAGTGAACTCAACTCGAGGAGAAATGTAGGGTCGGCACGAGGAGTAGCATGTCGACTCGTGGACTTGGTACTCGAGTCGAGGAATGAACTCAACTCGAGGAGAAATGTAGTGTCGGCACGAGGAGAAGCTAGTCGACTCGTGGACTCGGTACTCGACTCGAGGAGTGAACTCAACTCGAGGAGAAATGTAGAGTCGGCACGAGGAGTAGCTAGTCGACTCGTGGACTTAGTACTCGACTCGGGGTGTGAACTCAACTCGACGAGAAATGTAGAGTCGGCACGAGGAGTAGCTAGTCGACTCGTGGATTGGTACTCGACTCGAGGAGTGAAATCCACTGGAGGAAAAATGAGGAGTCGGCACGAGGAGAAGCTAGTCGACTCGTGGACTCGGTACTCGACTCGAGGAGTGAACTCAATTCGAGGAGAAATGTAGGGTCAGTAGGAGGAGTAGCTTGTCGACTCGTGGACTTGGTACTCGACTCGAGGAGTGAACTCAACTCGAGGAGAAATGTAGAGTCGGCACGAGGAGTAGCTTGTCGTCTCATAGGCTTGGTACTCGACTCAAGAAGTGAACTTAACTCGAGGAGAAATGTGGAGTTGGCACGAGGAGTAGCTAGTCGACTCGTGGACTCGGTACTCGACTCGAGGAGTGAACTCAACTCGAGGAGAAATGTTGCGTCGGCACAAGGAGTAGCTAGTCGACTCGTGGATTCGGTACTCGACTCGAGGAGTGAACTCCACTGGAGGAGAAATGTGGAGTCGGCACGAGGAGTAGCTTGTCGACTCGTGGACTCGGTACTCGACTCGAAGAGTGGACTCAACTCGAGGAGAAATGTAGAGTCGGCATGAGGAGTAGCTAGTTGACTCGTGGACTCGGTACTCGACCCGAGGAGTGAACTCTACTCGAGGAGAAATGTAGAGTCTGCACAAGGAGTAGATAGTCGACTCGTGGACTCGGTACTCGACTCGAAGAGTGGACTCAACTCGAGGAGAAATGTAGAGTCGGCATGAGGAGTAGCTAGTCGACTCGTGGACTCGGTACTCGACCTGAGGAGTGAACTCAACTCGAGGAGAAATGTAGAGTCGGCACGAGGAGTAGCTTGTCGACTCGTGGACTCGGTACTCGACTCGAGGAGTGAACTCAACTCGAGGAGAAATGTAGGGTCGGAACGAGGAGTAGCTTGTCGACGCGTGGACTTGGTACTCGACTGGAGGAGTGAACTCAACTCGAGGAGAAATGTAGAGTCGGCACGAGGAGTAGCTTGTCGACTCTTGGGCTTGGTACTCAACTCGAGGAGTGAACTCAACTCGAGGAGAAATGTAGAGTCGGCACGAGGAGTAGCTAGTCGACTCGTGGACTTAGTACTCGACTCGGGGTGTGAACTCAACTCGACGAGAAATGTAGAGTCGGCACGAGGAGTAGCTAGTCGACTCGTGGATTGGTACTCGATTCGAGGAGTGAAATCCACTGGAGGAAAAATGTGGAGTCGGCACGAGGAGAAGCTAGTCGACTCGTGGACTCGGTACTCGACTCGAGGAGTGAACTCAATTCGAGGAGAAATGTAGGGTCAGTAGGAGGAGTAGCTTGTCGACTCGTGGACTTGGTACTCGACTCGAGCAGTGAACTCAACTCGAGGAGAAATGTAGAGTCGGCACGAGGAGTAGCTTGTCGTCTCATAGGCTTGGTACTCGACTCAAGAAGTGAACTTAACTCGAGGAGAAATGTGGAGTCGGCACGAGGAGTAGCTAGTCGACTCGTGGACTCGGTACTCGACTCGAGGAGTGAACTCAACTCGAGGAGAAATGTTGCGTCGGCACAAGGAGTAGCTAGTCGACTCGTGGATTCGGTACTCGACTCGAGGAGTGAACTCCACTGGAGGAGAAATGTGGAGTCGGCACGAGGAGTAGCTTGTCGACTCGTGGACTCGGTACTCGACTCGAAGAGTGGACTCAACTCGAGGAGAAATGTAGAGTCGGCATGAGGAGTAGCTAGTTGACTCGTGGACTCGGTACTCGACCCGAGGAGTGAACTCTACTCGAGGAGAAATGTAGAGTCTGCACAAGGAGTAGATAGTCGACTCGTGGACTCGGTACTCGACTCGAAGAGTGGACTCAACTCGAGGAGAAATGTAGAGTCGGCATGAGGAGTAGCTAGTTGACTCGTGGACTCGGTACTCGACCCGAGGAGTGAACTATACTCGAGGAGAAATGTAGAGTCTGCACGAGGAGTAGCTAGTCGACTCGTGGATTCGGTACTCGACTCGAGGAGTGAACTCCACTGGAGGAGAAATGTGGAGTCGGCACGAGGAGTAGCTAGTCGACTCGTGGACTCGGTACTCGACTCGAAGAGTGAACTGAACTCGAGGAGAAATGTAGAGTCGGCACAAGGAGTAGCTAGTCGACTCGTAGACTTGGTACTGGACCCGAGGAGTGAACTCAACTCGAGGGGAAATGTAGAGTCGGCACGAGGAGTAGCTTTTCGACTCGTGGACTCGGTACTCGACTCGAGGAGTGAACTCAACTCGAGGAGAAATGTAGGGTCGGCACGAGGAGTAGCATGTCGACTCGTGGACTTGGTACTCGAGTCGAGGAATGAACTCAACTCGAGGAGAAATGTAGTGTCGGCACGAGGAGAAGCTAGTCGACTCGTGGACTCGGTACTCGACTCGAGGAGTGAACTCAACTCGAGGAGAAATGTAGAGTCGGCACGAGGAGTAGCTAGTCGACTCGTGGACATAGTACTCGACTCGGGGTGTGAACTCAACTCGACGAGAAATGTAGAGTCGGCACGAGGAGTAGCTAGTCGACTCGTGGATTGGTACTCGACTCGAGGAGTTAAATCCACTGGAGGAAAAATGAGGAGTCGGCACGAGGAGAAGCTAGTCGACTTGTGGACTCGGTACTCGACTCGAGGAGTGAACTCAATTCGAGGAGAAATGTAGGGTCAGTAGGAGGAGTAGCTTGTCGACTCGTGGACTTGGTACTCGACTCGAGGAGTGAACTCAACTCGAGGAGAAATGTAGAGTCGGCACGAGGAGTAGCTTGTTGTCTCATAGGCTTGGTACTCGACTCAAGAAGTGAACTTAACTCGAGGAGAAATGTGGAGTCGGCACGAGGAGTAGCTAGTCGACTCGTGGACTCGGTACTCGACTCGAGGAGTGAACTCAACTCGAGGAGAAATGTTGCGTCGGCACAAGGAGTAGCTAGTCGACTCGTGGATTCGGTACTCGACTCGAGGAGTGAACTCCACTGGAGGAGAAATGTGGAGTCGGCACGAGGAGTAGCTTGTCGACTCGTGGACTCTGTACTCGACTCGAAGAGTGGACTCAACTCGAGGAGAAATGTAGAGTCGGCATGAGGAGTAGCTAGTTGACTCGTGGACTCGGTACTCGACCCGAGGAGTGAACTCTACTCGAGGAGAAATGTAGAGTCTGCACAAGGAGTAGCTAGTCGACTCGTGGACTCGGTACTCGACTCGAAGAGTGGACTCAACTCGAGGAGAAATGTAGAGTCGGCATGAGGAGTAGCTAGTTGACTCGTGGACTCGGTACTCGACCCGAGGAGTGAACTATACTCGAGGAGAAATGTAGAGTCTGCACGAGGAGTAGCTAGTCGACTCGTGGATTCGGTACTCGACTCGAGGAGTGAACTCCACTGGAGGAGAAATGTGGAGTCGGCACGAGGAGTAGCTAGTCGACTCGTGGACTCGGTACTCGACTCGAAGAGTGAACTGAACTCGAGGAGAAATGTAGAGTCGGCACAAGGAGTAGCTAGTCGACTCGTAGACTTGGTACTGGACCCGAGGAGTGAACTCAACTCGAGGGGAAATGTAGAGTCGGCACGAGGAGTAGCTTTTCGACTCGTGGACTCGGTACTCGACTCGAGGAGTGAACTCAACTCGAGGAGAAATGTAGGGTCGGCACGAGGAGTAGCATGTCGACTCGTGGACTTGGTACTCGAGTCGAGGAATGAACTCAACTCGAGGAGAAATGTAGTGTCGGCACGAGGAGAAGCTAGTCGACTCGTGGACTCGGTACTCGACTCGAGGAGTGAACTCAACTCGAGGAGAAATGTAGAGTCGGCACGAGGAGTAGCTAGTCGACTCGTGGACTCGGTACTTGACTCGAGGAGTGAACTCAACTCGAGGAGAAATGTAGAGTCGGCACGAGGAGAAGCTAGTCGACTCGTGGACTCGGTACTCGAGTCGAGGCGTGAACTCAACTTGAGGCGTGAACTCACAAGCACGCCCCCAACCGACGAGGGCGACGAGAATGACGAGAACACGGAAGAGAAGAAGGACGACCACGTCGAGTCGTCGAAGAAGAGAACCAACGACCCGATAGGGCCGGTCTGGGACTTGCACGTGGATGGCGCGTCAAACGCCCGGGGGGCTGGTGCCGGCGTTGTGCTCACAAATCCCGATAGGGAAAAGCTGAGATACGCCCTGCGGTTCGAGTTCAAGGCTTCCAACAACGAGGTAGAGTACGAGGCACTGATCGTTGGCTTGGAGCTAGCGAACAAGTTGGGCGCCCAAAACCTGCGCATCCATTGCGACTCGCAATTGATTGTGAACCAGGTTAAGGGCGACTATGCCGCTAAAGAGCCACACATGATCGCATACCTGTCCAAGGCCCAAAAGAATCTAGAAGCCATGTCGTGGTTCGAGATCGTCCAAGTCCCTCGAGAGGCGAACATTGACCCAGATGCCCTGGCTCGCCTCGCGTCTGGGATAGACGAGGAAGGCGAGGGTAGCGTCCCAATCGAAGTGCTGACCCGACCCTACGTCTCGAGAGGCGACGTAGGGGTCATTGACGAGACTCCGCCTCCCTCGTGGATGACTCCGCTCGTGGAATTCCTTAAGCGAGGAGTCGTTCCCGGAGACAGAGAAGAGGCCAGAAAGCTGAGAAGCTTGGCGCCGAAGTACACAATGAGGGAGGACAACTTGTTCAAGAGAGGCTACTCTATGCCCCTCCTTCGCTGCTTGACCGAAGTCGAGGCGAAGAAGGCACTCCGCGAGGTGCACGAGGGGGTGTGCGGAAACCACGCCGCTGGGCAATCGTTGGCATTGAAGCTACTGAGACTGGGATACTTTTGGCCGACATTGAAAAAGGACTCCCACGAGTGGGCCAAAAAGTGTGATAAGTGCCAAAGATTCGCCCACATCCCGCGTCAAGCACCGGCCCCATTATGTCCAATCATCGTGCCGCGACCTTTCGCGAAGTGGGGAATCGACCTCATCGGCGAGCTACCTACGGCCCCGAGACAATACAAGCACGCGATCGTGGCTATCGATTACTTCACGAAGTGGGTAGAGGCCGAGCCGCTAGCAAAGATCACTGAGGCGAACACGACGAGCTTCATTTGGAAAAGCATCATCTGCCGCTTCGGGATCCCTGGGTCAATTGTAACCGACAACGGAAAACAATTCGACAATGCGCGCCTCCGAGAAATGTGCGAACAACTTGGCATTAGCAAGACTTTCTCCTCTCCCCGCCATCCTCAAGCCAACGGTCAGGTCGAGGCGGTGAACAAGACGATCAAGGAGAACCTGAAGAAGAAGCTGGAGGCAAGAAAGGGGGCTTGGGCCGACGAGCTCCCCATGGTCTTATGGGCATACCGCACCACCGCTCGAAACGCGACCGGCGAAACCCCTTTCGCTCTCGCGTTCGGCGTCGAGGATGTGGTACCCGTCGAGACCAAGTTGCCAACCTTGCGCATCGAGGAGTACGACGAAGCCGCCAACGATGACGCGATCAGGCTCGAGTTAGACCTCTTAGACGAAAGGAGGTCGGACGCACTCACCCGACTCGCTGCGCAAAAGAGGAAAGTCGAGAAATACTACAACTCAAAGATCAAGCTGCGGAAGTTCGCCAACGGAAGCCTCGTTCTTCGAAGGGTGTTCCAAAACACCAAGGTGCAAGGTGCGGGAGTTCTAGGCCCCACCTGGGAAGGCCCGTACCGTGTGCGCCGAGCCATCCACAACGGCACGTACGAGCTCGAGAACATGGAGGGACTCGTGTTCACACACCCGTGGAATGCGGAGCACCTTCGGCAATATTACCAATAGATGTTCATTCGTCCGTTTTTACGCTTTGTTGTTCTCATGTAATTTTCGATTCTAGCAAAGTCAATTTTAAATTTCAAGTTTGGCCAACGGCCTGGGATGTAATTTTTGAACCATTTCAATAATTTAATGAATTTCATTTCACTTCAAGACATTGTATCTTAGTTTCTAGCCTCCTCTACGAGCACCCAAGAAACTCGGGGGGCTAAGAGGGATAAGGCGAGAGTAACAAGCTCGCTTACTCCACTTTCCACGCAACGAGCGGTAACAAAACACCCATAAATCGGATCCGCGCACCGGACCTCCGACTTCGTACCCTCCTCGTGCGACGCTCTCGCACGGGTTGAGGCCAAACGCCGAGAGATAGCGAAACGTCGGAGGTTGGATCCGCGCACCGGACCTCCGACTTTGCACGTCTTTTGCTGCGACCCTCTCGAGCGACGATGCACCTTCCACACCGATAGGCAGCAAGGCATCGATGGATCACGTCCGCGCACCGGATTGTCGATCCCGGCAGTCAAAACCCAAAACGTGACACGCGTACCAACAAGTACCACGCTCACTGGGAACTGCAAACTCGTCCCGATACGCACGTCGATAGGTAGCGTACTCGCCGAAGGATGAGCGCGACGGCCACCCAGCTCGCGCACGCCGATAGGCAGCGAGTCACGAATGGATGACCAAAAATCGCACCCGCCGGATGAAACTGATCCAGCCAGCGTCCGCGGGAAACTTCGCCGCCAAACGCGGCAGTAAGCCGTGCCAACCGGTCACGCTAAGCATAGCAAGCTGGGCTTGTAAGACACGCACTATTCAAATTTCGCAAACCGATATATTGAGCATGATAGATCGAGAAGATAAGACGCATAACGAATATAAAAACTTCAATCAAAGCAAGACAAAGTCACACAATCAAACCGGCGATAAAAACAAAGAAAGTACGATGCATGCCGAACAAATGAGAATCCGAAAGCAAACGATACGTAAGCGCTAAACAGTTGCGCGAAAAACTAAAGAAAAGTTGGCTACTCCGAGCTGAAATCGATCTGCTCCTCATCTTCTTCGGGGCAAGAAGCACCGAACCCGCCAACGGCTCCTCCATCCGGCTGATGGGTCGTCGATTGCGCAGCCTCGGCGGGGACCCGTGGATGCGGGTCATCCTCCGGCGGCTCGTCGTCGTAAGGAGGGAACATGGTGTTGAAAAAGGAAAACGTGGTCCCGCGAGACGCATTCTCCTTCGCGGTCGCTTCCCGAACTCGCCTGGCCGCCTCGTAACGAGCCGCCTCCAACGCCAAGTCCCAGTCGTCCTCCAAGTCGGTCTTGGATCGCACGGCGTCTTCCTTCTCCTCGGCAAGGGTCCGCATCTCCGTCCGAAGGGTATCCCTCTCCCTCTCGACCTTAACCCGAGCGATCTCGCTCGCCGATAGTCGAGCATGGACGATGCTCAGCTCTGCATCCCGGCTCGAGAGTGCCGCCTGAAGCTTCTTCGTTTCCCCTAGGAAGGTGTCGGCTGCCTGCTCCGCTTTCTCACGAAGCGCCTTCTCGGTGGCCAATTCCCTGCGAGCTCGCTCTAGCTCCCCCTTGAGCGCCTCAAACTCTTGGGCGGTGCGAGCCCCCGCCAGGGCGGCAGCGTGCGCGGCCGCCATGCTCGTCTTCTCATTCTCCATAATTTGCATGCGTCGTAGCATACCTCAGAGAATGCGATCGCCCCGCTCTTGGCGCGCGAGCATCTGCGAGAAAATGAAAAGCGGATAATTACAGTAAGCACGACAGTCATACATAACACAAGTAAACGAGTCATACCTTTCGGGCGTCGCCGATCCCGTTCTGGAAGTGCTCAAGGTCGCTCGTTGTCAACAGACCCTTGAAATCTCGCAAGGAGGTCTCAAGGATCCCTCGAGAGCATTGGTCTCTCAGCTCTGCCGCCTCCGCTAGGAGCATGGAGTCCAAGCTGTCTGACACCGTCGATGTGTGAGCGCGTTTGTGGCCGGACGGTGACCCGAGAGAAGCCGACGATGATGGTCGCTTGTTGGAGGAGATCGCTTCATTCCTCGCCCGCGATGGCGATCCCCCGCGGCGGGTCTCAGCTGAGGGACGAGCCTCGATCGTGGCATCGCCGGTGGGCGTCGCTCTCGGAATTTGAGTACGCGGTCGATGACGTCGGGCCATGGTACCTATAGAGAAGAAAAGAGCGTCGGTCAGTTAAAACATAACAATAGGCATAAGCAATGGAAAACGACGATAGCACAGTAACACCAAAGTATATGCGCGGCCAGTACCCCCCGCGTCGGGGGAAGGAGCCGACGAACCCCCCGCCTCGGACTCGGGATCCCCCGTGGCCCCCGTGTCGGGGCCGCGGCACAAAGGAACATCGTCGCTAGGCACAAACCACCCAGTCCTTGCCATTAGGTCTGGGGACTCGAAGAGCGTCCCTTGCCGCCTCGATTCCGGGACCGCTCTAATAACCGCGTCGAGCTCGGATCCTTCGAGGTCACCCACGGGTGGGAAGTCAGACGCTGCACCGAAGACGAGAGGCGCAACCCCGAAAGCCGATTCGGACACCCATACCCAGGGGTATCTGTGCTTCGAGTTCACCTTGGAGAGAATGGCGAGGCGCTTGCGATGCGACGCTAGGTAGAAGCCCGGCTTCCCGGGCACCCCTCGCACCATCATGAGGTCCTGAATATCGTCGGGAGTGATGGCTCTCTTCTTCGCCCGAAAAAACATCATGTGGCACGCCGCAACCACCCGATAGAAGGATGGGGACATCTGCGAGGTGTGCACCCCTAATCAAACCAACAATTCTTGGATAACCGGCTGGAAAGGCAGTCTTAGTCCTCCACGGAGACTCGCCTCGTGAACCGCGGCGTACCCCTTTCGCGGGCGAGTTGGAAGGTCGTCGGGTAATGGTCTCAAGATCGACACGGACTCCGGGATGCTGTAGCGCCTTCTCAGACTCATGAAGTTGATGATCGAAAGCGAACTCGGGACGTCGACGCCCGAGCAATCGAGCTCGCCTCGTACGGCCGACTCTCCAATCGGGAAGGCCGAGGCCCGCGTTTCTTCCCGCGCGGTTGAGGAAAGCGGTGCGGCCGGTACGTCATGGTGGTTAGGCGAGTCGCTCGAGCGATTGGCGTCGGGAGCCACGCTCGGGCAAGGCGGGGCCTCGTCACGGCCGCCTTCACAAGCCGGCTGGCCCCCCTCGACCCCGGCATGGTTGCTCGAGAGCGCGCCCGGTTGCCGTCCAGTCAATCCACCGTCGTCGGGCCGGCTCGGCTCCCGGCCGGCCGCGCTTCTTCCGGCGTGCACGTGTAACCCGAGGACCCAGCCCATCTCGTGGCTGGGCGGCTCCTCCGCGCGCGGGCCCGGCGCGAGCGGCCCGGCGCCTCCCGCGCGCGCATCTGGCCCGCCAGTTCGGCCCGGCTCCCGGCTAGCCAGGCTCTCGGCCCGTGGGCTCTGCCCGAGCGCCCCGGCGTTCGCCCCGTGTGCGCCCGGCCCGGCGATCTGGCCCGGCTCCCGGCCGGTTGGGCTTCCCTCCCGCCCGCATGGCCCACCGGCCCAGTCCAGCCCCTGCCCGGCCGGGCCCTCTTCCCCCGCGCCTGATCCAACCCGCCGGCCCAATTCCTGGCCGGCTGGGTCCTCACCACACAAGCCCGGCCCACTCGGGCCTAGGGTTTCCCCAGGGGCCAAGCAGGCCGCCACCTCCTGCCCGACGCCACCAGGCCGGGCCGCCCCCCACCCGACGTCGGCTCCTCCCTGGGCGGCGTTCCCCGGCGCCGGCAACTCCCCGGTGGCGCTCGCCTCCACCGGCGCGGCTGGGCTCGAGGAGCTCTCCCCCTAGGCGCGGTCTCCAGGCCACCCGGTGACCTCCCCCGCGTCGGGATCGACCCAGACGGCGCCGACGCCGGCCAGCGCGCCCCCCTCGGCGCTGTTCTCGCCGTGTGCAGCTTCCCCGGGGCCGACCGCTGCGCCCGGGCGGCTTTCCCCGCCAACGCGACTGGTTGGCGTCCCGACGGCCTCGCCCGGCCGAGTGAGGACCCCTTCGAGGTCGGGGTCGACCCAGGTCACGCCCCCTGTGGCCGAGGCGCCATCCCCGCGGTCGCCCTCCTCCGGCGCGCCCCCTCCAGCGTCGGCCACTCCGGGCGCGACTGTCTCCGGCACACGCGCGCCATCCAAACCACCAGTGAGCGTCAGGGCGTTGCCCCTTGGCCGGGGTGGGTTCTCCTCGGCATCTCTTGGGCCGCCGGCGCCGCCTTGAGCCAAGCCACCTCCTCCGGCGCACGCGTTGTCTCCGGCGTCCACCTGCCGGCGCTGGCCGTCTCCGGCACGAGCACCCCCTTCATTGCCGGTCAACCATGCTTCAACCAAGGCGAGATCTTCCCCGGCCATCGTAACGACGCTGCTCGTGCTCGATGAGTGATGCGCGTTAGTAACGCCTGGAAGAGATGAGAATTGAGTCCAAAAAGTCTCCAAGTCCACGTGTTGATCCCCAAGCAAGTGAAACAAATCATCTTCAATGGTCCCACACCCCGGTAGGCGGTCAATGGGGTCCATGAGCGCGAATAACGAGACGAGAGTGACCGACAAAAGTAAAATAATAATATTAAAGGGCGTCGAAACGTACCTCTTGGCGATGGGCTATTCCGGTGGGCCAATGACGGCGGAGGCTTCGAGTTTATCACACGAGTTACACTCGATAATAAACTCGGGGGGCTAATGTTACCGGTCCGTCCCGGCCCGGTACGGCAACTGTTGTCAATGGTGCCCACAAGAAGAGTAGTAGTGTCTATTTATGTACATTTGATGTCATATAGTCTTACGAAGACTCTTGCTTGTAATTGCTTATTCATTAATAAAAGGTTGAAACGTTCATTCATTCTTTCTTTGTTTGAAGCTTTATGATAAAACCTTAGTCTTTTAGTCCATAAACAAACTTAACAACTTACGAAGAGACAAATGTAGATTTGCATGAACAAACTCTTCGTAGTTTGCTTAAAACGATATATTCGCAATCTTAGGGTCAAAGGACTATTGACCTGAGTATGATTGTTAGAAGAATCTATGATGTCTGGTTATGAGGCATTGAGAGTTGGGGACTCTATAGTTCTTCTAGGTATCTTCCGAAGGTACTGAATTGACCAGTGCACTTCTAGAGACAATATAAGAACAAACCATTTAACCTCTTATGTCTCGAAGTCACTATGTATGAATTGCATCATGCTTACCTTAATCCTGAAATGAGACATGCCATTTCACACCTTAGTATTCTCATTTGAGAAAGTCAGAGTTCGGACTCACTATGTCATTCCGAACAGGGCCTATTGGTGAAATACTAAGTTGTGAGTATGTCATGAGTAACTTTGTGAAGTTCTCATAGATATGGAATTCATGTACAAGATTGCTGAAATGCAATGTATGTCACCTCATGCTTTGTTCCTTGGAGTGTGAATAAATGAACTGGCCAGTGTCCAAATTGAGTCCTGACTCTTTTGGATGAAACAATGTGACTTGTTAGCTCGTCGTCAATACATTGTTTCTAACTTATTCACAAGCGACAAAGGAGTTGAGGAAATAACAGCTAGAAGGGTAAAATGGTAATTTAGTAAATCCCGACTAGCTGATGACATTCATGAAGGGTAAGCATAGATAATATTCAGTGGATCCGCTCATCATAATTAGGTCGAATTCTTGAGTAGAAAACAAATTCATTTGAACCGAGAGATTTTCAGTGTCAGCTCTTTAGTGGAGTCAGTTGGCATTAAGCTAAACTTGGAAAAGGTTTGTGAACTTTTGAGTCCAAGTGTTTAGCTCAAGCTTTGTTCATTTGGGTCCATGAGGTCACTGTCACGAATCACATCGATAGGAATAGTTAAACTGGAAGCTAAGTCAAAACAAGAACGAGACAGTTTTACGAAAATTGTCAAAAGGGTATTTTTGTCTTTTTGGACATAGGACGAAAAGAATGTCAATAATTTTTTTTGACATTGTCATATGATGACAAATGAAATAAATATTACTCAGCCATATTAGTGTAATTGGGCTTTGAGGATTAATTTCATTTCATAGAATTTTACTTGAAAATTCTTAATGGGCTTTTCTTATGTTGTCATGAACAAATGAAGAAACATCTAGAAGCTCCTTCTAGAAGCTCAAATTTCGTCCAACCCAAGGAAAATAAGGCTGAATTTCGTTCATGCCATAGTGGGAAAGAGAGTTTATTTTGTGCATTGATGTATGAAGATACTTGCCAAAAGAAAAAGGGGAAACAAATTTCCTTAAGAAGGAAAGTGCATTTTCGGCCAACTAAGAGGAAATCAAATGAGGAAACAAATCCTAAGCCTTCATGAGGCATGTTGGACGTGCAAGGCAATAGGAAAAGAGGAAACTACCTTTTGAAGGTAATCCTCCTCCTATAAATAGGAGCCTCATTCCTCACATTTCATTCATCCAAGTTTAAGAGATTTGAGAGACTCTCTCTCTAGAACTTTGGCCGAAAATCCTCTCTCTCTCTCTCTAGTTTATTTTCGATTATTTCTTGTCTTGGCACCTAGGTCCTCACTCGACCTAGTGTTTAGCTCTGCGACTTCGAGACTCGTTCTCAAGTCGTAGTGTTTAAAAGTGCCCACTCACTGATTCCTTCTTTTCGAGTGATTTAGTGATAGAAACTTTCGTGGTTGCTCGAGGTGCCGAGGAAAGAAAGAGAGACGTGCTGCGAGGGGAGACGAGCGTTGCAACTTTCCAAAAGCTTCTACAAGGTTCAAGCTTCAAGAAAGGTTAGTAACTTTAATAGCTCATATTAGTTTTTATTTACATGTACATGCTCTTGTCTAGGTTAGTAAAAACTAGTTTTACTTAAAAAGAAAATTTTTAAAATTCCGCCGCTTAACGAAGCGTTAAACTTTTTCTTAAACCCTAGATCGATTCCAACAAATGGTATCAGAGCTATGGTCAAAGGAATGCATGTGCATGTTTTTTAAATTATGAGCTTGAAAATCGTTTTCGAAAGTTTACTAATTTTGTGACAAGTTAGAATTGTAATCTTAGATTTTTTTTTAATTTATTGCTCATGCCTTTAAATTAAAAACCATGTTGATTTTCTATGAGTTTGGGATGATGTTAAAACACATTAGAATCAGTTCTAAAAGTTTTTAATTTTTTATATTGAAAAACGTGTTTTAAAGGTTTGAGAATTTTCGAGTAAATTTTGTGACAAGTTTTATTTTCTTGCTAGTTTCGTTTATTTACTTGAATCGTTTTATGCATGTTGTTATTTCTTTTATTCTATGTTATTACCCTGCTAATAAAACACAAATAAAAGCTTTAAACAATATCTTAAAACGTTCCGTTACACTCGATTCTTTTTCGCACCTAAAAGGACTAAGCTTTAATTTATTTCTTTTTCTTCGAGCTGGAATGTAAACCCGCATTAAAAGCGGCATAACTCTCTGCTCAGAAATCGAAATTTAATGATTCTTAAATCAAATTAAAGCTCTGTCTGTCCTCTGTCCAATGCCACCGGTTTCGGCTGAAAAGGACATCGGAGCCGCCAGATATGGCGATTTTACTCCGAGGTGCGCGGCTGTCTGAAACTCCAGTTTTTTTAGAAATCCGGATTTTCAAACCCCACTACCATGAGTTATAGAACTCTAATGAGAAAATTTTCTTGAGCAAAAATGTTTTTCATATGATTATAAACATGATGTGTAAAGATTAAAAGTTTTGATTTTTGAAAGATTAATTGAAATTGAATTTTTACAAAACTAGTTTGAATTTTGAAAAACCGTTTTCACTTTCAAACTTGAAAATATTTTGTCATCCAAATCAAATAAGTTTTCAAAATGTTTTCAAAACTATATCTATATCAAATATGTTCAAAATCTATATGCTCTTGAAATTTTGAGTGGGAGGTCTCCTTGTAGACAAGCCGAAAAATAAAAAGATGTGTAATCTCAAACTTTCAAGTGTTCGAGTGAGTTGAAGTTCACACTTCCCTCACGCACTTTCCCGAAATAGAAAATAGGAAAAGATCGAGTATGTACCAAGTGCCTTTATGCACTAATACTGCTCTGAACATGTCGATCTAGGATTCTCTTCTAGTTGTCCGCTCTGTCGCTCTCTAACTAGGAAATTTGTTTCCGAACTTATAAGAGTCGATGAACCAACTCCAAAAACTAAGTGGGAGGGTTATATTCGTTGTTTGTAACCCGCGATCCCCAACACTAGTGAAAGATGCAATAATGTGGGACTAAGAGCCGCTCTTGCGACCCTCACTTAAATGTGAGTACTCCAAGGCGTTATTGCTTCGATCATTGCTCAATGAGCTACGTCCGAGAGTGATGCAATGATGGCAAGGCCTCCCCTTGGGGGATTGTTTTTCAAAGCTGATCTTTTGGACTAAGTGGTTGGTTGCACACTTAGGCTCAATCCCTAGTATCCTCCCTTGAGGCTCTGCGAAAGGATGTGAGTGATCAAACCAATTTTAAAGGTGGCTAGTCAAAATAGATGTATTGACATCTTGGCTTAGCATTAATGATGTGTCATTTACTTATAAAAGGAGATTTTTTGCGGCCTTCTCTTGAGGGAGTAAATTATCGTTTGGTTTATAACACCTTTGGATTTTATAAAAGTCTTAATAAAACTTAAATCCTAAACCAAAGACTAATCATAAACTTGTTTCAACTTATATAGGCAATATGTCTCTCAACCATCTCTCTATCTTTCTTTCCTCGATCAAACTCGAAAACGAAAACTACGTAGATTCGAAACGTAACCTCGACATAAAACCTACCGTTAACAAGCACAAATGGGTACTCACCACCCCGTGTCCTGCTCTGACGAATGATGATTCAACTCAAGAGGACAATGACGCCTTAGCGGCCTGGCTTCGATCCGATGAGATTGCGAGATGCTACATTTTGGCATCGATGAACAATGTGTTGCAACAATAACATCGTGATTATGAAACTGCCACCGACATGCTCTACAATCTCCTTGAGATGTTTGGAGGGCAAAGGCGTCAAACAAGGCTACAAGCAGTCCGACAGTTTATGAACTGTCATATGCAGGCTAGGACTCCTGTTGGAGACTTCATGATACTGATCATTAGTTTTCTGAATAAAATGGAAATCCTAGGATCTGAGATTGATGGGAAGAATATCATAGATATGATCTTAGAAACTCTCCCCGCATCTCTTGATACCGCCAAGATGAACTACTCCATAAACAAGCTAGAGTACACTGTTACCAAGCTTATGAAGGAGTTTCACACTGCTGAAGGTCTCACTAAGAGAAAGAGGAATCAAGGAGAGGCACATGCTACTGAGCAAAGAGCCTCCGCCTCTGGAACTAAGAAGAGACCTCACAAGGCCGATAAAAAGAACTGTCGTGCCAATCTCAAAGCAAAGGAACATAGTATTGTACTAGTTACCGAAGCATGCTTAGTAGCTGATAATGTATCAACGTGGATTCTTGACTCCGCTGCTACTAACCATATTTGTTGTTCCTTGAATGGTTTCAAGAAAACCAAAAGCTTAGAGGAAGGCGAGTTCTGTTTCAGATGGGGTGATGGGAGCCTGGTGTCTGCAAACGATGTGGGATCCGTGATGCTGTCTTTTGAAGACCGCACTTTAAACTTGAATAATGTATATTTTGTTCCTACCTTTGGGAAGAACTTAATATCCGTTGCTCGTCTTTGTGAGCAAGATTATTGTTTAAAGTTCATTAAGAATGGAATTCGTATTTTGTTTCCTGATAATTCTTTTGTCACTGATGCATGTATGAAGAATGGTCTTTTTTACATCTATCCCACTCAACCTTCTCTTTTAGACACCGAAATAGATAATGATCTAATTAGGGAGCCAAAGAGGATCAAACTTTCTGAATCCTCCGATCTAACAAAATCAACACACCTATGGCACTTAAGACTTGGTCATATCAGTCTAGAAAGGATTAAGAGACTTGCGAGGTATGGTCCACTCCAAGCCTCTGCAATAGGTTCACTACCTATTTGTGAATCCTACATAGAAGGAAAAATGACTAAGCGACCTTTCTCTGATAAAGGTCGAAGAGCCACTGAGTTGCTGGAACTAATACATTCTGATGTATGTGGTCCGCTCATCCAACAGGCACGTGGAGGATACGAATACTTCGTTACCTTCACTGATGATTACTCACGATATGGGTTTGTCTATTTGCTCAAACACAAATCCGAGACCTTTAACGTATTTAAGGTCTTTAGGGCTTTAGTGGAAAAGCAAACTGGCAAAGTGATCAAAACCCTTCGATCTGATCGAGGTGGTGAGTATATGTCTGGAGAGTTCGATGACTTTCTTAAAGAAGAAGGTATCGCTTCTCAGCTTACCGCACCTGGCACACCTCAACAAAACGGAGTGTCAGAGAGAAGAAACCGAACTCTTATGGAGATGGTTAGATCGATGATGAGTTACTCATCACTCCCGCTTTCCTTTTGGGGATATGCCCTCGAAACAGCCGCTTACATTCTGAACCAAGTTCCGTCTAAAACGGTTCCTGGTACTCCTTATGAAAGATGGACTGGCCGTAAAGTAAGTTTGGGCCACATCCGAATTTGGGGTTGCCCTGCACATGTGCCAAGGCAAAAGACTAGCAAGTTGGCTAGTAGGTCAGAATTGTGCCTGTTTGTGGGATATCCAAAGGAAACCAAAGGTTTCATTTTCTATAGTCCCGAGGACGATAAGACTTTCGTTAGCACGAATGCTCGTTTCCTTGAGGAGGACTTCATGAAGGATGCGAAACCTAGAAGCAAAATTGTGCTTGAAGAAAAGTTGGGTGAGGAAGCTTCTACCTCATCTGTAAGAACTTTTCTTACCCCAACTGAAACACAACCTAACTCATCAGAATCTCGTCAAGTAGTACTTCGACGTAGTGGGAGGGCTACTCAAAAGCCTGACAGGTACATGTCTTATGGAGACTCTCTTGTAGCCGTCTCCGACATGGATGACCCTGTTTCCTATAGCCAAGCGATGGCTTGTTCTGAATCAAACCTTTGGCTTGACGCCATGAAAGTTGAAATGCACTCGATGTATGTCAACAATGTCTGGAAACTTGTAGACCTTCCTGAAGGGATTAAACCCGTAGGGTGTAAGTGGATATACAAGAAGAAAAGGGGTCCTGATGGGAACGTTGAGACGTTCAAAGCACGACTTGTGGCGAAGGGTTATACCCAACAAGAAGGGATTGACTATGAAGAAACCTTCTCACCAGTCGCGATGCTTAAATCCATCCGCATACTCCTATCCATAGCTGCAGCTCTCGACTATGAGATCTGGCAAATGGATGTCAAGACAGCCTTTCTGAATGGCAATCTTGACGAGCGCATTTACATGGCTCAACCAGACGGTTTCGTGGATGAAGGTCAAGAGAACAAGGTTTGTGAGTTGCTTAAATCCATTTATGGACTAAAGCAAGCATCTAGGTCATGGAATATTAGATTCGATGAAACTGTAAAGAGCTTTGGCTTTGAACAGTCAATGGATGAGTCTTGTGTTTACAAGTTAATACACGAAGGCAAAGTTGTGTTTCTGGTACTATATGTCGATGATATACTACTCATTGGTAATGACGTGGGTAAGTTATCTGAGGTTAAGGTCTGGCTAGCAAAGCAATTCGATATGAAAGATCTAGGAGAAGCCGCGTACATTCTGGGAATCCAAATCTTTCGAGATAGGAAAAACCGGACCCTGTCGCTCTCTCAAGCATCTTATATTGATAAGGTGATGGATCGCCTCTCGATGCAAGACTGCAAGAGGGGTCAAACACCCTTTAGGCATGGAGTTTCACTCTCTAAGGACCAGTCTCCCAAGACTGCACAGGAGATTGAAGACATGAGGAAGATTCCTTACGCCTCTGCCGTAGGAAGCCTCATGTATGCTATGCTTTGCACTAGACCTGATATATGTTTCGCCGTTAGCGTAGTTAGCCGTTTCCAATCCAACCCTGGCCCCGAGCACTGGATTGCTGTTAAGCATGTTCTTAAGTATCTTCGAAGAACTAGGAACTTGATGCTTACATACTCAGGTACTGACCTGACTATGATGGGATATACCGACTCCGATTTTCAAGCGGATAAGGATTCCAGGAAATCCACTTCGGGATCTGTGTTCATCCTTAATGGTGGAGTTGTTGTGTGGAGAAGTATTAAGCAATCTTGCATTGCTGACTCCACAATGGAAGCAGAATATGTGGCTGCTTGTGAAGCATCCAAAGAGGCTGTATGGCTTAGAAAATTCCTTAAGTATTTGGAAGTTGTTCCAAACGTCGACGAGCCCATGACCCTTTATTGTGATAATAGTGGGGCTGTCGCTAACTCAAAGGAACCTAGAAGCCATAAGCACTCTAAGCATATTGAGAGGAAATACCATTTGATTCGAGAGATCGCGCAACGCGGAGACGTGGAGGTGAAGTAGATCTCTGGTAGATCTATTCGCCAAGGCCCTAGCGAACATGGTCTTCGACCAACTTCTAGAGGGATTAGGCATGTAGGACTACTCACATCTTCTTTGAGTCAAGTGGGAGTTTGTTGTCAATGGTGCCCACAAGAAGAGTAGTAGTGTCTATTTATGTACATTTGATGTCATATAGTCTTACGAAGACTTTTGCTTGTAATTGCTTATTCATTAATAAAAGGTTGAAACGTTCATTCATTCTTTCTTTGTTTGAAGCTTTATGATAAAACCTTAGTCTTTTAGTCCATAAACAAACTTAACAACTTACGAAGAGACAAATGTAGATTTGCATGAACAAACTCTTCGTAGTTTGCTTAAAACGATATATTCGCAATCTTAGGGTCAAAGGACTATTGACCTGAGTATGAATGTTAGAAGAATCTATGATGTCTGGTTATGAGGCATTGAGAGTTGGGGACTCTATAGTTCTTCTAGGTATCTTCCGAAGGTACTGAATTGACCAGTGCACTTCTAGAGACAATATAAGAACAAACCATTTAACCTCTTATGTCTCGAAGTCACTATGTATGAATTGCATCATGCTTACCTTAATCCTGAAATGAGACATGCCATTTCACACCTTAGTATTCTCATTTGAGAAAGTCAGAGTTCGGACTCACTATGTCATTCCGAACAGGGCCTATTGGTGAAATACTAAGTTGTGAGTATGTCATGAGTAACTTTGTGAAGTTCTCATAGATGTGGAATTCATGTACAAGATTGCTGAAATGCAATGTATGTCACCTCATGCTTTGTTCCTTGGAGTGTGAATAAATGAACTGGCCAGTGTCCAAATTGAGTCCTGACTCTTTTGGATGAAACAATGTGACTTGTTAGCTCCTCGTCAATACATTGTTTCTAACTTATTCACAAGCGACAAAGGAGTTGAGGAAATAACAGCTAGAAGGGTAAAATGGTAATTTAGTAAATCCCGACTAGCTGATGACATTCATGAAGGGTAAGCATAGATAATATTCAGTGGATCCGCTCATCATAATTAGGTCGAATTCTTGAGTAGAAAACAAATTCATTTGAACCGAGAGATTTTCAGTGTCAGCTCTTTAGTGGAGTCAGTTGGCATTAAGCTAAACTTGGAAAAGGTTTGTGAACTTTTGAGTCCAAGTGTTTAGCTCAAGCTTTGTTCATTTGGGTCCATGAGGTCACTGTCACGAATCACATCGATAGGAATAGTTAAACTGGAAGCTAAGTCAAAACAAGAACGAGACAGTTTTACGAAAATTGTCAAAAGGGTATTTTTGTCTTTTTGGACATAGGACGAAAAGAATGTCAATAATTTTTTTTTTTTTTGACATTGTCATATGATGACAAATGAAATAAATATTACTCAGCCATATTAGTGTAATTGGGCTTTGAGGATTAATTTCATTTCATAGAATTTTACTTGAAAATTCTTAATGGGCTTTTCTTATGTTGTCATGAACAAATGAAGAAACATCTAGAAGCTCCTTCTAGAAGCTCAAATTTCGTCCAACCCAAGGAAAATAAGGCTGAATTTCGTTCATGCCATAGTGGGAAAGAGAGTTTATTTTGTGCATTGATGTATGAAGATACTTGCCAAAAGAAAAAGGGGAAACAAATTTCCTTAAGAAGGAAAGTGCATTTTCGGCCAACTAAGAGGAAATCAAATGAGGAAACAAATCCTAAGCCTTCATGAGGCATGTTGGACGTGCAAGGCAATAGGAAAAGAGGAAACTACCTTTTGAAGGTAATCCTCCTCCTATAAATAGGAGCCTCATTCCTCACATTTCATTCATCCAAGTTTAAGAGATTTGAGAGACTCTCTCTCTAGAACTTTGGCCGAAAATCCTCTCTCTCTCTCTCTAGTTTATTTTCGATTATTTCTTGTCTTGGCACCTAGGTCCTCACTCGACCTAGTGTTTAGCTCTGCGACTTCGAGACTCGTTCTCAAGTCGTAGTGTTTAAAAGTGCCAACTCACTGATTCCTTCTTTTCGAGTGATTTAGTGATAGAAACTTTCGTGGTTGCTCGAGGTGCCGAGGAAAGAAAGAGAGACGTGCTGCGAGGGGAGACGAGCGTTGCAACTTTCCAACAGCTTCTACAAGGTTCAAGCTTCAAGAAAGGTTAGTAACTTTAATAGCTCATATTAGTTTTTATTTACATGTACATGCTCTTGTCTAGGTTAGTAAAAACTAGTTTTACTTAAAAAGAAAATTTTTAAAATTCCGCCGCTTAACGAAGCGTTAAACTTTTTCTTAAACCCTAGATCGATTCCAACAGCAACGACATCATATGGCGGCTTCCCCGAGCCTTTCCCGGCGTACGGCCACCTCAAAGCCGGCCATGGCCGAGTCAGAGCCGGCAATGGCCACCACGGCCGAGTAAGAGCCGGCCATGGCCTACACGGCCGAGTCAGAGCCGGCCATGGCCGGGTCAGAGCCGGCCATGGCCTCCATGGCCGAGTCAGAGCCGGCCATGGCCGGGTCAGAGCCGGCCATGGCCTCCTAGGCCGAGTCAGAGCCGGCCATGGCCGGGTCAGAGCCGTCCATGGCCGGGTCAGAGGCGTCTCTCGGCCGAGGGGCTGTCCACGACGCTCCTTGGTCGCCTATAAATACCAAGGTACCTCCCTTGGTCCAGGTAATCCGATTTTGAGTACTGAAACGCTGTCGAACTCGTACCTCGCTCGTTTCTCTCAAGTCTCGACCTCTAAACACTAAACCCTCTACAAACCACCTCAATCCTACTAATGTTGAGCGTCGGAGAGGTAAACAGAGGTAACCCCTCTGTTTCCCCTTTGTAGTTCACACCTTCTTTGCTTACTTTTTAGGTGCTTGGACGAGATAGAGATCACCTACAGCTAAGGGACGGCTTGGGATACCAAGCCCGACACGCTCAAGTCGAGACGAGACCACTTGGTCCGGCCTTGCGTCTAACCGTCTGCGACTCCTAAATCGTTGTCCGAAAAACTGCGACAACAGTAGGGTCGGCACGAGGAGTAGCTTGTCGTCTCGTGGACTTGGTACTCGAGTTGAGGAATGAACTCAACTCGAGGAGAAATGTAGTGTCGGCACACGGAGTAGCTTGTCGTCTCGTAGGCTTGGTACTCGACTCGAGGAGTGAACTTAACCCGAGGAGAAATGTAGAGTCGGGACGAGGAGTAGCTAGTCGACTCGTGGACTCGGTACTCAACTCGAGGAGTGAACTCAACTCGAGGAGAAATGTAGAGTCGGCACGAGGAGAAGCTAGTCGACTCGTGGACTCGGTACTCGAGTCGAGGCGTGAACTCAACTCGAGGAGAAATGTAGAGTCGGCACGAGGAGTAGCTTGTCGTCTCGTAGGCTTGGTACTCGACTCGAGGAGTGAACTTAACTCGAGGAGAAATGTGGAGTCGGCACGAGGAGTAGCTAGTCGACTCGTGGACTCGGTACTCGACTCGAGGAGTGAACTCAACTCGAGGAGGAATGTATAGTCGGCACGAGGAGTAGCTTGTCGACTCATGGACTCGGTACTCGACTCGAGGAGTGAACTCAACTCGAGGAGAAATGTAGAGTCGGCACGAGGAGTAGCTAGTCGACTCGTGGACTCGGTACTCGAGTCGAGGAGTGAACTCAATTCGAGGAGAAATGTAGGGTCGGCACGAGGAGTAGCTTGTCGACTCGTGGACTTGGTACTCGAGTCGAGGAGTGAACTCCGCTGGAGGAGAAATGTGGAGTCGGCACGAGAAGTAGCTAGTCGACTCGTGGACTCGGTACTCGACTCGAATAGTGGACTCAACTCGAGGAGAAATGTAGAGTCGGCACAAGGAGTAGCTAGTCGACTCGTGGACTTGGTACTCGACCCGAGGAGTGAACTCAACTCGAGGAGAAATGTAGAGTCGGCACGAGGAGTAGCTTGTCGACTCGTGGACTCGGTACTCGACTCGAGGAGTGAACTCAACTCGAGGAGAAATGTAGGGTCGGCACGAGGAGTAGCTTGTCGACTCGTGGACTTGGTACTCGACTGGAGGAGTGAACTCAACTCGAGGAGAAATGTAGAGTCGGCACGAGGAGTAGCTTGTCGACTCTTGGGCTTGGTACTCAACTCGAGGAGTGAACTCAACTCGAGGAGAAATGTAGAGTCGGCACGAGGAGTAGCTAGTCGACTCGTGGACTCAGTACTCGACTCGAGGAGTGAACTCAACTCGACGAGAAATGTAGAGTCGGCACGAGGAGTAGCTAGTCGACTCGTGGATTCGGTACTCGACTCGAGGAGTGAACTCCACTGGAGGAAAAATGTGAAGTCGGCACGAGGAGAAGCTAGTCGACTCGTGGACTCGGTACTCGACTCGAGGAGTGAACTCAATTTGAGGATAAATGTAGGGTCGGCAGGAGGAGTAGCGTGTCGACTCGTGGACTTGGTACTCGAGTCGAGGAGTGAACTCAACTTGAGGAGAAATGTAGAGTCGGCACGAGGAGTAACTTGTCGTCTCATAGGCTTGGTACTCGACTCAAGGAGTGAACTTAACTCGAGGAGAAATGTGGAGTCGGCACGAGGAGTAGCTAGTCGAATCGTGGACTCGGTACTCGACTCGAGGAGTGAACTCAACTCGAGGAGAAATGTAGCGTCGGCACGAGGAGTAGCTTGTCGACTCATGGACTCGGTACTCGACTCGAGGAGTGAACTCAACTCGAGGAGAAATGTATAGTCAGCACGAGGAGTAGCTAGTCGACTCGTGGACTCGGTACTCGACTCGAGGAGTGAACTCAGTTCGAGGAGAAATGTAGGGTCGGCACGAGGAGTAGCTTGTCGACTAGTGGACTTGGTACTCTAGTCGAGGAGTGAACTCAACTGGAAGAGAAATGTGGAGTCGGCACGAGGAGTAGCTAGTCGACTCGTGGACTCGGTACTCGACTCGAAGAGTGGACTCAACTCGAGGAGAAATGTAGAGTCGGCACAAGGAGTAGCTACTCGACTCGTGCACTCGGTACTCGACTCGAGGAGTGAACTCAATTCGAGGAGAAATGTAGGGTCGGCACGAGGAGTAGCTTGTCGACTCGTGGACTCGGTACTCGACTCGAATAGTGGACTCAACTCGAGGAGAAATGTAGGGTCGGCACGAGGAGTAGCTTGTCGACTCGTGGACTTGGTACTCGACTGGAGGAGTGAACTCAACTCGAGGAGAAATGTAGAGTCGGCACGAGGAGTAGCTTGTCGACTCTTGGGCTTGGTACTCAACTCGAGGAGTGAACTCAACTCGAGGAGAAATGTAGAGTCGGCACGAGGAGTAGCTAGTCGACTCGTGGACTCAATACTCGACTCGAGGAGTGAACTCAACTCGACGAGAAATGTAGAGTCGGCACGAGGAGTAGCTAGTCGACTCGTGGATTCGGTACTCGACTCGAGGAGTGAACTCCACTGGTGGAAAAATGTGGAGTCGGCACGAGGAGAAGCTAGTCGACTCGTGGACTCGGTACTCGACTCGAGGAGTGAACTCAATTCGAGGGGAAATGTAGGGTCGGCCGGAGGAGTAGCTTGTCGACTCGTGGACTTGGTACTCGAGTCGAGGAGTGAACTCAACTTGAGGAGAAATGTAGAGTTGGCACGAGGAGTAGCTTGTCGTCTCATAGGCTTGGTACTCGACTCAAGGAGTGAACTTAACTCGAGGAGAAATGTGGAGTCGGCACGAGGAGTAGCTAGTCGACTCGTGGACTCGGTACTCGACTCGAGGAGTGAACTCAACTCGAGGAGAAATGTAGCGTCGGCACGAGGAGTAGCTTGTCGACTCATGGACTCGGTACTCGACTCGAGGAGTGAACTCAACTCGAGGAGAAATGTAGAGTCGGCACGAGGAGTAGCTAGTCGACTCGTGGACTCGATACTCGACTCGAGGAGTGAACTCAGTTCGAGGAGAAATGTAGGGTCGGCACGAGGAGTAGCTTGTCGACTAGTGGACTTGGTACTCGAGTTGAGGAGTGAACTCCACTGGAGGAGAAATGTGGAGTCGGCACGAGGAGTAGCTAGTCGACTCGTGGACTCGGTACTCGACTCGAGGAGTGAACTCAATTCGAGGAGAAATGTAGGGTCGGCACGAGGAGTAGCTTGTCGACTCGTGGACTTGGTACTCGAGTCGAGGAGTGAACTCCACTGGAGGAGAAATGTGGAGTCGGCACGAGGAGTAGCTAGTCGAGTCGTGGACTCGGTACTCGACTCGAATAGTGGACTCAACTCGAGGAGAAATGTAGAGTCGGCACAAGGAGTAGCTAGTCGACTCGTGGACTTGGTACTCGACCCGAGGAGTGAACTCAACTCGAGGAGAAATGTAGAGTCGGCACGAGGAGTAGCTTGTCGACTCGTGGACTCGGTACTCGACTCGAGGAGTGAACTCAACTCGAGGAGAAATGTAGGGTCGGCACGAGGAGTAGCTTGTCGACTCGTGGACTTGGTACTCGACTGGAGGAGTGAACTCAACTCGAGGAGAAATGTAGAGTCGGCACGAGGAGTAGCTTGTCGACTCTTGGGCTTGGTACTCAACTCGAGGAGTGAACTCAACTCGAGGAGAAATGTAGAGTCGGCACGAGGAGTAGCTAGTCGACTCGTGGACTCAATACTCGACTCGAGGAGTGAACTCAGCTCGACGAGAAATGTAGAGTCGGCACGAGGAGTAGCTAGTCGACTCGTGGATTCGGTACTCGACTCGAGGAGTGAACTCCACTGGTGGAAAAATGTGGAGTCGGCACGAGGAGAAGCTAGTCGACTCGTGGACTCGGTACTCGACTCGACGAGTGAACTCAATTCGAGGAGAAATGTAGGGTCGGCAGGAGGAGTAGCTTATCGACTCGTGGACTTGGTACTCGAGTCGAGGAGTGAACTCAACTTGAGGAGAAATGTAGAGTCGGCACGAGGAGTAGCTTGTCGTCTCATAGGCTTGGTACTCGACTCAAGGAGTGAACTTAACTCGAGGAGAAATGTGGAGTCGGCACGAGGAGTAGCTAGTCGACTCGTGGACTCGGTACTCGACTCGAGGAGTGAACTCAACTCGAGGAGAAATGTAGCGTCGGCACGAGGAGTAGCTTGTCGACTCATGGACTCGGTACTCGACTCGAGGAGTGAACTCAACTCGAGGAGAAATGTAGAGTCGGCACGAGGAGTAGCTAGTCGACTCGTGGACTCGGTACTCGACTCAAGGAGTGAACTCAGTTCGAGGAGAAATGTAGGGTCGGCACGAGGAGTAGCTTGTCGACTAGTGGACTTGGTACTCGAGTTGAGGATTGAACTCCCTTGGAGGAGAAATGTGGAGTCGGCACGAGGAGTAGCTAGTCGACTCGTGGACTCGGTACTTGACTCGAAGAGTGGACACAACTCGAGGAGAAATGTAGAGTCGGCACAAGGAGTAGCTAGTCGACTCGTGGACTCGGTACTCGACTCGAGGAGTGAACTCAATTCGAGGAGAAATGTAGGGTCGGCACGAGGAGTAGCTTGTCGACTCGTGGACTTGGTACTCGAGTCGAGGAGTGAACTCCACTGGAGGAGAAATGTGGAGTTGGCACGAGGAGTAGCTAGTCGAGTCGTGGACTCGGTACTCGACTCGAATAGTGGACTCAACTCGAGGAGAAATGTAGAGTCGGCACGAGGAGTAGCTTGTCGACTCTTGGGCTTGGTACTCAACTCGAGGAGTGAACTCAACTCGAGGAGAAATGTAGAGTCGGCACGAGGAGTAGCTAGTCGACTCGTGGACTCAGTACTAGACTCGAGGAGTGAACTCAACTCGACGAGAAATGTAGAGTCGGCACGAGGAGTAGCTAGTCGACTCGTGGATTCGGTACTCGACTCGAGGAGTGAACTCCACTGGAGGAAAAATGTGAAGTCGGCACGAGGAGAAGCTAGTCGACTCGTGGACTCGGTACTCGACTCGAGGAGTGAACTCAATTTGAGGATAAATGTAGGGTCGGCAGGAGGAGTAGCGTGTCGACTCGTGGACTGTGTACTCGAGTCGAGGAGTGAACTCAACTTGAGGAGAAATGTAGAGTCGGCACGAGGAGTAGCTTGTCGTCTCATAGGCTTGGTACTCGACTCAAGGAGTGAACTTAACTCGAGAAGAAATGTGGAGTCGGCACGAGGAGTAGCTAGTCAACTCGTGGACTCGGTACTCGACTCGAGGAGTGAACTCAACTCCAGGAGAAATGTAGCGTCGGCACGAGGAGTAGCTTGTCGACTCATGGACTCGGTACTCGACTCGAGGAGTGAACTCAACTCGAGGAGAAATGTATAGTCGGCACGAGGAGTAGCTAGTCGACTCGTGGACTCGGTACTCGACTCGAGGAGTGAACTTAGTTCGAGGAGAAATGTAGGGTCGGCACGAGGAGTAGCTTGTCGACTAGTGGACTTGGTACTCTAGTCGAGGAGTGAACTCAACTGGAAGAGAAATGTGGAGTCGGCACGAGGAGTAGCTAGTCGACTCGTGGACTCGGTACTCGACTCGAAGAGTGGACTCAACTCGAGGAGAAATGTAGAGTCGGCACAAGGAGTAGCTACTCGACTCGTGGACTCGGTACTCGACTCGAGGAGTGAACTCAATTCGAGGAGAAATGTAGGGTCGGCACGAGGAGTAGCTTGTCGACTCGTGGACTTGGTACTTGAGTCGAGGAGTGAACTCCACTGGAGGAGAAATGTGGAGTCGGCACGAGGAGTAGCTAGTCGACTCGTGGACTCGGTACTCGACTCGAATAGTGGACTCAACTCGAGGAGAAATATAGAGTCGGCACAAGGAGTAGCTAGTCGACTCGTGGACTTGGTACTCGACCCGAGGAGTGAACTCAACTCGAGGAGAAATGTAGAGTCGGCACGAGGAGTAGCTTGTCGACTCGTGGACTCGGTACTCGACTCGAGGAGTGAACTCAACTCGAGGAGAAATGTAGGGTCGGCACGAGGAGTAGCTTGTCGACTCGTGGACTTGGTACTCGACTGGAGGAGTGAACTCAACTCGAGGAGAAATGTAGAGTCGGCACGAGGAGTAGCTTGTCGACTCTTGGGCTTGGTACTCAACTCGAGGAGTGAACTCAACTCTAGGAGAAATGTAGAGTCGGCACGAGGAGTAGCTAGTCGACTCGTGGACTCAATACTCGACTCGAGGAGTGAACTCAACTCGACGAGAAATGTAGAGTCGGCACGAGGAGTAGCTAGTCGACTCGTGGATTCGGTACTCGACTCGAGGAGTGAACTCCACTGGTGGAAAAATGTGGAGTCGGCACGAGGAGATGCTAGTCGACTCGTGGACTCGGTACTCGACTCGAGGAGTGAACTCAATTCGAGGAGAAATGTAGGGTCGGCAGGAGGAGTAGCTTGTCGACTCGTGGACTTGGTACTCGAGTCGAGGAATGAACTCAACTTGAGGAGAAATGTAGAGTCGGCACGAGGAGTAGCTTGTCGTCTCATAGGCTTGGTACTCGACTCAAGGAGTGAACATAACTCGAGGAGAAATGTGGAGTCGGCACGAGGAGTAGCTAGTCGACTCGTGGACTCGGTACTCGACTCGAGGAGTGAACTCAACTCGAGGAGAAATGTAGCGTCGGCACGAGGAGTAGCTTGTCGACTCATGGACTCGGTACTCGACTCGAGGAGTGAACTCAACTCGAGGAGAAATGTAGAGTCGGCATGAGGAGTAGCTTGTCGACTCTTGGGCTTGGTACTCAACTCGAGGAGTGAACTCAACTCGAGGAGAAATGTAGAGTCGGCACGAGGAGTAGCTAGTCGACTCGTGGACTCAATACTCGACTCGAGGAGTGAACTCAACTCGACGAGAAATGTAGAGTCGGCACGAGGAGTAGCTAGTCGACTCGTAGATTCGGTACTCGACTCGAGGAGTGAACTCCACTGGTGGAAAAATGTGGAGTCGGCACGAGGAGAAGCTAGTCGACTCGTGGACTCGGTACTCGACTCGAGGAGTGAACTCAATTCGAGGAGAAATGTAGGGTCGGCAGGAGGAGTAGCTTATCGACTCGTGGACTTGGTACTCGAGTCGAGGAGTGAACTCAACTTGAGGAGAAATGTAGAGTCGGCACGAGGAGTAGCTTGTCGTCTCATAGGCTTGGTACTCGACTCAAGGAGTGAACTTAACTCGAGGAGAAATGTGGAGTCGGCACGAGGAGTAGCTAGTCGACTCGTGGACTCGGTACTCGACTCGAGGAGTGAACTCAACTCGAGGAGAAATGTAGCGTCGGCACGAGGAGTAGCTTGTCGTCTCATGGACTCGGTACTCGACTCGAGGAGTGAACTCAACTCGAGGAGAAATGTAGAGTCGGCACGAGGAGTAGCTAGTCGACTCGTGGACTCGGTACTCGACTCGAGGAGTGAACTCAGTTCGAGGAGAAATGTAGGGTCGGCACGAGGAGTAGCTTGTCGACTAGTGGACTTGGTACTCGAGTGGAGGAGTGAACTCCACTGGAGGAGAAATGTGGAGTCGGCACGAGGAGTAGCTAGTCGACTCGTGGACTCGGTACTCGACTCGAAGAGTGGACACAACTCGAGGAGAAATGTAGAGTCGGCACAAGGAGTAGCTAGTCGACTCGTGGACTCGGTACTCGACTCGAGGAGTGAACTCAATTCGAGGAGAAATGTAGGGTCGGCACGAGGAGTAGCTTGTCGACTCGTGGACTTGGTACTCGAGTCGAGGAGTGAACTCCACTGGAGGAGAAATGTGGAGTTGGCACGAGGAGTAGCTAGTCGAGTCGTGGACTCGGTACTCGACTCGAATAGTGGACTCAACTCGAGGAGAAATGTAGAGTCTGCACAAGGAGTAGCTAGTCGACTCGTGGACTTGGTACTCGACTGGAGGAGTGAACTCAACTCGAGGAGAAATGTAGAGTCGGCACGAGGAGTAGCTTGTCGACTCTTGGGCTTGGTACTCAACTCGAGGAGTGAACTCAACTCGAGGAGAAATGTAGAGTCGGCACGAGGAGTAGCTAGTCGACTCGTGGACTCAGTACTCGACTCGAGGAGTGAACTCAACTCGACGAGAAATGTAGAGTCGGCACGAGGAGTAGCTAGTCGACTCGTGGATTCGGTACTCGACTCGAGGAGTAAACTCCACTGGAGGAAAAATGTAAAGTCGGCACGAGGAGAAGCTAGTCGACTCGTGGACTCGGTACTCGACTCGAGGAGTGAACTCAATTTGAGGATAAATGTAGGGTCGGCAGGAGGAGTAGCGTGTCGACTCGTGGACTTGGTTCTCGAGTCGAGGAGTGAACTCAACTTGAGGAGAAATGTAGAGTCGGCACGAGGAGTAGCTGGTCGTCTCATAGGCTTGGTACTCGAGTCGAGGAGTGAACTCCACTGGAGGAGAAATGTGGAGTTGGCACGAGGAGTAGCTAGTCGAGTCGTGGACTCGGTACTCAACTCGAGGAGTGAACTCAACTCGAGGAGAAATGTAGCGTCGGCACGAGGAGTAGCTTGTCGACTCATGGACTCGGTACTCAACTCGAGGAGTGAACTCAACTCGAGGAGAAATGTAGAGTCGGCACGAGGAGTAGCTAGTCGACTCGTGGACTCAGTACTAGACTCGAGGAGTGAACTCAACTCGACGAGAAATGTAGAGTCGGCACGAGGAGTAGCTAGTCGACTCGTGGATTCGGTACTCGACTCGAGGAGTGAACTCCACTGGAGGAAAAATGTGAAGTCGGCACGAGGAGAAGCTAGTCGACTCGTGGACTCGGTACTCGACTCGAGGAGTGAACTCAATTTGAGGATAAATGTAGGGTCGGCAGGAGGAGTAGCGTGTCGACTCGTGGACTGTGTACTCGAGTCGAGGAGTGAACTCAACTTGAGGAGAAATGTAGAGTCGGCACGAGGAGTAGCTTGTCGTCTCATAGGCTTGGTACTCGACTCAAGGAGTGAACTTAACTCGAGAAGAAATGTGGAGTCGGCACGAGGAGTAGCTAGTCAACTCGTGGACTCGGTACTCGACTCGAGGAGTGAACTCAACTCCAGGAGAAATGTAGCGTCGGCACGAGGAGTAGCTTGTCGACTCATGGACTCGGTACTCGACTCGAGGAGTGAACTCAACTCGAGGAGAAATGTATAGTCGGCACGAGGAGTAGCTAGTCGACTCGTGGACTCGGTACTCGACTCGAGGAGTGAACTTAGTTCGAGGAGAAATGTAGGGTCGGCACGAGGAGTAGCTTGTCGACTAGTGGACTTGGTACTCTAGTCGAGGAGTGAACTCAACTGGAAGAGAAATGTGGAGTCGGCACGAGGAGTAGCTAGTCGACTCGTGGACTCGGTACTCGACTCGAAGAGTGGACTCAACTCGAGGAGAAATGTAGAGTCGGCACAAGGAGTAGCTACTCGACTCGTGGACTCGGTACTCGACTCGAGGAGTGAACTCAATTCGAGGAGAAATGTAGGGTCGGCACGAGGAGTAGCTTGTCGACTCGTGGACTTGGTACTTGAGTCGAGGAGTGAACTCCACTGGAGGAGAAATGTGGAGTCGGCACGAGGAGTAGCTAGTCGACTCGTGGACTCGGTACTCGACTCGAATAGTGGACTCAACTCGAGGAGAAATATAGAGTCGGCACAAGGAGTAGCTAGTCGACTCGTGGACTTGGTACTCGACCCGAGGAGTGAACTCAACTCGAGGAGAAATGTAGAGTCGGCACGAGGAGTAGCTTGTCGACTCGTGGACTCGGTACTCGACTCGAGGAGTGAACTCAACTCGAGGAGAAATGTAGGGTCGGCACGAGGAGTAGCTTGTCGACTCGTGGACTTGGTACTCGACTGGAGGAGTGAACTCAACTCGAGGAGAAATGTAGAGTCGGCACGAGGAGTAGCTTGTCGACTCTTGGGCTTGGTACTCAACTCGAGGAGTGAACTCAACTCTAGGAGAAATGTAGAGTCGGCACGAGGAGTAGCTAGTCGACTCGTGGACTCAATACTCGACTCGAGGAGTGAACTCAACTCGACGAGAAATGTAGAGTCGGCACGAGGAGTAGCTAGTCGACTCGTGGATTCGGTACTCGACTCGAGGAGTGAACTCCACTGGTGGAAAAATGTGGAGTCGGCACGAGGAGATGCTAGTCGACTCGTGGACTCGGTACTCGACTCGAGGAGTGAACTCAATTCGAGGAGAAATGTAGGGTCGGCAGGAGGAGTAGCTTGTCGACTCGTGGACTTGGTACTCGAGTCGAGGAATGAACTCAACTTGAGGAGAAATGTAGAGTCGGCACGAGGAGTAGCTTGTCGTCTCATAGGCTTGGTACTCGACTCAAGGAGTGAACATAACTCGAGGAGAAATGTGGAGTCGGCACGAGGAGTAGCTAGTCGACTCGTGGACTCGGTACTCGACTCGAGGAGTGAACTCAACTCGAGGAGAAATGTAGCGTCGGCACGAGGAGTAGCTTGTCGACTCATGGACTCGGTACTCGACTCGAGGAGTGAACTCAACTCGAGGAGAAATGTAGAGTCGGCATGAGGAGTAGCTTGTCGACTCTTGGGCTTGGTACTCAACTCGAGGAGTGAACTCAACTCGAGGAGAAATGTAGAGTCGGCACGAGGAGTAGCTAGTCGACTCGTGGACTCAATACTCGACTCGAGGAGTGAACTCAACTCGACGAGAAATGTAGAGTCGGCACGAGGAGTAGCTAGTCGACTCGTAGATTCGGTACTCGACTCGAGGAGTGAACTCCACTGGTGGAAAAATGTGGAGTCGGCACGAGGAGAAGCTAGTCGACTCGTGGACTCGGTACTCGACTCGAGGAGTGAACTCAATTCGAGGAGAAATGTAGGGTCGGCAGGAGGAGTAGCTTATCGACTCGTGGACTTGGTACTCGAGTCGAGGAGTGAACTCAACTTGAGGAGAAATGTAGAGTCGGCACGAGGAGTAGCTTGTCGTCTCATAGGCTTGGTACTCGACTCAAGGAGTGAACTTAACTCGAGGAGAAATGTGGAGTCGGCACGAGGAGTAGCTAGTCGACTCGTGGACTCGGTACTCGACTCGAGGAGTGAACTCAACTCGAGGAGAAATGTAGCGTCGGCACGAGGAGTAGCTTGTCGTCTCATGGACTCGGTACTCGACTCGAGGAGTGAACTCAACTCGAGGAGTAGCTAGTCGACTCGTGGACTCGGTACTCGACTCGAGGAGTGAACTCAGTTCGAGGAGAAATGTAGGGTCGGCACGAGGAGTAGCTTGTCGACTAGTGGACTTGGTACTCGAGTGGAGGAGTGAACTCCACTGGAGGAGAAATGTGGAGTCGGCACGAGGAGTAGCTAGTCGACTCGTGGACTCGGTACTCGACTCGAAGAGTGGACACAACTCGAGGAGAAATGTAGAGTCGGCACAAGGAGTAGCTAGTCGACTCGTGGACTCGGTACTCGACTCGAGGAGTGAACTCAATTCGAGGAGAAATGTAGGGTCGGCACGAGGAGTAGCTTGTCGACTCGTGGACTTGGTACTCGAGTCGAGGAGTGAACTCCACTGGAGGAGAAATGTGGAGTTGGCACGAGGAGTAGCTAGTCGAGTCGTGGACTCGGTACTCGACTCGAATAGTGGACTCAACTCGAGGAGAAATGTAGAGTCTGCACAAGGAGTAGCTAGTCGACTCGTGGACTTGGTACTCGACTGGAGGAGTGAACTCAACTCGAGGAGAAATGTAGAGTCGGCACGAGGAGTAGCTTGTCGACTCTTGGGCTTGGTACTCAACTCGAGGAGTGAACTCAACTCGAGGAGAAATGTAGAGTCGGCACGAGGAGTAGCTAGTCGACTCGTGGACTCAGTACTCGACTCGAGGAGTGAACTCAACTCGACGAGAAATGTAGAGTCGGCACGAGGAGTAGCTAGTCGACTCGTGGATTCAGTACTCGACTCGAGGAGTAAACTCCACTGGAGGAAAAATGTAAAGTCGGCACGAGGAGAAGCTAGTCGACTCGTGGACTCGGTACTCGACTCGAGGAGTGAACTCAATTTGAGGATAAATGTAGGGTCGGCAGGAGGAGTAGCGTGTCGACTCGTGGACTTGGTTCTCGAGTCGAGGAGTGAACTCAACTTGAGGAGAAATGTAGAGTCGGCACGAGGAGTAGCTGGTCGTCTCATAGGCTTGGTACTCGACTCAAGGAGTGAACTTAACTCGAGGAGAAATGTGGAGTCGGCACGAGGAGTAGCTAGTCGACTCGTGGACTCGGTACTCAACTCGAGGAGTGAACTCAACTCGAGGAGAAATGTAGCGTCGGCACGAGGAGTAGCTTGTCGACTCATGGACTCGGTACTCGACTCGAGGAGTGAACTCAACTCGAGGAGAAATGTATAGTCGGCACGAGGAGTAGCTAGTCGACTCGTGGACTCGGTACTCGACTCGAGGAGTGAACTTAGTTCGAGGAGAAATGTAGGGTCGGCACGAGGAGTAGCTTGTCGACTAGTGGACTTGGTACTCTAGTCGAGGAGTGAACTCAACTGGAAGAGAAATGTGGAGTCGGCACGAGGAGTAGCTAGTCGACTCGTGGACTCGGTACTCGACTCGAAGAGTGGACTCAACTCGAGGAGAAATGTAGAGTCGGCACAAGGAGTAGCTACTCGACTCGTGGACTCGATACTCGACTCGAGGAGTGAACTCAATTCGAGGAGAAATGTAGGGTCGGCACGAGGAGTAGCTTGTCGACTCGTGGACTTGGTACTCGAGTCGAGGAGTGAACTCCACTGGAGGAGAAATGTGGAGTCGGCACGAGGAGTAGCTAGTCGACTCGTGGACTCGGTACTCGACTCGAATAGTGGACTCAACTCGAGGAGAAATATAGAGTCGGCACAAGGAGTAGCTAGTCGACTCGTGGACTTGGTACTCGACCCGAGGAGTGAACTCAACTCGAGGAGAAATGTAGAGTCGGCACGAGGAGTAGCTTGTCGACTCGTGGACTCGGTACTCGACTCGAGGAGTGAACTCAACTCGAGGAGAAATGTAGGGTCGGCACGAGGAGTAGCTTGTCGACTCGTGGACTCGGTACTCGACTCGAGGAGTGAACTCAGTTCGAGGAGAAATGTAGGGTCGGCACGAGGAGTAGCTTGTCGACTAGTGGACTTGGTACTCGAGTCGAGGAGTGAACTCAACTGGAGGAGAAATGTGGAGTCGGCACGAGGAGTAGCTAGTCGACTCGTGGACTCAATACTCGACTCGAGGAGTGAACTCAACTCGACGAGAAATGTAGAGTCGGCACGAGGAGTAGCTAGTTGACTCGTGGATTCGGTACTCGACTCGAGGAGTGAACTCCACTGGTGGAAAAATGTGGAGTCGGCACGAGGAGAAGCTAGTCGACTCGTGGACTCGGTACTCGACTCGAGGAGTGAACTCAATTCGAGGAGAAATGTAGGGTCGGCAGGAGGAGTAGCTTGTCGACTCGTGGACTTGGTACTCGAGTCGAGGAGTGAACTCAACTTGAGGAGAAATGTAGAGTCGGCACGAGGAGTAGCTTGTCGTCTCATAGGCTTGGTACTCGATGTTGTCGCTGTTTTTCGGACAACGATTTAGGAGCCAAAGACGGTTAGACCCAAGGCCGGACCAAGTGGTCTCGTCTTGACTCGAGCGTGTCGGACCCGGTATCCCGAGTCATCCCTTAGCTGTGGATGTCCCTTGAGTTCGTCAGAGTACCTGAGAAGGAGTAGAGAACACGTGAACTACAAAGGGGAAACAGGGGGGGCCCCTGTTTACCTCTCCGACGCTCAACATTAGTAGGATTGAGGTGGTTGATAGAGGGTTTAGTGTTTAGGGGTCGAGAGTCGAGAGAAACGAGCGAGTTACGAGTTCGGCAGCGTTTCAGTACTCAAGAATGGATTACCTGGACCAAGGGGGGTGCCTTGGTATTTATAGGCAGCCAAGGGGTGGTTTGAAGACCCCTTGGCCGAGTGAGAGTGCTTGGATCGGCCTTGGAGGAGGCTGGGCCGGCCAATGGCCGAGTGAACATGGTGGTGAGGTTCACTCGGCCATTGGCCGAGTGAAGGTCTTGGGCCGGCTGAGGTTCACTCGGCCATTGGCCGAGTGAACTGCTGGAAGGTTCACTCGGCCAATGGCCGAGTGAACTGCTGAGGCAGCAGGGAGGTTCACTCGGCCATTGGCCGAGTGAACTGCTGGAGGGTTCACTCGGCCAATGGCCGAGTGAACTGTCTTGGCGGCTGGAAGGTTCACTCGGCCATTGGCCGAGTGAACTGCTGGAAGGTTCACTCGGCCAATGGCCGAGTGAACTGCCTTGGTGGCTGAGGGTTTCACTCGGCCATTGGCCGAGTGAACTGCTGGAAGGTTCACTCGGCCAATGGCCGAGTGAACTGCCTTGGTGGCTGAAGGGTTCACTCGGCCATTGGCCGAGTGAACTGTCCAATGGCCGAGTGAGCCATTTGACCCAGCCAATGGCCGGGTGAGCCATTGACTCGGCCCATGGCTGGGTTTTGACTTGGCCATTGGTTTGGGCCGGCTCCTGGTTGAGTCAGGGTTCCGCCGCCCAAGATCTCGTACCAGCCATGTGGGTCGAAGAGATGACCTTGTTCCCGTTGGCCCTAGAAGGGCCAACAACATTAGCCCCCCGAGTTTCCGGTCGAGCGTAGATCGAGTGGAAACTCAAAATCTACGCCTTTATACGGATGCGGGATGAACGCTCTCGGGTCCGTGCCATGAGGAATGGCCTTCGCGCGTCGCGAGGGACGGCCTTTGTGCATCGCGAGGGACGACTTTTTGTTTCGGGTTGATCGTGCGTGGCTCATTTTCTCGATCTACCAATGAGGGCGTGATCGGTTAGCACGGCTTTATTGTGTTGTGCGCGTCTTGTTTTCTCGACTTGCCAATAAGGGCATAATCGATTTGCACGTCTTTGTTGTATTGTGCGCGTCTTACTTTTCTCGACTTGCCAACGAAGGCATAATCGATTTGCACGTATTTTTTGTATTGTGCGCGTCTTATGTTCTCGATTTGCCAACGAAGGCATAATCGATTAGCACATCTTTTTTGTTATGTGCGCGTCTTGTTTTCTCGATTTGCCAACGAAGGCATAATCGATTTGCGCGTCTTTTTTGTATTGTGCGCGTCTTATGTTCTCGATTTGCCAACGAAGGCATAATCGATTAGCACGTCTTTTTTGTTATGTGCGCGTCTTGTTTTCTCGATTTGCCAACGAAGGCATAATCGATTTGCGCGTCTTTTTTGTATTGTGTGCGTCTTATGTTCTCGATTTGCCAACGAAGGCATAATCGATTAGCACGTCTTTTTTGTTATGTGCGCGTCTTGTTTTCTCAATTTGCCAACGAAGGCATAATCGATTTGCGCGTCTTTTTTGTATTGTGCGCGTCTTATGTTCTCGATTTGCCAACGAAGGCATAATCGATTAGCACGTCTTTTTTGTTATGTGCGCGTCTTGTTTTCTCGATTTGCCAACGAAGGCATAATCGATTTGCGCGTCTTTTTTGTATTGTGCGCGTCTTATGTTCTCGATTTGCCAACGAAGGCATAATCGATTAGCACGTCTTTTTTGTTATGTGCGCGTCTTGTTTTCTCGATTTGCCAACGAAGGCATAATCGATTTGCGCGTCTTTTTTGTATTGTGCGCGTCTTATGTTCTCGATTTGCCAACGAAGGCATAATCGATTAGCACGTCTTTTTTGTTATGTGCGCGTCTTGTTTTCTCGATTTGCCAACGAAGGCATAATCGATTTGCGCGTCTTTTTTGTATTGTGCGCGTCTTATGTTCTCGATTTGCCAACGAAGGCACAATCGATTAGCACGTCTTTTTTGCTTTTTTTTTTTTTTTTTTTTTTTTTAGCATTGTTTCCCATTAGCCCCCCGAGTTTCTCGTGTGCTCGTAGAGGAGACTAGAAATTTTAATGCAGCAAGATAAAGACTTCGAGGTGAAATGTGATGCAATTATCATGCACAAATAGTCAAAAATTACATCCCTGGGCCATTGGCCTTATTGAAATTCGAGATTGTCTTAAAACTGGAAATAAAATGACATAATGAGAAGAGGGGACGGGCTTAGCCCACGACATGCAGTTGTGAGCTCTCCGGTTGTTCAATCGCTGCCTGGTTCATGTCAGTCACCGTCGCCGGACCCTTCCTTCCCCACCGTGGACGGCCTTCGTGCACCGTGGCCGCCCCGACCGTTCTTAGGACATACTCTTTTAATTTCCCGACTTGAATCAGGGCCTCGATCTGACGCCTAAGATGATAGCACTCGGACGTCAGATGCCCGTGATCCTGGTGGTACTCACAGAACTTGTTCCGATCCCTCTTCGCGGGATCCTTTGCTAGAGGAGCCGGACTTCCTAGCTTGTCGCGGTGCAGAGCCAGGATCCGCTCTTGCGGAGTGTTCAGCAGGGTGTACGTTGATAACGCTTGGAAGTTATCAACGTGCGACGATCTTGGACCGGAGAGGGGGCGACCGTTAGGGGCCCGGCCTCCCTTGCTCCTCTTGCTTTGAGGGTCGGGGCGATCTTCGTCCCGTTCTTCGCGGTGGCGACCACCTTGTCCTCCTGACTTCCGGCCATCGCGGCCATCGAGATAGTCCTCGATTCCCATATGTGTGCGGGCTCTCGTCATCAGCTCCGCCATGTCTCGCGGGACTTGCCCGACAATGGACTTGAGGAAGTCGCTCGTGCGAACTCCCTCGGTAATCGCCGTGATGGCGTCCCTGTCGTCGAAGCCCTCGACTTTGTGAGACTCCTCGGTGAAGCGGGCGAGGTATTGTCTCAACGTCTCATCTCTCCCCTGTCGAATGGAGAGGAGGTGGGTCTTCGATTTCTTTTGTGCCACAAGCGTGGCAAAGCGAGCAAGGAAAGCCTCTCGCAAGGCCCGGAAGGACGGGATGCTTCCAGGCCTCAAACTTTGGAACCACTCAAAGCCCGACCCTGTGAGGGTCAGGCTGAAGGCTTGGCAGAGGGTGGCGTCCGTCTGCCCTTGCATCGTCATCCACGTCTCATAGTGTTGGACGTGGAAGTGGGGGTCCGTACGTCCATCATAGGGGGGAATGGACGGTAACTTAAAGTTTCCCACGCATGGCTGCGCGAGGACTTGTGCGGCGAAGGGAGAGTATGATTCCTCGATCCCTCCGTACGGCCTTTGCCTCCCTGATTCCCTCATCTCGATGATTTGGTTTTGGAGGCTCTGGATCATTGTGACCATATCAAGCCCGTTGGCAGGGCCAATCGTCGGGGCCACGGGGGTCACTGGTTGGCGTTCATTGGACGCTTGGTCCACGACATTGGCCTGAGGCCGGCCAAGAGTTGCGGCGGGGAGCGCGTCCCTCCGAGAATTGAGCCTTTGGCGGAGATCCTCCCCTCGGGAGTTTCTCTGCGCCGTCAAGCGCTCTCTAAGGTCCACGCTTGGTGCGTGACGAGGCGAGGTCGCCCTTGGCCGGGTCGTCCGGCGAGCGCTTCGGCTATCGGCTCCATCGTCGACCAGAGTCGCTCTCTCCTCGGCGAGGGGCCGTGTCCGGCCACCTCTTGAAACCGAGGGGGCGAGTCCCCGGGACTGTGACCGTGCCTGTTGTCGCGCCGGGCACAAAGGATCGGCCAACGCACCGTTGGCCCTCTCGGATCGCGTTTGAGCGAGGCTAGGGGTGGCCTCGTCGGTCCTCGATTCCTCCACGTACTCGGGGTCGGAGTAATCTTGAGCAGATCGATCCTCGACGTCGTAGCCGAGGAGACCGGCGATGAGGGAGCTGTCAAAGCCGGGACGGTCAAGGAGCTCCGCGAGCCGCCGGGCCGTGTCCTCTCGGAGCTCGGCCTCGGGGTCGTTCACCGGGTCTTGGGGCTGGCTCTCGCTATCGCGAGGTTGCCCTTCAAGACGGTGCGCGAGGTTTCGGAGAGCGTACCTCAAGCTCGTCGCTCGGGTACCCGCGGAGGTAGTGGGTAGATGACTCATCTCTCGAGAGTCGTGATTACAAAGGGAGAAAACTGGTAGAGGGAAAGCGTCGTCAAGGTCGAGAGATCCCCTCCTTCTAGCGCCAAAATCTTGTCGCTGTTTTTCGGACAACGATTTAGGAGCCAAAGACGGTTAGACCCAAGGCCGGACCAAGTGGTCTCGTCTTGACTCGAGCGTGTCGGACCCGGTATCCCGAGTCGTCCCTTAGCTGTGGATGTCCCTTGAGTTCGTCAGAGTACCTGAGAAGGAGTAGAGAACACGTGAACTACAAAGGGGAAACAGGGGGGGGGCCCTGTTTACCTCTCCGACGCTAAACATTAGTAGGATTGAGGTGGTTGATAGAGGGTTTAGTGTTTACGGGTCGAGAGTCGAGAGAAACGAGCGAGTTACGAGTTCGGCAGCGTTTCAGTACTCAAGAATGGATTACCTGGACCAAGGGGGGTGCCTTGGTATTTATAGGCAGCCAAGGGGTGGTTTGAAGACCCCTTGGCAGAGTGAGAGTGCTTGGGTCGGCCTTGGAGGAGGCTGGGCCTGCCAATGGCCGAGTGAACATGGTGGTGAGGTTCACTCGGCCATTGGCCGAGTGAAGGTCTTGGGCCGGCTGAGGTTCACTCGGCCATTGGCCGAGTGAACTGCTGGAAGGTTCACTCGGCCAATGGCCGAGTGAACTGCTGAGGCAGCAGGGATGTTCACTCGGCCATTGGCCGAGTGAACTGCTGGAGGGTTCACTCGGCCAATGGCCGAGTGAACTGTCTTGGCGGCTGGAAGGTTCACTCGGCCCATGGCTGGGTTTTGACTTGGCCATTGGTTTGGGCCGGCTCCTGGTTGAGTCAGGGTTCCGCCGCCCAAGATCTCGTACCAGCCATGTGGGTCGAAGAGATGACCTTGTTCCCGTTGGCCCTAGACGGGCCAACAACACTCGACTCAAGGAGTGAACTTAACTCGAGGAGAAATGTGGAGTCGGCACGAGGAGTAGCTAGTCGACTCGTGGACTCGGTACTCGACTCGAGGAGTGAACTCAACTCGAGGAGAAATGTAGCGTCGGCACGAGGAGTAGCTTGTCGACTCATGGACTCGGTACTCGACTCGAGGAGTGAACTCAACTCGAGGAGAAATGTAGAGTCGGCACGAGGAGTAGCTAGTCGACTCGTGGACTCGGTACTCGACTCGAGGAGTGAACTCAGTTCGAGGAGAAATGTAGGGTCGGCACGAGGAGTAGCTTGTCGACTAGTGGACTTGGTACTCGAGTTGAGGAGTGAACTCCACTGGAGGAGAAATGTGGAGTCGGCACGAGGAGTAGCTAGTCGACTCGTGGAGTCGGTACTCGACTCGAAGAGTGGACACAACTCGAGGAGAAATGTAGAGTCGGCACAAGGAGTAGCTAGTCGACTCGTGGACTCGGTACTCGACTCGAGGAGTGAACTCAATTCGAGGAGAAATGTAGGGTCGGCACGAGGAGTAGCTTGTCGACTCGTGGACTTGGTACTCGAGTCGAGGAGTGAACTCCACTGGAGGAGAAATGTGGAGTCGGCACGAGGAGTAGCTAGTCGAGTCGTGGACTCGGTACTCGACTCGAATAGTGGACTCAACTCGAGGAGAAATGTAGAGTCGGCACAAGGAGTAGCTAGTCGACTCGTGGACTTGGTACTCGACCCGAGGAGTGAACTCAACTCGAGGAGAAATGTAGAGTCGGCACGAGGAGTAGCTTGTCGACTCGTGGACTCGGTACTCGACTCGAGGAGTGAACTCAACTCGAGGAGAAATGTAGGGTCGGCACGAGGAGTAGCTTGTCGACTCGTGGACTTGGTACTCGACTGGAGGAGTGAACTCAACTCGAGGAGAAATGTAGAGTCGGCACGATGAGTAGCTTGTCGACTCTTGGGCTTGGTACTCAACTCGAGGAGTGAACTCAACTCGAGGAGAAATGTAGAGTCGGCACGAGGAGTAGCTAGTCGACTCGTGGACTCAATACTCGACTCGAGGAGTGAACTCAACTCGACGAGAAATGTAGAGTCGGCACGAGGAGTAGCTAGTCGACTCGTGGATTCGGTACTCGACTCGAGGAGTGAACTCCACTGGTGGAAAAATGTGGAGTCGGCACGAGGAGAAGCTAGTCGACTCGTGGACTCGGTACTTGACTCGAGGAGTGAACTCAATTCGAGGACAAATGTAGGGTCGGCAGGAGGAGTAGCTTGTCGACTCGTGGACTTGGTACTCGAGTCGAGGAGTGAACTCAACTTGAGGAGAAATGTAGAGTCGGCACGAGGAGTAGCTTGTCGTCTCATAGGCTTGGTACTCGAATCAAGGAGTGAACTTAACTCGAGGAGAAATGTGGAGTCGGCACGAGGAGTAGCTAGTCGACTCGTGGACTCGGTACTCGACTCGAGGAGTGAACTCAACTCGAGGAGAAATGTAGCGTCGGCACGAGGAGTAGCTTGTCGACTCATGGACTCGGTACTCGACTCGAGGAGTGAACTCAACTCGAGGAGAAATGTAGAGTCGGCACGAGGAGTAGCTAGTCGACTCGTGGACTCGGTACTCGACTCGAGGAGTGAACTCAGTTCGAAGAGAAATGTAGGGTCGGCACGAGGAGTAGCTTGTCGACTAGTGGACTTGGTACTCGAGTTGAGGAGTGAACTCCACTTGAGGAGAAATGTGGAGTCGGCACGAGGAGTAGCTAGTCGACTCGTGGACTCGGTACTCGACTCGAAGAGTGGACACAACTCGAGGAGAAATGTAGAGTTGGCACAAGGAGTAGCTAGTCGACTCGTGGACTCGGTACTCGACTCGAGGAGTGAACTCAATTCGATGAGAAATGTAGGGTCGGCACGAGGAGTAGCTTGTCGACTCGTGGACTTGGTACTCGAGTCGAGGAGTGAACTCCACTGGAGGAGAAATGTGGAGTCGGCACGAGGAGTAGCTAGTCGAGTCGTGGACTCGGTACTCGACTCGAATAGTGGACTCAACTCGAGGAGAAATGTAGAGTCGGCACAAGGAGTAGCTAGTCGACTCGTGGACTTGGTACTCGACCCGAGGAGTGAACTCAACTCGAGGAGAAATGTAGAGTCGGTACGAGGAGTAACTTGTCGACTCGTGGACTCGGTACTCGACTCGAGGAGTGAACTCAACTCGAGGAGAAATGTAGGGTCGGCACGAGGAGTAGCTTGTCAACTCGTGGACTTGGTACTCGACTGGAGGAGTGAACTCAACTCGAGGAGAAATGTAGAGTCGGCACGAGGAGTAGCTTCTCGACTCTTGGGCTTGGTACTCAACTCGAGGAGAAATGTAGAGTCGGCACGAGGAGTAGCTAGTCGACTCGTGGACTCAGTACTCGACTCGAGGAGTGAACTCAACTCGACGAGAAATGTAGAGTCGGCACGAGGAGTAGCTAATCGACTCGTGGATTCGGTACTCGACTCGAGGAGTGAACTACACTGGAGGAAAAATGTGAAGTCGGCACGAGGAGAAGCTAGTCGACTCGTGGACTCGGTACTCGACTCGAGGAGTGAACTCAATTCGAGGAGAAATGTAGGGTCGGCAGGATGAGTAGCGTGTCGACTCGTGGACTTGGTACTCGAGTCGAGGAGTGAACTCAACTTGAGGAGAAATGTAGAGTCGGCACGAGGAGTAGCTTGTCGTCTCATAGGCTTGGTACTCGACTCAAGGAGTGAACTTAACTCGAGGAGAAATGTGGAGTCGGCACGAGGAGTAGCTAGTCGACTCGTGGACTCGGTACTCGACTCGAGGAGTGAACTCAACTCGAGGAGAAATGTAGCGTCGGCATGAGGAGTAGCTTGTCGACTCATGGACTCGGTACTCGACTCGAGGAGTGAACTCAACTCGAGGAGAAATGTATAGTCGGCACGAGGAGTAGCTAGTCGACTCGTGGACTCGGTACTCGACTCGAGGAGTGAACTCAGTTCGAGGAGAAATGTAGGGTCGGCACGAGGAGTAGCTTGTCGACTAGTGGACTTGGTACTCGAGTCGAGGAGTGAACTCAACTGGAGGAGAAATGTGGAGTCGGCACGAGGAGTAGCTAGTCGACTCGTGGACTCGGTACTCGACTCGAAGAGTGGACTCAACTCGAGGAGAAATGTAGAGTCGGCACAAGGAGTAGCTACTCGACTCGTGGACTCGGTACTCGACTCGAGGAGTGAACTCAATTCGAGGAGAAATGTATGGTCGGCACGAGGAGTACCTTGTCGACTCGTGGACTTGGTACTCGAGTCGAGGAGTGAACTCCACTGGAGGAGAAATGTGGAGTCGGCACGAGGAGTAGCTAGTCGAGTCGTGGACTCGGTACTCGACTCGAATAGTGGACTCAACTCGAGGAGATATATAGAGTCGGCACAAGGAGTAGCTAGTCGACTCGTGGACTTGGTACTCGACCCGAGGAGTGAACTCAACTCGAGGAGAAATGCAGAGTCGGCACGAGGAGTAGCTAGTCGACTCGTGGACTCAATACTCGACTCGAGGAGTGAACTCAACTCGACAAGAAATGTAGAGTCGGCACGAGAAGTAGCTAGTCGACTCGTGGATTCGGTACTCGACTCGAGGAGTGAACTCCACTGGTGGAAAAATGTGGAGTCGGCACGAGGAGAAGCTAGTCGACTCGTGGACTCGGTACTCGACTCGAGGAGTGAACTCAATTCGAGGAGAAATGTAGGGTCGGCAGGAGGAGTAGCTTGTCGACTCATGGACTTGGTACTCGAGTCGAGGAGTGAACTCAACTTGAGGAGAAATGTAGAGTCGGCACGAGGAGTAGCTTGTCGTCTCATACGCTTGGTACTCGACTCAAGGAGTGAACTTAACTCGAGGAGAAATGTGGAGTCGGCACGAGGAGTAGCAAGTCGACTCGTGGACTCGGTACTCGACTCGAGGAGTGAACTCAACTCGAGGAGAAATGTAGCGTCGGCACGAGGAGTAGCTTGTCGACTCATGGACTCGGTACTCGACTCGAGGAGTGAACTCAACTCGAGGAGAAATGTAGAGTCGGCACGAGGAGTTGCTAGTCGACTCGTGGACTCGGTACTCGACTCGAGGAGTGAACTCAGTTCGAGGAGAAATGTAGGGTCGGCACGAGGAGTAGCTTGTCGACTAGTGGACTTGGTACTCGAGTCGAGGAGTGAACTCAACTGGAGGAGAAATGTGGAGTCGGCACGAGGAGTAGCTAGTCGACTCGTGGACTCGGTACTCGACTCGAAGAGTGGACTCAACTCGAGGAGAAATGTAGAGTCGGCACAAGGAGTAGCTACTCGACTCGTGGACTCGGTACTCGACTCGAGGAGTGAACTCAATTCGAGGAGAAATGTAGGGTCGGCACGAGGATTAGCTTGTCGACTCGTGGACTTGGTACTCGAGTCGAGGAGTGAACTCCACTGGAGGAGAAATGTGGAGTCGGCACGAGGAGTAGCTAGTCGACTCGTGGACTCGGTACTCGACTCGAATAGTGGACTCAACTCGAGGAGAAATATAGAGTCGGCACAAGGAGTAGCTAGTCGACTCGTGGACTTGTTACTCGACCCGAGGAGTGAACTCAACTCGAGGAGAAATGTAGAGTCGGCACGAGGAGTAGCTTGTCGACTCGTGGACTCGGTACTCGACTCGAGGAGTGAACTCAACTCGAGGAGAAATGTAGGGTCGGCACGAGGAGTAGCTTGTCGACTCGTGGACTTGGTACTCGACTGGAGGAGTGAACTCAACTCGAGGAGAAATGTAGAGTCGGCACGAGGAGTAGCTTGTCGACTCTTGGGCTTGGTACTCAACTCGAGGAGTGAACTCAACTCGAGGAGAAATGTAGAGTCGGCACGAGGAGTAGCTAGTCGACTCGTGGACTCAATACTCGACTCGAGGAGTGAACTCAACTCGACGAGAAATGTAGAGTCGGCACGAGGAGTAGCTAGTCGACTCGTGGATTCGGTACTCGACTCGAGGAGTGAACTCCACTGGTGGAAAAATGTGGAGTCGGCACGAGGAGAAGCTAGTCGACTCGTGGACTCGGTACTCGACTCGAGGAGTGAACTCAATTCGAGGACAAATGTAGGGTCGGCAGGAGGAGTAGCTTGTCGACTCGTGGACTTGGTACTCGAGTCGAGGAGTGAACTTAACTTGAGGAGAAATGTAGAGTCGGCACGAGGAGTAGCTTGTCGTCTCATAGGCTTGGTACTCGACTCAAGGAGTGAACTGAACTCGAGGAGAAATGTGGAGTCGGCACGAGGAGTAGCTAGTCGACTCGTGGACTCGGTACTCGACTCGAGGAGTGAACTCAACTCGAGGAGAAATGTAGCGTCGGCACGAGGAGTAGCTTGTCGACTCATGGACTCGGTACTCGACTCGAGGAGTGAACTCAACTCGAGGAGAAATATAGAGTCGGCACGAGGAGTAGCTAGTCGACTCGTGGACTCGGTACTCGACTCGAGGAGTGAACTCAGTTCGAGGAGAAATGTAGGGTCGGCACGAGGAGTAGCTTGTCGACTAGTGGACTTGGTACTCGAGTTGAGGAGTGAACTCCACTGGAGGAGAAATGTGGAGTCGGCACGAGGAGTAGCTAGTCGACTCGTGGACTCGGTACTCGACTCGAAGAGTGGACACAACTCGAGGAGAAATGTAGAGTTGGCACAAGGAGTAGCTAGTCGACTCGTGGACTCGGTACTCGACTCGAGGAGTGAACTCAATTCGATGAGAAATGTAGGGTCGGCACGAGGAGTAGCTTGTCGACTCGTGGACTTGGTACTCGAGTCGAGGAGTGAACTCCACTGGAGGAGAAATGTGGAGTCGGCACGAGGAGTAGCTAGTCGAGTCGTGGACTCGGTACTCGACTCGAATAGTGGACTCAACTCGAGGAGAAATGTAGAGTCGGCACAAGGAGTAGCTAGTCGACTCGTGGACTTGGTACTCGACCCGAGGAGTGAACTCAACTCGAGGAGAAATGTAGAGTCGGTACGAGGAGTAACTTGTCGACTCGTGGACTCGGTACTCGACTCGAGGAGTGAACTCAACTCGAGGAGAAATGTAGGGTCGGCACGAGGAGTAGCTTGTCAACTCGTGGACTTGGTACTCGACTCGACGAGTGAACTCAACTCGAGGAGAAATGCAGAGTCGGCACGAGGAGTAGCTAGTCGACTCGTGGACTCAATACTCGACTCGAGGAGTGAACTCAACTCGACAAGAAATGTAGAGTCGGCACGAGGAGTAGCTAGTCGACTCGTGGATTCGGTACTCGACTCGAGGAGTGAACTCCACTGGTGGAAAAATGTGGAGTCGGCACGAGGAGAAGCTAGTCGACTCGTGGACTCGGTACTCGACTCGAGGAGTGAACTCAATTCGAGGAGAAATGTAGGGTCGGCAGGAGGAGTAGCTTGTCGACTCATGGACTTGGTACTCGAGTCGAGGAGTGAACTCAACTTGAGGAGAAATGTATAGTCGGCACGAGGAGTAGCTTGTCGTCTCATACGCTTGGTACTCGACTCAAGGAGTGAACTTAACTCGAGGAGAAATGTGGAGTCGGCACGAGGAGTAGCTAGTCGACTCGTGGACTCGGTACTCGACTCGAGGAGTGAACTCAACTCGAGGAGAAATGTAGCGTCGGCACGAGGAGTAGCTTGTCGACTCATGGACTCGGTACTCGACTCGAGGAGTGAACTCAACTCGAGGAGAAATGTAGAGTCGGCACGAGGAGTAGCTAGTCGACTCGTGGACTCGGTACTCGACTCGAGGAGTTAACTCAGTTCGAGGAGAAATGTAGGGTCGGCACGAGGAGTAGCTTGTCGACTAGTGGACTTGGTACTCGAGTCGAGGAGTGAACTCAACTGGAGGAGAAATGTGGAGTCGGCACGAGGAGTAGCTAGTCGACTCGTGGACTCGGTACTCGACTCGAAGAGTGGACTCAACTCGAGGAGAAATGTAGAGTCGGCACAAGGAGTAGCTACTCGACTCGTGGACTCGGTACTCGACTCGAGGAGTGAACTCAATTCGAGGAGAAATGTAGGGTCGGCACGAGGAGTAGCTTGTCGACTCGTGGACTTGGTACTCGAGTCGAGGAGTGAACTCCACTGGAGGAGAAATGTGGAGTCGGCACGAGGAGTAGCTAGTCGACTCGTGGACTCGGTACTCGACTCGAATAGTGGACTCAACTCGAGGAGAAATATAGAGTCGGCACAAGGAGTAGCTAGTCGACTCATGGACTCGGTACTCGACTCGAGGAGTGAACTCAACTCGAGGAGAAATGTAGAGTCAGCACGAGGAGTAGCTAGTCGACTCGTGGACTCGGTACTCGACTCGAGGAGTGAACTCAGTTCGAGGAGAAATGTAGGGTCGGCACGAGGAGTAGCTTGTCGACTAGTGGACTTGGTACTCGAGTCGAGGAGTGAACTCAACTGGAGGAGAAATGTGGAGTCGGCACGAGGAGTAGCTAGTCGACTCGTGGACTCGGTACTCGACTCGAAGAGTGGACTCAACTCGAGGAGAAATGTAGAGTCGGCACAAGGAGTAGCTACTCGACTCGTGGACTCGGTACTCGACTCGAGGAGTGAACTCAATTCGAGGAGAAATGTAGGGTCGGCACGAGGAGTAGCTTGTCTACTCGTGGACTTGGTACTCGAGTCGAGGAGTGAACTCCACTGGAGGAGAAATGTGGAGTCGGCACGAGGAGTAGCTAGTCGACTCGTGGACTCGGTACTCGACTCGAATAGTGGACTCAACTCGAGGAGAAATATAGAGTCGGCACAAGGAGTAGCTAGTCGACTCGTGGACTTGGTACTCGACCCGAGGAGTGAACTCAACTCGAGGAGAAATGTAGAGTCGGCACGAGGAGTAGCTTGTCGACTCGTGGACTCGGTACTCGACTGGAGGAGTGAACTCAACTCGAGGAGAAATGTAGAGTCGGCACGAGGAGTAGCTTGTCGACTCTTGGGCTTGGTACTCAACTCGACGAGTGAACTCAACTCGAGGAGAAATGCAGAGTCGGCACGAGGAGTAGCTAGTCGACTCGTGGACTCAATACTCGACTCGAGGAGTGAACTCAACTCGACAAGAAATGTAGAGTCGGCACGAGGAGTAGCTAGTCGACTCGTGGATTCGGTACTCGACTCGAGGAGTGAACTCCACTGGTGGAAAAATGTGGAGTCGGCACGAGGAGAAGCTAGTCGACTCGTGGACTCGGTACTCGACTCGAGGAGTGAACTCAATTCGAGGAGAAATGTAGGGTCGGCAGGAGGAGTAGCTTGTCGACTCATGGACTTGGTACTGGAGTCGAGGAGTGAACTCAACTTGAGGAGAAATGTAGAGTCGGCACGAGGAGTAGCTTGTCGTCTCATACGCTTGGTACTCGACTCAAGGAGTGAACTTAACTCGAGGAGAAATGTGGAGTCGGCACGAGGAGTAGCTAGTCGACTCGTGGACTCGGTACTCGACTCGAGGAGTGAACTCAACTCGAGGAGAAATGTAGCGTCGGCACGAGGAGTAGCTTGTCGACTCATGGACTCGGTACTCGACTCGAGGAGTGAACTCAACTCGAGGAGAAATGTAGAGTCGGCACGAGGAGTAGCTAGTCGACTCGTGGACTCGGTACTCGACTCGAGGAGTGAACTCAGTTCGAGGAGAAATGTAGGGTCGGCACGAGGAGTAGCTTGTCGACTAGTGGACTTGGTACTCGAGTCGAGGAGTGAACTCAACTGGAGGAGAAATGTGGAGTCGGCACGAGGAGTAGCTAGTCGACTCGTGGACTCGGTACTCGACTCGAAGAGTGGACTCAACTCGAGGAGAAATGTAGAGTCGGCACAAGGAGTAGCTACTCGACTCGTGGACTCGGTACTCGACTCGAGGAGTGAACTCAATTCGAGGAGAAATGTAGGGTCGGCACGAGGAGTAGCTTGTCGACTCGTGGACTTGGTACTCGAGTCGAGGAGTGAACTCCACTGGAGGAGAAATGTGGAGTCGGCACGAGGAGTAGCTAGTCGACTCGTGGACTCGGTACTCGACTCGAATAGTGGACTCAACTCGAGGAGAAATATAGAGTCGGCACAAGGAGTAGCTAGTCGACTCATGGACTCGGTACTCGACTCGAGGAGTGAACTCAACTCGAGGAGAAATGTAGAGTCAGCACGAGGAGTAGCTAGTCGACTCGTGGACTCGGTACTCGACTCGAGGAGTGAACTCAACTTGAGGAGAAATGTAGAGTCGGCACGAGGAGTAGCTTGTCGTCTCATACGCTTGGTACTCGACTCAAGGAGTGAACTTAACTCGAGGAGAAATGTGGAGTCGGCACGAGGAGTAGCTAGTCGACTCGTGGACTCGGTACTCGACTCGAGGAGTGAACTCAACTCGAGGAGAAATGTAGCGTCGGCACGAGGAGTAGCTTGTCGACTCATGGACTCGGTACTCGACTCGAGGAGTGAACTCAACTCGAGGAGAAATGTAGAGTCGGCACGAGGAGTAGCTAGTCGACTCGTGGACTCGGTACTCGACTCGAGGAGTGAACTCAGTTCGAGGAGAAATGTAGGGTCGGCACGAGGAGTAGCTTGTCGACTAGTGGACTTGGTACTCGAGTCGAGGAGTGAACTCAACTGGAGGAGAAATGTGGAGTCGGCACGAGGAGTAGCTAGTCGACTCGTGGACTCGGTACTCGACTCGAAGAGTGGACTCAACTCGAGGAGAAATGTAGAGTCGGCACAAGGAGTAGCTACTCGACTCGTGGACTCGGTACTCGACTCGAGGAGTGAACTCAATTCGAGGAGAAATGTAGGGTCGGCACGAGGAGTAGCTTGTCGACTCGTGGACTTGGTACTCGAGTCGAGGAGTGAACTCCACTGGAGGAGAAATGTGGAGTCGGCACGAGGAGTAGCTAGTCGACTCGTGGACTCGGTACTCGACTCGAATAGTGGACTCAACTCGAGGAGAAATATAGAGTCGGCACAAGGAGTAGCTAGTCGACTCATGGACTCGGTACTCGACTCGAGGAGTGAACTCAACTCGAGGAGAAATGTAGAGTCAGCACGAGGAGTAGCTAGTCGACTCGTGGACTCGGTACTCGACTCGAGGAGTGAACTCAGTTCGAGGAGAAATGTAGGGTCGGCACGAGGAGTAGCTTGTCGACTAGTGGACTTGGTACTCGAGTCGAGGAGTGAACTCAACTGGAGGAGAAATGTGGAGTCGGCACGAGGAGTAGCTAGTCGACTCGTGGACTCGGTACTCGACTCGAAGAGTGGACTCAACTCGAGGAGAAATGTAGAGTCGGCACAAGGAGTAGCTACTCGACTCGTGGACTCGGTACTCGACTCGAGGAGTGAACTCAATTCGAGGAGAAATGTAGGGTCGGCACGAGGAGTAGCTTGTCTACTCGTGGACTTGGTACTCGAGTCGAGGAGTGAACTCCACTGGAGGAGAAATGTGGAGTCGGCACGAGGAGTAGCTAGTCGACTCGTGGACTCGGTACTCGACTCGAATAGTGGACTCAACTCGAGGAGAAATATAGAGTCGGCACAAGGAGTAGCTAGTCGACTCGTGGACTTGGTACTCGACCCGAGGAGTGAACTCAACTCGAGGAGAAATGTAGAGTCGGCACGAGGAGTAGCTTGTCGACTCGTGGACTCGGTACTCGACTGGAGGAGTGAACTCAACTCGAGGAGAAATGTAGAGTCGGCACGAGGAGTAGCTTGTCGACTCTTGGGCTTGGTACTCAACTCGACGAGTGAACTCAACTCGAGGAGAAATGCAGAGTCGGCACGAGGAGTAGCTAGTCGACTCGTGGACTCAATACTCGACTCGAGGAGTGAACTCAACTCGACAAGAAATGTAGAGTCGGCACGAGGAGTAGCTAGTCGACTCGTGGATTCGGTACTCGACTCGAGGAGTGAACTCCACTGGTGCAAAAAATGTGGAGTCGGCACGAGGAGAAGCTAGTCGACTCGTGGACTCGGTACTCGACTCGAGGAGTGAACTCAATTCGAGGAGAAATGTAGGGTCGGCAGGAGGAGTAGCTTGTCGACTCATGGACTTGGTACTCGAGTCGAGGAGTGAACTCAACTTGAGGAGAAATGTAGAGTCGGCACGAGGAGTAGCTTGTCGTCTCATACGCTTGGTAGTCGACTCAAGGAGTGAACTTAACTCGAGGAGAAATGTGGAGTCGGCACGAGGAGTAGCTAGTCGACTCGTGGACTCGGTACTCGACTCGAGGAGTGAACTCAACTCGAGGAGAAATGTAGCGTCGGCACGAGGAGTAGCTTGTCGACTCATGGACTCGGTACTCGACTCGAGGAGTGAACTCAACTCGAGGAGAAATGTAGAGTCGGCACGAGGAGTAGCTAGTCGACTCGTGGACTCGGTACTCGACTCGAGGAGTGAACTCAGTTCGAGGAGAAATGTAGGGTCGGCACGAGGAGTAGCTTGTCGACTAGTGGACTTGGTACTCGAGTCGAGGAGTGAACTCAACTGGAGGAGAAATGTGGAGTCGGCACGAGGAGTAGCTAGTCGACTCGTGGACTCGGTACTCGACTCGAAGAGTGGACTCAACTCGAGGAGAAATGTAGAGTCGGCACAAGGAGTAGCTACTCGACTCGTGGACTCGGTACTCGACTCGAGGAGTGAACTCAATTCGAGGAGAAATGTAGGGTCGGCACGAGGAGTAGCTTGTCGACTCGTGGACTTGGTACTCGAGTCGAGGAGTGAACTCCACTGGAGGAGAAATGTGGAGTCGGCACGAGGAGTAGCTAGTCGACTCGTGGACTCGGTACTCGACTCGAATAGTGGACTCAACTCGAGGAGAAATATAGAGTCGGCACAAGGAGTAGCTAGTCGACTCATGGACTCGGTACTCGACTCGAGGAGTGAACTCAACTCGAGGAGAAATGTAGAGTCAGCACGAGGAGTAGCTAGTCGACTCGTGGACTCGGTACTCGACTCGAGGAGTGAACTCAGTTCGAGGAGAAATGTAGGGTCGGCACGAGGAGTAGCTTGTCGACTAGTGGACTTGGTACTCGAGTCGAGGAGTGAACTCAACTGGAGGAGAAATGTGGAGTCGGCACGAGGAGTAGCTAGTCGACTCGTGGACTCGGTACTCGACTCGAAGAGTGGACTCAACTCGAGGAGAAATGTAGAGTCGGCACAAGGAGTAGCTACTCGACTCGTGGACTCGGTACTCGACTCGAGGAGTGAACTCAATTCGAGGAGAAATGTAGGGTCGGCACGAGGAGTAGCTTGTCTACTCGTGGACTTGGTACTCGAGTCGAGGAGTGAACTCCACTGGAGGAGAAATGTGGAGTCGGCACGACGAGTAGCTAGTCGACTCGTGGACTCGGTACTCGACTCGAATAGTGGACTCAACTCGAGGAGAAATATAGAGTCGGCACAAGGAGTAGCTAGTCGACTCGTGGACTTGGTACTCGACCCGAGGAGTGAACTCAACTCGAGGAGAAATGTAGAGTCGGCACGAGGAGTAGCTTGTCGACTCGTGGACTCGGTACTCGACTCGAGGAGTGAACTCAACTCGAGGAGAAATGTAGAGTCGGCACGAGGAGTAGCTTGTCGACTCGTGGACTTGGTACTCGACTGGAGGAGTGAACTCAACTCGAGGAGAAATGTAGAGTCGGCACAAGGAGTAGCTACTCGACTCGTGGACTCGGTACTCGACTCGAGGAGTGAACTCAATTCGAGGAGAAATGTAGGGTCGGCACGAGGAGTAGCTTGTCGACTCGTGGACTTGGTACTTGAGTCGAGGAGTGAACTCCACTGGAGGAGAAATGTGGAGTCGGCATGAGGAGTAGCTAGTCGACTCGTGGACTCGGTACTCGACTCGAATAGTGGACTCAACTCGAGGAGAAATATAGAGTCGGCACAAGGAGTAGCTAGTCGACTCGTGGACTTGGTACTCGACCCGAGGAGTGAACTCAACTCGAGGAGAAATGTAGAGTCGGCACGAGGAGTAGCTTGTCGACTCGTGGACTCGGTACTCGACTCGAGGAGTGAACTCAACTCGAGGAGAAATGTAGGGTCGGCACGAGGAGTAGCTTGTCGACTCGTGGACTTGGTACTTCTATCTGGAGGAGTGAACTCAACTCGAGGAGAAATGTAGAGTCGGCACGAGGAGTAGCTTGTCGACTCTTGGGCTTGGTACTCAACTCGAGGAGTGAACTCAACTCGAGGAGAAATGTAGAGTCGGCACGAGGAGTAGCTAGTCGACTCGTGGACTCAATACTCGACTCGAGGAGTGAACTCAACTCGACGAGAAATGTAGAGTCGGCACGAGGAGTAGCTAGTCGACTCGTGGATTCGGTACTCGACTCGAGGAGTGAACTCCACTGGTGGAAAAATGTGGAGTCGGCATGAGGAGAAGCTAGTCGACTCGTGGACTCGGTACTCGACTCGAGGAGTGAACTCAATTCGAGGAGAAATGTAGGGTCGGCAGGAGGAGTAGCTTGTCGACTCGTGGACTTGGTACTCGAGTCGAGGAGTGAACTCAACTTGAGGAGAAATGTAGAGTCGGCACGAGGAGTAGCTTGTCGTCTCATAGGCTTGGTACTCGACTCAAGGAGTGAACTTAACTCGAGGAGAAATGTGGAGTCGGCACGAGGAGTAGCTAGTCGACTCGTGGACTCGGTACTCGACTCGAGGAGTGAACTCAACTCGAGGAGAAATGTAGCGTCGGCACGAGGAGTAGCTTGTCGACTCATGGACTCGGTACTCGACTCGAGGAGTGAACTCAACTCGAGGAGAAATGTAGAGTCGGCACGAGGAGTAGCTAGTCGACACGTGGACTCGGTACTCGACTCGAGGAGTGAACTCAGTTCGAGGAGAAATGTAGGGTCGGCACGAGGAGTAGCTTGTCGACTAGTGGACTTGGTATTCGAGTCGAGGAGTGAACTCCACAGGAGGAGAAATGTGGAGTCGGCACGAGGAGTAGCTACTCGACTCGTGGACTCGGTACTCGACTCGAAGAGTGGACTCAACTCGAGGAGAAATGTAGAGTCGGCACAAGGAGTAGCTAGTCGACTCGTGGACTCGGTACTCGACTCGAGGAGTGAACTCAATTCGAGGAGAAATGTAGGGTCGGGACGAGGAGTAGCTTGTCGACTCGTGGACTTGGTACTCGAGTCGAGGAGTGAACTCCACTGGAGGAGAAATGTGGAGTCGGCACGAGGAGTACCTAGTCGACTCGTGGACTCGGTACTCCACTCGAATAGTGGACTCAACTCGAGGAGAAATGTAGAGTCGGCACAAGGAGTAGCTAGTCGACTCGTGGACTTGGTACTCGACCCGAGGAGTGAACTCAACTCGAGGAGAAATGTAGAGTCGGCACGAGGTGTAGCTTGTCGACTCGTGGACTCGGTACTCGACTCGAGGAGTGAACTCAACACGAGGAGAAATGTAGGGTCGGCACGAGGAGTAGCTAGTCGACTCGTGGACTCAGTACTCGACTCGAGGAGTGAACTCAACTGGACGAGAAATGTAGAGTCGGCACGAGGAGTAGCTAGTCGACTCGTGGATTCGGTACTCGACTCGAGGAGTGAACTCCACTGGAGGAAAAATGTGGAGTCGACACGAGGAGAAGCTAGTCGACTCGTGGACTCGGTACTCGACTCGAGGAGTAAACTCAATTCGAGGAGAAATGTAGGGTCGGCAGGAGGAGTAGCTTGTCGACTCGTGGACTTGGTACTGGAGTCGAGGAGTGAACTCAACTTGAGGAGAAATGTAGAGTCGGCACGAGGAGTAACTTGTCGTCTCATAGGCTTGGTACTCGACACAAGGAGTGAACTTAACTCGAGGAGAAATGTGGAGTCGGCACGAGGAGTAGCTAGTCGACTCGTGGACTCGGTACTCGACTCGAGGAATGAACTCAACTCGAGGAGAAATGTAGCGTCGGCACGAGGAGTAGCTTGTCGACTCATGGACTCGGTACTCGACTCGAGGAGTGAACTCAACTCGAGGAGAAATGTAGAGTCGGCACGAGGAGTAGCTAGTCGACTCGTGGACTCGGTACTCGACTCGAGGAGTGAACTCAGTTCGAGGAGAAATGTAGGGTCGGCACGAGGAGTAGCTTGTCGACTAGTGGACTTGGTACTCGAGTCGAGGAGTGAACTCCACTGGAGGAGAAATGTGGAGTCGGCACGAGGAGTAGCTAGTCGACTCGTGGACTCGGTACTCGACTCGAAGAGTGGACTCAACTCGAGGAGAAATGTAGAGTCGGCACAAGGAGTAGCTAGTCGACTCGTGGACTCGGTACTCGACTCGAGGAGTGAACTCAATTCGAGGAGAAATGTAGGGTCGGCACGAGGAGTAGCTTGTCGACTCGTGGACTTGGTACTCGAGTCGAGGAGTGAACTCCACTGGAGGAGAAATGTGGAGTCGGCACGAGGAGTAGCTAGTCGACTCGTGGACTCGGTACTCGACTCGAATAGTGGACTCAACTAGAGGAGAAATGTAGAGTCGGCACAAGGAGTAGCTAGTCGACTCGTGGACTTGGTACTCGACCCGAGGAGTGAACTCAACTCGAGGAGAAATGTAGAGTCGGCACGAGGAGTAGCTTGTCGACTCGTGGACTCGGTACTCGACTCGAGAAGTGAACTCAACTCGAGGAGAAATGTAGGGTCGGCACGAGGTGTAGCTTGTCGACTCGTGGACTTGGTACTCGACTGGAGGAGTGTTCTCAACTCGAGGAGAAATGTAGAGTCGGCAAGAGGAGTAGCTTGTCGACTCTTGGGCTTGGTACTCAACTCGAGGAGTGAACTCAACTCGAGGAGAAATGTAGAGTCGGCACGAGGAGTAGCTAGTCGACTCGTGGACTCAGTACTCGACTCGAGGAGTGAACTCAACTGGACGAGAAATGTAGAGTCGGCACGAGGAGTAGCTAGTCGACTCGTGGATTCGGTACTCGACTCGAGGAGTGAACTCCACTGGAGGAAAAATGTGGAGTCGGCACGAGGAGAAGCTAGTCGACTCGTGGACTTGGTACTCGACTGGAGGAGTGAACTCAACTCGAGGAGAAATGTAGAGTCGGCACAAGGAGTAGCTACTCGACTCGTGGACTCGGTACTCGACTCGAGGAGTGAACTCAATTCGAGGAGAAATGTAGGGTCGGCACGAGGAGTAGCTTGTCGACTCGTGGACTTGGTACTTGAGTCGAGGAGTGAACTCCACTGGAGGAGAAATGTGGAGTCGGCATAAGGAGTAGCTAGTCGACTCGTGGACTCGGTACTCGACTCGAATAGTGGACTCAACTCGAGGAGAAATATAGAGTCGGCACAAGGAGTAGCTAGTCGACTCGTGGACTTGGTACTCGACCCGAGGAGTGAACTCAACTCGAGGAGAAATGTAGAGTCGGCACGAGGAGTAGCTTGTCGACTCGTGGACTCGGTACTCGACTCGAGGAGTGAACTCAACTCGAGGAGAAATGTAGGGTCGGCACGAGGAGTAGCTTGTCGACTCGTGGACTTGGTACTCGACTGGAGCAGTGAACTCAACTCGAGGAGAAATGTAGAGTCGGCACGAGGAGTAGCTTGTCGACTCTTGGGCTTGGTACTCAACTCGAGGAGTGAACTCAACTCGAGGAGAAATGTAGAGTCGGCACGAGGAGTAGCTAGTCGACTCGTGGACTCAATACTCGACTCGAGGAGTGAACTCAACTCGACGAGAAATGTAGAGTCGGCACGAGGAGTAGCTAGTCGACTCGTGGATTCGGTACTCGACTCGAGGAGTGAACTCCACTGGTGGAAAAATGTGGAGTCGGCATGAGGAGAAGCTAGTCGACTCGTGGACTCGGTACTCGACTCGAGGAGTGAACTCAATTCGAGGAGAAATGTAGGGTCGGCAGGAGGAGTAGCTTGTCGACTCGTGGACTTGGTACTCGAGTCGAGGAGTGAACTCAACTTGAGGAGAAATGTAGAGTCGGCACGAGGAGTAGCTTGTCGTCTCATAGGCTTGGTACTCGACTCAAGGAGTGAACTTAACTCGAGGAGAAATGTGGAGTCGGCACGAGGAGTAGCTAGTCGACTCGTGGACTCGGTACTCGACTCGAGGAGTGAACTCAACTCGAGGAGAAATGTAGCGTCGGCACGAGGAGTAGCTTGTCGACTCATGGACTCGGTACTCGACTCGAGGAGTGAACTCAACTCGAGGAGAAATGTAGAGTCGGCACGAGGAGTAGCTAGTCGACACGTGGACTCGGTACTCGACTCGAGGAGTGAACTCAGTTCGAGGAGAAATGTAGGGTCGGCACGAGGAGTAGCTTGTCGACTAGTGGACTTGGTATTCGAGTCGAGGAGTGAACTCCACAGGAGGAGAAATGTGGAGTCGGCACGAGGAGTAGCTACTCGACTCGTGGACTCGGTACTCGACTCGAAGAGTGGACTCAACTCGAGGAGAAATGTAGAGTCGGCACAAGGAGTAGCTAGTCGACTCGTGGACTCGGTACTCGACTCGAGGAGTGAACTCAATTCGAGGAGAAATGTAGGGTCGGGACGAGGAGTAGCTTGTCGACTCGTGGACTTGGTACTCGAGTCGAGGAGTGAACTCCACTGGAGGAGAAATGTGGAGTCGGCACGAGGAGTACCTAGTCGACTCGTGGACTCGGTACTCCACTCGAATAGTGGACTTAACTCGAGGAGAAATGTAGAGTCGGCACAAGGAGTAGCTAGTCGACTCGTGGACTTGGTACTCGACCCGAGGAGTGAACTCAACTCGAGGAGAAATGTAGAGTCGGCACGAGGTGTAGCTTGTCGACTCGTGGACTCGGTACTCGACTCGAGGAGTGAACTCAACTCGAGGAGAAATGTAGGGTCGGCACGAGGAGTAGCTAGTCGACTCGTGGACTCAGTACTCGACTCGAGGAGTGAACTCAACTGGACGAGAAATGTAGAGTCGGCACGAGGAGTAGCTAGTCGACTCGTGGATTCGGTACTCGACTCGAGGAGTGAACTCCACTGGAGGAAAAATGTGGAGTCGACACGAGGAGAAGCTAGTCGACTCGTGGACTCGGTACTCGACTCGAGGAGTAAACTCAATTCGAGGAGAAATGTAGGGTCGGCAGGAGGAGTAGCTTGTCGACTCGTGGACTTGGTACTGGAGTCGAGGAGTGAACTCAACTTGAGGAGAAATGTAGAGTCGGCACGAGGAGTAACTTGTCGTCTCATAGGCTTGGTACTCGACACAAGGAGTGAACTTAACTCGAGGAGAAATGTGGAGTCGGCACGAGGAGTAGCTAGTCGACTCGTGGACTCGGTACTCGACTCGAGGAATGAACTCAACTCGAGGAGAAATGTAGCGTCGGCACGAGGAGTAGCTTGTCGACTCATGGACTCGGTACTCGACTCGAGGAGTGAACTCAACTCGAGGAGAAATGTAGAGTCGGCACGAGGAGTAGCTAGTCGACTCGTGGACTCGGTACTCGACTCGAGGAGTGAACTCAGTTCGAGGAGAAATGTAGGGTCGGCACGAGGAGTAGCTTGTCGACTAGTGGACTTGGTACTCGAGTCGAGGAGTGAACTCCACTGGAGGAGAAATGTGGAGTCGGCACGAGGAGTAGCTAGTCGACTCGTGGACTCGGTACTCGACTCGAAGAGTGGACTCAACTCGAGGAGAAATGTAGAGTCGGCACAAGGAGTAGCTAGTCGACTCGTGGACTCGGTACTCGACTCGAGGAGTGAACTCAATTCGAGGAGAAATGTAGGGTCGGCACGAGGAGTAGCTTGTCGACTCGTGGACTTGGTACTCGAGTCGAGGAGTGAACTCCACTGGAGGAGAAATGTGGAGTCGGCACGAGGAGTAGCTAGTCGACTCGTGGACTCGGTACTCGACTCGAATAGTGGACTCAACTAGAGGAGAAATGTAGAGTCGGCACAAGGAGTAGCTAGTCGACTCGTGGACTTGGTACTCGACCCGAGGAGTGAACTCAACTCGAGGAGAAATGTAGAGTCGGCACGAGGAGTAGCTTGTCGACTCGTGGACTCGGTACTCGACTCGAGAAGTGAACTCAACTCGAGGAGAAATGTAGGGTCGGCACGAGGTGTAGCTTGTCGACTCGTGGACTTGGTACTCGACTGGAGGAGTGTTCTCAACTCGAGGAGAAATGTAGAGTCGGCAAGAGGAGTAGCTTGTCGACTCTTGGGCTTGGTACTCAACTCGAGGAGTGAACTCAACTCGAGGAGAAATGTAGAGTCGGCACGAGGAGTAGCTAGTCGACTCGTGGACTCAGTACTCGACTCGAGGAGTGAACTCAACTGGACGAGAAATGTAGAGTCGGCACGAGGAGTAGCTAGTCGACTCGTGGATTCGGTACTCGACTCGAGGAGTGAACTCCACTGGAGGAAAAATGTGGAGTCGGCACGAGGAGAAGCTAGTCGACTCGTGGACTCGGTACTCGACTCGAGGAGTAAACTCAATTCGAGGAGAAATGTAGGGTCGGCAGGAGGAGTAGCTTGTCGACTCGTGGACTTGGTACTCGAGTCGAGGAGTGAACTCAACTTGAGGAGAAATGTAGAGTCGGCACGAGGAGTAGCTTGTCGTCTCATAGGCTTGGTACTCGACTCGAGGAGTGAACTTAACTCTAGGAGAAATGTGGAGTCGGCACGAGGAGTAGCTAGTCGACTCGTGGACTCGGTACTCGACTCGAGGAGAAATGTAGAGTCGGCACGAGGAGTAGCTAGTCGACTCGTGGACTCGGTACTCGACTCGAGGAGTGAACTCAGTTCGAGGAGAAATGTAGGGTCGGCACGAGGAGTAGCTTGTCGACTAGTGGACTTGGTACTCGAGTCGAGGAGTGAACTCCACTGAAGGAGAAATGTGGAGTCGGCACGAGGAGTAGCTAGTCGACTCGTGGACTCGGTACTCGACTCGAAGAGTGGACTCAACTCGAGGAGAAATGTAGAGTCGGCACAAGGAGTAGCTAGTCGACTCGTGGACTCGGTACTCGACCCGAGGAGTGAACTCAACTCGAGGAGAAATGTAGAGTCGGCACGAGGAGTATCTTGTCGACTCGTGGACTCGGTACTCGACTCGAGGAGTGAACTCAACTCGAGGAGAAATATAGGGTCGGCACGAGGAGTAGCTTGTCGACTCGTGGACTTGGTACTCGACTGGAGGAGTGAACTCAACTCGAGGAGAAATGTAGAGTCGGCACGAGGAGTAGCTTGTCTACTCTTGGGCTTGGTACTCGACTCGAGGAGTGAACTCAACTCGAGGAGAAATGTAGAGTCGGCACGAGGAGTTGCTAGTCGACTCGTCGACTCGGTACTCGACCCGAGGAGTGAACTCAACTCGAGGAGAAATGTAGAGTCGGCACGAGGAGTATCTTGTCGACTCATGGACTCGGTACTCGACTCGAGGAGTGAACTCAACTCGAGGAGAAATGTAGAGTCGGCACGGCGAGTAGCTAGTCGACTCGTGGACTCGATAATCGACTCGAGGAGTGAACTCAATTCGAGGAGAAATGTAGGGTCGGAAGGAGGAGTTGCTTGTCGACTCGTGGACTTGGTACTCGAGTCGAGGAGTGAACTCAACTCGAGGAGAAATGTAGAGTTGGCACGAGGAGTAGCTTGTCGTTTCGTAGGCTTGGTACTCGACTCGAGGAGTGAACTTAACTCGAGGAGAAATGTGGAGTCGGCACGAGGAGTAGCTAGTCGACTCGTGGACTCGGTACTCGACTCAAGGAGTGAACTCAACTCGAGTAGAAATGTAGAGTCAGCACGAGGAGTAGCTTGTCAACTCATGGACTCGGTACTCAACTCGAGGAGTGAACTCAACTCGAGGAGAAATGTAGAGTCGGCACGACAAGTAGCTAGGCGACTCGTGGACTCGGTACTCGACTCGAGGAGTGAACTCAATTCGAGGAGAAAAGTAGGGTCGGCAGGAGGAGTAGCTTGTCGACTAGTGGACTTGGTACTCGAGTCGAGGAGTGAACTCCACTGGAGGAGAAATGTGGAGTCGGCACGAGGAGTAGCTAGTCGACTCGTGGACTCGGTACTCGACTCGAAGAGTGGACTCAACTCGAGGAGAAATGTAGAGTCGGCACAAGGAGTAGCTAGTCGACTCGTGGACTCGGTACTCGACCCGAGGAGTGAACTCAACTCGAGGAGAAATGTAGAGTCGGCACGAGGAGTATCTTGTCGACTCGTGGACTCGGTACTCGACTCGAGGAGTGAACTCAACTCGAGGAGAAATATAGGGTCGGCACGAGGAGTAGCTTGTCGACTCGTGGACTTGGTACTCGACTGGAGGAGTGAACTCAACTCGAGGAGAAATGTAGAGTCGGCACGAGGAGTAGCTTGTCTACTCTTGGGCTTGGTACTCGACTCGAGGAGTGAACTCAACTCGAGGAGAAATGTAGAGTCGGCACGAGGAGTTGCTAGTCGACTCGTCGACTCGGTACTCGACCCGAGGAGTGAACTCAACTCGAGGAGAAATGTAGAGTCGGCACGAGGAGTATCTTGTCGACTCATGGACTCGGTACTCGACTCGAGGAGTGAACTCAACTCGAGGAGAAATGTAGAGTCGGCACGGCGAGTAGCTAGTCGACTCGTGGACTCGATAATCGACTCGAGGAGTGAACTCAATTCGAGGAGAAATGTAGGGTCGGAAGGAGGAGTTGCTTGTCGACTCGTGGACTTGGTACTCGAGTCGAGGAGTGAACTCAACTCGAGGAGAAATGTAGAGTTGGCACGAGGAGTAGCTTGTCGTTTCGTAGGCTTGGTACTCGACTCGAGGAGTGAACTTAACTCGAGGAGAAATGTAGAGTCGGCACGAGGAGTAGCTAGTCGACTCGTGGACTCGGTACTCGACTCGAATAGTGGACTCAACTAGAGGAGAAATGTAGAGTCGGCACGAGGAGTAGCTTGTCGACTCGTGGATTCGGTACTCGACTCGAGGAGTGAACTCAACTGGAGGAAAAATGTGGAGTCGGCACGAGGAGAAGCTAGTCGACTCGTGGACTCGGTACTCGACTCGAGGAGTAAACTCAATTCGAGGAGAAATGTAGGGTCGGCAGGAGGAGTAGCTTGTCGACTCGTGGACTTGGTACTCGAGTCGAGGAGTGAACTCCACTGGAGGAGAAATGTGGAGTCGGCACGAGGAGTAGCTAGTCGACTCGTTGACTCGGTACTCGACTCGAATAGTGTACTCAACTAGAGGAGAAATGTAGAGTCGGCACAAGGAGTAGCTAGTCGACTCGTGGACTTGGTACTCGACCCGAGGAGTGAACTCAACTCGAGGAGAAATGTAGAGTCGGCACGAGGAGTAGCTTGTCGACTCGTGGACTCGGTACTCGACTCGAGAAGTGAACTCAACTCGAGGAGAAATGTAGGGTCGGCACGAGGAGTAGCTAGTCGACTCGTGGACTCAGTACTCGACTCGAGGAGTGAACTCAACTGGACGAGAAATGTAGAGTCGGCACGAGGAGTAGCTAGTCGACTCGTGGGCTTGGTACTCAACTCGAGGAGTGAACTCAACTCGAGGAGAAATGTAGAGTCGGCACGAGGAGTAGCTAGTCGACTCGTGGACTCAGTACTCGACTCGAGGAGTGAACTCAACTGGACGAAAAATGTAGAGTCGGCACGAGGAGTAGCTAGTCGACTCGTGGATTCGGTACTCGACTCGAGGAGTGAACTCCACTGGAGGAAAAATGTGGAGTCGGCACGAGGAGAAGCTAGTCGACTCGTGGACTCGGTACTCGACTCGAGGAGTAAACTCAATTCGAGGAGAAATGTAGGGTCGGCAGGAGGAGTAGCTTGTTGACTCGTGGACTTGGTACTCGAGTCGAGGAGTGAACTCAACTTGAGGAGAAATGTAGAGTCGGCACGAGGAGTAGCTTGTCGTCTCATAGGCTTGGTACTCGACTCGAGGAGTGAACTTAACTCTAGGAGAAATGTGGAGTCGGCACGAGGAGTAGCTAGTCGACTCGTGGACTCGGTACTCGACTCGAGGAGAAATGTAGAGTCGGCACGAGGAGTAGCTAGTCGACTCGTGGACTCGGTACTCGACTCGAGGAGTGAACTCAGTTCGAGGAGAAATGTAGGGTCGGCACGAGGAGTAGCTTGTCGACTAGTGGACTTGGTACTCGAGTCGAGGAGTGAACTCCACTGGAGGAGAAATGTGGAGTCGGCACGAGGAGTAGCTAGTCGACTCGTGGACTCGGTACTCGACTCGAAGAGTGGACTCAACTCGAGGAGAAATGTAGAGTCGGCACAAGGAGTAGCTAGTCGACTCGTGGACTCGGTACTCGACCCGAGGAGTGAACTCAACTCGAGGAGAAATGTAGAGTCGGCACGAGGAGTATCTTGTCGACTCGTGGACTCGGTACTCGACTCGAGGAGTGAACTCAACTCGAGGAGAAATATAGGGTCGGCACGAGGAGTAGCTTGTCGACTCGTGGACTTGGTACTCGACTGGAGGAGTGAACTCAACTCGAGGAGAAATGTAGAGTCGGCACGAGGAGTAGCTTGTCTACTCTTGGGCTTGGTACTCGACTCGAGGAGAAATGTAGAGTCGGCACGAGGAGTTGCTAGTCGACTCGTCGACTCGGTACTCGACCCGAGGAGTGAACTCAACTCGAGGAGAAATGTAGAGTCGGCACGAGGAGTATCTTGTCGACTCATGGACTCGGTACTCGACTCGAGGAGTGAACTCAACTCGAGGAGAAATGTAGAGTCGGCACGGGGAGTAGCTAGTCGACTCGTGGACTCGATACTCGACTCGAGGAGTGAACTCAATTCGAGGAGAAATGTAGGGTCGGAAGGAGGAGTTGCTTGTCGACTCGTGGACTTGGTACTCGAGTCGAGGAGTGAACTCAACTCGAGGAGAAATGTAGAGTTGGCACGAGGAGTAGCTTGTCGTTTCGTATTCTTGGTACTCTACTCGAGGAGTGAACTTAACTCGAGGAGAAATGTGGAGTCGGCACGAGGAGTAGCTAGTCGACTCGTGGACTCGGTACTCGACTCGAGGAGTGGACTCAACTCGAGTAGAAATGTAGAGTCGGCACGAGGAGTAGCTTGTCAACTCATGGACTCGGTACTCAACTCGAGGAGTGAACTCAACTCGAGGAGAAATGTAGAGTCGGCACGACAAGTAGCTAGTCGACTCGTGGACTCGGTACTCGACTCGAGGAGTGAACTCAATTCGAGGAGAAAAGTAGGGTCGGCACGAGGAGTAGCTTGTCGACTCGTGGACTTGGTACTCGAGTCGAGGAGTGAACTCCACTGGAGGAGAAATGTGGAGTCGGCACGAGGAGTAGCTAGTCGACTCGTGGACTCGGTACTCGACTCGAATAGTGGACTCAACTAGAGGAGAAATGTAGAGTCGGCACAAGGAGTAGCTAGTCGACTCGTGGACTTGGTACTCGACCCGAGGAGTGAACTCAACTCGAGGAGAAATGTAGAGTCGGCACGAGGAGTAGCTTGTCGACTCGTGGACTCGGTACTCGACTCGAGAAGTGAACTCAACTCGAGGAGAAATGTAGGGTCGGCACGACGAGTAGCTAGTCGACTCGTGGACTCAGTACTCGACTCGAGGAGTGAACTCAACTAGACGAGAAATGTAGAGTCGGCACGAGGAGTAGCTAGTCGACTCGTGGACTCGGTACTCAACTCGAATAGTGGACTCAACTAGAGGAGAAATGTAGAGTCGGCACGAGGAGTAGCTTGTCGACTCGTGGATTCGGTACTCGACTCGAGGAGTGAACTCAACTGGAGGAAAAATGTGGAGTCGGCACGAGGAGAAGCTAGTCGACTCGTGGACTCGGTACTCGACTCGAGGAGTAAACTCAATTCGAGGAGAAATGTAGGGTCGGCAGGAGGAGTAGCTTGTCGACTCGTGGACTTGGTACTCGAGTCGAGGAGTGAACTCAACTTGAGGAGAAATGTAGAGTCGGCACGAGGAGTAGCTTGTCGTCTCATAGGCTTGGTACTCGACTCGAGGAGTGAATTTAACTCTAGGAGAAATGTGGAGTCGGCACGAGGAGTAGCTAGTCGACTCGTGGACTCGGTACTCGACTCGAGGAGAAATGTAGAGTCGGCACGAGGAGTAGCTAGTCGACTCGTGGACTCGGTACTCGACTCGAGGAGTGAACTCAGTTCGAGGAGAAATGTAGGGTCGGCACGAGGAGTAGCTTGTCGACTAGTGGACTTGGTACTCGAGTCGAGGAGTGAACTCCACTGGAGGAGAAATGTGGAGTCGGCACGAGGAGTAGCTAGTCGACTCGTGGACTCGGTACTCGACTCGAAGAGTGGACTCAACTCGAGGAGAAATGTAGAGTGGGCACAAGGAGTAGCTAGTCGACTCGTGGACTCGGTACTCGACCCGAGGAGTGAACTCAACTCGAGGAGAAATGTAGAGTCGGCACGAGGAGTAGCTTGTCGACTCGTGGACTCGGTACTCGACTCGAGGAGTGAACTCAACTCGAGGAGAAATGTAGGGTCGGCACGAGGAGTAGCTTGTCGACTCGTGGACTTGGTACTCGACTGGAGGAGTGAACTCAACTCGAGGAGAAATGTAGAGTCGGCACGAGGAGTAGCTTGTCGACTCTTGGGCTTGGTACTCGACTCGAGGAGTGAACTCAACTGGACGAGAAATGTAGAGTCGGCACGAGGAGTAGCTAGTCGACTCGTGGATTCGGTACTCGACTCGAGGAGTGAACTCAACTGGAGGAAAAATGTGGAGTCGGCACGAGGAGAAGCTAGTCGACTCGTGGACTCGGTACTCGACTCGAGGAGTAAACTCAATTCGAGGAGAAATGTAGGGTCGGCAGGAGGAGTAGCTTGTCGACTCGTGGACTTGGTACTCGAGTCGAGGAGTGAACTCAACTTGAGGAGAAATGTAGAGTCGGCACGAGGAGTAGCTTGTCGTCTCATAGGCTTGGTACTCGACTCGAGGAGTGAATTTAACTCTAGGAGAAATGTGGAGTCGGCACGAGGAGTAGCTAGTCGACTCGTGGACTCGGTACTCGACTCGAGGAGAAATGTAGAGTCGGCACGAGGAGTAGCTAGTCGACTCGTGGACTCGGTACTCGACTCGAGGAGTGAACTCAGTTCGAGGAGAAATGTAGGGTCGGCACGAGGAGTAGCTTGTCGACTAGTGGACTTGGTACTCGAGTCGAGGAGTGAACTCCACTGGAGGAGAAATGTGGAGTCGGCACGAGGAGTAGCTAGTCGACTCGTGGACTCGGTACTCGACTCGAAGAGTGGACTCAACTCGAGGAGAAATGTAGAGTCGGCACAAGGAGTAGCTAGTCGACTCGTGGACTCGGTACTCGACCCGAGGAGTGAACTCAACTCGAGGAGAAATGTAGAGTCGGCACGAGGAGTAGCTTGTCGACTCTTGGGCTTGGTACTCAACTCGAGGAGAAATGTAGAGTCGGCACGAGGAGTAGCTAGTCGACTCGTGGACTCAATACTCGACTTGAGGAGTGAACTCAACTCGACAAGAAATGTAGAGTCGGCACGAGGAGTAGCTAGTCGACTCGTGGATTCGGTACTCGACTCGAGGAGTGAACTCCACTGGTGGAAAAATGTGGAGTCGGCATGAGGAGAAGCTAGTCGACTCGTGGACTCGGTACTCGACTCGAGGAGTGAACTCAATTCGAGGAGAAATGTAGGGTCGGCAGGAGGAGTAGCTTGTCGACTCGTGGACTTGGTACTCGAGTCGAGGAGTGAACTCAACTTGAGGAGAAATGTAGAGTCGGCACGAGGAGTAGCTTGTCGTCTCATAGGCTTGGTACTCGACTCAAGGAGTGAACTTAACTCGAGGAGAAATGTGGAGTCGGCACGAGGAGTAGCTAGTCGACTCGTGGACTCGGTACTCGACTCGAGGAGTGAACTCAACTCGAGGAGAAATGTAGCGTCGGCACGAGGAGTAGCTTGTCGACTCATGGACTCGGTACTCGACTCGTGGAGTGAACTCAACTCGAGGAGAAATGTAGAGTCGGCACGAGGACTAGCTAGTCGACACGTGGACTCGGTACTCGACTCGAGGAGTGAACTCAGTTCGAGGAGAAATGTAGGGTCGGCACGAGGAGTAGCTTGTCGACTAGTGGACTTGGTATTCGAGTCGAGGATTGAACTCCACAGGAGGAGAAATGTGGAGTCGGCACGAGGAGTAGCTACTCGACTCGTGGACTCGGTACTCGACTCGAAGAGTGGACTCAACTCGAGGAGAAATGTAGATTCGGCACAAGGAGTAGCTAGTCGACTCGTGGACTCGGTACTCGACTCGAGGAGTGAACTCAATTCGAGGAGAAATGTAGGGTCGGGACGAGGAGTAGCTTGTCGACTCGTGGACTTGGTACTCGAGTCGAGGAGTGAACTCCACTGGAGGAGAAATGTGGAGTCGGCACGAGGAGTACCTAGTCGACTCGTGGACTCGTTACTCCACTCGAATAGTGGACTCAACTCGAGGAGAAATGTAGAGTCGGCACAAGGAGTAGCTAGTCGACTCGTGGACTTGGTACTCGACCCGAGGAGTGAACTCAACTCGAGGAGAAATGTAGAGTCGGCACGAGGTGTAGCTTGTCGACTCGTGGACTCGGTACTCGACTCGAGGAGTGAACTCAACTCGAGGAGAAATGTAGGGTCGGCACGAGGAGTAGCTTGTCGACTCGTGGACTTGGTACTCGACTGGAGGAGTGAACTCAACTCGAGGAGAAATGTAGAGTCGGCACGAGGAGTAGCTTGTCGACTCTTGGGCTTGGTACTCAACTCGAGGAGTGAACTCAACTCGAGGAGAAATGTAGAGTCGGCACGAGGAGTAGCTAGTCGACTCGTGGACTCAGTACTCGACTCGAGGAGTGAACTCAACTGGACGAGAAATGTAGAGTCGGCACGAGGAGTAGCTAGTCGACTCGTGGATTCGGTACTCGACTCGAGGAGTGAACTCCACTGGAGGAAAAATGTGGAGTCGACACGAGGAGAAGCTAGTCGACTCGTGGACTCGGTACTCGACTCGAGGAGTAAACTCAATTCGAGGAGAAATGTAGGGTCGGCAGGAGGAGTAGCTTGTCGACTCGTGGACTTGGTACTGGAGTCGAGGAGTGAACTCAACTTGAGGAGAAATGTAGAGTCGGCACGAGGAGTAACTTGTCGTCTCATAGGCTTGGTACTCGACACAAGGAGTGAACTTAACTCGAGGAGAAATGTGGAGTCGGCACGAGGAGTAGCTAGTCGACTCGTGGCCTCGGTACTCGACTCGAGGAATGAACTCAACTCGAGGAGAAATGTAGCGTCGGCACGAGGAGTAGCTTGTCGACTCATGGACTCGGCACTCGACTCGAGGAGTGAACTCAACTCGAGGAGAAATGTAGAGTCGGCACGAGGAGTAGCTAGTCGACTCGTGGACTCGGTACTCGACTCGAGGAGTGAACTCAGTTCGAGGAGAAATGTAGGGTCGGCACGAGGAGTAGCTTGTCGACTAGTGGACTTGGTACTCGAGTCGAGTAGTGAACTCCACTGGAGGAGAAATGTGGAGTCGGCACGAGGAGTAGCTAGTCGACTCGTGGACTCGGTACTCGACTCGAAGAGTGGACTCAACTCGAGGAGAAATGTAGAGTCGGCACAAGGAGTAGCTAGTCGACTCGTGGACTCGGTACTCGACTCGAGGAGTGAACTCAATTCGAGGAGAAATGTAGGGTCGGGACGAGGAGTAGCTTGTCGACTCGTGGACTTGGTACTCGAGTCGAGGAGTGAACTCCACTGGAGGAGAAATGTGGAGTCGGCACGAGGAGTACCTAGTCGACTCGTGGACTCGTTACTCCACTCGAATAGTGGACTCAACTCGAGGAGAAATGTAGAGTCGGCACAAGGAGTAGCTAGTCGACTCGTGGACTTGGTACTCGACCCGAGGAGTGAACTCAACTCGAGGAGAAATGTAGAGTCGGCACGAGGTGTAGCTTGTCGACTCGTGGACTCGGTACTCGACTCGAGGAGTGAACTCAACTCGAGGAGAAATGTAGGGTCGGCACGAGGAGTAGCTTGTCGACTCGTGGACTTGGTACTCGACTGGAGGAGTGAACTCAACTCGAGGAGAAATGTAGAGTCGGCACGAGGAGTAGCTTGTCGACTCTTGGGCTTGGTACTCAACTCGAGGAGTGAACTCAACTCGAGGAGAAATGTAGAGTCGGCACGAGGAGTAGCTAGTCGACTCGTGGACTCAGTACTCGACTCGAGGAGTGAACTCAACTGGACGAGAAATGTAGAGTCGGCACGAGGAGTAGCTAGTCGACTCGTGGATTCGGTACTCGACTCGAGGAGTGAACTCCACTGGAGGAAAAATGTGGAGTCGACACGAGGAGAAGCTAGTCGACTCGTGGACTCGGTACTCGACTCGAGGAGTAAACTCAATTCGAGGAGAAATGTAGGGTCGGCAGGAGGAGTAGCTTGTCGACTCGTGGACTTGGTACTGGAGTCGAGGAGTGAACTCAACTTGAGGAGAAATGTAGAGTCGGCACGAGGAGTAACTTGTCGTCTCATAGGCTTGGTACTCGACACAAGGAGTGAACTTAACTCGAGGAGAAATGTGGAGTCGGCACGAGGAGTAGCTAGTCGACTCGTGGCCTCGGTACTCGACTCGAGGAATGAACTCAACTCGAGGAGAAATGTAGCGTCGGCACGAGGAGTAGCTTGTCGACTCATGGACTCGGCACTCGACTCGAGGAGTGAACTCAACTCGAGGAGAAATGTAGAGTCGGCACGAGGAGTAGCTAGTCGACTCGTGGACTCGGTACTCGACTCGAGGAGTGAACTCAGTTCGAGGAGAAATGTAGGGTCGGCACGAGGAGTAGCTTGTCGACTAGTGGACTTGGTACTCGAGTCGAGTAGTGAACTCCACTGGAGGAGAAATGTGGAGTCGGCACGAGGAGTAGCTAGTCGACTCGTGGACTCGGTACTCGACTCGAAGAGTGGACTCAACTCGAGGAGAAATGTAGAGTCGGCACAAGGAGTAGCTAGTCGACTCGTGGACTCGGTACTCGACTCGAGGAGTGAACTCAATTCGAGGAGAAATGTAGGGTCGGGACGAGGAGTAGCTTGTCGACTCGTGGACTTGGTACTCGAGTCGAGGAGTGAACTCCACTGGAGGAGAAATGTGGAGTCGGCACGAGGAGTACCTAGTCGACTCGTGGACTCGTTACTCCACTCGAATAGTGGACTCAACTCGAGGAGAAATGTAGAGTCGGCACAAGGAGTAGCTAGTCGACTCGTGGACTTGGTACTCGACCCGAGGAGTGAACTCAACTCGAGGAGAAATGTAGAGTCGGCACGAGGTGTAGCTTGTCGACTCGTGGACTCGGTACTCGACTCGAGGAGTGAACTCAACTCGAGGAGAAATGTAGGGTCGGCACGAGGAGTAGCTTGTCGACTCGTGGACTTGGTACTCGACTGGAGGAGTGAACTCAACTCGAGGAGAAATGTAGAGTCGGCACGAGGAGTAGCTTGTCGACTCTTGGGCTTGGTACTCAACTCGAGGAGTGAACTCAACTCGAGGAGAAATGTAGAGTCGGCACGAGGAGTAGCTAGTCGACTCGTGGACTCAGTACTCGACTCGAGGAGTGAACTCAACTGGACGAGAAATGTAGAGTCGGCACGAGGAGTAGCTAGTCGACTCGTGGATTCGGTACTCGACTCGAGGAGTGAACTCCACTGGAGGAAAAATGTGGAGTCGACACGAGGAGAAGCTAGTCGACTCGTGGACTCGGTACTCGACTCGAGGAGTAAACTCAATTCGAGGAGAAATGTAGGGTCGGCAGGAGGAGTAGCTTGTCGACTCGTGGACTTGGTACTGGAGTCGAGGAGTGAACTCAACTTGAGGAGAAATGTAGAGTCGGCACGAGGAGTAACTTGTCGTCTCATAGGCTTGGTACTCGACACAAGGAGTGAACTTAACTCGAGGAGAAATGTGGAGTCGGCACGAGGAGTAGCTAGTCGACTCGTGGCCTCGGTACTCGACTCGAGGAATGAACTCAACTCGAGGAGAAATGTAGCGTCGGCACGAGGAGTAGCTTGTCGACTCATGGACTCGGCACTCGACTCGAGGAGTGAACTCAACTCGAGGAGAAATGTAGAGTCGGCACGAGGAGTAGCTAGTCGACTCGTGGACTCGGTACTCGACTCGAGGAGTGAACTCAGTTCGAGGAGAAATGTAGGGTCGGCACGAGGAGTAGCTTGTCGACTAGTGGACTTGGTACTCGAGTCGAGTAGTGAACTCCACTGGAGGAGAAATGTGGAGTCGGCACGAGGAGTAGCTAGTCGACTCGTGGACTCGGTACTCGACTCGAAGAGTGGACTCAGCTCGAGGAGAAATGTAGAGTCGGCACAAGGAGTAGCTAGTCGACTCGTGGACTCGGTACTCGACTCGAGGAGTGAACTCAATTCGAGGAGAAATGTAGGGTCGGCACGAGGAGTAGCTTGTCGACTCGTGGACTTGGTACTCGAGTCGAGGAGTGAACTCCACTGGAGGAGAAATGTGGAGTCGGCACGAGGAGTAGCTAGTCGACTCGTGGACTCGGTACTCGACTCGAATAGTGGACTCAACTAGACGAGAAATGTAGAGTCGGCACAAGGAGTAGCTAGTCGACTCGTGGACTTGGTACTCGACCCGAGGAGTGAACTCAACTCGAGGAGAAATGTAGAGTCGGCACGAGGAGTAGCTTGTCGACTCGTGGACTCGGTACTCGACTCGAGAAGTGAACTCAACTCGAGGAGAAATGTAGGGTCGGCACGAGGTGTAGCTTGTCGACTCGTGGACTTGGTACTCGACTGGAGGAGTGTTCTCAACTCGAGGAGAAATGTAGAGTCGGCAAGAGGAGTAGCTTGTCGACTCTTGGGCTTGGTACTCAACTCGAGGAGTGAACTCAACTCGAGGAGAAATGTAGAGTCGGCACGAGGAGTAGCTAGTCGACTCGTGGACTCAGTACTCGACTCGAGGAGTGAACTCAACTGGACGAGAAATGTAGAGTCGGCACGAGGACTAGCTAGTCGACTCGTGGATTCGGTACTCGACTCGAGGAGTGAACTCCACTGGGGGAAAAATGTGGAGTCGGCACGAGGAGAAGCTAGTCGACTCGTGGACTCGGTACTCGACTCGAGGAGTAAACTCAATTCGAGGAGAAATGTAGGGTCGGCAGGAGGAGTAGCTTGTCGACTCGTGGACTTGGTACTCGAGTCGAGGAGTGAACTCAACTTGAGGAGAAATGTAGAGTCGGCACGAGGAGTAGCTTGTCGTCTCATAGGCTTGGTACTCGACTCGAGGAGTGAACTTAACTCTAGGAGAAATGTGGAGTCGGCACGAGGAGTAGCTAGTCGACTCGTGGACTCGGTACTCGACTCGAGGAGAAATGTAGAGTCGGCACGAGGAGTAGCTAGTCGACTCGTGGACTCGGTACTCGACTCGAGGAGTGAACTCAGTTCGAGGAGAAATGTAGGGTCGGCACGAGGAGTAGCTTGTCGACTAGTGGACTTGGTACTCGAGTCGAGGAGTGAACTCCACTGGAGGAGAAATGTGGAGTCGGCACGAGGAGTAGCTAGTCGACTCGTGGACTCGGTACTCGACTCGAAGAGTGGACTCAACTCGAGGAGAAATGTAGAGTCGGCAAAAGGAGTAGCTAGTCGACTCGTGGACTCGGTACTCGACCCGAGGAGTGAACTCAACTCGAGGAGAAATGTAGAGTCGGCACGAGGAGTATCTTGTCGACTCGTGGACTCGGTACTCGACTCGAGGAGTGAACTCAACTCGAGGAGAAATATAGGGTCGGCACGAGGAGTAGCTTGTCGACTCGTGGACTTGGTACTCGACTGGAGGAGTGAACTCAACTCGAGGAGAAATGTAGAGTCGGCACGAGGAGTAGCTTGTCTACTCTTGGGCTTGGTACTCGACTCGAGGAGTGAACTCAACTCGAGGAGAAATGTAGAGTCGGCACGAGGAGTTGCTAGTCGACTCGTCGACTCGGTACTCGACCCGAGGAGTGAACTCAACTCGAGGAGAAATGTAGAGTCGGCACGAGGAGTATCTTGTCGACTCATGGACTCGGTACTCGACTCGAGGAGTGAACTCAACTCGAGGAGAAATGTAGAGTCGGCACGGGGAGTAGCTAGTCGACTCGTGGACTCGATACTCGACTCGAGGAGTGAACTCAATTCGATTAGAAATGTAGGGTCGGAAGGAGGAGTTGCTTGTCGACTCGTGGACTTGGTGCTCGAGTCGAGGAGTGAACTCAACTCGAGGAGAAATGTAGAGTTGGCACGAGGAGTAGCTTGTCGTTTCGTAGGCTTGGTACTCGACACGAGGAGTGAACTTAACTCGAGGAGAAATGTGGAGTCGGCACGAGGAGTAGCTAGTCGACTCGTGGACTCGGTACTCGACTCGAGGAGTGAACTCAACTCGAGTAGAAATGTAGAGTCGGCACGAGGAGTAGCTTGTCAACTCATGGACTCGGTACTCAACTCGAGGAGTGAACTCAACTCGAGGAGAAATGTAGAGTCGGCACGACAAGTAGCTAGTCGACTCGTGGACTCGGTACTCGACTCGAGGAGTGAACTCAATTCGAGGAGAAAAGTAGGGTCGGCACGAGGAGTAGCTTGTCGACTCGTGGACTTGGTACTCGAGTCGAGGAGTGAACTCCACTGGAGGAGAAATGTGGAGTCGGCACGAGGAGTAGCTAGTCGACTCGTGGACTCGGTACTCGACTCGAATAGTGGACTCAACTAGAGGAGAAATGTAGAGTCGGCACAAGGAGTAGCTAGTCGACTCGTGGACTTGGTACTCGACCCGAGGAGTGAACTCAAGTCGAGGAGAAATGTAGAGTCGGCACGAGGAGTAGCTTGTCGACTCGTGGACTCGGTACTCGACTCGAGAAGTGAACTCAACTCGAGGAGAAATGTAGGGTCGGCACGAGGAGTAGCTAGTCGACTCGTGGACTCAGTACTCGACTCGAGGAGTGAACTCAACTGGACGAGAAATGTAGAGTCGGCACGAGGAGTAGCTAGTCGACTCGTGGATTCGGTACTCGACTCGAGGAGTGAACTCAACTGGAGGAAAAATGTGGAGTCGGCACGAGGAGAAGCTAGTCGACTCGTGGACTCGGTACTCGACTCGAGGAGTAAACTCAATTCGAGGAGAAATGTAGGGTCGGCAGGAGGAGTAGCTTGTCGACTCGTGGACTTGGTACTCGAGTCGAGGAGTGAACTCAACTTGAGGAGAAATGTAGAGTCGGCACGAGGAGTAGCTTGTCGTCTCATAGGCTTGGTACTCGACTCGAGGAGTGATTTTAACTCTAGGAGAAATGTGGAGTCGGCACGAGGAGTAGCTAGTCGACTCGTGGACTCGGTACTCGACTCGAGGAGAAATGTAGAGTCGGCACGAGGAGTAGCTAGTCGACTCGTGGACTCGGTACTCGACTCGAGGAGTGAACTCAGTTCGAGGAGAAATGTAGGGTCGGCACGAGGAGTAGCTTGTCGACTAGTGGACTTGGTACTCGAGTCGAGGAGTGAACTCCACTGGAGGAGAAATGTGGAGTCGGCACGAGGAGTAGCTAGTCGACTCGTGGACTCGGTACTCGACTCGAAGAGTGGACTCAACTCGAGGAGAAATGTAGAGTCGGCACAAGGAGTAGCTAGTCGACTCGTGGACTCGGTACTCGACCCGAGGATTGAACTCAACTCGAGGAGAAATGTAGAGTCGGCACGAGGAGTAGCTTGTCGACTCGTGGACTCGGTACTCGACTCGAGGAGTGAACTCAACTCGAGGAGAAATGTAGGGTCGGCACGAGGAGTAGCTTGTCGACTCGTGGACTTGGTACTCGACTGGAGGAGTGAACTCAACTCGAGGAGAAATGTAGAGTCGGCACGAGGAGTAGCTTGTCGACTCTTGGGCTTGGTACTCGACTCGAGGAGTGAACTCAACTGGACGAGAAATGTAGAGTCGGCACGAGGAGTAGCTAGTCGACTCGTGGATTCGGTACTCGTCTCGAGGAGTGAACTATACTGGAGGAAAAATGTGGAGTCGGCACGAGGAGAAGCTAGTCGACTCGTGGACTCGGTACTCGACTCGAGGAGTAAACTCAATTCGAGGAGAAATGTAGGGTCGGCAGGAGGAGTAGCTTGTCGACTCGTGGACTTGGTACTCGAGTCGAGGAGTGAACTCAACTTGAGGAGAAATGTAGAGTCGGCACGAGGAGTAGCTTGTCGTCTCATAGGCTTGGTACTCGACTCGAGGAGTGAATTTAACTCTAGGAGAAATGTGGAGTCGGCACGAGGAGTAGCTAGTCGACTCGTGGACTCGGTACTCGACTCGAGGAGAAATGTAGAGTCGGCACGAGGAGTAGCTAGTCGACTCGTGGACTCGGTACTCGCCTCGAGGAGTGAACTCAGTTCGAGGAGAAATGTAGGGTCGGCACGAGGAGTAGCTTGTCGACTAGTGGACTTGGTACTCGAATCGAGGAGTGAACTCCACTGGAGGAGAAATGTGGAGTCGGCACGAGGAGTAGCTAGTCGACTCGTGGACTCGGTACTCGACTCGAAGAGTGGACTCAACTCGAGGAGAAATGTAGAGTCGGCACAAGGAGTAGCTAGTCGACTCGTGGACTCGGTACTCGACCCGAGGAGTGAACTCAACTCGAGGAGAAATGTAGAGTCGGCACGAGGAGTAGCTTGTCGACTCGTGGACTCGGTACTCGACTCGAGGAGTGAACTCAACTCGAGGAGAAATGTAGGGTCGGCACGAGGAGTAGCTTGTCGACTCGTGGACTTGGTACTCGACTGGAGGAGTGAACTCAACTCGAGGAGAAATGTAGAGTCGGCACGAGGAGTAGCTTGTCGACTCTTGGGCTTGGTACTCGACTCGAGGAGTGAACTCAACTGGACGAGAAATGTAGAGTCGGCACGAGGAGTAGCTAGTCGACTCGTGGATTCGGTACTCGACTCGAGGAGTGAACTCAACTGGAGGAAAAATGTGGAGTCGCCACGAGGAGAAGCTAGTCGACTCGTGGACTCGGTACTCGACTCGAGGAGTAAACTCAATTCGAGGAGAAATGTAGGGTCGGCAGGAGGAGTAGCTTGTCGACTCGTGGACTTGGTACTCGAGTCGAGGAGTGAACTCAACTTGAGGAGAAATGTAGAGTCGGCACGAGGCGTAGCTTGTCGTCTCATAGGCTTGGTACTCGACTCGAGGAGTGAATTTAACTCTAGGAGAAATGTGGAGTCGGCACGAGGAGTAGCTAGTCGACTCGTGGACTCGGTACTCTACTCGAGGAGAAATGTAGAGTCGGCACGAGGAGTAGCTAGTCGACTCGTGGACTCGGTACTCGACTCGAGGAGTGAACTCAGTTCGAGGAGAAATGTAGGGTCGGCACGAGGAGTAGCTTGTCGACTAGTGGACTTGGTACTCGAGTCGAGGAGTGAACTCCACTGGAGGAGAAATGTGGAGTCGGCACGAGGAGTAGCTAGTCGACTCGTGGACTCGGTACTCGACTCGAAGAGTGGACTCAACTCGAGGAGAAATGTAGAGTCGGCACAAGGAGTAGCTAGTCGACTCGTGGACTCGGTACTCGACCCGAGGAGTGAACTCAACTCGAGGAGAAATGTAGAGTCAGCACGAGGAGTAGCTTGTCGACTCGTGGACTCGGTACTCGACTCGAGGAGTGAACTCAACTCGAGGAGAAATGTAGGGTCGGCACGAGGAGTAGCTTGTCGACTCGTGGACTTGGTACTCGACTGGAGGAGTGAACTCAACTCGAGGAGAAATGTAGAGTCGGCACGAGGAGTAGCTTGTCGACTCTTGGGCTTGGTACTCGACTCGAGGAGTGAACTCAACTGGACGAGAAATGTAGAGTCGGCACGAGGAGTAGCTAGTCGACTCGTGGATTCGGTACTCGACTCGAGGAGTGAACTCAACTGGAGGAAAAATGTGGAGTCGGCACGAGGAGAAGCTAGTCGACTCGTGGACTCGGTACTCGACTCGAGGAGTAAACTCAATTCGAGGAGAAATGTAGGGTCGGCAGGAGGAGTAGCTTGTCGACTCGTGGACTTGGTACTCGAGTCGAGGAGTGAACTCAACTTGAGGAGAAATGTAGAGTCGGCACGAGGAGTAGCTTGTCGTCTCATAGGCTTGGTACTCGACTCGAGGAGTGTTAACTCTAGGAGAAATGTGGAGTCGGCACGAGGAGTAGCTAGTCGACTCGTGGACTCGGTACTCGACTCGAGGAGAAATGTAGAGTCGGCACGAGGAGTAGCTAGTCGACTCGTGGACTCGGTACTCGACTCGAGGAGTGAACTCAGTTCGAGGAGAAATGTAGGGTCGGCACGAGGAGTAGCTTGTCGACTAGTGGACTTGGTACTCGAGTCGAGGAGTGAACTCCACTGGAGGAGAAATGTGGAGTCGGCACGAGGAGTAGCTAGTCGACTCGTGGACTCGGTACTCGACTCGAAGAGTGGACTCAACTCGAGGAGAAATGTAGAGTCGGCACAAGGAGTAGCTAGTCGACTCGTGGACTCGGTACTCGACCCGAGGAGTGAACTCAACTCGAGGAGAAATGTAGAGTCGGCACGAGGAGTAGCTTGTCGACTCGTGGACTCGGTACTCGACTCGAGGAGTGAACTCAACTCGAGGAGAAATGTAGGGTCGGCACGAGGAGTAGCTTGTCGACTCGTGGACTTGGTACTCGACTGGAGGAGTGAACCCAACTCGAGGAGAAATGTAGAGTCGGCACGAGGAGTAGCTTGTCGACTCTTGGGCTTGGTACTCGACTCGAGGAGTGAACTCAACTCGAGGAGAAATGTAGAGTCGGCACGAGGAGTTACTAGTCGACTCGTCGACTCGGTACTCGACCCGAGGAGTGAACTCAACTCGAGGAGAAATGTAGAGTCGGCACGAGGAGTATCTTGTCGACTCATGGACTCGGTACTCGACTCGAGGAGTGAACTCAACTCGAGGAGAAATGTAGAGTCGGCACGGGGAGTAGCTAGTCGACTCGTGGACTCGATACTCGACTCGAGGAGTGAACTCAATTCGAGGAGAAATGTAGGGTCGGAAGGAGGAGTTGCTTGTCGACTCGTGGACTTGGTACTCGAGTCGAGGAGTGAACTCAACTCGAGGAGAAATGTAGAGTTGGCACGAGGAGTAGCTTGTCGTTTCGTAGGCTTGGTACTCGACTCGAGGAGTGAACTTAACTCGAGGAGAAATGTGGAGTCGGCACGAGGAGTAGCTAGTCGACTCGTGGACTCGGTACTCGACTCGAGGAGTGAACTCAACTGGACGAGAAATGTAGAGTCGGCACGAGGAGTAGCTTGTCGACTCTTGGGCTTGGTACTCAACTCGAGGAGTGAACTCAACTCGAGGAGAAATGTAGAGTCGGCACGAGGAGTAGCTAGTCGACTCGTGGACTCAGTACTCGACTCGAGGAGTGAACTCAACTGGACGAGAAATGTAGAGTCGGCACGAGGAGTACCTAGTCGACTCGTGGATTCGGTACTCGACTCGAGGAGTGAACTCAACTCGAGGAGAAATGTAGGGTCGGCACGAGGAGTAGCTTGTCGACTCGTGGACTTGGTACTCGACTGGAGGAGTGAACCCAACTCGAGGAGAAATGTAGAGTCGGCACGAGGAGTAGCTTGTCGACTCTTGGGCTTGGTACTCGACTCGAGGAGTGAACTCAACTCGAGGAGAAATGTAGAGTCGGCACGAGGAGTTACTAGTCGACTCGTCGACTCGGTACTCGACCCGAGGAGTGAACTCAACTCGAGGAGAAATGTAGAGTCGGCACGAGGAGTATCTTGTCGACTCATGGACTCGGTACTCGACTCGAGGAGTGAACTCAACTCGAGGAGAAATGTAGAGTCGGCACGGGGAGTAGCTAGTCGACTCGTGGACTCGATACTCGACTCGAGGAGTGAACTCAATTCGAGGAGAAATGTAGGGTCGGAAGGAGGAGTTGCTTGTCGACTCGAGGACTTGGTACTCGAGTCGAGGAGTGAACTCAACTCGAGGAGAAATGTAGAGTTGGCACGAGGAGTAGCTTGTCGTTTCGTAGGCTTGGTACTCGACTCGAGGAGTGAACTTAACTCGAGGAGAAATGTGGAGTCGGCACGAGGAGTAGCTAGTCGACTCGTGGACTCGGTACTCGACTCGAGGAGTGAACTCAACTCGAGTAGAAATGTAGAGTCGGCACGAGGAGTAGCTTGTCAACTCATGGACTCGGTACTCAACTCGAGGAGTGAACTCAACTCGAGGAGAAATGTAGAGTCGGCACGACAAGTAGCTAGTCGACTCGTGGACTCGGTACTCGACTCGAGGAGTGAACTCAATTCGAGGAGAAAAGTAGGGTCGGCACGAGGAGTAGCTTGTCGACTCGTGGACTTGGTACTCGAGTCGAGGAGTGAACTCCACTGGAGGAGAAATGTGGAGTCGGCACGAGGAGTAGCTAGTCGACTCGTGGACTCGGTACTCGACTCGAATAGTGGACTCAACTAGAGGAGAAATGTAGAGTCGGCACAAGGAGTAGCTAGTCGACTCGTGGACTTGGTACTCGACCCGAGGAGTGAACTCAACTCGAGGAGAAATGTAGAGTCGGCACGAGGAGTAGCTTGTCGACTCGTGGACTCGGTACTCGACTCGAGAAGTGAACTCAACTCGAGGAGAAATGTAGGGTCGGCACGAGGTGTAGCTTGTCGACTCGTGGACTTGGTACTCGACTGGAGGAGTGTTCTCAACTCGAGGAGAAATGTAGAGTCGGCACCAGGAGTAGCTTGTCGACTCTTGGGCTTGGTACTCAACTCGAGGAGTGAACTCAACTCAAGGAGAAATGTAGAGTCGGCACGAGGAGTAGCTAGTCGACTCGTGGACTCAGTACTCGACTCGAGGAGTGAACTCAACTGGACGAGAAATGTAGAGTCGGCACGAGGAGTAGCTAGTCGACTCGTGGATTCGGTACTCGACTCGAGGAGTGAACTCAACTGGAGGAAAAATGTGGAGTCGGCACGAGGAGAAGCTAGTCGACTCGTGGACTCGGTACTCGACTCGAGGAGTAAACTCAATTCGAGGAGAAATGTAGGGTCGGCAGGAGGAGTAGCTTGTCGACTCGTGGACTTGGTACTCGAGTCGAGGAGTGAACTCAACTTGAGGAGAAATGTAGAGTCGGCACGAGGAGTAGCTTGTCGTCTCATAGGCTTGGTACTCGACTCGAGGAGTGAATTTAACTCTAGGAGAAATGTGGAGTCGGCACGAGGAGTAGCTAGTCGACTCGTGGACTCGGTACTCGACTCGAGGAGAAATGTAGAGTCGGCACGAGGAGTAGCTAGTCGACTCGTGGACTCGGTACTCGACTCGAGGAGTGAACTCAGTTCGAGGAGAAATGTAGGGTCGGCACGAGGAGTAGCTTGTCGACTAGTGGACTTGGTACTCGAGTCGAGGAGTGAACTCCACTGGAGGAGAAATGTGGAGTCGGCACGAGGAGTAGCTAGTCGACTCGTGGACTCGGTACTCGACTCGAGGAGTGAACTCAACTGGAGGAAAAATGTGGAGTCGGCACGAGGAGAAGCTAGTCGACTCGTGGACTCGGTACTCGACTCGAGGAGTAAACTCAATTCGAGGAGAAATGTAGGTTCGGCAGGAGGAGTAGCTTGTCGACTCGTGGACTTGGTACTCGAGTCGAGGAGTGAACTCAACTTGAGGAGAAATGTAGAGTCGGCACGAGGAGTAGCTTGTCGTCTCATAGGCTTGGTACTCGACTCGAGGAGTGAATTTAACTCTAGGAGAAATGTGGAGTCGGCACGAGGAGTAGCTAGTCGACTCGTGGACTCGGTACTCGACTCGAGGAGAAATGTAGAGTCGGCACGAGGAGTAGCTAGTCGACTCCTGGACTCGGTACTCGACTCGAGGAGTGAACTCAGTTCGAGGAGAAATGTAGGGTCGGCACGAGGAGTAGCTTGTCGACTAGTGGACTTGGTACTCGAGTCGAGGAGTGAACTCCACTGGAGGAGAAATGTGGAGTCGGCACGAGGAGTAGCTAGTCGACTCGTGGACTCGGTACTCGACTCGAAGAGTGGACTCAACTCGAGGAGAAATGTAGAGTCGGCACAAGGAGTAGCTAGTCGACTCGTGGACTCGGTACTCGACCCGAGGAGTGAACTCAACTCGAGGAGAAATGTAGAGTCGGCACGAGGAGTATCTTGTCGACTCGTGGACTCGGTACTCGACTCGAGGAGTGAACTCAACTCGAGGAGAAATATAGGGTCGGCACGAGGAGTAGCTTGTCGACTCGTGGACTTGGTACTCGACTGGAGGAGTGAACTCAACTCGAGGAGAAATGTAGAGTCCGCACGAGGAGTAGCTTGTCTACTCTTGGGCTTGGTACTCGACTCGAGGAGTGAACTCAACTCGAGGAGAAATGTAGAGTCGGCACGAGGAGTTGCTAGTCGACTCGTCGACTCGGTACTCGACCCGAGGAGTGAACTCAACTCGAGGAGAAATGTAGAGTCGGCACGAGGAGTATCTTGTCGACTCATGGACTCGGTACTCGACTCGAGGAGTGAACTCAACTCGAGGAGAAATGTAGAGTCGGCACGGGGAGTAGCTAGTCGACTCGTGGACTCGATACTCGAGTCGAGGAGTGAACTCAATTCGAGGAGAAATGTAGGGTCGGAAGGAGGAGTTGCTTGTCGACTCGTGGACTTGGTACTCGAGTCGAGGAGTGAACTCAACTCGAGGAGAAATGTAGAGTTGGCACGAGGAGTAGCTTGTCGTTTCGTAGGCTTGGTACTCGACTCGAGGAGTGAACTTAACTCGAGGAGAAATGTGGAGTCGGCACGAGGAGTAGCTAGTGGACTCGTGGACTCGGTACTCGACTCGAGGAGTGAACTCAACTCGAGTAGAAATGTAGAGTCGGCACGAGGAGTAGCTTGTCAACTCATGGACTCGGTACTCAACTCGAGGAGTGAACTCAACTCGAGGAGAAATGTAGAGTCGGCACGACAAGTAGCTAGTCGACTCGTGGACTCGGTACTCGACTCGAGGAGTGAACTCAATTCGAGGAGAAATGTAGGGTCGGCACAAGGAGTAGCTTGTCGACTCGTGGACTTGGTACTCGAGTCGAGGAGTGAACTCCACTGGAGGAGAAATGTGGAGTCGGCACGAGGAGTAGCTAGTCGACTCGTGGACTCGGTACTCGACTCGAAGAGTGGACACAACTCGAGGAGAAATGTAGAGTCGGCATGAGGAGTAGCTAGTCGACTAGTGGACTCAGTACTCGACCCGAGGAGTAAACACAACTCGAGGAGAAATGTAGAGTCGGCACGAGGAGTTGTTAGTCGACTCGTGGATTCGGTACTCGACACGAAGAGTGAACTCCACTGGAGGAGAAATGTGGAGTCGGCACGAGGAGTAGCTAGTCGACTCGTGTTCTCGGTACTCGACTCGAAGAGTGGACTCAACTCGAGGAGAAATGTAGAATCGGCACGAGGAGTAGCTAGTCGACTCGTGGACTCGGTACTCGACCCGAGGAGTGAACTCAACTCGAGGAGAAATGTAGAGTCGGCACGAGGAGTAGCTTGTCGACTCATGGACTCTGTACTCGACTCGAGGAGAAATGTAGAGTCGGCACGAGGAGTAGCTAGTCGACTCGTGGACTCGGTACTCGACTCGAGGAGTGAACCCAACTCGACTCGAGGAGTGAACCCAACTCGAGGAGAAATGTAGAGTCGGCACGAGGAGTAGCTAGTCGACTCGTGGACTCGGTACTCGGCACGAGGAGTAGCTTGTCGACTCGTGTGTTGTCAATGGTGCCCACAAGAAGAGTTGTAGTGTCTATTTATGTACATTTGATGTAATATAGTCTCACGAAGACTCTTGCTTGTAATTGCTTATTCATTAATAAAAAGTTGAAACATTCATTCAATCTTCCTTGTCTGAAGCTTTATGATAAAACATTAGTCTCTAGTCCATAAACAAACTAAACAACTTACGAAGAGACAAATGTAGATTTGCATGAACAAACTCTTCGTAGTTTGCTTAAAACGATATATTCGCAATCTTAGGGTCAAAGGACTATTGACCTTGTTGTCGGTCGTTTTTGGAAAACCCGATACGCCAAGAAGGCACGTCGCTCAAAGGACTGATGGTCAGGCCGGAGGTCCCGAAGAGCGGCAGGTCTTCAAGCCCTCGCCCAAACTCTTGACTCCTCTAGTCGAGCTTCGCTCCTCGAGTCGAGCCTTGAGTCAATCTCCTCGAGTCGAGCTTCGCTCTTCGAGTCGAGCCTTGATTCAATCTCCTCGAGTCGAGCTTCGCTCCTCGAGTCGAGCCTTGAATTGTTCCTCGAGTCGAGCCTCGAGTCATTCTCGAGTCACTCCTCGAGTCAAGTCGCAAGTCGCTCTCGTCGAGTTGAGCCTTGCTCCTCGAATCAAGTCACTCTCATCCAGTAGAAATCTTCGTATTTCACGTGGGAAGAATGATATTCGAAGGCCCGCAAGAACCCGGCAAGACGAGCCGTTCATCACGCACACAACAAGCTACGCCGGCTAGCCGTGCAGCAGACGGCGCGCCGCGCGCTCTATGCGCCGCGCGACCTGCGCCGCGCCCGATGACCCTCGCGCCGCACCCGGTGACCCGCGCGCCGCGCCCCCTGCGCCGCGCGCCGCGCGTTGTGCGCCGCGCTTTGTGCGCCGCACGCGCCGTGCGCCTCCACTTGATGGTATGCGCGTTCCTAGTCCCACATGGACGAAAAAGGGACCTTCTAAGGCTCCCAAACACCTATATAAACCCCCTCCCATTGAGGGGAAAACCATCCCATTGAATCCTATTCAATACACAAAATTCTCTTCATCTCCTATCGACACGCTCGATTTCTTACTCTTCTCTGCTTCTCTGGATGCCATATTTGGCCTGAAGCAGACTCTCTTCTCCCTCCCTCGTTCTCAAAGGTTCCGAAGCACTCACGGGGACTTCCCGGACGTCGCTCCCTTTGACCAAACGTTCTCCGGTGCTCAAGCACGCCCCTAGGGTTCTCGACTAGAGTTACCCTCGCGCATCTAACACGCTAGATGCCTACGCGATCTCCGAAGTTCTGAGACGCCGCCGAGGATTCCTCGCGCCCCGTCTCCTTCGTCGAGCACGCCTCTCCACCAAGGCCCCGCCCCTCATACTGCGTCCTACACGCTTGAACTACGTTATGACCTGATCCCACGCACGGGTACGTAGGCAGCCGACAACCAAGGCACGGTCACTCTTCCTCCTCACCCCCTACCTCTCCCGAGAGGCGGGTTGATCGAAGAAAACCCTAACTCGAGACTATAGAGTTCCCACTCTTGGCCCGGGTGCGATCACTTGGTCCGGCCTTGGATCGAACCGCCCGAGGTTTTAAATAGTTGTTCATTTTCGTGCGACAACATTTTGGCGCTAGAAGGAGGGGACTTCCCGACCTATTCAGCCCGAAATCCCTTCTGTTCATCTTCTTCTTTTCTTCTGCGAACTCAACCTTCTCGAACTTGAGAAACGATGAGTAGCCAACCACCCGTACGTTCTGAGGGCGTGAACAACCCCGAAAACGTCACTAGGACCAAGAAATACTTCTTGCGCTCCCGAGCGCATGGTGACGACGAGTCGCTCCACGAAGAGAGCTCGACCCGCTCACCATATCCATCTCCTGATAGCAGGGACAACCGCATCGTGGAGTTAGAGGAGAGTATCCACCGACTGAAGGCGAGGAACGCAAGGTACCACAGCTGACTGGCTGCGAAGCACCCTATGCATGACACGACGATCCCCAATGGGGATCCTGAGAACCTCAACGAGGAAAGCCGCGACCCTGATTACGAGGGTACTGACGAGTCGGAGGATATCGAGACTTCTCTCACGAAGGACGGGGGACTCCCCGCCGTGTTTGAAGCCGGTCCGTCGAATCCCTTACCCCGAACAGGCGATGCGCCGGCAGCTTCTCAAGAGGGCAATTCCCGACGTTCGGCTCTCGACGGACTAGGTCCGAGGGAGAATGTTGCGGAAAGTCAGGGCGCGCGGAGAGCGCACCGCCGCAAACAAAGCCGGCGCCTCCGTACGGCCAGCCCTGATCTTAGGGGTCACCTCACTGCTCAACGCATTGGGCGTGGCAATGATCTGAGAGAGCGACTAAGCTCTAGACCCAATATCCCGCTGGCAGCCCCAAATAACGAGAACCGCCGCGCAGGACAAGGGTCTAACGAGAGGCTACAGGTGACTCCTCCCGATCAAGGGGTTACTCCAACGACCGGTCTCGATGTGGTCACTATGATCCACAACCTTCGAAATGAGGTGCGAGATCTCCGAGAATACGGAATAGGTGGAAGTGCCTACGGAGTCGTTGAGGAGAACTCATCGCCTTTCACTACTCAGATACTGGCTGAGGTTTGTACGGGGAATTTCAAGCTCCCGAACCTCGCTCCCTATGATGGGAAAGCAGATCCTGCCTACCACATCCAGCACTATGAAACCTGGATGACGATGCAGGGTGTTTCTCCTGGCGCCATGTGCCAAGCTTTTAGTTTGACCCTCGCCGGACCCGGCTTTGAGTGGTTCAAAAACTTAAGGCCAGGAAGCATCCACTCGTTCAAAGACCTGAAGGACATGTTCCTAGCACGGTTCGCTACGTCTATGGTCCAAAAGAAGACCAAGATGTACCTGTGGTCAATCAGGCAAGAGAGTGGCGAGTCTCTTAGACGATACCTCGCCCGATTCACTGAAGAGTCAAACAAGGTCGACCGCTTTGACGACAGTGACGCAATTGCCGCTATCATAGAAGGCTTGCGCACAAGTGACTTCCTCAAGTCTGTCGTCGGCCGTGTCCCTTCCACCATGGCCGAGTTAATGACTCGAGCTAAGACCTTCATGGGAGTCGAAGACTACCTCGACGGCCGCAAGAGCACTAATCAAAGCTCTCGCCGCCGAGAAGAACCTAACCGCGAGCAGAGCGAACCTCGTAAAAGGCGAAACAAGGGGAACCAGGTTCCTAGCAACCAACCCCCTGTACCTCAGAAACCGCGACTTGCAGAAAACTTCAAAGGCTACTCGTCATTCACGCCGCTGAACACAGCGCCGGAAAGGATCTTGGCTCTGGCACGTGACAAGTTCACGCCCCCGGCTCCAATGAAGAAGGATCCCGCAACTCGCGATCGATCCAGGTATTGTGAGTTCCATCGGGAATATGGTCATTTGACCTCGGAATGCTACAACCTCAAAAGGCAAATCGAGGCTTTGATCCAACGAGGTGAGCTGAAGGAGTTCGTGTTGCGCATGATTGGCGCTGCGGGCCCCACCACGAACAGACAACAGTCTGGTCAAGGAGCCGGAACAGCCGCTTCTACCGACCGAGCCACGGCTACTGCCAATGCCAACCCACAACTCCACGTGGTAACCACCATACTGGGAGGTCCACAAGATGGAGATTCGGCCCGACAACGGAAGAAATTCCTTAGGGCCGTGTCTCAGGAAGACGCTGCTATGCACGTCAACTTCACATATGAAGAACCTCCGTCCGTACCTCACGAGACGATGTATTTCACCAATGAAGAGGCCAAGCGAGTTGTGCATCCGCACAATGACGCGATCGTGCTCAAAGCCCAAGTGGCCAATAACTTGGTGAAAAGGGTTCTCATCGATAATGGCAGCCCAAGCTCGGGGGGCTGCGCCCGACTCCGACCCAAACGCCATTGTTTGGGTTCACTAGGGAAAAGGTCATGACCGAGGGCATTATCGACCTGCCGGTCACCTTTGGGACCCCTGGAGGAATCGAAGCCGTTCACATGGTCCTATTCCTATTGGTCGATCAAGAGTCGCCCTACAACTTAATCATCGGGCGACCCACGTTGAACCGGCTAAGGGCAATCACTTCCACGTATCACCTACTGGTGAAGTTCCCCACCGAAGGAGGAATTGGCATTATGGCTGGAGACCAATCCCAAGCCAGAATATGCTACGTACAAGGAGTTGATGGCAAGTCCGCGGGAAAAGCGGTCAACACAATCTTCCAACTGGAAGACGATTACCCATGCAACCCAAGGGATGCAAGGAAGTTCGGAGAACTTGACCCCCGTGATGAAATCGAAAGACTTAAGGTTGAAACCTCCGATGATCTTGTGCCAATCGTCCTAGACGAATCGAAGCCTGATCAGGTTGTGAAAATCGGCACCCAACTTCCACTCGCCATCAAAACTCAGCTTACCGCCTTCCTTAGGGAGTTCATGTTGTCAATGGTACCCACAAGAAGAGTTGTAATCTTTATTTTGTACATTTGATGTAATAAAGTCTCATGAAGACTCTTGCTTGTAATTGCCTATCTATTCATTAATAAAGTTGAAACGTTCATTCAATCTTCTTTGTTTGAAGCTTTATGATAAAACCTTAGTCTTTTAGTCCATAAACAAACTTAACAACTTACGAAGAGACAAATGTAGATTTGCATGAACAAACTCTTCGTAGTTTGCTTAAAACGATATATTCGCAATCTTAGGGTCAAAGGACTATTGACCTCAGTATGATTGTTAGAAGAATCTATGATGTCTGGTTATGAGGCATTGAGAGTTGGAGACTCTATAGTTTTTCTAGGTATCTTCCGAAGGTACTGAATTGACCAGTGCACTTCTGGAGACAATATAAGAACAAACCATTTAACCTCTTATGTCTCGAAGTCACTATGTATGAATTGCATCATGCTTACCTTAATCCTGAAATGAGACATGCCATTTCACACCTTAGTATTCTCATTTGAGAAAGTCAAAGTTCGGACTCACTATGTGATTCCGAACAAGGCCTATTGGTGAAGTACTAAGTTGTGAGTCTGTCATGAGTAACTTTGTGAAGTTCTCATAGATATGGAATTCATGTACAAGATTGCTGAAATGCAATGTATGTCACCTCATGCTTTGTTCCTTGGAGTGTGAATAAATGAACTGGCCAGTGTCCAAATTGAGTCCTGACTCTTTTGGATGAAACAATGTGACTTGTTAGCTCCTCGTCAATACATTGTTTCTAACTTATTCACAAGCGACAAAGGAGTTGAGGAAATAACAGCTAGAAGGGTAAAATGGTAATTTAGTAAATCCCGACTAGCTGATGACATTCATGAAGGGTAAACATAGATAATATTCAGTGGATCCGCTCATCATAATTAAGTCGAATTCTTGAGTAGAAAATAAATTCATTTGAACCGAGAGATTTTCAGTGTCAGCTCTTTAGTGGAGTCAGTTGGCATTAAGATAAACTTGGAAAAGGTTTGTGAACTTTTGAGTCCAAGTGTTTAGCTAAAGCTTTGTTCATTTGGGTCCATGAGGTCACTGTCACGAATCACATCGATAGGAATAGTTAAACTGGAAGCTAAGTCAAAACAAGAACGAAAATTGTCGAAAGGGTATTTTTGTCTTTTGAGACATAAGGATGAAATGGATGTCAATAAATTTTGACAAGTTCATTTGATGACTTAATGTCACTCGGCCATAATATGATTAATTGGGCCTTGTGAATTAATTTCGTTTCATAAGAATTTTATTGAAAATTCTTAATGGGCTTTTCTCATGTTGTTATGAACAAATGAAGAAGCTTCTAGAAGCTCCTTCTAGAGACATGTTGGGCGCCCATAATACCCAAAGAAAGAGAGTTTATTTTGTGCATAAATGTATATAGATACTTGCCAAAAGAAAAAGAGGAAACAAATTTGCATAAGGATGCTTAAGAATTTCGGCCAAGTAAGAAAAAGGCAAGGCAAGGCACATAAAAGGAAACAAATCCAAGCCTTCTAGAAGGCTGCCTTGGCCGTGTGGAATAAGAGGGAAATGGGCAATATTTGCTCATGAATATGTGATATTCTATAGAAGAGGAAACTACCTTATTAAAGGTGAGACCTCTCCTATAAATAGGAGCCTCATTCCACACATTTCATTCATTCAAAAGTTTTAGAGATTGAGAGCTTCTCTCTCTAGACTTGGCCGCCCCTTCCTCTCTCTCTCTCTAGTTTATATTTTCGATTTTTCTTGTCTTGGCACCTAGGTCCTCACTCGACCTAGTGTTTAGCTCTGCGACTTCGAGACTCGTTCTTAAGTCGTAGCGTTTAAAAGTGCCCACTCACTGATTCCTTCTTTTCGAGTGATTTAGTGATAGAAACTTTCGTGGTTGCTCGAGGTGCCGAGGAAAGAAAGAGAGACGTGCTGCGAGGGGAGACGAGCGTTGCAAACTTTCCACAAGCTTCTTCAAAGTTCAAGCTTCAAGAAAGGTTAGTAAACTTCTAGCTCATATTGGTTTTTAATTACATGTACTTGCACTTGTCTAGGTTAGTAAAAACTGTTTTACTTGTAAAAGAAATTTTTTAAAATTTCGCCGCTTACCGAAGCGTTAATTATTTTCACAGTTCCAGAGGCGGAGGCTTTTTGCTCAGTAGCATGTGCCTCTCCTTGATTCCTCTTTCTCTTAGTGAAACCTTCAGCAGTGTGAAGTTCCTCCATAAGCTTGGTAACAGTGTACTCTAGCTTGTTAATGGAGTAGTTCATCTTCGAGGTATCAAGAGATGCGGGGAGAGTTTCTAAGATCATATCTATGATATTCGTCCCATCAATCTCAGATCCTAGGATTTCCATTTTATTCAGAAAACTAATGATCAGTATCATGAAGTCTCCAACAGAAGTCCTAGCCTGCATATGACAGTTCATAAACTGTCGGACTGCTTGTAGCCTTGTTTGACGCCTTTGCCCTCCAAACATCTCAAGGAGATTGTAGAGCACGTCAGCGGCAGTCTCGATGTCACGATGTTGCTCTTTCAGCACATTGTTCATAGATGCCAAGATATAGCACCTCACAATCTCATCAGATCGAAGCCAGGCCGCTAAGGCGTCATTGTCCTCTCGAGTTGAATCATCATTCGTCAGAGAAGGACACGGGGTGGTGAGTACCCATTTGTGCTTGTTAACGGTAGGTATTATGTTGAGGTTACGTTTCGAATCTACGTAGTTTTCGTTTTCGAGTTTGATCGAGGAAAGAAAGATAGAGAGATGGTTGAGAGACATATTGCCTATATAAGTTGAAACAAGTTTATGATTAGTCTTTGGTTTAGGATTTAAGTTTGTTAAGACTTTTGTAAAATCCAAAGGTGTTATAAACCAAACGATAATTAACTCCCTCAAGAGAAGGCCGCAAAAAATCTCCATTTATAAGTAAATGGCACATCATTAATGCTAAGCCAAGATGTCAATACATCTATTTTGACTAGCCACCTTTTAAATTGGTTTGATCACTCACATCCTTTCGCAGAGCCTCAAGGGAGGATACTAGGGATTGAGCCTAAGTGTGCAACCAACCACTTAGTCCAAAAGATCAGCTTTGAAAAACAATCCCCCAAGGGGAGGCCTTGCCATCATTGCATCACTCTCGGACGTAGCTCTTTGAGCAATGATCGAAGCAATAACGCCTTGGAGTACTCACATTTAAGTGAGGGTCACAAGAGCGGCTCTTAGTCCCACGTTATTGCATCTTTCACTAGCGTTGGGGATCGTGGGTTACAAACAACGAATATAACCCTCCCACTTAGTTTTTGGAGTTCGTTCATCGACTCTTATAAGTTCGGAAACAAATTTCCTAGTTAGAGAGCGACAGAGCGGACAACTAGAAGAGAATCATATATCGACATGTTCAGAGCAGTATTAGTGCATAAAGGCACAAGGTACATACTCGATCTTTTCCTATTTTCTATTTCGGGAAAGTGCGTGAGGGAAGTGTGAACTTCAACTCACTCGAACACTTGAAAGTTTGAGATTACACATCTTTTTATTTTTCGGCTTGTCTACAAGGAGACCTCCCACTCAAATTTTCAAGAGCATATAGATTTTGAACATATGTGATATAGATATAGTTTTGAAAACATTTTGAAAATTTATTTGATTTGGATGACAAAATATTTTCAAGTTTGAAAGTGAAAACGGTTTTTCAAAATTCAAACTAGTTTTGTAAAAATTCAATTTCAATTAATCTTTCAAAAATCAAAACATTTTAATCTTACACATCATGTTTATAATCATATGAAAAACATTTTTGCTCAAGAAAATTTTCTCATTAGAGTTCTATAACTCATGGTAGTGGGGTTTGAAAATCCGGATTTCTAAAAAACTGGAGTTTCAGACAGCCGCGCACCTCGAAGTAAAATCGCCATATCTGGCGGCTCCGATGTCCTTTTGAGCCGAAACCGGTGGCATTGGACAGAGGACAGAAAGAGGTTTAATTTGATTTACGAATCATTAAATTTCGATTTCTGAGCAGAGAGTTATGCCACTTTTAATGCGGGTTTACTCCAGCTCGAAGAAAAAGAAATAAATTAAAGCTTGGTCCTTTTTAGGTGCGAAAAAGAATCGAGTGTAAAGGAACGTTTTAAGATGTTGTTTAAAGCTTTTATTTGTGTTTTATTAGCAGGGTAATAACATAGAATAAAAGAAATAACAACATGCATAAAACGATTCAAGTAAATAAATGAAACTAGCAAGACAATATAACTAGTCACAACTTAGTACTTCACCAATAGGCCTTGTTCGGAATCACATAGTGAGTCCGAACTTTGACTTTCTCAAATGAGAATACTAAGGTGTGAAATGGCATGTCTCATTTCAGGATTAAGGTAAGCATGATGCAACATAGTGACTTCGAGACATAAGAGGTTAAATGGTTTGTTCTTATATTGTCTCTAGAAGTGCACTGGTCAATTCAGTACCTTCGGAAGATACCTAGAAGAACTATAGAGTCTCCAACTCTCAATGCCTCATAACCAGACATCATAGATTCTTCTAACAATCATACTGAGGTCAATAGTCCTTTGACCCTCAGATTGCGAATATATCGTTTTAAGCAAACTACGAAGAGTTTGTTCATGCAAATCTACATTTGTCTCTTCGTAAGTTGTTAAGTTTGTTTATGGACTAAAAGACTAAGGTTTTATCATAAAGCTTCAAACAAAGAAAGAATGAATGAACGTTTCAACTTTATTAATAATGAATAAGCAATTACAAGCAAGAGTCTTCGTAAGACTATATGACATCAAATGTACAAAATTGGAAACAAATCAAGGCTTCTAGAAGCCTTGTTTGGCCGAGTTTCTCAAGTGGGAAAGAGGCAATATTTGCTCATGAATATGTGATATTCTATAGAAGAGGAAACTACCTTATTGAAGCTAAAGCCTCTCCTATAAATAGGAGCCTCATTTCCTCACAATTCATTCAACCAAGTTTAAGAGATTTGAGAGACTCTCTCTCTAGAACTTGTGGCCGAAATCCTCTCTCTCTCTCTAGTTTATTTTCGATTTTTTCTTGTCTTGGCACCTAGGTCCTCACTCGACCTAGTGTTTAGCTCTGCGACTTCGAGACTCGTTCTTAAGTCGTAATGTTTAAAAGTGCCCACTCACTGATTCCTTCTTTTCGAGTGATTTAGTGATAGAAACTTTCGTGGTTGCTCGAGGTGCCGAGGAAAGAAAGAGAGACGTGCTGCGAGGGGAGACGAGCGTTGCAAACTTTCCACAAGCTTCTTCAAAGTTCATGCTTCAAGAAAGATAGTAAACTTCTAGCTCATATTGGTTTTTAATTACATGTACTTGCACTTCTCTAGGTTAGTAAAAACTGTTTTACTTGTAAAAGAAAATTTTTAAAATTCCGCCGCTTACCGAAGCGTTAATTATTTTCTCAAACCCTAGATCGATTCCAACAAAGATTAGCATGTACATGTTTTTAAAATTATGAGCTTGAAAATCGTTTTCGAAAGTTTACTAATTTTGTGACAAGTTAGAATTGTTATCTTGAATTTTTTTAATTTATTGCTCTTGCCTTTAAATTAAAAACCATGTTGTTTTTCTATGATTTTGGGATGTTTTTAAAACACATTAGAATCAGTTCTAAAAGTTTTTAATTTTTATATTGAAAAACGTGTTTTAAAGGTTTGAGAAATTTCGAGTAAAATTTTGTGACTAGTTTTGTTATCTTGCTAGTTTCTTATTTTTACTTGAATCGTTTTATGCTTGTTGTTATTTCTTTTATGCCTTGTTATTACCTTGCTAATAAAACACAAATAAAAGCTTTAACAACCTGTTGTCGCTGATTTTTGGACAACTATTTAGGAGCCAAAGATGGTTAGACCCAAGGCCGGACCAAGTGGTCTCGTCTTGACTCGAGCGTGTCGGGCTTGGTATCCCAAGCCGTCCCTTAGCTGTTGGTGGTGTCAATCTCGTCCAGGCACCTGAAAAGCAAGCATAAAGAGGTGTGAACTACAAAGGGGAAACAGAGGGGGTGCCTCTGTTTACCTCTCCGACGCTCAACATTAGTGGGATTGAGGTGGATATAGAGGGTTTAGAGGTGGTGAGAGGCCAAAGATGAGCGAAACGAGTGAAGTACGAGTTCGACAGCGTTTCGGGACTCAAAATTGGATTACCTGGGTCAAGGGAGAGACCCTTATATTTATAGGCGGCCAAGGGGTGTTTGGGGAACCCCTTGGCCGAGCGCCAGCCTTGGAGAGCCGGCCTTGGCGAGCCCCAGCATTGGAGAGCCGGCCTTGGCGACCGCCGGCCTTGGAGAGCCGGCCTTGGACGAGCGCCGGCCTTGGAGAGCCAGCCTTGGCGAGCGCCACCCTTGGAGAGCCAGCCTTGGACGAGCGCCGGCCTTGGAGAGCCGGCCTTGGACGAGCGCCGGCCTTGGAGAGCCGGCCTTGGACGAGTTCCGGCCTTGGAGAGCCGGCCTTGGCGAGTGTCGGCCTTGGAGAGCCGGCCTTGGACGAGCGCCGGCCTTGGAGAGCCGGCCTTGGACGAGCGCCGGCCTTGGAGAGCCGGCCTTGGATCGGTGCTGGCTCTGAGTCGGCCGCACGCGGGGGAGTCCTAGGACGGCCGCCAGCGCGGCTGTCATCGACTTACCGGGCCGAGACAGACCGGTAACATTAGCCCCCCGAGTTTCCGGTCGAGCGTAGGTCGAGTGGAAACTCAAAACCTACGCTTTTATGTGGATACGGGGTGAACGCTCTCGGGATTGCGTCACAGGGAACGGCCTTTGTGCGTCGCGAGTGATGATCTTTGTGCGCCACGAGGGACGGCCTTTGTGTGTCACGAGGGACGGCTTTTATGCGTCACGAGGGACGGCCTTTGTTGCGCGTGGTTTATTTTCTAGACTTACCGACGAAGGCGTGATCGATTTGCACGTCTTTGTTGTGCGCGGCTTATTTTCTCGAGCTACCAGTGAAGGCGTGATCGATTAGCACGACTTGGGCCTCGGGGGGCCTCGGTGTCACGTTTGCGTGACCGGGTTTTCCGTGGACGCTGGCTAGACCAGATACGCCCTGCGGACGCAAACCTTGAACCCATTTGTAAGTCGTTGCCTATCGGCTCACGAGCTGGGCGGCGAGCGCGATGCCACATTTGTGTGGCCAGGTTTCCCGTGGACGCTGGCTAGACCAGATACGCCCAGCGGACGCAAACCTTGAACCCATTTGTAACTCGTTGCCTATCGGCTTACGAGCTGGGCGGCGAGTGCGATGCCACATTTGTGTGGCCAGGTTTCCCGTGGACGCTGGCTAGACCAGATACGCCCAGCGGACGCAAACCTTGAACCCATTTGTAACTCGTTGCCTAAAGGCTCACGAGCTGGGCGGCGAGCGCGATGCCACATTTGTGTGGCCAGGTTTCCCGTGGACGCTGGCTAGACCAGATACGCCCAGCGGACGCGAACCTTGAACCCATTTGTAACTCATTGCCTATCGGCTCACGAGCTGGGCGGCGAGCGCGATGCCACATTTGTGTGGCCAGGTTTCCCGTGGACGCTGGCTAGACCAGATACGCCCAGCGGACGCGAACCTTGAACCCATTTGTAACTCGTTGCCTATCGGCTAACGAGCTGGGCGGTGAGCGCGATGCCACATTTGTGTGGCCAGGTTTCCCGTGGACGCTGGCTAGACCAGATACGCCCAGTGGACGCGAACCTTGAACCCATTTGTAACTCGTTGCCTATCGGCTCACGAGCTGGGCGGTGAGCGCAATGCCACATTTGTGTGGCCAGGTTTCCCGTGGACGCTGGCTAGACCAGATACGCCCATCGGACGCGAACCTTGAACCCATTTGTAACTCATTGCCTATCGGCTCACGAGCTGGGCGGCTAGCGTGGACTCAAGACTCAACTCGAGGAGTCATGTAGAGCCTGCACGAGGAGTAGTTAGTTGACTTGTGGACTTGGGACTCAACTCGAGGGCTCTTGTAGAGCCTGCACGACAAGTGGTTAGTTAGCTTGTGGACTCGGGACTCAACTCCAGGACTCATGTAGGGCCTGCGCGAGGAGTTTCGTGAGGAGTCGGCACGAGGACTATCGGTCGACTCGCAGATTCGAACTCGACTCGAGGAATGAACTCATCTCGAGGAGATATGTGAAGATTCGGCACGAGGAGTATCGGTCGACTCGTGGACTCTAACTCGACTAGAGGGCTTATGTAGAGCCTGCACGAGGAGTTTTCGTGAGGAGTCGGCACGAGGAGTATCGGTCGACTCGCGGATTCGAACTCGACTCGAGGAATGAACTCATCTCGAGGAGATATGTGAAGAGTCGGCACGAGGAGTATCGGTCGACTCGTGGACTCTAACTCGACTCGAGGGCTTATGTAGAGCCTGCACGAGGAGTTTCGTGAGGAGTCGGCACGAGGAGTATCGGTCGAGTCGCGGATTCGAACTCGACTCGAGGAATTAACTCATCTCGAGGAGATATGTGAAGAGTCGGCACGAGGAGTATCGGTCGACTCGTGGACTCTAACTCGACTCGAGGGCTTATGTAGAGCCTGCACGAGGAGTTTCGTGAAGAATCGGCACGAGGAGTATCGGTCGACTCACAGATTCGAACTCGACTCGAGCAATGAACTCTTCTCGAGGAGATATGTGAAGAGTCGGCACGAGGAGTATCGGTCGACTCGTGGACTCTAACTCGACTCGAGGGCTTATGTAGAGCCTGGACGAGGAGTTTCGTGAAGAATCGGCACGAGGAGTATCGGTCGACTTGCGGATTCGAACTCGACTCGAGCAATGAACTCATCTCGAGAAGATATGTGAAGAGTCGGCACGAGGAGTATAGGTCGACTCGTGGACTTTAACTCGACTCGAGGACTCATGTAGAGCCTGCACGAGGAGTGTCGTGAAGAATCGGCACGAGGGGTATCGGTCGACTCGTGGGTTCGAACTCGACTCGAGGAATGAACTCATCTTGAGGAGATATGTGAAGAGTCGGCACGAGGAGTATCGGTCGACTCGCGAACTCGAAGCTCGACTCGAGGAATGAACTCATCTCGAGGAGACATGTGAAGAGTCGGCACGAGTCGTATCGGTCGACTCGTGGACTCAAACTCGACTCGAGGACTCACGTAGAGCCTGCACGAGAAGTTTCGTGAAGAGTCGGAGCGAGGAGTATCGGTCGACTCGCGGACTCGGAGCTCGACTCGAGGAATGAACTCATCTCGAGGAGACATGTGGAGTCGGCACGAGGAGTAGCTTGTCGACTTGCGGACTCGAACTCCACTCGAGGACTCACGTAGAGCCTGCACGAGGAGTTTCATGGAGAGTCGGCGTGAGGAGTATCGGTCGACTCGCGGACTCGGAGCTCGACTCGAGGAATGAGCACGTCTCGAAGAGTTACGCGGGGAGTCTCTCTTTGTGACCTCCGGCCTAACCATCGACCCCTTGAGACTTTACTATTATTATTATTTGTTTTCTGTTTCGAGAGAGTTGGCCCAACACGTTTGGGTGAACTGACGAACCGAATCCAAAGACGTTTGGACGAAGTGATGAAGTCGCTCCAGCTCGACTAGACGAAGTCACGAGCTTGACCAGGCGAGGTGACGAGCTCGTCCAGGCGAGGTGACGAGCTTGACCAGGTGAGGTGACGAGCTCGTCCAGGCGAGGTGACGAGCTTGGCCAGGCGAGGCGACGAGCTTGACCAGGCGAGGTGACGAGCTCGACCAGGCGAGCTGACGAGCTTGACCAGGCGAGGTGACGAGCTCGACCAGGCGAGGTGCGAGGTGACGAGCTTGACCAAGCGAGGCGACGAGCTCGAAATCCCAACCATTCGTTAGAGTCGGTGTGAGGAGTATCAGTCGACTCGTGGGCTCGGACTCAACTCGAGGACTCATGTAGAGCCTGCACGAGGAGCCACGTGAAGAATTGGCACGATAAGTATCAGCCGACTCGCGGACTCGGACTCAACTCGAGGACTCATGTAGAGCCTGCACGAGGACCCACGTGAAGAGTCGGCGCGAGGATAATCGGTCGACTTGCGGATTCGAAACTCGACTCGAGGAATGAACTCATCTCGAGGAGTTACGTGAGAAGTCTTTCTTTGGGACCTCCGGCCTAACCATCGGCCCCACGTTGGGTGGTTGTTGCCCCAAGACGATCGCGGTCTCGCGTTGAGCGTCGAGTTTCTCTCTCAAGTCTCCGGAGACCGTCCCTATCACCCTCGTTAAGGGCGTATCATTCAGGCGACGCCTTTGGCGGAGGCCGCGTCCATCGACGTAGTCACCTTCACAAGGGTTTTAAACGCGGATGGTGAGCTCGGAGCGTCCCTTTCGGGACCTCGAGACTGAGCGTCCTCGGGAATTGCGCGAGCTTTGACGCCTTGACGTGGTCGCCCGAGGGTGTCCCCTTGAGGGTGCGTGCGCGTGCTCATAAGAAAGTTGACGTCTCGGCGCGGTCGCCCGAGGGTGTCCCCTTGGAAGCGTGCGCGTGTGTCCACTTTCGTGAATAGCGTGATCGAGGTTGGTCTCGTGGTTGATGTCGTCGACGCTGTTGGAGTCGAGGAGGTCGGTGATGAGAGCGCCGGTAACGCCGGGGCGGTCTAGGAGTTCGGCAAGCCTTCGAGCCGTGTCCTCTCGGACTGCGGCCTCGGGGTCATTCGTCGGGTCTTGGGGCTGGCTCTCGTTATCACGTGGTTGCCCTCCAAGACGACGCACGGGGCTTCGGAGGCCGCACCTCGAGCCCGTTGCTCGGGCGCCCACGGCGGTGGCGGGGCCATGATTCATCTTTCGAGAATCGTAGAAGTGAGAAGAAGACTGGTAGAGGGAATGTGTCACCAAGGTCGAGAGATCCCCTCCTGCTAGCGCCAAAATGTTGTCGCTGATTTTTGGACAACTATTTAGGAGCCAAAGATGGTCAGACCCAAGGCCGGACCAAGTGGTCTCGTCTTGACTCGAGCGTGTCGGGCTTGGTATCCCAAGCCGTCCCTTAGCTGTTGGTGGTGTCAATCTCGTCCAGGCACCTGAAAAGCAAGCAGAAAGAGGTGTGAACTACAAAGGGGAAACAGAGGGGGTGCCTCTGTTTACATCTCCGACGCTCAACATTAGTGGGATTGAGGTGGATATAGAGGGTTTAGAGGTGGTGAGAGGCCAAAGATGAGCGAAACGAGTGACGTACGAGTTCGACAGCGTTTCGGGACTCAAAATTGGATTACCTGGGTCAAGGGAGAGACCCTTATATTTATAGGCGGCCAAGGGGTGTTTGGGGAACCCCTTGGCCGAGCGCCGGCCTTGGAGAGCTGGCCTTGGCGAGCGCCGGCCTTGGAGAGCCGGCCTTGGCGAGCGCCGGCCTTGGAGAGCCAGCCTTGGACGAGCGCCGGCCTTGGAGAGCCGGCCTTGGACGAGCGCCGGCCTTGGAGAGCTGGCCTTGGCGAGCGCCGGCCTTGGAGAGCCGGCCTTGGACGAGCGCCGGCCTTGGAGAGCCGGCCTTGGCGAGCGCCGGCCTTGGAGAGCCAGCCTTGGACGAGCGCCGGCCTTGGAGAGCCGGCCTTGGCGAGCGCCGGCCTTGGAGAGCCGGCCTTGGAGAGCCGACCTTGGACGAGCGCCGGCCTTTGAGAGCCGGCCTTGGACGAGCGCAGGCCTTGGAGAGCCGGCCTTGGACGGGTGTCGGCTCTGAGTCGGCCGCACGCGGGGGATTCCTAGGACGGCCGCCAGCGCGGCTGTCGTCGACTTACCGGGCCGAGACGGACCGGTAACACAACTTTCATAAAACGTTCCATTACACTCGATTCTTTTTCGCACCTAAAAAGGACCAAGCTTTAATTATTTCTTTTTCTTCGAGCTGGAGTAAACCCGCATTAAAAGTGACATAACTCTCTGCTCAGAAATCGAAATTTAATTATTCTTAAATGAAATTAAAGCTCTGTCTGTCCTCTGTCCAATGCCACCAGTTTCGGCTCAAAAGGACATCGGAGCCGCCAGAGATGGCGATTTTACTCTGAGGTGCGCGGTTGTTCCGAAACTCCAGTTTTTTTGTAATCCGGATTTTCAAACCCCACTACCATGAGTTATAGAACTCTAATGAGAAAATTTTCTTGAGCAAAAATGTTTTTCATATGATTCTAAACATGATGTGTAAGATTAAAATGTTTTGATTTTTGAAAGTTTAATTGAAATTGTGTTTTTACAAAACTAGTTTGAATTTTGAAAAACCGTTTTCACTTTCAAACTTGAAAATATTTTGTCATCCAAATCAAATAAGTTTTCAAAATGTTTTCAAAGCTATATCTCTACACATATGTTCAAAATCTATATGCTCTTGAAAATTTGAGTGGGAGGTCGCTTTATAGACAAGCCGAAAAATAAAAAGATGTGTAATCTCAAACTTTCAAGTGTTCGAGTGAGCTGAAGTTCACACTTCCCTCATGCACTTTCCCGAAATAGAAAATAGGAAAAGAACGAGTATGTACCTTGTGCCTTTATGCACTAATACTACTCTGAACATGTCGATCTAGGATTCTCTTCTAGTTGTCCGCTCTGTCGCTCTCTAACTAGGAAATTTGTTTCCGAACTTATAAGAGTCGATGAACCAACTCCAAAAACTAAGTGGGAGGGTTTTTGTAACCCACGATCCCCAACACTAATGAAAGAAGCAATTAACGTGGGACTAAGAGCCGCTCTTACGACCCTCACTTAAATGGTAGTACTCCAAGGCGTTATTGCTTCGATCATTGCTCAATGAGCTACATCCGAGAGTGAGATGATGATGGCAAGGCCTCCCCTTGGGGGATTGTTTTTCAAAGTTGACCTTTTGGACTAAGTGGTTGGTTGCACACTTAGGCTCAATCCCTAGTAATCCTCCCTTGAGGCTCTGCGAAAGGATGTGAGTGATCAAACCAATTTAAAAGGTGGCTAGTCAAAATAGATGTATTGACATCTTGGCTTAGCATTAATGATGTGTCATTTACTTATAAAAGGAGATTTTTTGCGGCCTTCTCTTGAGGGAGTAAATTATCGTTTGGTTTATAACACCTTTGGATTTTATAAAAGTCTTAATAAAACTTAAATCCTAAACCAAAGACTAATCATAAACTTGTTTCAACTTATATAGGCAATATGTCTCTCAACCATCTCTCTATCTTTCTTTCCTCGATCAAACTCGAAAACGAAAACTACGTAGATTCGAAACGTAACCTCGACATAAAACCTACCGTTAACAAGCACAAATGGGTACTCACCACCCCGTGTCCTCCTCTGACGAATGATGATTCAACTCAAGAGGACAATGACGCCTTAGCGGCCAGGATTCGATCTGCTGAGATTGTGAGGTGCTATATCTTGGCATCTATGAACAATATGCTGAAAGAGCAACATCGTGACATCGAGACTGCCGCTAACATGCTCTACAATCTCCTTGAGATGTTTGGAGGGCAAAGGCGTCAAACAAGGCTACAAGCAGTCCGACAGTTTATGAACTGTCATATGCAGGCTAGGACTCCTGTTGAAGACTTCATGATACTGATCATTAGTTTTCTGAATAAAATGGAAATCCTAGGATCTGAGATTGATGGGAAGAACATCATAGATATGATCTTAGAAACTCTCCCCGCATCTCTTGATACCTCCAAGATGAACTACTTCATAAACAAGCTAGAGTACACTGTTACCAAGCTTATGAAGGGACTTCACACTGCTGTAGGTCTCACTAAGAGAAAGATGAATCAAGGAGAGGCACATGCTACTGAGCAAAAAGCCTCCGCCTCTGGAACTAAGAACAGACCTTACAAAGCCGATAAAAAGAACTGTCCTGCCTATCTCAAAGCAAAGGAACATAGTATTGTACTAGTTGCCGAAGCATGCTTAGTAGCTGATAATGTATCAACGTGGATTCTTGACTCCGCTGCTACTAACCATATTTGTTGTTCCTTGAATGGTTTCAAGAAAACCAAAAGCTTAGAGGAAGGCGAGTTCTGTTTCAAATGGGGTGATGGGAGCCTGGTGTCCGCGAAGGCTGTGGGATTCGTGACGCTGTCTTTTGAAGACCGCACTTTAAACTTGAATAATGTTTATTTTGTTCCTACCTTTGGGAAGAACTTAATATCCGTTGCTCGTCTTCGTGAGCAAGATTATTGTTTAAAGTTCATTAAGAATGGAATTCGTATTTCGTTTCCTGATAATTCTTTTGTCACTGATGCATGTATGAAGAATGCTATTTTCTACATCTATCCCGCTAAACCTTCTCTTTTAGACACCGAAATAGATAATGATCTAATTAGGGAGCCAAAGAGGATCAAACTTTTTGAATCCTACGATCTAACAAAATCAACACACCTATGGCACTTAAGACTTGGTCATATCAGTCTAGAAAGGATTAAAAGACTTGTGAGGGACGATCCACTCCAAGACTCTGCAATAGGTTCACTACCTACTTGTGAATCCTGCATAGAAGGAAAAATGACTAAGCGACCTTTCTCCGATAAGGGTCGAAGAGCCACTGAGTTGCTGGAACTAATACATTCTGATGTATGTGGTCCGCTCAGCCAACAGGCACGTGGAGGATACGAATACTTCGTTACCTTCACCGATGATTACTCGCGATATGGGTTTGTCTATTTGCTTAAACACAAATCCGAGACCTTCAACGTATTTAAGGTCTTTAGGGCTTTAGTGGAAAAGCAAACTGGCAAAGTGATCAAAACCCTTCGATCTGATCGAGGTGGTGAGTATATGTTTGGAGAGTTTGATGACTTTCTTAAAGAAGAAGGTATCGCTTCTCAGCTTACCGCACCTGGCACACCTCAACAAAACGGAGTGTCAGAGAGAAGAAACCGAACTCTTATGGAGATGGTTAGATCGATGATGAGTTACTCATCACTCCCGCTTTCCTTTTGGGGAAATGCCCTCGAAACAGCCTCTTACATTCTGAACCAAGTTCTATCTAAAACGGTTCCTGGTACTCCTTATGACAGATGGACTGGCCGTAAAGTAAGTTTGGGCCACATCCGAATTTGGGGTTGCCCTGCACATGTGCTAAGGCAAAAGACTAGCAAGTTGGCTAGTAGGTCAGAATTGGGCCTGTTTGTGGGATATCCAAAGGAAACCAAAGGTTTCATTTTCTATAGTTCCGAGGACGATAAGACTTTCGTTAGCACGAATGCTCGTTTCCTTGAGGAGGACTTCATGAAGGATGCGAAACCTAGAAGCAAAATTGTGCTTGAAGAAAAGTTGGGTGAGGAAGCTTCTACCTCATCTGTAAGAACTGTTCTTACCCCAACTGAAACACAACCTAACTCATCAGAATCTCGTCAAGTAGTACTTCGTTGTAGTGGGAGGGCTACTCAAAAGCCTGACAGGTACATGTCTTATGGAGACTCTCTAGTAGCCGTCTCTGACATGGATGATCCTGTTTCCTATAGCCAAGCGATGGCTTGTTCTGAATCAAACCTTTGGCTTGACGCCATGAAAGTTGAAATGCACTCGATGTATGTCAACAAAGTCTGGAAACTTGTAGACATTCCTGAAGGGATTAAACCCGTAGGGTGTAAGTGGATATACAGGAAGAAAAGGGGTCCTGATGGGAACGTCGAGACGTTCAAAGCACGACTTGTGGCGAAGGGTTATACCCAACAAGAAGGGATTGACTATGAAGAAACCTTCTCGCCAGTTGCGACGCTTACATCCATCCGCATACTCCTATCCATAGCTGCAGCTCTCGACTATGAGATCTGCCAAATAGATGTCAAGACAGCCTTTCTGAATGGCAATCTTGACGAGCGCCTTTACATGGCTCAACCAGACGGTTTCGTGGAAGAATGTCAAGAGACCAAGGTTTGTGAGTTGCTTAAGTCCATTTGGATTTGAACAGTCAATAGATGAGCCTTGTGTTTACAAGTTAATACACGAAGGTAAAGTTGTGTTTCTGGTACTATATGTCGATGATATACTACTCATTGGTAATGACGTGGGTAAGTTATCTGAGCTTAAGGTCTGGCTGGCAAAGCAATTCGATATGAAGGATCTAGGAGAAGCCGCGTACATTCTGGGGATCCAAATCTTTCGAGATAGGAAAAACCGGACCCTGTCGCTCTCTCAAGCATCTTATATTGATAAGGTAATGGATCGCTTCTCGATGCAAGACTCCAAGAAGGGCCAAACACCCTTTAGGCATGGAGTTTCACTCTCTAAGGACCACTCTCCCAAGACTGCACAAGAGATTGAAGACATGAGGAAATTTCCTTACGCCTCTGCCGTAGGAAGCCTCGTGTATGCTATGCTTTGCACTAGATCTGACATCTGTTTCGCCGTTGGCGTAGTTAGCCATTTCCAATCCAACCCTGGACCCGAGCACTGGATTGCTGTTAAGCATGTTCTTAAGTATCTTCGAAGAACTAGGAACTTGATGCTTACATACTCAGGTACTGACCTGACTATGACGGGATATACCGATTCCGATTTTCAAGCGGATAAGGATTCCAGGAAATCCACTTCGGGATCTGTGTTCATCCTTAATGGTGGAGCTGTTGTGTGGAGAAGTATTAAGCAATCTTGCATTGCTGACTCCACAATGGAAGCAGAATATGTGGCTGCTTGTGAAGCATCCAAAGAGGATGTATGGCTTAGAAAATTCCTTAAGTATTTGGAAGTTGTTCCAAACGTCGACGAGCCCATGACCCTTTATTGTGATAATAGTGGCGCTGTCGCTAACTCAAAGGAACATCGAAGCCATAAGCGCTCTAAGAATATTGAGAAGAAATACCATTTAATTCGAGAGATCGTGCAGCGCGGAGACGTGGAAGTGAAGAAGATCTCAACGGTGGACAACCTAGCAGATCCATTCACAAAGGCCCTAGCGAACAAGGTCTTCGACCAACATCGAGAGGGATTAGGCATGAAAGACTACACACATCTTCTTTGAGTCAAGTGGGAGTTTGTTGTCAATGGTGCCCAGAAGAAGAGTTGTAGTGTCTATTTATGTACATTTGATGTAATATAGTCTCACGAAGACTCTTACTTGTAATTGCTTATTCATTAATAAAAAGTTAAAACATTCATTCAATCTTCCTTGTCTGAAGCTTTATGATAAAACATTAGTCTTTAGTCCATAAACAAACTAAATAACTTACGAAGAGACAAATGTAGATTTGCATGAACAAACTCTTCGTAGTTTGCTTAAAACGATATATTCGCAATCTTAGGGACTATTGACCTCAGTATGATTGTTAGAAGAATCTATGATGTCTGGTTATGAGGCATTGAGAGTTGGAGACTCTATAGTTCTTCTAGGTATCTTCCGAAGGTACTGAATTGACAAGTGCACTTCTAGAGACAAGATAAGAACAAACCATTTAACCTCTTATGTCTCGAAGTCACTACCTATGAATTGCATCGTGCTTACCTTAATCCTGAAGTGAGACATGTCATTTCACACCTTAGTATTCTCATTTGAGAAAGTCAGAGTTCGGACTCACTATGTGATTCCGAACAAGGCCTATTGGTGAAATACTAAGTTGTGAGAATGTCATGAGTAACTTTGTGAAGTTCTCATAGATATGGAATTCATGTACAAGATTGCTGAAATGCATTGTATGTCACCTCATGCTTTGTTCCTTGGAGTGTGAATAAATGAACTGGCCAGTGTCCAAATTGAGTCCTGACTCTTTTGGATGAAACAATGTGACTTGTTAGCTCCTCGTCAATACATTGTTTCTAACTTATTCACAAGCGACAAAGGAGTTGAAGAAATAACAGCTAGAAGGGTAAAATGGTAATTTAGTAAATCCCGACTAGCTGATGACATTCATGAAGGGTAAACATAGATAATATTCAGTGGATCCGCTCATCATAATTAGGTTGAATTCTTGAGTAGAAAATAAATTCATTTGAACCGAGAGATTTTCAGTGTCAACTCTTTAGTGGAGTCAGTTGGCATTAAGCTAAACTTGGAAAAGGTTTGTGAACTTTTGAGTCCAAGTGTTTAGCTCAAGCTTTGTTCATTTGGGTCCATGAGGTCACTATCATGAATGACATCGAGTAGGAATAGTTAAACTGAAAGCTAAGTCAAAAAAAAAAACAAAAATTGTCAAAAGGGTATTTTTGTCTTTTGAGACATAGGATGAAATGAATGTCAATAAATTTTTTGACATGGTCATTTGATGACAAGTAACACTCGGCCATAATAAGATTAATTGGGCCTTCTGGATTAATTTCATTTCATAAGAATTTTATTGAAAATTCTTAATGGGCCTTTTTCATGTTGTTATGAACAAATGGAAAAGCTTCAAGAAGCCTTTTTTCTAGATGGCATAGGCGGCCAACATGCCCAAATAAAGAGAGAATATTTTGTGCATGAATGTATGAAGATACTTGCCAAAAGAAAAAGAGGAAACAAATTTCCCCTAAGGGGAAAGCAAGGTAGGCGCCCAAAAGGATCAAGAGAGAAGCAAATAAAAGACGAAACAAATCCAAGGACTTACTTTCTTAGTCTTGGCCGTGTGACTCTTTGAAGGAAAAGGGAAATTGGCTCATGAATATGTGATATTCTATAGAAGAGGAAATTACCTTATTGAAGGTGAGACCTCTCCTATAAATAGGAGCCCCTTTTCTTCACAATTTTCATCCAAGTTTAAGAGATTTGAGAGACTCTCTCTCTAGAACTTTGGCCGCCCCTTCCTCTCTCTCTCTAGTTTATTTTCGATTTTTTGTTTTTGCACCTAGGTCCTCATTTGACCTAGTGTTTAGCTCTGCGACTTCGAGACTCGTTCTTAAGTCGTAGTGTTTAAAAGTGCCCACTCACTGATTCCTTCTTTTCGAGTGATTTAGTGATAGAAACTTTCGTGGTTGCTCGAGGTGCCGAGAAAAGAAAGAGAGACGTGCTGCGAGGGGAGACGAGCGTTGCAACTTTCTAAGAGCTTCTCAAGGATCAAGCTTCAAGAAAGGTTAGTAAACTTCTTAGCTCATAATAGTTTTTAATTACGTTTACTTGCTCTTTTGTCTAGGTTGGTAAAAAACCGTTTTTACTTGTAAAACAAAATTTTTAAAATTCCGCCGCTTACCGAAGCGTTAATTATTTTCTTAAACCCTAGATCGATTCCAACATCGTGGACTCGGTACTCGACTCGAGGAGTGAACTCAACTCGAGGAGAAATGTAGAGTCGGCACGAGGAGTAGCTAGTCGACTCGTGGACTCGGTACTCGACTCGAGGAGTGAACTCCACTAGAGGAGAAATGTGGAGTCGGCACGAGGAGTAGCTAGTCGACTCGTGGACTCGGTACTCGACTTGAAGACTGGACTCAACTCGAGGAGATATGTAGAGTCGGCACGAGGAGTAGCTAGTCGACTCGTGGACTCGGTACTCGACTCGAGGAGTGAACTCAACTCGAGGAGAAATGTAGAGTCGGCACGAGGAGTAGCTAGTCGACTCGTGGACTCGGTACTCGACTCGAGGAGTGAACTCAACTCGAGGAGAAATCTTGAGTCGGCACGAGGAGTAGCTAGTCAACTCGTGGACTCGGTACTCGACTCGAGGAGTGAACTCCACTCGAGGAGAAATGTAGAGTCATCACGAGGAGTAGCTTGTCGACTCATGGACTCGGTACTCGACTCGAGGAGTGAACTCAACTCGAGGAGAAATGTAGAGTCGGCACGAGGAGTAGCTAGTCGACTCGTGGACTCGGTACTCGACTCGAGGAGTGAACTCAATTCGAGGAGAAATGTAGGGTCGGCACGAGGAGTAGCTTGTCGACTCGTGGACTTGGTACTCGAGTCGAGGAGTGAACTCAACTCCAGGAGAAATGTAGAGTCGGCACGAGGAGTAGCTTGTCGTCTCGTAGGCTTGGTACTCGACTCGAGGAGTGAACTTAACTCGAGGAGTGAACTTAACTCGAGGGGAAATGTAGAGTCGGCACGAGGAGTAGGTAGTCGACTCGTGGACTCGGTACTCGACTCGAGGAGTGAACTCAACTCGAGGAGAAATATAGAGTCGGCACGAGGAGTAGCTAGTCGACTCGTGGACTCGGTACTCGACTCGAGGACTGAACTCAACTCAAGGCGAAATGTAGAGTCGGCACGAGGAGTAGCTAGTCGACTCGTGGACTCGGTACTCGACCCGAGGAGTGAACTCAACTCGAGGAGAAATGTAGAGTCGACACGAGGAGTAGCTAGTTGTCTCGTGGATTCGGTACTCGACTCGAGGAGTGAACTCCACTAGAGGAGAAATGTGGAGTCAGCGCAACGAGTAGCTAGTCGACTCGTGGACTCGTTACTCGACTTGAAGAGTGGACTCAACTCGAGGAGAAATGTAGAGTCGGCACGAGGAGTAGCTAGTCGACTCGTGGACTCGGTACTCGACCCGAGGAGTGAACTCAACTCGAGGAGAAATGTAGAGTCGGGACGAGGAGTAGCTAGACGACTCGTGGATTCGGTACTCGAATCGAGGAGTGAACTCCACTGGAGGAGAAATGTGGAGTCGGCACGAGGAGTAGCTAGTCGACTCGTGGACTCGGTACTTGACTCGAAGAGTGGACTCAACTCGAGGAGAAATGTAGAGTCGGCACGAGGAGTAGCTAGTCAACTCGTGGACTCGGTACTCGACCCGAGGAGTGAACTCAACTCGAGGAGAAATGTAGAGTCGGCATGAGGCGTAGCTTGTCGACTCATGGACACGGTACTCGACTCGAGGAGTGAACTCAACTCGAGGAGAAATGTAGAGTCGGCACGAGGAGTAGCTAGTCGACTCGTGGACTCGGTACTCGACTCGAGGAGTGAACTGAACTCGAGGAGAAATGTAGGGTCGGCACGAGGAGTAGCTTGTCGACTCGTGGACTCGGTACTCGACTCGAGGAGTGAACTCAACTCGAGGAGAAATCTGGAGTCGGCACGAGGAGTAGCTAGTCGACTCGTGGACTCGGTACTCGACTTGAAGACTGGACTCAACTCTAGGAGATATGTAGAGTCGGCACGAGGAGTAGCTAGTCGACTCGTGGACTCGGTACTCGACTCGAGGAGTGAACTCAACTCGAGGAGAAATGTAGAGTCGGCACGAGGAGTAGCTAGTCGACTCGTGGACTCGGTACTCGACTCGAGGAGTGAACTCAACTCGAGGAGAAATGTAGAGTCATCACGAGGAGTAGCTTGTCGACTCATGGACTCGGTACTCGACTCGAGGAGTGAACTCAACTCGAGGAGAAATGTAGAGTCGGCACGAGGAGTAGCTAGTCGACTCGTGGACTCGGTACTCGACTCGAGGAGTGAACTCAATTCGAGGAGAAATGAAGGGTCGGCACGAGGAGTAGCTTGTCGACTCGTGGACTTGGTACTCGAGTCGAGGAGTGAACTCAACTCCAGGAGAAATGTAGAGTCGGCACGAGGAGTAGCTTGTCGTCTCGTAGGCTTGGTACTCGACTCGAGGAGTGAACTTAACTCGAGGAGTGAACTTAACTCGAGGGGAAATGTAGAGTCGGCACGAGGAGTAGGTAGTCGACTCGTGGACTCGGTACTCGACTCGAGGAGAAATATAGAGTCGGCACGAGGAGTAGCTAGTCGACTCGTGGACTCGGTACTCGACTCGAGGAGTGAACTCAACTCAAGGCGAAATGTAGAGTCGGCACGAGGAGTAGCTAGTCGACTCGTGGACTCGGTACTCGACCCGAGGAGTGAACTCAACTCGAGGAGAAATGTAGAGTCGACACGAGGAGTAGCTAGTCGACTCGTGGATTCGGTACTCGACTCGAGGAGTGAACTCCACTAGAGGAGAAATGTGGAGTCAGCGCAACGAGTAGCTAGTCGACTCGTGGACTCGTTACTCGACTTGAAGAGTGGACTCAACTCGAGGAGAAATGTAGAGTCGGCACGAGGAGTAGCTAGTCGACTCGTGGACTCGGTACTCGACCCGAGGAGTGAACTCAACTCGAGGAGAAATGTAGAGTCGGGACGAGGAGTAGCTAGACGACTCGTGGATTCGGTACTCGAATCGAGGAGTGAACTCCACTGGAGGAGAAATGTGGAGTCGGCACGAGGAGTAGCTAGTCGACTCGTGGACTCGGTACTTGACTCGAAGAGTGGACTCAACTCGAGGAGAAATGTAGAGTCGGCACGAGGAGTAGCTAGTCAACTCGTGGACTCGGTACTCGACCCGAGGAGTGAACTCAACTCGAGGAGAAATGTAGAGTCGGCATGAGGCGTAGCTTGTCGACTCATGGACTCGGTACTCGACTCGAGGAGTGAACTCAACTCGAGGAGAAATGTAGAGTCGGCACGAGGAGTAGCTAGTCGACTCGTGGACTCGGTACCCGACTCGAGGACTGAACTGAACTCGAGGAGAAATGTAGGGTCGGCACGAGGAGTAGCTTGTCGACTCGTGGACTTGGTACTCGAGTCGAGGAGTGAACTCAACTCGAGGAGAAATGTAGAGTCGGCACGAGGAGTGGCTTGTCGTCTCATGGGCTTGGTACTCGACTCGAGGAGTGAACTTAACTCGAGGAGAAATATAGAGTCGGAATGAGGAGTAGCTAGTCGACTCGTTTACTCGGTACTCGACTCGAGGAGTGAACTCAACTCGAGGAAAAATGTACAATCGGCACGAGGAATAGCTAGTCGACTCGTGGACTCGGTACTCGACTCGAGGAGTGAACTCAACTCGAGGAGAAATATAGAGTCGGCACGAGGAGTAGCTCGTCGACTCGTGGACTCGGTACTCGACTCGAGGAGTGAACTCAACTCGAGGAGAAATGTGGAGTTGGCACGAGGAGGAGCTAGTCGACTCGTGGACTCGGTACTCGACTCGAGGAGTGAACTCCACTAGAGGAGAAATGTGGAGTCGGCACGAGGAGTAGCTATTCGACTCGTGGACTCGGTACTCGACTCGAAGAGTGGACTCAACTCGAGGAGATATGTAGAGTCGGCACGAGGAGTAGCTAGTCGACTCGTGGACTCGGTACTCGACTCGAGGAGTGAACTCAACTCGAGGAGAAATGTAGAGTCGGCACGAGGAGTAGCTAGTCGACTCGTGGACTCGGTACTCGACTCGAGGAGTGAACTCAACTCGATGAGAAATTTGTAGTCGGCACGAGGAGTAGCTAGTCGACTCGTGGACTCGGTACTCGACTTGAAGACTGGACTCAACTCGAGGAGATATGTAGAGTCGGCACGAGGAGTAGCTAGTCGACTCGTGGACTCGGTACTCGACTCGAGGAGTGAACTCAACTCGAGGAGAAATGTAGAGTCGGCACGAGGAGTAGCTAGTCGACTCGTGGACTCGGTACTCGACTCGAGGAGTGAACTCAACTCGAGGAGAAATCTGGACTCGGCACGAGGAGTAGCTAGTCAACTCGTGGACTCGGTACTCGACCCGAGGAGTGAACTCAACTCGAGGAGAAATGTAGAGTCGGCATGAGGCGTAGCTTGTCGACTCATGGACTCGGTACTCGACTCGAGGAGTGAACTCAACTCGAGGAGAAATGTAGAGTCGGCACGAGGAGTAGCTAGTCGACTCGTGGACTCGGTACCCGACTCGAGGACTGAACTGAACTCGAGGAGAAATGTAGGGTCGGCACGAGGAGTAGCTTGTCGACTCGTGGACTTGGTACTCGAGTCGAGGAGTGAACTCAACTCGAGGAGAAATGTAGAGTCGGCACGAGGAGTGGCTTGTCGTCTCATGGGCTTGGTACTCGACTCGAGGAGTGAACTTAACTCGAGGAGAAATGTAGAGTCGGAATGAGGAGTAGCTAGTCGACTCGTTTACTCGGTACTCGACTCGAGGAGTGAACTCAACTCGAGGAAAAATGTACAGTCGGCACGAGGAATAGCTAGTCGACTCGTGGACTCGGTACTCGACTCGAGGAGTGAACTCAACTCGAGGAGAAATATAGAGTCGGCACGAGGAGTAGCTCGTCGACTCGTGGACTCGGTACTCGACTCGAGGAGTGAACTCAACTCGAGGAGAAATGTGGAGTTGGCACGAGGAGGAGCTAGTCGACTCGTGGACTCGGTACTCGACTCGAGGAGTGAACTCCACTAGAGGAGAAATGTGGAGTCGGCACGAGGAGTAGCTATTCGACTCGTGGACTCGGTACTCGACTCGAAGAGTGGACTCAACTCGAGGAGAAATGTAGAGTCGGCACGAGGAGTAGCTAGTCGACTCGTGGACTCGGTACTCGACTCGAGGAGTGAACTCAACTCGAGGAGAAATGTAGAGTCGGCACGAGGAGTAGCTAGTCGACTCGTGGACTCGGTACTCGACTCGAGGAGTGAACTCAACTCGATGAGAAATTTGTAGTCGGCACGAGGAGTAGCTAGTCGACTCGTGGACTCGGTACTCGACTTGAAGACTGGACTCAACTCGAGGAGATATGTAGAGTCGGCACGAGGAGTAGCTAGTCGACTCGTGGACTCGGTACTCGACTCGAGGAGTGAACTCAACTCGAGGAGAAATGTAGAGTCGGCACGAGGAGTAGCTAGTCGACTCGTGGACTCGGTACTCGACTCGAGGAGTGAACTCAACTCGAGGAGAAATCTGGACTCGGCACGAGGAGTAGCTAGTCAACTCGTGGACTCGGTACTCGACTCGAGGAGTGAACTCAACTCGAGGAGAAATGTAGAGTCATCACGAGGAGTAGCTTGTCGACTCATGGACTCGGTACTCGACTCGAGGAGTGAACTCAACTCGAGGAGAAATGTAGAGTCGGCACGAGGAGTAGCTAGTCGACTCGTGGACTCGGTACTCGACTCGAGGAGTGAACTCAACTCGAGGAGAAATGTAGAGTCGGCACGAGGAGTAGCTAGTCGACTCGTGGACTCGGTACTCGACTCGAGGAGTGAACTCAACTCGATGAGAAATTTGTAGTCGGCACGAGGAGTAGCTAGTCGACTCGTGGACTCGGTACTCGACTTGAAGACTGGACTCAACTCGAGGAGATATGTAGAGTCGGCACGAGGAGTAGCTAGTCGACTCGTGGACTCGGTACTCGACTCGAGGAGTGAACTCAACTCGAGGAGAAATGTAGAGTCGGCACGAGGAGTAGCTAGTCGACTCGTGGACTCGGTACTCGACTCGAGGAGTGAACTCAACTCGAGGAGAAATCTGGACTCGGCACGAGGAGTAGCTAGTCAACTCGTGGACTCGGTACTCGACTCGAGGAGTGAACTCAACTCGAGGAGAAATGTAGAGTCATCACGAGGAGTAGCTTGTCGACTCATGGACTCGGTACTCGACTCGAGGAGTGAACTCAACTCGAGGAGAAATGTAGAGTCGGCACGAGGAGTAGCTAGTCGACTCGTGGACTCGGTACTCGACTCGAGGAGTGAACTCAATTCGAGGAGAAATGTAGGGTCGGCACGAGGAGTAGCTTGTCGACTCGTGGACTTGGTACTCGAGTCGAGGAGTGAACTCAACTCCAGGAGAAATGTAGAGTCGGCACGAGGAGTAGCTTGTCGTCTCGTAGGCTTGGTACTCGACTCGAGGAGTGAACTTAACTCGAGGAATGAACTTAACTCGAGGGGAAATGTAGAGTGGGCACGAGGAGTAGGTAGTCGACTCGTGGACTCGGTACTCGACTCGAGGAGTGAACTCAACTCGAGGAGAAATATAGAGTCGGCACGAGGAGTAGCTAGTCGACTCGTGGACTCGGTACTCGACTCGAGGAGTGAACTCAACTCAAGGCGAAATGTAGAGTCGGCACGAGGAGTAGCTAGTCGACTCGTGGACTCGGTACTCGACCCGAGGAGTGAACTCAACTCGAGGAGAAATGTAGAGTCGACACGAGGAGTAGCTAGTCGACTCGTGGATTCGGTACTCGACTCGAGGAGTGAACTCCACTAGAGGAGAAATGTGGAGTCAGCGCAACGAGTAGCTAGTCGACTCGTGGACTCGTTACTCGACTTGAAGAGTGGACTCAACTCGAGGAGAAATGTAGAGTCGGCACGAGGAGTAGCTAGTCGACTCGTGGACTCGGTACTCGACCCGAGGAGTGAACTCAACTCGAGGAGAAATGTAGAGTCGGGACGAGGAGTAGCTAGACGACTCGTGGATTCGGTACTCGAATCGAGGAGTGAACTCCACTGGAGGAGAAATGTGGAGTCGGCAGGAGGAGTAGCTAGTCGACTCGTGGACTCGGTACTTGACTCGAAGAGCGGACTCAACTCGAGGAGAAATGTAGAGTCGGCACGAGGAGTAGCTAGTCAACTCGTGGACTCGGTACTCGACCCGAGGAGTGAACTCAACTCGAGGAGAAATGTAGAGTCGGCATGAGGCGTAGCTTGTCGACTCATGGACTCGGTACTCGACTCGAGGAGTGAACTCAACTCGAGGAGAAATGTAGAGTCGGCACGAGGAGTAGCTAGTCGACTCGTGGACTCGGTACTCGACTCGAGGACTGAACTGAACTCGAGGAGAAATGTAGGGTCGGCACGAGGAGTAGCTTGTCGACTCGTGGACTTGGTACTCGAGTCGAGGAGTGAACTCAACTCGAGGAGAAATGTAGAGTCGGCACGAGGAGTGGCTTGTCGTCTCATGGGCTTGGTACTCGACTCGAGGAGTGAACTTAACTCGAGGAGAAATGTAGAGTCGGAATGAGGAGTAGCTAGTCGACTCGTTTACTCGGTACTCGACTCGAGGAGTGAACTCAACTCGAGGAAAAATGTAGACTCGGCACGAGGAATAGCTAGTCGACTCGTGGACTCGGTACTCGACTCGAGGAGTGAACTCAACTCGAGGAGAAATGTAGAGTCGGCACGAGGAGTAGCTAGTCGACTCGTGGACTCGGTACTCGACTCGAGGAGTGAACTCAACTCGAGGAGAAATGTGGAGTTGGCACGAGGAGGAGCTAGTCGACTCGTGGACTCGGTACTCGACTCGAGGAGTGAACTCCACTAGAGGAGAAATGTGGAGTCGGCACGAGGAGTAGCTATTCGACTCGTGGACTCGGTACTCGACTCGAAGAGTGGACTCAACTCGAGGAGAAATGTAGAGTCGGCACGAGGAGTAGCTAGTCGACTCGTGGACTCGGTACTCGACTCGAGGAGTGAACTCAACTCGAGGAGAAATGTAGAGTCGGCACGAGGAGTAGCAAGTCGACTCGTGGACTCGGTACTCGACTCGAGGAGTGAACTCAACTCGAGGAGAAATGTAGAGTCGGCACGAGGAGTAGCTTGTCGTCTCTTGGGCTTGGTACTCGACTCGAGGAGTGAACTTAACTCGAGGAGAAATGTAGAGTCGGCACGAGGAATAGCTAGTCGATGTTGTCAATGGTACCCACAAGAAGAGTTGTAGTCTTTATTTTGTACATTTGATGTAATAAAGTCTCATGAAGACTCTTGCTTGTAATTGCCTATATATTCATTAATAAAGTTGAAACGTTCATTCATTCTTTCTTTGTTTGAAGCTTTATGATAAAACCTTAGTCTTTTAGTCCATAAACAAACTTAACAACTTACGAAGAGACAAATGTAGATTTGCATGAACAAACTCTTCGTAGTTTGCTTAAAACGATATATTCGCAATCTTAGGGTCAAAGGACTATTGACCTCAGTATGATTGTGAGAAGAATCTATGATGTATGGTTATGAGGCATTGAGAGTTGGGGACTCTATAGTTCTTCTAGGTATCTTCCGAAGGTACTGAATTGACCAGTGCACTTCTAGAGACAATATAAGAACAAACCATTTAACCTCTTATGTCTCGAAGTCACTATGTATGAATTGCATCATGCTTACCTTAATCCTGAAATGAGACATGCCATTTCACACCTTAGTATTCTCATTTGAGAAAGTCAAAGTTCGGACTCACTATGTGATTCCGAACAAGGCCTATTGGTGAAGTACTAAGTTGTGAGTCTGTCTTGAGTAACTTTGTGAAGTTCTCATAGATATGGAATTCATGTACAAGATTGCTGAAATGCAATGTATGTCACCTCATGCTTTGTTCCTTGGAGTGTGAATAAATGAACTGGCCAGTGTCCAAATTGAGTCCTGACTCTTTTGGATGAAACAATGTGACTTGTTAGCTCCTCGTCAATACATTGTTTCTAACTTATTCACAAGCGACAAAGGAGTTGAGGAAATAACAGCTAGAAGGGTAAAATGGTAATTTAGTAAATCCCGACTAGCTGATGACATTCATGAAGGGTAAACATAGATAATATTCAGTGGATCCGCTCATCATAATTAGGTCGAATTCTTGAGTAGAAAACAAATTCATTTGAACCGAGAGATTTTCAGTGTCAGCTCTTTAGTGGAGTCAGTTGGCATTAAGCTAAACTTGGAAAAGGTTTGTGAACTTTTGAGTCCAAGTTCTTAGCTCAAGCTTTGTTCATTTGGGTCCATGAGGTCACTGTCACGAATCACATCGATAGGAATATTAAACTGTAAGCTAAGTCAAAACAAGAACGAAAATAGTTAAAAGGGTATTTTTGTCTTTTGAGACATAGGATGAAATGAATGTCAATAAATTTTTTGACAAGTTCATTTGATGACTTAATGTCACTCGGCCATGACTTGATTATTGGGCCTTGTGAATTAATTTCATTTCATAAGAATTTTATTGAAAATTCTAAATGGGCCTTTTCTTATGTTGTCTTGAACAAGTGAAGAAAATTCTAGAAGCCTTCATGAGGCATTTTGGACGTGCAAGGCAATAGGAAAAGAGGAAAGTACCTTTTGAAGGTAATCCTCCACCTATTAATAGGAGCCTCATTTCCTCACATTTCATTCATCCAAGTTTAAGAGATTTGAGAGACTCTCTCTCTAGAACTTGTGGCCGAAAATCCTCTCTCTCTCTCTCTAGTTTATTTTCGATTTTTCTTGTCTTGGCACCTAGGTCCTCACTCGACCTTGTGTTTAGCTCTGCGACTTCAAGACTTGTTCTTAAGTCGTAGTGTTTAAAAGTGCCCACTCACTAATTCCTTTATTTCAAGTGATTTAGTGATAGAAACTTTCGTGGTTGCTCGAGGTGCCGAGGAAAGGAAGAGAGACGTGCTGCGAGGGGAGTCAAGCGTTGCAAACTTTTCAAAAGCTTCTTCAAAGTTCAAGCTTCAAGAAAGGTTAGTAGACTCTTAGCTCATATTGATTTTTAATTACATGTACTTGCTTCTTTGTTTAGCTTAGTAAAAACTGTTTTTACTTGAAAAGAAATTTTTTAAAATTCCGCCGCTTCCCGAAGCGTTTAATCTTTTTCTTAAACCCTAGATCAATTCCAACAAATGGTATTAGAGCTATGGTCAAAGATTAGCATGTACATGTTTTTAAAATTATGAGCTTGAAAATCGTTTTCGAAAGTTTACTAATTTGGTGACAAGTTAGAATTGTTATCTTAGATTTTTTTTAATTTATTGCTCATGTCTTTAAATTAAAAAGCATGTTTATTTTCTATGAGTTTGGGATGTTTTTAAAACACATTAGAATCAGTTCTAAAAGTTTTTAATTTTTTATATTGAAAAACGTGTTTTAAAGGTTTGAGAAATTTCGAGTAAAATTTTGTGACTAGTTATATTGTCTTGCTAGTTTCGTTTATTTACTTGAATCGTTTTATGCATGTTGTTATTTCTTTTATTCTATGTTATTACCCTGCTAATAAAACACAAATAAAAGCTTTAAACAACATCTTAAAACGTTCCGTTACACTCAATTCTTTTTCGCACCTAAAAATGACCAAGCTTTAATTTATTTCTTTTTCTTCGAGCTGAAGTAAACCCGCATTAAAAGTGGCATAACTCTCTGCTCATAAATCTAAATTTAATGATTCTTGAATCACATTAAAGCTCTGTCTGTCTTCTGTCCAATGCCACCGGTTTCGGCTCAAAAGGACATCGGAGCCGCCAGATATGGCGATTTTACTCCGAGGTGCGCGGCTGTCTTAAACTCCAGTTTTTTTTAGAAATCCGGATTTTCAAACCCCACTACCATGAGTTATAGAACTCTAATGAGAAAATTTTCTTGAGCAAAAATGTTTTTCATATGATTTTAAACATGATGTGTAAGATTAAAATGTTTTGATTTTTGAAAGTTTAATTGAAATTAAATTTTTACAAAACTAGTTTGAATTTTGAAAAACCGTTTTCACTTTCAAACTTGAAAATATTTTGTCATCCAAATCGAATAAATTTTCAAAATGTTTTCAAAACTATATCTATATCACATATGTTCAAAATCTATATGCTCTTGAAAATTTGAGTGGGAGGTCTCCTTGTAGACATGCCGAAAAATAAAAAGATGTGTATTCTCAAACTTTCAAGTGTTCGAGTGAGTTGAAGTTCACACTTCCCTCACGCAGTTTCCCGAAATAGGAAATAGGAAAAGATCGAGTATGTACCTTGTGCCTTTATGTACTAATACTGCTCTGAACATGTCGATCTAGGATTCTCTTCTAGTTGTCCGCTCTGTCGCTCTCTAACTAGGAAATCTGTTTCCGAAATTATAAGAGTCGATGAACCAACTCCAAAAACTAAATGGGAGGGTTATATTCGTTGTTTATAACCCACGATCCCTAACACTAATGAAAGATGCAATAACGTGGGACTAAGAGCCGCTCTTGCGACCCTCACTTAAATGTGAGTACTCCAAGGCGTTATTGCCTCGATCATTGCTCAATGAGCTACGTCCGAGAGTGATGCAATGATGACAAGGCCTCCCCTTGGGGGATTGTTTTTCAAAGCTGATCTTTTGGACTAAGTGGTTGGTTACACACTTAGGCTCAATCGCTAGTAATCCTCCCTTGAGGCTCTGCGAAAGGATATGAGTGATCAAACCAATTTACAAGGTGGCTAGTCAAAGCTGATGTATTGACATCTTGGCTAAGCACTAATGATGTGTCATTTACTTATAAAAGGAGATTTTTTGCGGCCTTCTCTTGAGGGAGTAAATTATCGTTTGGTTTATAACACCTTTGGATTTTATAAAAGTCTTAATAAAACTTAAATCCTAAACCAAAGACTAATCATAAACTTGTTTCAACTTATATAGGCAATATGTCTCTCAACCCTCTCTCTACAATTCTTTCCTCGAATAAACTCGAAGGCGACAATTACGTCGACTGGAAACGTAACCTCGACATAGTCCTTACTGTCGACAAGCACAAATGGGTTCTCACCACCCCCTGTCCTCAAACGAATGAAGATTCGACGCAAGAGTAGAAAGACGCCCTGGCGGCCTGGCTTCGATCCGATGAGATTGCGAGATGCTATATTTTAGCATCGATGAACAATGTGTTGCAACAACAACATCGTGATTACGAAACTACCACAGATATGCTCTACAATCTCCATGAGATGTTTGGAGGGCAAGGACGTCAAGCTAGGCAACAAGCGGTCCGACAATTCATGAACTGTCGTATGAAGGCTGGAACTCCCGTTAGAGATCATATGATGCTGATCATTAGCTATCTCAACGAGATGGAGATCCTTGGATCTGAGATAGATGGGGAGACTAAAATAGATATGATCTTGGAAACTCTCCCCGAAACCTTTGATACCTTCAAGTTGAATTATTCCATGAACAAGCTAGAGTACACTGTTACCGAGCTCATGAAGGAACTTCAAACCGCTGAGGCACTCACTAAGAAAAAGAGGGCTCAAGGAGAAGTACATGCTACTGCCTCCACCTATGGATCTAAGAAAAGACCTCGCAATACCGAGAAGAAGAACCAACCTAAGGTTCAAACGAAGAAGAAGGCGCCAAAGTCTCCGAAGGTGGACAAGTCTAAAGACAAGTGCCACCACTGCAACGAGCCTGGTCACTGGCGTAGGAACTGTCCCGCCTACCTCAAAACCAAAGCAAAAGGTATTGTACTTGTTACTGAAGCCTGTTTAGTAGCTGATAATGTATCATCGTGGATTATTGACTCCGCTGCTACTAACCATATTTGCTGCTCCTTGACTGGTTTTAGGAAAAGCAAAAGCTTAGAGGATGGCGACTTCTGCTTCAAGTGGGGTGATGAGAGCGTGGTGTCTGCGAAGGCTGTGGGATCCGTGACGCTATCGTTTGAAGATCGAACTTTAAATTTGAATAATGTTTATTATGTTCCTTCCTTTGGGAAAAACCCAGTATCTTTTGCTCAACTTTTCGAGCAAGATTATTATTTAAAGTTTATAAAGAATGGAATTTGTATTTCTTTTTCTAATTGTTTTGTCACTGATGCATGTATGAAGAATGGTCTTTTTTACATCTATCCCACTCAACCTTCTCTTTTAGACACCGAAATAGATAACGACCTAATTAGGGAGCCAAAGAGGATCAAACTTTCTGAATCCTCCGATCTAACAAAATCAACATACCTCTGGCACTTAAGACTTGGTCATATTAGTCTAGATAGGATTAAGAGACTTGTGAGGGATGGTCCACTCTAAGCCTGTGCAATAGCTTCACTACCTACTTGTGAATCCTGCATAGAAGGAAAAATGACTAAGCGACCTTTCTCCGATAAGGGTCGAAGAGCCACTGAGTTGCTGGAACTAATACATTCTGATGTATGTGGACCGCTCAACCAACAGGCACGTGGAGGATACGAATACTTCGTTACCTTCACTGATGATTACTCGAGATATGGGTTTGTCTATTTGCTTAAACACGAATCCGAGACCTTTAACGTATTTAAGGTCTTTAGGGCTTTAGTGGAAAAGCAAACTGGCAAAGTGATCAAAACCGTTCGATCTGATCGAGGTGGTGAGTATATGTCTGGAGAATTTGATGACTTTCTTAAAGAAGAAGGTATCGCTTCTCAGCTTACCGCACCTGGCACACCTCAACAAAACGGAGTGTCAGAGAGAAGAAACCGAACTCTTATGGAGATGGTTAGATCGATGATGAGTTACTCATCACTCCCGCTTTCCTTTTGGGGAAAGGCCCTCGAAACAGCCGCTTACATTCTGAACCAAGTTCCGTCTAAAACGGTTCCTGGTACTCCTTATGAAAGATGGACTGGCCGTAAAGTAAGTTTGGGTCACATCCGAATTTGGGGTTGCCCTGCACACGTGCTGAGGCAAAAGACTAGCAAGTTGGCTAGTAGGTCGAAATTGTGCCTGTTTGTGGGATATCCAAAGGAAACCAAAGGTTTTACTTTCTATAGTCCCGAGGACGATAAGACTTTCGTTAGCACGAATGCTCGTTTCCTCGAGGAGGACTTTATGAAAGATGCAAAACCTAGAAGCAAAATTGTGCTTGAAGAAAAGTTGGGTGAGGAAGCTTCTACGTCATCTGTAAGAACTGTTCTTACCCCAACTGAAACACAACCTAACTCATCAGAATCTCGTCAAGTAGTACTTAGACGTAGTGGGAGGGCTACTCAAAAGCCTGACAGGTACATGTCTTATGGAGACTCTCTTGTAGCCGTCTCCGACATGGATGACCCTGTTTCCTATAGCCAAGCGATGGCTTGTTCTGAATCAAACCTTTGGCTTGACGCCATGAAAGTTGAAATGCACTCGATGTATTTCAACAATGTCTGGAAACTTGTAGACCTTCCTGAAGGGATTAAACCCGTAGGGTGTAAGTGGATATACAAGAAGAAAAGGGGTCCTGATGGGAACGTTGAGACGTTCAAAGCACGACTTGTGGCGAAGGGTTATACCCAACAAGAAGGGATTGACTATGAAGAAACCTTCTCGCCAGTCGCGATGCTTAAATCCATCCGCATACTCCTATCCATAGCTGCAGCTCTCGACTATGAGATCTGGCAAATGGATGTCAAGACAGCCTTTCTGAATGGCAATCTTGACGAGCGCATTTACATGGCTCAACCAGACGGTTTCGTGGATAAAGGTCAAGAGACAAAGGTTTGTGAGTTGCTTAAATGCATTTATGGACTAAAGCAAGCATCTAGGTCATGGAATATTAGATTCGATGAAACTGTAAAGAGCTTTGGCTTTGAACAGTAAATAGATGAGCCTTGTGTTTACAAGTTAATACACGAAGGTAAAGTTGTGTTTCTGGTACTATATGTCGATGATATACTACTCATTGGTAATGACGTGGGTAAGTTATCTGAGGTTAAGGTCTGGCTAGCAAAGCAATTCGATATGAAGGATCTAGGAGAAGCCGCATACATTCTGGGGATCCAAATCTTTCGAGAGAGGAAAAACCGGACCCTGTCCCTCTCTCAAGCATCTTATATTGATAAGGTGATGGATCGCTTCTCGATGCAAGACTGCAAGAGGGGCAAACACCCTTTAGGCATGGAGTTTCACTCTCTAAGGACCAGTCTCCCAAGACTGCACAAGAGATTGAAGACATTAAGAAGATTCCTTACGCCTCTGCCGTAGGAAGCCTTATGTATGCTATGCTTTGCACTAGACCTGACATCTGTTTCACCGTTGGCGTAGTTAGCCGTTTCCAATCCAACCCTGGACCCGAGCACTGGATTGCTGTTAAGCATGTTCTTAAGTATCTTCGAAGAACTAGGAACTTGATGCTTACATACTCAGGTAATGACCTAACTATGACGGGATATACCGACTCCAATTTTCAAGCGGATAAGGATTCCAGGAAATCCACTTCAGGATCTGTGTTCGTCCTTAATGGTGGAGCTGTTGTGTGGAGAAGTATTAAGCAATCTTGCATTGCTGACTCCACAATGGAAGCAGAATATGTGGCTGCTTGTGAAGCATCCAAAGAGGCTGTATGGCTTAGAAAATTCCTTAAGTATTTGGAAGTTGTTCCAAACGTCGACGAGCCCATGACCCTTTATTTTGATAATAGTGGGGCTGTCGCTAACTCAAAGGAACCTCGAAGCCATAAGCGCTCTGAACATATTGAGAGGAAATACCATTTGATTCGAGAGATCGCGCAATGCGGAGACGTGGAGGTGAAGTAGATCTCTGGCAGATCTATTCACCAAGGCCCTAGCGAACAAGGTCTTCGACCAACATCGTGAGGGATTAGGCATGAAGGACTACACACACCTTCTTTGAGTCAAGTGGGAGTTTGTTGTCAATGGTGCCCACAAGAAGAGTTGTAGTCTTTATTTTGTACATTTGATGTAATAAAGTCTCATGAAGACTCTTGCTTGTAATTGCCTATCTATTCATTAATAAAGTTGAAACGTTCATTCATTCTTTCTTTGTTTGAAGCTTTATGATAAAACCTTAGTCTTTTAGTCCATAAACAAACTTAACAACTTACGAAGAGACAAATGTAGATTTGCATGAACAAACTCTTCGTAGTTTTCTTAAAACGATATATTCGCAATCTTAGGGTCAAAGGACTATTGACCTCAGTATGATTGTTAGAAGAATCTATGATGTCTGGTTATGAGGCATTGAGAGTTGGGGACTCTATAGTTCTTCTAGGTATCTTCCAAGAGGAAAGTGGGAATCGGCCAAGTGAGAGACAAGGCAAGGCCTTGAACAAAATAGGAAACAAATCAAGGCTTCTAGAAGCCTTGTGTTGGCCGAGTGTCTCAAAGGGAAAAAGAGGAAATTGCTCATGAATATGTGATATTCTATAGAAGAGGAACCTACCTTATTGAAGGTGAGACCTCTCCTATAAATAGGAGCCTCATTTCCTCACATTTCATTCATCCAAGTTTAAGAGATTTGAGAGACTCTCTCTCTAGAACTTGTGGCCGAAAATCCTCTCTCTCTCTCTCTAGTTTATTTTCGATTTTTCTTGTCTTGGCACCTAGGTCCTCACTCGACCTAGTGTTTAGCTCTGCGACTTCAAGATTTGTTCTAAAGTCGTAGTGTTTAAAAGTGCCACTCACTAATTCCTTTATTTCGAGTGATTTAGTGATAGAAAATTTCGTGGTTGCTCGAGCTGCCGAGGGGACACGAGCGTTGCAAACTTTCCAAAAGCTTCTTCAAAGTTCAAGCTTCAAGAAAGGTTAGTAGACTCTTAGCTCATATTGATTTTTAATTACATGTACTTGCTTCTTTGTTTAGGTTAGTAAAAACTGTTTTTACTTGAAAAGAAATTTTTTAAAATTCCGCCGCTTCCCGAAGCGTTTAATCTTTTTCTTAAACCCTAGATCAATTCCAACAGTCGACTCGTGGACTCGGTACTCGACTCGAGGAGTGAACTCAACTCGAGGAGAAATGTGGAGTCGGCACGAGGAGTAGCTAGTCGACTCGTGGACTCGGTACTCGACTCGAGGAGTGAACTCCACTAGAGGAGAAATGTGGAGTCGGCACGAGGAGTAGCTATTCGACTCGTGGACTCGGTACTCGACTCGAAGAGTGGACTCAACTCGAGGGGAAATGTAGAGTCAGCACAAGGAGTAGCTAGTCGACTCGTGGACTTCGTACTCGACTCGAGGAGTGAACTCAACTCGAGGAGAAATGTAGAGTCGGCACGAGGAGTAGATAGTCGACTCGTGGACTCGGTACTCGACTCGAGGAGTGAACTCAACTCGAGGAGAAATGTGGAGTCGGCACGAGGAGTAGCTAGTCGACTCGTGGACTCGGTACTCGACTCAAAGAGTGGACTCAACTCGAGGAGAAATGTAGAGTCGGCACGAGGAGTAGCTAGTCGACTCGTGGACTCAGTACTCGACCCGAGGAGTGAACTCAACTCGAGGAGAAATGTAGAGTCGGCAAGAGGAGTAGCTTGTCGACTCGTTGACTCGGTACTCGACTCGGGGAGTGAACTCAACTCGAGGAGAAATGTAGAGTCGGCACGAGGAGTAGCTAGTCGACTCGTGGACTCGGTACTCGACTCGAGGAGTGAACTCAACTCGAGGAGAAATGTAGGGTCGGCACGAGGAGTAGCTAGTCGACTCGCGGACTCGGTACTCGACCCGAGGAGTGAACTCAACTCGAGTAGAAAAGTAGAGTCGGCACAAGGAGTAGCTAGTCGACTCGTGTGTTGGAATCGATCTAGGGTTTGAGAAAATAATTAACGCTTCGGTAAGCGGCGGAATTTTAAAAATTTTCTTTTATAAGTAAAACAGTTTTTACTAACCTAGACAAGTGCAAGTACATGTAATTAAAAACCAATATGAGCTAAGTAGTTTACTAACCTTTCTTGAAGCTTGAACTTTGAAGAAGCTTTTGGAAAGTTCGCAACGCTCGTCTCCCCTCGCAGCACGTCTCTCTTTCTTTCCTCGGCACCTCGAGCAACCACGAAAGTTTCTATCACTAAATCACTCGAAATGAAGGAATCAGTGAGTGGGCACTTTTAAACACTACGACTTAAGAACGAGTCTCGAAGTCGCAGAGCTAAACACTAGGTCGAGTGAGGACCTAGGTGCCAAGACAAGAAAAATCGAAAATAAACTTAGAGAGAGAGAGAAGAGGGGCGGCAACCACAAGTTCTAGAGAGAGAAGCTCTCAATCTCTAACTTATGTGGAATGAATGGAATGAAGGGAATGAGGCCTCTATTTATAGAGGAGGTTTTACCTTCAATAAGGTAGTTTCCTCTTTCATTAAATATCACATATTCATGAGCAAATATTGCTCTCCTTCCCTTAGAGTCACTCGGCCAAATAGGCTTCTAGAAGCCCTTGGATTTGTTTCCCTTTTTGTTCCATTCCTTGCTTGGTACTCCCTTGGCCGAATTCCCTCTTACCCGACATAGGAAATTCATTTCCTCTTTTTCTTTTGGCATGTATCTTGATACATTAATGCACAAAATTGGTCTCTCTTCTCTTGGGTTTGGGCGTGTAAGACTTTCTAGAAGCCTTCTAGATTTTTCTTCATTTGTTCATAACAACATAAGAAAATCCCATTAAGAATTTTCAATAAAATTCTTATGAAATGAAATTAATTCACAAGGCCCAATGATCAAGTCATGGCTGAGTGAAACATGTCATAAAATGACCTTGTCAAAAATTTATTGACATTCATTTCATCCTTTGTCTCAAAAGACAAAAATACCCTTTTAACTATTTTCGTTCTTGTTTTGACTTAGCTTTCAGTTTAACTATTCCTATCGATGTGATTCGTGACAGTGACCTCATGGACCCAAATGAACAAAGCTTGAGCTAAACACTTGGACTCAAAAGTTCACAAACCTTTTCCAAGTTTAGCTTAATGCCAACTGACTCCACTAAAGATCTGACACTGAAAATCTCTCGGTTCAAATGAATTTATTTTCTACTCAAGAATTCGACCTAATTATGATGAGCGGATCCACTGAATATTATCTATGTTTACCCTTCATGAATGTCATCAGCTAGTCGGGATTTACTAAATTACCATTTTACCCTTCTAGCTGTTATTTCCTCAACTCCTTTGTCGCTTGTGAATAAGTTATAAACAATGTATTGACGAGGAGCTAACAAGTCACATTCTTTCATCCAAAAGAGTCAGGACTCAATTTGGACACTGGCCAGTTCATTTATTCACACTCCAAGGAACAAAGCATGAGGTGACATACATTGCATTTCAGCAATCTTGTACATGAATTCCATATCTATGAGAACTTCACAAAGTTACTCATGACAGACTCACAACTTAGTACTTCACCAATAGGCCTTGTTCGGAATCACATAGTGAGTCCGAACTTTGACTTTCTCAAATGAGAATACTAAGGTGTGAAATGGCATGTCTCATTTCAGGATTAAGGTAAGCATGATGCAATTCATACATAGTGACTTCGAGACATAAGAGGTTAAATGGTTTGTTCTTATATTGTCTCTAGAAGTGCACTGGTCAATTCAGTACCTTCGGAAGATACCTAGAAGAACTATAGAGTCCCCAACTCTCAATGCCTCATAACCAGACATCATAGATTCTTCTAACAATCATACTGAGGTCAATAGTCCTTTGACCCTAAGATTGCGAATATATCGTTTTAAGCAAACTACGAAGAGTTTGTTCATGCAAATCTACATTTGTCTCTTCGTAAGTTGTTAAGTTTGTTTATGGACTAAAAGACTATGGTTTTATCATAAAGCTTCAAACAAAGAAAAAATGAATGAACGTTTCAACTTTATTAATGAATAGATAGGCAATTACAAGCAAGAGTCTTCATGAGACTTTATTACATCAAATGTACAAAATAAAGACTACAACTCTTCTTGTGGGCACCATTGACAACATCGTGGACTCGGTACTCGAATCGAGGAGTGAACTCCACTGGAGGAGAAATGTGGAGTCGGCGCGAGGAGTAGCTAGTCGACTCGTGGACTCGGTACTCGACTCGAGGAGTGGAATCAACTCGAGGAGAAATGTGGAGTCGGCACGAGGAGTAGCTAGTCGACTCGTGGACTCGGTACTTGACCCGAGGAGTGAACTCAACTCGAGGAGAAATGTAGAGTCGGCACGAGGAGTAGCTAGTCGACTCGTGGATTTGGTACTCGACTCGAGGAGTGAACTCCACTGGAGGAGAAATGTGAAGTCGGCACGAGGAGTAGCTATTCGACTCGTTGACTCGGTACTCGACTCGAAGAGTGAACTCAACTCGAGGAGAAATGTAGAGTCGGCACGAGGAGTAGCTAGTCGACTCGTGGACTCGGTACTCGACCCGAGGAGTGAACTCAACTCAAGGAGAAATGTAGAGTCGGCACGAGGAGTAGCTAGTCGACTCATGGACTCGGTACTCGACTCGAGGAGTGAACTCAACTCGAGGAGAAATGTAGTGTCGGCACGAGGAGTAGCTTGTCGACTCGTTGACTCGGTACTCGACTCGGGGAGTGAACTCAACTCGAGGAGAAATGTAGAGTCGGCACGAGGAGTAGCTGTTGGAATCGATCTAGGGTTTAAGAAAATAATTAATGCTTCGGTAAGCGGCGGAATTTTAAAAAATTTCTTTTACAAGTAAAAACAGTTTTTACTAACCTAGACAAGTGCAAGTACATGTAATTAAAAACTAATATGAGCTAAGAAGTTTACTAACCTTTCTTGAAGCTTGATCTTTGAGAAGCTCTTAGAAAGTTACAACGCTAGTCTCCCCTCGCAGCACGTCTCTCTTTCTTTCCTCGGCACCTCGAGCAACCACGAAAGTTTCTATCACTAAATCACTCGAAATAAAGGAATTAGTGAGTGGGCACTTTTAAACAATACGACTTAAGAACGAGTCTTGAAGTCGCAGAGCTAAACACTAGGTCGAGTGACGACCTAGGTGCCAAAACAAGAAAAATCGAAAAATAAACTAGAGAGAGAGAGAGGAGTTTCGGACAAAGTTCTAGAGAGAGAGTCTCTCAAATCTCTTAAACTTGGATGAATGAAATGTGAGGAAATGAGGCTCCTATTTATAGGAGAGGTCTGACCTTCAATAAGTTAGTTTTCTCTTCTATAGAATATCACATATTCATGAGCAAAATAACCCTTATTTCCCACTTGAGAAATTCGGCCAAACAAGGCTTCTAGAAGCCTTGATTTGTTTCCTATTTTGTTCATGGCTTGCCTTTTCTCTCAACATGGCCGAAGTTCCCTTATGCATCCTTATGCAAATTTGTTTCCTCTTTTTCTTTTGGCAAGTATCTAAATACATTTATGCACAAAATAAACTCTCATATTGCTCTATAGGGTAGGCGCCCAACATGTCTCTAGAAGGAGCTTCTAGAAGCTTCTTCATTTATTCATGAGAACATGAAAAAGGCCCATTAAGAATTTTCAATAAAACTCTTATGAAATGAAATTAATTCACGAGGCCCAATGATCAAGTCATGGCCGAGTGACATTAAGTCATCAAATGAACTTGTCAAAAAATTTATTGACATTCATTTCATCCTTTGTCTCAAAAGACAAAAATACCCTTTTAACTATTTTCGTTCTTGTTTTGAATTAGCTTCCAGTTTAACTATTCCTATCGATGTGATTCGTGACGTTGACCTCATGGACCCAAATGAACAAAGCTTGAGCTAAACACTTGGACTCAAAAGTTCACAAACCTTTTCCAAGTTTAGCTTAATGCCAACTGACTCCACTAAAGAGCTGACACTGAAAATCTCTCAGTTCAAATGAATTTATTTTCTACTCAAGAATTCACCTAATTATAATGAGCGGATCCACTAAATATTATCTATGCTACCCTTCATGAATGTCATCAGCTAGTCGGGATTTACTAAATTACCATTTTACCCTTCTAGCTGTTATTTCCTCAACTCCTTTGTCGCTTGTGAATAAGTTAGAAACAATGTATATGACGAGGAGCTAACAAGTCACATTGTTTCATCCAAAAGAGTCAGGACTCAATTTGGACACTGGCCAGTTCATTTATTCACACTCCAAGGAACAAAACATGAGGTGACATACATTTCATTTCAGCAATCTTGTACATGAATTCCATATCTATGAGAACTTCACAAAGTTACTCATGACAGACTCACAACTTAGTACTTCACCAATAGGCCTTGTTCGGAATCACATAGTGAGTCCGAACTTTGACTTTCTCAAATGAGAATACTAAGGTGTGAAATGGCATGTCTCATTTCAGGATTAAGGTAAGCATGATGCAATTCATACATAGTGACTTCGAGACATAAGAGGTTAAATGGTTTGTTCTTATATTGTCTCTAGAAGTGCACTGGTCAATTCAGTACCTTCGGAAGATACCTAGAAGAACTATAGAGTCCCCAACTCTCAATGCCTCATAACCAGACATCATAGATTCTTCTAACAATCATACTGAGGTCAATAGTCCTTTGACCCTAAGATTTCGAAGTTGGTCGAAGACCATGTTCGCTAGGGCCTTGGTGAATGGATCTGCCAGAGATCTACTTCACCTCCACGTCTCCGTGCTGCGCGATCTCTCGAATTAAATGGTATTTCCTCTCAATATGTTTAGAGCGCTTATGGCTTCGAGGTTCCTTTGAGTTAGCGACAGCCCTACTATTATCACAATAAAGGGTCATGAGCTCGTCGACGTTTGGAACAACTTCCAAATACTTAAGGAATTTTCTAAGCCATACAGCCTCTTTGGATGCTTCACAAGCAGCCACATATTCTGCTTCCATTGTGGAGTCGACAATGCAAGATTGCTTAATACTTCTCCACACAACAGCTCCACCATTAAGGATGAACACAGATCCCGAAGTGGATTTCCTGGAATCCTTATCCGCTTGAAAATCGGAGTCGGTATATCCCGTCATAGTCAGGTCAGTACCTGAGTATGTAAGCATCAAGTTCCTAGTTCTTCGAAGATACTTAAGAACATGCTTAAGAGCAATCCAGTGCTCGGGTCCAGGGTTTGATTAGAAACGGCTAACTACGCCAACGGCGAAACATATATCAGGTCTAGTGTAAAGCATAGCATACATGAGGCTTCCTACGGCAGAGGCGTAAGGAATCTTCCTCATGTCTTCAATCTCTTGTGCAGTCTTGGGAGACTGGTCCTTAGAGAGTGAAACTTCATGCCTAAAGGGTGTTTGGCCCTTCTTGGAGTCTTGCATCGAGAAACGATCCATCACCTTATCAATATAAGATGCTTGAGAGAGCGACAGGGTCCGGTTTTTCCTATCACGAAAGATTTGGATCCCCAGAATGTACGCGGCTTCTCCTAGATCCTTCATATCGAATTGCTTTGCCAGCCAGACCTTAACCTCAGATAACTTACCCACGTCACTACCAATGAGTAGTATATCATCGACATATAGTACCAGAAACACAACTTTACCTTCGTGTATTAACTTGTAAACACAAGACTCATCAATTGACTGTTCAAAGCCAAAGCTCTTTACAGTTTCATCGAATCTAATATTCCATGACCTAGATGCTTGCTTTAATCCATAAATGGACTTAAGCAACTCACAAACCTTGGTCTCTTGACCTTCTTCCACGAAACCGTCTAGTTGAGCCATGTAAATGCGCTCGTCAAGATTGCCATTCAGAAAGGCTGTCTTGACATCCATTTGCCAGATCTCATAGTCGAGAGCTGCAGCTATGGATAGGAGTATGCGGATGGATTTAAGCATCGCAACTGGCGAGAAGGTTTCTTCATAGTCAATCCCTTCTTGTTGGGTATAACCCTTCGCCACAAGTCGTTCTTTGAACGTCTCGACGTTCCCATCAGGACCCATTTTCTTCTTGTATATCCACTTACACCATACGGGTTTAATCCCTTCAGGAAGGTCTACAAGTTTCAAGACTTTTTTGACATACATCGAGTGCATTTCAACTATCATGGCGTCAAGCCAAAGGTTTGATTCAGAACAAGCCATCGCTTGGCTATAGGAAACAGGATCATCCATGTCAAAGACGTCTACAAGAGAGTCTCCATAAGACATGTACCTGTTAGGCTTTTGAGTAGCCCTCCCACTACGTATAAGTACTAATTGACGAGATTCTGATGAGTTAGGTTGTGTTTCAGTTGGGCTAAGAACAGTTCTTACAGATGAGGTAGAAGCTTCCTCACCCAACTTTCTTCAAGCACAATTTTGCTTCTAGGTTTTGCATCCTTCATAAAGTCCTCCTCAAGGAAACGAGCATTCGTGCTAACGAAAGTCTTATCGTCCTTGGGACTATATAAGATGAAACCCTTGGTTTCCTTAGGATATCCCACAAACAAGCTCAATTCTGACCTACTAGCCAACTTGCTAGTCTTTTGCCTTAGCACGTGTGCAGGGCAACCCCAAATTCTGATGCGGCCAAGATTCACTTTACGGCCAGCCCATCGTTCATAAGGAGTACCAGGAACCGTCTTGGACGGAACTTGGTTCAGAATATAGGCGGCTGTTTCGAGGGCATATCCCCAAAAGGAAAGAGGGAGTGATGAGTAACTCATCATTGATCTAACCATCTCCATAAGACTTCGGTTTCTTCTCTCTGACACTCCGTTTTGTTGAGGCGTGCCAGGTGCGGTAGGCTGAGAAGCGATACCTTCTTCTTTAAGAAAGTCATCGAACTCTCCAGACATATACTCACCACCTCGATCAGATCGAAGGGTTTTGATCACTTTGCCAGTTTGCTTTTCCACTAAAGCCCTAAAGACCTTAAATACGTTGAAGGTCTCGGATTTGTGTTTAAGCAAATAGACAAACCCATATCGCGAGTAATCATCGGTGAAGGTAACGAAGTATTCGTATCCTCCACGTGCCTGTTGGCTGAGCGGACCACATACATCAGAATGTATTAGTTCCAGCAACTTAGTGGCTCTTCGACCCTTATCGGAGAAAGGTCGCTTAGTCATTTTTCCTTCTATGCAGGATTCACAAGTAGGTAGTGAACCTATTGCAGAGTCTTGGAGTGGATCGTCCCTCACAAGTCTTTTAATCCTTTCTAGACTGATATGACCAAGTCTTAAGTGCCATAGGTGTGTTGATTTTGTTAGATCGGAGGATTCCGAAAGTTTGATCCTCTTTGGCTCCCTAATTAGATCATTATCTATTTCGGTGTCTAAAAGAGAAGGTTGAGTGGGATAGATGTAGAAAAGAGCATTCTTCATACATGCATTAGTGACAAAAGAATTATCAGGAAACGAAATACGAATTCCATTCTTAATGAACTTTAAACAATAATCTTGATCACGAAGACGAGCAACGGATATTAAGTTCTTCCCAAAGGTAGGAACAAAATAAACATTATTCAAGTTTAAAGTGCGGTCTTCAAAAGACAGCGACACGGATCCCACAGCCTTCGCAGACACCATGCTCCCATCACCCCATTTGAAACAGAACTCGCCTTCTTCTAAGCTTTTGGTTTTCTTGAAACCATTCAAGGAACAACAAATATGGTTAGTAGCAGGGGAGTCAAGAATCCACGTTGATACATTATCAGCTACTAAGCATTCTTCGGTAACTAGTACAATACTATGTTCCTTTGCTTTGAGATTGGCGTGACAGTTCTTTTTATCGGCCTTGTAAGGTCTCTTCTTAGTTGTAGAGGCGTAGGCTTAGTGCTCAGTAGCATGTGCCTCTCCTTTTTTCCTCTTTCTCTTAGTGAGACCTACAGCAGTGTGAAGTTCCATCATAAGCTTGGTAACAGTATACTCTAGCTTGTTTTATTAAGACTTTTATAAAATCCAAAGGTGTTAGTGTTGTCAATGGTGCCCACAAGAAGAGTAGTAGTGTCTATTTATGCACATTTGATGTCATATAGTCTTACGAAGACTCTTGCTTGTAATTGCTTATTCATTAATAAAAAGTTGAAACGTTCATTCAATCTTCCTTGTCTGAAGCTTTATGATAAAACCATAGTCTTTTAGTCCATAAACAAACTAAACAACTTACGAAGAGACAAATGTAGATTTGCATGAACAAACTCTTCGTAGTTTGCTTAAAACGATATATTCGCAATCTTAGGGTCAAAGGACTATTGACCTCAGTACGATTGTTAGAAGAATCTATGATGTCTGGTTATGAGGCATTGAGAGTTGGAGATTCTATAGTTCTTCTAGGTATCTTCAGAAGGTACTGAATTGACCAGTGCACTTCTAGAGACAAGATAAGAACAAACCATTTAACCTCTTATGTCTCGAAGTCACTACGTATGAATTGCATCATGCTTACCTTAATCCTGAAATTAGACATGTCATTTCACACCTTAGTATTCTCATTTGAGAAAGTCAGAGTTCGGAATCACTATGTTATTCCGAACAGGGCCTATTGGTGAAGTAATAAGTTGTGAGAATGTCATGAATAACTTTGTGAAGTTCTTATAGATATGGAATTCATGTACAAGATTGCTGAAATGCAATGTATATCACCTCATGCTTTGATCCTTGGAGTGTGAATAAATGAACTGGCCAATGTCCAAATTGAGTCTTGACTCTTTTGGATGAAACAATGTGACTTGTTAGCTCCTCGTCAATACACTGTTTCTAACTTATTCACAAGCGACAAAGGAGTTGAGGAAATAACAGCTAGAAGGGTAAAATGGTAATTTTGTAAATCCCGACTAGCTGATGATATTCATGAAGGGTAAACACTGATAATATTATGTGGATCCGCTCATTACAATTAGGTCGAATTCTTGAGTAGAAAATAAATTAATTTGAACCGAGAGATTTTCATTGTCAACTCTTTAGTGGAGTCAGTTGACATTAAGCTAAACTTGGAAAAGGTTTATGAACTTTTGAGTCCAAGGATTTAGCTCAAGCTTTGTTCATTTCGATCCGTGAGGTCACTGTCACGAATCACATCGAGTAGGAATAGTTAAACTAGAAGCTAAGCCAAAACAAAAACGAGACGAGTTTTTTTCGAAAATTGTCAAAAGGGTATTTTTGTCCTTTTGGACATAGGACGAAATGAATGTCAATAAATTTTTTTTGACAAGGTCATTTGATGACAAATGAAACTTAAAACACTCAGCCATTAATAGTTTATTGGGCCTTGAGGATTAATTTCATTTCATAGAATTTTACTTGAAAATTCTTAATGGGCTTTTCTTATGTTGTCATGAACAAATGAAGAAACATCTAGAAGCTCCTTCAGAAGCTCATATTTCGTCCAACCCAAGGAAAATAACGCTGAATTTCGTTCATGCCATAGTGGGAAAGAGAGTTTATTTTGTGCATTGATGTATGAAGATACTTGCCAAAAGAAAAAGAGGAAACAAATTTCCTTAAGAAGGAAAGTGCATTTTCGGCCAACTAAGAGGAAATCAAATGAGGAAACAAATCCTAAGCCTTCATGAGGTATGTTGGACGTGCAAGGCAATAGGAAAAGAGGAAAGTACCTTTTGAAGGTAATCCTCCACCTATAAATAGAAGCCTCATTCCTCACATTTCATTCATCCAAGTTTAAGAGATTTGAGAGACTCTCTCTCTAGAACTTGGCCGAAATCCTCTCTCTCTCTCTCTCTAGTTATTTTCGATTTTGTTTTGGCACCTAGGTCCTCATTTGACCTAGAGTTTAGCTCTGCGACTTCATGACTCGTTCTTAAGTCGTAGTGTTTAAAAGTGCCCACTCACTGATTCCTTTATTTCGAGTGATTTAGTGATAGAAACTTTCGTGGTTGCTCGAGGTGCCAAGGAAAGATAGAGAGACGTGCTGCGAGGGGATACGAGCATTGCAAACTTTCCAAAAGCGTCTCAAAGTTCAAGCTTCAAGAAAGGTTAGTAAACTTCTAGCTCATATTAGTTTTTAATTACATGTACTTGCTCTTTGTCTAGGTTACTAAAAACTGTTTTTACTTGTAAAGAAAATTTTTAAAATTCCGCCGCTTCTGAAGCGTTTAATCTTTTTCTTAAACCCTAGATCAATTCCAACAAATGGTATCAGAGCTATGGTCAAAGATTAGCATGTACATGTTTTTAAAATTTTGAGCTTGAAAATCGTTTTCGAAAGTTTACTAATTTTGTGACAAGTTAGAATTGTAATCTTAGTTTTTTTTTTTAGTTTAATGCTCTTGTCTTTAAATTCAAAAGCATGTTGATTTTCTATGAGTTTGGGATGTTTTTAAATCACATTAGAATCAGTTCTAAAAGTTTTTAATTTTTTATATTGAAAAACGTGTTTTAAAGGTTTGAGAAATTTCGAGTAAAATTTTGTGACTAGTTTTGATATCTTGCTAGTTTCTTATTTTTCCTTGAATCGTTTTATGCATGTTGTTATTTCTTTTATTCTATGTTATTACCGTGCTAATAAAACACAAATAAAAGCTTTAAACAACATCTTAAAACGTTCCGTTACACTCGATTCTTTTTCTTCGAGCTGGAGTAGACCCGCATTAAAACTGGCATAACTCTCTGCTCAGAAATGGAAATTTAATGATTCTTAAATCAAATTAAAGCTCTGTCTGTCCTCTCTCAAATGCTACCGGTTTCGGCTCAAAAGGAGATCGGAGCCGCCAGATATGGCAATTTTACTCCGAGGTGTGCGGCTGTCTGAAACTCCAGTTTTTTAGAAATCCGGATTTTCAAACCCCACTACCATGAGTTATAGATCTCTAATGAGAAAATTTTCTTGAGCAAAATGTTTTTCATATGATTATAAACATGATGTGTAAGATTAAAATGTTTTGATTTTTGAAAGTTTAATTGAAATTGAATTTTTTACAAAACTAGTTTGAATTTTGAAAAACCGTTTTCACTTTCAAACTTGAAAATATTTTGTCACCCAAATCAAATAAGTTTTCAAAATGTTTTCAAAACTATATCTATATCACATATGTTCAAAATCTATATGCTCTTGAAAATTTGAGTGGGAGGTCTCTTTTTAGACAAGCCGAAAAATAAAAAGATGTGTAACCTCAAACTTTCAAGTGTTCGAGTGATTTGAAGTTCACACTTCCCTCACGCACTTTCCCGAAATAGAAAATAGGAAAAGATCGAGTATGTACCTTGTGCCTTTATGCACTAATACTACTCTGAACATGTCGATCTAGGATTCTCTTCTAGTTGTAAGCTATGTCGCTCTCAAACTAGGAAATTTGTTTCCGAAATTATAAGAGTCGAAGAACCAACTCCAAAAACTAAGTGGGAGGGTTATACTTGTTGTTTGTAACCCACGATCCCCAACACTAATGAAAAGTGCAAGTGTCGCCGGACTAAGAGTCACCCTCGTGGCCCTCTCTTAAATGAGAGTACTCAAGGGCGCTTTGCTCTGATCATTGCTCAATGAGCTACGTCCGAGAGTGAGACGATGATGACAAGGCCTCCCCTTGGGGGATTGTTTTTCAAAGTTGATCTTTTGGACTAAGTGGTTGGTTGCACACTTAGGCTCAATCCCTAGTAATCCTCCCTCGAGGCCCTGCGAAAGGATGTGAGTGATCAAACCAATTTACAAGGTGGCTAGTCAATGTTGATGTATTGACATCTTGGCTAAGCATTAATGATGTGTCATTTACTTATAAATGGAGATTTTTTGCGGCCTTCCCTCGAAGGAGTAAATTATCGTTTGGTTTATAACACCTTTGGATTTTATAAAGTCTTAAACAAACTTAAATCCTAAACCAAAGACTAATCATAAACTTGTTTCAACTTTTATAGGCAATATGTCTCCCAACTCTCTCTCTTTCATCCTTTCCTCGAACAAACTCGAAAACGAAAACTACATAGATTCGAAACGTAACCTCGACATAATACCTATCGTTAACAAGCACAAATGGGTACTCACCACCCCGTGTCCTCCTCTGATGAATGATGATTCAACTCAAGAGGACAATGACGCCTTAGCGGCCTGGCTTCGATCCGATGAGATTGTGAGGTGCTATATCTTGGCATCTATGAACAATGTGCTGAAAGAGCAACATCGTGACTTCGAGACTGCCGCTGACATGCTCTACAATCTCCTTGAGATGTTTGGAGGGCAAAGGCGTCAAACAAGGCTACAAGCAGTCCGACAGTTTATGAACTGTCATATGCAGGCTAGGACTCCTGTTGGAGACTTCAGGATACTGATCATTAGTTTTCTGAATAAAATGGAAATCCTAGGATCTGAGATTGATGGGAAGAATATCATAGATATGATCTTAGAAACTCTCCCCACATATCTTGATACCTCCAAGATGAACTACTCCATAAACAAGCTAGAGTACACTGTTACCAAGCTTATGAAGGAACTTCACAGTGCTGTAGATCTCACTAAGAGAAAGAGGAATCAAGGAGAGGCACATGCTACTGAGCAAAAAGCCTCCGCCTCTGGAACTAAGAAGAGACCTCACAAAGACGATAAAAGGAACTGTCCTGCCAATCTTAAAGCAAAGGAACATAGTATTGTACTAGTTACTGAAGCATGCTTAGTAGCTGATAATGTATCAACGTGGATTCTTGACTCCGCTGCTACTAACCATATTTGTTGTTCCTTGAATGGTTTCAAGAAAACCAAAAGCTTAGAGGAAGGCGAGTTCTGTTTCAAATGGGGTGATGGGAGCCTGGTGTCTGCAAAGGTTGTGGGATCTGTGACGCTGTCTTTTGAAGACCGCACTTTAAACTTGAATAATGTTTATTTTGTTCCTACCTTTGGGAAGAACTTAATATCCGTTGCTCGTCTTCGTGAGCAAGATTATTGTTTAAAGTTCATTAAGAATGGAATTCGTATTTCGTTTCCTGATAATTCTGTTGTCACTGATGCATGTATGAAGAATGCTCTTTTCTACATCTATCCCACTCAACCTTCTCTTTTAGACACCGAAATAGATAATGATCTAATTAGGGAGCCAAAGAGGATCAAACTTTCTGAATCCTCCGATCTAACAAAATCAACATACCTCTGGCACTTGAGACTTGGTCAAATCAGTCTAGATAGGATTAAGAGACTTGTGAGAGACGGTCCACTCCAAGACTCTGCAATAGGTTCACTACCTACTTGTGAATCCTGCATAGAAGGAAAAATGACTAAGCGACCTTTCTCCGATAAGGGTCGAAGAGCCACTGAGTTGCTGGAACTAATACATTCTGATGTATGTGGTCCGCTCAACCAACATGCACGTGGAGGATACGAATACTTCGTTACCTTCACTGATGATTACTCAAGATATGGGTTTGTCTATTTGCTCAAACACAAATCCGAGACCTTTAACGTATTTAAGGTCTTTAGGGCTTTAGTGGAAAAGCAAACTGGCAAAGTGATCAAAACCCTTCGATCCGATCGAGGTGGTGAGTATATGTCTGGAGAGTTCGATGACTTTCTTAAAGAAGAAGGTATCGCTTCTCAGCTTACCGCACCTGGCACACCTCAACAAAACGGAGTGTCAGAGAGAAGGAACCGAACTCTAATGGAGATGGTTAGATCAATGATGAGTTACTCATCACTCCCTCCTTCCTTCTGGGGATATGCCCTCGAAACAGCCGCTTATATTCTGAACCAAGTTCCGTCCAAAACGGTTCCTGGTACTCCTTATGAACGATGGACTGGCCGTAAAGTGAATCTTGGCCGCATCCGAATTTGGGGTTACCCTGCACACGTGCTGAGGCAAAAGACTAGCAAGTTGGCTAGTAGGTCAGAATTTTACCTGTTTGTAGGATATCCGAAGGAAACCAAAGGTTTTACTTTCTATAGTCCCGAGGATGATAAGACTTTCGTTAGCACGAATGCTCGTTTCCTTGAGGAGGACTTTATGAAGGATGCGAAACCTAGAAGCAAAATTGTGCTTGAAGAAAAGTTGGGTGAGGAAGCTTCTACCTCATCTGTAAGAACTGTTCTTACCCCAACTGAAACACAACCTAACTCATCAGAATCTCGTCAAGTAGTACTTTGACGTAGTGGGAGGGCTGTTCAATAGCCTGACAGGTACATGTCTTATGGAGACTCTCTTGTAGCCGTCTCTGACATGGATGATCCTGTTTCCTATAGCCAAGCGATGGCTTGTTCTGAATCAAACCTTTGGCTTGACGCCATGAAAGTTGAAATGCACTCGATGTATGTCAACAAAGTCTGGAAACTTGTAGACCTTCCTGAAGGGATTAAACCCGTAGGGTGTAAGTGGATATACAAGAAGAAAATGGGTCCTGATGGGAACGTCGAGACGTTCAAAGCACGACTTGTGGCGAAGGGTTATACCCAACAAGAAGGGATTGACTATGAAGAAACCTTCTCGCCAGTCGCGATGCTTAAATCCATCCGCATACTCCTATCCATAGCTGCAGCTCTCGACTATGAGATCTGGCAAATGGATGTCAAGACAGCCTTTCTGAATGGCAATCTTGACGAGCGCATTTACATGGCTCAACCAGACGGTTTCGTGGATAAAGGATAAGAGACCAAGGTTTGTGAGTTGCTTAAGTCCATTTATGGATTAAAGCAAGCATCTAGGTCATGGAATATTAGATTCGATGAAACTGTAAAGAGTTTTGGCTTTGAACAGTCAATAGATGAGCCTTGTGTTTACAAGTTAATACACGAAGGCAAAGTTGTGTTTCTGGTACTATATGTCGATGATATACTACTCATTGGTAATGACGTGGGTAAGTTATCTGAGGTTAAGGTCTGGCTCGCAAAGCAATTCGATATGAAGGATCTAGGAGAAGCCGCATACATTCTGGGAATCCAAATCTTTCGAGATAAGAAAAACCGGACCCCGTCGCTCTCTCAAGCATCTTATATTTATAAGGTGATGGATCGCTTCTCGATGCAAGACTGCAAGAGGGGCCAAACACCCTTTAGGCATGGAGTTTCACTCTCTAAGGACCAGTCTCCCAAGACTGCACAAGAGATTGAAGACATGAGGAAAATTCCTTACGCGTCTGCCGTAGGAAGCCTCATGTATGCTATGCTTTGCACTAGACCTGATATATGTTTCGCCGTTGGCGTAGTTAGCCGTTTCCAATCCAACCCTGGACCCGAGCACTGGATTGCTGTTAAGCATGTTCTTAAGTATCTTCGAAGAACTAGGAACTTGATGCTTACATACTCATACTGACCTGACTATGACGGGATATACCGACTCCGGTTTTCAAGCGGATAAGGATTCCAGGAAATCCACTTCGGGATCTGTGTTCATCCTTAATGGTGGAGCTGTTGTGTGGAGAAGTATTAAGCAATCTTGCATTGCTGACTCCACAATGGAAGCAGAATATGTGGCTGCTTGTGAAGCATCCAAAGAGGCTGTATGGCTTAGAAAATTCCTTAAGTATTTGGAAGTTGTTCAAAACGTCAAGGAGCCCATGACCCTTTATTGTGATAATAGTGGGGTTGTCGCTAACTCAAAGGAACCTAGAAGCCATAAGCGCTCTAAGCGTATTGAGAGGAAATACCATTTGATTCGAGAGATCGCGCAGCGCGGAGACGTGGAGGTGAAGTAGATCTCTGGAATATCCATTCACCGAGGCCCTAGCGAACATGGTCTTCGACCAACTTCAAGAGGGATTAGGCATGTAGGACTACTCACATCTTCTCTGAGTCAAGTGGGAGTTTGTTGTCAATGGTGCCCACAAGAAGAGTAGTAGTGTCTATTTATGTACATTTGATGTCATATAGTCTTACGAAGACTCTTGCTTGTAATTGCTTATTCATTAATAAAAAGTTGAAACTTTCATTCAATCTTCCTTGTCTGAAGCTTTATGATAAAACCATAGTCTTTTTGTCCATAAACAAACTAAACAACTTACGAAGAGACAAATTTAGATTTGCATGAACAAACTCTTCGTAGTTTGCTTAAAACGATATATTCGCAATCTTAGGGTCAAAGGACTATTGACCTCAGTACGATTGTTAGAAGAACCTATGATGTTTGGTTATGAGGCATTGAGAGTTGGAGACTCTATAGTTCTTCTAGGTATCTTCAGAAGGTACTGAATTGACCAGTGCACTTCTAGAGACAAGATAAGAAAAAACCATTTAACCTCTTATGTCTCGAAGTCACTACGTATGAATTGCATCATGCTTACCTTAATCCTGAAATTAGACATGTCATTTCACACCTTAGTATTCTCATTTGAGAAAGTCAGAGTTCGGAATCACTATGTTATTCCAAACAGGGCCTATTGGTGAAGTAATAAGTTGTGAGAATGTCATGAATAACTTTGTGAAGTTCTCATAGATATGGAATTCATGTACAAGATTGCTGAAATGCAATGTATATCACCTCATGCTTTGATCCTTGGAGTGTGAATAAATGAACTGGCCAGTGTCCAAATTGAGTCTTGACTCTTTTGGATGAAACAATGTGACTTGTTAGCTCCTCGTCAATACATTGTTTCTAACTTATTCAAAAGCGACAAAGGAGTTGAGGAAATAACAGCTAGAAGGGTAAAATGGTAATTTTGTAAATACCGACTAGCTGATGATATTCATGAAGGGTAAACACTGATAATATTCTATGGATCCGCTCATTACAATTAGGTCGAATTCTTGAGTAAAAAATAAATTAATTTGAACCGAGAGATTTTCAGTGTCAACTCTTTAGTGGAGTCAGTTGACATTAAGCTAAACTTGGAAAAGGTTTGTGAACTTTTGAGTCCAAGGATTTAGCTCATGCTTTGTTCATTTCGATCCATGAGGTCACTGTCACGAATCACATCGAATAGGAATAGTTAAACTAGAAGCTAAGCCAAAACAAAAACGAGACGAGTTTTTTTCGAAAATTGTCAAAAGGGTATTTTTTTCCTTTTGGACATAGGACGAAATGAATGTCAATAATTTTTTTTTGACAAGGTCATTTGATGACAAATGAAACTTAAAACACTCAACCATTAATAGTTTATTGGGCCTTGAGGATTAATTTCATTTCATAGAATTTTACTTGAAAATTCTTAATGGGCTTTTCTTATATTGTCATGAACAAATGAAGAAACATCTAGAAGCTCCTTCTAGAAGCTCAAATTTCATCCAACCCAAGGAAAATAAGGCTGAATTTCGTTCACGCCATAGTGGGAAAGAGAGTTTATTTTGTGCATTGATGTATGAAGATACTTGCCAAAAGAAAAAGAGGAAACAAATTTCCTTAAGAAGGAAAGTGCCTTTTCGGCCAACTAAGAGGAAATCAAATGAGGAAACAAATCCTAAGCCTTCATGAGGCATTTTGGACGTGCAAGGCAATAGGAAAAGAGGAAAGTACCTTTTGAAGGTAATCCTCCACCTATAAATAGGAGGCCTCATTCCTCACATTTCATTCATCCAAGTTTAAGAGATTTGAGAGACTCTCTCTCTAGAACTTGGCCAAAATCCTCTCTCTCTCTCTCTAGTTATTTTCGATTTTTTTTTGGCACCTAGGTCCTCATTTGACCTAGAGTTTAGCTCTGCGACTTCATGACTCGTTCTTAAGTCGTAGTGTTTAAAAGTGCCCACTCACTGATTCCTTTATTTCGAGTGATTTAGTGATGGAAACTTTCGTGGTTCCTCGAGGTGCCGAGGAAAGATAGAGAGACGTGCTGCGAGGGGAGACGAGCATTGCAAACTTTCCAAAAGCGTCTCAAAGTTCAAGCTTCAAGAAAGGTTAGTAAACTTCTAGCTCATATTAGTTTTTAATTACATGTACTTGCTCTTTGTCTAGGTTAGTAAAAACTGTTTTTACTTGTAAAGAAAATTTTTAAAATTCCGCCGCTTCCCGAAGCGTTTAATCTTTTTCTTAAACCCTAGATCAATTCCAACAGTTAGAAACCAAACGATAATTTACTCCCTCAAGAGAAGGCCGCAAAAAATCTCCTTTTATAAGTAAATGACACATCATTAATGCTTAGCCAAGATGTCAATACATCTATTTTGACTAGCCACCTTGTAAATTGGTTTGATCACTCACATCCTTTCGCAGGGCCTCGAGGGAGGATTACTAGGGATTGAGTCTAAGTGTGCAACCAACCACTTAGTCCAAAAGGTCAACTTTGAAAAACAATCCCCCAAGGGGAGACCTTGTCATCATCGTCTCACTCTCGGACGTAACTCATTGAGCAATGATCAGAGCAAAGCGCCCTTGAGTACTCTCATTTAAGAGAGGGCCACGAGGGTGACTCTTAGTCCGGCGACACTTGCACTTTTCATTAGTGTTGGGGATCGTGGGTTAGAAACAACAAGTATAACCCTCCCACTTAGTTTTTGGAGTTGGTTCATCGACTCTTATAAGTTCGGAAACAGATTTCCTAGTTAGAGAGCGACAAAGCGGACAACTAGAAGAGAATCCTAGATCGACATGTTCAGAGTAGTATTAGTGCTTAAAGGCACAAGGTACATACTCGATCTTTTCCTATTTTCTATTTCGGAAAAGTGCGTGAGGGAAGTGTGAACTTCAACTTACTCGAACACTTGAAAGTTTGAGATTACACATCTTTTTATTTTTCGGCTTGTCTACAAGGAGACCTCCCACTCAAATTTTCAAGAGCATATAGATTTTGAACATATGTGACATAGATATAGTTTTGAAAACATTTTGAAAATTTATTTGATTTGGATGACAAAATATTTTCAAGTTTGAAAGTGAAAACAGTTTTTCAAAATTCAAACTAGTTTTGTAAAAATTCAATTTCAATTAAACTTTCAAAAACAAAACATTTTAATCTTACACATCATGTTTATAATCATATGAAAAACATTTTTGCTCAAGAAAATTTTCTCATTAGAGATCTATAACTCATGGTAGTGGGGTTTAAAAATCCGGATTTCTAAAAAACCGGAGTTTCAGCACAGCCGCGCACCTCGGAGTAAAATCGCCATATCTGGCGGCTCCGATGTCCTTTTGAGCCGAAACTGGTGGCATTGGACAGAGGACAGACAGAGCTTTAATTTGTTCTAGAATCATTAAATTTAGATTTCTGAGCAGAGAGTTATGCCACTTTTAATGCGGGTTTACTCCAGCTCGAAGAAAAAGAAATAATTAAAGCTTGGTCCTTTTTAGGTGTGAAAAAGAATCGAGTGTAACGGAACGTTTTATGAAGGTTGTTAAAGCTTTTATTTTTGTTTTATTAGCAAGGTAATAACAAGGCATAAAAGAAATAACAACAAGCATAAAACGATTCAAGTAAATAAAAGAAACTAGCAAGACAATATAACTAGTCAAAAAATTTTACTCGAAATTTCTCAAACGTTTAAAACACGTTTTTCAATATAAAAAATTAAAAACTTTTAGAACTGATTCTAATGTGTTTTAAAAACATCCAAAACTCATAGATAATCAACATGATTTTTAATTTAAAGGCATGAGCAATACATGTACATGCTAATCTTTGACCATAGCTCTGATACCATTTGTTGGAATCGATCTAGGGTTTAAGAAAATAATTAACGCTTCGGTAAGCGGCGGAATTTTAACTCGAGGAGAAATGTAGAGTCGGCACGAGGAGTATCTAGTCAACTCATGGACTCGGTACTCGACCCGAGGAGTGAACTCAACTTGAGGAGAAAAGTAGAGTCGACATGAGGAGTAGCTAGTCGACTCGTGGATTCGGTACTCGACTCGAAGAGTGGACTCAACTCGAGGAGAAATGTAGAGTCGGCACGAGGAGTAGCTAGTCGACTCGTGGACTCGGTACTCGACCCGAGGAGTGAACTCAACTCGAGGACAAATGTAGAGTCGGCACGAGGAGTAGCTAGTCGACTCGTGGATTCGGTACTCGACTCAAGGAGTGAACTCCACTGGAGGAGAAATGTGGAGTCGGCACGAGGAGTAGCTAGTTGACTCGTGGACTCGGTACTCGACTCGAAGAGTGGACTCAACTCGAGGAGAAATGTAGAGTCGGCGCGAGGAGTAGCTAGTCGACTCGTGGACTCGGTACTCGACTCGAGGAGTGAACTCAACTCGAGGACAAATGTAGAGTCGGCACGAGGAGTAGCTTGTCGACTCGTGGACTCGGTACTCGACTCGAGGAGTGAACTCAACTCGAGGAGAAATGTAGAGTCGGCACGAGGAGTAGCTTGTCGACTCATGGACTCGGTACTCGACTCGAGGAGTGAACTAAACTCGAGGAGAAATGTAGAGTCGGCATGAGGAGTAGCTTGTCGACTCATGGACTCGGTACTCGACTCGAGGAGTGAACTCAACTCGAGGAGAAATGTAGAGTCGGCACGAGGAGTAGCTAGTCGACTCGTGGACTCGGTACTCGACCCGAGGAGTGAACTCAACTAGAGGAGAAATGTAGAGTCGACACGAGGAGTAGCTAGTCGAATCGTGGATTCGATACTCGACTCGAGGAGTGAACTCCACTGGAGGAGAAATATGGAGTCGGCGCGAGGAGTAGCTAGTCGACTCGTGGAGTCGGTACTCGACCCGAGGAGTGAACTCAACTCGAGGAGAAATGTAGAGTCGGAACGAGGAGTACCTAGTCGACTGATGGACTCGGTACTCGACTCGAGGAGTGAACTCAACTCAAGGAGAAATGTAGAGTCGGCACGAGTAGTAGCTTGTCGACTCGTTGACTCGGTACTCGACTCGGGGAGTGAACTCAACTCGAGGAGAAATGTAGAGTCGGCACGAGGAGTAGCTTGTCGACTCGTTGACTCGGTACTCGACTCGGGGAGTGAACTCAACTCGAGGAGAAATGTAGAGTCGGCACGAGGAGTAGCTAGTCGACTCGTGGACTCGGTACTCGACCCGAGGAGTGAACTCAACTCGAGGAGAAATGTAGAGTCAACACGAGGAGTAGCTAGTCGACTCGTGGATTCGGTACTCGACTCGAGGAGTGAACTCTACTGGAGGAGAAATGTGGAGTCGGCGTGAGGAGTAGCTAGTCGACTCGTGGACTCGGTACTCGACCCGAGGAGTGAACTCAACTCGAGGAGAAATGTAGAGTCGGCGTGAGGAGTAGCTAGTCGACTCGTGGACTCGGTACTCGACCCGAGGAGTGAACTCAACTCGAGGAGAAATGTAGAGTCTGCACGAGGAGTAGCTAGTCGACTCATGGACTTGGTACTCGACTCGAGGAGTGAACTCAACTCGAGTAGAAATTTAGAGTCGGCACGAGGAGTAGCTTGTCGACTTGTTGACTCGGTACTCGACTCGGGGAGTGAACTCAACTCGAGGAGAAATGTAGACTCGGCACGAGAAGTAGCTAGTCGACTCGTGGACTCGGTACTCCACTCGAAGAGTGAACTCAACTCGAGGAGAAATGTAGAGTCGGCACGAGGAGTAGCTAGTCGACTCGTGGACTCGGTACTCGACCCGAGGAGTGAACTCAACTCGAGGAGAAATGTAGAGTCAACACGAGGAGTAGCTAGTCGACTCGTGGATTCGGTACTCGACTCGAGGAGTGAACTCTACTGGAGGAGAAATGTGGAGTCGCCACGAGGAGTAGCTAGTCGACTCGTGGATTCGGTACTCGACTCGAGGAGTGAACTCTACTGGAGGAGAAATGTGGAGTCGGCGTGAGGAGTAGCTAGTCGACTCGTGGACTCGGTACTCGACCCGAGGAGTGAACTCAACTCGAGGAGAAATGTAGAGTCTGCACGAGGAGTAGCTAGTCGACTCATGGACTTGGTACTCGACTCGAGGAGTGAACTCAACTCGAGGAGAAATGTAGACTCGGCACGAGGAGTAGCTAGTCGACTCATGGACTTGGTACTCGACTCGAGGAGTGAACTCAACTCGAGTAGAAATTTAGAGTCGGCACGAGGAGTAGCTTGTCGACTTGTTGACTCGGTACTCGACTCGGGGAGTGAACTCAACTCGAGGAGAAATGTAGACTCGGCACGAGAAGTAGCTAGTCGACTCGTGGACTCGGTACTCCACTCGAAGAGTGAACTCAACTCGAGGAGAAATGTAGAGTCGGCACGAGGAGTAGCTAGTCGACTCGTGGACTCGGTACTCGACCCGAGGAGTGAACTCAACTCGAGGATAAAAGTAGAGTCGATACGAGGAGTAGCTAGTCGACTCGTGGATTCGGTACTCGACTCGAGGAGTGAACTCCACTGGAGGAGAAATGTGGAGTAGGCGCGAGGAGTAGCTAGTCGACTCGTGGACTCGGTACTCGACTCGAAGACTGGACTCAACTCGAGGAGAAATGTAGAGTCGGCACGAAGAGTAGCTAGTCGACTCGTGGACTCGGTACTCGAGCCGAGGAGTGAACTCAACTCGAGGAGAAATGTAGAGTCGGCATGAGGAGTAGCTAGTCGACTCGTGGATTCGGTACTCGACTCGAGGAGTGAACTCCACTGGATGAGAAATGTGGAGTCGGCATGAGGAGTAGCTAGTCGACTCGTGGACTCGGTACTCGACTCGAGGAGAAATGTAGAGTCGGCACGAGGAGTAGCTAGTCGACTCGTGGGCTTGGTACTCGACTCGAGGAATGAACTAAACTTGAGGAGAAATGTAGAGTCGGCACGAGCAGTAGCAAGTCGACTCGTGGACTCGGTACTCGACTCGAGGAGTGAACTGAACTCGAGGAGAAATGTAGGGTCGGCACGAGGAGTAGCTTGTCGACTCGTGGACTTGATTCTAGAGTCGAGGAGTGAACTCAACTCGAGGAGAAATGTAGAGTCGACAGGAGGAGTAGCTTGTCGTCTCTTGGGCTTGGTACTCGACTCCAGGAGTGAACTTAACTCGAGGAGACATGTAGAGTCGGCACGAGGGGTAGCTAGTCGACTCGTGGACTCGGTACTCGACCCGAGGAGTGAACTAAACTCGAGGAGAAATGTAGAGTCAGCCCGAGGAGTAGCTAGTCGACTCATGGACTTGGTACTCGACTCGAGGAGTGAACTCAACTCGAGTAGATATGTAGAGTCAGCACGAGGAGTAGCTTGTCGACTCGTTGACTCTATACTCGACTCGGGGAGTGAACTCAACTCGAGGAGAAATGTAGAGTCGGCACGAGGAGTAGCTAGTCGACTCGTGGACTCGGTACTCGACTCGAGGAGTGAACTCAACTCGAGGAGAAATGTAGAGTCGGCACGAGGAGTAGCTAGTCGACTCGTGGACTCGGTACTCGACCCGAGGAGTGAACTCAACTCGAGGAGAAAAGTAGAGTCGACACGAGGAGTAGCTAGTCGACTCGTGGATTCTGTACTCGACTCGAGGAGTGAACTCCACTGGAGGAGAAATGTAGAGTCGGCACGAGGAGTAGCTAGTCGACTCGTGGACTCGGTACTCGACCCGAGGAGTGAACTCAACTAGAGGAGAAATGTAGAGTCGACACGAGGAGTAGCTAGTCGAATCGTGGATTCGATACTCGACTCGAGGAGTGAACTCCACTGGAGGAGAAATATGGAGTCGGCGCGAGGAGTAGCTAGTCGACTCGTGGAGTCGGTACTCGACCCGAGGAGTGAACTCAACTCGAGGAGAAATGTAGAGTCGGAACGAGGAGTACCTAGTCGACTGATGGACTCGGTACTCGACTCGAGGAGTGAACTCAACTCGAGGAGAAATGTAGAGTCGGCACGAGTAGTAGCTTGTCGACTCGTTGACTCGGTACTCGACTCGGGGAGTGAACTCAACTCGAGGAGAAATGTAGAGTCGGCACGAGGAGTAGCTTGTCGACTCGTTGACTCGGTACTCGACTCGGGGAGTGAACTCAACTCGAGGAGAAATGTAGAGTCGGCACGAGGAGTAGCTAGTCGACTCGTGGACTCGGTACTCGACCCGAGGAGTGAACTCAACTCGAGGAGAAATGTAGAGTCAACACGAGGAGTAGCTAGTCGACTCGTGGATTCGGTACTCGACTCGAGGAGTGAACTCTACTGGAGGAGAAATGTGGAGTCGGCGTGAGGAGTAGCTAGTCGACTCGTGGACTCGGTACTCGACCCGATGAGTGAACTCAACTCGAGGAGAAATGTAGAGTCTGCACGAGGAGTAGCTAGTCGACTCATGGACTTGGTACTCGACTCGAGGAGTGAACTCAACTCGAGTAGAAATGTAGAGTCGGCACGAGGAGTAGCTTGTCGACTTGTTGACTCGGTACTCGACTCGGGGAGTGAACTCAACTCGAGGAGAAATGTAGAGTCGGCACGAGAAGTAGCTAGTCGACTCGTGGACTCGGTACTCCACTCGAAGAGTGAACTCAACTCGAGGAGAAATGTAGAGTCGGCACGAGGAGTAGCTAGTCGACTCGTGGACTCGGTACTCGACCCGAGGAGTGAACTCAACTCGAGGATAAAAGTAGAGTCGATACGAGGAGTAGCTAGTCGACTCGTGGATTCGGTACTCGACTCGAGGAGTGAACTCCACTGGAGGAGAAATGTGGAGTAGGCGCGAGGAGTAGCTAGTCGACTCGTGGACTCGGTACTCGACTCGAAGGCTGGACTCAACTCGAGGAGAAATGTAGAGTCGACAGGAGGAGTAGCTTGTCGTCTCTTGGGCTTGGTACTCGACTCCAGGAGTGAACTTAACTCGAGGAGACATGTAGAGTCGGCACGAGGGGTAGCTAGTCGACTCGTGGACTCGGTACTCGACCCGAGGAGTGAACTCAACTCGAGGAGAAATGTAGAGTCAGCCCGAGGAGTAGCTAGTCGACTCATGGACTTGGTACTCGACTCGAGGAGTGAACTCAACTCGAGTAGATATGTAGAGTCGGCACGAGGAGTAGCTTGTCGACTCGTTGACTCTATACTCGACTCGGGGAGTGAACTCAACTCGAGGAGAAATGTAGAGTCGGCACGAGGAGTAGCTAGTCGACTCGTGGACTCGGTACTCGACTCGAGGAGTGAACTCAACTCGAGGAGAAATGTAGAGTCGGCACGAGGAGTAGCTAGTCGACTCGTGGACTCGGTACTCGACCCGAGGAGTGAACTCAACTCGAGGAGAAAAGTAGAGTCGACACGAGGAGTAGCTAGTCGACTCGTGGATTCTGTACTCGACTCGAGGAGTGAACTCCACTGGAGGAGAAATGTAGAGTCGGCACGAGGAGTAGCTAGTCGACTTGTGGACTCGGTACTCGACTCGAAGAGTGGACTCAACTCGAGGAGAAATTTAGAGTCGGCACGAGGAGTAGCTAGTCGACTCGTGGACTCAGTAGTCGACCTGAGGAGTGAACTCAACTCGAGGAGAAACGTAGAGTCAGCAGGAGGAGTAGCTTGTCAACTCGTTGACTCGGTACTCGACTCGGGGAGTGAACTCAACTCGAGGAGAAATGTAGAGTCGGCACGAGGAGTAGCTAGTCGACTCGTGGACTCGGTACGCGACTCGAGGAGTGAACTCAACTCGAGGAGAAATGTAGAGTCGGCACGAGGAGTAGCTAGTCGACTCGTGGACTCGGTACTCGACCCGAGGAGTGAACTCAACTCGAGGAGAAATGTAGAGTCGACACGAGGAGTAGCTAGTCGACTCGTGGATTCGGTACTCGACTCGAGGAGTGAACTCTACTGGAGGAGAAATGTGGAGTCGGCGTGAGAAGTAGCTAGTCGACTCGTGGACTCGGTACTCGACCCGAGGAGTGAACTCAACTCGATGAGAAATGTAGAGTCGGCACGAGGAGTAGCTAGTCGACTCATGGACTTGGTACTCGACTCGAGGAGTGAACTCAACTCGAGTAGAAATGTAGAGTCGGCACGAGGAGTAGCTTGTCGACTCGTTGACTCGGTACTCGACTCGGGGAGTGAACTCAACTCGAGGAGAAATGTAGAGTTGGCACGAGAAGTAGCTAGTCGACTCGTGGACTCGGTACTCCACTCGAGGAGTGAACTCAACTCGAGGAGAAATGTAGAGTCGGCACGAGGAGTAGCTAGTCGACTCGTGGACTCGGTACTCGACCCGAGGAGTGAACTCAACTCGAGGAGAAAAGTAGAGTCGACACGAGGAGTAGCTAGTCGACTCGTGGATTCTGTACTCGACTCGAGGAGTGAACTCCACTGGAGGAGAAATGTAGAGTCGGCACGAGGAGTAGCTAGTCGACTTGTGGACTCGGTACTCGACTCGAAGAGTGGACTCAACTCGAGGAGAAATTTAGAGTCGGCACGAGGAGTAGCTAGTCGACTCGTGGACTCAGTAGTCGACCTGAGGAGTGAACTCAACTCGAGGAGAAACGTAGAGTCAGCAGGAGGAGTAGCTTGTCAACTCGTTGACTCGGTACTCGACTCGGGGAGTGAACTCAACTCGAGGAGAAATGTAGAGTCGGCACGAGGAGTAGCTAGTCGACTCGTGGACTCGGTACGCGACTCGAGGAGTGAACTCAACTCGAGGAGAAATGTAGAGTCGGCACGAGGAGTAGCTAGTCGACTCGTGGACTCGGTACTCGACCCGAGGAGTGAACTCAACTCGAGGAGAAATGTAGAGTCGACACGAGGAGTAGCTAGTCGACTCGTGGATTCGGTACTCGACTCGAGGAGTGAACTCTACTGGAGGAGAAATGTGGAGTCGGCGTGAGAAGTAGCTAGTCGACTCGTGGACTCGGTACTCGACCCGAGGAGTGAACTCAACTCGATGAGAAATGTAGAGTCGGCACGAGGAGTAGCTAGTCGACTCATGGACTTGGTACTCGACTCGAGGAGTGAACTCAACTCGAGTAGAAATGTAGAGTCGGCACGAGGAGTAGCTTGTCGACTCGTTGACTCTATACTCGACTCGGGGAGTGAACTCAACTCGAGGAGAAATGTAGAGTCGGCACGAGGAGTAGCTAGTCGACTCGTGGACTCGGTACTCGACTCGAGGAGTGAACTCAACTCGAGGAGAAATGTAGAGTCGGCACGAGGAGTAGCTAGTCGACTCGTGGACTCGGTACTCGACCCGAGGAGTGAACTCAACTCGAGGAGAAAAGTAGAGTCGACACGAGGAGTAGCTAGTCGACTCGTGGATTCTGTACTCGACTCGAGGAGTGAACTCCACTGGAGGAGAAATGTAGAGTCGGCACGAGGAGTAGCTAGTCGACTTGTGGACTCGGTACTCGACTCGAAGAGTGGACTCAACTCGAGGAGAAATTTAGAGTCGGCACGAGGAGTAGCTAGTCGACTCGTGGACTCAGTAGTCGACCTGAGGAGTGAACTCAACTCGAGGAGAAACGTAGAGTCAGCAGGAGGAGTAGCTTGTCAACTCGTTGACTCGGTACTCGACTCGGGGAGTGAACTCAACTCGAGGAGAAATGTAGAGTCGGCACGAGGAGTAGCTAGTCGACTCGTGGACTCGGTACGTGACTCGAGGAGTGAACTCAACTCGAGGAGAAATGTAGAGTCGGCACGAGGAGTAGCTAGTCGACTCGTGGACTCGGTACTCGACCCGAGGAGTGAACTCAACTCGAGGAGAAATGTAGAGTCGACACGAGGAGTAGCTAGTCGACTCGTGGATTCGGTACTCGACTCGAGGAGTGAACTCTACTGGAGGAGAAATGTGGAGTCGGCGTGAGAAGTAGCTAGTCGACTCGTGGACTCGGTACTCGACCCGAGGAGTGAACTCAACTCGATGAGAAATGTAGAGTCGGCACGAGGAGTAGCTAGTCGACTCATGGACTTGGTACTCGACTCGAGGAGTGAACTCAACTCGAGTAGAAATGTAGAGTCGGCACGAGGAGTAGCTTGTCGACTCGTTGACTCGGTACTCGACTCGGGGAGTGAACTCAACTCGAGGAGAAATGTAGAGTTGGCACGAGAAGTAGCTAGTCGACTCGTGGACTCGGTACTCCACTCGAGGAGTGAACTCAACTCGAGGAGAAATGTAGAGTCGGCACGAGGAGTAGCTAGTCGACTCGTGGACTCGGTACTCGACCCGAGGCGTGAACTCAACTCGAGGAGAAAAGTAGAGTCGACACGAGGAGTAGCTAGTCGACTCGTGGATTCGGTACTCGACTCGAGGAGTGAACTCCACTGGAGGAGAAATGTGGAGTCGGCGCGAGGAGTAGCTAGTCGACTCGTGGACTCGGTACTCGACTCGAAGACTGGACGCAACTCGAGGAGAAATGTAGAGTCGGCACGAGGAGTAGCTAGTCGACTCGTGGACTCGGTACTCGAGCCGAGGAGTGAACTCAACTCGAGGAGAAATGTAGAGTCGGCACGAGGAGTAGCTAGTCGACTCGTGGATTCGGTACTCGACTCGAGGAGTGAACTCCACTGGAGGAGAAATGTGGAGTCGGCATGAGGAGTAGCTAGTCGACTCGTGGACTCGGTACTCGACTCGAAGAGTGGACTCAACTCGAGGAGAAATGTAGAGTCGGCACGAGGAGTAGCTAGTCGACTCGTGGGCTTGGTACTCGACTCGAGGAATGAACTAAACTTGAGGAGAAATGTTGAGTCGGCACGACCAGTAGCAAGTCGACTCGTGGACTCGGTACTCGACTCGAGGAGTGAACTGAACTCGAGGAGAAATGTAGGGTCGGCACGAGGAGTAGCTTGTCGACTCATGGACTTGGTTCTAGAGTCGAGGAGTGAACTTAACTCGAGGAGAAATGTAGAGTCGATAGGAGGAGTAGCTTGTCGTCTCTTGGGCTTGGTACTCGACTCCAGGAGTGAACATAACTCGAGGAGAAATGTAGAGTCGGCACGAGGAGTAGCTAGTCGACTCGTGGACTCGGTACTCGACTCGAGGAGTGAACTCAACTCGAGGAGAAATGTAGAGTCGGCACGAGGAGTAGCTAGTCGACTCGTGGACTCGGTACTCGACCCGAGGAGTGAACTCAACTCGAGGAGAAAAGTAGAGTCGACACGAGGAGTAGCTAGTCGACTCGTGGATTCGGTACTCGACTCGAGGAGTGAACTCCACTGGAGGAGAAATGTGGAGTCGGCGCGAGGAGTAGCTAGTCGACTCGTGGACTCGGTACTCGACTCGAAGACTAGACGCAACTCGAGGAGAAATGTAGAGTCGGCACGAGGAGTAGCTAGTCGACTCGTGGACTCGGTACTCGAGCCGAGGAGTGAACTCAACTCGAGGAGAAATGTAGAGTCGGCATGAGGAGTAGCTAGTCGACTCGTGGATTCGGTACTCGACTCGAGGAGTGAACTCCACTGGATGAGAAATGTGGAGTCGGCATGAGGAGTAGCTAGTCGACTCGTGGACTCGGTACTCGACTCGAAGAGTGGACTCGACTCGAGGAGAAATGTAGAGTCGGCACGAGGAGTAGCTAGTCGACTCGTGGGCTTGGTACTCAACTCGAGGAATGAACTAAACTTGAGGAGAAATGTAGAGTCGGCACGAGCAGTAGCAAGTCGACTCGTGGACTCGGTACTCGACTCGAGGAGTGAACTGAACTCGAGGAGAAATGTAGGGTCGGCACGAGGAGTAGCTTGTCGACTCGTGGACTTGATTCTAGAGTCGAGGAGTGAACTCAACTCGAGGAGAAATGTAGACTCGACAGGAGGAGTAGCTTGTCGTCTCTTGGGCTTGGTACTCGACTCCAGGAGTGAACTTAACTCGAGGAGACATGTAGAGTCGGCACGAGGGGTAGCTAGTCGACTCGTGGACTCGGTACTCGACCCGAGGAGTGAACTCAACTCGAGGAGAAATGTAGAGTCAGCCCGAGGAGTAGCTAGTCGACTCATGGACTTGGTACTCGTCTCGAGGAGTGAACTCAACTCGAGTAGATATGTAGAGTCGGCACGAGGAGTAGCTTGTCGACTCGTTGACTCTATACTCGACTCGGGGAGTGAACTCAACTCGAGGAGAAATGTAGAGTCGGCACGAGGAGTAGCTAGTCGACTCGTGGACTCGGTACTCGACTCGAGGATTGAACTCAACTCGAGAAGAAATGTAGAGTCGGCACGAGGAGTAGCTAGTCGACTCGTGGACTCGGTACTCGACCCGAGGAGTGAACTCAACTCGAGGAGAAAAGTAGAGTCGACACGAGGAGTAGCTAGTCGACTCGTGGATTCTGTACTCGACTCGAGGAGTGAACTCCACTGGAGGAGAATTGTAGAGTCGGCACGAGGAGTAGCTAGTCGACTTGTGGACTCGGTACTCGACTCGAAGAGTGGACTCAACTCGAGGAGAAATTTAGAGTCGGCACGAGGAGTAGCTAGTCGACTCGTGGACTCAGTAGTCGACCTGAGGAGTGAACTCAACTCGAGGAGAAACGTAGAGTCGGCAGGAGGAGTAGCTTGTCAACTCGTTGACTCGGTACTCGACTCGGGGAGTGAATTCAACTCGAGGAGAAATGTAGAGTCGGCACGAGGAGTAGCTAGTCGACTCGTGGACTCGGTACGCGACTCGAGGAGTGAACTCAACTCGAGGAGAAATGTAGAGTCGGCACGAGGAGTAGCTAGTCGACTCGTGGACTCGGTACTCGACCCGAGGAGTGAACTCAACTCGAGGAGAAATGTAGAGTCGACACGAGGAGTAGCTAGTCGACTCGTGGATTCGGTACTCGACTCGAGGAGTGAACTCTACTGGAGGAGAAATGTGGAGTCGGCGTGAGAAGTAGCTAGTCGACTCGTGGACTCGGTACTCGACCCGAGGAGTGAACTCAACTCGATGAGAAATGTAGAGTCGGCACGAGGAGTAGCTAGTCGACTCATGGACTTGGTACTCGACTCGAGGAGTGAACTCAACTCGAGTAGAAATGTAGAGTCGGCACGAGGAGTAGCTTGTCGACTCGTTGACTCGGTACTCGACTCGGGGAGTGAACTCAACTCGAGGAGAAATGTAGAGTTGGCACGAGAAGTAGCTAGTCGACTCGTGGACTCGGTACTCCACTCGAGGAGTGAACTCAACTCGAGGAGAAATGTAGAGTCGGCACGAGGAGTAGCTAGTCGACTCGTGGACTCGGTAATCGACCCGAGGAGTGAACTCAACTCGAGGAGAAAAGTAGAGTCGACACGAGGAGTAGCTAGTCGACTCGTGGATTCGGTACTCGACTCGAGGAGTGAACTCCACTGGAGGAGAAATGTGGAGTCGGCGCGAGGAGTAGCTAGTCGACTCGTGGACTCGGTACTCGACTCGAAGACTGGACGCAACTCGAGGAGAAATGTAGAGTCGGCACGAGGAGTAGCTAGTCGACTCGTGGACTCGGTACTCGAGCCGAGGAGTGAACTCAACTCGAGGAGAAATGTAGAGTCGGCACGAGGAGTAGCTAGTCGACTCGTGGATTCGGTACTCGACTCGAGGAGTGAACTCCACTGGAGGAGAAATGTGGAGTCGGCATGAGGAGTAGCTAGTCGACTCGTGGACTCGGTACTCGACTCGAAGAGTGGACTCAACTCGAGGAGAAATGTAGAGTCGGCACGAGGAGTAGCTAGTCGACTCGTGGGCTTGGTACTCGACTCGAGGAATGAACTAAACTTGAGGAGAAATGTTGAGTCGGCACGACCAGTAGCAAGTCGACTCGTGGACTCGGTACTCGACTCAAGGAGTGAACTGAACTCGAGGAGAAATGTAGGGTCGGCACGAGGAGTAGCTTGTCGACTCATGGACTTGGTTCTAGAGTCGAGGAGTGAACTTAACTCGAGGAGAAATGTAGAGTCGATAGGAGGAGTAGCTTGTCGTCTCTTGGGCTTGGTACTCGACTCCAGGAGTGAACTTAACTCGAGGAGAAATGTAGAGTCGGCACGAGGAGTAGCTACTCGACTCGTGGACTCGGTACTCGACTCGAGGAGTGAACTCAACTCGAGGAGAAATGTAGAGTCGGCACGAGGAGTAGCTAGTCGACTCGTGGACTCGGTACTCGACCCGAGGAGTGAACTCAACTCGAGGAGAAAAGTAGAGTCGACACGAGGAGTAGCTAGTCGACTCGTGGATTCGGTACTCGACTCGAGGAGTGAACTCCACTGGAGGAGAAATGTGGAGTCGGCGCGAGGAGTAGCTAGTCGACTCGTGGACTCGGTACTCGACTCGAAGACTGGACGCAACTCGAGGAGAAATGTAGAGTCGGCACGAGGAGTAGCTAGTCGACTCGTGGACTCGGTACTCGAGCCGAGGAGTGAACTCAACTCGAGGAGAAATGTAGAGTCGGCATGAGGAGTAGCTAGTCGACTCGTGGATTCGGTACTCGACTCGAGGAGTGAACTCCACTGGATGAGAAATGTGGAGTCGGCATGAGGAGTAGCTAGTCGACTCGTGGACTCGGTACTCGACTCGAAGAGTGGACTCGACTCGAGGAGAAATGTAGAGTCGGCACGAGGAGTAGCTAGTCGACTCGTGGGCTTGGTACTCAACTCGAGGAATGAACTAAACTTGAGGAGAAATGTAGAGTCGGCACGAGCAGTAGCAAGTCGACTCGTGGACTCGGTACTCGACTCGAGGAGTGAACTGAACTCGAGGAGAAATGTAGGGTCGGCACGAGGAGTAGCTTGTCGACTCGTGGACTTGATTCTAGAGTCGAGGAGTGAACTCAACTCGAGGAGAAATGTAGAGTCGACAGGAGGAGTAGCTTGTCGTCTCTTGGGCTTGGTACTCGACTCCAGGAGTGAACTTAACTCGAGGAGACATGTAGAGTCGGCACGAGGAGTAGCTACTCGACTCGTGGACTCGGTACTCGACTCGAGGAGTGAACTCAACTCGAGGAGAAATGTAGAGTCGGCACGAGGAGTAGCTAGTCGACTCGTGGACTCGGTACTCGACCCGAGGAGTGAACTCAACTCGAGGAGAAAAGTAGAGTCGACACGAGGAGTAGCTAGTCGACTCGTGGATTCGGTACTCGACTCGAGGAGTGAACTCCACTGGAGGAGAAATGTGGAGTCGGCGCGAGGAGTAGCTAGTCGACTCGTGGACTCGGTACTCGACTCGAAGACTGGACGCAACTCGAGGAGAAATGTAGAGTCGGCACGAGGAGTAGCTAGTCGACTCGTGGACTCGGTACTCGAGCCGAGGAGTGAACTCAACTCGAGGAGAAAAGTAGAGTCGACACGAGGAGTAGCTAGTCGACTCGTGGATTCTGTACTCGACTCGAGGAGTGAACTCCACTGGAGGAGAAATGTAGAGTCGGCACGAGGAGTAGCTAGTCGACTTGTGGACTCGGTACTCGACTCGAAGAGTGGACTCAACTCGAGGAGAAATTTAGAGTCGGCACGAGGAGTAGCTAGTCGACTCGTGGACTCAGTAGTCGACCTGAGGAGTGAACTCAACTCGAGGAGAAACGTAGAGTCGGCAGGAGGAGTAGCTTGTCAACTCGTTGACTCGGTACTCGACTCGGGGAGTGAACTCAACTCGAGGAGAAATGTAGAGTCGGCACGAGGAGTAGCTAGTCGACTCGTGGACTCGGTACGCGACTCGAGGAGTGAACTCAACTCGAGGAGAAATGTAGAGTCGGCACGAGGAGTAGCTAGTCGACTCGTGGACTCGGTACTCGACCCGAGGAGTGAACTCAACTCGAGGAGAAATGTAGAGTCGACACGAGGAGTAGCTAGTCGACTCGTGGATTCGGTATTCGACTCGAGGAGTAAACTCTACTGGAGGAGAAATGTGGAGTCGGCGTGAGAAGTAGCTAGTCGACTCGTGGACTCGGTACTGGACCCGAGGAGTGAACTCAACTCGATGAGAAATGTAGAGTCGGCACGAGGAGTAGCTAGTCGACTCATGGACTTGGTACTCGACTCGAGGAGTGAACTCAACTCGAGTAGAAATGTAGAGTCGGCACGAGGAGTAGCTTGTCGACTCGTTGACTCGGTACTCGACTCGGGGAGTGAACTCAACTCGAGGAGAAATGTAGAGTTGGCACGAGAAGTAGCTAGTCGACTCGTGGACTCGGTACTCCACTCGAGGAGTGAACTCAACTCGAGGAGAAATGTAGAGTCGGCACGAGGAGTAGCTAGTCGACTCGTGGACTCGGTAATCGACCCGAGGAGTGAACTCAACTCGAGGAGAAAAGTAGAGTCGACACGAGGAGTAGCTAGTCGACTCGTGGATTCGGTACTCGACTCGAGGAGTGAACTCCACTGGAGGAGAAATGTGGAGTCGGCGCGAGGAGTAGCTAGTCGACTCGTGGACTCGGTACTCGACTCGAAGACTGGACGCAACTCGAGGAGAAATGTAGAGTCGGTACGAGGAGTAGCTAGTCGACTCGTGGACTCGGTACTCGAGTCGAGGAGTGAACTCAACTCGAGGAGAAATGTAGAGTCGGCACGAGGAGTAGCTAGTCGACTCGTGGATTCGGTACTCGACTCGAGGAGTGAACTCCACTGGAGGAGAAATGTGGAGTCGGCATGAGGAGTAGCTAGTCGACTCGTGGACTCGGTACTCGACTCGAAGAGTGGACTCAACTCGAGGAGAAATGTAGAGTCGGCACGAGGAGTAGCTAGTCGACTCGTGGGCTTGGTACTCGACTCGAGGAATGAACTAAACTTGAGGAGAAATGTTGGGTCGGCACGACCAGTAGCAAGTCGACTCGTGGACTCGGTACTCGACTCAAGGAGTGAACTGAACTCGAGGAGAAATGTAGGGTCGGCACGAGGAGTAGCTTGTCGACTCATGGACTTGGTTCTAGAGTCGAGGAGTGAACTTAACTCGAGGAGAAATGTAGAGTCGATAGGAGGAGTAGCTTGTCGTTTCTTGGGCTTGGTACTCGACTCCAGGAGTGAACTTAACTCGAGGAGAAATGTAGAGTCGGCACGAGGAGTAGCTAGTCGACTCGTGGACTCGGTACTCGACTCGAGGAGTGAACTCAACTCGAGGAGAAATGTAGAGTCGGCACGAGGAGTAGCTAGTCGACTCGTGGACTCGGTACTCGACCCGAGGAGTGAACTCAACTCGAGGAGAAAAGTAGAGTCGACACGAGGAGTAGCTAGTCGACTCGTGGATTCGGTACTCGACTCGAGGAGTGAACTCCACTGGAGGAGAAATGTGGAGTCGGCGCGAGGAGTAGCTAGTCGACTCGTGGACTCGGTACTCGACTCGAAGACTGGACGCAACTCGAGGAGAAATGTAGAGTCGGCATGAGGAGTAGCTAGTCGACTCGTGGACTCGGTACTCGAGCCGAGGAGTGAACTCAACTCGAGGAGAAATGTAGAGTCGGCATGAGGAGTAGCTAGTCGACTCGTGGATTCGGTACTCGACTCGAGGAGTGAACTCCACTGGATGAGAAATGTGGAGTCGGCATGAGGAGTAGCTAGTCGACTCGTGGACTCGGTACTCGACTCGAAGAGTGGACTCGACTCGAGGAGAAATGTAGAGTCGGCACGAGGAGTAGCTAGTCGACTCGTGGGCTTGGTACTCAACTCGAGGAATGAACTAAACTTGAGGAGAAATGTAGAGTCGGCACGAGCAGTAGCAAGTCGACTCGTGGACTCGGTACTCGACTCGAGGAGTGAACTGAACTCGAGGAGAAATGTAGGGTCGGCACGAGGAGTAGCTTGTCGACTCGTGGACTTGATTCTAGAGTCGAGGAGTGAACTCAACTCGAGGAGAAATGTAGAGTCGACAGGAGGAGTAGCTTGTCGTCTCTTGGGCTTGGTACTCGACTCCAGGAGTGAACTTAACTCGAGGAGACATGAAGAGTCGGCACGAGGGGTAGCTAGTCGACTCGTGGACTCGGTACTCGACCCGAGGAGTGAACTCAACTCGAGGAGAAATGTAGAGTCAGCCCGAGGAGTAGCTAGTCGACTCATGGACTTGGTACTCGTCTCGAGGAGTGAACTCAACTCGAGTAGATATGTAGAGTCGGCACGAGGAGTAGCTTGTCGACTCGTTGACTCTATACTCGACTCGGGGAGTGAACTCAACTCGAGGAGAAATGTAGAGTCGGCACGAGGAGTAGCTAGTCGACTCGTGGACTCGGTACTCGACTCGAGGAGTGAACTCAACTCGAGGAGAAATGTAGAGTCGGCACGAGGAGTAGCTAGTCGACTCGTGGACTCGGTACTCGACCCGAGGAGTGAACTCAACTCGAGGAGAAAAGTAGAGTCGGCACGAGGAGTAGCTAGTCGACTCGTGGACTCAGTAGTCGACCTGAGGAGTGAACTCAACTCGACGAAAAACGTAGAGTCGGCAGGAGGAGTAGCTTGTCAACTCGTTGACTCGGTACTCGACTCGGGGAGTGAACTCAACTCGAGGAGAAATGTAGAGTCGGCACGAGGAGTAGCTAGTCGACTCGTGGACTCGGTACGCGACTCGAGGAGTGAACTCAACTCGAGGAGAAATGTAGAGTCGGCACGAGGAGTAGCTAGTCGACTCGTGGACTCGGTACTCGACCCGAGGAGTGAACTCAACTCGAGGAGAAATGTAGAGTCGACACGAGGAGTAGCTAGTCGACTCGTGGATTCGGTATTCGACTCGAGGAGTGAACTCTACTGGAGGAGAAATGTGGAGTCGGCGTGAGAAGTAGCTAGTCGACTCGTGGACTCGGTACTCGACCCGAGGAGTGAACTCAACTCGATGAGAAATGTAGAGTCGGCACGAGGAGTAGCTAGTCGACTCATGGACTTGGTACTCGACTCGAGGAGTGAACTCAACTCGAGTAGAAATGTAGAGTCGGCACGAGGAGTAGCTTGTCGACTCGTTGACTCGGTACTCGACTCGGGGAGTGAACTCAACTCGAGGAGAAATGTAGAGTTGGCACGAGAAGTAGCTAGTCGACTCGTGGACTCGGTACTCCACTCGAGGAGTGAACTCAACTCGAGGAGAAATGTAGAGTCGGCACGAGGAGTAGCTAGTCGACTCGTGGACTCGGTAATCGACCCGAGGAGTGAACTCAACTCGAGGAGAAAAGTAGAGTCGACACGAGGAGTAGCTAGTCGACTCGTGGATTCGGTACTCGAGCCGAGGAGTGAACTCAACTCGAGGAGAAATGTGGAGTCGGCACGAGGAGTAGCTAGTCGACTCGTGGACTCGGTACTCGACTCGAGGAGTGAACTCAACTCGAGGAGAAATGTAGAGTCGGCACGAGGAGTAGCTAGTCGACTCGTGGACTCTGTACTCGACTCGAGGAGTGAACTCCACTGGAGGAGAAATGTAGAGTCGGCACGAGGAGTAGCTAGTCGACTTGTGGACTCGGTACTCGACTCGAAGAGTGGACTCAACTCGAGGAGAAATTTAGAGTCGGCACGAGGAATAGCTAGTCGACTCGTGGACTCAGTACTCGACCTGAGGAGTGAACTCAACTCGAGGAGAAACGTAGAGTCGGCAGGAGGAGTAGCTTGTCAACTCGTTGACTCGGTACTCGACTCGGGGAGTGAACTCAACTCGAGGAGAAATGTAGAGTCGGCACGAGGAGTAGCTAGTCGACTCGTGGACTCGGTACTCGACTCGAGGAGTGAACTCAACTCGAGGAGAAATGTAGAGTCGGCACGAGGAGTAGCTAGTCGACTCGTGAACTCGGTACTCGACCCGAGGAGTGAACTCAACTCGAGGAGAAAAGTAGAGTCGACACGAGGAGTAGCTAGTCGACTCGTGGATTCTGTACTCGACTCGAGGAGTGAACTCCACTGGAGGAGAAATGTGGAGTCGGTGCGAGGAGTAGCTAGTCGACTCGTGGACTCGGTACTCGACTCGAAGTGTGGACTCAACTCGAGGAGAAATGTAGAGTCGGCACGAGGAGTAGCGAGTCGACTCGTGGACTCGGTACTTGAGCCGAGGAGTGAACTCAACTCGAGGAGAAATGTAGAGTCGGCACGAGGAGTAGCTAGTCGACTCGTGGATTCGGTACTCGATTAGAGGAGTGAACTCCACTCGAGGAGAAATGTGGAGTCGGCACGAGGAGTAGCTAGTCGACTCGTGGACTCGGTACTCGACTCGAAGAGTGGACTCAACTCGAGGAGAAATGTAGAGTCGGCACGAGGAGTAGCTAGTCGACTCGTGGACTCGGTACTCGAGCCGAGGAGTGAACTCAACTCGAGGAGAAATGTAGAGTCGGCACGAGGAGAAGCTAGTCGACTCGTGGGCTTGGTACTCGACTCGAGGAGTGAACTAAACTCGAGGAGAAATGTAGAGTCGGCACGAGGAGTAGCAAGTCGACTCGAGGAGTGAACTGAACTCGAGGAGAAATGTAGGGTCGGCACGAGTAGTAGCTTGTCGACTCGTGGACTTGGTTCTCGAGTCGAGGAGTGAACTCAACTCGAGGAGAAATGTAGAGTCGACACGAGGAGTAGCTTGTCGTCTCTTGGGCTTGGTACTCGACTCCAGGAGTAAACTTAACTCGAGGAGAAATGTAGAGTCGGCACGAGGAGTAGCTAGTCGACTCGTGGACTCGGTACTCGACTCGAGGAGTGAACTCAACTCGAGGAAAAGTGTAGAGTCGGCACGACGAATAGCTAGTCGACTCGTGGACTCGGTACTCGACTCGAGGAGTGAACTCAACTCGAGGAGAAATGTAGAGTCGGCACGAGTAGTAGCTAGTCTACTCGTGGACTCGGTACTCGACTCGAGGAGTGAACTCCACTAGAGGAGAAATGTGGAGTCGGCACGAGGAGTAGCTATTCGACTCGTGGACTCGGTACTCGACTCGAAGAGTGGACTCAACTCGAGGAGAAATGTAGAGTCGGCACGAGGAGTAGCTAGTCGACTCGTGGACTCGGTACTCGAGCCGAGGAGTGAACTCAACTCGAGGAGAAATGTGGAGTCGGCACGAGGAGTAGCTAGTCGACTCGTGGACTCGGTACTCGACTCGAAGAGTGGACTCAACTCGAGGAGAAATGTAGAGTCGGCACGAGGAGTAGCTAGTCGACTCGTGCACTCGGTACTCGACTCGAGGAGTGAACTCAACTCGAGGAGAAATGTGGAGTCGGCACGAGGAGTAGCTAGTCGACTTGTGGACTCGGTACTCGACTCGAATAGTGGACTCAACTCGAGGAGAAATTTAGAGTCGGCACGCGGAGTAGCTAGTCGACTCGTGGACTTGGTACTCGACTCGAGGAGTGAACTCAACTCGAGGAGAAATGTAGAGTCGGCACGAGGAGCAGCTTGTCGTCTCGTGGGCTTGGTACTCGACTCGAGGAGTGAACTCAACTCGAGGAGAAATGTAGAGTCGGCACGAGGAGTAGCTAGTCGACTAGTGGACTAGGTACTCGACTCGAGGAGTGAACTCAACTTGAGGAGAAATGTAGAGTCGGCACGAGGAGTAGCTAGTCGACTCGTGGACTCGGTACTTGACCCGAGGAGTGAACTCAACTCGAGGAGAAATGTAGAGTCGACACGAGGAGTAGCTAGTCGACTCGTGGATTCGGTACTCGACTCGAGGAGTGAACTCCACTGGAGGAGAAATGTGGAGTCGGCGCGAGGAGTAGCTAGTCGACTCGTGGACTCGGTACTCGACCCGAGGAGTGAACTCAACTCGAGGAGAAATGTAGAGTCGGCACGAGGAGTAGCTAGTCGACTCATGGACTTGGTACTCGACTCGAGGAGTGAACTCAACTCGAGGAGAAATGTAGAATCGGCATGAGGAGTAGCTTGTCGACTCGTTGACTCGGTACTCGACTCGGGGAGTGAACTCAACTCGAGGAGAAATGTAGAGTCGGCACGAGGAGTGGCTAGTCGACTCGTGGACTCGGTACTCGACCCGAGGAGTGAAATCAACTCGAGGAGAAAAGTAGAGTCGACACGAGGAGTAGCTAGTCGACTCGTGGATTCGGTAATCGACTCGAGGAGTGAACTCCACTGGAGGAGAAATGTGGAGTCGGCGCGAGGAGTAGCTAGTCGACTCGTGGACTCGGTTCTCGACTGGAAGAGTGGACTCAACTCGAGGAGATATGTAGAGTCGGCACGAGGAGTAGCTAGTCGACTCGTGGACTCGGTACTCGACCCGAGGAGTGAACTCAACTCGAGGAGAAATGTAGAGTCGGCACGAGGAGTAGCTAGTCGACTCGTGGATTCGGTACTCGACTCGAGGAGTGAACTCCACTGGAGGAGAAATGTGGAGTCGGCACGAGGAGTAGCTAGTTGACTCGTGGACTCGGTACTCGACTCGAAGAGTGGACTCAACTCGAGGAGAAATGTAGAGTCGGCACGAGGAGTAGCTAGTCGACTCGTGGACTCGGTACTCGACCCGAGGAGTGAACTCAACTCGAGGAGAAATGTAGAGTCGGCATGAGGAGTAGCTTGTCGACTCATGGACTCGGTACTCGACTCGAGGAGTGAACTCAACTCGAGGAGAAATGTAGAGTCGGCACGAGGAGTAGCTAGTCGACTCGTGGACTCGGTACTCGACCCGAGGAGTGAACTCAACTCGAGGAGAAATGTAGAGTCGGCACGAGGAGTAGCTTGTCGACTCGTGGACTCGGTACTCGACTCGAGGAGTGAACTCAACTCGAGGAGAAATGTAGAGTCGGCATGAGGAGTAGCTTGTCGACTCATGGACTCGGTACTCGACTCGAGGAGTGAACTCAACTCGAGGAGAAATGTAGAGTCGGCATGAGGAGTAGCTAGTCGACTCGTGGACTCGGTACTCGACTCGAGGAGTGAACTCAACTCGAGGAGGAATGTAGAGTCGGCACAAGGAGTAGCTAGTCGACTCATGGACTCAGTACTCGACCTGAGGAGTGAACTCAACTCGAGGAGAAACGTAGAGTCGGCAGGAGGAGTAGCTTGTCAACTCGTTGACTCGGTACTCGACTCGGGGAGTGAACTCAACTCGAGGAGAAATGTAGACTCGGCACGAGGAGTAGCTAGTCGACTCGTGGACTCGGTACGCGACTCGAGGAGTGAACTCAACTCGAGGAGAAATGTAGAGTCGGCATGAGGAGTAGCTAGTCGACTCGTGGACTCGGTACGCGACCCGAGGAGTGAACTCAACTCGAGGAGAAATGTAGAGTCCACACGAGGAGCAGCTAGTCGACTCGTGGATTCGGTACTCGACTCGAGGAGTGAACTCTACTGGAGGAGAAATGTGGAGTCGGCGTGAGGAGTAGCTAGTCGACTCGTGGACTCGGTACTCGACCCGAGGAGTGAACTCAACTCGAGGAGAAATGTAGAGTCGGCACGAGGAGTAGCTAGTCGACTCGTGGATTCGGTACTCGACTCGAGGAGTGAACTCCACTGGAGGAGAAATGTGGAGTCGGCACGAGGAGTAGCTAGTTGACTCATGGACTCGGTACTCGACTCGAAGAGTGGACTCAACTCGAGGAGAAATGTAGAGTCGGCACGAGGAGTAGCTAGTCGACTCGTGGACTCGGTACTCGACCCGAGGAGTGAACTCAACTCGAGGAGAAATGTAGAGTCGGCATGAGGAGTAGCTTGTCGACTCATGGACTCGGTACTCGACTCGAGGAGTGAACTCAACTCGAGGAGAAATGTAGAGTCGGCACGAGGAGTAGCTAGTCGACTCGTGGACTCGGTACTCGACCCGAGGAGTGAACTCAACTCGAGGAGAAATGTAGAGTCGGCACGAGGAGTAGCTTGTCGACTCGTGGACTCGGTACTCGACTCGAGGAGTGAACTCAACTCGAGGAGAAATGTAGAGTCGGCATGAGGAGTAGCTTGTCGACTCATGGACTCGGTACTCGACTCGAGGAGTGAACTCAACTCGAGGAGAAATGTAGAGTCGGCATGAGGAGTAGCTAGTCGACTCGTGGACTCGGTACTCGACTCGAGGAGTGAACTCAACTCGAGGAGGAATGTAGAGTCGGCACAAGGAGTAGCTAGTCGACTCATGGACTCAGTACTCGACCTGAGGAGTGAACTCAACTCGAGGAGAAACGTAGAGTCGGCAGGAGGAGTAGCTTGTCAACTCGTTGACTCGGTACTCGACTCGGGGAGTGAACTCAACTCGAGGAGAAATGTAGACTCGGCACGAGGAGTAGCTAGTCGACTCGTGGACTCGGTACGCGACTCGAGGAGTGAACTCAACTCGAGGAGAAATGTAGAGTCGGCATGAGGAGTAGCTAGTCGACTCGTGGACTCGGTACGCGACCCGAGGAGTGAACTCAACTCGAGGAGAAATGTAGAGTCCACACGAGGAGCAGCTAGTCGACTCGTGGATTCGGTACTCGACTCGAGGAGTGAACTCTACTGGAGGAGAAATGTGGAGTCGGCGTGAGGAGTAGCTAGTCGACTCGTGGACTCGGTACTCGACCCGAGGAGTGAACTCAACTCGAGGAGAAATGTAGAGTCGGCACGAGGAGTAGCTAGTCGACTCATGGACATGGTACTCGACTCGAGGAGTGAACTCAACTCGAGTAGAAATGTAGAGTCGGCACGAGGAGTAGCTTGTTGACTCGTTGACTCGGTACTCGACTCGGGGAGTGAACTCAACTCGAGGAGAAATGTAGAGTCGGCACGAGAAGTAGCTAGTCGACTCGTGGACTCGGTACTCCACTCGAGGAGTGAACTCAACTCGAGGAGAAATGTAGAGTCGGCACGAGGAGTAGCTAGTCGACTCGTGGACTCGGTACTCGACCCGAGGAGGGAACTCAACTCGAGGAGAAAAGTAGAGTCGACACGAGGAGTAGCTAGTCGACTCGTTGACTCGGTACTCGACTCGAAGAGTGGACTCAACTCGAGGAGAAATTTAGAGTCGGCACGAGGAGTAGCTAGTCGACTCGTGGACTCAGTACTCGACCTGAGGAGTGAACTCAACTCGAGGAGAAACGTAGAGTCGGCAGGAGGAGTAGCTTGTCAACTCGTTGACTCGGTACTCGACTCGGGGAGTGAACTCAACTCGAGGAGAAATGTAGAGTCGGCACGAGGAGTAGCTAGTCGACTCGTGGACTGTTGTCAATGGTGCCCACAAGAAGAGTAGTAGTGTCTATTTATGTACATTTGATGTCATATAGTCTTACGAAGACTCTTGCTTGTAATCGCCTATTCATTCATTAATAAAGTTGAAACGTTCATTCAATCTTCCTTGTCTGAAGCTTTATGATAAAACCATAGTCTTTTAGTCCATAAACAAACTTAACAACTTACGAAGAGACAAATGTAGATTTGCATGAACAAACTCTTCGTAGTTTGCTTAAAACGATATATTCGCAATCTTAGGGTCAAAGGACTATTGACCTCAGTATGATTGTTAGAAGAATCTATGATGTCTGGTTATGAGGCATTGAGAGTTAGGAACTCTATAGTTCTTCTAGGTATCTTCCGAAGGTACTGAATTGACCAGTGCACTTCTAGAGACAAGATAAGAACAAACCATTTAACCTCTTATGTCTCGAAGTCACTATGTATGAATTGCATCATGCTTACCTTAATCCTGAAATGAGACATGCCATTTCACACCTTAGTATTCTCATTTGAGAAAGTCAAAGTTCGGACTCACTATGTGATTCCGAACAAGGCCTATTGGTGAAGTACTGAGTTGTGAGTCTGTCATGAGTAACTTTGTGAAGTTCTCATAGATATGGAATTCATGTACAAGATTGCTGAAATGCAATGTATGTCACCCCATGCTTTGTTCCTTGGAGTGTGAATAAATGAACTGGCCAGTGTCCAAATTGAGTCCTGACTCTTTTGGATGAAACAATGTGACTTGTTAGCTCCTCGTCAATACATTGTTTCTAACTTATTCACAAGCGACAAAGGAGTTGAGGAAATAACAGCTAGAAGGGTAAAATGGTAATTTAGTAAATCCCGACTAGCTGATGACATTCATGAAGGGTAAACATAGATAATATTCAGTGGATCCGCTCATCATAATTAGGTCGAATTCTTGAGTAGAAAATAAATTCATTTGAACCGAGAGATTTTCAGTGTCAGCTCTTTAGTGGAGTCAGTTGGCATTAAGCTAAACTTGGAAAAGGTTTGTGAACTTTTGAGTCCAAGTGTTTAGCTAAAGCTTTGTTCATTTGGGTCCATGAGGTCACTGTCACGAATCACATCGATAGGAATAGTTAAACTGGAAGCTAAGCCAAAACAAGAACGAAAATAGTTAAAAGGGTATTTTTGTCTTTTGAGACAAAGGATGAAATGAATGTCAATAAATTTTTTGACAAGGTCATTTTGTGACATGTTTCACTCGGCCATGACTTGATCATTGGGCCTTGTGAATTAATTTCATTTCATAAGAATTTTATTTGAAAATTCTAAATGGGCCTTTTCTTATGTTGTCATGAACAAGTGAAGAAAATTCTAGAAGTCTTTTCTAGAAATGTTGGGCGCCCATAATACCCAAGAAAGAGAGAATATTTTGTGCATAAATGTATCAAGATACTTGCCAAAAGAAAAAGAGGAAACAAATTTCCCACACATGCATGGGGAATTTCGGCCAAGAGAGTAATAGGCAAGCCAAGGAACAAAAAAGGAAACAAATCCTAGCCTTCTAGAAGGCTGCCTTGGGCGCCTAAGAGGAATGGGAAATAAGGGTTATTTTGCTCATGAATATGTGATATTCTATAGAAGAGGAAACTACCTTATTGAAGGTGAGACCTCTCCTATAAATAGGAGCCTCATTTCCTCACAATTCATTCATCCAAGTTTAAGAGATTTGAGAGACTCTCTCTCTAGAACTTGGCCGAAGTCCTCTTCTCTCTCTCTCTAGTTTATTTTCGGTTTTCTCTTGTCTTGGCACCTAGGTCCTCACTCGACCTAGTCTTTAGCTCTGCGACTTTGAGACTCGTTCTTAAGTCGTAGTGTTTAAAAGTGCCCACTCACTGATTCCTTCTTTTCGAGTGATTTAGTGATAGAAACTTTCGTGGTTGCTCGAGGTGCCGAGGAAAGAAAGAGAGACGTGCTGCGAGGGGAGACGAGCGTTGCAACTTTCAAAAAGCTTCTACAAGGTTCAAGCTTCAAGAAAGGTTAGTAACTTTAATAGCTCATATTAGTTTTTATTTACATGTACATGCTCTTGTCTAGGTTAGTAAAAACTAGTTTTACTTAAAAAGAAAATTTTTAAAATTCCGCCGCTTAACGAAGCGTTAAACTTTTTCTTAAACCCTAGATCGATTCCAACATGGACTCGGTACGCGACTCGAGGAGTGAACTCAACTCGAGGAGAAATGTACAGTCGGCACGAGGAGTAGCTAGTCGACTCGTGGACTCGGTACTTGACCCGAGGAGTGAACTCAACTCGAGGAGAAATGTAGAGTCGACACGAGGAGTAGCTAGTCGACTCGTGGATTCGGTACTCGACTCGAGGAGTGAACTCTACTGGAGGAGAAATGTGGAGTCGGCGTGAGGAGTAGCTAGTCTACTCGTGGACTCGGTACTCGACCCGAGGAGTGAACTCAACTCGAGGAGAAATGTAGAGTCGGCACGAGGAGTAGCTAGTCGACTCATGGACTTGGTGTTGTCAATGGTGCCCACAAGAAGAGTAGTAGTATCTATTTATGTACATTTGATGTCATATAGTCTTACGAAGACTCTTGCTTGTAATTGCTTATTCATTATTAATAAAGTTGAAACGTTCATTCATTCTTTCTTTGTTTGAAGCTTTATGATAAAACCTTAGTCTTTTAGTCCATAAACAAACTTAACAACTTACGAAGAGACAAATGTAGATTTGCATGAACAAACTCTTCGTAGTTTGCTTAAAACGATGTATTCGCAATCTTAGGGTCAAAGGACTATTGACCTCAATATGATTGTTAGAAGAATCTATGATGTCTGGTTATGAGGCATTGAGAGTTGGGGACTCTATAGTTCTTCTAGGTATCTTTTGAAGGTACTGAATTGACCAGTGCACTTCTAGAGACAATATAAGAACAAACCATTTAACCTCTTATGTCTCGAAGTCACTATGTATGAATTGCATCATGCTTACCTTAATCCTGAAATGAGACATGCCATTTCACACCTTAGTATTCTCATTTGAGAAAGTCAAAGTTCGGACTCACTATGTGATTCCGAACAAGGCCTATTGGTGAAGTACTAAGTTGTGAGTCTGTCATGAGTAACTTTGTGAAGTTCTCATAGCTATGGAATTCATGTACAAGATTGCTGAAATGCAATGTATGTCACCTCATGCTTTGTTCCTTGGAGTGTGAATAAATGAACTGGCCAGTGTCCAAATTGAGTCCTGACTCTTTTGGATGAAACAATGTGACTTGTTAGCTCCTCGTCAATACATTGTTTCTAACTTATTCACAAGCGACAAAGGAGTTGAGGAAATAACAGCTAGAAGGGTAAAATGGTAATTTAGTAAATCCCGACTAGCTGATGACATTCATGAAGGGTAAACATAGATAATATTCAGTGGATCCGCTCATCATAATTACGTCGAATTCTTGAGTAGAAAACAAATTCATTTGAACCGAGAGATTTTCAGTGTCAGCTCTTTAGTGGAGTCAGTTGGCATTAAGCTAAACTTGGAAAAGGTTTGTGAACTTTTGAGTCCAAGTGTTTAGCTCAAGCTTTGTTCATTTGGGTCCATGAGGTCACTGTCACGAATCACATCGATAGGAATAGTTAAACTGGAAGCTAAGTCAAAACAAGAACGAGACAGTTTTACGAAAATTGTCAAAAGGGTATTTTTGTCTTTTTGGACATAGGACGAAAAGAATGTCAATAAATTTTTTTGACATTGTCATATGATGACAAATGAAATAAATATTACTCAGCCATATTAGTGTAATTGGGCCTTGAGGATTAATTTCATTTCATAGAATTTTACTTGAAAATTCTTAATGGGCTTTTCTTATGTTGTCATGAACAAATGAAGAAACATCTAGAAGCTCCTTCTAGAAGCTCAAATTTCGTCCAACCCAAGGAAAATAAGGCTGAATTTCGTTCATGCCATAGTGGGAAAGAGAGTTTATTTTGTGCATTGATGTATGAAGATACTTGCCAAAAGAAAAAGGGGAAACAAATTTCCTTAAGAAGGAAAGTGCATTTTCGGCCAACTAAGAGGAAATCAAATGAGGAAACAAATCCTAAGCCTTCATGAGGCATGTTGGACGTGCAAGGCAATAGGAAAAGAGGAAACTACCTTTTGAAGGTAATCCTCCTCCTATAAATAGGAGCCTCATTCCTCACATTTCATTCATCCAAGTTTAAGAGATTTGAGAGACTCTCTCTCTAGAACTTGGCCGAAAATCCCCTCTCTCTCTCTCTAGTTAATTTTCGATTTTTTCTTGTCTTGGCACCTAGGTCCTCATTAGACCTAGTTTTTAGCTCTGCGACTTCGAGACTCGTTCTTAAGTCGTAGTGTTTAAAAGTGCCCACTCACTGATTCCTTCTTTTCGAGTGATTTAGTGATAGAAACTTTCGTGGTTGCTCGAGGTGCCGAGGAAAGAAAGAGAGACGTGCTGGGAGGGGAGACGAGCGTTGCAAACTTTCCAAAAGCTTCTTCAAAGTTTAAGCTTCAAGAAAGGTTTGTAAACTTCTAGCTCATATTGGTTTTTAATTACATGTACTTGCACTTGTCTAGGTTAGTAAAAACTGTTTTACTTGTGAAAGAAAATTTTTAAAATTCCGCCGCTTAATGAAGCGTTAAACTTTTTCTTAAACCCTAGATCGATTCCAACACTTGGTACTCGACTCGAGGAGTGAACTCAACTCGAGTAGAAATGTAGAGTCGGCACGAGGAGTAGCTTGTCGACTCGTTGACTCGGTACTCGACTCGGGGAGTGAACTCAACTCGAGGAGAAATGTAGAGTCGACACGAGAAGTAGCTAGTCGACTCGTGGACTCGGTACTCCACTCGAGGAGTGAACTCAACTCGAGGAGAAATGTAGAGTCGGCACGAGGAGTAGCTAGTCGACTCGTGGACTCGGTACTCGACCCGAGGAGTGAACTCAACTCGAGGAGAAAAGTAGAGTCGACACGAGGAGTAGCTAGTCGACTCGTGGATTCGGTACTCGACTCGAGGAGTGAACTCCACTGGAGGAGAAATGTGGAGTCGGCGCGAGGAGTAGCTAGTCGACTCGTGGACTCGGTACTCGACTCGAAGACTGGACTCAACTCGAGGAGAAATGTAGAGTCGGCACGAGGAGTAGCTTGTCGACTCGTGGACTCGGTACTCGAGCCGAGGAGTGAACTCAACTCGAGGAGAAATGTAGAGTCGGCACGAGGAGTAGCTAGTCGACTCGTGGATTTGGTACTCGACTCGAGGAGTGAACTCCACTGTAGGAGAAATGTGGAGTCGGCATGAGGAGTAGCTAGTCGACTCGTGGACTCGGTACTCGACTCGAAGAGTGGACTCAACTCGAGGAGAAATGTAGAGTCGGAACGAGGAGTAGCTAGTCGACTCGTGGGCTTGGTACTCGACTCGAGGAATGAACTAAACTTGAGGAGAAATGTAGAGTCGGCACGACCAGTAGCAAGTCGACTCGTGGACTCGGTACTCGACTCGAGGAGTGAACTGAACTCGAGGAGAAATGTAGGGTCGGCACGAGGAGTAGCTTGTCGACTCGTGGACTTGGTTCTAGAGTCGAGGAGTGAACTCAACTCGAGGAGAAATGTAGAGTCGACAGGAGGAGTAGCTTGTCGTCTCTTGGGCTTGGTACTCGACTCCAGGAGTGAACTTAACTCGAGGAGACATGTAGAGTCGGCACGAGGAGTAGCTAGTCGACTCGTGGACTCGGTACTCGACCCGAGGAGTGAACTCAACTCGATGAGAAATGTAGAGTCAGCACGAGGAGTAGCTAGTCGACTCATGGACTTGGTACTCGACTCGAGGAGTGAACTCAACTCGAGTAGATATGTAGAGTCGGCACGAGGAGTAGCTTGTCGACTCGTTGACTCTATACTCGACTCGGGGAGTGAACTCAACTCGAGGAGAAATGTAGAGTCGGCACGAGGAGTAGCTAGTCGACTCGTGGACTCGGTACTCGACTCGAGGAGTGAACTCAACTCGAGGAGAAATGTAGAGTCGGCACGAGGAGTAGCTAGTCGACTCGTGAACTCGGTACTCGACCCGAGGAGTGAACTCCACTGGAGGAGAAATGTGGAGTCGGTGCGAGGAGTAGCTAGTCGACTCGTGGACTCGGTACTCGACTCGAAGTGTGGACTCAACTCGAGGAGAAATGTAGAGTCGGCACGAGGAGTAGCTAGTCGACTCGTGGACTCGGTACTCGAGCCGAGGAGTGAACTCAACTCGAGGAGAAATGTAGAGTCGGCACGAGGAGTAGCTAGTCGACTCGTGGATTCGGTACTCGACTCGAGGAGTGAACTCCACTGGAGGAGAAATGTGGAGTCGGCGCGAGGAGTAGCTAGTCGACTCGTGGACTCGGTTCTCGACTCGAAGAGTGGACTCAACTTGAGGAGATATGTAGAGTCGGCACGAGGAGTAGCTAGTCGACTCGTGGACTCGGTACTCGACCCGAGGAGTGAACTCAACTCGAGGAGAAATGTAGAGTCGGCACGAGGAGTAGCTAGTCGACTCGTGGATTCGGTACTCGACTCGAGGAGTGAACTCCACTTGAGGAGAAATGTGGAGTCGGCACGAGGAGTAGCTAGTCGACTCGTGGATTCGGTACTCGACTCGAGGAGTGAACTCCACTGGAGGAGAAATGTGGAGTCGGCACGAGGAGTAGCTTGTCGACTCGTGGACTTGGTTCTAGAGTCGAGGAGTGAACTCAACTCGAGGAGAAATGTAGAGTCAACAGGAGGAGTAGCTTGTCGTCTCTTGGGCTTGGTACTCGACTCCAGGAGTGAACTTAACTCGAGGAGACATGTAGAGTCGGCACGAGGAGTAGCTAGTCGACTCGTGGACTCGGTACTCGACCCGAGGAGTGAACTCAACTCAAGGAGAAATGTAGAGTCAGCACGAGGAGTAGCTAGTCGACTCATGGACTTGGTACTCGACTCGAGGAGTGAACTCAACTCGAGTAGATATGTAGAGTCGGCACGAGGAGTAGCTTGTCGACTCGTTGACTCTATACTCGACTCGGGGAGTGAACTCAACTCGAGGAGAAATGTAGAGTCGGCACGAGGAGTAGCTAGTCGACTCGTGGACTCGGTACTCGACTCGAGGAGTGAACTCAACTCGAGGAGAAATGTAGAGTCGGCACGAGGAGTAGCTAGTCGACTCGTGAACTCGGTACTCGACCCGAGGAGTGAACTCAACTCGAGGAGAAAAGTAGAGTCGACACGAGGAGTAGCTAGTCGACTCGTGGATTCTGTACTCGACTCGAGGAGTGAACTCCACTGGAGGAGAAATGTGGAGTCGGTGCGAGGAGTAGCTAGTCGACTCGTGGACTCGGTACTCGACTCGAAGTGTGGACTCAACTCGAGGAGAAATGTAGAGTCGGCACGAGGAGTAGCTAGTCGACTCGTGGACTCGGTACTCGAGCCGAGGAGTGAACTCAACTCGAGGAGAAATGTAGAGTCGGCACGAGGAGTAGCTAGTCGACTCGTGGATTCGGTACTCGACTCGAGGAGTGAACTCCACTGGAGGAGAAATGTGGAGTCGGCGCGAGGAGTAGCTAGTCGACTCGTGGACTCGGTTCTCGACTCGAAGAGTGGACTCAACTGGAGGAGATATGTAGAGTCGGCACGAGGAGTAGCTAGTCGACTCGTGGACTCGGTACTCGACCCGAGGAGTGAACTCAACTCGAGGAGAAATGTAGAGTCGGCACGAGGAGTAGCTAGTCAACTCGTGGATTCGGTACTCGACTCGAGGAGTGAACTCCACTGGAGGAGAAATGTGGAGTCGGCACGAGGAGTAGCTAGTTGACTCGTGGACTCGGTACTCGACTCGAAGAGTGGACTCAACTCGAGGAGAAATGTAGAGTCGGCACGAGGAGTAGCTAGTCGACTCGTGGACTCGGTACTCGACCCGAGGAATGAACTCAACTCGAGGAGAAAAGTAGAGTCGACACGAGGAGTAGCTAGTCGACTCGTGGATTCTGTACTCGACTCGAGGAGTGAACTCCACTGGAGGAGAAATGTGGAGTCGGTGCGAGGAGTAGCTAGTCGACTCGTGGACTCGGTACTCGACTCGAAGTGTGGACTCAACTCGAGGAGAAATGTAGAGTCGGCACGAGGAGTAGCTAGTCGACTCATGGACTTGGTACTCGACTCGAGGAGTGAACTCAACTCGAGTAGATATGTAGAGTCGGCACGAGGAGTAGCTAGTCGACTCGTGGACTCGGTACTCGACCCGAGGAGTGAACTCAACTCAAGGAGAAATGTAGAGTCAGCACGAGGAGTAGCTAGTCGACTCATGGACTTGGTACTCGACTCGAGGAGTGAACTCAACTCGAGTAGATATGTAGAGTCGGCACGAGGAGTAGCTTGTCGACTCGTTGACTCTATACTCGACTCGGGGAGTGAACTCAACTCGAGGAGAAATGTAGAGTCGGCACGAGGAGTAGCTAGTCGACTCGTGGACTCGGTACTCGACTCGAGGAGTGAACTCAACTCGAGGAGAAATGTAGAGTCGGCACGAGGAGTAGCTAGTCGACTCGTGAACTCGGTACTCGACCCGAGGAGTGAACTCAACTCGAGGAGAAAAGTAGAGTCGACACGAGGAGTAGCTAGTCGACTCGTGGATTCTGTACTCGACTCGAGGAGTGAACTCCACTGGAGGAGAAATGTGGAGTCGGTGCGAGGAGTAGCTAGTCGACTCGTGGACTCGGTACTCGACTCGAAGTGTGGACTCAACTCGAGGAGAAATGTAGAGTCGGCACGAGGAGTAGCTAGTCGACTCGTGGACTCGGTACTCGAGCCGAGGAGTGAACTCAACTCGAGGAGAAATGTAGAGTCGGCACGAGGAGTAGCTAGTCGACTCGTGGATTCGGTACTCGACTCGAGGAGTGAACTCCACTGGAGGAGAAATGTGGAGTCGGCGCGAGGAGTAGCTAGTCGACTCGTGGACTCGGTTCTCGACTCGAAGAGTGGACTCAACTGGAGGAGATATGTAGAGTCGGCACGAGGAGTAGCTAGTCGACTCGTGGACTCGGTACTCGACCCGAGGAGTGAACTCAACTCGAGGAGAAATGTAGAGTCGGCACGAGGAGTAGCTAGTCAACTCGTGGATTCGGTACTCGACTCGAGGAGTGAACTCCACTGGAGGAGAAATGTGGAGTCGGCACGAGGAGTAGCTAGTTGACTCGTGGACTCGGTACTCGACTCGAAGAGTGGACTCAACTCGAGGAGAAATGTAGAGTCGGCACGAGGAGTAGCTAGTCGACTCGTGGACTCGGTACTCGACCCGAGGAATGAACTCAACTCGAGGAGAAATGTAGAGTCGGCATGAGGAGTAGCTTGTCGACTCGTGGACTCGGTACTCGACTCGAGGAGTGAACTCAACTCGAGGAGAAATGTAGAGCCGGCACGAGGAGTAGCTAGTCGACTCGTGGACTCGGTACTCGACCCGAGGAGTGAACTCAACTCGAGGAAAAATGTAGAGTCGGCACGAGGAGTAGCTTGTCGACTCGTGGACTCGGTACTCGACTCGAGGAGTGAACTCAACTCGAGGAGAAATGTAGAGTCGGCATGAGGAGTAGCTTGTCGACTCAAGGACTCGGTACTCGACTCGAGGAGTGAACTCAACTCGAGGAGAAATGTAGAGTCGGCATGAGGAGTAGCTAGTCGACTCGTGGACTCGGTACTCGACTCGAGGAACGAACTCAACTCGAGGAGGAATGTAGAGTCGGCACAAGGAGTAGCTAGTCGACTCGTGGACTCAGTACTCGACCTGAGGAGTGAACTCAACTCGAGGAGAAACGTAGAGTCGGCAGGAGGAGTAGCTTGTCAACTCGTTGACTCGGTACTCGACTCGGGGAGTGAACTCAACTCGAGGAGAAATGTAGAGTCGGCACGAGGAGTAGCTAGTCGACTCGTGGAATCGGTACGCGACTCGAGGAGTGAACTCAACTCGAGGAGAAATGTAGAGTCGGCATGAGGAGTAGCTAGTCGACTCGTGGACTCGGTACTCGACCCGAGGAGTGAACTCAACTCGAGGAGAAATGTAGAGTCGACACGAGGAGTAGCTAGTCGACTCGTGGATTCGGTACTCGACTCGAGGAGTGAACTCTACTGGAGGAGAAATGTGGAGTTGGCGTGAGGAGTAGCTAGTCGACTCGTGGACTCGGTACTCGACCCGAGGAGTGAACTCAACTCGAGGAGAAATGTAGAGTCGACACGAGCAGTAGCTAGTCGACTCATGGACATGGTACTCGACTCGAGGAGTGAACTCAACTCGAGTAGAAATGTAGAGTCGGCACGAGGAGTAGCTTGTCGACTCGTTGACTCGGTACTCGACTCGGAGAGTGAACTCAACTCGAGGAGAAATGTAGAGTCGGCACGAGAAGTAGCTAGTCGACTCGTGGACTCGGTACTCGACCCGAGGAGTGAACTCAACTCGAGGAGAAAAGTAGAGTCGACACGAGGAGTAGCTAGTCGACTCGTGGATTCGGTACTCGACTCGAGGAGTGAACTCCACTGGAGGAGAAATGTGGAGTCGGTGCGAGGAGTAGCTAGTCGACTCGTGGACTCGGTACTCGACTCGAAGACTGGACTCAACTCGAGGAGAAATGTAGGGTCGGCACGAGGAGTAGCTAGTCGACTCGTGGACTCGGTACTCGAGCCGAGGAGTGAACTCAACTCGAGGAGAAATGTAGAGTCGGCACGAGGAGTAGCTAGTCGACTCGTGGATTCGGTACTCGACTCGAGGAGTGAACTCCACTGGAGGAGAAATGTGGAGTCGGCATGAGGATTAGCTAGTGGACTCGTGGACTCGGTACTCGACTCGAAGAGTGGACTCAACTCGAGGAGAAATGTAGAGTCGGCACGAGGAGTAGGTAGTCGACTCGTGGGCTTGGTACTCGACTCGAGGAATGAACTAAACTTGAGGAGAAATGTAGAGTCGGCACGACCAGTAGCAAGTCGACTCGTGGACTCGGTACTCGACTCGAGGAGTGAACTGAACTCGAGGAGAAATGTAGGGTCGGCACGAGGAGTAGCTTGTCGACTCGTGGACTTGGTTCTAGAGTCGAGGAGTGAACTCAACTCGAGGAGAAATGTAGAGTCGACAGGAGGAGTAGCTTGTCGTCTCTTGGGCTTGGTACTCGACTCCAGGAGTGAACTTAACTCGAGGAGACATGTAGAGTCGGCACGAGGAGTAGCTAGTCGACTCGTGGACTCGGTACTCGACCCGAGGAGTGAACTCAACTCGAGGAGAAATGTAGAGTCAGCACGAGGAGTAGCTAGTCGACTCATGGACTTGGTACTCGACTCGAGGAGTGAACTCAACTCGAGTAGATATGTAGACTCGGCACGAGGAGTAGCTTGTCGACTCGTGAACTCGGTACTCGACTCGAGGAGTGAACTGAACTCGAGGAGAAATGTAGGGTCGGCACGAGGAGTAGCTTGTCGACTCGTGGACTTGGTTCTAGAGTCGAGGAGTGAACTCAACTCGAGGAGAAATGTAGAGTCGACAGGAGGAGTAGCTTGTCGTCTCTTGGGCTTGGTACTCGACTCCAGGAGTGAACTTAACTCGAGGAGACATGTAGAGTCGGCACGAGGAGTAGCTAGTCGACTCGTGGACTCGGTACTCGACTCGAAGAGTGGACTCAACTCGAGGAGAAATGTAGAGTCGGCACGAGGAGTAGCTAGTCGACTCGTGGGCTTGGTACTCGACTCGAGGAATGAACTAAACTTGAGGAGAAATGTAGAGTCGGCACGACCAGTAGCAAGTCGACTCGTGGACTCGGTACTCGACTCGAGGAGTGAACTGAACTCGAGGAGAAATGTAGGGTCGGCACGAGGAGTAGCTTGTCGACTCGTGGACTTGGTTCTAGAGTCGAGGAGTGAACTCAACTCGAGGAGAAATGTAGGGTCGACAGGAGGAGTAGCTTGTCGTCTCTTGGGCTTGGTACTCGACTCCAGGAGTGAACTTAACTCGAGGAGACATGTAGAGTCGGCACGAGGAGTAGCTAGTCGACTCGTGGACTCGGTACTCGACTCGAGGAGTGAACTCAACTCGAGGAGAAATGTAGAGTCGGCACGAGGAGTAGCTAGTCGACTCGTGAACTCGGTACTCGACCCGAGGAGTGAACTCAACTCGAGGAAAAAAGTAGAGTCGACACGAGGAGTAGCTAGTCGACTCGTGGATTCTGTACTCGACTCGAGGAGTGAACTCCACTGGAGGAGAAATGTGGAGTCGGTGCGAGGAGTAGCTAGTCGACTCGTGGACTCGGTACTCGACTCGAAGTGTGGACTCAACTCGAGGAGAAATGTAGAGTCGGCACGAGGAGTAGCTAGTCGACTCGTGGACTCGGTACTCGAGCCGAGGAGTGAACTCAACTCGAGGAGAAATGTAGAGTCGGCACGAGGAGTAGCTAGTCGACTCGTGGATTCGGTACTCGACTCGAGGAGTGAACTCCACTGGAGGAGAAATGTGGAGTCGGCGCGAGGAGTAGCTAGTCGACTCGTGGACTCGGTTCTCGACTCGAAGAGTGGACTCAACTTGAGGAGATATGTAGAGTCGGCACGAGGAGTAGCTAGTCGACTCGTGGACTCGGTACTCGACCCGAGGAGTGAACTCAACTCGAGGAGAAATGTAGAGTCGGCACGAGGAGTAGCTAGTCGACTCGTGGATTCGGTACTCGACTCGAGGAGTGAACTCCACTGGAGGAGAAATGTGGAGTCGGCACGAGGAGTAGCTTGTCGACTCGTGGACTTGGTTCTAGAGTCGAGGAGTGAACTCAACTCGAGGAGAAATGTAGAGTCAACAGGAGGAGTAGCTTGTCGTCTCTTGGGCTTGGAACTCGACTCCAGGAGTGAACTTAACTCGAGGAGACATGTAGAGTCGGCACGAGGAGTAGCTAGTCGACTCGTGGACTCGGTACTCGACCCGAGGAGTGAACTCAACTCAAGGAGAAATGTAGAGTCAGCACGAGGAGTAGCTAGTCGACTCATGGACTTGGTACTCGACTCGAGGAGTGAACTCAACTCGAGTAGATATGTAGAGTCGGCACGAGGAGTAGCTTGTCGACTCGTTGACTCTATACTCGACTCGGGGAGTGAACTCAACTCGAGGAGAAATGTAGAGTCGGCACGAGGAGTAGCTAGTCGACTCGTGGACTCGGTACTCGACTCGAGGAGTGAACTCAACTCGAGGAGAAATGTAGAGTCGGCACGAGGAGTAGCTAGTCGACTCGTGAACTCGGTACTCGACCCGAGGAGTGAACTCAACTCGAGGAGAAAAGTAGAGTCGACACGAGGAGTAGCTAGTCGACTCGTGGATTCTGTACTCGACTCGAGGAGTGAACTCCACTGGAGGAGAAATGTGGAGTCGGTGCGAGGAGTAGCTAGTCGACTCGTGGACTCGGTACTCGACTCGAAGTGTGGACTCAACTCGAGGAGAAATGTAGAGTCGGCACGAGGAGTAGCTAGTCGACTCGTGGACTCGGTACTCGAGCCGAGGAGTGAACTCAACTCGAGGAGAAATGTAGAGTCGGCACGAGGAGTAGCTAGTCGACTCGTGGATTCGGTACTCGACTCGAGGAGTGAACTCCACTGGAGGAGAAATGTGGAGTCGGCGCGAGGAGTAGCTAGTCGACTCGTGGACTCGGTTCTCGACTCGAAGAGTGGACTCAACTGGAGGAGATATGTAGAGTCGGCACGAGGAGTAGCTAGTCGACTCGTGGACTCGGTACTCGACCCGAGGAGTGAACTCAACTCGAGGAGAAATGTAGAGTCGGCACGAGGAGTAGCTAGTCAACTCGTGGATTCGGTACTCGACTCGAGGAGTGAACTCCACTGGAGGAGAAATGTGGAGTCGGCACGAGGAGTAGCTAGTTGACTCGTGGACTCGGTACTCGACTCGAAGAGTGGACTCAACTCGAGGAGAAATGTAGAGTCGGCACGAGGAGTAGCTAGTCGACTCGTGGACTCGGTACTCGACCCGAGGAATGAACTCAACTCGAGGAGAAATGTAGAGTCGGCATGAGGAGTAGCTTGTCGACTCATGGACTCGGTACTCGACTCGAGGAGTGAACTCAAGTCGAGGAGAAATGTTGAGTCGCCACGAGGAGTAGCTAGTCGACTCGTGGACTCGGTACTCGACCCGAGGAGTGAACTCAACTCGAGGAAAAATGTAGAGTCGGCACGAGGAGTAGCTTGTCGACTCGTGGACTCGGTACTCGACTCGAGGAGTGAACTCAACTCGAGGAGAAATGTAGAGTCGGCATGAGGAGTAGCTTGTCGACTCATGGACTCGGTACTCGACTCGAGGAGTGAACTCAACTCGAGGAGAAATGTAGAGTCGGCATGAGGAGTAGCTAGTCGACTCGTGGACTCGGTACTCGACTCGAGGAGCGAACTCAACTCGAGGAGGAATGTAGAGTCGGCACAAGGAGTAGCTAGTCGACTCATGGACTCAGTACTCGACCTGAGGAGTGAACTCAACTCGAGGAGAAATGTAGAGTCGGCAGGAGGAGTAGCTTGTCAACTCGTTGACTCGGTACTCGACTCGGGGAGTGAACTCAACTCGAGGAGAAATGTAGAGTCGGCACGAGGAGTAGCTAGTCGACTCGTGGAATCAGTACGCGACTCGAGGAGTGAACTCAACTCGAGGAGAAATGTAGAGTCGGCATGAGGAGTAGCTAGTCGACTCGTGGACTCGGTACTCGACCCGAGGAGTGAACTCAACTCGAGGAGAAATGTAGAGTCGACACGAGGAGTAGCTAGTCGACTCGTGGATTCGGTACTCGACTCGAGGAGTGAACTCTACTGGAGGAGAAATGTGGAGTTGGCGTGAGGAGTAGCTAGTCGACTCGTGGACTCGGTACTCGACCCGAGGAGTGAACTCAACTCGAGGAGAAATGTAGAGTCGACACGAGGAGTAGCTAGTCGACTCATGGACATGGTACTCGACTCGAGGAGTGAACTCAACTCGAGTAGAAATGTAGAGTCGGCACGAGGAGTAGCTTGTCGACTCGTTGACTCGGTACTCGACTCGGGGAGTGAACTCAACTCGAGGAGAAATGTAGAGTCGGCACGAGAAGTAGCTAGTCGACTCGTGGACTCGGTACTCGACCCGAGGAGTGAACTCAACTCGAGGAGAAAAGTAGAGTCGACACGAGGAGTAGCTAGTCGACTCGTGGATTCGGTACTCGACTCGAGGAGTGAACTCCACTGGAGGAGAAATGTGGAGTCGGCGCGAGGAGTAGCTAGTCGACTCGTGGACTCGGTACTCGACTCGAAGACTGGACTCAACTCGAGGAGAAATGTAGAGTCGGCACGAGGAGTAGCTAGTCGACTCGTGGACTCGGTACTCGAGCCGAGGAGTGAACTCAACTCGAGGAGAAATGTAGAGTCGGCACGAGGAGTAGCTAGTCGACTCGTGGATTCGGTACTCGACTCGAGGAGTGAACTCCACTGGAGGAGAAATGTGGAGTCGGCATGAGGAGTAGCTAGTCGACTCGTGGACTCGGTACTCGACTCGAAGAGTGGACTCAACTCGAGGAGAAATGTAGAGTCGGCACGAGGAGTAGCTAGTCGACTCGTGGGCTTGGTACTCGACTCGAGGAATGAACTAAACTTGAGGAGAAATGTAGAGTCGGCACGACCAGTAGCAAGTCGACTCGTGGACTCGGTACTCGACTCGAGGAGTGAACTGAACTCGAGGAGAAATGTAGGGTCGGCACGAGGAGTAGCTTGTCGACTCGTGGACTTGGTTCTAGAGTCGAGGAGTGAACTCAACTCGAGGAGAAATGTAGAGTCGACAGGAGGAGTAGCTTGTCGTCTCTTGGGCTTGGTACTCGACTCCAGGAGTGAACTTAACTCGAGGAGACATGTAGAGTCGGCACAAGGAGTAGCTAGTCGACTCGTGGACTCGGTACTCGACCCGAGGAGTGAACTCAACTCGAGGAGAAATGTAGAGTCAGCACGAGGAGTAGCTAGTCGACTCATGGACTTGGTACTCGACTCGAGGAGTGAACTCAACTCGAGTAGATATGTAGACTCGGCACGAGGAGTAGCTTGTCGACTCGTTGACTCTATACTCGACTCGGGGAGTGAACTCAACTCGAGAAGAAATGTAGAGTCGGCACGAGGAGTAGCTAGTCGACTCGTGGACTCGGTACTCGACTCGAGGAGTGAACTCAACTCGAGGAGAAATGTAGAGTCGGCACGAGGAGTAGCTAGTCGACTCGTGAACTCGGTACTCGACCCGAGGAGTGAACTCAACTCGAGGAGAAAAGTAGAGTCGACACGAGGAGTAGCTAGTCGACTCGTGGATTCTGTACTCGACTCGAGGAGTGAACTCCACTGGAGGAGAAATGTGGAGTCGGTGCGAGGAGTAGCTAGTCGACTCGTGGACTCGGTACTCGACTCGAAGTGTGGACTCAACTCGAGGAGAAATGTAGAGTCGGCACGAGGAGTAGCTAGTCGACTCGTGGACTCGGTACTCGAGCCGAGGAGTGAACTCAACTCGAGGAGAAATGTAGAGTCGGCACGAGGAGTAGCTAGTCGACTCGTGGATTCGGTACTCGACTAGAGGAATGAACTCCACTGGAGGAAAAATGTGGAGTCGGCACGAGGAGTAGCTAGTCGACTCATGGACTCGGTACTCGACTCGAAGAGTGGACTCAACTCAAGGAGAAATGTAGAGTCGGCACGAGGAGTAGCTAGTCGACTCGTGGACTCGTTACTCGAGCCGAGGAGTGAACTCAACTCGTGGAGAAATGTAGAGTCGGCACGAGGAGTAGCTAGTCGACTCGTGGATTCGGTACTCGACTCGAGGAGTGAACTCCACTGGAGATGAAATATGGAGTCGGCATGAGGAGTAGCTAGTCGACTCGTGGACTCGGTACTCGACTCGAAGAGTGGACTCAACTCGAGGAGAAATGTAGAGTCGGCACGAGGAGTAGCTAGTCGACTCGTGGGCTTGGTACTCGACTCGAGGAATGAACTAAACTTGAGGAGAAATGTAGAGTCGGCACGACCAGTAGCAAGTCGACTCGTGGACTCGGTACTCGACTCGAGGAGTGAACTGAACTCGAGGAGAAATGTAGGGTCGGCACGAGGAGTAGCTTGTCGACTCGTGGACTTGGTTCTAGAGTCGAGGAGTGAACTCAACTCGAGGAGAAATGTAGAGTCGACAGGAGGAGTAGCTTGTCGTCTCTTGGGCTTGGTACTCGACTCCAGGAGTGAACTTAACTCGAGGAGACATGTAGAGTCGGCACGAGGAGTAGCTAGTCGACTCGTGGACTCGGTACTCGACCCGAGGAGTGAACTCAACTCGAGGAGAAATGTAGAGTCAGCACGAGGAGTAGCTAGTCGACTCATGGACTTGGTACTCGACTCGAGGAGTGAACTCAACTCGAGTAGATATGTAGAGTCGGCACGAGGAGTAGCTTGTCGACTCGTTGACTCTATACTCGACTCGGGGAGTGAACTCAACTCGAGGAGAAATGTAGAGTCGGCACGAGGAGTAGCTAGTCGACTCGTGGACTCGGTACTCGAGTCGAGGAGTGAACTCAACTCGAGGAGAAATGTAGAGTCGGCACGAGGAGTAGCTAGTCGACTCGTGAACTCGGTACTCGACCAGAGGAGTGAACTCAACTCGAGGAGAAAAGTAGAGTCGACACGAGGAGTAGCTAGTCGACTCGTGGATTCCGTACTCGACTCGAGGAGTGAACTCCACTGGAGGAGAAATGTGGAGTCGGTGCGAGGAGTAGCTAGTCGACTCGTGGACTCGGTACTCGACTCGAAGTGTGGACTCAACTCGAGGAGAAATGTAGAGTCGGCACGAGGAGTAGCTAGTCGACTCGTGGACTCGTTACTCGAGCCGAGGAGTGAACTCAACTCGTGGAGAAATGTAGAGTCGGCACGAGGAGTAGCTAGTCGACTCGTGGATTCGGTACTCGACTCGAGGAGTGAACTCCACTGGAGACGAAATATGGAGTCGGCATGAGGAGTAGCTAGTCGACTCGTGGACTCGGTACTCGACTCGAAGAGTGGACTCAACTCGAGGAGAAATGTAGAGTCGGCACGAGGAGTAGCTAGTCGACTCGTGGATTCGGTACTCGACTCGAGGAGTGAACTCTACTGGAGGAGAAATGTGGAGTTGGCGTGAGGAGTAGCTAGTCGACTCGTGGACTCGGTACTCGACCCGAGGAGTGAACTCAACTCGAGGAGAAATGTAGAGTCGACACGAGGAGTAGCTAGTCGACTCATGGACATGGTACTCGACTCGAGGAGTGAACTCAACTCGAGTAGAAATGTAGAGTCGGCACGAGGAGTAGCTTGTCGACTCGTTGACTCGGTACTCGACTCGGGGAGTGAACTCAACTCGAGGAGAAATGTAGAGTCGGCACGAGAAGTAGCTAGTCGACTCGTGGACTCGGTACTCGACCCGAGGAGTGAACTCAACTCGAGGAGAAAAGTAGAGTCGACACGAGGAGTAGCTAGTCGACTCGTGGATTCGGTACTCGACTCGAGGAGTGAACTCCACTGGAGGAGAAATGTGGAGTCGGCGCGAGGAGTAGCTAGTCGACTCGTGGACTCGGTACTCGACTCGAAGACTGGACTCAACTCGAGGAGAAATGTAGAGTCGGCACGAGGAGTAGCTAGTCGACTCGTGGACTCGGTACTCGAGCCGAGGAGTGAACTCAACTCGAGGAGAAATGTAGAGTCGGCACGAGGAGTAGCTAGTCGACTCGTGGATTCGGTACTCGACTCGAGGAGTGAACTCCACTGGAGGAGAAATGTGGAGTCGGCATGAGGAGTAGCTAGTCGACTCGTGGACTCGGTACTCGACTCGAAGAGTGGACTCAACTCGAGGAGAAATGTAGAGTCGGCACGAGGAGTAGCTAGTCGACTCGTGGGCTTGGTACTCGACTCGAGGAATGAACTAAACTTGAGGAGAAATGTAGAGTCGGCACGACCAGTAGCAAGTCGACTCGTGGACTCGGTACTCGACTCGAGGAGTGAACTGAACTCGAGGAGAAATGTAGGGTCGGCACGAGGAGTAGCTTGTCGACTCGTGGACTTGGTTCTAGAGTCGAGGAGTGAACTCAACTCGAGGAGAAATGTAGAGTCGACAGGAGGAGTAGCTTGTCGTCTCTTGGGCTTGGTACTCGACTCCAGGAGTGAACTTAACTCGAGGAGACATGTAGAGTCGGCACAAGGAGTAGCTAGTCGACTCGTGGACTCGGTACTCGACCCGAGGAGTGAACTCAACTCGAGGAGAAATGTAGAGTCAGCACGAGGAGTAGCTAGTCGACTCATGGACTTGGTACTCGACTCGAGGAGTGAACTCAACTCGAGTAGATATGTAGACTCGGCACGAGGAGTAGCTTGTCGACTCGTTGACTCTATACTCGACTCGGGGAGTGAACTCAACTCGAGAAGAAATGTAGAGTCGGCACGAGGAGTAGCTAGTCGACTCGTGGACTCGGTACTCGACTCGAGGAGTGAACTCAACTCGAGGAGAAATGTAGAGTCGGCACGAGGAGTAGCTAGTCGACTCGTGAACTCGGTACTCGACCCGAGGAGTGAACTCAACTCGAGGAGAAAAGTAGAGTCGACACGAGGAGTAGCTAGTCGACTCGTGGATTCTGTACTCGACTCGAGGAGTGAACTCCACTGGAGGAGAAATGTGGAGTCGGTGCGAGGAGTAGCTAGTCGACTCGTGGACTCGGTACTCGACTCGAAGTGTGGACTCAACTCGAGGAGAAATGTAGAGTCGGCACGAGGAGTAGCTAGTCGACTCGTGGACTCGGTACTCGAGCCGAGGAGTGAACTCAACTCGAGGAGAAATGTAGAGTCGGCACGAGGAGTAGCTAGTCGACTCGTGGATTCGGTACTCGACTAGAGGAATGAACTCCACTGGAGGAAAAATGTGGAGTCGGCACGAGGAGTAGCTAGTCGACTCATGGACTCGGTACTCGACTCGAAGAGTGGACTCAACTCGAGGAGAAATGTAGAGTCGGCACGAGGAGTAGCTAGTCGACTCGTGGACTCGTTACTCGAGCCGAGGAGTGAACTCAACTCGTGGAGAAATGTAGAGTCGGCACGAGGAGTAGCTAGTCGACTCGTGGATTCGGTACTCGACTCGAGGAGTGAACTCCACTGGAGATGAAATATGGAGTCGGCATGAGGAGTAGCTAGTCGACTCGTGGACTCGGTACTCGACTCGAAGAGTGGACTCAACTCGAGGAGAAATGTAGAGTCGGCACGAGGAGTAGCTAGTCGACTCGTGGGCTTGGTACTCGACTCGAGGAATGAACTAAACTTGAGGAGAAATGTAGAGTCGGCACGACCAGTAGCAAGTCGACTCGTGGACTCGGTACTCGACTCGAGGAGTGAACTGAACTCGAGGAGAAATGTAGGGTCGGCACGAGGAGTAGCTTGTCGACTCGTGGACTTGGTTCTAGAGTCGAGGAGTGAACTCAACTCGAGGAGAAATGTAGAGTCGACAGGAGGAGTAGCTTGTCGTCTCTTGGGCTTGGTACTCGACTCCAGGAGTGAACTTAACTCGAGGAGACATGTAGAGTCGGCACGAGGAGTAGCTAGTCGACTCGTGGACTCGGTACTCGACCCGAGGAGTGAACTCAACTCGAGGAGAAATGTAGAGTCAGCACGAGGAGTAGCTAGTCGACTCATGGACTTGGTACTCGACTCGAGGAGTGAACTCAACTCGAGTAGATATGTAGAGTCGGCACGAGGAGTAGCTTGTCGACTCGTTGACTCTATACTCGACTCGGGGAGTGAACTCAACTCGAGGAGAAATGTAGAGTCGGCACGAGGAGTAGCTAGTCGACTCGTGGACTCGGTACTCGAGTCGAGGAGTGAACTCAACTCGAGGAGAAATGTAGAGTCGGCACGAGGAGTAGCTAGTCGACTCGTGAACTCGGTACTCGACCAGAGGAGTGAACTCAACTCGAGGAGAAAAGTAGAGTCGACACGAGGAGTAGCTAGTCGACTCGTGGATTCCGTACTCGACTCGAGGAGTGAACTCCACTGGAGGAGAAATGTGGAGTCGGTGCGAGGAGTAGCTAGTCGACTCGTGGACTCGGTACTCGACTCGAAGTGTGGACTCAACTCGAGGAGAAATGTAGAGTCGGCACGAGGAGTAGCTAGTCGACTCGTGGACTCGTTACTCGAGCCGAGGAGTGAACTCAACTCGTGGAGAAATGTAGAGTCGGCACGAGGAGTAGCTAGTCGACTCGTGGATTCGGTACTCGACTCGAGGAGTGAACTCCACTGGAGACGAAATATGGAGTCGGCATGAGGAGTAGCTAGTCGACTCGTGGACTCGGTACTCGACTCGAAGAGTGGACTCAACTCGAGGAGAAATGTAGAGTCGGCACGAGGAGTAGCTAGTCGACTCGTGGGCTTGGTACTCGACTCGAGGAATGAACTAAACTTGAGGAGAAATGTAGAGTCGGCACGACCAGTAGCAAGTCGACTCGTGGACTCGGTACTCGACTCGAGGAGTGAACTGAACTCGAGGAGAAATGTAGGGTCGGCACGAGGAGTAGCTTGTCGACTCGTGGACTTGGTTCTAGAGTCGAGGAGTGAACTCAACTCGAGGAGAAATGTAGAGTCGACATGAGGAGTAGCTTGTCGTCTCTTGGGCTTGGTACTCGACTCCAGGAGTGAACTTAACTCGAGGAGACATGTAGAGTCGGCACGAGGAGTAGCTAGTCGACTCGTGGACTCGGTACTCGACCCGAGGAGTGAACTCAACTCGAGGAGAAATGTAGAGTCAGCACGAGGAGTAGCTAGTCGACTCATGGACTTGGTACTCGACTCGAGGAGTGAACTCAACTCGAGTAGATATGTAGAGTCGGCACGAGGAGTAGCTTGTCGACTCGTTGACTCTATACTCGACTCGGGGAGTGAACTCAACTCGAGGAGAAATGTAGAGTCGGCACGAGGAGTAGCTAGTCGACTCGTGGACTCGGTACTCGAGTCGAGGAGTGAACTCAACTCGAGGAGAAATGTAGAGTCGGCACGAGGAGTAGCTAGTCGACTCGTGAACTCGGTACTCGACCAGAGGAGTGAACTCAACTCGAGGAGAAAAGTAGAGTCGACACGAGGAGTAGCTAGTCGACTCGTGGATTCCGTACTCGACTCGAGGAGTGAACTCCACTGGAGGAGAAATGTGGAGTCGGTGCGAGGAGTAGCTAGTCGACTCGTGGACTCGGTACTCGACTCGAAGTGTGGACTCAACTCGAGGAGAAATGTAGAGTCGGCACGAGGAGTAGCTAGTCGACTCGTGGACTCGTTACTCGAGCCGAGGAGTGAACTCAACTCGTGGAGAAATGTAGAGTCGGCACGAGGAGTAGCTAGTCGACTCGTGGATTCGGTACTCGACTCGAGGAGTGAACTCCACTGGAGACGAAATATGGAGTCGGCATGAGGAGTAGCTAGTCGACTCGTGGACTCGGTACTCGACTCGAAGAGTGGACTCAACTCGAGGAGAAATGTAGAGTCGGCACGAGGAGTAGCTAGTCGACTCGTGGGCTTGGTACTCGACTCGAGGAATGAACTAAACTTGAGGAGAAATGTAGAGTCGGCACGACCAGTAGCAAGTCGACTCGTGGACTCGGTACTCGACTCGAGGAGTGAACTGAACTCGAGGAGAAATGTAGGGTCGGCACGAGGAGTAGCTTGTCGACTCGTGGACTTGGTTCTAGAGTCGAGGAGTGAACTCAACTCGAGGAGAAATGTAGAGTCGACAGGAGGAGTAGCTTGTCGTCTCTTGGGCTTGGTACTCGACTCCAGGAGTGAACTTAACTCGAGGAGACATGTAGAGTCGGCACGAGGAGTAGCTAGTCGACTCGTGGACTCGGTACTCGACCCGAGGAGTGAACTCAACTCGAGGAGAAATGTAGAGTCAGCACGAGGAGTAGCTAGTCGACTCATGGACTTGGTACTCGACTCGAGGAGTGAACTCAACTCGAGTAGATATGTAGAGTCGGCACGAGGAGTAGCTTGTCGACTCGTTGACTCTATACTCGACTCGGGGAGTGAACTCAACTCGAGGAGAAATGTAGAGTCGGCACGAGGAGTAGCTAGTCGACTCGTGGACTCGGTACTCGAGTCGAGGAGTGAACTCAACTCGAGGAGAAATGTAGAGTCGGCACGAGGAGTAGCTAGTCGACTCGTGAACTCGGTACTCGACCAGAGGAGTGAACTCAACTCGAGGAGAAAAGTAGAGTCGACACGAGGAGTAGCTAGTCGACTCGTGGATTCTGTACTCGACTCGAGGAGTGAACTCCACTGGAGGAGAAATGTGGAGTCGGTGCGAGGAGTAGCTAGTCGACTCGTGGACTCGGTACTCGACTCGAAGTGTGGACTCAACTCGAGGAGAAATGTAGAGTCGGCACGAGGAGTAGCTAGTCGACTCGTGGACTCGGTACTCGAGCCGAGGAGTGAACTCAACTCGAGGAGAAATGTAGAGTCGGCACGAGGAGTAGCTAGTCGACTCGTGGATTCGGTACTCGACTAGAGGAGTGAACTCCACTGGAGGAGAAATGTGGAGTCGGCACGAGGAGTAGCTAGTCGACTCGTGGACTCGGTACTCGACTCGAAGAGTGGACTCAACTCGAGGAGAAATGTAGAGTCAGCACGAGGAGTAGCTAGTCGACTCGTGGACTCGTTACTCGAGCCGAGGAGTGAACTCAACTCGAGGAGAAATGTAGAGTCGGCACGAGGAGTAGCTAGTCGACTCGTGGGCTTGGTACTCGACTCGAGGAGTGAACTAAACTCGAGGAGAAATGTAGAGTCGGCACGAGGAGTAGCAAGTCGACTCGTGGACTCGGTACTCGACTCGAGGAGTGAACTGAACTCGAGGAGAAATGTAGGGTCGGCACGAGGAGTAGCTTGTCGACTCGTGGACTTGGTTCTCGAGTCGAGGAGTGAACTCAACTCGAGGAGAAATGTAGAGTCGACGCGAGGAGTAGCTTGTCGTCTCTTGGGCTTCGTACTCGACTCCAGGAGTGAACTTAACTCGAGGAGAAATGTAGAGTCGGCACGAGGAGTAGCTAGTCGACTCGTGGACTCGGTACTCGACTCGAGGAGTGAACTCAACTCGAGGAAAAATGTAGAGTCGGCATGAGGAATAGCTAGTCGACTCGTGGACTCGGTACTCGACTCGAGGAGTGAACTCAACTCGAGGAGAAATGTAGAGTCGGCACGAGGAGTAGCTAGTCTACTCGTGGACTCGGTACACGACTCGAGGAGTGAACTCCACTAGAGGAGAAATGTGGAGTCGGCACGAGGAGTAGCTATTCGACTCGTGGACTCGGTACTCGACTCGAAGAGTGGACTCAACTCGAGGAGAAATGTAGAGTCGGCACGAGGAGTAGCTAGTCGACTCGTGGACTCGGTACTCGACCCGAAGACTAGACTCAACTCGAGGAGAAATGTTGAGTCGGCACGAGGAGTAGCTAGTCGACTCGTGGACTCGGTACTCGACTCGAGGAGTGAACTCAACTCGAGGAGAAATGTAGAGTCGGTACGAGGAGTAGCTAGTCGACTCGTGGATTCGGTACTCGACTCGAGTCGAGGAGTGAACTCAACTCGAGGAGAAATGTAGAGTCGACACAAGGAGTAGCTTGTCGTCTCTTGGGCTTCGTACTCGACTCCAGGAGTGAACTTAACTCGAGGAGAAATGTAGAGTCGGCACGAGGAGTAGCTAGTCGACTCGTGGACTCGGTACTCGACTCGAAGACTGGACTCAACTCGAGGAGAAATGTAGAGTCGGCACGAGGAGTAGCTAGTCGACTCGTGGACTCGGTACTCGAGCCGAGGAGTGAACTCAACTCGAGGAGAAATGTAGAGTCGGCACGAGGAGTAGCTAGTCGACTCGTGGATTCGGTACTCGACTCGAGGAGTGAACTCCACTGGAGGAGAAATGTGGAGTCGGCATGAGGAGTAGCTAGTCGACTCGTGGACTCGGTACTCGACTCGAGGAGAAATGTAGAGTCGGCACGAGGAGTAGCTAGTCGACTCGTGGGGTTGGTTCTCGACTCGAGGAATGAACTAAACTTGAGGAGAAATGTAGAGTCGGCACGACCAGTAGCAAGTCGACTCGTGGACTCGGTACTCGACTCGAGGAGTGAACTGAACTCGAGGAGAAATGTAGGGTCGGCACGAGGAGTAGCTTGTCGACTCGTGGACTTGGTTCTAGAGTCGAGGAGTGAACTCGACTCGAGGAGAAATGTAGAGTCGACAGGAGGAGTAGCTTGTCGTCTCTTGGGCTTGGTACTCGACTCCAGGAGTGAACTTAACTCGAGGAGACATGTAGAGTCGGCACGAGGAGTAGCTAGTCGACTCGTGGACTCGGTACACGACCCGAGGAGTGAACTCAACTAGAGGAGAAATGTAGAGTCAGCACGAGGAGTAGCTAGTCGACTCATGCACTCGGTACTCGACTCGAGGAGTGAACTCAACTCGAGTAGATATGTAGAGTCGGCACGAGGAGTAGCTTGTCGACTCGTTGACTCTATACTCGAGTCGGGGAGTGAACTCAACTCGAGGAGAAATGTAGAGTCGGCACGAGGAGTAGCTAGTCGACTCGTGGACTCGGTACTCGACTCAAGGAGTGAACTCAACTCGAGGAGAAATGTAGAGTCGGCACGAGGAGTATCTAGTCGACTCATGAACTCGGTACTGGACCCGAGGAGTGAACTCAACTCGAGGAGAAAAGTAGAGTCGACACGAGGAGTAGCTAGTCGACTCGTGGATTCTGTACTCGACTCGAGGAGTGAACTCCACTGGAGGAGAAATGTGGAGTCGGTGCGAGGAGTAGCTAGTCGACTCGTGGACTCGGTACTCGACTCGAAGTGTGGACTCAACTCGAGGAGAAATGTAGAGTCGGCACGAGGAGTAGCTAGTCGACTCGTGGACTCGGTACTCGAGCCGAGGAGTGAACTCAACTCGAGGAGAAATGTAGAGTCGGCACGAGGAGTAGCTAGTCGACTCGTGGATTCGGTACTCGACTAGAGGAGTGAACTCCACTGGAGGAGAAATGTGGAGTCGGCACGAGGAGTTGCTAGTCGACTCGTGGACTCGGTACTCGACTCGAAGAGTGGACTCAACTCGAGGAGAAATGTAGAGTCGGCACGAGCAGTAGCTAGTCGACTCGTGGACTCGGTACTCGAGCCGAGGAGTGAACTCAACTCGAGGAGAAACGTAGAGTCGGCACGAGGAGTAGCTAGTCGACTCGTGGGCTTGGTACTCGACTCGAGGAGTGAACTACACTCGAGGAGAAATGTAGAGTCGGCACGAGGAGTAGCAAGTCGACTCGTGGACTCGGTACTCGACTCGAGGAGTGAACTGAACTTGAGGAGAAATGTAGGGTCGGCACGAGGAGTAGCTTGTCGACTCGTGGACTTGGTTCTCGAGTCGAGGAGTGAACTCAACTCGAGGAGAAATGTAGAGTCGACACGAGGAGTAGCTTGTCGTCTCTTGGGCTTCGTACTCGACTCGAGGAGTGAACTAAACTCGAGGAGAAATGTAGAGTCGGCAAGAGGAGTAGCAAGTCGACTCGTGGACTCGGTACTCGACTCGAGGAGTGAACTGAACTCGAGGAGAAATGTAGGGTCGGCACGAGGAGTAGCTTGTCGACTCGTGGACTCGGTACTCGAGCCGAGGAGTGAACTCAACTCGAGGAGAAATGTAGAGTCGGCACGAGGAGTAGCTAGTCGACTCGTGGTCTTGGTACTCGACTCGAGGAGTGAACTAAACTCGAGGAGAAATGTAGAGTCGGCACGAGGAGTAGCAAGTCGACACGTGGACTCGGTACTCGACTCGAGGAGTGAACTGAACTCGAGGAGAAATGTAGGGTCGGCACGAGGAGTAGCTTGTCGACTCGTGGACTTGGTTCTCGAGTCGAGGAGTGAACTCAACTCGAGGAGAAATGTAGAGTCGGCACGAGGAGTAGCTAGTCGACTCGTGGACTCGGTACTCGACTCGAGGAGTGAACTCAACTCGAGGAAAAATGTAGAGTCGGCACGAGGAATAGCTAGTCGACTCGTGGACTCGGTACTCGACTCGAGGAGTGAACTCAACTCGAGGAGAAATGTAGAGTCGGCACGAGGAGTAGCTAGTCTACTCGTGGACTCGGTACTCGACTCGAGGAGTGAACTCCACTAGAGGAGAAATGTGGAGTCGGCACGAGGAGTAGCTATTCGACTCGTGGACTCGGTACTCGACTCGAAGAGTGGACTCAACTCGAGGAGAAATGTAGAGTCGGCACGAGGAGTAGCTAGTCGACTCGTGGACTCGGTACTCGACTCGAGGAGAAATGTAGAGTCGGCACGAGTAGTAGCTAGTCGACTCGTGGACTCGGTACTCGACTCGAGGAATGAACTCAACTCGAGGAGAAATGTGGAGTCGGCACGAGGAGTAGCTAGTCGACTTGTGGACTCGGTACTCGACTCGAAGAGTGGACTCAACTCGAGGAGAAATTTAGAGTCGGCACGAGAAGTAGCTAGTCGACTCGTGGACTCAGTACTCGACCTGAGGAGTGAACTCAACTCGAGGAGAAACGTAGAGTCGGCAGGAGGAGTAGCTTGTCAACTCGTTGACTCGGTACTCGACTCGGGGAGTGAACTCAACTCGAGGAGAAATGTAGAGTCGGCACGAGGAATAGCTAGTCGACTAGTGGACTCGATACTCGACTCGAGGAGTGAGCTCAACTTGAGGAGAAATGTAGAGTCGGCACGAGGAGTAGCTAGTCGACTCGTGGACTCGGTACTTGACCCGAGGAGTGAACTCAACTCGAGGAGAAATGTAGAGTCGGCACGAGGAGTAGCTAGTCGACTCATGGACTTGGTACTCGACTCGAGGAGTGAACTCAACTCGAGGAGAAATGTAGAATCGGCACGAGGAGTAGCTTGTCGACTCGTTGACTCGGTACTCGACTCGGGGAGTGAACTCAACTCGAGGAGAAATGTAGAGTCGGCACGAGGAGTAGCTAGTCGACTCGTGGACTCGGTACTCGACTCGAGGAGTGAACTCAACTCGAGGAGAAATGTAGAGTCGGCACGAGGAGTGGCTAGTCAACTCGTGGACTCGGTACTCGACCCGAGGAGTGAAATCAACTCGAGGAGAAAAGTAGAGTCGACACGAGGAGTAGCTAGTCGACTCGTGGATTCGGTACTCGACTCGAGAAGTGAACTCCACTGGAGGAGAAATGTGAAGTCGGCGCGAGGAGTAGCTAGTCGACTCGTGGAGTCGTTCTCGACTCGAAGAGTGGACTCAACTCGACGAGATATGTAGAGTCGGCACGAGGAGTAGCTAGTCGACTCGTGGACTCGGTACTCGATCCGAGGAGTGAACTCAACTCGAGGAGAAATGTAGAGTCGGCACGAGGAGTAGCTAGTCGACTCGTGAATTCGGTACTCGACTCGAGGAGTGAACTCCACTGGAGGAGAAATGTGGAGTCGGCACGAGGAGTAGCTAGTTGACTCGTGGACTCGGTACTCGACTCGAAGAGTGGACTCAACTCGAGGAGAAATGTAGAGTCGGCACGAGGAGTAGCTAGTCGACTCGTGGACTCGGTACTCGAACCGAGGAGTGAACTCAACTCGAGGAGAAATGTAGAGTCGGCATGAGGAGTAGCTTGTCGACTCATGGACTCGGTACTCGACTCGAGGAGTGAACTCAACTCGAGGAGAAATGTAGAGTCGGCACGAGGAGTAGCTAGTCGACTCGTGGACTCGGTACTCGACCCGAGGAGTGAACTCAACTCGAGGAGAAATGTAGAGTCGGCACGAGGATTAGCTTGTCGACCCGTGGACTCGGTACTCGACTCGAGGAGTGAACTCAACTCGAGGAGAAATGTAGAGTCGGCATGAGGAGTAGCTTGTCGACTCATGGCTCGGTACTCGACTCGAGGAGTGAACTCAACTCGAGGAGAAATATAGAGTCGGCATGAGGAGTAGCTAGTCGACTCGTGGACTCGGTACTCGACTCGAGGAGTGAACTCAACTCGAGGAGGAATGTAGAGTCGGCACAAGGAGTAGCTAGTCGACTCGTGGACTCAGTACTCGACCCGAGGACTGAACTCAACTCGAGGATAAATGTAGAGTCGACACGAGGAGTAGCTAGTCGACTCGTGGATTCGGTACTCGACTCAAGGAGTGAACTCCACTGGACGAGAAATGTGGAGTCGGCGCGAGGAGTAGCTAGTCGACTCGTGGACTCGGTACTCGACTCGAAGAGTGGACTCAACTAGAGGATAAATGTAGAGTCGGCACGAGGAGTAGCTAGTCGACTCGTGGACTCGGTACTCGACCCGACGAGTGAACTTAACTCGAGGAGAAATGTAGAGTCGGCACGAGGAGTAGCTAGTCGACTCGTGGATTCGGTACTCGACTCGAGGAGTGAACTCCACTGGAGGAGAAATGTGGAGTCGGCACGAGGAGTAGCTAGTCGACTCGTGCACTCGGTACTCGACTCGAGGAGTGAACTGAACTCAAGGAGAAATGTAGGGTCGGCACGAGGAGTAGCTTTTCGACTCCCGGACTTGGTTCTCGAGTCGAGGAGTGAACTCAACTCGAGGAGAAATGTAGAGTCGGCACGAGGAGTAGCTTGTTGTCTCTTGGGCTTGGTACTCGACTCGAGGAGTGAACTTAACTCGAGGAGAAATGTAGAGTCGGCACGAGGAGTAGCTAGTCGACTCGTGGACTCGGTACTCGACTCGAGGAGTGAACTCAACTCGAGGAAAAATGTAGAGTCGGGACGAGGAATAGCTAGTCGACTCGTGGACTCGGTACTCGACTCGAGGAGTGAACTCAACTCGAGGAGAAATGTAGAGTCGGTACGAGGAGTAGCTAGTCGACTCGTGGACTCGGTACTCGACTCGAAGAGTGGACTGAACTCGAGGAGAAATGTAGAGTCGGCACGAGGAGTAGCTAGTCGACTCGTGGGCTTGGTACTCGACTCGAGGAGTGAACTAAACTCGAGGAGAAATGTAGAGTCGGCACGAGGAGTAGCTAGTCGACTTGTGGACTCGGTACTCGACTCGAGGAGTGAACTCCACTGGAGGAGAGATGAACTTGTCAAAAAATTTATTGACATTCATTTCATCATATGTCTCAAAAGACAAAAATATCCTTTTGACTATTTTCGTTCTTGTTTTGACTTACCTTCCAGTTTAACTATTCCTATCGATGTGATTCGTGACAGTGACCTCATGGACCCAAATGAACAAAGCTTGAGCTAAACACTTGGGCTCAAAAGTTCACAAACCTTTTCCAAGTTTAGCTTAATGCCAACTGACTCCACTAAAGAGCTGACACTGAAAATCTCTCGGTTCAAATGAATTTGTTTTCTACTCAAGAATTCGACCTAATTATGATGAGCGGATCCACTGAATATTATCTATGTTTACCCTTCATGAATGTCATCAGCTAGTCGGGATTTACTAATTTACCATTTTACCCTTCTAGCTGTTATTTCCTCAACTCCTTTGTCGCTTGTGAATAAGTTAGAAACAATGTATTGACGATGAGCTAACAAGTCACATTATTTCATCCAAAAGAGTCAGGACTCAATTTGGACACTGGCCAGTTCATTTATTCACACTCCAAGGAACAAAGCATGAGGTGACATACATTGTATTTCAGCAATCTTGTACATGAATTCCATATCTATGAGAACTTCACAAAGTTACTCATGACAGACTCACAACTTACTACTTCACCAATAGGCCTTGTTCGGAATCACATAGTGAATCCGAACTTTGACTTTCTCAAATGAGAATACTAAGGTGTGAAATGGCATGTCTCATTTCAGGATTAAGGTAAGCATGATGCAATTCATACATAGTGACTTCGAGACATAAGAGGTTAAATGGTTTGTTCTTATATTGTCTCTAGAAGTGCACTGGTCAATTCAGTACCTTCGGAAGATACCTAGAAGAACTATAGAGTCCCCAACTCTCAATGCCTCATAACCAGACATCATAGATTCTTCTAACAATCGTACTGAGGTCAATAGTCCTTTGACCCTAAGATTGCGAATATATCGTTTTAAGCAAACTACGAAGAGTTTGTTCATGCAAATCTACATTTGTCTCTTCGTAAGTTGTTAAGTTTGTTTATGGACTAAAAGATTAAGGTTTTATCATAAAGCTTCAAACAAAGAAAGAATGAATGAACGTTTCAACTCTATTAATGAATAGATAGGCAATTACAAGCAAGAGTCTTCGTAAGACTATATGACATCAAATGTACATAAATAGACACTACTACTCTTCTTGTGGACACCATTGACAACACCATGTAGGCGTCTTTAGTGCACCATGTAGGCGTCTTATGCGGGCCGTTTTTGATGCGCTATGTAAGCGTCACGAGGGACGACTTGGATGCGCCGTGTAGGCGTCTTAAGTGCGTCATAGAGACGGCTTTTATGCGCCATGTAGGCGTCTTAAGTGCGCCGGGTAGGCGTCTTAGGTGCGGCATGTAGGCGTCTTAATTGCGCCATGTAGGCGTCTTAGGTGCGCCATGTAGGCGTCTTGCATGCGCCATGTAGGCGTCTTATGTGCGCCATGTAGGCGTCTTAATTGCGCTATGTAGGCGTCTTGCATGCGTAATGTAGGCGTCTTATGTGCGCCACGTAGGCGTCTTAAGTGCGCCATGTAGGCGTCTTAAGTGCGCCATGTAGGCGTCTTAATTGCGCCACGTAGGCGTCTTAAGTGCGCCATGTAGGTGTCTTAGGTGTGCCATGTAGGCGTCTTAGTGTCTTTGTTCCCGTTTGTGTTTGGGTTGAGACATAATTTTTTTTTGGTGCAGCGTGTTTTTCTTAAGGATTTCCTTATTGTTGGTAGTGTTGTCAATGGTGCCCACAAGAAGAGTAGTAGTGTCTATTTATGTACATTTGATGTAATATAGTCTCACGAAGAATCTTGCATGTAATTGCCAAATTATCAATAAAAAGTTGAAACGTTCATTCAATCTTCTTTGTCTTCTTGAAGCTTTACGATAATCTATAGTCTTTAGTCCTTAAACAAACCTAACAACATACGAAGAGAAAAATGTAGATTTGCATGAACAAACTCTTCGTGGTTTGCTAAAAATAATATATTCGCAATCTAAGGATCAAAGGACTATTGATCTCAGTACGATTGCTAGGAGAATCTATGATGTCTGGTTATGGAACATTGAGAGTTGGAGACTCTATAGTTCTTCTAGGTATCTTCTGAAGGTACTGAATTGAGCAGTGCACTTCTAGAGACAGAATAAGAACAAACCATTTAACCTCTTATGTCTTGAAGTCACTACGTATGAATTGCATCATGCTTACCTCAATCCTGAAATGAGACATATCATTTCATAGCTTACGTATTCTCATTTGAGAAAGTCAGAGTTCGGATTCACTATGTGATTATGAACAGGACCTATTGGTGAAGTTTTAAATTACGATGGTGCCATGACTAACTTAGTGAAGATCTCATAGATATGAAATTCATGTACAAGATTGCTGAAATGCAATGTATATCACCTCATGCTTTGTTCCTTGGAATGCGAATAAATGAACTGACAAGTATCCAAATTGAGTCATGACTTTTTTGGATGAATCAATGTGACTTGTTAGCACCTCGTCAAAACATTACTTCTAACTTATTCAAAAGCGACAAAAGAGTTGAGGAAATAACAGCTAGAAGGGTAAACTAGTAATTTTGCAAATCCCGACTAGCTGATGATATTCATGAAGGGTAAACATAGATAATATTCAGTGGATCCACTCATCACAATTAAATTGAATTCTTGAGTAGAAAATAAATTCATTCGAATCGAGAGATTCTCAGTGTCAACTCTTTAGTGGAGTCAGTTGACATTAAGCTAAACTTGGAAAAGGTTTGTGAACTTTTGAGTCCAAGTATGTTAGCTCAAGTTGTATTCATTTGGATCCATGAGGTCACTGTCAGAAATCATATCGAGTAGGATTAGTTAAACTAGAAGCTAAGTCAAAACAAGAACGAGACAAGTTTTACGAAAATTATCTAAAGGGTATTTTAGTCTTTTTGGACACAGGATGAAATGAATTTCAATAAATTGTTTGACATTGTCATATGATGACAAATAAACCACTCGGCCATTATAAGATTATGGGCCTTGAGGATTAATTTCATTTCATGGAATTTTACTTGAAAATTATTAATGGGCTTTTCTTATGTTGTCATGAACAAATGAAGAAACATATAGATGCTCCTTCTAGATGCCCCTTGGCCGCCCAACATAGCTAGAAAAGAGAGATTATTTTGTGAATTGATGTATGAAGATACTTGTCAAAAGAAAAAGAGGAAACAAATTTCCTAAACAAGGAAAGAGAAATTTTGGCTAAAGCAAGGAGAGAGAAGAACAAAAGAGGAAACAAATCCAAGACCTTCTAGAACATGACACAGTGGAATAAGGGAGGGAGAGAAAATCCAAGACCTTCTAGAGGAACAAAAGAGGAAACAAATCCAAGACCTTCTAGAAGGTGTCATGGACGTGTGGAATAAGGGAGGGAGAGCAAATCCAAGACCTTCTAGAGGAACAAAAGAGGAAACAAATCCAAGACCTTCTACAGAAAAGAGGAAACTACCTTTTGAAGGTAATCCTCCTCCTATAAATACCCCACCTCATTCTCATTGTTTCTCATCCTAAAGTTTTAGAGATCTGAGAGCTTCTCTCTCTAGAACTCCTTGGCCGCCCCTCTTCCTCTCTCTCTCTAGTTCTTTTCAATTTTGTGTTGGCACCTAGGTCCACATTTGACCTAGTGTTCTAGCTCTTCGACTCTTAGACTTGTTCTTAAGTCGTCGTGTTTAAAAGTGTCCACACACTAATTCTTTCTTATCTCGAGTGATTTTTGTGATAGAAACTTTCGTGGTTACTCGAGTTCTCGAATAACGAAGAAAGACGAGCTTAGTGGGTAGACAAGCGATTCAACATTTCCAAAGGCTTCTCAACGATCAAGTTTCGATAAAAGTTAGTAAATGAGTAATGCTCTTTAATAGTTTTAATTTAAGTGGCATAACTCTCTGCTCAAAATTCGAAATATAATGATTCTTGAATCAAATTAAAGGTCTATTTGTCCTCTTTCCAATGCAATTTTTACACCTCGGTGCGCAGCTGTTCCGAAAGTCCAGTTTTTTAGAATTTTGAACTCCAAATTTTTGACCCCTCCATTAGTTATAGAACTCTAATGAGAAAATTTCCTTGAGCAAAATTGTTTTTTATAAGATAATAAATATAATGTGAAAGATTAAAATGTTTTGATTTTTGAAAATTTAATTGAAATTAATTTTTTACAAAACTAGTGTGAATTTTGAAAACTGTTTTCACTTTCAAACCTAAAATATTTTGTCATCCAAATCAAATAATTTTTCAAAATGTTTTCAAAACTATATCTATATCACATATGTTAAAAATCTATATGCTCTTGAAAATTTGAGTGGGAGGTCTCCTCGTAGACGAGCCGAAAAATAAAAGATGTGTAATCTCAAACTTTCAAGTGTTCGAATGAGTTGAAGTTCACACTTCCCTCATGCAGTTTCCCGAATAGAAAATAGGAAATTGTCCGAGTATGTACCTTGTGCCTTTATGCACTAACAATGCTCTTCCTTGAACATGAAGATATAGGATTCCTTTCTAGAAGTCCACTCTATCGCTCTATAACTAGAAAATTTGTTTCCGAACTTATAAGAGACGATGTGCCAACTCTAAAAACTAAGTGGGAGGGTTATACTTGTTGTTTGTAACCCACGATCCCCAACTCTAATGAAATAATTAATTAAATGTTTGTCTAAGAGTCACTCCTATGGCCCTCTCTTCAATGAGAGTACTCTATGGCGTTTTTGCTTCGATCATTGTTCAATGAGTTAAGTCCGAGAGTGAGACGATGAAGACAAGGCCTCCTCCTGGGTGATTTTTTTTCAAAGTTGACCTTTTGGACTAAGTGGTTGGTTGCACACTTAGACTCCATCCCTAGTAATCCTCTCTTGAGGCTCTGCGAAAGAATGTGAGTGATCAAATCAATATAAAGGTTGCTACTCAAAATTAGTGTATTGACATCTTGGCTAAGCATTAATGATGTGTCATTTACTTATAAAAGGAGATTTTTTGTGGCCTTCTCTTAAGGGAGTAGATTTTCATTTCGTTTATAACACCTTTGGATTTTATCAAATCTTAAAAACTTAAATCCCAAACTAAAAGATAAATCATAAACTTGTTTCAACTATTCTACAAACATGTCTCTCAACCGTCTCTCAACCATCCTTTCCACAAACAAACTAGAAACCAAAAACTACGTTGATTGAAAACATAACCACGATATCGTCCTTATCGTTAACAAGCACAAATGGGTACTCACCACCCCGTGTCCTCCTCAAACGAATGATGATTCGACTCAAGAGGACAAAGACGCCTTGGCGGCCTGGCTCCGCTCCGATGAGATTGTGAGGTGCTATATCTTAGCATCTATGAATAATGTGCCGAAACATAAACAACGTGATATCGAGACTGCCGCCGACATGCTCAACAATCTCCATGAGATGTTTGGAGGGCAAGGGCGTCAGGCCAGACAATAAGCAGCCAGACAGTTCATGAACTGTCGCATGAAGGTTGGGACTCCTATCAGGGACCATATGATGTTGATCGTTATTTACCTGAATGAGATGGAAATCCTAGGATCTGAGATTGACAAGGAGACCGAAATAGATATGATCTTTGAAACTCTCCTCGAATCTTCCGATACCTTTAAGCTGAACTACTACATGAACAAGCTAGAGTACACTATTACCGAGCTTATGAAGGAGCTTCACACTACTGAAGGTCTCACTAAGAGAAAGAGGAATCAAGGAGAGGCACATGCTACTGAGCACAAAGCCTCCGCCTCTGGATCTAAGAAGAGACCTCACAAGGCCGAGAAGAAGAACTATCCTACCTATCTCAAAACAAAGGAACATAGTATTGTACTAATTACCGAAGCATTCTTAGTAGCTGATAATGTATCAACGTGAATTCTTGACTCCGCTGCTACTAACCATATTTCTTGTTCCTTGACTAGTTTCAAGAAAACAAAAAGCTTAGAGGAAGGCGACTTCTCTTTCAAATGGGGTGATGGGAGCCTTGTGTCTGCGAAGGCTGTGGGATCCGTGACGCTGTCCTTTAAAGACCGCACTTTAAACTTGAATAATGTTTATTTTGTTACTTCCTATGGGAAGAACTTAATATCTGTTGCTCGTCTTCGTGAGCAAAATTATTGTTTAATGTTCATTAAGAATGGAATTCGTATTTCGTTTCCTGATAATTCTTTTGTTACTGATGCATGTATGAAGGATGCTCTTTTCTACATCTATCCCACGCAACCTTCTCTTTTAGACACTGAAATAGATAACGATCTAGTTAGGGAGCCTAAGAGGATCAAACTTTCTGATTCCTCCGATCTAATAAAATCCACATATCTCTGGCACTTAAGACTTGGTCATATCAGTCTAGACAGGATTAAGACACTTGTGAGGGACGGTTCACTCCAAGCCTCTGCAATAGGTTCATTGCCTACTTGTGAATCTGTTGGAATTGATCTAGGGTTTAAGAAAAAGTTTAACGCTTCGGGTAAGCGGCGGAATTTTAAAAAATTTCTTTTGATAAGTAAAACAATTTTACTAACCTAGACAAAGAGCAAGTACACGTAAATAAAAACTATTATGAGCATTAAAGATTACTAACCTTTTTAGAAGTTTGAACGTTGAGAAGCTTTTGGAAAGTTGCAACGTTCGTCTCCCCTCGCAGCACGTCTCTCTTCCTTCCTCGGCAACACGAGCAACCACGATAGTTTCTATCACAAGAATCACTCGAGAGAAAAGGAATTAGTGAGTGGGCACTTTTAAACACGACGGCTCGAGAACAAGTCTCAAAGTCGAAGAGCTAAAACACTAGGTCAATCGTGGACCTAGGTGCCAAAACAAAAAACGAAAATAACTAGAGAGAGAGAGAGGATCGGCCACAAGGTCTAGAGAGAGAAGCTCTCAATCTCTAACTTATGTGGGATGAATAAAATGAGAGGAATGAGTGCTCTATTTATAGGAGAGGTTTTACCTTCAAAAGGTAGTTTCCTATTCTCTATTGAATATCACATATTCATGAGCAAATCCCTTGTTTCCCTTTTCATTTTGGGCGTGTAACATATTCCTCATGCCACATGGATTTGTTTCCTCATTTGTTCTCTCTTGCTTGGTGGCCGAAATTCCCTTTCCTCATGGTGGCCGAAATTCCCTTTCCTCATTTGTTCTCTCTTGCTTGGTGGCCGAAATTTGTTTCCTGTTTTTCTTTTGGCAAGCATCTTAATACATCAATGCACAAAATAAATCCCTCTTTCTCTCTATGGTATGCACGAAATTTGCCTTCTACAACATGCTTCTAGATGTTTCTTTATTTGTTCATGACAATATAAGAAAAGCACATTAAGAATTTTCAAGTAAAATTCTATGAAATGAAATTAATCCTCAAGGCCCAATTACACTAATATGGCCGAGTAAAATTTATTTCATTTGTCATCATATGACAATGTCAAAAATTTATTGACATTCATTTCGTCCTATGTCCAAAAAGACAATTTTCATAAAACTTGTCTCGTTCTTGTTTTGACTTAGCTTCTAGTTTAACTATTCCGACTCGATATGATTTGTGACAGTGACCTCATAGATCCAAATGAACAAATATTGAGCTAAATACTTGGACTCAAAAGTTCACAAACCTTTTCCAAGTTTGGCTTAATGTCAACTGACTCCACTAAAGAGTTGACACTGAAAATCTCTCGGTTCAAATGAATTTATTTTCTACTCAAGAATTCAACCTCATTCTGATGAGTGAATCCACTGAATATTATTTATGTTTACCCTTCATGAATATCATCAGCTAGTCGGAATTTACAAAATTATCATTTTACCCTTCTAGCTGTTATTTCCTCAACTCCTTTGTCGCTTGTGAATAAGTTAGAAACAATGTATTGACGAAGAGCTAACTAGGCACATTGTTTCATCCAGAAGAGTCAAGACTCAATTTGGACACTGGCAAGGTCATTTATTCACATTCCAAGGAACAAAGCATGAGGTAATATACATTGCATTTCAGCAATCTTGTACATGAATTCCATATCTATGAGAACTTCACAAACTTACTCATGACATCTTCATAACTTAGTACTTCACCAATAGGTCCTGTTCGGAATCACATAGTGAGTCTGAACTCCGACTTTCTCAAATGAAAATAAGTAAGCTATGAAATGGCATGTCTCATTTCAGGATTGAGGTAAGCACGATGCAATTCATACGTAGTGACTTCGAGACATAAAAAGTTAAATGGTTTGTTTTTATTTTGCCTCTAGAAGTGGACTGGTCAATTCAGTACCTTCGGAAGATACCTAGAAGAACTATAGAGTCTCCAACTCTCAATGCCCCATAACCAGACATCATAGATTCTCCTAACAATCGTTTTGAGGTCAATAGTCCTTTGACCCTTAGATTGCGAATATATCGTTTCAAGCAAACTACGAAGAGTTTGTTCATGCAAATTTACATTTGTCTCTTCGTAAGTTGTTAAGTTTGTTTATGAACTAAAGACTAATGTTTTATCATAAAGCTTCAAATAGACAAGTATGAATGAATGAACGTTTCAACTTTTTATTAATGAATAAGCAATTACAAGCAAGAGTCTTTGTGAGACTTTATTACATCAAATGTACAAAATAAAGACTACAACTCTTCTTGTGGGCACCATTGACAACAGAATCTTGTATAGAAGGAAAAATGACTAAGCGACCTTTCTCAGCTAAGGGTCGAAGAGCCACTGAGCTACTGAAATTTGTATATTCTGATGTATGTGGTCCGCTCAGTACACATGCATAGGGAGGATACGAATACTTCGTTACCTTCACCGATGATTACTCAAGATACGGTTTTGTCTATTTGCTCAAACACAAATACGAGACCTTTAACGTATTTAAGGTCTTTAGGGCTTTAGTAGAAAAGCAAACTTGCAAACAGATCAAAACCCTTTGATCCGATCGAGGTGGTGCGTATATGTCTGGAAAGTTCGATAACCTTCTTAAAGAAAAGGGATCGCTTCTCAGCCTACAGCACGTGGCACACCTCGATAAAACGGAGTGTCAGAGAGAAGGAACCGAACTCTAATGGAAATGGTTAGATCAATGATGAATTACTCATCACTCCCTCTTTCGTTTTGGGGATATTCCCTCAAAACAGTAGCTTACATTCTAAACCAAGTTCCGTCTAAAACGGTTCTTGGTACTCCTTATGAATGATGGATTGGCCGTAAAGTAAATCTGGGCCTCATCCGAATTTGGGGTTGCCCTGCACATGTGCTAAAGGAAAAGACTACCAAGTTGGCTAGTAGGTCAGAATTGTGTCTGTTTGTTAGATATCCGAAGGAAACCAAAGCTTTCACATTCTACAGTCCCGAGGACGACAAGACTTTCATTGGCACGAACGCTCGTTTCCTTAGGGAGGACTTCATGAAAGATGTAAAACCTAGAAGTAAAATTGTGCTTGAAGAATAGTTGGGTGAGGATGCCTCTACCTCATCTGTAAGAAATGTTCTTACCCCAACTGAAACACAACCTAACTCATCATAATATCGTCAAGTAGTACTTCGACGTAGTGGGAGGGTTTCTCAAAAACCTGACAGGTACATGTCTTACGGGGATACTCTTGTAGCCGTCTCTGACATGGATGACCGTATTTCCTACAGCCATGCAATGGCTGGTTCTGAATCAAACCTTTGGCTTGATGCCATGAAAGTTGAAATACACTCGATGTATGTCAATAAAGTCTAGAAACTTGTAGACCTTACAGAAGGGATTAAACCCATAGGGTGTAAGTGGATATACAAGAAGAAAAGGGGTCCGGATGGGAACGTCGAGACGTTCAAAACACGACTAGTGGCAAACGGTTATACCCAAAAAAAGGGATTGACTATGAAGAAACCTTCTCGCCAGTCACGATGCTTAAATCCATCCGCATACTTGTATCCATAGCTCCAGCTCTTGACTATGAGATCTGGCAAATGGATGTCAAGACTGCCTTCGTTAATGGCAATCTTGACGAGCGCATTTATATGGCTCAACCAGACGGTTTCGTGGAAGAATGTCAAAATACCAAGGTTTGTGAGTTGTTTAAATCCATTTATGGATTAAAGCAAGCATCTAGGTCATGGAATATAAGATTCGATGAAACTGTGAAGAGCTTCGGTTTTGAGCTGTCAATAGATGAGCCGTGTGTTTACAAGTTAATACACGAAGGCAAGTTATGTTTCTGGTACTGTACGTCGATAATATATTACTCATAGGTAATGATGTGGGTAAGGTATCTGAGGTTAAGGTCTGGCTAGCAAAGCAATTCTACATGAAGGATCTAGGAGAAGCCGCGCACATTATGGGGATCCAAATCTTTCGAGATCGGAAGAACTGGACTTTGTCGCTCTCTAAAGCATCTTATATTGATAAGGTGATGAATCGATTCTCGATGCAAGACTCCAAGAAGGGCCAAACACCCTTTAGGCATAGAGTCTCACTCTCTAAGAACCCGTCTCCCAAGACTGCACAAGAGATTAAGGACATGAGAAAAATGCCTTACGCCTCAGTCGTAGGAAGTCTCATGTATGCTATGCTTTGCACTAGACCAGATATCTGTTTCGCACATGGCGTAGTTAGCTGTTTTCAATCCAACCCTGGACCCGAGCACTGGATTATTGTTAACCATGTTCTTAAGTATTTTCGAAGAACTAGGAACTTGATGCTTACATATTCAGGTACTAACTTGACTATGACGGGATATACTAACTCCGATTTTCAAGCGGATAAGAATTCCAGGAAATCCACCTCTGGATCTGTGTTCATCCTTAATGGTAGAGCTATTGTGTGGAGGAGTATTATGCAATCTTGCATTGCTGACTCCACAATGGAAGCAAAATATGTGGCTGCTTGTGAAGCATCCATGGAGGCTGTATGGCTTAAAAAATTCCTTATGTATTTGGAAGTCGTTCCAAACGTTGACGAGCCCATGACCCTTTATTCTCCTAACAGTGGGGTTGTTGCTAACTCAAAGGAACCTCGAAGCCATAAGCGCTCTAAACATATTGAGAGGAAATACCATTTGATTCGAGAGATCGTGCAGCACGGAGATGTGGAGGTGAAGAAGATCTCAATGGTGGAAAACTTGGCAGACCTATTCACCAAGGCCCTAGCGAAAAATGTCTTCGACCAGCATCGGGAGGGATTAGGCCTGAAGGACTACTCACATCTTCTTTGACTCAAGTGGATGTTTGTTGTTAATGGTGCCCACAAGAAGAGTAGTAGTGTCTATTTATGTACATTTGATGTAATATAGTCTCACGAAGACTCTTGCTTGTAATTTCCAAATCATTAATAAAAAGTTGAAACGTCCATTCACTCTTCTTTGTCTATTTTAAGCTTTATGATAATCTATAGTCTTTAGTCCTTAAACAAACCTAACAACATAAGAAGAGACAACTGTAGATTTGCATGAACAAACTCTTCATGGTTTGTTTAAAATAATATATTCGCAATCTAAGGATCAACGGACTATTGATCTCAGTAAGATTTTTAGGAGAATCTATGATGTCTGGTTATGGGGCATTAAGAGTTGGAGACTCTATAGTTCTTCTAGGTATCTTATGAAGAGATTGAATTTACTAGTGCACCTCTTATTAGTCGAAGTCACTACGTATGAATTGCATCATGCTTACCTCAATCCTGAAATGAGACATGTCATTTCATAGCTTACGTATTCTCATTTGAGAAAGTCAGAGTTCGGATTCACTATGTGTTTCTGAACAGGACCTATTGGTGAAGTACTAAGTTATGAAGATTTCATGAGTAACTTTGTGAAGATCTCATAGATATGGAATTCATGTACAAGATTGCTGAAATGCAATGTATATCACCTTATGCTTTGTTCCTTGGAATGTGAATAAATTAACTGGCCAGTGTTCAAATTGAGTCATGACTCAATACATTGTTTTTAACTTATTCACAAGCGACAAAGGAGTTGAAGAAATAACAGCTAGAAGGGTAAAATGGTAATTTTGTAAATCCCGACTAGCTGATGATATTCATGAAGGGTAAACATAGATAATATTTAGTGGATCCACTCATCACAATTTAGTTGAATTCGTGAGTAGAAAATAAATTCATTTGAACCGAGAGATTCTCAGTGTCAACTCTTTAGTGGAGTCAGTTGACATTAAGCTAAACTTGAAAAAGGTTTGTGAACTTTTGAGTCCAAGTATTTTAGCTCAATCTTTGTTCATTTGGATCCATAAGGTCACTACCACAAATCATATCGAGTAGGATTAATTAAACTAGAAGCTAAGAAAAAACAAGAACGAGATATGTTTTACGAAAATTGTCTAAAAGGTATTTTTGTCTTTTTGGACATAGGACGAAATGAATGTCAATAAGTTTTTTGACATTGTCATACGATGACAAATAAATCACTCGGCCATAACAATTAATTGGGCCTTGAGGATTAATTTCATTTCATAGAATTTTACTTGAAAATTCTTAGTGGGTCTTTATTATGTTGTCATGAACAAATGAAGAAACATTTAGAAGCTCCTTCTAGATGAATTTCTCTCTAGAACTCCTTGGCCGCCTCTCTTCCTCTCTCTCTCTCTCTAGTTCTTTTCATTTTTGTTTTGGCACCTAGGTCCACGTAACCTAGTGTTTAAGCTATTCGACTCTTAGACTTGTTCTTGAGTCATCGTGTTTAAAAGTGCCCACACACTAAAGCAGATTTTGATAACCGAAAAACTTTTATAAAGCAGATTTTGGAAAAGAAACCTCGAACTTTGTTATTATTGCAAAAAATTAAAAGTCCTAAAACATTAACTCGTAGGCCTAATTGAATGTGGGAAATCAAAGCAATAAAATGGGGGAAGTGCTAGCTACTGGTAGTACTACCTCAAGTGTTCCGCATTCCACAGATGAAGGATCGGGGTCCCGTTCGTGTATTCGATATAATAGGTCCCATCGTGTATGACTTTGAGGATTCTGTAGGGTCCTTCGCAGTTTTGTCCGAGGACGTCGGCGCCTTGTACTTGGGTATTTTGAAATACTCGTCTGAGTACAAGGCTTTCGATGGCAAAGGTTCACCTTTTGATCTTGGAGTTGTAGTATTTTTCGACTTTGCGCTTTTGTGCAGCGAGACGAGTAAGCACTTCTGACCTCTTTTTGTCAATTAATTCTAACTCTAGGGGCAGGGCCTCATCGTTGTTTTCTTTATTGAACATCTCAACTTGGAATGTGTGGATCTCGGTTTCGACTGGCACCACAGCTTCGATCATGTATGCGAGGGAGAACAGGGTCTCCCCGGTTGCATTCCGTGCGGTTGTTCGGTAAGCCCACGGGACGAATGGTAGCTCTTCAGCCCATGCACCGTTCTTGTCTTCGAGCTTCTTTTTCAGATTGTTTTTAATAGTCTTGTTGACTCCTTCGACTTGGTCGTTGGCCTGCGGATGATGTGGCGCGGAGAACGTGTTACTGATCTTTAGTTGATCGGAGATATCTCTTACTCGTGCGTCTTCGAATTGTGCACCATTTAGCAAAGGGTCGTGGGACAACGATGCTGCTTAGTGGGGTCAGCGACTATCTCGGGATTTCGGAGAAGTACTGGCACCTGTCACAGCACCTCGCCCATTCACAGGCATCTTCTTTCATGGTAGGTCAAAAATAGCCTTGTCCGAGTGCTTTCAGCACGAGGGAGATTCCAGCAGCGTGGTTCCCGCAGATGCCTTCGTGAATTTCGCGGAGGACCTTGGTCAACTCAACGTTGTTGAGGCATCGGAGCAGCGGCGTCGAGTAACCACGCTTGTAGAGCACGTAATCTCAGAGCGTGTACTTGGATGCTAACACTCTCAATTTATCTGCTTCCTTGCGGTCTTCGGGAAGTTCCCCTATTCGCAGAAATTTGATAATTGGGTTCATCCAAGTTGGTTGAGGTGTATCTTCATGGTTCCGACTTTTGTCTCGGGAGACGAATAGTCGTGGAAGAAATTCGATGGGGATAGTCCCCAATCTATCTTCGTCGATGCCAGATCCGAGGCGAGCAAGAGTGTCAACCTTCGCACTTTTTTCTCTCGGGATTTGGAGACTCTCGATCCAAGAGAAGGCATCGAGTTAGGAGTTCGTCTTCGCCAGGTAGACGACCATGTTGGGCTCCTTGGCGGTATAATCACCTTTAACCTGGTTTATGATCAACTGCGAGTCGCAGTGTATCCGCGGGTTTTTTTGCGCCGAGTTTCTGTGCTAGCTCTATCCCTACGATAAGAGCTTCATATTTGGCCTCATTGTTGGAGGCCTGGAAACCGTAATGGAGGGTGTACCATAATTTTTCCCCATCAGGGTTAGTTAGAATGATTCCAGCGCCAACCCCCCGAGCATTAGATGCTCCGTCTACGTGCAATTCCTAGATGGGACCCGTTAGGTCAACCTTTCTCTTTCGCATCATTGCGTTGTTGGTCATTCCGCTCTTCCCATATCGAGAGTGTAGGAGAATTCTGCCACAAAGTCGGCTAAGACCTGACCCTTTATAACCGTTCTTGGGTGGAACTCGATCCCGTACTCGCTCAATTCTTGGGACCAGATCGCCATACAAGTCGATGTTCCCTTTTGAAGAGCTTTACCGATCGGGTGCTCAGTTCGCACCGTGATAGGGTGAGCTTGGAAATATGGCCGCAACTTTTTAGATGTCATCATGAGAGCTAGAGAAAGTTTCTCTATCTCGGTGTAGCGCCTCTCCGCATCAAGCAAAGCTTTGCTCACATAGTAGATTGACCATTCGACCCTATCTTCTTCGCGGACAAGAATGGCGCTTACGGCTCTTTCGGAGACGGCGAGGTATATGTATAGCACCTCGCCCTCTTTTTGTTTGGAGAGGAATGGTGGGGACCCGAAGTAGGCCTTCATCTCTTGGAAGGCTTTTTCGCAGCCATCGGTCCACTCAAAGTCATCCATCTTCTTCAGAGCTTTGAAGAACGGTTGACACTTGTCGGTTGCTTTTGACACAAAGCGCGTCAGTGCAGCAATCCGACCGGTCAAGCTTTGTACCTCTTTGATTCGTCTTGGAGAATTCATCTCACGGAGTGCTTTGATCTTTTCGGGATTTGCTTCTATCCCTCGTCGGCTGACGATGTATCCCAGGAATTTCCCGGATTCGACCCCGAACACGCACTTGTTGGGGTTGAGTTTCATTCTATATCGGCGGAGGATCGTGAACATCTCCCTCCCTCAGTTCGTGTACGTGATTAGTTGCTGTTGTCAATGGTGCCCACAAGAAGAGTTGTAGTCTTTATTTTGTACATTTGATGTAATAAAGTCTCATGAAGACTCTTGCTTGTAATTGCCTATCTATTCATTAATAAAGTTGAAACGTTCATTCATTCTTTCTTTGTTTGAAGCTTTATGATAAAACCATAGTCTTTTACTCCATAAACAAACTTAACAACTTACGAAGAGACAAATGTAGATTTGCATGAACAAACTCTTCGTAGTTTGCTTAAAACGATATATTCGCAATCTTAGGGTCAAAGGACTATTGACCTCAGTATGATTGTTAGAAGAATCTATGATGTCTGGTTATGAGGCATTGAGAGTTGGGGACTCTATAGTTCTTCTAGGTATCTTCCGAAGGTACTGAATTGACCAGTGCACTTCTAGAGACAATATAAGAACAAACCATTTAACCCCTTATGTCTCGAAGTCACTATGTATGAATTGCATCATGCTTACCTTAATCCTGAAATGAGACATGCCATTTCACACCTTAGTATTCTCATTTGAGAAAGTCAAAGTTCGGACTCACTATGTGATTCCGAACAAGGCCTATTGGTGAAGTACTAAGTTGTGAGTCTGTCATGAGTAACTTTGTGAAGTTCTCATAGATATGGAATTCATGTACAAGATTGCTGAAATGCAATGTATGTCACCTCATGCTTTGTTCCTTGGAGTGTGAATAAATGAACTGGCCAGTGTCCAAATTGAGTCCTGACTCTTTTGGATGAAACAATGTGACTTGTTAGCTCCTCGTCAATACATTGTTTCTAACTTATTCACAAGCGACAAAGGAGTTGAGGAAATAACAGCTAGAAGGGTAAAATGGTAATTTAGTAGATCCCGACTAGCTGATGACATTCATGAAGGGTAAACATAGATAATATTCAGTGGATCCGCTCATTATAATTAGGTGAATTCTTGAGTAGAAAATAAATTCATTTGAACCGAGAGATTTTCAGTGTCAACTCTTTAGTGGAGTCAGTTGGCATTAAGCTAAACTTGGAAAAGGTTTGTGAACTTTTAAGTCCAAGTGTTTAGCTCAAGCTTTGTTCATTTGGGTCCATGAGGTCACTGTCACGAATCACATCGAGTAGGAATAGTTAAACTGAAAGCTAAGTCAAAACAAGAACGAGACAGTTTTACGAAAATTGTCAAAAGGGTATTTTTGTCTTTTTGGACATAGGACGAAAAAAATGTCAATAAATTTTTTTGACATTGTCATATGATGACAAATGAAATAAATATTACTCAGCCATATTAGTGTAATTGGGCCTTGAGGATTAATTTCATTTCATAGAATTTTACTTGAAATTTTCTTAATGGGCTTTTCTTATGTTGTCATGAACAAATGAAGAAACATCTAGAAGCTCCTTCTAGAAGCTCAAATTTCGTCCAACCCAAGGAAAATAAGGCTGAATTTCGTTCATGCCATAGTGGGAAAGAGAGTTTATTTTGTGCATTGATGTATGAAGATACTTGCCAAAAGAAAAAGGGGAAACAAATTTCCTTAAGAAGGAAAGTGCATTTTCGGCCAACTAAGAGGAAATCAAATGAGGAAACAAATCCTAAGCCTTCATGAGGCATGTTGGACGTGCAAGGCAATAGGAAAAGAGGAAACTACCTTTTGAAGGTAATCCCCCTCCTATAAATAGGAGCCTCATTCCTCACATTTCATTCCACATAAGTTAGATATTGAGAGCTTCTCTCTCTAGAACTTGTGGTTGCCGCCCCTTTCTCTCTCTCTCTAAGTTTATTTTCGATTTTTCTTGTCTTGGCACCTAGGTCCTCACTCGACCTAGTGTTTAGCTCTGCGACTTCGAGACTCGTTCTTAAGTCGTAGTGTTTAAAAGTGCCCACTCACTGATTCCTTCTTTTCGAGTGATTTAGTGATAGAAACTTTCGTGGTTGCTCGAGGTGCCGAGGAAAGAAAGAGAGACGTGCTGCGAGGGGAGACAAGCATTGCAAACTTTCCACAAGCTTCTTCAAAGTTCAAGCTTCAAGAAAGGTTAGTAAACTTCTAGCTCATATTGGTTTTTAATTACATGTACTTGCACTTGTCTAGGTTAGTAAAAACTGTTTTACTTGTAAAAGAAAATTTTTAAAATTCCGCCGCTTACCGAAGCGTTAATTATTTTCTCAAACCCTAGATCGATTCCAACAAATGGTATCAGAGCTATGGTCAAAGAGATGCATGTACATGTTTTTAAAATTATGAGCTTGAAAATCGTTTTCGAAAGTTTACTAATTTTGTGACAAGTTAGAATTGTTATCTTAGATTTTTTTTAATTTATTGCTCATGTCTTTAAATTAAAAAGCATGTTGATTTTCTATGAGTTTGGGATGTTTTTAAAACACATTAGAATCAGTTCTAAAAGTTTTTAATTTTTTATATTGAAAAACGTGTTTTAAAGGTTTGAGAAATTTCGAGTAAAATTTTGTGACTAGTTATATTGTCTTGCTAGTTTCGTTTATTTACTTGAATCGTTTTATGCATGTTGTTATTTCTTTTATTCTATGTTATTACCCTGCTAATAAAACACAAATAAAAGCTTTAAACAACATCTTAAAACGTTCCGTTACACTTGATTCTTTTTCGCACCTAAGTAGGACCAAACTTTAATTTATTTCTTTTTCTTCGAGCTGGAGTAAACCCGCATTAAAAGTGGCATAACTCTCTTCTCAGAAATTGAAATTTAATGATTCTTGAATCAAATTAAAGCTCTGTCTGTCCTCTGTCCAATGCCATCGGTTTCGGCTCAAAAGGACATCGGAGCCGCCAGATATGGCGATTTTACTCCGAGGTGCGCGGCTGTCTGAAACTCCAGTTTTTTAGAAATCCGGATTTTCAAACCCCACTACCATGAGTTATAGAACTCTAATGAGAAAATTTTCTTGAGCAAAAATGTTTTTCATATGATTATACACATGATGCGTAAGATTAAAATGTTTTGTTTTTTGAAAGTTTAATTGAAATTGAATCTTTACAAAACTAGTTTGAATTTTGAAAAACCGTTTTCACTTTCAAAATATTTTGTCATCCAAATCAAATAAATTTTCAAAATGTTTTCAAAACTATATCTATATCACATATGTTCAAAATCTATATGCTCTTGAAAATTTGAGTGGGAGGTCTCCTTGTAGACAAGCCGAAAAATAAAAAGATGTGTAATCTCAAACTTTCAAGTGTTCGAGTGAGTTGAAGTTCACACTTCCCTCATGCACTTTCCCGAAATAGAAAATAGGAAAAGATCGAGTATGTACCTTGTGCCTTTATGCACTAATACTGCTCTGAACATGTCGATCTAGGATTCTCTTCTAGTTGTCCGCTCTGTCGCTCTCTAACTAGGAAATTTGTTTCCGAAGTTAAAAGAGTCGATCAACCAACTCCAAAAACTAAGTGGGAGGGTTATACTTGTTGTTTGTAACCCACGATCCCCAACACTAATGAAAAGTGCAAGTGTCGCCGGACTAAGAGTCACCCTCGTGGCCCTCTCTTAAATGAGAGTACTCAAGGGCGCTTTGCTCTGATCATTGCTCAATGAGCTACGTCCGAGAGTGAGACGATGATGACAAGACCTCCCCTCGGCGGATTGTTTTTCAAAGTCAATCTTTTGGACTAAGTGGTTGGTTACACACTTAGACTCAATCCCTAGTAATCCTCCCTCGAGGCCCTGCGAAAGGATGTGAGTGATCAAACCAATTTACAAGGTGGCTAGTCAAAATTGATGTATTGACATCTTGGCTATGCATTAATGATGAGTCATTTACTTATGAAAGGAGACTCGTTGCGGCCTTCCCTCGAAGGAGTAAAGTGTCATTTCGTTCATAACACCTTTGGATTTTATAAAGTCTTAAACAAACTTAAATCCTAAACCAAAGACTAATCATAAACTTGTTTCAACTTTTATAGGCAATATGTTTCCCAACTCTCTCTCTTTCATTCTTTCCTCGAACAAACTCGAAAACGAAAACTACATAGACTCGAAACGTAACCTCGACATAATACCTACCGTTAACAAGCACAAATGGGTACTCACCACCCCGTGTCCTCCTCTGACGAATGATGATTCAACTCAAGAGGACAATGACGCCTTAGCGGCCAGGCTTCGATCCGATGAGATTGTGAGGTGCTATATCTTGGCATCTATGAACAATATGCTGAAAGAGCAACATCGTGACATCGAGACTGCCGCTGACATGTTCTACAATCTCCTTGAGATGTTTGGAGGGCAAAGGCGTCAAACAAGGCTACAAGCAGTCCGACAGTTTATGAACTGTCATATGCAGGCTAGGACTCCTGTTGGAGACTTCATGATACTGATCATTAGTTTTCTGAATAAAATGGAAATCCTAGGATCTGAGATTGATGGGAAGAATATCATAGATATGATCTTAGAAACTCTCCCCGCATCTCTTGATACCTCCAAGCTGAACTACTCCATTACAAAGCTAAAGTACACTGTTACCGAGCTTATGAAGGAGCTTCACACTGCTGTAGGTCTCCATAAGAGAAAGAGGAATCAAGGAGAGGCACATGCTACTGAGCAAAAAGCCTCCGCCTCTGGAACTGTAAAGAGACCTTACAAGGCCGATAAAAAGAACTGTCCCGCCTATCTCAAAGCAAAGGAACATAGTATTGTACTAGTTACCGAAGCATGCTTAGTAGCTGATAATGTATCAACGTGGATTCTTGACTCCGCTGCTACTAACCATATTTGTTGTCCCTTGAATGGTTTCAAGAAAACCAAAAGCTTAGAGGAAGGCGAGTTCTGTTTCAAATGGGGTGATGGGAGCCTGGTGTCCGCGAAGGCTGTGGGATCCGTGACGCTGTCTTTTGAAGACCGCACTTTAAACTTGAATAATGTTTATTTTGTTCCTACCTTTGGGAAGAACTTAATATCCGTTGCTCGTCTTCGTGAGCAAGATTATTGTTCAAAGTTCATTAAGAATGGAATTCGTATTTCGTTTCCTGATAATTCTTTTGTCACTGATGCATGTATGAAGAATGCTCTTTTCTACATCTATCCCACTCAACCTTCTCTTTTAGACACCGAAATAGATAATGATCTAATTAGGGAGCCAAAGAGGATCAAACTTTCTGAATCCTCCGATCTAACAAAATCAACATACCTCTGGCACTTAAGACTTGGTCATATCAGTCTAAATAGGATTAAGAGACTTGTGAGGGATGGTCCACTCCAAGCCTCTGCAATAGGTTCACTACCTACTTGTGAATCCTGCATAGAAGGAAAAATGACTAAGCGACCTTTCTCCGATAAGGGTCGAAGAGCCACTGAGTTGCTGGAACTAATACATTCTAATGTATGTGGTCCGCTCAACCAACAGGCACGTGGAGGATACGAATACTTCGTTACCTTCACTGATGATTACTCAAGATATGGGTTTGTCTATTTGCTTAAACACAAATCCGAGACCTTTAACGTATTTAAGGTCTTTAGGGCTTTAGTGGAAAAGCAAACTGGCAAAGTGATCAAAACCCTTCGATCTGATCGAGGTGGTGAGTATATGTCTGGAGAGTTCGATGACTTTCTTAAAGAAGAAGGTATCGCTTCTCAGCTTACCGCACCTGGCACACCTCAACAAAACGGAGTGTCAGAGAGAAGAAACCGAACTCTTATGGAGATGGTTAGATCGATGATGAGTTACTCATCACTCCCGCTTTCCTTTTGGGGATATGCCCTCGAAACAGCCGCTTACATTCTGAACCAAGTTCCGTCTAAAACGGTTCCTGGTACTCCTTATGAAAGATGGACTGGCCGTAAAGTAAGTTTGGGCCACATCCGAATTCGGGGTTGCCCTGCACACGTGCTAAGGCAAAAGACTAGCAAGTTGGCTAGTAGGTCAGAATTGTGCCTGTTTGTGGGATATCCAAAGGAAACCAAAGGTTTCATTTTCTATAGTCCCGAGGACGATAAGACTTTCGTTAGCACGAATGCTCGTTTCCTTGAGGAGGACTTCATGAAGGATGCGAAACCTAGAAGCAAAATTCTGCTTGAAGAAAAGTTGGGTGAGGAAGCTTCTACCTCATCTGTAAGAACTGTTCTTACCCCAACTGAAACACAACCTAACTCATCAGAATCTCGTCAAGTAGTACTTTGACGTAGTGGGAGGGCTACTCAAAAGCCTGACAGGTACAAGTCTTATGGAGACTCTCTTGTAGCCGTCTCCGACATGGATGACCCTGTTTCCTATAGCCAAGCGATGGCTTGTTCTGAATCAAACCTTTGGCTTGACGCCATGAAAGTTGAAATGCACTCGATGTATGTCAACAAAGTCTGGAAACTTGTAGACCTTCCTGAAGGGATTAAACCCGTAGGGTGTAAGTGGATATACAAGAAGAAAATGGGTCCTGATGGGAACGTCGAGACGTTCAAAGCACGACTTGTGGCGAAGGGTTATACCCAACAAGAAGGGATTGACTATGAAGAAACCTTCTCGCCAGTCGCGATGCTTAAATCCATCCGCATACTCCTATCCATAGCTGCAGCTCTCGACTATGAGATCTGGCAAATGGATGTCAAGACAGCCTTTCTGAATGGCAATCTTGACGAGCGCATTTACATGGCTCAACCAGACGGTTTCGTGGATAAAGGTCAAGAGACCAAGGTTTGTGAGTTGCTTAAATCCATTTATGGACTAAAGCAAGCATCTAGGTCATGGAATATTAGATTCGATGAAACTGTAAAGAGCTTCGGCTTTGAACAGTAAATAGATGAGCCTTGTGTTTACAAGTTAATACACGAAGGCAAAGTTGTGTTTCTGGTACTATATGTCGATGATATACTACTCATTGGTAATGACGTGGGTAAGTTATCTGAGGTTAAGGTCTGGCTGGCAAAGCAATTCGATATGAAGGATCTAGGAGAAGCCGCATACATTCTGGGAATCCAAATCTTTCGAGATAGGAAAAACCGGACCCTGTCGCTCTCTCAAGCATCTTATATTGATAAGGTGATGGATCGCTTCTCGATGCAAGACTGCAAGAGGGGTCAAACACCCTTTAGGCATGGAGTTTCACTCTCTAAGGACCAGTCTCCCAAGACTGCACAAGAGATTGAAGACATGAGGAAGATTCCTTACGCCTCTGCCGTAGGAAGCCTCATGTATGCTATGCTTTGCACTAGACCTGATATATGTTTCGCCGTTGGCGTAGTTAGCCGTTTCCAATCCAACCCTGGACCCGAGCACTGGATTGCTGTTAAGCATGTTCTTAAGTATCTTCGAAGAACTAGGAACTTGATGCTTACATACTCAGGTATTGACCTGACTATGACGGGATATACCGACTCCGATTTTCAAGCGGATAAGGATTCCAGGAAATCCACTTCGGGATCTATGTTCATCCTTAATGGTGGAGCTGTTGTGTGGAGAAGTATTAAGCAATCTTGCATTGTTGACTCCACAATGGAAGCAGAATATGTGGCTGCTTGTGAAGCATCCAAAGAGGCTGTATGGCTTAAAAAGTTCCTTAAGTATTTGGAAGTTGTTCCAAACATCGACGAGCCCATGACCCTTTATTGTGATAATAGTGGGGCTGTCGCTAACTCAAAGGAACCTAGAAGCCATAAGCGCTCTAAGCATATTGAGAGGAAATACCATTTGATTTGAGAGATCGTGCAGCGCGGAGACGTGGAAGTGAAGAAGATCTCAACGGTGGACAACCTCGCAGATCCATTCACCAAGGCCCTAGCGAACAAGGTCTTCGACCAACATCGTGAGGGATTAGGCATGAAGGACTACACACACCTTCTTTGAGTCAAGTGGGAGTTTGTTGTCAATGGTGCCCACAAGAAGAGTTGTAGTCTTTATTTTGTACATTTGATGTAATAAAGTCTCATGAAGACTCTTGCTTGTAATTGCCTATCTATTCATTAATAAAGTTGAAACGTTCATTCATTCTTTCTTTGTTTGAAGCTTTATGATAAAACCATAGTCTTTTACTCCATAAACAAACTTAACAACTTACGAAGAGACAAATGTAGATTTGCATGAACAAACTCTTCGTAGTTTGCTTAAAACGATATATTCGCAATCTTAGGGTCAAAGGACTATTGACCTCAGTATGATTGTTAGAAGAATCTATGATGTCTGGTTATGAGGCATTGAGAGTTGGGGACTCTATAGTTCTTCTAGGTATCTTCCGAAGGTACTGAATTGACCAGTGCACTTCTAGAGACAATATAAGAACAAACCATTTAACCCCTTATGTCTCGAAGTCACTATGTATGAATTGCATCATGCTTACCTTAATCCTGAAATGAGACATGCCATTTCACACCTTAGTATTCTCATTTGAGAAAGTCAAAGTTCGGACTCACTATGTGATTCCGAACAAGGCCTATTGGTGAAGTACTAAGTTGTGAGTCTGTCATGAGTAACTTTGTGAAGTTCTCATAGATATGGAATTCATGTACAAGATTGCTGAAATGCAATGTATGTCACCTCATGCTTTGTTCCTTGGAGTGTGAATAAATGAACTGGCCAGTGTCCAAATTGAGTCCTGACTCTTTTGGATGAAACAATGTGACTTGTTAGCTCCTCGTCAATACATTGTTTCTAACTTATTCACAAGCGACAAAGGAGTTGAGGAAATAACAGCTAGAAGGGTAAAATGGTAATTTAGTAGATCCCGACTAGCTGATGACATTCATGAAGGGTAAACATAGATAATATTCAGTGGATCCGCTCATTATAATTAGGTGAATTCTTGAGTAGAAAATAAATTCATTTGAACCGAGAGATTTTCAGTGTCAACTCTTTAGTGGAGTCAGTTGGCATTAAGCTAAACTTGGAAAAGGTTTGTGAACTTTTTAAGTCCAAGTGTTTAGCTCAAGCTTTGTTCATTTGGGTCCATGAGGTCACTGTCACGAATCACATCGAGTAGGAATAGTTAAACTGAAAGCTAAGTCAAAACAAGAACGAGACAGTTTTACGAAAATTGTCAAAAGGGTATTTTTGTCTTTTTGGACATAGGACGAAAAAAATGTCAATAAATTTTTTTGACATTGTCATATGATGACAAATGAAATAAATATTACTCAGCCATATTAGTGTAATTGGGCCTTGAGGATTAATTTCATTTCATAGAATTTTACTTGAAATTTTCTTAATGGGCTTTTCTTATGTTGTCATGAACAAATGAAGAAACATCTAGAAGCTCCTTCTAGAAGCTCAAATTTCGTCCAACCCAAGGAAAATAAGGCTGAATTTCGTTCATGCCATAGTGGGAAAGAGAGTTTATTTTGTGCATTGATGTATGAAGATACTTGCCAAAAGAAAAAGGGGAAACAAATTTCCTTAAGAAGGAAAGTGCATTTTCGGCCAACTAAGAGGAAATCAAATGAGGAAACAAATCCTAAGCCTTCATGAGGCATGTTGGACGTGCAAGGCAATAGGAAAAGAGGAAACTACCTTTTGAAGGTAATCCCCCTCCTATAAATAGGAGCCTCATTCCTCACATTTCATTCCACATAAGTTAGATATTGAGAGCTTCTCTCTCTAGAACTTGTGGTTGCCGCCCCTTTCTCTCTCTCTCTAAGTTTATTTTCGATTTTTCTTGTCTTGGCACCTAGGTCCTCACTCGACCTAGTGTTTAGCTCTGCGACTTCGAGACTCGTTCTTAAGTCGTAGTGTTTAAAAGTGCCCACTCACTGATTCCTTCTTTTCGAGTGATTTAGTGATAGAAACTTTCGTGGTTGCTCGAGGTGCCGAGGAAAGAAAGAGAGACGTGCTGCGAGGGGAGACAAGCATTGCAAACTTTCCACAAGCTTCTTCAAAGTTCAAGCTTCAAGAAAGGTTAGTAAACTTCTAGCTCATATTGGTTTTTAATTACATGTACTTGCACTTGTCTAGGTTAGTAAAAACTGTTTTACTTATAAAAGAAAATTTTTAAAATTCCGCCGCTTACCGAAGCGTTAATTATTTTCTCAAACCCTAGATCGATTCCAACAGTTGCCTGTAGGCTTTTAACGAGCATGTCATCCACGTATACTTCCATGGTCTTTCCAAGTTGATTAGCGAAGATCCGGTTAACCAACCGTTGGTAAGTAGCTCCCACGTTCTTAAAGCCGAAAGGCATGACCTTATAACAGTAGAAGCCTCGATCAGTAACAAAGATTGTCTTAATCTGATCGGGCTCATGCATTCGAATTTGGTTGTAGCCCGAGTAAGCATCCATGAAGCTAAGGAGTTCATGGCCAACCGTGGCGTCGACCAGTTGTTCGATGTGCGGGAGTGGGAAGCAGTCATGTAAGGACAAGTTTCTGCGTCAGCCGTATTTGGAGATATTGGAATAACTAACGAGTTTTCGTTGTTACAACTAAATTCTCGAGTGAATTATACTCCAATGGATTTATCGAATTACTTTTAAATATGTTAAGGTTATGAAAAATCTCGAAATAAATAAAGGAATTATCGAGTTTAACTCGATTAATAAATTATTTCCGAGGAGACATTCCGGAAATTAATTTAAGAAATAAATTCTCAAGAACGAGAATTAATTCCGAGGAACCTTAAATATATTTTAATTAATCGAGAACGAACGAGAAAATTCTCGGTTCGAATCATATAATTATAATCCGTTCGGTTATGCATTCAAGTAAATAATTATATGAAAGGACGTGGTTGTAACAATTTTAAGGGACCCATTTGAAAGAAAACAAGGAAAAGAGTTTGGATTGTGAATAAGATGTTTTTTTTCCTACCTTGCCACACCATGTATGACTCATCTTCTCCAAAGTGATAAGTATCACTCGGCCAACTAAGAAAGGAACCAGAGAAAGGAAAAACGCGAGAAAAAAAGAAAAGAAAGAAAGACCGAACGAAAGAAAGAAGGGAAAGGAAAGAGAAGAAGAGAAAAGAAAAGGAGAAGAAGAAGAGAGGGGCTGAGCGGTCAAGAGAGAGAGAGAGAGAGATCGAGCGAGAGATAGGAGAAGAGAGCGAGAGAGCGAGACTGAGAAGGAGAGAGAGGGAGAGGACGCGCGACCACCAGCACCAGCCCGAGACCCCAGCCCCGTGCGCGCGCCATACAGCCGACCACCAAGCCTCGCCGCGCGCGCGACCGCCGTGAAGATTGAGCCTCCGTGAGCTAGAGAGGACGTTGGAGGGTTCAATTCCTCCAGAAACAAGGTGAGATGTTCTTCCCCAATTTCGAATCTGGAAGTTAGGGTTTTTAATTTTGGATTTTGGGGGTTTTTCCGTGAGTGATATTATTGATGATTTTGATAGTGAGATGTAATGTTGAACGAAACTGAGATCAGGTTTGTGTTGATTTGGTTCTGATGTTCGTTCCTTCTGGCCGAGTGTGCTCGTTGAGTATGTTTTGGTGTCGGGTTGTGCTTGATGCTCTCGTTCTTGTGTGTGTGAGTTGTTAAGTTGTTTTTTTTGTTGCGAGTTTGTGTCGAGTGTTAGACTCGGTCTAGGTGGGCGGCACAGGTCTCGGGGCAGCGGTTCGGGACGGCGAGGGCGCTGTCCAAGTGTGGCGGAGCTGCTGCGCGAGTGACGACGGAGCGGGGCTGGTCCGCGAGGTTCATCGGCTCGGTTGGGATGAGCTGTTGGGCCGGGGACGGCAGTGACGCTGTGGCGGCTCTCGGGGGCTATTCACGGCCGTCGGGTTTTCGTTCGGAGACTCGCGAAGTCTCGGTTTAATGTTAGCAAGTCGATGTTTAATGTTTTATTTACGTTCTCAAATACTTATAACTTGTCAATAAAGAGACGAGTCAAAAAAAATATCTTCTAAAATACATTTGAGAAATGTTGTTTTGAGTTATTTTCATATAACTTACGTATGCTATAGATTGTTAGTAAGAGTTTCCTTATACCTTCTTTTTGTTTAGTTTCGACCTTCGGGAACCTATTCTAAGCAGTGGGTCTTGCCCAGTCAAAAGAATAGGTGGTCGAGTAGTATGAGACATTTTTTAAGTTAGAGTACGTCAAGACCTTATTTTTAGGCGTCCATTCTTTTCTGTATCTCTGTTTTGCCTCCGTGTTTCTCTGTTTTTCGTGTTTGTGACGCTCTGAGTAGCGTGACTAGGAGAACCATTTGAATACGTTCCGTATGAGCTTTCTTTTAGTAGAAGTGTGTACGTTAGTAGATCAATGAACGAGATACTGAGTATGCTCGATGCTCGATCTTTCTCTTCCATAGATAAGTCCAGATTGCTATTAGGATTAGCAGGAGAAGCTTATGAGGACTGGGTTATACGTAAAGTTAAGAAGAACCCTTTTTCTGGAAGAGAAGATTCAGGATTCGAAAGAATCATATCCGGGTAAGTGGATTTTAGGCACCTACAATATCAAGAAATATTATATATATCTTTATATATATACATATATTGTACATGCATATGCCTTCTAGTAAGCAAGAGTAAGATAAGCCAAAAGATAATTCACTTTCAAGACTAAGGGCTTTAAGCCACTAACTAATTGAGAAACGGAATTAGTCCGGCTAACAAAAATGGCTAGAGGATCTAGGAACCCGAGCTTTTGTTATGTGTTTAGTTAGTTTTCCTTCCAAGAGATCCAGTCCTAGTAAACTGGGTTATGAGAGACTCTAGTTAAGACTCGTATTCAAAAGCGAGGATATTATGATAGGATCTTTGGGAGTCGCATCCCAAGATCTTATAAGTCACAAGTTAATAAGCGAAAAGAATATACGTTAAGATCGGGATTGAACTCGAACTAAGCAGTCTCTCATGTTAAGTTAATTAAAGAGAAAACATGGAATGGTACCGCCTCCGACATATACCCCATGTTAGCAGGTACCTATTATGCTTCGTGCTGGTACCACATGGGGATTAGGCAGGGGATTGGACACCCTCTGTCTGGCGCCAATAAGACATGTGTCGTGCGGATATCATTAAGGGATCCCGAGCAGGAAATGTATTGTATGATGGGAATTGCCGGGACCTAAGCTGGCATATTCTCAAGTAAGTAGGAGTTACCGGGACCTAAGCTGGTAATTCCTTAGTTTATGATAAAAGTAAGTATGTTATGATGTGAATCACCGGGACCTAAGCTGGTGAATTCTTAAGTAAGAGGAATCTCGGGGGACCTAAGCTGAGTGATTCCTAAGTAAGATGAATCTGTCGGGACCTAAGCCGATTGATTCTTATAAAAGGTGGATTTATCGGGACCTAAGCCGATACTTCCGCAAGTTATGATAAGATATGAACTTTATGTTATGCATTGTTTATGTGTTATGTGCATGGTGCATTAGTTATATAGATATCCGCTTACTGAGTCTTTCGACTCACAGTTATTATATTGATATTGTAGATAAAGGAAAGGCTAAAGAAGACTGAGCAGAGCATCAACGAAACCGGTAAGTAAGTAGGCGTGTGTATGTACGGCTGCCGACCTGTGGCTAAGTCAAGGGCGAATGAGTCTGTTTTGTTTTTAAAAGACGAGTCTTTTGTTTGTGAATTTTTAAATAGTATGTTGTAGGAAAAATGAAAAATTCGCCCATATTTTTGAGACGTTTATGTAAATATTTTAAAAGTTATTATAGAAAATGTTTTCAAGAAGCGCTTCCACCAAAGTTTTTATGAATTTTATTTATGTTAAGTAAGATACGAGATCTCTGTCGCGGCTCGTGGGCGAGCTAAGGCTCGCGGGTCGTGACAAGTCCTTAGGGCAGGATTTTCTAAGATCTTCGAAATCTATGCAAATACGCCACTTCCCATTAGGTTTTTTCACCATTACCACGTTGGCAACCCACTTGGGGCACTTAGCTTCTCGAATAAAATTTGCGGTGAGAAGTTTCTCGACCTCTTCATTTATGGCTAGGTATCGTTTCTGGTTGAACGTCCGTCTGGCCTGCACTTTCTCAACGACAGTTGGGTCGCCATTCAACCGGTGCACTATTATTTCGGGGTCATTCCAGGAATTTCCGCATGAGTCCATGCGAATACATCCTTGAATTCCCGAAGGAATGCGGTGAGTTGAGTCTTGATGGGGAGTGGGAGTTGGGTGTCGATCTTTACAACTTGGTCAGGTTTAGATTCGTCTAGCACGACTGACATGAGATCTTTACAACCTAGTCATTTGTTCGTAAATATGAGAAGAGCATAAGACGATGAATTTTGCATGTGTTAATCCGATTATGGTTTCTCCGGCGATAATTAAAAGTAATGATGGAATAGAGCATTATGATGAACCGATAGGACACGTGAAAAATGTTTTGCATAGAGTTGAAGCTATGATTCCGAATCAATTGCTACACATGCCTTTTATTCATTTGTAAGTTTTAGTTTACTATGTATAGTATATAAAGTCATGTTCTCGTATAGTCTTGACATGATATTTGTAAAATTATTTTTTATAGGTGTCATTGGACACTCGTGGTGATTGATGCTTCAAACAAGACGTCGTTCTATTTAGATTCGTTGAATCTCAATAAAGTGCTATATGATATAAAGACCATCTTTTTCTTGTAAGTATTAAGTTAAAAAAATTTCATGCATAGGTAAAAGAGAATAACTATATTGTATTTTATTATGTGTGGGGTGGAGTTGGACTTGGAGTATATGTGGAAGATAATAAGGTACTTATTATAACTTAAAGTTCTACATTATTAAATGTGTAGAATTATAATTTCATGTTTTACGTACCGAAACAACCGTCGACCGTCGAGTGTGGATATTTCGTCCTTATGATGATGAGAGACATCACTATATTCTCGAGTTTTCAGAATTGGATCAAACTTGTAAGTATTATAATCTAAATATTTATATATAACTAAAATCCTAATTTCTAATATATTATTTTGTGTATATATCTTAGTGGCGCAACCAAGACACATACAATCAAGTGGAGGTCGACGAGTTTCGTGAAGAATGATATCAATGCGTTATGGATAACATTCCTAAGAGAAACAGTGAAAGATATGTGAGCCATAGTTCGAACTTTTGAATTTGGTGATGCTGTGAGTCATTGAATTTTTGTAGACTTTGGTGAACTTGTGAATCATAGTTAGAAATGTGTTTTTCTAGCTTAGAAAGTTTGAAGAATTATGGTATTCTTGTCGGTCGTTTTTGGAAAACCCAGAATGCCAAGAAGACACACCGCTAAAAGGGCCGATGGTCAGGCCGGAGGTCCTGAAGAGTGGCAAGCCTTCCGTCACGAGTCGCTAGCAAGCCCTCATGTCGAAACTTTCAGCTCCTCGAGTCGAGTCACTCTCCTCGAGTCGAGCCTCGCTCCTCGAGTCGAGCCTCACTCCTCGAGTCGAGTCACTCTCCTCGAGTCGAGCCTCGCCCCTCGAGTCGAGTCCTTCTCATCGAGTCGAGCCTCGCTCCTCAAGTGGAGTCATTGTGTCCAAGAGTCGATTAACAAATCCTCGTGTTGACCTTGATGCCTCGTATGGACTTTACGTTCAACGCAACTCACGGGCCAAATAAAAGAAGACCACTAAGGCCCACAAGAGTCCGACAAGACGGGACCCGTGCACGCCACACGCCGTGCGCCGCGCCACGCACACTGCGTGTGTGCATGGCGCATGGCGCACCGCGCCGGTCACGAGGCGTGCCGCGCCATCAAGTACACCGCGAGCGCATGGCGCATGGCGCGCAACGCCAGTCAGGAGGCGCGCCGCGCCACCAAGCACGCCAAACGCGTGCGCGGTCCTGGAAGTGAGGCCCTCGCGCGCATCGTGCACAGCACGCCGCGCCGGTCAGGAGGCGCGCTCGCGACGCGCGCGCGCTGCACTCCACTTCTTGGCGGGGCGCGCTCCACCTCGAGGGGAGCGCGTTCGCCAGTCCCACATGGACGAAATAAAAGCCTCCTAGGCCCCTCCAACTACTATAAATACTCCCTCTCATTGAGGGGAAAGCCATCCCATTCATTCTCAAGAAACTTGAGACTTCTCTCTGCTTCTCTGGATGCCATCCTTGCCCTGTAGCGGATTCTCCTCGATTTCTCATTCTCAGAGATTCCGAACCGCTCCTGGGAACTCCCGAGTGCCGCCTCTCTCGATCAAACGACTAATCCCGAGCCCACGAGTGCTCCCGCGGTTTTCGACTAAAAATCGCCTACGCACCATCCACCATTTCTGACAAGAAATCGCCTACGCGCCGTGCATTTCCGACTGGAAATCGCCTACGTGTCCAGTATCTCCGCCACGACAAGGAACTCTTGACTTAGAGTCTCCCGCGTCTCCAAAAGGGAGAAAAGACACATTCTCTCTCGGGTCACTCGATTCCAGAGTTCTGAGACTCCTCCGCGCTCCGTCTCCTCTGTCGAGCACACCCTCTAGGCTCCGCGCCACATTCTGCGTTACATACGGCTTGAACTACGTTCTGACCTGATCCCACACACAGGTACGTAGGCAACCTATACAAAAAAGGCACGGTCACTCCTCCTCTTCACCCATTCCCTCCTCTAAGAGGTGGGTTGATCAGAGAAAGCCTAGGTCGAGACTTTCGAGTTCACACTTTTGGCCCGGGTGCGATCACTTGGTCCGGCCTTGGATCGAACCGCCCGAGGTAGGTAATCGTTGTTCATTTTCGTGCGAAAACATTTTGGCGCTAGAAGGAGGGGACTTCCCGACTTGTTCAGCCCGAAATCCCTTCTGTCCATCTTCTTCTTACTCGACTTTCTCGGACTCGAGAAAAGATGAGTAGTCAGCCACCCGTATGTTCTGTGGCGTTAATAACCCCGATAACGTTTTGGGACCACAAAATATTTCTTGCGCTCCCGAGCGCATGGTGACGAAGGGTCGCTCCCTGAAGAGAGCTCGACCCGCTCACCATCTCCATCTCCAGATAGCAGGGACGACCGCATCTTGGATTTGGAGGAGAATATCCGCCAACTGAAGGCGAAAAACGGGATGTACCACAGCCGACTGGCTGCAGAGCGACCTATGCATGACGCGGTGATCCCCAACGGGGATCTCGAGAACCTCAACAAGGAGAGTCGCGACTGTGACCCTGATTACGAGGGTACTGGGGATTCACAGGATATCGAGACTTCTCTCACGAAGGACGGGGGACACCCTGCCGTGTTTGAAGCCGGTCCTCTAAGAGCGCGCCGTCTTAGAGGATGACGATGAAGGGTGTCGCTCCCAGCGCCATGTGCCAAGCTTTTAGTCTTACCCTCGCCGGACCCGTCTTCTACTGGTTCAAGAACTTGAGGCCGGGAAGCATCCGATCGTTCAAAGACCTGAAGGACATGTTCCTGTTGGAATCGATCTAGGGTTTAAGAAAAAGATTAAACGCTTCGCAAAGCGGCGGAATTTTAAAAAATTTCTTTTCAAGTAAAAACGGTTTTTTACTAACCTAGACAAGAGCATGTACATGTAAATAAAAACTAATATGAGCGCTATTAAAGTTACTAACCTTTCTTGAAGCTTGAACCTTGTAGAAGCTTTTGGAAAGTTGCAACGCTCGTCTCCCCTCGCAGCACGTCTCTCTTTCTTTCCTCGGCACCTCGAGCAACCACGAAAGTTTCTATTACTAAATCACTCGAAAAGAAGGAATCAGTGAGTGGGCACTTTTAAACACAACGACTTAAGAACAAGTCTCGAAGTCGTAGAGCTAAACACTAGGTCGAGTGAGGACCTAGGTGCCAAGACAAGAAAAATCGAAAATATAAACTAGAGAGAGAGAGAGGAAGGGGCGGCCAAGTCTAGAGAGAGAAGCTCTCAATCTCTAAAACTTTGGATGAATCAATTGTGAGAAAAAGGGGCTCCTATTTATAGGAGAGGTCTCACCTTCTATAAGGTAGTTTCCTCTTCTATAGAATATCACATATTCATGAGCCAATTACCTCTTTTCCCACTTGAGATGCTCGGCCAAGGATGCCTTCTAGAAGGCTTGGATTTGTTTCCATTTTTGTTCCTTGCCTTGCCTTGTTCTCTCTTGGCCGATTACCCTAAAGCATCCTCATGCAAATTTGTTTCCTCTTTTTCTTTTGGCAAGTATCTTGATACATTTATGCACAAAATATTCTCTCTTGGTTGGGTATGTTGGGCGCCTATGTCCTTCTAGAATGGGCTTCTAGAAGCTTTTCCATTTGTTCATGACAACATGAAAAAGGCCCAATAAGAATTTTCAATAAAATTCTTATGAAATGAAATTAATTCACAAGGCCCAATGATCAAGTCATGGCCGAGTGAAACATGTCATAAAATGACCTTGTCAAAAATTTATTGACATTCATTTCATCATTTGTCTCAAAAGACAAAAATACCCTTTTCACTATTTTCGTTCTTGTTTTGACTTAGCTTCCAGTTTAACTATTCCTATCGATGTGATTCGTGACAGTGACCTCATGGACCCAAATGAACAAAGCTTTAGCTAAACTCTTGGACTCAAAAGTTCACAAACCTTTTCCAAGTTTAGCTTAATGCCAACTGACTCCACTAAAGAGTTGACACTGAAAATCTCTCGGTTCAAATGAATTTATTTTCTACTCAAGAATTCACCTAATTATAATGAGCGGATCCACTGAATATTATCTATGTTTACCCTTCATGAATGTCATCAGCTAGTCGGGATTTACTAAATTACCATTTTACCCTTCTAGCTGTTATTTCCTCAACTCCTTTGTCGCTTGTGAATAAGTTAGAAACAATGTATTGACGAGGAGCTAACAAGTCACATTGTTTCATCCAAAAGAGTCAGGACTCAATTTGGACACTGGCCAGTTCATTTATTCACACTCCAAGGAACAAAGCATGAGGTGACATACATTGCATTTCAGCAATCTTGTACATGAATTCCATATCTATGAGAACTTCACAAAGTTACTCATGACAGACTCACAACTTAGTACTTCACCAATAGGCCTTGTTCGGAATCACATAGTGAGTCCGAACTTTGACTTTCTCAAATGAGAATACTAAGGTGTGAAATGGCATGTCTCATTTCAGGATTAAGGTAAGCATGATGCAATTCATACATAGTGACTTCGAGACATAAGAGGTTAAATGGTTTGTTCTTATATTGTCTCTAGAAGTGCACTGGTCAATTCAGTACCTTCGGAAGATACCTAGAAGAACTATAGAGTCCCCAACTCTCAATGCCTCATAACCAGACATCATAGATTCTTCTAACAATCATACTGAGGTCAATAGTCCTTTGACCCTAAGATTGCGAATATATCGTTTTAAGCAAACTACGAAGAGTTTGTTCATGCAAATCTACATTTGTCTCTTCGTAAGTTGTTAAGTTTGTTTATGGACTAAAAGACTAAGGTTTTATCATAAAGCTTTAAACAAAGAAAGAATGAATGAACGTTTCAACTTTATTAATGAATAGATAGGCAATTACAAGCAAGAGTCTTCATGAGACTTTATTACATCAAATGTACAAAATAAAGACTACAACTCTTCTTGTGGGCACCATTGACAACAAACTCCCACTTGACTCAAAGAAGGTGTGTGTAGTCCTTCATGCCTAATCCCTCACGATGTTGGTCGAAGACCTTGTTCGCTAGGGCCTTGGTGAATGGATCTGCGAGGTTGTCCACCGTTGAGATCTTCGTCACTTCCACGTCTCCGCGCTGCACGATCTCTCGAATCAAATGGTATTTCCTCTCAATATGCTTAGAGCGCTTATGGCTTCTAGGTTCCTTTGAGTTAGCGACAGCCCCACTATTATCACAATAAAGGGTCATGGGCTCGTCGACGTTTGGAACAACTTCCAAATACTTAAGGAACTTTTTAAGCCATACAGCCTCTTTGGATGCTTCACAAGCAGCCACATATTCTGCTTCCATTGTGGAGTCAGCAATGCAAGATTGCTTAATACTTCTCCACACAACAGCTCCACCATTAAGGATGAACACAGATCCCGAAGTGGATTTCCTGGAATCCTTATCCGCTTGAAAATCGGAGTCGGTATATCCCGTCATAGTCAGGTCAGTACCTGAGTATGTAAGCATCAAGTTCCTAGTTCTTCGAAGATACTTAAGAACATGCTTAACAGCAATCCAGTGCTCGGGTCCAGGGTTGGATTGGACACGGCTTACTACGCCAACGGCGAAACAGATGTCAGGTCTAGTGCAAAGCATAGCATACATGAGGCTTCCTACGGCAGAGGCGTAAGGAATTTTCCTCATGTCTTCAATCTCTTGTGCAGTCTTGGGAGACTGGTCCTTAGAGAGTGAAACTCCATGCCTAAAGGGTGTTTGACCCCTCTTGCAGTCTTGCATCGAGAAGCGATCCATCACCTTATCAATATAAGATGCTTGAGAGAGCGACAGGGTCCGGTTTTTCCTATCTCGAAAGATTTGGATTCCCAGAATGTATGCGGCTTCTCCTAGATCCTTCATATCGAATTGCTTTGCCAGCCAGACCTTAACCTCAGATAACTTACCCACGTCATTACCAATGAGTAGTATGTCATCGACATATAGTACTAGAAACACAACTTTGCCTTCGTGTATTAACTTGTAAACACAAGGCTCATCTATTGACTGTTCAAAGCCGAAGCTCTTTACAGTTTCATCGAATCTAATATTCCATGACCTAGATGCTTGCTTTAGTCCATAAATGGATTTAAGCAACTCACAAACCTTGGTCTCTTGACCTTTATCCACGAAACCGTCTGGTTGAGCCATGTAAATGCGCTCGTCAAGATTGCCATTCAGAAAGGCTGTCTTGACATCCATTTGCCAGATCTCATAGTCGAGAGCTGCAGCTATGGATAGGAGTATGCGGATGGATTTAAGCATCGCGACTGGCGAGAAGGTTTCTTCATAGTCAATCCCTTCTTGTTGGGTATAACCCTTCGCCACAAGTCGTGCTTTGAACGTCTCGACGTTCCCATCAGGACCCCTTTTCTTCTTGTATATCCACTTACACCCTACGGGTTTAATCCCTTCAGGAAGGTCTACAAGTTTCCAGACTTTGTTGACATACATCGAGTGCATTTCAACTTTCATGGCGTCAAGCCAAAGGTTTGATTCAGAACAAGCCATCGCTTGGCTATAGGAAACAGGGTCATCCATGTCGGAGACGGCTACAAGAGAGTCTCCATAAGACATGTACCTGTCAGGCTTTTGAGTAGCCCTCCCACTACGTCGAAGTACTACTTGACGAGATTCTGATGAGTTAGGTTGTGTTTCAGTTGGGGTAAGAACAGTTCTTACAAATGAGGTAGAAGCTTCCTCACCCAACTTTTCTTCAAGCACAATTTTGCTTCTAGGTTTCGCATCCTTCATAAAGTCCTCCTCAAGGAAACGAGCATTCGTGCTAACGAAAGTCTTATCGTCCTCGGGACTATAGAAAGTAAAACCTTTGGTTTCCTTCGGATATCCTACAAACAGGCACAATTCTGACCTACTAGCCAACTTGCTAGTCTTTTGCCTCAGCACGTGTGCAGGGCAACCCCAAATTCGGATGCGGCCAAGATTCACTTTACGGCCAGTCCATCGTTCATAAGGAGTACCAGGAACCGTTTTGGACGGAACTTGGTTCAGAATGTAGGCGGCTGTTTCGAGGGCATATCCCCAAAAGGAAAGCGGGAGTGATGAGTAACTCATCATCGATCTAACCATCTCCATAAGAGTTCGGTTTCTTCTCTCTGACACTCCGTTTTGTTGAGGTGTGCCAGGTGCGGTAAGCTGAGAAGCGATACCTTCTTCTTTAAGAAAGTCATCGAACTCTCCAGACATATACTCACCACCTCGATCAGATCGAAGGGTTTTGATCAGTTTGCCAGATTGCTTTTCCACTAAAGCCCTAAAGACCTTAAATACGTTAAAGGTCTCGGATTTGTGTTTAAGCAAATAGACAAACCCATATCTTGAGTAATCATCAGTGAAGGTAATGAAGTATTCGTATCCTCCACGTGCCTGTTGGTTGAGCGGACCACATACATCAGAATGTATTAGTTCCAGCAACTCAGTGGCTCTTCGACCCTTATCGGAAAAAGGTCGCTTAGTCATTTTTCCTTCTATGCAGGATTCACAAGTAGGTAGTGAACCTATTGCAGAGGCTTGGAGTGGACCATCCCTCACAAGTCTCTTAATCCTATCTAGACTGATATGACCAAGTCTTAAGTGCCAGAGGTATGTTGATTTTGTTAGATCGGAGGATTCAGAAAGTTTGATCCTCTTTGGCTCCCTAATTAGATCGTTATCTATTTTGGTGTCTAAAAGAGAAGGTTGAGTGGGATAGATGTAAAAAAGACCATTCTTCATACATGCATCAGTGACGAAAGAATTAGAAAAAGAAATACGAATTCCATTCTTTATAAACTTTAAATAATAATCTTGCTCGAAAAGTTGAGCAACAGATACTAGGTTTTTCCCAAAGGAAGGAACATAATAAACATTATTCAAATTTAAAGTTCGATCTTCAAAAGATAGCGTCACAGATCCCACAGCCTTCGCAGACACCACGCTCTCATCACCCCACTTGAAGCAGAAGTCGCCGTCCTCTAAGCTTTTGCTTTTCCTAAAACCAGTCAAGGAGCAGCAAATATGTTTAGTAGCAGCGGAGTCAATAATCCACGATGATACATTATCAGCTACTAAACAGGCTTCAGTAACAAGTACAATACCTTTTGCTTTGGTTTTGAGGTAGGCAGGACAGTTCCTACGCCAGTGACCAGGCTCGTTGCAGTGGTGGCACTTGTCGTTAGACTTGTCCACCTTTGGAGCCTTTGGCGCCTTCTTCTTCGTGTGAACCTTAGGTTGGTTCTTCTTCTCGGCATTGCGAGGTCTCTTCTTAGATCCAGAGGTGGAGGCAGTAGCATGTACTTCTCCTTGAGCCCTCTTTTTCTTAGTGAGTGCCTCAGCGGTTTGAAGTTCCTTCATGAGCTCGGTAACAGTGTACTCCAGCTTGTTCATGGAATAATTCAATTTGAAGGTATCAAAGGTTTCGGGGAGACTTTCCAAGATCATATCTATTTTAGTTTCCCCATCAATCTCAGATCCAAGAATCTCCATCTCGTTGAGATAGCTAATGATCAGCATCATATGATCTCTAACGGGAGTTCTAGCCTTCATACGACAGTTCATGAATTGTCGGACCGCTTGTTGCCTAGCTTGACGTCCTTGCCCTCCAAACATCTCATGGAGATTGTAGAGCATATCGGTGGCAGTTTCATAATCACGATGTTGTTGTTGCAACACATTGTTCATCGATGCCAAAATATAGCATCTCGCAATCTCATCGGATCGAAGCCAGGCCGCCAGGACGTCTTTCTCCTCTTGCGTCGAATCATCATTCGTTTGAGGACAGGGGGTGGTGAGAACCCATTTGTGCTTGTCGACAGTAAGGACTATGTCGAGGTTACGTTTCCAGTCGACGTAATTGTCGCCTTCGAGTTTATTCGAGGAAAGAATTGTAGAGAGAGGGTTGAGAGACATATTGCCTATAAAAGTTGAAACAAGTTTATGATTAGTCTTTGGTTTAGGATTTAAGTTTCATTAAGACTTTTGTAAAATCCAAAGGTGTTATAAACCAAACGATAATTTACTCCCTCAAGAGAAGGCCGTAAAAAATCTCCATTTATAAGTAAATGACACATCATTAATGCTAAGCCAAGATGTCAATACATCTATTTTGACTAGCCACCTTGTAAATTGGTTTGATCACTCACATCCTTTCGCAGAGCCTCAAGGGAGGATACTAGGGATTGAGCCTAAGCGTGCAACCAACCACTTAGTCCAAAAGATCAGCTTTGAAAAACAATCCCCCAAGGGGAGGCCTTGCCATCATTGCATCACTCTCCGACGTAGCTCATTGAGCAATGATCGAAGCAATAACGCCTTGGAGTACTCACATTTAAGTGAGGGTCGCAAGAGCGGCTCTTAGTCCCACGTTATTGCATCTTTCACTAGTGTTGGGGATCGCGGGTTACAAACAACGAATATAACCCTCCCACTTAGTTTTTGGAGTTGGTTCATCGACTCTTATAAGTTCGGAAACAAATTTCCTAGTTAGAGAGCGACAGAGCGGACAACTAGAAGAGAATCCTAGATCGACATGTTCAGAGCAGTATTAGTGCATAAAGGCACAAGGGACATACTCGATCTTTTCCTATTTTCTATTTCGGGAAAGTGCGTGAGGGAAGTGTGAACTTCAACTCACTCGAACACTTGAAAGTTTGAGATTACACATCCTTTTATTTTTCGGCTTGTCTACAAGGAGACCTCCCACTCAAATTTTCAAGAGCATGTAGATTTTGAACATATGTGATATAGATATAGTTTTGAAAACATTTTGAAAATTTATTTGATTTGGATGACAAAATATTTTCAAGTTTGAAAGTGAAAACGGTTTTTCAAAATTCAAACTAGTTTTGTAAAGATTCAATTTCAATTAAACTTTCAAAAATCAAAACATTTTAATCTTACACATCATGTTTATAATCATATGAAAAACATTTTTGCTCAAGAAAATTTTCTCATTAGAGTTCTATAACTCATGGTAGTGGGGTTTGAAAATCCGGATTTCTAAAAACTGGAGTTTCAGACAGCCGCGCACCTCGGAGTAAAATCGCCATATCTGGCGGCTCCGATGTCCTTTTCAGCCGAAACCAGAGGCATTGGACAGAGGACAGACAGAGCTTTAATTTGATTCAAGAATGATTAAATTTAGATTTCTGAGCAGAGAGTTATGCCACTTTTAATGCGGGTTTACTCCAGCTCGAAGAAAAAGATATAATTAAAGCTTGGTCCTATTTAGGTGCGAAAAAGAATCAAGTGTAACGGAACGTTTTAAGATTTTGTTTAAAGCTTTTATTTGTGTTTTATTAGCAAGGTAATAACAAGGCATAAAATAAATAACAACAAGCATAAAACGATTCAAGTAAAAATAAGAAACTAGCAAGATAACAAAACTAGTCACAAAATTTTACTCGAAAAAACTCAAACCTTTAAAACACGTTTTTCAATATAAAAAATTAAAAACTTTTAGAACTGATTCTAATGTGTTTTAACATCATCCCAAACTCATAGAAAATCAACATGGTTTTTAATTTAGAGACAAGAGCAATAAATTAAAAAAAATCTAAGATTACAATTCTAACTTGTCACAAAATTAGTAAACTTTCGAAAACGATTTTCAAGCTCATAATTTAAAAACATGCACATGCATTCCTTTGACCATAGCTCTGATACCATTTGTTGGAATCGATCTAGGGTTTAAGAAAAAGATTAAACGCTTCGCAAAGCGGCGGAATTTTAAAAAATTTCTTTTCAAGTAAAAACGGTTTTTTACTAACCTAGACAAGAGCATGTACATGTAAATAAAAACTAATATGAGCTATTAAAGTTACTAACCTTTCTTGAAGCTTGAACCTTGTAGAAGCTTTTGGAAAGTTGCAACGCTCATCTCCCCTCGCAGCACGTCTCTCTTTCTTTCCTCGGCACCTCGAGCAACCACGAAAGTTTCTATCACTAAATCACTCGAAAAGAAGGAATCAGTGAGTGGGCACTTTTAAACACAACGACTTAAGAACAAGTCTCGAAGTCGTAGAGCTAAACACTAGGTCGAGTGAGGACCTAGGTGCCAAGACAAGAAAAATCGAAAATATAAACTAGAGAGAGAGAGAGGAAGGGGCGGCCAAGTCTAGAGAGAGAAGCTCTCAATCTCTAAAACTTTGGATGAATCAATTGTGAGAAAAAGGGGCTCCTATTTATAGGAGAGGTCTCACCTTCTATAAGGTAGTTTCCTCTTCTATAGAATATCACATATTCATGAGCCAATTACCTCTTTTCCCACTTGAGATGCTCGGCCAAGGATGCCTTCTAGAAGGCTTGGATTTGTTTCCATTTTTGTTCCTTGCCTTGCCTTGTTCTCTCTTGGCCGATTACCCTAAAGCATCCTCATGCAAATTTGTTTCCTCTTTTTCTTTTGGCAAGTATCTTGATACATTTATGCACAAAATATTCTCTCTTGGTTGGGTATGTTGGGCGCCTATGTCCTTCTAGAATGGGCTTCTAGAAGCTTTTCCATTTGTTCATGACAACATGAAAAAGGCCCAATAAGAATTTTCAATAAAATTCTTATGAAATGAAATTAATTCACAAGGCCCAATGATCAAGTCATGGCCGAGTGAAACATGTCATAAAATGACCTTGTCAAAAATTTATTGACATTCATTTCATCATTTGTCTCAAAAGACAAAAATACCCTTTTCACTATTTTCGTTCTTGTTTTGACTTAGCTTCCAGTTTAACTATTCCTATCGATGTGATTCGTGACAGTGACCTCATGGACCCAAATGAACAAAGCTTTAGCTAAACTCTTGGACTCAAAAGTTCACAAACCTTTTCCAAGTTTAGCTTAATGCCAACTGACTCCACTAAAGAGTTGACACTGAAAATCTCTCGGTTCAAATGAATTTATTTTCTACTCAAGAATTCACCTAATTATAATGAGCGGATCCACTGAATATTATCTATGTTTACCCTTCATGAATGTCATCAGCTAGTCGGGATTTACTAAATTACCATTTTACCCTTCTAGCTGTTATTTCCTCAACTCCTTTGTCGCTTGTGAATAAGTTAGAAACAATGTATTGACGAGGAGCTAACAAGTCACATTGTTTCATCCAAAAGAGTCAGGACTCAATTTGGACACTGGCCAGTTCATTTATTCACACTCCAAGGAACAAAGCATGAGGTGACATACATTGCATTTCAGCAATCTTGTACATGAATTCCATATCTATGAGAACTTCACAAAGTTACTCATGACAGACTCACAACTTAGTACTTCACCAATAGGCCTTGTTCGGAATCACATAGTGAGTCCGAACTTTGACTTTCTCAAATGAGAATACTAAGGTGTGAAATGGCATGTCTCATTTCAGGATTAAGGTAAGCATGATGCAATTCATACATAGTGACTTCGAGACATAAGAGGTTAAATGGTTTGTTCTTATATTGTCTCTAGAAGTGCACTGGTCAATTCAGTACCTTCGGAAGATACCTAGAAGAACTATAGAGTCCCCAACTCTCAATGCCTCATAACCAGACATCATAGATTCTTCTAACAATCATACTGAGGTCAATAGTCCTTTGACCCTAAGATTGCGAATATATCGTTTTAAGCAAACTACGAAGAGTTTGTTCATGCAAATCTACATTTGTCTCTTCGTAAGTTGTTAAGTTTGTTTATGGACTAAAAGACTAAGGTTTTATCATAAAGCTTCAAACAAAGAAAGAATGAATGAACGTTTCAACTTTATTAATGAATAGATAGGCAATTACAAGCAAGAGTCTTCATGAGACTTTATTACATCAAATGTACAAAATAAAGACTACAACTCTTCTTGTGGGCACCATTGACAACAAACTCCCACTTGACTCAAAGAAGGTGTGTGTAGTCCTTCATGCCTAATCCCTCACGATGTTGGTCGAAGACCTTGTTCGCTAGGGCCTTGGTGAATGGATCTGCGAGGTTGTTGTCGCACGCTTCGCTACATCTATGGTCCAAAAGAAGACCAAGATGTACATGTGGTCAATCAAGCAAGAGAGTGGCGAGTCTCTTAGACGATACCTCGCCCGATTCACTAAAGAATCGAATAAGGTCCACCGCTTTGACGACAAAGACGTAATCATTTCCATCATTTAAGGCTTGCGCACAAGTGACTTCCTCAAGTCCGTCATCGGCCGTGTCCCTTCTACCATGGCCGAGTTAATGACTCGGGCCAAGAACTTTATGGGAGTCGAAGATTACCTCGATAGCCGCAAGGGCAATAATCGAAGCCCTCACCGCCGAGACGAGCCTAGCAACGAGCAAGGCCACTCCTGTAAAAGGAGAAATAAAGTGGGTCAGACTTCTAATAGCCGACCTCCGATGCCTCAAAAGCCGCGACTTGCAGAAGACTTTAACGTCTACTCGTCGTTCACGCCATTGAACACGATGTCAGATCAACTCCTAGCTTTAGCGCGTGACAAGTTCATCGCCCCGGCTCCAATGAAAAAAGACCCCGCGACTCGCGACCGGTCTAGATATTGCGAGTTCCATCAGAAATACGGTCACCTGTCCTCCGAGTGCCACAGTCTCAAAAGGCAAATCGATGCTCTGATCCAACGGGGTGAGCTAAAAGAGTTCGTGTTACGCATGATTAGCGTTGCGGGCCCCACCTCATGCAGACCACTGTATAGCAAAGGAGGAGGAGCAACTGCTACTGCCGACCGAGCCACAGCTACTGCTGTCGCCAATCCACAGCTCCATGTTGTAACCACCATACTGGGTGGTCCACAAGATGGAGATTCAGCCTGACAACGGAAAAAATTCCTATGGGCCGTGGCTCAAGAAGACGCTGCCTTACGTATGAAGAACCTATGTCTGTGCCTCATGAGATGATGTACTTCACCAACAAAGAGGCCAAGCGAGTTGTGCATCCGCACAATGACGCGACAGTGCTCAAAGCCCAAGTGGTTAATAACATGGTGAAAAGGGTTCTCATCGACAACGGCAGTGCTGCCGACATAATTTTCAAGACCCGAACACCTTTATTTGGGTTCACTAGGGAGAGAGTCATGACCGAAGGTATCATCGATCTGCCGGTCACCTTCGGAACTCCCGGAGGCACTGAAGTCGTTCACATGGTCCCATTCCTAGTGGTTGATCAAGAGTCGCCCTACAATATAATCGTTGGGCGACCCACGCTGAACCGACTAAGGGCTATTACTTCTACATACCACCTACTGGTGAAGTTTCCTACCGAGGAAGGAATCGGTATCATGGCTGGAGATCAATCCCAAGCCAGAACATGCTACGTCCAAGGAATCGATGGAAAACCCGCTAGAAAGACGGTTAACACGATCTCCTAACTTAGAGACAGGGTCGAGTCGACCAAGGTCCTCTGCGAAGTGAAAGGTGCCGGCGTCCTCGTCCCAAACAGGGAGGGGCCCTATAGAGTCTGCCAAGTCATACATGACGGGACCTACTACATCGAATACACGGACGAGACCTCGATCAATAAAAAGTACTACCAGTAACCAGCGCTTCCTCCATTTTATTGCTTTGCTTTTCCAACATTCAATAAAAACTACGAGCCAATGTTTTAGGATTTCAAATTTTTGCAATATTAATAAAGTTCGAGGTTTTTCTTTCAAAATCCACTTTATCAAAGTTTTTCGGTCATCAACATAACGCTTGTAAACCCAAAAACTTGGGGGGCTAGTGACATAGGAAACAATAAGTACGCTCAAAATCCTCAAGAAAGTACGCTCCACCAAAACAAAACACCCGAACATAAACGGGAACAAGCATGTACTAAAGACGCCTCCGCGGCGCACCGTAAGACATCCATGAGATGCAGGCTTAAGACGCCCACGTGGCGTGCCATAAGCCATCCAAGAGATGCAGGTTGAAGACGCCTCCGCGGCGCGCCATAAGACATCCATGAGATGCAGGCTAAAGACGCCTACGCAGCGCGCCATAAGACATCCAAGAGATGCCACTACTACAAATTAACATATTGGGAGCGGAAGGGTATTAGGTGCGACATGTCGCACCTAAGCACATATTAGGAGCGACATGTCGCACCAGATAGTCCTCCAAGCGACTAAAAATTTCGCTGATGATTAGTGCTATCCGGTGCGACTTTGTCGCACCAAATATGACACTGTCGCACCTGATACTATTGGGTGCGACATTTGTCGCACCTAATACCTTTAGATGCAACATTTGTCGCACCTAATGGGTTTAAAAATTTAAAACGGTCAGAAATTCCCCCCCGAATATTTTTGGTTCTGGAATTTGTCGCACCTAATACCTTTAGATGCGACATTTGTCGCACCTAATGGGTTTAAAAATTTAAAACGGTCAGAAATTCCCCCCGAATATATTTGGTTCTGGAATTTCACATTAGGTGCGATATTGTCGCACCCAATATGACTATTAGGTGCGACAATGTCGCACCTAATAGTTTAGGGTATTTTAAATACCGAGCGTCTTCTTCCTCTCGCCCAAACCGTGCGCCTCTCTCTCTATCTAACACTCTCTCTCTCTCCGACGCTCGTTCTTCTTCCTCCGCGGTGACCTCCCCCGCCGCCGTGACCTCCCCGCCACCGTGACCCCTTCGTCGTCCTCCTGCAAGGTGTTGTCAATGGTGCCCACAAGAAGAGTTGTAGTCTTTATTTTGTACATTTGATGTAATAAAGTCTCATAAAGACTCTTGCTTGTAATTGCCTATCTATTCATTAATAAAGTTGAAACGTTCATTCATTCTTTCTTTGTTTGAAGCTTTATGATAAAACCTTAGTCGTTTAGTCCATAAACAAACTTAACAACTTACGAAGAGACAAATGTAGATTTGCATGAACAAACTCTTCGTAGTTTGCTTAAAACGATATATTCGCAATCTTAGGGTCAAAGGACTATTGACCTCAGTATGATTGTTAGAAGAATCTATGATGTCTGGTTATGAGGCATTGAGAGTTGGGGACTCTATAGTTCTTCTAGGTATCTTCCGAAGGTACTGAATTGACCAGTGCACTTCTAGAGACAATATAAGAACAAACCATTTAACCTCTTATGTCTCGAAGTCACTATGTATGAATTGCATCATGCTTACCTTAATCCTGAAATGAGACATGCCATTTCACACCTTAGTATTCTCATTTGAGAAAGTCAAAGTTCGGACTCACTATGTGATTCCGAACAAGGCCTATTGGTGAAGTACTAAGTTGTGAGTCTGTCATGAGTAACTTTGTGAAGTTCTCATAGATATGGAATTCATGTACAAGATTGTTGAAATGCAATGTATGTCACCTCATGCTTTGTTCCTTGGAGTGTGAATAAATAAACTGGCCAGTGTCCAAATTGAGTCCTGACTCTTTTGGATGAAACAATGTGACTTGTTAGCTCCTCGTCAATACATTGTTTCTAACTTATTCACAAGCGACAAAGGAGTTGAGGAAATAACAGCTAGAAGGGTAAAATGGTAATTTAGTAAATCCCGACTAGCTGATGACATTCATGAAGGGTAAACATAGATAATATTCAGTGGATCCGCTCATCATAATTAGGTCGAATTCTTGAGTAGAAAATAAATTCATTTGAACCGAGAGATTTTCAGTGTCAGCTCTTAAGTGGAGTCAGTTGGCATTAAGCTAAACTTGGAAAAGGTTTGTGAACTTTTGAGTCCAAGTGTTTAGCTCAAGCTTTGTTCATTTGGGTCCATGAGGTCACTGTCACGAATCACATCGATAGGAATTGTTAAACTGGAAGCTAAGTCAAAACAAGAACGAAAATTGTCGAAAGGGTATTTTTGTCTTTTGAGAGAAAGGATGAAATGAATGTCAATAAATTTTTGACAAGGTCATTTTATGACATGTTTCACTCGGCCATGACTTGATCATTGGGCCTTGTGAATTAATTTCATTTCATAAGAATTTTATTGAAAATTCTTATTGGGCCTCTTTCATGTTGTCATGAACAAATGGAAAAGCTTCTAGAAGCCTTTTCTAGAAGGCTATAGGCGCCCAACATACCCAAGAGATAGAGAGAATATTTTGTGCATAAATGTATGAAGATACTTGCCAAAAGAAAAAGAGGAAACAAATTTCCTCTAAGGGAAACAAGAGGTAGGCGCCCAAGTTGAGAAAGAAGCAAGGCAAGGAACAAAAAAGGAAACAAATCCAAGGCTTAATGAAGCCTACCTTGGCCGAGTGCATCATAGAGGAAAAGAGGAAATTGGCTCATGAATATGTGATATTCTATAGAAGAGGAAACTACCTTATTGAAGGTGAGACCTCTCCTATAAATAGGAGCCTCATTCTTCTCATTTTTCTCATTCCACATAAGTTAGAGATTGAGAGCTTCTCTCTCTAGAACTTGTGGTTGCCGCCCCTCTTCTCTCTCTCTAGTTTATTTTCGATTTTTCTTGTCTTGGCACCTAGGTCCTCACTCGACCTAGTGTTTAGGTCTGCGACTTTAAGACTCGTTCTTAAGTCGTAGTGTTTAAAAGTGCCCACTCACTGATTCCTTCTTTTCGAGTGATTTAGTGATAGAAACTTTCGTGGTTGCTCGAGGTGCCGAGGAAAGAAAGAGAGACGTGCTGCGAGGGGAGACGAGCGTTGCAAACTTTCCACAAGCTTCTTCAAAGTTCAAGCTTCAAGAAAGGTTAGTAAACTTCTAGCTCATATTGGTTTTTAATTACATGTAATTGCACTTGTCTAGGTTAGTAAAAACTGTTTTACTTGTAAAAGAAAATTTTTAAAATTCCGCCGCTTATCGAAGCGTTAATTATTTTCTCAAACCCCAGATCGATTCCAACAAATGGTATCAGAGCTATGGTCAAAGATTAGCATGTACATGTTTTTAAAATTATGAGCTTGAAAATCGTTTTCGAAAGTTTACTAATTTTGTGACAAGTTAGAATTGTTATCTTAGATTTTTTTTAATTTATTGCTCATGTCTTTAAATTAAAAAGCATGTTGATTTTCTATGATTTTGGGATGTTTTTAAAACACATTAGAATCAGTTCTAAAAGTTTTTAATTTTTTATATTGAAAAACGTGTTTTAAAGGTTTGAGAAATTTCGGTAAATTTTGTGACTAGTTACTTTGTCTTTCTAGTTTCTTTTATTTGCCGTATTCGTTTTATGCTTGTTGTTATTTCTTTTATATCATGTTATTACCCTGCTAATAAAACACAAATAAAAGCTTTAAACAACATCTTAAAACGTTCCGTTACACTTGATTCTTTTTCGCACCTAAATAGGACCAAGCTTTAATTTATTTCTTTTTCTTCGAGCTGGAGTAAACCCGCATTAAAAGTGTCATAAATCTCTTCTCAAAAATCTAAATTTAACGATTCTTGAATCAAATTAAAGCTCTGTCTGTCCTCTGTCCAATGCCACCGGTTTCGGCTCAAAAGGACATCGGAGCCGCCAGATATGATGATTTTACTCCGAGGTGCGCGGCTGTCTGAAACTCCAGTTTTTTAGAAATCCGGATTTTCAAACCCCACTACCATGAGTTATAGAACTCTAATGAGAAAACTTTCTTGAGCAAAAATGTTTTTTCATATGATTATAAACATGATGTGTAAGATTAAAAGTTTTGATTTTTGAAAGATTAATTGAAATTGAATTTTTACAAAACTAGTTTGAATTTTGAAAAACCGTTTTCACTTTCAAACTTGAAAATATTTTGTCATCCAAATCAAATAAATTTTCAAAATGTTTTCAAAACTATATCTATATCACATATGTTCAAAATCTATATGCTCTTGAAAATTTGAGTGGGAGGTCTCCTTGTAGACAAGCCGAAAAATAAAAAGATGTGTAATCTCAAACTTTCAAGTGTTCGAGTGAGTTGAAGTTCACACTTCCCTCACGCACTTTCCCGAAATAGAAAATAGGAAAAGATCGAGTATGTACCTTGTGCCTTTATGCACTAATACTGCTCTGAACATGTCGATCTAGGATTCTCTTCTAGTTGTCCGCTCTGTCGCTCTCTAACTAGGAAATTTGTTTCCGAACTTAAAAGAGTCGATGAACCAACTCCAAAAACTAAGTGGGAGGGTTATATTCGTTGTTTGTAACCCACGATCCCCAACACTAATGAAAAGTGCAAGTGTCGCCGGACTAAGAGTCACCGTCGTGGCCCTCTCTTAAATGAGAGTACTCAAGGGCGCTTTGCTCTGATCATTGCTCAATGAGCTACGTCTGAGAGTGAGACGATGATGACAAGGCCTCCCCTCGGCGGATTGTTTTTCAAAGTCAATCTTTTGGACTAAGTGGTTGGTTACACACTTAGACTCAATCCCTAGTAATCCTCCCTCGAGGCCCTGCGAAAGGATGTGAGTGATCAAACCAATTTACAAGGTGGCTAGTCAAAATTGGTGTATTGACATCTTGGCTAAGCATTAATGATGTGTCATTTACTTATAAAAGGAGATTTTTTGCGGCCTTCCCTCGAAGGAGTAAATTATCGTTTGGTTTATAACACCTTTGGATTTTATCAAAGTCTTAATAAAACTTAAATCCTAAACCAAAGACTAATCATAAACTTGTTTCAACTTTTATAGGCAATATGTCTCCCAACTCTCTCTCTTTCATTCTTTCCTCGAACAAACTCGAAAACGAAAACTACATAGACTCGAAACGTAACCTCGACATAATACCTACCGTTAACAAGCACAAATGGGTACTCACCACCCCGTGTCCTCCTCTGACGAATGATGATTCAACTCAAGAGGACAATGACGCCTTAGCGGCCTGGCTTCGATCCGATGAGATTGTGAGGTGCTATATCTTGGCATCTATGAACAATGTGCTGAAAGAGCAACATCGTGACATCGAGACTGCCGCAGACATGCTCTACAATCTCCTTAAGATGTTTGGAGGGCAAAGGCGTCAAACAAGGCAACAAGCAGTCCGACAGTTTATGAACTGTCATATGCAGGCTAGGACTCCTATTGGAGACTTTATGATATTGATCATTAGTCATCTGAGTAAAATGGAAATCCTAGGATCTGAGATTGATGGGAAGAATGTCATAGATATGATCTTAGAAACTCTCCCCGCATCTCTTGATACCTTCAAGATGAACTACTCCATTAACAAGCTAGAGTACACTGTTACCAAGCTTATGGAGGAACTTCACACTGCTGTAGGTTTCACTAAGAAAAGGAGGAATCAAGGAGAGGCACATACTACTGAGCAAAAAGCCTCCGCCTCTGGAACTGTGAAGAGACCTTACAAGGCCGATAAAAAGAACTGTCCCGCCTATCTCAAAGCAAAGGAACATAGTATTGTACTAGTTACCGAAGCATGCTTAGTAGCTGATAATGTATCAACGTGGATTCTTGACTCCGCTGCTACTAACCATATTTGCTGTTCCTTGAATGGTTTCAAGAAAACCAAAAGCTTAGAGGAAGGCGAGTTCTGTTTCAAATGGGGTGATGGGAGCCTGGTGTCTGCAAAGGCTGTGGGATCCGTGACGCTGTCTTTTGAAGACCGCACTCTAAACTTGAATAATGTTTATTTTGTTCCTACCTTTGGGAAGAACTTAATATCTGTTGCTCGTCTTCGTGAGCAAGATTATTGTTTAAAGTTCATTAAGAATGGAATTCGTATTTCGTTTCCTGATAATTCTTTTGTCACTGATGCATGTATGAAGAATGCTCTTTTTTACATCTATCCCACTCAACCTTCTCTTTTAGACACCGAAATAGACAATGATCTAATTAGGGAGCCAAAGTCGATCAAACTTTCTGAATCCTCCGATCTAACAAAATCAACACACCTATGGCACTTAAGACTTGGTCATATCAGTCTAGAAAGGATTAAGAGACTTGTGAGGGACGGTCCACTCCAAGCCTCTGCAATAGGTTCACTACCTACTTGTGAATCCTGCATAGAAGGAAAAATGACTAAGCGACCTTTCTCCGATAAGGGTCGAAGAGCCACTGAGTTGCTGGAACTAATACATTCTGATGTATGTGGTCCGCTCAGCCAACAGGCACGTGGAGGATACGAATACTTCGTTACCTTCACTGATGATTACTCACGATATGGGTTTGTCTATTTGCTCAAACACAAATCCGAGACCTTTAACGTATTTAAGGTCTTTAGGGCTTTAGTGGAAAAGCAATCTGGCAAACTGATCAAAACCCTTCGATCTGATCGAGGTGGTGAGTATATGTCTGGAGAGTTCGATGACTTTCTTAAAGAAGAAGGTATTGCTTCTCATCTTACCGCACCTGGCACACCTCAACAAAACGGAGTGTCAGAGAGAAGAAACCGAACTCTTATGGAGATGGTTAGATCGATGATGAGTTACTCATCACTCCCGCTTTCCTTTTGGGGATATGCCCTCGAAACAGCCGCTTACATTCTGAACCAAGTTCCGTCTAAAATGGTTCCTGGTACTCCTTATGAAAGATGGACTGGCCGTAAAGTAAGTTTGGGCCACATCCGAATTTGGGGTTGCCCTGCACATGTGCTAAGGCAAAAGACTAGCAAGTTGGCTAGTAGGTCAGAATTGTGCCTGTTTGTGGGATATCCAAAGGAAACCAAAGGTTTCATTTTCTATAGTCCCGAGGACGATAAGACTTTCGTTAGCACGAATGCTCGTTTCCTTGAGGAGGACTTCATGAAGGATGCGAAACCTAGAAGCAAAATTGTGCTTGAAGAAAAGTTGGGTGAGGAAGCTTCTACCTCATCTGTAAGAACTGTTCTTACCCCAACTGAAACACAACCTAACTCATCAGAATCTCGTCAAGTAGTACTTCGACGTAGTGGGAGGTCTACTGAAAAGCCTGACAGGTACATGTCTTATGGAGACTCTCTTGTAGCCGTCTCCGACATGGATGACCCTGTTTCCTATAGCCAAGCGATGGCTTGTTCTGAATCAAACCTTTGGCTTGACGCCATGAAAGTTGAAATGCACTCGATGTATGTCAACAATGTCTGGAAACTTGTAGACCTTCCTGAAGGGATTAAACCCGTAGGGTGTAAATGGATATACAAGAAGAAAAGGGGTCCTGATGGGAACGTTGAGACGTTCAAAGCACGACTTGTGGCGAAGGGTTATACCCAACAAGAAGGGATTGACTATGAAGAAACCTTCTCGCCAGTCGCAATGCTTAAATCCATCCGCATACTCCTATCCATAGCTGCAGCTCTCGACTATGAGATCTGGCAAATGGATGTCAAGACAACCTTTCTGAATGGCAATCTTGACGAGCGCATTTACATGGCTCAACCAGACGGTTTCGTGGATAAAGGTCAAGACACCAAGGTTTGTGAGTTGCTTAAATCCATTTACATGGAATATTAGATTCGATGAAACTGTAAAAAGCTTTGGCTTTGAACAGTCGATAGATGAGCCTTGTGTTTACAAGTTAATACACGAAGGTAAAGTTGTGTTTCTGGTACTATATGTCGATGATATACTACTCATTGGTAATGACGTGGGTAAGTTATCTGAGGTTAAGGTCTGGCTGGCGAAGCAATTCGATATGAAGGATCTAGGAGAAGCCGCATACATTCTGGGAATCCAAATCTTTCGAGATAGGAAAAACCGGACCCTGTCGCTCTCTCAAGCATCTTATATTGATAAGGTGATGGATCGCTTCTCGATGCAAGACTGCAAGAGGGGTCAAACACCCTTTAGGCATGAAGTTTCACTCTCTAAGGACCAGTCTCCCAAGACTGCACAAGAGATTGAAGACATGAGGAAGATTCCTTACGCCTCTGCCGTAGGAAGCCTCATGTATGCTATGCTTTGCACTAGACCTGATATATGTTTCGCCATTGGCGTAGTTAGCCGTTTCCAATCCAACCCTGGACCCGAGCACTGGATTGCTGTTAAGCATGTTCTTAAGTATCTTCGAAGAACTAGGAACTTGATGCTTACATACGCAGGTACTGACCTGACTATGACGGGATATACTGACTCCGATTTTCAAGCATATAAGGATTCCAGGAAATCCACTTCGGGATCTGTGTTCATCCTTAATGGTGGAGCTGTTGTGTGGAGAAGTATTAAGCAATCTTGCATTGCTGACTCCACAATGGAAGCAGAATATGTGGCTGCTTGTGAAGCATCCAAAGAGGCTGTATGGCTTAGAAAGTTCCTTAAGTATTTGGAAGTTGTTCCAAACGTCGACGAGCCCATGACCCTTTATTGTGATAATAGTGGGGCTGTCCCTAGCTCAAAGGAACCTAGAAGCCATAAGCGCTCTAAGCATATTGAGAGGAAATACCATTTGATTCGAGAGATCGTGCAGCGCGGAGACGTGGAAGTGAAGAAGATCTCAACGGAGGACACCCTCGCAGATCCATTCACCAAGGCCCTAGCGAACATGGTCTTCGACCAACTTCGAGAGGGATTAGGCATGTAGGACTACTCACATCTTCTTTGAGTCAAGTGGGAGTTTGTTGTCAATGGTGCCCACAAGAAGAGTTGTAGTTTTTATTTTGTACATTTGATGTAATAAAGTCTCATAAAGACTCTTGCTTGTAATTGCCTATCTATTCATTAATAAAGTTGAAACGTTCATTCATTCTTTCTTTGTTTGAAGCTTTATGATAAAACCTTAGTCTTTTAGTCCATAAACAAACTTAACAACTTACGAAGAGACAAATGTAGATTTGCATGAACAAACTCTTCGTAGTTTGCTTAAAACGATATATTCGCAATCTTAGGGTCAAAGGACTATTGACCTCAGTATGATTGTTAGAAGAATCTATGATGTCTGGTTATGAGGCATTGAGAGTTGGAGACTCTATAGTTCTTCTAGGTATCTTCCGAAGGTACTGAATTGACCAGTGCACTTCTAGAGACAATATAAGAACAAACCATTTAACCTCTTATGTCTCGAAGTCACTATGTATGAATTGCATCATGCTTACCTTAATCCTGAAATGAGACATGCCATTTCACACCTTAGTATTCTCATTTGAGAAAGTCAAAGTTCGGACTCACTATGTGATTCCGAACAAGGCCTATTGGTGAAGTACTAAGTTGTGAGTCTGTCATGAGTAACTTTGTGAAGTTCTCATAGATATGGAATTCATGTACAAGATTGCTGAAATGCAATGTATGTCACCTCATGCTTTGTTCCTTGGAGTGTGAATAAATAAACTGGCCAGTGTCCAAATTGAGTCCTGACTCTTTTGGATGAAACAATGTGACTTGTTAGCTCCTCGTCAATACATTGTTTCTAACTTATTCACAAGCGACAAAGGAGTTGAGGAAATAACAGCTAGAAGGGTAAAATGGTAATTTAGTAAATCCCGACTAGCTGATGACATTCATGAAGGGTAAACATAAATAATATTCAGTGGATCCGCTCATCATAATTAGGTCGAATTCTTGAGTAGAAAATAAATTCATTTGAACCGAGAGATTTTCAGTGTCAGCTCTTAAGTGGAGTCAGTTGGCATTAAGCTAAACTTGGAAAAGGTTTGTGAACTTTTGAGTCCAAGTGTTTAGCTCAAGCTTTGTTCATTTGGGTCCATGAGGTCACTGTCACGAATCACATCGATAGGAATCGTTAAACTGGAAGCTAAGTCAAAACAAGAACGAAAATTGTCGAAAGGGTATTTTTGTCTTTTGAGACAAAGGATGAAATGAATGTCAATAAATTTTTGACAAGGTCATTTTATGACATGTTTCACTCGGCCATGACTTGATCATTGGGCCTTGTGAATTAATTTCATTTCATAAGAATTTTATTGAAAATTCTTATTGGGCCTCTTTCATGTTGTCATGAACAAATGGAAAAGCTTCTAGAAGCCTTTTCTAGAAGGCTATAGGCGCCCAACATACCCAAGAGATAGAGAGAATATTTTGTGCATAAATGTATGAAGATACTTGCCAAAAGAAAAAGAGGAAACAAATTTCCTCTAAGGGAAACAAGAGGTAGGCGCCCAAGTTGAGAAAGAAGCAAGGCAAGGAACAAAAAAGGAAACAAATCCAAGGCTTAATGAAGCCTACCTTGGCCGAGTGCATCATAGAGGAAAAGAGGAAATTGGCTCATGAATATGTGATATTCTATAGAAGAGGAAACTACCTTATTGAAGGTGAGACCTCTCCTATAAATAGGAGCCTCATTCTTCTCATTTTTCTCATTCCACATAAGTTAGAGATTGAGAGCTTCTCTCTCTAGAACTTGTGGTTGCCGCCCCTCTTCTCTCTCTCTCTAGTTTATTTTCGATTTTTCTTGTCTCGGCACCTAGGTCCTCACTCGACCTAGTGTTTAGCTCTGCGACTTTAAGACTCGTTCTTAAGTCGTAGTGTTTAAAAGTGCCCACTCACTGATTCCTTCTTTTCGAGTGATTTAGTGATAGAAACTTTCGTGGTTGCTCGAGGTGCCGAGGAAAGAAAGAGAGACGTGCTGCGAGGGGAGACGAGCGTTGCAAACTTTCCACAAGCTTCTTCAAAGTTCAAGCTTCAAGAAAGGTTAGTAAACTTCTAGCTCATATTGGTTTTTAATTACATGTAATTGCACTTGTCTAGGTTAGTAAAAACTGTTTTACTTGTAAAAGAAAATTTTTAAAATTCCGCCGCTTATCGAAGCGTTAATTATTTTCTCAAACCCTAGATCGATTCCAACACAAGGTACGTCTCTCTCTTTCTCTATCTATCTATCTCTCACTCTTATTCTGTCTCTCCAACTTGCAGGTCATCCCCGCCGCCCAAGACCACCTCGGCTCAACCCGGTCGTCCCCCGCCGCCCGTGACCTCCCCGCCGCCCGTGCGTCTCTTTGCCGCCGTGACCTCCCCGGCACCGTGACGTACGTCTCTCTCTCTCTCTATCTCTCTCTCTCTCTCTCTCTCTCTCTCTCTCTCTCTCTCTCTCTCTCTCTCTCTCTCTCTCTCTCTCTCTCTCTCTTTCTCTCTCTCTCTCTCTCTCTCTTACTTCTGTCTTTCTCCGACCTGCAGGTCGTCCCCCGCCGCCCGTGACCACCTCGGCTCAGCCCGGTCGTCCCCCGCCGCCCGTGACCATCCCTCGACTCAGCCCGGTCCTCCCCCCATACCCGCTGCCACCCAAATAGCCCTCGGCCCGCCCTCGGCCCACCCGTTGCCGCCCAAATAGCCCCCGGCCCTCTCTTGGCTCAGCCCCGGCCTCGCGTCTAGCTCGTCGCCTCGTCGTCGCCTCTGAAAAGGTTAGTTATAATTAATAATATTTTTTAGATTATTTCATATAGATTAATTAGTAATATATTTGAAAATAGAACTTTGATTAGATGTTAACATGTTTAGTTTATTAATTAATTAGTAATATGTTTAGTTAGATTAATTAGTAATATATATGAAAATAGTAATATGTTAGATTAGATGAAAATACAATTTGATTAGTTTGTTAAAAATTTGTAATATATTGTATTGAAATTGATTTTGAAATGGATATATGTTTAAATTAGAATATTGAGTTAAATGGATGAAATTAAAATGAATAAATGTTGAAATTGGAATGTTGAGTTAAATTGTTATATGTTGAAATTAGAAAGTTGAATTGGAATATTGAAATGGATATTCGTCTGTTAATTAGTTAATTAGTATCATATGTAGTTAATTAGTAATATATTTTAAAATGATTAGTAACATGTTACATTTAATGTAATTATTGAAAATTTATTGCGACCGAGCCACAGAGGCTCGGTTTAGTATTTAGTATGTTAATAGGATAGACCTGGTTGGTTATATATGTGTTTTTTTTTAAATTGCAGATTTTGGTTAGTCAATATTTTAGGGGAAACTCTGCCGAATTTTCGGTAGAATAATTACTATATGTAATATAACGAATTCTAACCATTTTTCAAATTAATATATATTTTTCACAATTTCTCTTTCACTCTCACTAATTCGATCTCGAATCTTTCAAATGTTAACGAGTCACTCTCAATTTCCTAACAATTCATCACTCTCAATTTCATAACAATTCACTTTAAATTTCAAATATTCACTCTCAATTTTACCTCTCAATTTTACCTCTCAATGTCAATAATTCACTCTTACAAAATGAATTCTAACGATTCATTTTTATCTCCCAATTTCCCGTCTCATTCAGAAGAATGTCAAATCCAAGTAGGGACTGGATTACCGAGAACAATCGGTTGAGTTTGTAATATAAAACAGGGGTTAACGAGTTTATCCGCGTTGCAAGCAAACTCCCGAACGAAAACGGTCATTATCGTTGTCCTTGTAAGTCTTGCAATAACGTGAGATGTCTGGACATCGGGGTCGTAAAGAATCACCTTTTGAACAAGGGGTTTACCCCGGGATAAACTGAATGGTATCATCACGGCGAACGTCGAATGGTAGAAGATGCCAGCGAGACTAACCAAAGAGGAGTCGGTGGATTGCACGATTCTCTCCATGATATAATGGATCACGAGGACTTCGACGATTTTACGGATCCGACTCCGAGTGAAGTGCGTGCAGATGAGCAAGTGGAAGATTTGTTCGCTGAGTTGGAAGCAGAATTGTACCCTGGGTGCAAAGAGTTTTCGTCTTTGTCGTTCTTGGTTTCGTTGATGCACATCAAAGTCACGAACCATTGGACGAACAAGTCGTTTACAGAATTGTTGCAACTCTTGAGGACGTCTCACCCAATTGGTAACTGAATTCCGGAAAAACACTACGAGGCAAAGGCGAAGCTGAAGCGTTTCGGCATGGGATACGATATGATCAACGCGTGCATCAACAATTGTGTGTTATTTCGAAAAGATCTCGAGAAAGCTGAAGTGTGCCCAATTTGCAATGAGAGCAGATGGAAGCCAAATGGGAAGAATGTATCACAAAAGATATTACGATACTTTCCCTTGAAAGATCGATTGAAGCGATTGTACGCTTCTCGACACACGTCGCTTGAGATGCAGTGGCATGAATGAGATCGCGTCAAAGAAGAAGGCGTTTTGCGACATCCTGCAGATGGTTCGACGTGGAAGAATCTAGATGAGAGATACCCAAATTTTGCTGCAGAGCCTCGTAACGTACGTCTGGGACTAGCTTCTGATGGGTTCAACCCGTTTGGGGAAATGAGTCTAGCGTATAGTATGTGGCTCGTGGTACTAACTGCGTAAAACTTGCCATCTTGGTTGTGCATGAAAAAAGAGTACTTGATGCTAACGCTTTTGATACCTGGACCGAGCTCACCTGAAAAAGACATGGACGTGTTTTTAGAACCACTAGTTGAAGAGCTGAAAGAATTGTGGGATAATGGATTCCAAGTGCGAGACGGGGCGAACGATGAAGTGTTTCGGTTGCGTGTCGCGCTTCTATGGACGATAAACGACTTTTCATCTCGATCGTATTTATCGGGATGGAGTGGCCAAGGGTATCTTGCTTGCCCCACGTGCAACATTGAGACGCCATCTATGAAAATTAGAAACAGGATTGTCTACTATGACCATCGTTGATTCTTGCCTACGCCTCACCGATTGAGGAAAAGCACTGCTCACTACGTAAATCGTCACGAGAAACGCCTGAAACCTGTCAAGTTGACTGCGCAAGACATACTCGATCAGTTGACTAGTGTGTCTTCCACGACAACCGGCAAGAATATCGGTAAACGAAAACGTGCTGAGTGCGAATTGAATTGCACCAAAAAGAGCATCTTCTATAAGTTGTCTTACTGGTCAGAATTGGAGTTGAAGCACAACATGGACGTCATGCATATAGAGAAGAACGTGTGCGAGAATCTTCTCGGGACGATGCTCAGCTTGGAAAAGAAGAACTACGATACGGAGAGGTCGAGATTTGACTTGATGGACTTGAAAATCAAGTCTTCTCTGCACTTGAGACAACAAAGGACTGGGTGGTACAAACCGCCAGCAGCGTACACGTTAACGCTTGAGCAGAGACACCGGTTTACCGAGTTCCTCCAATCTGTTAAATTCCTAGACGGGCTTGCTAGAAATTTGAAGAAAAATGTAACTGCTGACGGGAAGCTCATAGGCTTGAAGTTGCACGATTGTCACGTGATCATGCAGAGGCTGTTGGCTGATGGTATTCGCCCGTTTGTGCCAAAACCGATACAAGAGACGATCTCAGAGCTCTGCAACTTTTTCAAGTTGATCAGTTCTAGAACCCTGAGAGTGGACGATCTCGAAAAAGCGCAAGATTCAATCATTGAGATATTGTGTAAGCTTGAGATGATATTTTCGCCAGTTTTTTTCACGATCATGGTTCACGTGGCAATTCATCTACCAGATGAAGCGTTGTGTGGCGGTCCGGTGCATATGCGATGGATGTACCCAATTGAGAGATACCTTGGAACGTTAAAACAATTTGTCAGAAATAGAGCTAGACCCGAAGGCTCCATTGCGGAAGCGTACGTTGTAGAAGAGGCATTGACATTTATTGCAAGGTATCTCGAAGATAAGAAAACTGTCGATGAAGTTCAAGTGCGGGAACTTAGTGTTTTCCGATCTGAAAACTGTGTGCCTTACGGGATGATGAAGCCGATAGATTTAGACGACGACCAAAAAGAGAAGGCGGAGTGGTACATTTTTACCAATTGTCCAGAAATCGATCTGTATTTGATGTAAGGGAATCTTTCATTTAAATATGTACATAATCTAGCTCATAGATTTACATCTAATTACGTAATGTTAACAGTGAGCATTTGGAACTTATACAAAATAACTCTGAAGCGGGAACTGCAAATTCTGATCTCGAAGCAATGCACAGAAAATAGTTCAAAATTTGGTTTGCGAAAAAGGTAAACTGAAAGGATTCATTTGCTGAAAGCATACTAAAATTGCTACTAAAATTTCTAATGACATCATCTTAATTTGCATATTCCAGATTTATGACATGAAAGTTAGTGGTTCCGAAGTGTCTGAAGAACTTTACGCATTGTCTACGGGATCTATGCAAATTGCTCATCAGTATCCGAGTTGCTTTGTGAATGGCGTGAAGTTCATCACTCGTCGTCGTGATAACCAACGAATCACCCGGAATAGCGGTGTTTGTGTGCCCGTGAACGACTTCAACTTTTACGGTCGAATGGAAGACGTAATCGTGCTGAACTATACACATAACTTTCGTGTCGTACTGTTCAAATGCATATGGTATGGTGACAAGTACAATGCAGGACGTATAGTGCACGTTGATAAGACCACCGGAGCAACGAGTTCGTATACCACCAAAGAGTGGTTTACAGAAGAGCCGTTTATACTCGCGACTCAAGAGAAGCAAGTGTTTTACATCAAAGATCTCGTTAAGGGTCGCGAATGAGAAATCGTTCAGGAATGAAATCAACGTGGGATATGGGACATTCTTGAAGTTGATCCGACCACTTCAGCCTCGATTCCATTGACAATAGAATTGTCAAATATCGACCGTCTTAATCATCGACATGAAACTGCTACGGCCGAGCTTGTTACTGTCGTTGAAGATGATGAAGAAGTGGATGAAGAAGATGAGGCGCTTGCCATTTTTGAGGGAGACGATGTTGATGTCGATAATAACATTACATCGAGTGACAACGATGAATGACTAACACCATGTAATAACCATAGTCGTCGAATACTAATTACATAGTAATTAAAAATACTAACTACAATTCATTTTGCAGGATGTCTACTTCAGGTCAGGACCCATCAGCAGGAGAGCGTGACCCCCCGCAGATGCCGAGGAAGAAACGAGGACCAATGACTGGCGTCGTTTCTGCGAGAGCTGGTCTTGGGACCCCTGGAGCGAACACAGTTCACTACGATCAGACTACGCATGCGTTCTACCAAGACGTCAGGGAGCAAAATCCGTTGATCGGGACGTTCCAAAACCGATTAGGAAACCTGATCAAGAGTACCATTCCAGTCGACCTCCCAGACTGGAATCATGTGCCTGCGCAGAGTGTGGCGGCTCTTATGAACTCGATTCATAACGAGTATCACTTCGTTTATGAACATCCCGAGAGTGGTGAGCTTGTGCCTGCAGATCCTATTCGCAACGAGATTGATATGGCTATCATTCGTGATGCGAAGAGGATGCGCCGTGGCCAGAAGTCGAGGTTGTCGCAGCTCTTCTTCAAGACATTTTGCGGGAGTAAGGATCTCGCTAAAAATGAAACTCCCGAAGGCTACAACAAGGAAGCCTGGTTGAAAGCAATAGAGACGTTCGACTCGCCGGAGCATAAGGTATGAGTTGAACTTCCGATGGTTATTCAAATTTCTTAAGGTGAGACAAGGGTCGCTTAGTTTTTTTGGTCATCGCTCGAGGAACGTAAGTCTCTTAATATTAATATGCAATATATATGTGATTCATATTTTAATGTTGAAAAATTACAGTGAAGGGAAGATGGAAGTATAGGCTCGGCTTTAGCGATATGGTCAGAAAAACACCATGACGCTAAGGGATCGTGGACGACGGAATTCGCGATGTCGCAATTCGTAAGTTAATTGTTTTATTTACTATATTTAATTACTTAAATTATTCTTATCTAATAAGTATTTTGTGGTTTTTTTTAAGGATCAAATCACCGCCCAAACGATAGATATTTTGCGGCAAGCGGCGGAGCAAAACACCGTAATCTCCCAAGAAGATGCAGAGATGTATGCGATGCGCGATGTTTTAGGAGTATGCAGAGACTGGGAAGTAGGTTTAGGGCCTTCGATCCCAAGGTCATCGCTGGGTGTTGCCCAAACGTTAGATAGAGGCTCGTCAAGTTCGTCATCTCAGACCGATCCATTGGTTGCCAAGATGCGAGCTCAGATGGATGCCCAACAAGCCGAGCTGCAAGTGATGCGGCAACAGATCGCCTTCCTCAGCCAGCAGCACAACCAGCCTCCCACGACTCCTCAACCTCCACCTGCATCGCAACCGGGTGGGACGGATCAGCAGATGCTAGGTTTCACGCCGGGTTCTACGCCTGGTTCTATGGATTACTTGCGAGACCGTCCTTACGGAAGCGACGGAACGAACGGCAGCGCGTCAGGCAGCGGTGGACGAGGACGCGGAAGCGGTTCTTGAAGTTCTGGTAACTTATTCGGTAGAGGGAATTCTACTATCGATAAGTTTTATAGGAAAAAAAATTAGGAATTCATTTTTTTCGCTTTTTTTGGGAAGAATTTGTATTTTTAATTAAGAATTCTATTTTCAGAATATTATTTCTAATTCATTTAGAATTTTGTTAATTAATTTTTATTTAATTTTAAATGAATTTTAATTTTTTTTTAATTTTGTATTTTTTTTAATTTAAAAAACATATTCGGTGCGACACTGTCGCATCGAATATCATGGCGGGAACGGCATTAGGTGCGACATTGTCGCACCCGATATGAATTTTCCCGCCAATTTTATAAAATTTGGCGGAAAATAACTTGGCATTAGGTGCGGTAAGTCGCACCTGAAAGTGTCGCACCTAAAGGGGTACTTAATAGGTGCGACATGTCGCACCCAATACCTTCTGCGACGGGTTATCCGGTGCGACTCTGTCGCACCCAATGTCGTACCTAATAAACTTTTAGGTGCGACATTTTAAGCATTGGGTGCAACATTCGTCGCACCGGATAACATATTTTGTCCTAGTGTGCAGGCTAAAGACGCCTCCGTGGCGCGCCGTAAAACATCCATGAGATGCAGGCTAAAGACGCCTACGCGGCGGACCATAAGACATCCATGAGATGCAGGCTAAAGACGTCTACGCGGCGCGCCATTAGACATCCAAGAGATACAGGTTAAAGACGCCTCTGCGGCGCGCCGTAAGACATCTATGAGGTGCAGGCTAAAGACGCCTACACAGCGTGCCTGAAGACATCCAAGAGATGCAGGCTAAAGACGCCTCTGCGGCGCGCCAGAAGACATCCATGAGATGCAGGCTAAAGACGCTTCTGCGGCGTGCCGTAAGACATCCATGAGATGTAGGCTTAAGACGCCTCCGTGGTGCGCCATAAGACATCCAAGAGATGCAGGCTAAAGACGCCTTCATAGTGCGCCATAAGACATCCAAGAGATGCAGGCCTAAGACGCCTACATGGCGCACCTAAGACGCCTACATGGCGCGCTTAAGACGCCTATATGGCACACATAAGACGCCTACATGGCGCAACCAAGTCGTCCCTCGTGATGCACCTAAGACGCCTACATGGCACACTTAAGACGCCGACATGGCGCACGTAAGACGCCTACATGGCGCAACCAAGTCGTCCCTCGTGACGCACCTAAGACGCCTACATGACGCACGTAAGACGCCTACATGGCACAACCAAGTCGTCCCTCGTGACGCACCTAAGACGCCTACATGGCGCACGTAAGACGCCTACACGGCGCAACCAAGTCGTCCCTCGCGATGCACCTAAGACGCCTACATGGCGCACTTAAGACGCTTACATGGCGTACGTAAGACGTCTACACGGCGCAACCGAGTCATCCCTCGCAATGCGCCTAAGACGCCTACACGACGTACGAAGCCGTCTCTCACGACGCGCTCTAAGTCGCCACAAGGCGCTGCGTATGATGACTAATCACAACGCACTCGAAGCCGCCACAAGGCGCACCTAAACCGCCATACTAGGCGCAGTTCAGGCCATCTTACACGATGCACCCATGTCATCATAGCTCCAACGGACTTGTCCCAACCCGGAGAAAGCGACACGATCGCTCGGATACAAGGACGCGAACCATACAACATTGTGCACGTCTAAGGCCGAACCCCCAAAGGCAATAAGCCGAGCTGTTATGGGAAGGAAAGCCAAACCCTGCGAAGGCAGAAGGCTTGTCGAAACTATCGACAGAAACGCGTATATACCGAGATATGCCATAGCTAATCGGGATACAACGCAGGCAGCCCGCTAGATGGAAAGTTGGCTCGGTATGATACCAATTTCATCCGTCCGCGTGTCCAACTAACATCAAAGGTCACGCACCTCGCTCCGGAAAACTTTCGTCGACCGAGTTGCCACCTATAGAGCTTGACGCCCCATAGTCAGCTCTCCAGCCATCTTCGCCACCGCTAACAGAGCACGATCGCACTCGCCTTAGGAGACTCCCCATTCCACGCGAGTTAATTGAAGCTGCTCTCGAAGACTCGTGAACTCCACCTTTGAGCGAGAAGCTCGCTCGGCCTGAGCTAGCTGAGACTTCGCTCGAGCAAGCTCCTCCTGGAAGAGTCCCATGCAAAGAATGAAGTCGTGTAGAATCTTTTCGCCTCGGGTTGCACGAGCAAGCACCTGAAGCGATTTGTAGAGTAGGTTGACCAAAGCAAGATGTTCACAAAACAAAGTGAAAAAAAAAGAAACAAATAGAGGGAAACTTACCCTCTAGACGTCAAAAACGTCATGACAGAAGAAGTCTACATCGTTACTCATTACGATGTCCCTTCACGTCTTTAGCAGAGACTATCTGCCCCGGCATTGACAGAAAAGTCAGCCAGAGTCAGAGTGACACGTCTCCAAAGGCCTCAATTGAGACCCGAACTCACGTTTGGGGAATAAGGGTCAATCTTCTGAACGCAGATGGAGAAGCGCCACCAAAATCGGAATGGCAGATGCCCCCGTGAGACCGAATTATGCCCGATGCGTGATCGAGCTTCTAGCGTCGATCCCCGAGCAATCGAAGCCCTCCGGAGCGGTAGAGCCTTCCACCAGATATCACTCCGTCTTCTCGAAGCATCGGCCCGCGGGATCAACCTCCGTCTCTGAGACCTCGGAATGGGCACGCCTTTGCAAAATGCAAAAGTGCAGTCGCCTTCCAAGCTGGCCGAGAAGAAAGCCATGATCCTCCCCTAACAGGTCACAAATAGACAATAATGGCCATGCTAGTCATCGAAGAGTCCCACGGACACCGGCTTGATGATATCATCAAACAAAATGCCGTCGAAGAAAGACTTGGGTGGGACATCGCCCAAAAGATCAACAAGCCGCGACACGCCGGTCCGCCTCTGCACAAGCGCCCGCCTACATGCACGCGCACATTCCCTTGCTCCAAGGCTATAGCGATGGATGCAATCGCGTCCGCCTCGCCCATGTTGAGCTACGCCTCATATCCGCTTGGATCCTCCTCCGCGTGTTGATCACACGCTCGTGTTGAGAGAGATGGAAAACAGAGAGATCGAGAGCATATGCAATTGTGAGAACATTCTTTGGAATCACAAAGACTTCGCGACGGCGAAGCTTTGGGAAATGAAGTTTCCTCAAACACCCAACCAAAAGAACTTAAAGTTCATCGCCAAGAGCCTCCCGAGCGACAAACTTGGGGGGCTAATGTTGTTGGTCGTTTTCGGAAAACCCAGCATGCCGAGAAGACATGCCGCTGAAATGGCCGATGGTCAGACCGGAGGTCCTGACGAGTGGCAAGCCTTCCGTCATGAGTCGCTAGCAAGCCCTCATGTCAAAACTTTCAGCTCCTCGAGTCGAGCCTCGCTCCTCGAGTCGAGTCACAATTCTCGAGTCGAGCCTCACTCCCCGAGTCGAGCCACTCTCCTCGAGTCGAGCCTCGCCCCTCGAGTCGAGTCCTTCTCCTCGAGTCGAGCCCCGCTCCTCAAGTCGAGTCATTCTTCACGAGTTGAGTCTTGCTCCTCGAGTCGAGTCATTGTGTCCACGAGTCGATTAACAAATCCTCGTGTTGACCTTGATGCCTCGAGTGTTTGAATCGATCTAGGGTTTTAAGAAAAAGTTTAACGCTTCGGAAAGCGGCGGAATTTTAAAAATTTTCTTTTCAAGTAAAAACAGTTTTTTTACTAACCTAGACAAAGAGCAAGTACATATAAATAAAAACTATTATGAGCTAAGAAGTTTACTAACCTTTCTTGAAGCTTGAACTTTGAGAAGCTTTTGGAAAGTTGCAACGCTCGTCTCCTCGCAGCACGTCTCTCTTTCTTTCCTCGGCACCTCGAGCAACCACGATAGTTTCTATCACTAAATCACTCGAAATAAAAGGAATTAGTGAGTGGGCACTTTTAAACACTACGACTCGAGAACAAGTCTCAAAGTCGAAGAGCTAAAACCACTAGGTCAAATGAGGACCTAGGTGCCAAAACAAAAACAAAAATAACTAGAGAGAGAGAGAGGAGAAATCGGCCACAAGGTCTAGAGAGAGAGTCTCTCAATCTCTAACTTATGTGGAATGAATCAAATGAGAGGAATGAGGTGGGGTATTTATAGGAGGAGGATTACCTTCAAAAGGTAGTTTCCTCATACCCCTTGCACGTCCAAATGAGCTTCTAGAAGCCTTTGGATTTGTTTCCTCATTTGCTTTCTCTCTTAGTTAGCCGAAAATGCACTTTCCTTCTAAAGGAAATTTGTTTCCTCTTTTTCTTTTGGCAAGTATCTTCATACATCAATGCACAAAATAAACTCTCTTTTTTTCTATGGGGCTGCACGAAATTAGTCTCCCATTCTCTTGGGTTGGACGGCCAAAGGGCTTCCAGAAAGCCTTTCTAGATTTTCTTTACCTGTTCATGACAACATAAGAAAAGCCCATTGAGAATTTTCAAGTAAAATTCTATGAAATGAAATTAATCCACAATGCCCAATGAACACATCATGGCCAAGTGATCTAGGCCATCATATGACCATGTCCAAAAAGACAAATTTACCCTTTTGACAATTTTCATAAAACTTGTCTCGTTCTTGTTTTGACTTAGCTTCTAGTTTAACTATTCCTACTCGATATGATTTGTGACACTGACCTCATGGATCCAAATGAACAAAGCTTGAGCTAAAATACTTCGACTCAAAAGTTCACAAACCTTTTCCAAGTTTAGCTTAATGCCAACTGACTCCACTAAAGAGTTGACACTAAAAATCTCTCGGTTCAAATGAATTTATTTTCTACTCAAGAATTCAACCTAATTGTAATGAGCGGATCCACAGAATATTATCAGTGTTTACCCTTCATGCATATCATCAGCTAGTCGGGATTTACAAAATTACCATTTTACCCTTCTAGCTGTTATTTCCTCAACTCCTTCGTCGCTTGTGAATAAGTTAGAAACAATGTATTGACGAGGAGCTAACAAGTCACATTGTTTCATTCAAAAGAGTCAAGACTTAATTTGGACACTGGCCAGTTCATTTATTCACATTCCAAGGAACAAAGCATGAGGTGATATACATTGCATTTCAGCAATCTTGTACATGAATTCCATATCTATGAGAACTTCACAAAGTTACTCATGACATTCTCACAACTTAGTACTTCACCAATAGGCCCTGTTCGGAATCACATAGTGAGTCCGAACTCTGACTTTCTCAAATGAGAATACGTAAGTTGTGAAATGGCATGTCTCATTTTAGGATTAAGGTAAGCACGATGCAATTCATACGTAGTGACTTCGAGACATAAGAGGTTAAATGGTTTGTTCTTATCTTGTCTCTAGAAGTGCACTGGTCAATTCAGTACCTTCGGAAGATACCTAGAAGAACTATAGAGTCTCCAACTCTCAATGCCTCATAACCAGATATCATAGATTCTTCTAACAATCGTACTGAGGTCAATAGTCCTTTGACCCTTAGATTGCGAATATATCGTTTTAAGCAAACTACGAAGAGTTTGTTCATGCAAATCTACATTTGTCTCTTCGTAAGTTGTTTAGTTTGTTTATGGACTAAAGACTAATGTTTTATCATAAAGCTTCAGACAAGGAAGATTGAATGAACGTTTCAACTTTTTATTAATGAATAAGCAATTACAAGCAAGAGTCTTGATGAGACTTTATTACATCAAATGCATAATATAAAGATTACAACTCTTCTTGTGGGCACCATTGACAACATCGAGTATGGACTTTACGTTCAACGAACTCAGAAAATCTCAAGTCCCGAACGCCCAACGGGCCGGATAAAAGAAGACCACTAAGGCCCATAAGAGTCCGACAAGACGGGGCGCGCGCACGCAGCACGCCGTGCGCCGCGCCAGCCATGGGCGCGCCGCTCCAATCAGGAGGCGCGTTGCGCCACCAAGCACGCCGCGCGTGCGCGCGGTCCTGGAAGCGAGGCCCTCGCGTGCATCGCGCACGGCGCGCCGCGCCGGTCAAGAGGCGCGCCGCGTACGTGCACTGCACTCCACTTCTTGGAGGGGCGCGCTCCACCTCGAGGGGAGCGCGTTCTCCAGTCCCACATGGACAAAATAAAAGCCTCCTAGGCCCCTCCGACTACTATAATTACCCCCTCTCATTGAGTGGAAAGTCATCCCATTCATTCTCAAGAAACTTGAGACGTCTCTCTGCTTCTCTGGATGCCATCCTTGGCTTGAAGCGGATTCTCCTCGATTTCTCGTTCTCAGAGATTCCGAAGCGCTCCCGGGGAATCCCGAGCACCGCCTCTCTCGATCGAACGACTAATCCCGAGCCCACGAGTGCTCCCGTGGTTTACGATTAAAAATCGCCTACGCGTCTAGCACACTAGACGCGTCCACCATTTCTGACAAGAAATCGCCTATGCGCCCTGCATTTCCGAATGGAAATCGCCTACGCATCCGGAATCTCCGCCACGACAAGGAACTCTTGACTTAGAGTCTCCCGCGTCTCCAAAAGAGAGAAAAGGCACATTCTCTCTCGGATCACTCGATCCCAGAGTTCTGAGACGTCGCAGAGGACTCCTCCACACTCCGTCTCCTCTGTCGAGCACACCTTATAGGCTCCGCGCCTCATTCTATGTTACATACGCCTTTAACTACTTTCGGACCTGATCCCGCACACGGGTACATACACAAAAGGCACGGTCACTCCTCCTCCTCACCCCTTCCCTCCTTTGAGAGGTGGGTTGATCGGAGAAAGCCTAGCTCGAGACTTTCGAGTTCACACTTTTGGTCCGGGTGCGATCACTTGGTCCGGCCTTGGATCGAACATCCCGAGGTAGGTAATCGTTGTTCATTTTCGTGCGACAACAGGTATTATGGATAATAAAACTGTAATGGTTTTTTTGTTGTTAATTTTTGGTGTTAAGAACTATATTTTGCTGGTATGTATTACAATGGATTAGTACTGTTTTTATGTCTCTTAGGTGCTATAAATATTTGGCTAATTTTTTTTGGTTATATATTCTTAAATTAAAAAAAAAAAAAAAAACCTATTTGATGGGGTTTAATTGAAAACTGCCATCAAAGTGTAAATGGCGCGAGTAAATGTCTTGTGCGGAAATTTGAATGTTCGCGTTCACGCTGAAATTTGAATTCGCGCAGCTTGACATGGCAACACTTTTAATGGCATTTAAAAAAATGAAGGACATTAAATGTCCTAACTATACTCCTACAATGTGTCATCCACATCGTCACATTTAATGACGTTTTTTCATTCAAATGCCATCATAGACTTTTAATGACGTCTCTTTTCATAGCGTTTATAAAGTGCCATTAAATCTATTTAATGGGGCAATTAAAAGCCTTTTTTTTACTAGTGCTAATTATTAAACAACAGGGTAGTACAATACACTACGGCTATATATACCAATGGAATCAATTGCAATCTAATTATCAGTTAGATATACAATTCTCTCTCTCTCTCTCTCCCTCACGAGGAGACGGTGTGAGGTCTGAAAAAGCATTGGATAGAAAATGACCCGTCACGCTAAGAAAAGCTAGACCTGCCCAAAAAAACAATAGAAATTAAATATATCTATTTAAGTCATTCCGGAGTATACTATTTACTTGTCAAACTTCGTGTAATGACTTGTGATATTTGGTGTAAGTTTTTTCCTTTTACTATCCTAGCTAAAAGAGCAAATCAATAATACTCTTCTATTTTTACAATGATAACAAAAGAGAGAAGGTTCCGAAAATGGGATGAGATGAGATACCAAACCAAAGTTTGAGTTACCAGAGTAAATGATAAGTACCCCACTGTACACCGCTTATCGTAATATCCTGACAGCTAACGTGAAATACCTGTTAAATCGGGATTTACCGCGATACCAGTACAGAATCCCGTAATTCAAAAAACAGGTCTGATCCAGTTAAAAGCTTTATAAAAATTGGTGTTTATCGGGATAATACCATGATTTATCGCAATTTTAAATAAAAAATATAAATAAAATAAATTTAAATTGAAAGTTATGAAAAATTATTATATATATATATATATTTATTATGGAAAATCTACCGATTTCTTTCCCGGAAAACTCACGGCAAACCTTTTTGGTAAGTGGGTATACCCATAAATACTGAGTCCCAACACAGTAACGATAACTGGTATCTCAAACCATGATGTTTTTTGTCTTCTTATTATCCTTCTTCTCGCAATGGTATTGTTATAATCTATATTTTAGTTGATAAAATTAGATTATATGGTAATGAATATGATGATTTGAAGTTAGTCATGATAACAAGTACTTATGTTTGCCTTGTAAACCGGTCAATTCGCAGATACGTCTTTTCTCATCCGATTGAGCAGTAATCTCACATTTTTTTTCTTTCTCCCTTATATTTAATTAAACTAGAATGCGGTTAAAAAATAATTAATTTTTTTACCATTTAAAATTAAAATATGTCTACCTTCTAAAAAAAATCATGTCTCACCTTTATCTGCTGTTATATATTTTAAATTTATATAATTGCAATTGTATATTAAAAATATAATGGTAAATGCAGTTTTATACTTGGTTGTAGTTATTTTTTAACTACATATCCACAACTCATTGATCTCGTATTGTTCACCAACATACTTAAATAAAATAACACAAACATACCATTTTACCTTAAAATAAGTTTACTTATGTTGGAATTGATCTAGGGTTAAGAAAACACTTAACGCTTCGATTGTGAATGAATGAACGTTTCAAACAGACAATGAAGAATGAATGAACGTTTCATAAATCTCCCTCAAGAATAGTCATTTGATCCTTAGATTGTGAATGAACGTTTCAAACAGAAAAGCAAGAATGAATGAACGCTTCAAACAGACTATAGATTATCATAACGCTTCAAACAGACTATAGATTATCATAAAGCTTCAAAGAATGGTTGAGAGACATTTTGCCCATAAGAGTTGAAACAAGTTTATGCTTAGTCTTTGGTTTAGGATTTAAGTTTTTAACATTTGATAAAATCCAAAGGTGTTATAAACAAAATGATAATCTACTCCCTCAAGAGAAGGCCGCAAAAAATCTCATTTTATAAGTAAATGACACATCATTAATGCTTAGCCAAGATGTCAATACACCAATTTTGACTAGCCATCTTTTAAATTGGTTTGATCACTAACATCTTTTCGCAGAGCCTCAAGGGAGGATTACTAGGAATTGAGTCTAAGTATGCAACCAACCACTTAGTCCAAAAGGTCAACTTTGGAAAAACAATCCCCTAAGAGGAGGCCTTGTTTTCATCGTATCACTCTCGGACGTAGCTCATTGAGCAATGATCGAAACAAAAACGCCATAGAGTACTCTCATTGAAGAGAGGGCCACAAGAGTGACTCTTAGTCTCACGTTAATTACTTCTTTAATTGGTGTTAGGGATCGTGGGTTACAAACAACAAGTATAACTCTCCCACTTAGTTTTGGAGTTTTCCCATCGTCTCTTATAAGTTCGGAAACAAATTTCCTGTTTATAGAGCGATAGAGTGGACTTCTAGAAAGGAATCCTAGATCTTCATCTTCAAGGAAGAGCAGTGTTAGTGTATAAAGGCACAAGGTACATACTCGGACATTTTCCTATTTTCTATTCGGGAAAGTGCATGAGGGAAGTGTGAACTTCAACTCACTGAAAGTTTGAGATTACACAACTTTTATTTTTCGGTTCGTCTACCAGGAGACCACCCACTCAAATTTTCAAGAGCATATAGATTTTGAACATATGTGATATAGATATAGTTTTGAAAATATTTTGAAAACATATTTGATTTGAATGACAAAATATTTTCAAGTTTGAAAGCGAAAATGGTTTTTCAAAATTCAAACTAGTTTTGTAAAAATTTAATTTCAATTAAACTTTCAAAAATCAAAACATTTTAATCTTCCACATTATGTTTATTATAAAAAACAATTTTTCTCAAGGAAATTTTCTCATTAGAGTTCTATAACTCATGGAGTGGGGTCCTAAATTCAGAATTCAAATTCTAAAAAACTGGACATTTGGAACAGTCGCGTACCTTGGAGTAAAATCACCATAACTGACGGCTCCAATGTCCTTTTGACCTAAAAATAATTGCATTGGAAAGAGGACAAATAGACCTTTAATTTGATTCAAGAATCATTAAATTTCTACTTCTGAGCAGAGAGTTATGCCACTTTTACTGTGGGTTTTTCTCGAGCTCGAAGAAAATTGAAATAATTAAAGTTCGGACTTTGAGTGCCGAAAAGAATCGAGTGTAACGGAACGTTTTAGGAAGTTGTTAAAGATTTTATATATGTTTTATTAACATGGTAATAACATGGTATAAAATAAAATAAAAATAAACATGAAACGTAACGAGTAAATAAACGAAACTAGCAAGACAATATAACTAGTCACAAAATTACTCGAAATTTCTCAAACTTTAAAACACGTTTTTCATTATAAAAAAATAAAAATTTTAGAACTGATTCTAATGTGTTTTAATAACTTCCCAAGGTCATAGAAAATCAACATGATTTTTAATTTAAAGGCAAGAGGAATAAATTTTAAAAAAAATCTAAGAAAACAATTCTAAGTTGTCACAAAATTTTCGAAAACGATTTTCAATCTTATAGTTTTAATTACATGTACATGCATATCTTTGACCATAGCTCAGATACCATTTGTTGGAATTGATCTAGGGTTAAGAAAACATTTAACGCTTCAAGCAAGCGGCGGAATTTTAAAAATTTTCTTTTAAACAAGTAAAACGATTTTACTAACCTAGACAAAGAGCAAGTACATGTTCATATAAAACTATTAAAAGCATTACTCATTTACTAACCTTTGTGAAGCTTGAACATTGAGAAGCCCTTAGGAAGGTTGAAACGTTCGTCTCCCCATGCAGCTCGTCTTTCTTCGGGATCTTGAGTTACCACGATAGTTTCTATCACATGAATCACTCGAGATTAGAAGGAATTAGTGTGTGGGCACTTTTAAACACGAAGACTCAAGAACAAGTCTAAGAGTCGAAGAGCTAAAACACTAGGTCAAATGTGGACCTAGGTGCCAAAACAAAAACGAAAAGAACTTAGAGAGAGAAAGGGAGAGGGGTGGACAAGTTCAAGAGAGAGAGGCTCTCAATCTCTTAAACTTTTTGAATGAATGAAATGAGAGGAATGAGGCCTCTATTTATATGAGAGGAAATACCTTCAACAATGTAGTTTCCTCTTCTATAGAATATCACATATTCATGAGCAAAATTGCCTTCCTTCCCTTCGTTTCAGACGGCCAAGAGGAGCTTCTAGAAGCCTTGGATTTGTTTCCTCTTTTGCTCCCTTTCCTCGCCATGGCTGAATTCCCTCTTGCCTTGTAGAGGAAATTTGTTTCCTCTTTTGCTCCATTGCCTTGCCTTGGCCGAATTCCCTCTTGCCTTGTAGAGGAAATTTGTTTCCTCTATTTCTTTTTGGCAAGTATCTTCATACATTAATGCACAAAATAATCTCTCTTTTTCTCCTTTGGGTTGGACGGCCAAATGCATCTAGAAATGAAATGAAATTAATCCTCAAGGCCCAAGTAATTGTTATGGCCAAGTGATTTATTTGTCATCATATGACAATGTCAAAAAATACCCTTTAGACAATTTTCGTAAAACTTATCTCGTTCTTGTTTTGTCTTAGCTTCTAATTTAACTAATCCTACTCGATATGATTTGTGATAGTGACCTTATGGATCCAAATGAACAAAGCTTGAGCTAAAATACTTGGACTCAAAAGTTCATAAACCTTTTTCAAGTTTAGCTTAATGTCAATTGACTCCACTAAAGAATTGACACTGAGAATCTCTCGGTTTAAATGAGTGGATCCACTGAATATTATCTATGTTTACCCTTCATGAATATCATCAGCTAGTCGGGATTTACAAAATTACCATTTTACCATTCTAGTTGTTATTTCCTCAACTCCTTTGTCGCTTGTGAATACGTTAGTAACAATGTATTGACGAGCACTACTACAAACAGTGGATTCCACAACGGTACAGTACCGTTGTGGAATGATTCCACAACGGTTCTGTACCGTTGTGAAATCCTCCGCTGTGTAATGATTCCACAACGGTACTCCTACCGTTGTGGAATCTTAGGGATTCCACAACGGTACAGTACCGTTGTGGAATCATCCATTTTCCACAACGGGACAGTCCCGTTGTGAAAAAGGGATCAATTTTTTTAAACCCTCGCCGCGGCCACGTATTGATTTCGCCGCGGCGAACACTTCCACAACGGTACAGCCGTACCGTTGTGGAATAGTTCGCCGCGGCCAATGACATACATGGCCGCGGCGAACAAGAATTATGTTGTTTTTCGTTTCTCGCCGCGGCAACGTTACGTACTCGCCGCGGCGTGATCTTCCACAACGGTACAGCCGTACCGTTGTGGAATAGTTCGCCGCGGCCAATGACATACATGGCCGCGGCGAACAAGAATTATGTTGTTTTCGTTTCTCGCCGCGGCAACGTTACGTACTCGCCGCGGCGTGATCTTCCACAACGGTACAGCCGTACCGTTGTGGAATAGTTCGCCGCGGCCAATGACATACATGGCCGCGGCGAACAAGAATTATGTTGTTTTAAAAATTCTCGCCGCGGCAACGTATACCTTTGGCTGCGGCGAGATGAATTCCCAGGAAACTTTGCCGCGGCGTAATTATTACACGCCGCGGCCAAATTGTACCTGAGAGCTATTTTTTTGTTTTCCAATTAAAAATCTGAAAATTAAATATATCCAAAACCAAATATATATCCAAAAAATCTAAATACATCCATAACATCCAAAATATATACATAACATCCAAAACCAAATATATATCCAAAAAATCCAAAAATAAATATCTATATCCAAAATCAAACTAATATTCACATTCTATAAAAGTTTGTACGTATAACACCCACTCTTCTCGAACTCTCTCTAAGTTATCCGGTGTATATGACTTCTTCATTTGTAATTTATCTATACCAACTCCAACAATATCACGCATATAACTTAAAACATAATACCCGCATTCCGTGTTTCTGAGTTGTTTGGAAGCCGAGGCATTTGTGATTAAGGTTGATTGACCGTTACTTCGGGCTTCTTGATTGTGAAGCTTGAAATCCGAAAAAATCCTTATACGCCCAAAAAAAAAAAATAGAAAAGAAGCATTAGTGGAAACGTAATATTTCAAATAACATGTAATTAATTTACCTTTTTATCAACATCCTTAAATCCAATGGGATTTTATTTTTCAACGGATCGAAGAACATCGCTTGATCTTTCCAAAGATCGAAGACAACAAGCATCCAATGTTCATTTAAATTGTACGGCATCAAAACTAGTTGTTTTGGTTTGCAATTTCATACTATTTTCCCTATTTGCTTGACGCGTTCGGATAAATGGGCCTCATCGTTGTTGGTTTGGAGGTAGCAACTCAAACCCGCTTCAACAAAACACATTACTTCACTCCGCTTATTTTTGTCTAATATGGATTGTAGATAACTACGAAAAACAATTATTGGATTAGTTAATAAAATGAAATATTGTATATTGATATAAGAAAAAGAATATAAAAGAAATATTTACCCCATGTAAACCGTTATGCATGAAGCGCCTATTTCCTCGTATGTAAGGAATTCTTTAACATCGTCAAACATCACCGGAATACGCTCTACGGCGATACTTGCACAAACTTTGACATTGATTGCATCCCCTTTCGGTAACATTACTCGGTTGGCATGTTGGGCGAGCAATCGAAACTTTGGATTAATCAACTTATATGAAATCTTCTTATCGTCATCGGCGCTAGGTTCACTACCACCACCGACCTTGAACACTTGTGTGACCACCGGGCCGTGACTCTCTTTTGCAATTTCAGTTTCTACTAATCTCTTTGGCCACTTAACGAAGCCCCCTACGGCTTCTTCAATAGTCTTGGCTTCATCGGTGGGAATCGGCAAAAAAGCTTTCTTAATCAAAGCCGTCGCAATGCTCACTCGAACGTTTACATCCTCCAAAGATGAAAAATGAACGTGTTCGGCTTTCATGTACGCTCGCCCGTTTGCTACATGAATCGTGCCTCCATTCATGAAATCATCAAGGAGGAGAATGCATTCTATGCTTTCATCCGAACACGGTGTCACCGGCGTGGTTGGATTCATTGAGCAACTTGCTCGAACACTATCGGGTTTGTCGGCAACTTCATGTTGAGATTGTTTATCTAATAAATTCACTAATGTTATTAAAAAATATATATAAAAATATTTGACTTTTTTACTTGTATTAAAAAATTAAAAATTACCTAAAGACGTTACTTCATTAGCCTTGTCTTCATCACCATCTTTAGACATGTCTTCATCACCGCCCTTAGCCATCTCTTCATCATCACCCTTAGGCATCTCTTCATCAACACCAATATTTTCCTCTTCATTTATGGGACGTAGGACACTAGGCAACTCGTCATTAGCATCTTTGAGACTCAAACCATTTTGAGTTAAGGCTTTCATAATGAAAGATTTTAACTCACACATTTCTCGACGTAACTTAGTTACCTCGTCACTCGAGTTTGACCGACGAGATACGGAATTGCAACTTGACGAGTATTTAGATTGCCCACGAACACGACCGGGATGTTCCTTAGATTGCAAGACACTTTCCATAGACTCATCCGTAACTTCTTGAGATGATTTTCCCTTCATTCTCGACTCAACCCATAATACCTCTTTTGTAGGCCATTCACCCGTTTCCTCGTACTATTATCAAGCAATACCACAAATTAATTAATAAATATTATGAAACATGGACAACAAAATAAAACATGTAAATCTAACCTTTTGTTGATCAAGTTTTCGATATCCATTGCGGCCGGTTCTAGATTTGTACACGTTCTTCCTCGCTATTTCTTTCCCATTGTCCGATGATTTTTTGAACACATCGGAACGTCTATACTCAATAAATTTTATCCAATCTTCTTCGGTGATATTTCCATAGCGTTTTAAAACGTATTCCGGCCTCTTCAAGACGCTTGGATCATTGAGGTTGTCTTTGACTAGATCGTTGTATAGCTCGTGACGGAATAACCTCGCCGCTTCTCCAACTCTCATAAGACAATTATTCTTAAGTTCGATAGGGACCGTAAATGCTTCACATATTTCGTTCCAAATCCTTTCTTTTAGCTGTTTATGCTCTTTTAGTCTCCAATCGATCATTGAAATTGGAACGTGTTCTCTAGCTAACACGCCAAAATAACTCGATAACTCATCACCCTCCTTATCCAATGGTTCATCTCTATCATTAAATTTGACGTTTATCTTTTTACCAAGAGTTTTAACCTTATTAATCTTGGGCATAAGAGTATTTCTTCTTTTTCTGGGACCATCGATATTGGTGGATCTCCGTTTACCGCTAACGGTAGTAGTGGAAGTATTAGACATAATCTATGAAAAAACAAAATTCAACATAATCTCAATTCAAACCAATTCCAACACAAACTCAAACTTAAATTCCATTTCAATTCAAACCAATTTCAATATAAACTCAAATCGAAATTCGATTCCACACTAATTTTCTACATAAATATCAAATTCCATATTCAATTTCTATATAACTTAAACACAAATACTCAATTCTAACCTAATTTCAACATAAAAATACAAATTACATAAAAAAAACACTTACCCATAACCTAATTTCAACATAAAAATACAAATTACATAGAAAAAACACTTACCCGGAGTGAAGACGACGAGCACGGAGGCGTGGTGGAGAGGTAAAACGTCAATGACGTTGTCGGGACTTGTGGTCGGAGGGTTGTGGTCGGAGGCAAGGTTTTGTGGACTTAGAAATTTGTGGAGAGTGGGTTTGGTGAGCTTGTGGAGAGGGGTTTGTGAAGAAGAAGAAGAAGAAGCGGGGAAGAAGGAGATGAGGGGCGGAGGACTAAAAAAAGGCCGCGGGGAAGAAGAGATGGGCGGAGGAAGAAGAGAGGAGAGAGAGGGACGGCGGCCGAGGAAGAAGAGAGGAGAGAGAGAGACGGCGGCAGAGGAAGAAGAGAGGAGAGAGAGGGACGGCGGCCGAGGAAGAAGAGAGGAGAGAGAGAGACGGCGGCAAAGGAAGAAGAGAGGGACGATGGCGACGGAGTGGGTGTGGGTCGGAGAGAAAGAGAGAAGAAGAGGGTGGGTCAGAGAGAAAGAGAGGAGAAGAAGAAAAATGAAATTTCTGAAAATTTTGAAAAAAATCGAGTGGGAAAACTGTTTTAGAGTCTGACCGCGATATTTCGCCGCGACCAAGGTCCATCGTCGCTGCGGCGAGTGTATTCGACAACGGTATAACCGTCCCGTTGTGGAATATTACGCCGCGGCCACGTATCTGATTGGCCGCGGCAAAACATTCTGGCCGCGGCGATCTTCATACGTGGCCGCGGCTAAATAGTTCACAGATTTACATAGCCCCTGTAACTCATTTCGCCGCGGCCATGTACCCATTTCGCCGCGGCGACTGTATTCCACAACGGTATAACCGTCCCGTTGTGGAATAGTTCGCCGCGGCCACGTATCTGATTGGCCGCGGCGAAACATTCTGGCCGCGGCGATCATCCTACGTGGCCGCGGCGACATAGTTCACAGATTTACATAGCCCCTGTAACTCATTTCGCCGCGGCCATGTACCTATTTCGCCGCGGCGTGACCTTCCTGGCCGCAGCCAAATTATAGTATAGCCGCGGCGAAATAGTTCTCAGATTTACATAGCCCTGGAACTATTTTCGCCGCGGCCACGTATATCTTTCGCCGCGGCGTGATCGACCTGGCTGCAGCCAAAGTATTGCATAGCCGCGGTGAAACAGTTCTCAGATTTACTGAAACTCATTTCGCCGCGGCAATGTATATCTTTCGCCGCGGCGAGTGTTTTCCACAACGGGACGAGCGTCCCGTTGTGGAATCTTTTGCCGCGGCCATGTATAGTTTTCGCCGCGGCGAAACATCGCGCACTGGATCTATAAATTAAAATTTCTCGTCATTTTCACTTTCTAATCTCAAAACCTCATTCGGAAACCCACTCCAAACCTAATTCCGACCTGTTCTGCGCCATTCTTGGTTATCATTCTCAACTATACGTCCAAATCTTGTAAGTTATTCTCCTACTTGCTTTGAATATGCTTGTTTTTTATAACTTGGTAATTAGAATGGGTATTTGTTGTAAAATCTAGGATTTTCTATCATTGAAGATGAAAAAATGGATGTGGGAGAATAGATTAACTGAGATATATCAAGAAGGTGTACATGAGTTTTGTAAATTCGCTAGAGATAATATGGACGACGTGAAATCTATTCGTTGCCCTTGTGTTCGATGTGGAAATCATAGGCATTTTTCGCTTGATGTTGTTCGAACCCATTTGTTTGCGTATGGAATAATGACCTCCTATCAAAGATGGTACTATCATGGTGAGGATTTTTGTTCGACGATAAACAATAGCGTTGATGATATTGAAAATGATGTTGATGATATGCCCGGAATGATGAATGATTTGGAGGACGATTTTGTTGACCGGCCGGAGTTGTTTGAGTCGATGATGATTGATGCGGAGACACCATTATACGAAGGGTGTACAAGCTTTTTGAAGTTGTCGTTTTTAGTTACGTTGTTTCATTTGAAGGCGTCGGGTGGTTGGACAAACACTAGCTTTACAAAATTGTTGGAAACACTTAAAGAAGCCTTTCCGAAAGACAATAAAGTTCCTTTAAGTATGTATGAGGCGAAGAAGACTTTGGGCACATTAGGTATGAAGTACGAGAAGTTCCATGCGTGCCCGAATGATTGTATTTTATACAGACACGAGCATGAAAATCTAGATGAATGTCCGATCTGCAAAGAGTCGAGGTGGAAGAAGGGTAAAATGCCACGTGACGGAGTCAAAGGAGTTCCAGTTAAGGTATGTTTTCACTACTCGATTATCAAATACATGTATAGCCTATAATGGTATGCTTCTTATTGTTTTTTATGATTACAGTCGTTATGGTACATTCCTCCAATGCCACGCTTCCGACGAATGTTTAATAGTGCCAAACACGCGAAGAACATGGTTTGGCACTCCGAAAAACGTGTCAATGATGGTGTTCTCAGACATCCTGCCGATGCTGCCCAATGGAAATCCTTTGATTTTGAGTATAAGGATTTCAGTGCTGATCCCCGAAATCTTCATCTTGGTTTAGCAACTGATGGTATGAACCCGTTTAGCATGATGAGCAGTAAATACAGTGTTTGGCCGGTTATATTGGTGAACTACAATCTCCCTCCAAAACTCTGTATGAAGAGAAAGTTCTTGATGTTAACGCTTCTGATATCAGGACCGAGTCAACCAGGTAATGATATCGATGTTTATTTGGCACCGCTTGTTGATGATTTGAAGATGTTATGGGATAAGGGCTATGAGGTTAAAGACGCTTATCGTCGAGATTCTTTCAACTTACGGGCAATGTTATTGTGGACTATTAACGACTTTCCGGTCTATGGAAATTTGTCAGGATATTCTGTGAAATGCTCGATTGGTTGTCCTATTTGTATGAAAGACACATCTTCAATCCGGTTGAAGCATGGTAAGAAGACTGTTTTTCTCAGGCATAGAAGATTTTTACCAAGAGACCACCCATTTAGAAGGTTAAAACAAGCATTTGATGGCAACACAGAAGAACGGCTCCCTCCTCGAATTTTGTCTGGTGAAGATGTCTACGAGATGGTAAAAAACGTCAATGAAGTCCTTGGAAAAAGAAAGCGTCGTGCTAGTACTAAAGAGTTGTTTCAAGAGAATCCTTGGAAGAAGAAATCGATATTTTATGACCTTCCGTATTGGAAGACGCACTACGTTCGGAATTGTCTGGATGTTATGCATATCGAGAAAAATGTTTGCGAATCCGTTATCGGTACTCTTCTTGATGATCCACATAAATCGAAAGACGGAATAAAATCTAGAAGGGATCTCAAGGAGCTGAATATAAGAAGTAGTTTGCACGCCGAGGAGGAGGTCGGACAAAAAACAAAATTTCCAGCGGCTAAGTATACTCTAGATCGGAAGGAGAAGAAGAAGTTGTGTAAATGGTTTGCGTCTATCAAAGTTCCCGATGGTCATTCTTCAAACTATACGAGATTTGTATCTATGAAAGATTTGAGACTTATTGGAATGAAGACTCACGATTGTCATGTGCTTCTACAACAAATGTTACCTCTCTCCTTGCGTGGAATTTTGTCACCCGATGTGAGATTTGCAATATCCAAGATATGTGTATTCTTCAACTCGATTTGCTCGAAGGTTATTGATCCTACTCGGTTGGATTCCATGCAATCGGAGTTGGTAAAAACTCTATGCATGCTAGAGAAGTTTTTCCCACCTTCGTTTTTTGACATCATGATTCACTTAACTGTTCACTTGGTACGTGAAGTGAAATTATGTGGGCCCGTATTTTTACGTTGGATGTATCCAATCGAACATTACATGAAAGTGTTGAAGAGTTATGTGAAGAACTACAATAGACCGGAAGGGAGCATAGTAGAAAACTATATAGCTAAGGAGTCCGTTGAATTTTGTTCGGAGTATTTAACTAATGCAGACGCGATTGGGTTGCCAAAGAGCACAAGTCATGAATCAAAAGCTTTATCTACAGGTATGTTTTCTGACACTTTCTTTTGTGTATTTAACTTATTCATGAGAGGACCACTACTTATATGAGTGGTTATGTATAGGTACTTATTCTATCGTCAACCGGAAAGAGTGGGAGCAAGCCAGTCTCCATGTCTTGCATAACGTTTCCGAGGTCACGCCGTTTGTGGATATTCATTTGAAAGAATTGAGGGCAAATGATTCAAAAAGAGCTAAAAATGAAAAATGGTTACAAGAAGAGCACAATCGTTCATTTCAGAAGTGGCTTGGAAAACGATTATTTCAAGAATCATGACATTCAGAAACGTTGAGCAAAATATATGGCAGTCCTTCGTCAATGGTTACAAGGTACACTGCTTGGTCTGTTAATGGTTTTACTTTTTACACCAAAGAAAGAGACAACAAGCATCCCGTTCAAAATAGTGGTGTTACATTACTTGCTGAAGCATTACACGTTTCTTCGGCAAAGGATAAAAATCCAAAAAAAGCTTTTATGAACTATTATGGGTACATTGAAGACATTTGGGAACTTGATTATTGTGGGCTACGAATAGCTTTGTTTAAGTGCAAATGGGCAGACAACAATCATGTTAAAGTTGATAAAGACGGAGTTACGATTGTCGACTTTCGACGTACAAGTTACGAGAATGATTCATTTATTTTGGCCTCACAAGCAACTCAAGTGTTTTACGTACCAGAACCCGTCAATCCAGATTTATCATTAGTGGTTCACATGAAAGCGAGAAATATTGAAGAAGATGAAGACGACAACATGTCTAATATCCCCCCATTCACATCCGGCTTGCCACTTGTTGATGAAGAGATCGAAGATTTTGATGATGATGATGTTTCTCATTTACATCGTTCGGATATCAATCATATTTTAGTGTGAAAACAAAAAAAATATGTATTTTAGTTTCTTTTATGATATATACTTTATATAATTATTGTTCATATCTTGTTGATAAATACTAATATGGCCGCTGCCAAGACTATAAAACGTCAAGGCTTAATATTCCGCCGCGGCCATGATAACTCGCCGCGGCCATGATAAAAACACGCTGCGGCCATGTATAAAACACGCCGCGGCGATGATATCGCGCCGCGGCCAAGAGAACACCTGGCCGCGGCTAAGTAAGTTCCAGATTCTATGTTTTTTAGGAACCCATTTCGCCGCGGCCATGTATAAAACACGCCGCGGCCAAGAAATCTCGCCGCGGCCAACAGAATACATGGCCGCGGCGAACTAAGTTCCAGAGTCTATGTTTTTGTAGGAACCCACTTCGCCGCGGCCATGTATAAAGATTCCACAACGGTACTGTGGTACCGTTGTGGAATCATATAGATTCCACAACGGTAATGTGGTACCGTTGTGGAATCCCGGACATTCCACAACGGTACGACTGTACCGTTGTGGAAGCATATAGATTCCACAACGGTACTGTGTTCCGTTGTGGAATCTCCGTTGTGTAATCCAACATTTGTAGTAGTGGAGGAGCTAACAAGTCACATTGATTCATTCAATATAGTCATGACTCAATTTGGACACTGGCCAATTCATTTATTCACATTCCAAGGAACAAAGCATGAGGTGATATACATTGCATTTCAGCAATCTTGTACATGAATTCCATATCTATCAGAGCTTCACAAAGTTACTCATGACATCTTCATAGCTTAGTACTTCACCAATAGGTCCTGCTCGGAAGCACATAGTGAATACGAACTCCGACTTTCTCAACTGAAAATATGTAAGCTATGAAATGACATGTCTCATTTCAGGATTGAGGTAAGCATGATGTAATTCATACGTAGTGACTTCGAGACATAAGAGGTTAATGGTTTGTTCTTATCTTGTCTCTAGAAGTGCATTGGTCAATTCAGTACCTTCGAAAGATACCTAGAAGAACTATAGATTCTCCAACTCTCAATGTCCCATAACCAGACATCATAGATTCTCCTAACAATCGTACTGAGATCAATAGTCCTTTGATCATTAGATTGCGAATATATTGTTTTAAGCAAAGCATGAAGAGTTTGTTCATGCAGATCTGCATTTGTCTCTTCATGTGTTGTTAGGTTTGTTTAAGGACTAAAGACAATAGATTATCATAACGCTTCAAACAGACAAGGAAGAATGAATGAACGTTTCAACTTTTTATTAATGATTTGGAAATTACAAGCAATAGTCTTTGTGAGATTATATTACATCAAATGTATACAAATCGACACTACTACTCTTCTTGTGGGCACCATTGACAACAACTTAGATTGCACACATGTGAGATTCCGTAAACAAATGATGAATAGGCAAAAAGTTCGAGTGCGAACGTTCAAAGTTCAGAGATTTGTTGGTGCAAGAAGAAGAACGAGTCAATCTACCCCAACACATATAATCTAGAAGTACATATGTGATAAACTTAAATTATGTAACGTGATTAAGAAGGTTGTTCAACAAGTGAGTGAAACAAGTTATTGAACAACTGATTTTTTTTAGGTAGTTTTAATCAAGATGATAAAAAAATAAACAATCAAACAGAAAATAGTAAAGGACACGAGAGAATTTGTAACCCTGTTCGATGATAAGCCACCTACTCAAGGGGCTTGATACGTCCAGGTAAAAACAATTCACTATATCAAATCGTCAAAGGAATATGAATATTAAGTTTGATGACTCACTTACAAAAACCTCCGTCTTTGACTTTTTCAATTACCATAAATTCGATCTCCCCTCAGATTAGAGAATATCCCTCTCTATGTTTCACCTAATCTTCTCCCGAAGATTATCAAGCATGTCGATGAAAATACACGCACTCACGAACTCTGATCATAGTAGTGATCCAGAAATTGCAAGCATCAAGACCTAGTTGTCGATGAAGATCTCCAAGGTACAGAGACTAACTCAAAGTTTAAGGCCACGTGAATTTTCCTAACAAGAGTGAATAACCTAGTTCTACTTGCAAGGAGTTTTACTAGGTCAATCCTCAAATCTCTCTCGAATCTCATAAAATTGGAAACCAAATATCCGATAATATGTACCCAATGTATTCTTAAACTAAAAAACATATAGTTTTCAGTTTAATTCTATCGAGAGAACAATGTAGCACAAAGAACTCGGCTCTTGAACAACTTTTTACAGCTTCATCCAAACAACTTTAACAAAATTGTTTTTACCAAACAAACTATATCATAGAGGATCCACATAACCTAGTTAAGTTAATGTTTATTTTTGTTACATATTTTTTAAATTTACTCAAGTAAATAACAAAACTTTTACAATAATATATTTGAAACATACATAAAAGTATACAGATAAAACAATGGATATATGCCGCCATAAATTATTAAAAATCACGAACTAACATAGGGCCTACCATAAATTTTTAGAGGTTATGTGGACTAATCTAGCCGCCACTTAAAAACAATTAATTTACAGGTGATTTTGAACCCGTTGTTGGATATCTAAACATATATTTGTTGAATGAAAAGATTATTACAAAAATACCAGTAGTTGTATTAACGTGTATGTTCCTTGAAAAGCAATTTTTTGAATTATATATAAATGCTCAATGACATACCCTACTAGCAAAGACCTTCCCATGAGCTGATTTTCTACGTTGAGAACGAGAATATAATCTTGCCAAAAGGTTTCATGTTGAACTAGATTATTCCTTTAAAGTTGTGCATAAATTATCAGTAAAATTAAAGAAACATCGTACAAAAATAGTTATTTGAAACTTATTAATTAGCAAAATAGCTAAAGTTTTAATTTTTCAGCAAAGTAGTCAAATTTATAATTTTCAAATTTTTTTTGACAGACAAGATTAAAATTTTTGAAGATTATTATAAATAATTTATCACTTTCAAAACAATTAATCTTGGGGAGAAAAAAAATTTGGAAACCAGATTACTGCACATTTTCGCTATTTCACTATATTAAGACAAACCTTCGATTATTTTGCAAATTCATAACTTCAAATTGATTATTTAGATACATCATCTTAAAATTAATGACGTATTATGATATAATCTAGTATTGAAATATTAGGGAAAAAAAATTAAATGCAGTACTGCTGCTACCAATTTTTTTATGCAAAGAAAACTTAAATTAAAGAAAAATAATTCCATCATTTAAACGATCATTTAAGGTGACTGTAATTATGATAAAAAAGAAGAAAGAAGATATATATATATATATATATATATATATATATATATATATGTATATATGTATATATAAAGCCCAACAAAAAGGAAAGGAAAATACAGTACTGCTACCAATTTTTTTTTATATAGTGCTCATTAATAAATAAGGTAATAAAGAAGCAGTATATGACAGTAAATGTTTCCTTTCGCTTTCGTCATAAAAACTCTTCAGTCGCTACTATCATCTCTACTCTCTCTAGACCTCCATATCCTAACAGCTCTTCTTCGATTATTGAGCTTGGATCTTGTGCTTATCACTAAACTCTCTCTCTCTCTCTCTCTCTCTCTATATCTCTATCTCTCTCTCTCCATCTCTCTCTCTCTCTCTCTCTCTCTCTCTCTCTCTGTACTCTTCTATATGTATAAATATATATAATATACACTTTCCTTTCCTTAGCTTTTCCATAAACACTAGAAAAAGTTAAAGACAGTTTTATTATTTTTTCCCTCTTTCTATATATAAAGAATAAACGCCTTTCCATATTTCCTTCATACAAAAACAAACTTTTTAGATGCGCTCTGAAAAAAACACTCCTACAGACATTATAATAATCTAATAGAGTGTACCTGGAACTCTCATTCCCATAATTCTTGTTCATTTTCTTCTTCCTTCTTTTTCCCTTTTAAGAAAAACCCACTTAGTAGTACTTCTCATGCTGTCCTAGCTAGCGCCTTCGCGAATCTCTTTATCTTTTTGGACTGTTTCATTCTCTTTCATATGATCATCACACAATGACGACTAATAAGAGATTATTCGCCACAAAAAGCGTTGGCGTTGTTGCTATCTTGATACTGATCCTGAGTTTGAACCAGTTGTGCTTCGGAGAGGAGGAAGAAGAAGAAGAGACATTGTTAGCTCCAATGGAGAGAGAAGAGAAAGAAGGTCTGTACAGAGCTATACAAGGGTTTGTTGGAAGGTGGTGGAATGGCTCAGATCTCTATCCAGATCCTTGTGGATGGACTCCCATACAAGTAAGTCCTTTTTCTTTTCTTTTGCTTTTGTTTTTCTCTTTGTTTTTTCTGTGTGGTTTGAAAGATATTCATTTTTATATATTTTGGTTCGATGTTAATTTTTTTTTATTACATTTATTCTATATAGTTGGAAAGGATAGTGACCCTTCTTTTTTATGCTCATGATAACATGTAAAGATAAAGTTAAATAAGACACAGATATTATTAATTGTGTGTCTGTGTGTGTGTGTATTACTATTAGGGTTCTGTTAAAGTTCCAATGATAAAAAAAAAATGTACGTCTTGTATTTTCTTTAGGAGGGGAATCTATTGCACATGTTTTGAAGTATATGATAAGATATGAAATATTAGGGCTCTATCTCTCTTTCATGCATTATTTTGAGTAATGGAAAGTAGCATTTAAAGAGAGGTGGTTGCTGCAGGGGCTTTATAACGAACGAACGAACGAAAGGTTTGCCACAAATTTTGAGATTATGTAGAAAGATAAATTTTTTTTTTTGGCCTCGTCACGATTTTTAATATTGTCCTGAGAGAGAAAGATTATAATTGAACGATACAGACTTGAATTGTGTGTACGTAATACTTTATGCTTCCAATATCCTTTACCAACTTAACGCTTTGGATGACTGCCATTTTGGTGTTTATATGTATGTCTAATATTGGCTTCTGTGCCAGAAAAAAAAAAAAAAAAAAGAAAAAAAAAGAGGCGCCCAGAACACAAAACCTTTTATTTATTGGGTTACAAAAATAACAGAAAACTAAACTAAAATAGCTAATCTTCTTTCACCACATCCCCTACAAAAAATAAATATAAAGCTCAGAGGATAAATTTCCTATATATAAAATAGTTAAGGTAAAAAATTAATGTGATAAAAGTAAGTAAAACTTGTAAATTTAAGTAATAAATAAATAAAAAAAACGCTTCTAAAAAGTTAAGGTAGAAATTTCTACCATTTCCTTTCCTTATTTTTTACAGCACTTGTGGATAAATTGAAATTTGTTTCTTTTCTTAGTGATAGCAGTCTTATAATTCTTGATGTTTTTCAACAGGGTGTGTCTTGCGATCTCTACGGTGGTCTGTGGTACGTCACAGAAATAAACATCGGACCAGTCCACGAAAACTCTCTTTCCTGTGCATCAAAAGTAGTTGACTTCAAACCCCAATTGTTTGACCTCAAACACTTGAAGTCCTTGTCATTCTTCAACTGCTTCGATTCGCGCCGGAAACACCAATCAGTCTCAATCCCATCTCTCGATTGGGATAGACTATCTCCAACTTTAGAGTCTCTCGAGTTCAGATCCAACCCCGGCCTCATCGGAAAAATACCCGAAAGCCTCGGAAGCCTCTCAAAGCTTCGATCTTTGGTCTTCGTGGAGAACGGAATATCGGGTCAGTTGCCCGAGAGTTTAGGTGGGTTAGTCAACTTGGAGAGGCTAGTTCTCACCGGAAACAACTTAACTGGAAAAATTCCCGACAACTTTGGAGGATTAAGGAAGCTCCTAATCCTTGACTTGAGTGGGAATTATCTCTCTGGCGACTTGCCCGCGAGCCTCGGGAGATTGGAATCGCTCTTGAAGCTCGATCTCAGCAACAACTCTTTGGCGGGAAAATTTGAATCGACTAGTGGGATCATTGAGGGCATGAAGTGTTTGACCCTTTTGGACCTCAGTAAGAATAGATTCTGGGGTGGCTTGGGATTCAAGCAACCGGGGAATTTGAAATCCTTGGAGGAAATGGTCTTGTCGAACAACCCGATGATCGGCGGGGATTTGAAGAGTGTCTCGTGGGAGAACCTAGAGAGATTGGAAGTCTTGGATCTCACTAAAACAGGTTTGGAAGGAGAGATACCAGATTCCATGTTGGGTCTTAAGCGGCTTAGGTTTTTGGGTCTCAGCGACAATAACCTCTCGGGAGATATCTCGCCGAAATTCGAGACTTTGCTTGGGCTTGGGGCTATGTATCTTAACGGGAATAATTTGAGAGGAGAGCTCAAATTCTCTGGGCGGTTTTATGGGAAAATGGGAAGGCGCTTTGGGGCTTGGGATAACCCTAATCTTTGCTATCCAATCAATGGGGTCTCACAATTACCTTTCGGGGTCAAGCCATGCCAACCAAAGCTCAAGCTAGTTGAGACAAACTTATATGATGACGAGGCTCATTTGAATGAAAAGAATTCAGATTTGGCTACCTCTTTGGGATTTTCAGGCAGTTTCATTGGCGCTTTTTGGTGGCTTGTACTAGTCTCTCTAGAGCTTTTGTTGATCATGTAATATCTTTGTGTTTCTTTTGACAAACTTAAAAAATGCATGATATAATATTTTAACCTCCGTGGTAATGTAGTGTCTAGCTTTGATGTTTAGTCTAACTGATGATTGATTTCCATTTTTGGTGTTATTCCAATTTAAATCAGAAAGAAATCAAGGACTCGGCCCTTTATTTATAATATTTTTTATAACTTGCTCAAACCTTCGCTCTATTCGATGTAATCTTTCTGTTTTGAAGTACACATATGATGATAAAACTCGCTACAAGTACCAGCATGCGATTCCAAATATAATTTACATATGCTTCTTGAGAACTTAAAACCCAACCAGATTCGTTTTTTCGGTAGTAGTGAAAGAAAGCAACCGGTAACAAACAACAACCCAAGTACTTTAAAAAAAAAAAAAACAAACAACAACCCAACAAAAGATTTAATGCCACAAAAAAAGAAAAAAAGAAAAAGAAAATGGTTTAACATTTTTAGCATACAGCGAGCCCATAAAAAAAGCATACAGCGAGTTTTTTTTTTATTTAATTTTTTTTTATCAATGCCATCACACATGGACCCTTTTACGCCGCCTATGCCATCTTTTTGACAGACCATGGATATGTGGTGGAGATTTCAATGAAATCACCTACTGGATCAAAAAACTTGGAGGCTACCCCCGACTCCACCAAATGAATAGCTTAAAAAATGCTATTGATGAATGTAGCCTCCGTGATCTTGGGCCAGCCAATGATTCTTTCACGTGGTTCCACACCTCTGGTGATGATCTCATCCAAGAACGCCTTGTCCGTTTTCTCGCCACTACCTCCTGCAAGACAATTTATCTCGCGATGTTGTCCGCCACCTCAACTTTTGGTCCTAGGATCACTCTCCCATTGCCCTCCATTATAATGGGTTGAGTACTCGAAACCAAAACACAAAGCTTCACCATCAACATTTCCATTACGAAGAAGCTTGGGCCGAAGACCTTGAATACCTCCAAGTGGTCCGAAGCACAAAACTCTCCATTTTGGCCTCGAACCCTCTCCACGAATCGAACGCATGCAGTGCTCTCGAGTTGGAGACCTCCCTCCGTACCTGGAATCGGGATAAGTTCCACGCCCTCCAAAACACTATATTAAGAGCAAAAAAGACAAGCTCGCAGCAACAAGTGCAAACCTCAGCCTCGACACAGTCCATGTTTTCTGTCATGAAGAAAAACTCCTCAACAACCTCCTCGACAAAGAAGAGAAAGTATTGGCCTCAAAGAAGCCAAGTCACCTGGCTCCAACATGGCGATCGCAACACTCGCTTCTTCCACCAAAAAGCTTCCCAACGCAAGAAGAAGAACATGAGCATCGACCTCTTCGAGTCCAATGGTATATTGCGCGACCAACCACACTCAATGTCGAAGGTAATTACCCAATACTTTCAAATCATATACCACTCCATAAACCCTTCCCAACCCATAACCTCGGCCATTCTCGATTGTGCACCCACCAAAATCTCTCCAGCCACCAATGATTTTCTTTAGCAACCATTTGAGCCCGATGAGATCCGCAAAACTCTCTTCAACATGCCTCCCCATAGAGCACCGGGTATTGATGGCTTTCCAGCATGCTTCTTCCAACAACATTGGGACACCTTCGGTGACTTATTCACTCGGGTTTGCCTTGGAGTCCTCAATGATAATTGGTCGGTAAAAGAAATCAACCACACCCTTATCATCCTAATCCCCAAAACTACTAGGCCCGCACACATGAAAGGTCTACGACCTATAAGCCTTTGCTCCATCATATGCAAAACTATCTCCTCCTGTCTAGCTAACCGCCTCAAGACCACCATGACCATCACCATATCCGACGCCCAATCTGCCTTTGTCCAAGGTCATCAAATTTTCGAAAATGCAATACTTTGATTTGAAGCCCTCCATACGATAAGACTTGGTCGATTTGGAAATGGTCAAAACGCGGTCCTCAAACTTGACCTTTCTGAAGCCTTTGATCAAGTTGAGTGGTCTTTCATTGAAACCATGATGCGTCGTCTTGATTATCATGACCGTTGGATTCTCAAGATCATAAATTGTATCACAACAATGACTTATTCCTTCGTCCTTAATGGAGCGGTTTTGGAAAAATCAGCCCTAGTCGAGGCCTTAGACAAGGTGACCCCATATCCCCCTTCCTTCTTCTCTTTCGTGCCGAAGGCCTATCCTCCCTCCTCAGAGAACCCCAAAACCTTCACCAAATACACGATCTTTCTTTCAACTCCATGAGCCCACAAATATCCCATATTCTCTTTTTCGATGATAACCTAATTTTCTTCAAAGCCACAAACTCCAATTACATCACCATCGAAGACCTCAACACATATTCTGCTATTTCGGGTAAAGAGATCAACTTCAAAATATCCGAACTTTATTTTGGGAAGTCGGTTACCATCGATCACCAAATTTCAATTGCCAGCACCCTTCGGGTTCAAATTGTTCTTTTCCACGAGAAATACCTTGGCCTCCCCCACCTTTGTCGGTCGATCCAAAAAAACTCTTTTCACCTACATAAAGGACCGAATTTGGAATAAAACAAGAGGTTGCAATTCTTCAATTTTTTCCCAAGTTGGGAAAAAAATCCTTATCAAATCCATCCTCCAAACCATTTCTAGCTATGCCATGCGATGTTTTCACCTTCCCAAAAGCCTCATCAACGAAATTCATCGACTCTTAGCCCGATTTTGGTGGGGATCAACCAATGAAAAAAGAAGATTCATTGGTGAACTTGGAAAATCCTTTGCAAAAATAAAAATGATGTGGCCTTGGCACTACTACAAAACTAGGATTCCACAACGCTTAAAAACAGTTGTAAAATGATTCTACAATGCTTATCAAGCGTTGTAGAATCCTGCGTTGTAGAAGCTTCTACAACGCTTAAATATCCGTTGTAAAATCCAAGAGCTTTCTACAACGCTTCCATATCCGTTGTAGTGCATGGTTTCGATATCTTCTTATACGTTGTATAAGTTACGGTTTTCCATTCTCGCAAGCTTCTACAACGGATATTTAAGCGGTGTAGAAGCTTCTACAACGGTATGAATCCATTGTGTAATTTTCAAATATTTGTAAACAACTCTCCGCGACGAAGTATAATTTTCGCCGTGGCGTGATATACTACAACGGATATTTATATCCGTTGTAGAATCATGTCGCCGCGGCGAAAATTATACGTCGCCGCGGCGAGACACTCCCCGCGGCGACGTATGTTCTACGCCGCGGCGACATGATTCTACAACGGATATAGATCCGTTGTAGGAGGGTTCTGAATATTTTTTAAAAAACTCGCCGCGGCGACGTTTTAGTTTCGCCACGGCGTTGTGTATTTCGCCACGGAGAAACCCAAACGTCGTCGCGGCGAGTTATAGATCTATAAATAATGTGCTCTCGGTATCTTTTTTGCCGCGGCGACTCTTATTTTTCGTCGCGGAAAACGTTACACGCCGCGGCGAGAAGTCTAAGTCGCCGCGGCGAGAGGCATCTTTTTTTAAGCTGAAATCAGTTTTTACACGGTATTGAAACCCGTTGTAAAAAACTGGCACCTGAGAATAACCTTCAATCCAAAAAATAATATCTACATCTTCAAAACATTCAAAAGAAAATATTTACATCTAAAACCAATCCAAAATTTAATAAAAAAACTAACTAATCATCACAATTAATAAATGTTTGTACATAAGTTACCCATTCTTCCCTAACTCTCTCTAAATCCTCCTTTGTATAGGATTTCTTACTTTCTAATTTTCCTACACCTCCTACGACTATATCGCGCATATAAGAAATCACAAAATGCCCGCATTCCGTGTTTCCGGTTTGTCTCGGAGCGTTCCAAGCCTTGATGTACGTTGATTGTCCGTTATTATGGGCGTTTTGGTGCTCGAGCTTGAAATCCACAAACCCTATAACACTAGTACAAAATATAGCATCAGGTGCGACTTTTGTCGCACCTGAAAGTACCAAAGTCGCACCTGAAAGTGTCATCAGGTGCGACTTTAGATGCGACACAATCGTATCTGAAAGTCCGCACCTGATGATTTTAGGTGCGACTTGTCGCACCTGAAAGTCATCACTATCAGGTGCGACATTTTAGGTGCGACTCCTCGCACCAAAATTCGCACCTAAATATACTCCAACATAATATATTAAAGCGGGGTATATACTATCAGATGCGACTAGTCGCATCTGATACTTTCGCGGGAAAAGTATCAGATGCGACTAGTCGCCTCGGATACTCATTCCCCGCCTAATATTTTGGCGGGTTACAGTACAATCAGATGCGACTAGTCGCATCTGATACTTTTCCCGCGAAAGTATCAGATGCGACTAGTCGCATCTGATTATCTGTAGTTTTTTTTTTTTAAATGCTGATTCTAATAGAATCAGCATATAAAAAATTCTATTAGAATCAATATTTTTTTGTTAAATTAATTAAATAATTTTAATAATAATTATTATATAATATTAATTAGAATAATTATATAAATAATTTAATAGAAATTCTAATATTAAATTCATAAAATTTGATAATTTACGTTCAATAAATTAAAAAAATTACAATCTGTTCCTTTTGTTTCCCTTTTTCACTCGAAGTCTTCCAATTCTTGAATGCACGGCCTCCTCTTCCGCCAGATCTTCCTCGTGCGCTGCCGCTCGAACGATGTCGCTGAATTTCTACCAAATCTGGCGTCTGAGCATACAGCATTGAAGCTGGTGGCGGCGTCTGAGCATTCGGCATTGAAGCGGATGGCGGCGTCTGAACATTCGGCATTGAAGCTGATGGCGGCATCGTCCCAAGGTGTATCATCGCGGGGGATGTCTGCATGGGAGACGGATGCTGCTTTGTGTAGGCAAAGAGCTGTCGCTGAAACGCCTCCATCTGAGCTCGTTGCTCACGCCTCATCTCTTCCATTGCGACCTGTTGTGCGGCCAACACTGCTTGTAGCTCGCTAACCACTGGACCTGGAACGCGCCTCGATGAAGAACCTGATGACGAGCTGTCGTCCTGAGCCTGAGCCAAGAGATACGAGGATCTCGGGATCGAGGGACCTATCCCGACATACCAATCTCGACGTTGCCCGAGAACAGTATCCATCGCGTACTGCTCCGCCTGGTCTATGTCAAACGTTTGGCCTGACTCCGCTGCTTGTCGCTGAATATCATCGACTTGAGTCATAATTTGCGCCTTCAAACATATGTTAAAAAAATTATTAAGATTATCGAATATTGATTATTAAGTAATTAACACAAGTAACTTACAAATGCTTGTTGCGCCCAATCTGTCGTCCAATTGTCTTGATCATCTTGATGTTTTTTCTCCCACGTGTTTAACGCCGAGGCCAAAGTCCCATCTTCCCTACTCTGCAGTTCTTATGAAAATATGAGTAATGTATTTATTGAAAAAAAAAATATTACAAAATTAGAATAAACTTACGTTCAAATGTCGATGAGCCAAGAAAGAAATCGACCCTTGTGTGGACTTCGTTTTCTTGTTCTTTGAATTGTCCCTGTTGCGATTACACTTTTTCTGCACATATTAAATTGTGTTATAATTCGATTTCATAGAAGATAACATAATTTTTTTGAATTATACATTACCTTCCAATCGTCAGTTGCGAACTCCTCTATCACCTTCTCCCAATCGTCTTTTTGATATCCTTTTGGGATTTCTTTCTTGGCGACATTTATTTGCCCGCAACATTTGCCTAAGAAAGTCCCTGATAATCTAGACTTTTGGTTGCGCCTCATTCGCTTTGCATCGCGAATGATAGTCTGGTCAATCTGATGACGAAAGCAATCCGCCGAAAGCAGCTCCTCGGTCTCATCATCCTTGTACACGAAAGTGTACTCGGAATGAAGTGCGCTTAGAATATTGCCCAACATCTGGGGCGTCACTTCGTTCCAATCACGAAGTGTGACCGGGATATGGACTTTCACCAAAGCACCGACACGGTTGTTGAATACTCCTACCTTTTTTATTTTCTTCCTTACATCATGGTAGAAGGTTTGGTTGATTGGGTCATACCTAACAACTTTGGCATCGGGTACCCCAAGCGCTGCTTTTGCCGAAGTAGAGCCGGTTGTTGGTCTCCTTGTTTTCTTAGGACCTTGGGAACCCGGTGTCTCTAGCGGAGACTCATCTCCACCTGCTCCTGAACGGTGTAGCGGAGACTCATCTCCACCTGCATCTGACATCCTGTAAGATGTGAACAATATTAGTAAATAAATATTAGTTTTATGTTTAAAAAAAACGTGGACGGCACCACGGATTTTATTATTAACAAACCTCACATATGGCGGAGGAAAACCGTGGTTACATACTATAGTAAATAAACATACAAAAAAGATATTACTCATTCATCGTCATCTATGCATATAATGTTAATATCATTTTCTATATCGACATCAACATCTTCTCCCTCAAAAACGACCCGTCTCTCATTTTCCTCATCATCTTCTTCATCATCGTCAATGACAGTCACTAACTCAGCTTCATCGGTTTCGTGTCGATGATTCAAACACTCGATGTTTGACAACTCTATAGGCAATGGGATCGAGGCTGAGTTGGAGGGGTCAACTTCAGGAATGTCCCAAATCCCTCGATGATTGCATTCCTGGACGATTTCCCTGTCGCCGCTTTTAACAAGATCTTCGATGTAAAAAACTTGTTTGACTTGAGTCGCGAGTACGTACGGCTCCTCTTTAAACCACTGTTTCGCAGTGTAAGCACTCGTTTCTCCAGTAGTCTTATCGGTGTGCACTAGTCGGTTTGCATGATACTTGTCACCGTACCAAATGCATTTGAACAATACAACACTACAGTTATGCCTATAGTTCACGACGATGACGTCTTCCATTCGACCATAGTAAGTGAAATCATCCACAAGCACACATACACCGCTATTTTGAGTGACTCGTTGATTATCGTGACGACGAGTGATGAACTTCACGCCATTTACAAAGCAGCTCGGATATTGATAGGCGACATGAAGGGAACCGATAGAAAGCGAATAGAGCTCGTCAGACACGTCAGAACCACTAGCTTTCATATCAAAAATCTGATTACGAAAGAAAGCATTGATTAGCACTTGTGCATTTATCAAAAAATTGCATTGATATTGTGTTATTACCTTCTTCTCAAACCAAATTTTGAACCTCTTTCTATGCTCCGCTTCAATATCGCGAACTCCAGATTCGCTCAAGAGATCCATATGCTCAATGTTGTTAAAAACATTACTCCAATAGCAATATATACAATAATGAATTGAAACACATTCTCAACGATAACTTACGTCAAATATGGATCCACTTCAGGAAAGTTGGTATAGATGTACCACTCCGCGTTCTCTTTCTGTTCATCGTCTAATACTATCGGCTTCATCATCCCATAAGGCACACACATCTCGAATCGAAAAACAGAGAACTCTCGCACTTGAACTTCATCGACACTTTTTTTATCTTCAAGATACCTTGCAACGAACGTTAGAGCTTCTTCTACAACATAAGCTTCCGCAATCGAGCCTTCTGGTCTAGCTCTATTTTTGACAAAATTTTTTAACGTCCCAAGGTATCTCTCAAATGGGTACATCCACCGCATATGCACCGGGCCGCCATACAACGCTTTCTCTGGTAGATGAATCGCCACGTGAATCATGATCGTGAAAAAAGCTGGTGGAAATATCATCTCAAGCTTACACAAGATTTCGATGATGGACTCTTGCGCATTTTCAAGATCTTCTACTCTCAAGGTTCTCGAACTTATCAACTTGAAAAAGTTGCAAAGCTCGGAGATCGTGTGCTGTATTTCTTTTGGCACAAAAGGACGAATACCAACAGCCAACAACCTCTGCAAGATCACGTGGCAATCGTGCGACTTTAAACCTGTGAGCTTTCCATCAGCAGTCACATTTTTCTTCAAATTCCCAGCGACCCCATCTGGGAATTTGACAGATTGGAGGAACTCGGTAAATCGCTGCCTCTGATCAAGGGTTAAGGTATACGATGCTCGCGGTTTGTACCATGAATCCCCTTGTTTTTTCAAGTGGAGAGCGGTCTTGATGCCCAAGTCCATCAAATCAAACCTCGCCTTATCCGTGTCGTAGTTCTTCTTTTCTAAGCTGAGCATGGTTCCGAGAAGATTCTCGCACACGTTCTTCTCTATGTGCATGAAGTCCATGTTATGCTTCAACTCCAAATTTGACCAGTACGACAACTCGTAAAAGATGCTTTTCTTGGCCCAATTTAGTTCGCACTCGGCTCGCTTTCGTTTTCTGCCCACGGTGCCAGCATGTTTGCCAGCTGTCGTGCAAGACACACTAGCCAACTGAGCGAGTATGTCTTGCGGAGTCAATTTCTCAGGTTTACTGCGTTTCTCGTGGCGATCCTTGTAGTGATCGGTGCTTTTTCTCAATCGGTGACGCGTACGCAAGAATCGACGACGGTCGTAGTAGACGATCCTGTTTCTGACTTTCAAAGACGGCGTGTCAAGGTTGCACGTCGGGCAAGCGAGATACCCTTGGCCACTCCATACCGATAAATAGGATCGAGCCGGAAAATCGTTAATCGTCCAGAGTAGCGCGGTACGCAATCGAAACACTTCATCGTTGGCACCATCTCGAACGCGGAATCCGGTCTCCCACAGTTCTTTCAGCTCTTCCACAACTGGCTGCAAGAACACGTCCATGTCCTTTCCTGGTGAGTGAGGCCCCGGGATCAAAAGCATCAGCATACATTACGTCAAGGTTTGCAAGGACACCGATATTTGGCTTTTTTGTTAGGGAATCTTCTTGCAGCGCGAATAAACTCGTTAACACCGGTTTTATACTGCAATGTCACCCGATTATTCTCCGTGATCCAATCTCTACTTGGATTGGACATTACGCTGAATGAGAGCGAGAAATGAAAGTTTGGAAGAGTTATTGATAAAGGATGACGGAGAACAAAATGAAAGAGAGATTATGAATTGTATGTTATTTTGAGCTCGGATTGAATAAGTTGGGAGTTTTTAGACTAATTGATTCGAAACTCTACCGAAATTTCGGCAGAGTTTCCCCTATTATACTGACAAACCAAAAACCTGCAAAATTATTTAAAAACATACACAAACCATCCAGAACTATCCTATAAATTAGCTCAGCCCTAAACCGAACCTCCGTGGTTCGGTCACAACATTTATAAATGAAAAACCGAAATAAACAAAATATCACAAACTATCAAAACATGTCACAAACTATCAAAGCATGTCACAAAACTATTTTTCTTATTTAAATTACAATTTCATTACATGTTAAATCAACTACACAAACTTATCACAAATTAATTAACTAATTATAAACTAAGCAACATAAATGTAATTATTAAACTAATTACAATTTCTAGGTAATAATTTACTTACAATTAATCTAAATTAATTAAAAGCAAAAAATTTAAAAATGTCACAAACTATATATCAAAACATGTCAAAAAAACAATTAAAACTTAATTTTAACCTAATATAAACTAATCACATTATTAAACATGTGAAATTATCATATTAATACTAACTAATTTACAATCAATTTAAACTTTTAACCTAAACTAATAGAATTATTAAACTTAACCAAATTACTAAACATGTTAAATTAATTATCAAATTAATACTAATTAAGTTACACATTAAATTAAACTAATCCAATTAAAATTACTTAACACAATATACAATACTAAAATTAGTAACACATATAAACTAAACATATATGCAATATACAAACACATATATATATATATATATATACATATATTATTACACATACATACATATATTAATTAGTAACATATATATACTTAAACAGGAAAAAAAAATAAAAACACTAACCTTGCGTCGGAGATTCAGCAGGGACGGCGGAGACGGTGAGGTCCGGTGGCTGAGGCGCTGTCGGAGATGGAGCAGGGACGGCGGAGATGGTGAGGTCCGGTGGCGGAGCTGGACGAAACAGAGAAAAATTGAAGTGAGAGAAAGAGAGAGCTAGAGATAGAGTGAGAGAGAGAGATAGAGAGATAACCTGGTGGCCGGAGCAGGGATGGTGGCAGTGGTGATTGGCGAGGTCTGGTGGCCGGATGAGGCGGAGGTCCGGTGGCCGGGTACGAGGCGGAGGACCAGAGACGCGCGATAACTTGTGGTGAACGGCGAAGGAAGAGGCCGAGAAGAGAGGGACGGAGGAGAGCTGGGTGGACGGAGGAGAGGGTGGTCGGATAAGGGAAGTTAGCAGAGAGCGAGAGTGAAAAAATTGGGTTTGAGCGGCTGGAGAAGAAAGGATCGACCTGGGTTTTTAAACAAACCCTAATAATCAGGTGCGACTTAATCGCACCTGATAACTCTTCAAGTGCGAATAGTCGCACCTGATACCTCTACCGATGCGACTAGTCGCACCGGATTATAATTAAAAAAAATTAAAAATTTCATTCGCCACGTCAGATTAATGAAATAAAAGAGGGGGAGATGAGGCCCGCCTAAAATTTTAAAACTATCTGATGCGACAAAGTCGCACCTGAAAGTTTCAACATATTTTCAGGTGCGACTAATCGCATCGGATTGTCAAAATCAAAAGAAAATTTGAGCGAATTTTTTCGGCTTCTGATTGACTATCCGATGCGACTAGTCGCATCTGATAGTCTTGCGCATCAAAAAACCAATTTTGTAGTAGTGTAACACGGAAATCATAAGAGAAAAAACCTCTAGAATGATTTATAATAAAAATAGTTTAAAAAATCAAAATATTACCTTTTTATCAATCGAGTTAAATCGATTGGTATTTTATTTCTTAACGGGTCGAAGAACATAGCACTATCTCTCCAAGGGTCGAGGACAACGAGCATCCAATGCGCACCTTTATTGTACGGCATCAAAGCTAGTTCACCAAATTTGCATTTATGTACCATGTTTCCAACGTCCTTGACTCGTTTTGACAAATAAGCGTCCTCGTCGTTGTTTGCGATGTATGAACTTAAGCCCGGATTTATAAAACAATAGTCTCGACTCTTCTTCGCCTTTTCTAGCCTTGAGCATAGATAGCTATGAAAAACAAGTATTTGGTTGATCAAAACACTAAATATTGAATATTTATATTAAAAATGCATATAAAGAAAACACTTACTCTATATAAACCGTTATGCTCCCCGCGCCAATTTCCATGTATTGCAAAAAATCAGAAACATCTTCAAATGACACCGGAATCGGGATAGCGGCGAGACTTGGACGAACATTGACCATAATCACATCCCCTTCCGGTAACATTACTTTGTTGGCATGTTGAGCGAGCAATCGAAACTTGGGATTAATCACCTTGTACGAAATCTTCTTAGCATCATCGATGCTAGGTTCACTCTCAAAACCAAGCTTTGAGAGTTGTTTGACAACCGGACCGCGACTCTCTATTCCCGTGTCCATTTCTATCAATCTCTTCGGCCACGAGACAAATCCTCCTATGGCATCTTCAATGGTTTGAGCTTCTTCGGTGGGAATTGGCAATTTTTCTTTTTTTAATCAAAACCCCCAAAACGGTCACGCGTACATTTCCTTCCTCCAAAGGTAAAGAGTGAACTACGCTCCCATTTACGTATGCTCGCCCATTTGCAACATGAATCGTGCCTCCTTTCACAACATCATTAATGAAAAGAAGACACTCGACGCTTTCATCCGAAGTCGGTGTCACCGAGGTGGTTGGATTCAATGAGCAACTAGCACGAACATTATTGGGTTTTTCCACAACAATAGGATCGATCTTCGGACGATCATCAACAATGATAGGATCGATCTTCAGACGATCGCAAACATCATCGTGTTCTAAGGAAATCACGAATATTATCAATAACTTAATACCATAACATTTAACTTTATTAATAAATTAGATAAAAAAAAATGAACATCCCTAAAGAGACCGCTTCATTGACGTGTTCTTCAACATTTGCCATCTCTTCATCATCAACAACCTTCTCGTTGAGATTCTCTTCCACACGCTCAACACTAGACGACTCGACATTAGCATCTCCGACATTAATGCTACCATTTCCACCGAAGGCCTTCATCACCAAAGATTTCAACTCGCTTATTTCCCGACGCATCTTAATTACTTCTTCGTTTGGTGTTGGAGGAACAAAGTACTTAAAATGCGACGTGTGTTTGGATTGACCGCAAACTCGTGACGTTCCCAAAGCTTCTTGCAAAATGCTCTTTCCCAATTCCAGCACCCATGTCCCTTGCGTTTCTTGTTGTGATAACTGTTGTCAATGGTGCCCGCAAGAAGAGTTGTAATCTTTATATTGTACATTTGATGTAATAAAGTCTCATGAAGACTCTTGCTTGTAATTGCTTATTCATTAATAAAAAGTTGAAACGTTCATTCATTCTTCCGTGTCTGTTTGAAGCTTTATGATAAAACATTAGTCCTTAGTCCATAAACAAACTAAACAACTTACGAAGAGACAAATGTAGATTTTCATGAAAAAAACTCTTCGTAGTTTGCTTAAAACGATATATTCGCAATCTAAGGGTCAAATGACTATTGACCCCAGTATGATTGTTAGAAGAATCTATGATGTCTGGTTATGAGGCATTGAGAGTTGGAGACTCTATAGTTCTTCTAGGTATCTTCTGAAGGTACTGAATTGACCAGTGCACTTCTAGAGACAAGATAAGAACAAACCATTTAACCTCTTATGTCTCGAAGTCACTATGTATGAATTGCATCGTGCTTACCTTAATCCTGAAATGAGACGTGTCATTTCACACCTTAGTATTCTCATTTGAGAAAGTCAGAGCTCGGACTCACTATGTGATTCCGAATAAGGCCTATTTGTGAAGTACTAAGTTGTGAGAATGTCATGAGTAACTTTGTGAAGTTCTCATAGATATGGAATTCATGTAAAAGATTGCTGAAATGCAATGTATATCACCTCATGCTTTGTTCCTTGGAGTGTGAATAAATGAACTGGCCAGTGTCCAAATTGAGTCTTGACTCTTTTAGATGAAACGATGTGACTTGTTAGCTCCTCGTCAATACATTGTTTCTAACTTATTCACAAGCGACAAAGGAGTTGAGGAAATAACAGCTAGAAGGGTAAAATGGTAATTTTGTAAATCCCGACTAGCTGATGATATTCATGAAGGGTAAACACTGATAATATTATGTGGATCCGCTCATTACAATTAGGTTGAATTCTTGAGTAGAAAATAAATTCATTTGAACCGAGAGATTTTCAGTGTCAACTCTTTAGTGGAGTCAGTTGGCATTAAGGTAAACTTGGAAAAGGTTTGTGAACTTTTGAGTCCAAGTGTTTAGCTCAAGCTTTGTTCATTTGGGTCCATGAGGTCACTGTCACGAATCACATCGAGTAGGAATAGTTAAACTGGAAGCTAAGTCAAAACAAGAACGAGACAGTTTTACGAAAATTGTCAAAAGGGTATTTTTGTCTTTTTGGACATAGGACGAAAAGAATGTCAATAATTTTTTTTTGACATTGTCATATGATGACAAATGAAGTAAATATTACTCAGCCATATTAGTGGAATTGGGCCTTGAGGAATAATTTCATTTCATAGTATTTTACTTGAAAATTCTTAGTGGGCTTTTCTTATGTTGTCATGAACAAATGAAGAAACATCTAGAAGGTCCTTCTAGAAGCCTTATTTTCGTCCAACCCAAGGAAAAGAGAGGCTAAATTTCGTGCATGCCATGGTATGAAAGAGAGATTATTTTGTGCATTAATGTATGAAGATACTTGCCAAAAGAAAAAGAGGAAACAAATTTGCTTCTAGAAGCAAGTGTATTTTCGGCCAAGAGAGAGCAAATTAAATGAGGAAACAAATCCAAGGCCTTAATTGGCTCATGTTGGACGTCCATATAGGTGAGAAAAGAGAAAAGGAAACTACCTCTAGAACTTGTTTAAGAGATTTGAGAGATTTGAGAGACTCTCTCTAAAATTTAAGAGATTTGAGAGACTCTCTCTCTAGAACTTGGCCGATCCTCTCTCTCTCTCTCTCTCTCTCTATTCAATTTCGTTTTATTGTTTTGGCACCTAGGTCCTCATATGACCTAGTTTTTAGCTCTGCGACTTCAAGACTCGTTCTTAAGTCGTAGTGTTTAAAAGTGCCCATTCACTAATTCCTTTTCTCTCGAGTGATTTAGTGATAGAAACTTTCGTGGTTGCTCGAGTTGCCGAGGAAGGAAGAGAGACGTGCTGCGAGGGGAGATGAACGTTGCAACCTTTTCCAAAAGCTTCTCAACGTTCAAGCTTCTAAAAGGTTAGTAAACTTCTTAGCTCATAATAGTTTTTATTTATATGTACTTGCTCTTTGTCTAGGTTAGTAAAAAACTGTTTTTACTTGAAAAGAAAATTTTTAAAATTCCGCCGCTTTGCGAAGCGTTAAACTTTTTCTTAAACCCTAGATCAATTCCAACAAATGGTATCAGAGCTATGGTCAAAGATTAGCATGTACATGTATTTAAAAATATGAGCTTGAAAATCGTTTTCGAAAGTTTACTAATTTTGTGACAAGTTAGAATTGTTTTCTTAGATTTTTTTTTAATTTATTGCTCTTGCCTTTAAATTAAATATCATGTTGATTTTCTATGAGTTTGGGATGTTTTTAAAACACATTAGAATCAGTTCTAAAAGTTTTTAATTTTTTATATTGAAAAACGTGTTTTAAAGGTTTGAGAAATTTCGAGTAAAATTTTGTGACTAGTTTTCTTGTCCTACTAGTTTCTTATTTTTACTTGAATCGTTTTATGCTTGTTGTTATTTCTTTATGCCTTGTTATTACCTTTCTAATAAAACACAAATAAAAGCTTTAACAACCTTCATAAAACGTTCCGTTACACTCGATTCTTTTTCGCACCTAAAAAGGACCACGCTTTAATTATTTCTTTTTCTTCAAGCTGGAATAAAACCCGCAGTAAAAGTGGCATAACTCTCTGGTCAGATATCAAAATTTAATGATTCATGACTCACATTAAAGCTCTGTCTGTCATCTGTCCAATGCCACCGGTTTCAGGTCAAAAGGACATCGGAGCCGCCAGTTATGGCGATTTTACTCCGAGGTGCGCGGCTGTTCCGAAAGTCCAGTTTTTTAGAATTCCAGATTTTCAGCCCCACTACCATGAGTTATAGAACTCTAATGAGAAAAATTTCTTGAGCAAAAATGTTTTTCATAAGATTATAAACATGATGTGTAAGATTAAAATGTTTTGATTTTTGAAAGTTTAATTGAAATTGAACTTTTACAAAACTAGTTTGAATTTTGAAAAACCGTTTTCACTTTCAAACTTGAAAAATATTTTGTCATCCAAATCAAATAAATTTTCAAAATGTTTTCAAAACTATATCTATATCACATATGTTCAAAATCTATATGCTCTTGAAAATTTGAGTGGGAGGTCTCCTTGTAGACAAGCCGAAAAATAAAAAGATGTGTAATCTCAAACTTTCAAGTGTTCGAGTGAGTTGAAGTTCACACTTCCCTCTTGCACTTTCCCGAAATAGAAAATAGGAAAAGATCAAGTATGTACCTTGTGCCTTTATGCACTAATACTGCTCTGAACATGATGATCTAGGATTCTCTTCTAGTTGTCCGCTCTATCACTCTATAACTAGGAAAACCGTTTCCGAACTTATAAGAGTAGATGAACCAACTATAAAAACTAAGTGGGAGGGTTATACTTGTTGTTTGTAACCCACGATCTCCAACACTAATGAAAAGTGCAAGTGTCGCCAGACTAAGAGTCACCCTCGTGGCCCTCTCTTAAATGAGAGTACTCAAGGGCGCTTTGCACTGATCATTGCTCAATGAGCTAAATCCGAAAGTGAGACAATGAGACAAGACCTCCCCTCGGCGGATTGTTTTTCAAAGTCTATCTTTTGGACTAAGTGGTTGGTTACACACTTAGACTCAATCCCTAGTAATCCTCCCTCGAGGCCCTGCGAAAGGATGTGAGTGATCTGTTGTCAATGGTGCCCACAAGAAGAGTTGTAATCTTTATTTTGTACATTTGATGTAATAAAGTCTCATGAAGACTCTTGCTTGTAATTGCCTATCTATTCATTAATAAAGTTGAAACGTTCATTCATTCTTTCTTTGTTTGAAGCTTTATGATAAAACCTTAGTCTTTTAGTCCATAAACAAACTTAACAACTTACGAAGAGACAAATGTAGATTTGCATGAACAAACTCTTCGTAGTTTGCTTAAAACGATATATTCGCAATCTTAGGGTCAAAGGACTATTGACCTCAGTATGATTGTTAGAAGAATCTATGACGTCTGGTTATGAGGCATTGAGAGTTGGGGACTCTATAGTTCTTCTAGGTATCTTCCGAAGGTACTGAGTTGACCAGTGCACTTCTAGAGACAATATAAGAACAAACCATTTAACCTCTTATGTCTCGAAGTCACTATGTATGAATTGCATCATGCTTACCTTAATCCTGAAATGAGACATGCCATTTCACACCTTAGTATTCTCATTTGAGAAAGTCAAAGTTCGGACTCACTATGTGATTCCGAACAAGGCCTATTGGTGAAGTACTAAGTTGTGAGTCTGTCATGAATAACTTTGTGAAGTTCTCATAGATATGGAATTCATGTACAAGATTGCTGAAATGCAATGTATGTCACCTCATGCTTTGTTCCTTGGAGTGTGAATAAATGAACTGGCCAGTGTCCAAACTGAGTCATGACTCTTTTGGATGAAACAATGTGACTTGTTAGCTCCTCGTCAATACATTGTTTCTAACTTATTCACAAGCGACAAAGGAGTTGAGGAAATAACAGCTAGAAGGGTAAAATGGTAATTTAGTAAATCCCGACTAGCTGATGACATTCATGAAGGGTAAACATAGATAATATTCAGTGGATCCGCTCATCATAATTAGGTTGAATTCTTGAGTAGAAAATAAATTCATTTGAACCGAGAGATTTTCAGTGTCAACTCTTTAGTGGAGTCAGTTGGCATTAAGCTAAACTTGGAAAAGGTTTGTGAACTTTTGAGTCCAAGTGTTTAGCTCAAGCTTTGTTCATTTGGATCCATGAGGTCACTGTCACAAATCATATCGAGTAGGAATAGTTAAACTAGAAGCTAAGTCAAAACAAGAACGAGACAAGTTTTACGAAAATTGTCAAAAGGGTAAATTTGTCTTTTTGGACATAGCATGAAATGAATGTCAATAAATTTTTTTGACATGGTCATATGATGGCCTAGATCACTTGGCCATGATGTGTTCATTGGGCCTTGTGGATTAATTTCATTTCATAGAATTTTACTTGAAAATTCTCAATGGGCTTTTCTTATGTTGTCATGAACAAGTAAAGAAAAATCTAGAAAGGCTTTCTGGAAGCCCTTTGGCCGTCCAACCCAAGAGAATGGGAGACTAATTTCGTGCAGCCCCATAGAGAAAAAGAGAGTTTATTTTGTGCATTGATGTATGAAGATACTTGCCAAAAGAAAAAGAGGAAACAAATTTCCTTTAGAAGGAAAGTGCATTTTCGGCCAATAAGAGAGAAAGCAAATGAGGAAACAAATCCAAAGGCTTCTAGAAGCTCATTTGGACGTGTAAGGGGTATGAGGAAACTACCTTTTGAAGGTAATCCTCCTCCTATAAATACCCCACCTCATTCCTCTCATTTGATTTCATTCCACATAAGTTAGAGATTGAGAGACTCTCTCTCTAGACCTTGTGGCCGATTTCTCCTCTCTCTCTCTCTAGTTATTTTTGTTTTTGTTTTGGCACCTAGGTCCTCATTTGACCTAGTGGTTTTAGCTCTTCAACTTTGAGACTTGTTCTCGAGTCATCGTGTTTAAAAGTGCCCACTCACTAATTCCTTTATTCTCGAGTGATTCATGTGATAGAAACTTTCGTGGTTGCTCGAGTTGGCGAGGAAAGAAAGAGAGACGTGCTGCGAGGGGAGACGAGCGTTTCAAACTTTCCAAAAGCTTCTTCAAAGTTCAAGCTTCAAGAAAGGTTAGTAAACTCTTAGCTCATATTGGTTTTTAATTACATGTACTTGCTTCTTTGTCTAGGTTAGTAAAAACTGTTTTTACTTGAAAAGAAATTTTTTAAAATCCTGCCGCTTCCCGAAGCGTTTAATCTTTTTCTTAAACCCTAGATCAATTCCAACATGATCAAACCAATTTACAAGGTGGCTAGTCAAAATTTGGTGTATTGACATCTTGGCTAAGCATTAATGATGTGTCATTTACTTATAAATGGAGATTTTTTGCGGCCTTCCCTCGAAGGAGTAAATTATCGTTTGGTTTATAACACCTTTGGATTTTATAAAGTCTTAAACAAACTTAAATCCTAAACCAAAGACTAATCATAAACTTGTTTCAACTTTTATAGGCAATATGTCTCCCAACTCTCTCTCTTTCATCCTTTCCTCGAACAAACTCGAAAACGAAAACTACATAGACTCGAAACTTAACCTCGACATCATCCTTGCCATTAACAAGCACAAATGGGTACTCACCACCCCGTGTCCTCCTCTGACGAATGATGATTCGACTCAAGAGAACAATGACGCCTTAGCGGCCTAGCTTCGATCCGATGAGATTGTGAGGTGCTATATCTTGGCATCTATGAACAATATGCTGAAAGAGCAACATCGTAACATCGAGACTGCCGCCGAAATGCTCTACAATCTCCTTGAGATGTTTGGAGGGCAAGGGCGTCAAACAAGGCAACAAGCAGTCCGACAGTTTATGAACTGTCACATGAAGGCTAGGACTCCTGTTGGAGACTTTATGATACTGATCATTAGTTTTCTAGATAAAATGGAAATCCTAGGATCTGAGATTGATGAGAAGAGTGTCATAGATATGATCTTAGAAACTCTCCCCGCATCTCTTGATTCCTCCAAGATGAACTACTCCATAAACAAGCTAGAGTACACTGTTACCAAGCTTATGAAGGAACTTCACACTGCTGTAGGTCTCACTAAGAGAAAGAGGAATCAAGGAGAGGCACATGCTACTGAGCACAAAGCCTCCGCCTCTAGAACTGAGAAAAGACCTTACAAGGCCGATAAAAGGAACAGTCCCGCCTATCTCAAAGCAAAGGAACATGGTATTGTACTAGTTACCGAAGCATGCTTAGTAGCTGATAATGTATCAACGTGGATTCTTGACTCCGCTGCTACTAACCATATTTGTTGTTCCTTGAATGGTTTCAAGAAAACCAAAAGCTTAGAGGAAGGCGAGTTCTGTTTCAAATGCGGTGATGGGAGCCTGGTGTCTGCAAAGGCTGTGGGATCCGTGACCCTGTCTTTTGAAGACCGTACTTTAAACTTGAATAATGTTTATTTCGTTCCTTCCTTTGGAAAGAACTTAATATCTGTTGCTCGTCTTCGTGAGCAAGATTATTGTTTAAAGTTCATTAAGTATGGAATTCGTATTTCGTTTCCTGATAATTCTTTTGTCACTGATGCATGTATGAAGAATGCTCTTTTCTACATCTATCCCACTCAACCTTCTCTTTTAGACACCGAAATAGATAACGATCTAGTTAGGGAGCCAAAGAGGATCAAACTTTCTGAATCCTCCGATCTAGCAAAATCAACATACCTCTGGCACTTAAGACTTGGTCATATCAGTCTAGATAGGATTAAGAGACTTGTGAGGGACGGTCCACTCCAAGCCTCTGCAATAGGTTCACTACCTACTTGTGAATCCTGCATAGAAGGAAAAATGACCAAGCGACCTTTCTCTGATAAGGGTCGAAGAGCCACTGAGCTGCTGGAACTAGTACATTCTGATGTATGTGGTCCGCTCAGTCAACAGGCACGTGGTGGATACGAATACTTCGTTACATTCACTGATTATTACTCGCGATATGGTTTTGTCTATTTGCTAAAACACAAATCCGAGACCTTTAACGTATTTAAGGTCTTTAGGGCTTTAGTGGAAAAGCAAACTGGCAAAGTGATCAACACCCTTCGATCTGATCGAGGTGGTGAGTATATCTCTAGAGAGTTCGATGACTTTCTTAAAGAATAAGGTATCGCTTCTCAGCTTACCGCACCTGGCACACCTCAACAAAACGGAGTGTCAGAGAGAAGAAACCGAAATCTTATGGAGATGGTTAGATCAATGATGAGTTACTCATCACTCCCTCTTTCCTTTTGGGGATATGCCCTCGAAACAGCCGCTTACATTCTGAACCAAGTTCCATCTAAAACGGTTCCTGGTACTCCTTATGAAAGATGGACTGGCCGTAAAGTAAGTTTGGGCCACATCCGAATTTAGGGTTGCCTTGCACATGTGCTAAGGCAAAAGACTAGCAAGTTGGCTAGTAGGTCAGAATTGTGCCTGTTTGTGGGATATCCAAAGGAAACAAAAGGTTTCCTTTTCTATAGTCCCGAGGACGATAAGACTTTCGTTAGCACGAATGCTCGTTTCCTTGAGGAGGACTTTATGAAGGATGCAAAACCTAGAAGCAAAATTGTGCTTGAAGAAAAGTTGGGTGAGGAAGCTTCTACCTCATCTGTAAGAACTGTTCTTACCCCAACTGAAACACAACCTAACTCATCAGAATCTCGTCAAGTAGTACTTCGTCGTAGTGGGAAGGTTACTCAAAAGCCTGAAAGGTACATGTCTTATGGAGTCTCTCTCTTAGCCGTCTCTGACATGGATGATCCTGTTTCCTATAGCCAAGCGATGGCTTGTTCTGAATCAAACATTTGGCTTGACGCCATGAAAGTTGAAATGCACTCGATGTATGTCAACAAAGTCTGGAAACTTGTAGACCTTCCTGAAGGGATTAAACCCGTAGGGTGTAAGTGGATATACAAGAAGAAAAGGGGTCCTGATGGGAACGTCGAGACGTTCAAAGCACGACTTGTGGCGAAGGGTTATACCGAACAAGAAGGGATTGACTATGAAGAATCCTTCTCGCCAGTCGCGATGCTTAAATCCATCCGCATACTCCTATCCATAGCTGCAGCTCTCGACTATGAGATCTGGCAAATGGCTGTCAAGACAGCCTTCCTAAATGGCAATCTTGACGAGCGCATTTACATGGCTCAACCAGACGGTTTCGTGGAAGAAGGTCAAGAGACCAAGGTCAAGAGACCAAGGTTTGTGAGTTGCTTAAGTCCATTTATGGATTAAAGCAAGCATCTAGGTCATGGAATATTAGATTCGATGAAACTGTAAAGAGCTTTGGCTTTGAACAGTCAATAGATGAGCCTTGTGTTTACAAGTTAATACACGAAGGCAAAGTTGTGTTTCTGGTGCTATATGTCGATGATATACTACTCATTGGTAATGACGTGGGTAAGTTATCTAAGGTTAAGGCTGGCTGGCAAAGCAATTCGATATGAAGGATCTAGGAGAAGCTGCGTACATTCTGGGGATCCAAATCTTTCGAGATAGGAAAAACCGGACCCTGTCGCTCTCTCAAGCATCTTATATTGATAAGGTAATGGATCGCTTCTCGATGCAAGACTCCAAGAAGGGCCAAACACCCTTTAGGCATGGAGTTTCACTCTCTAAGGACCAGTCTCCCAAGACTGCACAAGAGATTGAAGACATGAGGAAAATTCCTTACGCCTCTGCCGTAGGAAGCCTCATGTATGCTATGCTTTGCACTAGACCTGACATCTGTTTCGCCGTTGGCGTAGTAAGCCGTGTCCAATCCAACCCTGGACCCGAGCACTGGATTGCTGTTAAGCATGTTCTTAAGTATCTTCGAAGAACTAGGAACTTGATGCTTACATACTCAGGTACTGACCTGACTATGACGGGATATACCGACTCCGATTTTCAAGCGGATAAGGATTCCAGGAAATCCACTTCGGGATCTGTGTTCATCCTTAATGGTGGAGCCGTTGTGTGGAGAAGTATTAAGCAATCTTGCATTGCTAACTCCACAATGGAAGCAGAATATGTGGCTGCTTGTGAAGCATCCAAAGAGGCTGTATGGCTTAGAAAATTCCTTAAGTATTTGGAAATTGTTCCAAACGTCGACGAGCCCATGACCCTTTATTGTGATAATAGTGGGGCTGTCGCTAACTCAAAGGAACCTCGAAGCCATAAGCGCTCTAAGCATATTGAGAGGAAATACCATTTGATTCGAGAGATCGTGCAGCGCGGAGACGTGGAAGTGAAGAAGATCTCAACGGTGGACAACCTAGCAGATCCATTCACAAAGGCCCTAGCGAACAAGGTCTTCAACCAACATCGAGAGGGATTAGGCATGAAGGACTACACACATCTTCTTTGAGTCAAGTGGGAGTTTGTTGTCAATGGTGCCCACAAGAGGAGTTGTAATCTTTATATTGTACATTTGATGTAATAAAGTCTCATGAAGACTCTTGCTTGTAATTGCTTATTCATTAATAAAAAGTTAAAACGTTCATTCATTCTTCCGTGTCTGTTTGAAGCATTATGATAAAACATTAGTCCTTAGTCCATAAACAAACTAAACAACTTACGAAGAGACAAATGTAGAGTTGCATGAACAAACTGTGACCGGTCCGTCTCGGTCCGGTAGATCGACGACGGCCACGCTGGCGGCCGTCCTGAGCCCGGCGCTCGTCCGGGACCGGCACTCGCCGTGGCCGGCTCTCCACGGCCGGCTCTCCAAGGCCGGCCCTCCAGGACCGGCGTTCCAGGACCGGCGCTCCAAGGCCGGCGCTCCAGGACCGGCTCTCCAGGGCCGGCGCTCCAGGACCGGCTCTCCACGGCCGGCGCTCCAAGGCCGGCTCTCCACGGCCGGCGCTCCAAGGCCGGCTCTCCACGGCCGGCGCTCCAAGGCCGGCTCTCCACGGCCGGCGCCCCAAGGCCGGCTCTCCACGGCCGGCGCCCCAAGGCCGGCTCTCCACGGCCGGCGCTCCAAGGCCGGCTCTCCACGGCCGGCGCTCCAAGGCCGGCTCTCCACGGCCGGCGCTCCAAGACCGGCCCTCCAAGGCCGGCCCTCGGCCAAGGGGTTCCTCAAACACCTCTTGGCCGCCTATAAATATGAGGGTCTCTCCCTCGACCCAGGTAATCCGAATTTGAGTACTGAAACGCTGTCGAACTCGTACCTCGCTCGTTTCTCTCAAGTCTCGACCTCTAAACACTAAACCCTCTACAAACCACCTCAATCCTACTAATGTTGAGCGTCGGAGAGGTAAACAGAGGCAACCCCTCTGTTTCCCCTTTGTAGTTCACACCTTTCTGTTCACGTTTCAGGTGCTTGGACGAGATAGAGATCATCTACAGCTAAGGGACGGCTTGGGATACCAAGCCCGACACGCTCGAGTCGAGACGAGACCACTTGGTCCGGCCTTGGGTCTAACCGTCTGCGACTCCTAAATCGTTGTCCGAAAAAGTGCGACAACATTTTGGCGCTAGAAGGAGGGCATCTCTCGACCTTGACGACGCATTCCCTCTACCAGTTTTCTCCCTTTGTTCTCACGACTCTTGAGAGATGAGTCACATTCCCACTACCTCCGCGGGTACCCGAGCGACGAGCTCGAGGTACGGTCTTCGACGCCTCGCACATCGTCTTGAAGGGCAACCTCGCGATAGCGAGAGCCAGCCCCAAGACCTGATGATTGACCCCGAGGCCGTGCTCCGAGAGGACACGGCCCGGCGGCTTGCGGAGCTCCTTGACCGCCCCGGCGTCGACGGTACGCTCATAGCCGACCTCCTCGGCTATGACGTTGAAGATAGGTCCGTCAAAGACTACTCCGACTCCGAATATGTGGGGGAGTCGAGGACCAACGAGGCAACGCCTAGCCTCGCCCCTTCGCTGCCCGAGAGGCCCAACGACGCTTTGGCCGGGCCGTCGCACCTAGCGCGGCAGCAGGCACGGTCACATTCCCGGGGACTCGCCCCCTCGGTTTCAAGAGGTGGCCGGACACGGCCCCTCGCCGAGGAGAGAGCGACTCTGGTAGATGATGGGGCCGACAGCCGAAGCGCCCGCCGGACGGTCCGACCAAGGGCGACCTCACCTCGCCTCGCCCCGCACCGAGTGTGGACCTTAGAGAGCGCTTGACGGCGCAGAGAAACTCCCGAGGGGAGGATCTCCGCCAAAGGCTAAACTCTCGAAGGGACCGCTCCCCGCCGCAACTCTCGGCCGGCCGCAGGCCAATGTCGTGGACCAAGCGTCCAACAAACGCCAACCGGTGACTCCCGTGGCCCCGACGGTCGGCCCCGCTAACGGGCTCGACATGGTCACGATGATTCAAAGCCTCCATAATCAAATCATCAAAATGAGGGAGTCGGGGAGGCAAAGGCCGTATGGAGGGATCGAGGAATCATACTCTCCCTTCGCCGCGCAAATCCTCGCGCAACCATGCGTGGGGAACTTCAAGTTACCGTCCATTCCCCCCTACGATGGACGTACGGACCCCCACTTCCACGTCCAACACTATGAGACGTGGATGACTATGCAGGGGCAGGCGGACGCCACCCTCTGCCAAGCCTTCAGCCTGACCCTCACAGGCTCGAGGTTTGAATGGTTCCGAAGCTTGAGGCCGGGAAGCATCCCGTCTTTCCGGGCCTTGCGAGAGGCTTTCCTCGCCCGATTCGCCACCCTCGTGGCGCAAAAGAAGCCGAAGACCCACCTCCTCTCTATCCGACAAGGAAGAGACGAGACGTTGAGACAATACCTCGCTCGCTTCACCGAGGAGTCTCACAAGGTCGAAGGGTTCGACGACAGGGACGCCATCACGGCGATCACCGAGGGAGTGCGCACGAGCGACTTCCTCAAGTCTATTGTTGGCCAAGTCCCGCGTGACATGGCGGAGCTGATGACAAGAGCCCGCATATACATGGGAGTCGAGGACTATCTCGATGGCCGAGATGGTCGAAAGTCAGGAGGACAGGGGAGTCGCCGCCGCGACGATCGAGATGAAGATCGTCCCGACCCCTGAAAGAGGAGGAATAAGGGAAGCCAGGCCCCCAACGGCCGTTCCCTCCCCGGGCCGAGGCCGTCACATGTCGATAGCTTCCGAAAGTTCTCGCCATTCACTCCTCTGAACACTCCGCCGGAGCAAATCCTGGCTCTGCACCGTGACAAGTTGGGGAGCCCAACCCCGCTCACGAAGGATCCCGCCAAGAGGGATCAAAGCAAGTACTGTGACTACCATCAAGATCACGGGCACCTGACATCCGAATGCTATCAACTCAAGCGTCAGATTGAGGCCCTGATTCAAGATGGGAAGCTGAAAGAGTACGTCCTGAGAACTATCGGGACGGCCGCGGCGCACGGAGGTCGCCCGCGGCAAGGGAAGAAAGGTCCGGCGACGGTGACTGTCACGGACCGCGCGACAAACGAAGAGCCGGAGAGCTCGCAACTTCACGTCGTGGGTGCAATCTTGGGTGGCCCGGAGTTCGGAGACTCGGCTACGCAAAGGAAGAAGTACGTGCGCGAAGTTTCCCAAGGGAAAATAGCGCACTACATCAACCATACGTACGAGGTCCCTCCTCCGGCCCCCTTCGAGTCCATGTTCTTCACCGGACAAGAAGCAACGCGAGTTCTCCATCCACACAACGACGCGATAGTCGTCTCTGCCCCGGTCGCAAACAACCTCGTCCGGAGAATCCTGATCGACAATGGGAGCTCCACCGACATAATCTTCAAATCGGCGTTGGACAGGATGAAGCTATCCGGGGTAAGACCGACCCCGATCTCAACCCCGCTCTTCGGCTTCTCTGGGGAGAGGGTTATGACAGAGGGAACTATCGACCTCCCGGTTACCTTCGGTACGCCGGGGGGGCTCGAGGTTACCCACATCGTGTCGTTCCTAGTAGTGGATCAGCCCTCGGCTTACAACATCATCGTCGGCCGCCCGACTCTCAATCGGTTGAAGGCCATAACGTCCACGTACCACCTGATGATGAAGTTCCCGACCGAGAAAGGGATCGCCGTGATGTTGGGAGACCAATCCATGGCGAGGATGTGCTACATCCAGGGCGTGGACGGAAAAGGGAAAGAGAAGGTGGTGAGCACCGTCTTCCAACTCGGAGACAAATTCCCGTGCAAGTTAGAGGAAGGGGGCACCTTCGGAGAGCTAGACCAAAGGGACGAAGTCGAGCGTCGAAAGGTGGAGACACCGGACGACCTCGTTCCCGTCGTGTTGGACGACGCCAAACCTGACCAAGTAGTTAAGGTAGGCGCCCAACTCCCGTCTGAGACCCGAATCGAGCTCGCCGCTTTCCTCCGAGAGCACAAAGATGTCTTTGCGTGGACACACGCCAACATGCCGGGGATCGACCCCGAGATCATAGTTCATCGTCTCAACGACGACAAGAGGGTGGCCGAGCATGTTCAGCCGCGACGGGCGTTCAGTGGGGAGAGGTACCAAGCCATTGGTGAAGAAGTTGACAAACTTCTCGCCGCCGACTTCATCAGGGAGGCGGAGCACCGCAAGTGGGTGTCCAACGTGGTGATGGTCAAGAAGCCAAACGGGAAGTGGCGGATCTGTATCGATTACAAAGATCTCAACAAAGCCTGCCCGAAAGACAACTTCCCTCTCCCGAGGATCGAGCAGCTCGTGGACGCCACGGCGGGCCACGAGTTGCTGAGCTTCATGGACGCCTATTCAGGCTACAACCAGATCCGCATGCACGAGCCGGATCAGATCAAGACCACCTTTGTTACGAACCGTGGACTCTACTGTTACAAGGTCATGCCCTTTGGCCTCAAAAACGCGGGAGCAACGTATCAAAGGTTGGTGAACCGCATGTTCGCCAATCAAATTGGCAAGACTATGGAGGTCTACGTGGATGACATGCTTGTCAAAAGCCTTAAAGCCCGCGACCACGTTCGAGACCTTAGGGAAATGTTCACGATTCTGCGGCGCTACAAGATGAAGCTTAACCCCAACAAGTGCGTTTTCGGGGTCGAGTCTGGAAAGTTTCTGGGCTACATGGTGAGCCGCCGCGGGATCGAGGCCAATCCTGAGAAGATTAAGGCGATCTTAGAGACGAGGTCGCCACAAAAGGTCAAAGAAGTTCAAAGCTTGACGGGAAGGATCGCCGCCCTGACGCGATTCGTTTCCAAAGCCACTGATAGGTGCCAACCGTTCTTCAAGGCGCTGAAAAAGACCGACGGGTTCGTATGGACGGAGGAGTGCGAGGAAGCATTCCGAGATATGAAAGCCTATTTCACCTCCCCCCCGTTCCTCGCGAAGCCAAAGAATGGCGAAACCCTATACCTCTACCTCGCGGTTTCCGATAGGGCCGTGAGCGCGGTCCTCATACGCGAAGAGGACAAAGTACAATGGCCGGTCTACTACGTCAGCAAGGCGCTCCTCGACGCCGAAACCCGATACCCCGAGATCGAGAGACTGTCCCTCGCCCTCGTCATGAGCGCGAGAAAGCTCCGGCCCTACTTCCAAGCGCACCCCATCGTGGTCCGCTCGGGGCATCCCATCGAGAAGGCCCTTCAAAAAGGGACCTCCTCTCGAATGGCGATATGGTCCCAAGAGCTGGGAGAATACGGGGTCGAGTTCCAACCAAGAACCGCCATCAAGGGTCAGGCCCTCGCCGACTTCATCGCCGAGTTCACAAGCGCGCCCCCAACCAACGAGGGCGACGAGAGTAGTAAGACCACGGAAGACAAGGAGGACAACCATAGCAAGTCGTCAAAGAAGAGAACCAACGACCCGATAGGGCCAGTCTGGGACTTGCACGTGGATGGCGCGTCAAACGCCCGGGGGGCTGGCGCCGGCGTTGTGCTCACAAATCCCGATAGGGAAAAGCTGAGATACGCCCTGCGGTTCGAGTTCAAGGCTTCCAACAACGAGGCAGAGTACGAGGCTCTGATCGTTGGCTTGGAGCTAGCGAACAAGTTGGGCGCCCAAAACCTGCGCATCCATTGCGACTCGCAATTGATCGTGAATCAGGTTAAAGGCGACTACGCCGCAAAGGAGCCACACATGATCGCCTACTTGTCCAAGGCCCAAAAGAACTTGGAGGCCCTATCGTGGTTCGAGATCGTCCAGGTTCCTCGAGAGGCGAACGTCGACGCCGACGCCCTAGCTCGCCTCGCGTCTGGGATAGACGAGGAGGGCGAGGGCAGCATCCCAATCGAAGTGTTGACCCGACCCTACGTCTCGAGAGGCGACATAGGGGTCATTGACGAGACTCCGCCTCCCTCATGGATGACCCCGCTCGTGGAATTCCTTAAATGAGGAGTCGTCCCCGAGGATAAAGAAGAAGCCAGAAAGCTGAGAGGCTTGGCGCCGAAGTACACAATGAGGGAAGACAACTTGTTCAAGAGAGGCTACTCTATGCCTCTCCTTCGCTGCCTGACCGAGGTAGAGGCAAGGAAAGCACTCCACGAGTGCACGAGGGGGTGTGCGGTAACCACGCCGCCGGGCAATCTTTGGCATTGAAGCTGCTGAGACTTGGATATTTCTGGCCGACCTTGAAAAAGGACTCCCACGAGTGGGCCAAGAAGTGTGACAAGTGCCAAAGGTTCGCCCACATTCCGCGCCAAGCACCGGCCCCTTTGTGTCCGATTATCGTGCCGCGACCTTTCGCGAAGTGGGGAATCGACCTCATCGGCGAGCTACCTACGGCCCCGAGACAATACAAGCACGCGATCGTGGCTATCGATTACTTCATGAAGTGGGTAGAGGCTGAGCCGCTAGCAAAGATCACCGAGGCGAACACGACAAGCTTCATTTGGAAAAGCATCATCTGCTGCTTCGGGATCCCTGCGTCAATTGTAACCGACAACGGAAAGCAATTCGACAATGCGCGCCTTCGAGAAATGTGCGAACAACTTGGCATTAGCAAGACTTTCTCCTCTCCCCGCCATCCTCAAGCCAACGGTCAGGTCGAGGCGGTGAACAAGACGATCAAGGAGAACCTGAAGAAGAAGTTGGAGGCAAGAAAAGGGGCTTGGGCCGACGAGCTCCCCATGGTCTTATGGGCATATCGCACCACCGCTCGAAACGCGACCGGCGAAACCCCTTTCGCTCTCGCATTCGGCGTCGAGGCTGTGGTACTCGTCGAGACCAAGCTGCCAACCTTGCGCGTCGAGGAGTACGACGAAGCCGCCAACGACGACGCGATCAGGCTCGAGCTAGACCTCATAGACGAAAGGAGGACGGACGCACTCACCCGGCTTGCTGCGCAAAAGAGGAAGGTCGAGAAGTACTACAACTCGAAGATCAAACTGCGGAAGTTCGCCGACGGAAGCCTCGTTCTTCGAAGGGTGTTCCAAAACACCAAGGTGCAAGGCGCGGGAGTTCTAGGCCCCACCTGGGAAGGCCCGTACCGTGTGCGCCGAGCCATCCACAACGGCACGTACGAGCTCAAGAACATGGAGGGACTCGTGTTCACACACCCGTGGAACGCGGAACACCTCCAGCAATATTACCAGTAGACGTTCATTCGTCCTTTTTTCGCTTTTTGTCTTCATGTAATTTTCGATTCTAGCAAAGGCAATTTACAATTTCAAGTTTGGCCAACGGCCTGGGATGTAATTTTTGAACCATTTCAATAATTTAATGAATTACATTTCACTTCAAAACATTGTATCTTAGTTTCTAGCCTCCTCTACGAGCACCCAAGAAACTCGGGGGGCTAAGGGGGATAAGGCGAGAGTAACGAGCTCGCTTACTCCACTTTCCACGCGCCAAGCGGTAACAAAACACCCATAAATCGGATCCGCGCACCGGACCTCCGACTTCGTACCCTCCTCGTGCGACGCTCTCGCACGGGTTGAGGCCGTATGCCGAGAGATAGCGAAACGTCGATGAGTTGGATCCGCGCACCGGACCTCCGGCCTCGCACGTCTTTTGCTGCGACCCTCTCGTGCACCGATGCACCTTGCGCACCAATAGGCGGCAAGGCATCGATGGATCACGTCCGCGCACCGGATTGTCGATCTCGGCAGTCAAAACTCAAAACGTGACACGCGTACCAACGAGTACCACGCTCACTGGGAGCTGCAAACCCATCCCGATACGCACGCCGATAGGTAGCGTACTCGCCGGAGGATGAACGCGACGGCCACCCAGCTCGCGCACGCCGATAGGCAGCGAGTCACAAATGGATGGCCGGAAATCGCACCCGCCGGATGAAGCTGGTCTAGCCAGCATCCGCGGGAAACTTCGCCGCCGAATGCGGCAGTAAGCCGTGCCAACCGGTTACGCTAAGCATAGTAAGCCGGGCTCGTAAAACACGCACTATTCAAATTGCGCAAATCGATTACACTAAGCGTAGCAAGTCGAGAAAATAAGACGCACGATGAAATAAAAGCTTCAATCAAAGCAAAACAATGTTGCACAAACGACCCAAACACAGCAAGAATCCGAAAGAAAGCATAAAGCGGGCGCTAAACAAGTGCGCGAAAAAACCAACGAAAACTCGGTTACTCCGAGCCATAATCGACCTGCTCTTCGTCGTCCTCAAGGTGAGGGGCGCCCGACCCGCCAACGGTTCCTCCACCAGACCGACAGTTTGACGACTGGGCGGCCTCCGCAGGGACTTCGGGAGGCAGGTCGTCCTCCGGCAGCTCGTCCTCCAAGGGAGGAAACATGGCGTCGAAGAAGGAAAATGTGATCCCTCGAGACGCGTTCTCCTCCGCAGTCGCATCTTTGACCCGCATGGCCACCTCGTAACGGGCCACCTCTAGCGAGAGATCCCAGTCCTCCTCCAACTCTGTCTTCGATCGCACGGCGTCATCCTTCTCCTCGATGAGGGTCTGCACCTCCGCTCGCAGGGTTTCCCTCTCCCTCTCGGTCCTGACCCGGGAGATCTCGCTTGCCGACAATCGGGCGTGGACGATGTTCAGCTCTTCGTCCCGGCTCGAGAGGGCCGCCTGGAGTTTCTTGGTCTCCCCTAAGAAAGTATCGGCCGCCTGCTCAGCGTTCTCCCGAGACGCCTTCTCGGCCGCCGCCTTCTCACGAGCTCGCTTTAGTTCCTCCTCAAGTGCTTGGAACTCTTGGACGGTGCGGACCCCCGCCAAGGCAGCGGCATGGGCGGCCGCTGTATCCTCCTTGTCTTTTTCCATGATCTGCATAGGACGCAGCAAGTCCCGGAGAATGCGGTCGCTCCGTTCTTGGCGCGCGAGCATCTGTGGAAGCAAACAACGTACATGCAATCGAAATAAGCACAACAAATCACAAATGAGGCAAACAAGCGAGTCATACCTTTCGGGCGTCGCCGATCCCGCTCTGGAAATGCTCAAGGTCGCTCACCGTCAGGAGACTCTTGAAATCCCGTAGAGAGGTTTCAAGGATCCCCCGAGAGCATCGGTCCCTCAGCTCCGCCGCCTCCGCCAGGAGCATCGACTCCTTGCCATCTGACGTCGCCGACGTATGAGCGCGCTTGTGGCCGGAGGACGAGCCGGGGAGGATCGTCGACGACGGTCGCTTATTCGAGGAGTTCGCCTCGGACCTCGCCCACGTTGGAAGCCCCCCATGGCGGGCCTCAGCCTGTGGTTGAGCCGCGATCACGGCCTCGGCGTCGGGCGCCACCCTCGGTGCCTGCGTGCGTGGTCGGTGTCGTCGGGTCATCGTATCTGAAAAAGATGAAGAGGTGACAGGTTAGAGTGCAATACAATGGAATATACATTAACTGGAAGCTTGTGTGTGGTTGGTACCCCCCACGTCAGGGGGAGGAGCAGACGAGCCCCCCGCCTCTGATTCGGGGTCCTCCGTAGCCTCCGCGACGAGGCCCGAGCTCGGAAGGGCGTCGCCTCCAGGCGTGAACCACCCAGTCCTTGCCATTAGGTCTGGGGACTCGAAGTGCGGTCCTTGCCGCCTCGATTCCGGGAGCGCCCTGATCACCGCGTGAAGCTCAGAGCCTTCGATATCGCCCATAGGTGGAAAATCAGCCGCAAGACCGAAGAAGAGAGGCGCGACCCCGAAGGCCGATTCGGACACCCATATCCAAGGATATCGGTGCTTCGAATTAACGTTGCTGACAATGATGAAGCGCTTACGGTGTAGCGCTAGGTAGAAGCCCGGCTTCCCTGGCACCCCTCGTATCGTCATGAGGTCCTGGATGTCGTCGGCGGTGACAGCCCTCTTCTTCGCCCGGTAAAGCATCATGTGGCACGCTGCGACCACCCGGTAGAAGGCCGGAGACATCTGTAAGGCGTGCACCCCCAGTCGAACTAGCAACTCCTGGATAACCGGCTGAAAGGGCAACCTTAGCCCACCGCGGAGGCTCGCCTCGTGGACCGCGGCGTACCCCCTTCGAGGGCGGGACGGAAGATCGTCAGGCAACGGTCTGAGGATTGACACAGAGTCCGGGATGCTGTAGCGCTTCCTGAGGCTCTTGAAGCTGACGATGGAGATCAGGCTCGGGACATCGACGCCCGAGCAGTCAAGGTTACCCCGCACGGCTGACTCTCCTATCGGGAAGGACGAGGTCCGCGTTTCCTCCTGCGCAGTAGAGGAAAGTCCCCTCGCCGCGGGTGCTGCACGACGGCTCGACGAGTCGCCAGAGTGCCCGGAATCCGGGGCGGTGCCCGAGCGCCCGGCCGGCTGCCGGCCGGCCGGGTCATTGCCATCAGGCCGGCTCGTCCTGTGGCCGGAAACGTCCTCTCCTGCGTGCGCGTCAAGCCCGAGGACCCAGCCCGTCTCCTGGCTAGGTGGCTCCTCCACGCGCGGCCCCGGCGACCTCCGGCCTTCGGCGCACCCGCCAGGCCCGTCGGCCCGGCCCGGCTCCCGGCCAGTCGGGTCTCCGGCGCTTGAGGCCTGCCCGGGCGTCCCGGCGTTCGGCCCAGACGCATCCAGCCCGCCGGCCCGGCCCAGCTCGCGGGTTGCTGGGTCCTCCTCGCGCGCCTGTCGCCCAGCGGCCCTGTCCGGCCTTCGGCCGGTTGGGCCCTCCTCGCGCACATCGGCCCGGAACGACTCTCGGCTGGCTGCAGTCTCCTCACCTAGGCCCGGCCCATTGGGCCTTAGGGTTTGCAGGGCAACCGGGATGGCCGCCTCTTCCTCTCCGGCTGTGGGCAGTCGGCTCCCTCCCTCTCCGGCGTTGGGCGGCCGGCACTCCTCCTGTCCGGCGCCGCCGACCCCACCTGCAGCGTCGGCCGCCGCCGGCGGCGCTCCCCCGTCATAGACGCGCTCCAGCCCGGCTGGGCCCGACCCGCCTGGGCTCCCATGGCCGCCGACCACCAGCAGCACAACCCCACCCGAGAGGGTGGGGTCCCCCCTGATGCCAACGCCGCCCCGGGCGGCGCTCCTCTGCGCCAGCGCGTCATCACCGGCGTCGGCCTCGCCAGACGCGTCGCCCGCGTCCTCCACGACCGGCTCGGCCTACCCGGGATGAGGGACGTCTCCCCCAGGTCCTGGTTCGCCCCAGACGGCGCCGACTCGGCCGGGCTCGGCCTCCTCCTCGCCGGCGTCGGCCTCCTCTGCCTTGTCGGCGTGTTCCCCGGTCGGGATCGTCGCGCGCGACTCTTCTGGCGCGATCCCGGGGCTGGGTCCAGCGCAGACGGCGCCGACCCAGCCAGGCGCGACTCCCCCGGCGTTGGCGGCGGCCTGCACAGCGCCGCCCGCGGCCGGCCCGCCTCCTCCGGCGCCAGAATCGACGAGGGCCCCCCTCCCGGCGCTGGATGGATCACCGCCGGTCTCCTGGGTGGTCGGCCCTGCGCGCGCGACCTCCATAGCACGTCCCTCGGCCAAGCCAGCCTCGTGCTGGTCGGCCCGGCTGTCCCCGGCGGCTGGTGCCATCAGGCCGGCGCTCTCCTGCCGGCGCTGGCTGTCTCCGGCACGCGCGCCCTCACCCTCGTCGGCCAGCCACGCTTCCACCAGTGAAAGATCCTCTCCGGTCATCTCAACAACGTTGAACGAATGCGACGAGTGTCGTGTGTCGGGAGGTGTTGATGGGGGCGAAAATTGAGCCCAAAAAGCATCCAAATCCACGTGGTTTTCCTCAAACAAGTCGTGTAAGCCATCGTCAACGGTCCCACATCCCGAGTCAATGGGGTCCATGGGCGCGAATAACGAAGCGAGCACGATCGACAAAAAATATAATAATAAAAATAACATGAAAGGACGTCGGAGCATACCTCTTGACGGCGGGCTTCTCTGATGGGCCAACGTCGGACTCTGAGTTTACCACGCGATTTACAATCGATGATAAACTCGGGGGGCTAATGTTACCGGTCCGTCTCGGTCCGATAGATTGACGACGGCCACGCTGGCGGCCCCTCTGAGCCCGGCGCTCGTCCGGGACCGGCACTCGCCGTGGCCGGCTCTCCACGGCCGGCTCTCCAAGGCCGGCCCTCCAGGACCGGCGTTCCAGGACCGGCGCTCCAAGGCCGGCGCTCCAGGACCGGCTCTCCAGGGCCGGCGCTCCAGGACCGGCTCTCCACGGCCGGCGCTCCAAGGCCGGCTCTCCACGGTCGGCGCTCCAAGGCCGGCTCTCCACGGCCGGCGCTCCAAGGCCGGCTCTCCACGGCCGGCGCTCCAAGGCCGGCTCTTCACGGCCGGCGCCCCAAGGCCGGCTCTCCACGGCCGGCGCCCAAGGCCGGCTCTCCATGGCCGGCGCCCCAAGGCCGGCTCTCCACGGCCGGCGCTCCAAGGCCGGCTCTCCACGGCCGGCGCTCCAAGGCCGGCCCTCCAAGGCCGGCCCTCGGCCAAGGGGTTCCTCAAACACCTCTTGGCCGCCTATAAATATGAGGGTCTCTCCCTCGACCTAGGTAATCCGAATTTGAGTACTGAAACGCTGTCGAACTCGTACCTCGCTCGTTTCTCTCAAGTCTCGACCTCTAAACTCTAAACCCTCTACAAACCACCTCAATCCTACTAATTTTGAGCGTCAGAGAGGTAAACAAAGGCAACCCCTCTGTTTCCCCTTTGTAGTTCACACCTTTATGTTCACGTTTCAGGTGCTTGGACGAGATAGAGATCATCTACAGCTAAGGGACGGCTTGGGATACCAAGCCCGACACGCTCGAGTCGAGACGAGACCACTTGGTCCGGCCTTGGGTCTAACCGTCTGCGACTCCTAAATCGTTGTCCGAAAAACTGCGACAACACAAACTCTTTGTAGTTTGCTTAAAACGATATATTCGCAATCTAAGGGTCAAAGGACTATTGACCCCAGTATGATTGTTAGAAGAATCTATGATGTCTGGTTATGAGGCATTGAGAGTTGGAGACTCTATAGTTCTTCTAGGTATCTTCCTAATGTACTGAATTGACCAGTGCACTTCTAGAGACAAGATAAGAACAAACCATTTAACCTCTTATGTCTCGAAGTCACTATGTATGAATTGTATCGTGCTTACCTTAATCCTGAAATGAGACATGTCATTTCACACCTTAGTATTCTCATTTGAGAAAGTCAGAGCTCGGACTCACTATGTGATTCCGAATAAGGCCTATTGGTGAAGTACTAAGTTGTGAGAATGTCATGAGTAACTTTGTGAAGTTCTCATAGATATGGAATTCATGTAAAAGATTGCTGAAATGCAATGTATATCACCTCATGCTTTGTTCCTTGGAGTGTGAATAAATGAACTGGCCAGTGTCCAAATTGAGTCTTGACTCTTTTAGATGAAACGATGTGACTTGTTAGCTCCTCGTCAATACATTGTTTCTAACTTATTCACAAGCGACAAAGGAGTTGAGGAAATAACAGCTAGAAGGGTAAAATGGTAATTTTGTAAATCCCGACTAGCTGATGATATTCATGAAGGGTAAACACTGATAATATTCTGTGGATCCGCTCATTACAATTAGGTTGAATTCTTGAGAAGAAAATAAATTCATTTGAACCGAGAGATTTTCAGTGTCAACTCTTTAGTGGAGTCAGTTGGCATTAAGGTAAACTTGGAAAAGCTTTGTGAACTTTTGAGTCCAAGTGTTTAGCTCAAGCTTTGTTCATTTGGGTCCATGAGGTCACTGTCATGAATCACATCGAGTAGGAATAGTTAAACTGGAAGCTAAGTCAAAACAAGAACGAGACAGTTTTACGAAAATTGTCAAAAGGGTATTTTTGTCTTTTTGGACATAGGACGAAAAGAATGTCAATAAATTTTTTTTGACATTGTCATATGATGACAAATGAAATAAATATTACTTAGCCATATTAGTGTAATTGGGCCTTGATGATTAATTTCATTTCATAGAATTTTACCTGAAAATTCTTCGTGGGCTTTTCTTATGTTGTCATGAACAAATGAAGAAACATCTAGAAGGTCCTTCTAGAAGCCTTATGTTCGTCCAACCCAAGGAAAAGAGAGGCTAAATTTCGTGCATGCCATGGTATGAAAGAGAGATTATTTTGTGCATTAATGTATGAAGATACTTGCCAAAAGAAAAAGAGGAAACAAATTTGCTTCTAGAAGCAAGTGTATTTTCGGCCAAGAGAGAGCAAATTAAATGAGGAAACAAATCCAAGGCCTTAATTGGCTCATGTTGGACGTCCATATAGGTGAGAAAAGAGAAAAGGAAACTACCTTTTGAAAGTAATCCCTCCCCTATAAATAGAGGCCTCATTCTCATTGTTTCAATCATCCAAGTTTAAGAGATTTGAGAGACTCTCTCTCTAGAACTTGGCCGATCCTCTCTCTCTCTCTCTATTCAATTTCGTTTTATTGTTTTGGCACCTAGGTCCTCATATGACCTAGTGTTTAGCTCTGCGACTTCAAGACTCGTTCTTAAGTCGTAGTGTTTAAAAGTGCCCACTCACTAATTCCTTTTCTCTCGAGTGATTTAGTGATATAAACTTTCGTGGTTGCTCGAGTTGCCGAGAAAGGAAGAGAGACGTGCTGCGAGGGGAGATGAACGTTGCAACCTTTTCCAAAAGCTTCTCAACGTTCAAGCTTCTAAAAGGTTGGTAAACTTCTTAGCTCATAATAGTTTTTATTTATATGTACTTGCTCTTTTTCTAGGTTAGTAAAAAACTGTTTTTATTTGAAAAGAAAATTTTTAAAATTCCGCCGCTTTGCGAAGCGTTAAACTTTTTCTTAACCCCTAGATCAATTCCAACAATAACGTTTTCTACACATAAAATTATTTGAAAATAAAATTACAAGATTAATTGTTATAACAAAGGTAAAGAACTTACGATTTTTTCTCCCATTAATTTTCACTTTCTCATCCTTGTAGTTATCTACGTCTTTCATTCGCGAGTCAATCCAAAGTTCCTCTTTCGTAGGCCATTCCCCCGTTTCGTCATGCTAGTAAGAAGTAATTATATAATAAATTAGAAAATAATTGCAAAATTTGGAATAACTAAAAGAATAAATGAATCTAACCTTTTCTTGATCAAGCTTTCGATATCCATTTTGGCCCGTTCGAGATTTGTACACACTTTTTCCGATATTTCATTTCCCATGTTCCGATGTTTGTTTGAACATTTCGGTTCGTCTATACTCAACAAATGCTATCCAATCTTCTTCGGTGATACTTGTGTAGAATTTCAAAATACAAGCCGGTCTCTTTAAGGCGATTGGTTCGTTGATGATGTCTTTGAGTAGATCGTTGTATACCTCATGACGAAATAACATTGCCGCTTCTCCGACTCTCATAACGCAATCGTGTTTTTGTTCGATAGGAATCGTAAATCCTTCTTGCATTTCGTTCCAAATCCGTTCTTTAATTTTTGTGTTCTCTTTACATCTTCAATCACGCATCGAAAGTGGAACGTGTTCTCTTGCTAACACGCCAAAGTAACTCGACAACTCATCACCCTCCTTACCCATTGGTTGCCCTTTATCATCAAATTGTACCGGGATTTTTTTACCAAGTGTTTTAACCTTATTAACCCGACCAATAAGAGTGTTTCTTCTTTTTCCTTGTTCATCGGAATTTAGCGCTAGTTGTCTTCTAATTTTCCTTTTACCATTACCGCTAGAAGTAGTAGTAGTGGAAGACATGGAATCTAATATACAAAATTCAAAACATAATCTCAATTTCTAACTCAAATCCAATCATAATTTCAACTCAAATCCAATCCGATTCCAACTCAAATACAATTTCAACTCAATTCAATCTAATGTCAAATATCTTCCTAACTTCAAATTAATATCAAACTCAAATCTAACGAATTCAAATCCAATATACTAAAATCCAATACGAATTCTTCCTAACTTCAAATAAATATCAAATTCTAACTAAATAATAACATAAATCAAACTAAATTAAAAAAAATTAGGAAATAACATACCCGGAGGCGGGGCGGAGGCGGGGAGGGGGCGAGGTGGAGGCGGGGTGGGGCGAGGCGGAGGCAGGGCGGAGGAGAGTTGGAGGCGGGGCGGGGCGGGGAGCGGGTGAGGCGAGCGATGGTGAGGGCCGGAGAGAGGGGGACGGTGAGAAGGGAAAGGCGGGAGGGGGCGAGGCGGAGGCAAGGTGGAGTGAGGGTGAGGACCGGAGAGATAGGGGCGGCGAAAAGAGAGGGTGAGGTAAGGGCCGGAGAGATAGGGGCGGCGAATAGAGAGGGTGAGGTAAGGGCCGGAGAGAGAGGGGTGGCGAGAAGAGAGGGTGAGGGCCGGAGAGAGAGGGGCGGCAAAAAGAGAGGGTGAAGAGAGGGCCGGAGAGAGAGGGGCGGCGAGAAGAGAGGGTGAGGGCCGGAGAGAGAGGGGCGGAGAGAAAAGAAGAAGAAGAAGAAGAAGAAGAATGAATGAATGAAAAAGGTGGAAAAAAACGCTTAAGTCTTAAAAATGGGTGGGAGTTTAAAAAAATTGAAATTTTTTTGTTTTTAAAACGGTTCTACACCGCTTGGTAAAGCGTTGTAGAAACCTCGCCGCAGCGAAGTTCAAATCCCGCCGCGGCGAGATGCTTCTACAACGCTTACAATAAGCGTTGTAGAAGTCTCGCTGCGGTGACGATTAGAACACGCCGCGGCGAGTTCTACCTAGAAAAGTATCGCCGCGGCGAGAAATATGCCTAGCCACGGCGAGAACAAATTCCAAAACCTAAACGTTCTCGCCGTGGCGACGTCCATATCTCGCTGCGGCGAGTTGATTCTACAACGCATTGAATAAGCGTTGTAGAATCATCTCGCCGCGGTGAAGTGTATTTCCCGCCGCGGCTTACATATCCCGCCGCGGCGACGATTGTACATCGCAGCGGCGAGAACATAATTTCAAATATACATCCTCTCGATAAGTATCTTGCCGCGGCGAATTGTATTTCCCGCCGCGGCTTACATCTTTCACCGCGGCGACGATTGTACATCGCCGCGGCATACATAACTCGCTGCGGCGACGGATGTACACCGCCGCGGCGACAACATAATTTCAAAAATTCATGCTCACTGTTGGGATCTCGCCGCGGCTAAGTGTATTCCCTGCCGCGGCGAGACCTTTCTACAACGCTCCTAAATAAGTTTTAGAAAGGTCTCGCCGCAGCGAAGTCTTATTCTCGCCGCGGCGAGAGACACGAGGCTGATGATATATATTCACTTAGACCTCTCATAACCTCACTCGAAAAAGATTTCCAGCACCTTTTCGACTCATTCTACTACGTCCTCGTTTACAAGTCTCATCTACACATCTAAATCTTGTAAGTTCTTCTTTAATTTGCTCAAAATGTTGTTCTCTTGATAGTTTACTAATTATAATGTGTTTTTTTTTTTTTTTATATAATTAGGGTTTTCTATGAAGATGAGAAAGTGGATGTGGGAGAATAGATTAAACGAGATATATCGTAAAGGTGTAGATGAGTTTTGTGATTTTGCTAGAGAGAACATGGTAGATGTGTCCTCGTATTCAATGTGGAAATCATTGACATTTTTCGATTGATGTCGTTCGGACCCATTTGTTTGTATATGGAATAATGACCTTGTATCAAAGATGGTTCTACCATGGTGAGGTTTTTCGTTCTACGGCAAACGAGGATAACAATGATGTTGAAGATGATATTGATGATATGTGCGGAATGATGAAAGATTTGGAGGACGATTTTGTTGAGCGACCGGAATTGTTTGAGTCCATGATGAATGATGGGGAGACATCATTATATGAAGGGTGTACAAGCTTTTCGAAGTTGTCATTTCTAGTTACATTATTTCATTTAAAGACGTCGGGCTGTTGGACAAACACTAGTTTTACTCTATTGTTGGAAACACTAAAAGAAGCATTTCTGGAAGATAATAAAGTTCATTTAAGTATGTATGAAGCGAAGAAGACTTTGGGCACATTAGGCATGAAGTACGAGAAATTTCATGCGTGCCCAAATGATTGTGTTTTATATAGACATGAGTATGAAGATCTGGATGAATGTCCGACGTGCAAATAGTCAAGGTGGAAGAAGGGTAAAATTCCATGTAATGGGGTTAGAGGAGTTACAGTCAAGGTACGTACATTTTCTAGCCACGGTATCCTTCTCGCCACGGTGGAGAATATTTTTAGCCGCGGCGATATAATATCGCCGCGGTGAGAGGTGACTTTCGCCACGGCGAATGGATTCTACAACGCTTATTTAAAGCGTTGTAGAAAGTGTCGCCGCGGCGAGGTTGAAAATCTCGCCGCGGCGAAGTTCATCCTTCTACAACGCTTTTACCTTGCGTTGTAGAAAGTTCTCGCCGCGGCATAAATCACGTGGCGCCGCGGCGAGAATTCTACAACGGATAGTCTAAACGTTTGTGGGAAATCTGAAATTTATTTAATTCTACAACGCTTAACCACAAGCATTGTAGAATCACCAAGTTTCTACAACGCTTAGCTATAAGCGTTGTAGAAATACCCAGATTCTACAACGCTTAGCCATAAGCGTTGTAGAAACACCAAGTTTCTACAACGCTTATATTAAGCGTTGTAGAATCCCTAGTTTCTACAACACATATTTAAAGCGTTGTAGAAAGTGAGTTGTATAATCCAACATTTGTAGTAGTGTGGGTTCCAGAATCTAGAAGAATTTAATCAAGCCCTCCTTGCTAAAAAAGCTTGGCGACTCATCCGAAATCCTACCTTTCTAACCTCCCACATTCTCAAAGCTTGCTACTTTTCCAACACCCCTTCACCAAAGCGAAACCTCACCGACGAGGCTCCTTTTTATGGAATAGCCTTCTTTGGGGTCGAGATCTTATCATGTCGGGCTCTAGATAGAGAGTTGAAAACGGTGAAAGCATTAATGTCTTCCATGACAAATGGATCCCCTCGCCTTCCACATTCTCCTTCATTGAGGCTCCCTACCTCCCCGAAGACAACCATGTCGTGGACCTTCGTCATGGAAATGGTGTTTGGAATGTTGTCCTTAATCTCGATGATGTTGCCCTCATTCTTAGCATTCCTTGTCCCACTTTTGACGTTAGCGACCGTCTCCGTTGGTACTACACACAAGATGGTGAATATAGCGTTAAAAGTAGATACCAAATTTCCTTCAACCAAAAATATCCATCCCCCGTTTCGAGCTCTACCTCTTCGGAGCCATGGTGGAAATCCCTATGGAGGCTGAAACTCACTCCTAAAATCAAAATTCCAACTACATCCCAAAATCCCTACAAAATTCCTCAACGCCGCATCAACACTACTCGCGTGAACGTCGATGCTGCCATCTGCTCTAGGAGAAACCGATGTGGTTTTGGTGTGCCTCTCCAGCCAATATAGGTACAATCTTAGTCTCTCACATAGCGCATGTCCATACTCTTCTCAGCCCCCGACATCATTGAAGCTTTTGCGATTCTAGAAAGTCTAAAGCGCGTTCGAGATAAACACTTGGATAATGTCTCCATCATCTTTGATTGCCTCATGGGGTCTCATTATTTCGACAACATCCGTTACCTTGCAGCTTCGTTTTCCTCTTGCAATTTTTTCTTTTGTCCCTGGGCTAATAACAATCCAGCATACCTCTTGCTAAATATGCAGTCAATTTTAATTCCCCTGTTACTTGGGTTTTTGAAGCTCCACCTTTTATTGGAACTGGCTATAGCAGCAGATAGACATCTCTGTATTTAGTATCACCAGGTTTTCATAAAAAAAAAAAAAAAAGAAAAAAAAACGAGCGGTTGGTTATAAAGAAAAGATAGGAATTTAATGACAGACTAAAATGCACAATGAAAATGAAGTTTGAGAGAGCATGGACTTTTATACACACAGCTTTATTAACTATATAGCCCCTTTAAACCTGAACTTTGGGTATTGTGTTTGAGCGTGCTTTTAAACCTCTGTACGGTTCTCTTTTTGGGTTGCAATCTTTTTGAAGGATGATATATTGATATATTTTACACATTAATATGTTTTTAAAAGCTGCGACATCTCTGTGCAACTAATAACTTCTGCTTAATATGTACAACTAATAACTTCTGCTTAATATTTACAGTTAATATTTATATTTACTTCCGTGGTGGTTTCTCATATTGTTTTTTAGTTATTAAAGAGCTGTAAAGATCTGAGAAGCGAGAAGAGAAATTGAATGTTCTTCTAATTTACTTTATCGAAAGGGAGGTTTTGAAGATTCCCATTGGTCATTTTGATAGACTACAAGATAAACAATAATGACTAACTACTAATGTGCCCACAAAATATGACGTGAAATAAAGACAAGTCCCTGCAATTTTATTATTTGCGTGTAAATATTGTTGTTTAAGAACACAGATGGCGTGACTTCAAAAAATGTTTGCTCAATTTTGTGGAACATGATTCAAGCACAACTAACTGACAATAATAGTTCACTTAATTCTACACCCTAGCTAGTATAGTATTTTCCAGGACAATTGTTTGTAATTAACAAGATGAAGTAGCTACACAATTGTACAACTATTTATTACGATAAAAGTAAACCGAGATCATTTTTAACGCCGTTTTGAGACTCTTGATTTAAGAAAAATCAATATGTCGATTGAAAATCGAACGGAAAAAATATGAAAAAAAGTAATTGATAAATTTTTTTCAAATGCCGTTTTCCATGAAAAATCGAACAAAAATAATGTTGCAGAATATATTAAATATATATACATATATATATATATATATATATATATATTACAATTTGTAAACTTAAATATATATCTCAAAATATGTTTACCCAATACACATATTATATAAATATTCATATATATAAATACGTATATATAAATATATTTCTACCCAATGTACATATTTATAATCTTTTTGTAATTTGATATATATATATATATATATATATATATATTGTTTATTTTTTAAGAATTGAAAAAATAAAAAATTGTACAAAATAGCCATTTGAAACTAATTGATTAGCAAAATAGCCAAAGTTTTAACTTTTCAGCAAAGTAACCAAATTTACGATTTCAAAATTTTTATGATAGCCAGGATTAAAATTATTGACGATTATTATAAGCAATTTATCACTTTCAAAAAATTTAATTTTGGGGTCAAAATGTTTTTTGAAACCAGATTGCTGCACATTTTGGCTATTTCACTCATTTAAGACAAACCTTGGCTATTTTGTAAATTCATAACTTCAAATTGGCTATTTAGCTACATCATACTTGAAAAAAAAAGGTTTAGTACCAAGAATTGAAAAAAATGTCACTATTACAAATTTCATTTTCTGGTGCGGAAGGGTATCAGGTGCGACATGTCGCACCTAAAAATCGTCTTCCCTCCGTTTTTGAGATTTTCTACTGCCAAATAGATGCGACTTTGGGTACGACATGTCCCACATAAAATATCTAAAACTGGATTTTTGACAAAAAAAGGGACAAAAAAAATACCCTTTTCGCCTTTTTATCATTCATATATCATTATACACATACACCATCGTAGTACAAAAATTAAAAAAAAAACCTCAGCATTTGAGTGTCATCATACATTATCGTACACTATCGTATACCATCGTACATCATCGTAATTCAAAAAATATTTTAAAAAAAATTCAGCTTTTGAATTATTGTTGGCCCGTCCCGGACAAACGAGGGCAAAACCGTCACAACATCTTCATAGATGTCACCTGCCCGCTCGGCCGTCTCCCGGAGGGCCAAGGCCCGTCCGACCATCTTCCGGCCAGCCAAGACATGTCCGGCCATCAGCTCGACCGGCCAACACCCCGGCCATGGACTCACTCGGTCGTCTGTTCATTTCAGCCAGCCATGGACTCATCTGGCCGTCCATCTCAGCCAGTCATCCATCCCAGCCGGCCATCCATTTCTGCCGGCCATTGACTCAGCTGGCCGTCCATTTACGCCGGCCATCCATTTCAATCAGTCATGGACTCAGCCGGCCATGGAATCAATAGGCCGTCCATCTCAGCCGGCCGTCCATTTCAGTCGGCCATGGACTCAACCGTCTGTCCATCTCAGCCGACCATCCATCCCAAGCGGCCGTCCATTTCAGCCGGCCATATGTAGACTTTGCCGGCCGTCCATCTCAGCCAACCGTCCATCCTAGCCGACTGTCAATTTTAGCCGGCCATGGACTCAGTCGGCCATCCATCCCAACCGGCCGTCCATCGCAGCCGGTCGTCCATTTCAGTCGGCTATGGACTTGTTAGGAATATTACCAACTAGAAGATGATGATTACTAAATAAAATAAGAAGTTAATTTATTAGCATCATATGATTAGTGGATTGAGGTCTGATAACATTCAGAATCAATAACAACTATCATCCATAGTCTCCGTATCAAACTGAATCGCATGCTGGGCATCCGAGATCAGGCGGTAAACTAAAACTTGGTCGATGACTGATATGTGCCTGGAAAGTCTTATCTAAAGTCATATATGTGGAACACAAGTGAAGGTTGATCACTTAGTGGGAGCATTCTGCACTTGTGGTAAGTGTACGACCCGGACAGACCTTGCCTGTAGATGTGTCATTCAAGAACTGTTACGACACACTAGCCAGGGTCACAAATGATGGTCACAGTGACGCTTGATCTTAGTCCTGAAGTGATCATGGACTTCTAGGTCGTGTTACCATGTTCTTTGATTCATCACGTTAAAGGCCAATGAAGGTTGAATAAATGGATATTTTGGGAACTCAGGACAAGATTTTAGAAGAAAGTGGTTTACAGATATAAAATCTAGCCTTCCTGAAAGAAGGTTGGTGTTCTCTCACCTAAGGGTTGATTCCAAAACCGATTGATTGTGCACACTTCCGAAGTTGGCTTACGTTCGGTTGAATCTTTCGTTGGGGAAGCAACGATGCTTAGGGCTTATATGTAACGAGAAAGGTATAATAGAACAAATTGACTTATCTCGGTACGTGCAGAACGTGGAGGTGTTGGAATCGATCTAGGGTTTGAGAAAATAATTAACGCTTCGGTAAGCGGCGGAATTTTAAAAATTTTCTTTTACAAGTAAAACAGTTTTTACTAACCTACACAAGTGCAAGTACATGTAATTAAAACCAATATGAGCTAGAAGTTTACTAACCTTTCTTGAAGCTTGAACTTTGAAGAAGCTTGTGGAAAGTTTGCAACGCTCGTCTCCCCTCGCAGCACGTCTCTCTTTCTTTCCTCGGCACCTCGAGCAACCACGAAAGTTTCTATCACTAAATCACTCGAAAAGAAGGAATCAGTGAGTGGGCACTTTTAAACACTACGACTTAAGAACAAGTCTCGAAGTCGCAGAGCTAAACACTAGGTCGAGTGAGGACCTAGGTGCCAAGACAAGAAAAAATCGAAAATAAACTAGAGAGAGAGAGAAAGAGGATTTTCGGCCACAAGTTCTAGAGAGAGAGTCTCTCAAATCTCTTAAACTTGGATGAATGAAATGTGAGGAAATGAGGCCTCCTATTTATAGGAGAGGTCTCACCTTCAATAAGGTAGTTTCCTCTTCTATAGAATATCACATATTCATGAGCAATTTCCTCTTTTTCCCTTTGAGACACTCGGCCAACACAAGGCTTCCAGAAGCCTTGATTTGTTTCCTATTTTGTTCAAGGCCTTGCCTTGTCTCTCACTTGGCCGATTCCCATATTCCTCTTGGAGGAAATTTGTTTCCTCTTTTTCTTTTGGCAAGTATCTAAATACATTTATGCACAAAATAATCTCTTTCTCTTTGGTATTTTGGGCGCCCATCTCTCATCTAGAAGGAGCTTCTAGAAGCTTCTTCATTTGTTCATGGCAACATGAGAAAAGCCCTTTAAGAATTTTCAATGAAATTCTTATGAAATGAAATTAATTCACAAGGCCCAATAATCAAGTTATGGCCGAGTGATATTAAGTCATCAAATGAACTTGTCAAAATTTATTGACATCCATTTCATCCTTATGTCTCAAAAGACAAAAATACCCTTTCGACAATTTTCGTTCTTGTTTTGACTTAGCTTCCAGTTTAACAATTCCTATCGATGTGATTCGTGACAGTGACCTCATGGACCCAAATGAACAAAGCTTGAGCTAAACACTTGGACTCAAAAGTTCACAAACCTTTTCCAAGTTTAGCTTAATGCCAACTGACTCCACTAAAGAGCTGACACTGAAAATCTCTCGGTTCAAATGAATTTGTTTTCTACTCAAGAATTCGACCTAATTATGATGAGCGGATCCACTGAATATGATCTATGTTTACCCTTCATGAATGTCATCAGCTAGTCGGGATTTACTAAATTACCATTTTACCCTTCTAGCTGTTATTTCCTCAACTCCTTTGTCGCTTGTGAATAAGTTAGAAACAATGTATTGACGAGGAGCTAACAAGTCACATTGTTTCATCCAAAAAGGTCAGGACTCAATTTGGACACTGGCCAGTTCATTTATTCACACTCCAAGGAACAAAGCATGAGGTGACATACATTGCATTTCAGCAATCTTGTACATGAATTCCATATCTATGAGAACTTCACAAAGTTACTCATGACAGACTCACAACTTAGTACTTCACCAATAGGCCTTGTTCGGAATCACATAGTAAGTCCGAACTTTGACTTTCTCAAATGAGAATACTAAGGTGTGAAATGCCATGTCTCATTTCAGGATTAAGGTAAGCATGACGCAATTCATACATAGTGACTTCGAGACATAAGAGGTTAAATGGTTTGTTCTTATATTGTCTCTAGAAGTGCACTGGTCAATTCAGTACCTTCGGAAGATACCTAGAAGAACTATAGAGTTCCCAACTCTCAATGCCTCATAACCAGACATCATAGATTCTTCTAACAATCATACTGAGGTCAATAGTCCTTTGACCCTAAGATTGCGAATATATCGTTTTAAGCAAACTACGAAGAGTTTGTTCATGCAAATCTACATTTGTCTCTTCGTAAGTTGTTAAGTTTGTTTATGGACTAAAAGACTATGGTTTAATTCATAAAGCTTCAGACAAGGAAGATTGAATGAACGTTTCAACTTTATTATTAATGAATAAGCAATTACAAGCAAGAGTCTTCGTAAGACTATATGACATCAAATGTACATAAATAGACACTACTACTCTTCTTGTCGGCACCATTGACAACAGGAGGGTCATGATCACGTACTGACTAAATCAGTGGATACTCGTTACGATGAGTAAATATAATTCTAGTATTAAAGGAGAGTTCAGTCTTAGCTTACACGATGGAGTATTGACTAAGATTAGACGAATCGATAGAAAAAGAGAAAGGACTTTTTTCATCTTTTTGATCGGATTTGTTAAGCTTCTATTACTAGGTCCATTGTCTCCAATTCGGCTTCGATAAAGGCGGATAAGAACGTTAATATAATAGTATGTATTATTATTATTATCTCACTTGCTGTAATAGTGATTGACAGCATTAAATTCCAAAAAGGGTATTTTGGCAATTAAATAAATATTTATAGTAAAGCTGTTTATTTATTGCTAGATCAAGTAAATAAACTTATTATTTATTGTTGGACAAGTAAATAAGTGTTTAATGCGCTTAAATCTATTAGGCCTTGAAAAAGCAAAAAAAATCACCTACCCGGTGTTGGACGTTTTTTTCATTGGTGTGGTAACTAGTATTTTTTCCGTTTTTCTATTCCTAAAATATAGGAGAATAAATAGGAGATATATTTTCCTATATTCTCTCCTAATATTTAGGCTAATATCTAGGAGAATATAATTTCCTAGATTTTCTCAACATAAAATATTTTATACTGTTTTATAAAATAAAATCCTACATATTGATCTGATTGATGGGAGGAAAAATATGATTCACTTGTTGAGATCTAAGGGCAGAGATTTAATCCACTATTGTGAACACAATAAAAGGAAATAATATCTTTTAGAATATTTTGGAATATTCTATAAAGATACCTTTTAAACTGCTATAAATAGAGGGCTGATGTGAATGAAAATTGAACCTAGCCATACAGCTAAAAACGCCCACACACACTCCTTTGTGGCCGTGTGCTTGATTCTCCTTCCTTCCCTCGGAATCGCTTCAATTCCATTCTTAGAAATACGAGAGAAAGATCAGAAACACCCCGTTTCTCGATCTAGTGAGATATAACGAAGCCCACTCTTTTGTCTTATCTTCCTCGGAGATTACGTTTTGGAAGACTTTGGTGTCATCACATCGAGTCCTTGAAGGAGGAGTTCCAGATCTGATCGTGTGGAGGCTTGTACGTTGAAGACGAAGATGGATTGTGAAAGCTTTCAGTTCGTGAGCCTAAAATTGTAAGTTTTCTTAAACTCGTCTTTAATATGATACGGTTGCGTGATGAAGTTTCTTATGATTAATAAATGAAGTAATCTAGATCTTGTTTAATAACCATGTTAATAATTAGCTCTTGTTAGCGTAATTATTTTTTTCCGTATTTAATTGGTTATTTAAGGCGCATTAATTACCAACAGGACTCAGCTGGCCATCCGTTTCAATCGGCCATGGACTCATCTAGCCGTCCATCCCAGCTAGCCGTCCATCCCTACCGGCCATCCATTTCAGCCAGCCATGGACTCAGCCGGTAGTCCATTTCAGCCGGCCATGGACTCAGCCGGCCGTCCATCCTAGCCGGTCATCAATTTCAACCAGCCATGGACTCAGCCGAACGTCCATCTCAGCTGGCTGTCCATCCCAGCCGACCGTCCATTTCAACCGGCTGTCCATATCAGTCGACCGCCGATTTCAACCGGCCATGGACTTAGTCGGCCGTCTATCTCAACTGGCCGTCCATCCCAACCGGCCGTCCATTTCAGGTGCATTAATTGTTCATTTAAAGTGCATTAATCACCAACAAGTGGTATCAGAGCTAGTTGATTACTTAATTAATCGATTCGTTCTAGTAATTAATTTTAATATGGTTTTTATGAATTTATATTATGATATGTTATTCATTCAATACAGTATGATATGATATGTGAATTGTTGTTCGTGGTTGGGTAGAGTTTTGATTCTCGCTTTTCTAGAATGGTTGTTAAACCCGAAATTTAAAGGGTATATGATTTTTGTAATTTTATTTAAAATACTTGCTGTAATCCGATCGTCGTGAAATTCGGAGGGCTGAATACCCACTGTGAGATGAGATGATGGTCTGAAGCACAGCCCTATCGGAGTTCCAAAGATCCACCTTTGATGAAGAAGATGAATTTTGTGACATCTTTATCACCAAATTCCGCCTACCCCTTAGATTGGAGTCTCGGATTTTTAGCCCCCTTCGCTCTTGTTCCGAACTAACTTGTTGAGCCCTAACTTGGCAAGTGGGCTCAAGGATTCGACCGGGTCAAAGCTCGTTAGCCCGGTTCGGCCCAAAAGGCCCAAACCGATTTTTGTAAAAAAAAAATTAATTTTTTTATGTTTTATTGAAATTAATTATATGGGATGAGCCTTAATAAATTTTATTTAAAACATGAAAAATAAATGATCAAGGACATCGATTTATTTTTTCAAAGGCCAATTGTATTGGGCCTTAATCATTAAATTATTTTTTGACAAGTATGGAAAAATAAATAATCTTTGACATTGATTTATTTTTCGGTTGAGACATAGAATGTGCTCAACAAGAATCCATGAACTAATGTGATTGAGTTCATCAAGTTAGATTTATAAGAATCAATTAGGATACGATCAATCTGAATCAAAACCATATATGCTTTGTCATGCTTGTTTAATTAATTGATTTGCCATGTATGATATATCTTGAAAAATTGTTTTGTGGTTATCATGGGCTTTCGTTTATAATATGTAACTTATCTAATATGAATAGGATAGTTTTTAATAAATGAGTTGAACGGAACGAAGAAGCTTTGTTACCAAGCCGATAAGAGGCTAAGCTTCGGGGTTAATAAAAGACTATGTCTTCCCTCCTCGCTGGAAGCTTTTTCTGCGAAGGAATGCTATTAGGATAATCAAGACTAGATTTCACGATACTCATAATCACTAAGCTATATCGAAACTTAATTGTTTTTAAGGATAGCTTAGAAATACTCGAGTTTTTAATATGATTAGATACTTCGAGTAGATCACCTAGATGAAAGTGAATGCTAGGAGATAATAAAAAATAATACTGAAAGTATATTGAGTCGTAGACCTCCAACATTGCTACAACACCGTGAGGATGAAATATCCCTACTTGATCGGCGGTCTTTTAGACATGGTGATCTGCTCCTAAGGACTGGCTTTTCTTATTCCAATAACAAGGTTGTGTCTCTAGCGATAGGTGGGGGAGTTTAGTTCGGCGTGTGCTGGCTAATTCAGTGTGTTCGGGTGATACCCTTTCTGCTGAAATGTTGGGTTGACTCATGCGTGAATCCAATCGGTGGTTGCTCATGTGGTCAAAGATTCCTAATTAATTGGTAGTTAGTGAACATAGTTATGATGTGTCATCAACCATGATTGTTCACTAATCTGAGATGGTTCTCGATTTTCACTAGGTGAACTCCGTTACGCCACCATACTGGGACGAACTGTGGCTATTGGTGGATTACCATGGAATATAAAAACTGGGTTCTTTTCTTTAATATTTTATCTTGTGCTTGGTTGCATTATGTTTTTATTTTCCTAAATCGTATTGATAGCTTGTTTCTTTTCATATTGCTAATAAATATATGCTTTTAAATTTTAGTAATCATGTCGAACCCTATTATGGTCCTGTTGTCGAAAGACGTCATGACTGATGAGAAATTCCCGAAATGGAAGTCTAACCTGAATATTATGCTGGTGAGTAAAAGCATTCGCTTTATCCTCAATGAAGAGAGACCTCCTTTTCCGACATCAAAATCATCCCGCTCACAGAAGGATGATTTTGACAGGTGGACTGTGGCTAAAAACAAAGCCATAACCTACATGCTCGCAAGCCTATCTGATGCGTTGCGAACTGTTGTCGGCCCGTCCCGGACCGAAGAAAAAAAGCGTCACTTCAGCCCACACGACCGGCGCAGGGCTTCGGACGGCCGCCTGATGGAAGAACCTTGCCTCGGCCATTGGCCGGCCCATGGCCGGTTGAACCTTGATTCGGCCATCGGCCGGCCAATGGCCAACCCAAATCTCACTCGGCCATCCGCCGGCCCAAACCTTTGGTCGGCCAATGGCCGACCCAAGTTTCACTCGGACATTGGCCGGCCAATGGCCCACCCTAGCTTTACTCGGCCATTGGCCGGCCCAAACCTTTGACCGGCCAATGGCCAACCCAAGTTTCACTCAGCCATTGGACGGCCCAAAACATTAGCTGACCAATGGCCGACCAAAGCTTCAATCAGCCATTGGCCGGCCCAAACCTTTGGCCGGCCAATGGCCGACCCAAATCCCACTCGGCCAAGAGGTTCCCCAAAATACCCCTAGGTCGCCTATAAATGCAGAGGTCTGCATCTCCCAAAGGTAATCTTAAATTGAGTACTGAAATGCTGCTGAACTCGTACTTCACTCGTTTATCTCAAGCTTCGGCCCTCTAAACACTAAACCCTCTATATTCCGCCTCAATCTTACTAATGTTGAGCGTCGAAGAGGTAAACAGAGGCACCCCCTCTGTTTCCCCTTTGTAGTTCATCGTTTCCTTCTTTTGCAGGACCAACGATAGACGAGGCAAACACCATTGACAGCTAAGGGACGACTTGGGATACCAAGTCCATCACGCTCGAGCCGAAGCGAGACCACTTGGTCTGGCCTTGGGTCTGACTGCTTTGGGCTCCTAAATAGTTGTCCTAAAACGAGTGACAACATTTTGGCACTAGAAGGAGGGGATCTCCCAACCTTGGCAACGCATTCTCTCTACCACTTCATCTTTCCTCTACGACAAGCAAAGACTCTCGCTAGATGAGTCATGTGCCGGCAACATCCGCAGGCACCCGAGCGACTAGCTCGAGGTACGGCCTCAGGAACCTAGCACACCATCTAGGAGGGAAGCCTCGTGGTAACGAGTGTCATCCTCAAGGCTCGGCGGCTGACCCCGAGGCCATTCTCCGAGAGGACACGGCCCGAAAGCTCGCCGAACTCCTAGATTGCCCAGGCGTGGATGGCGCGCTCATTGCCAACCTTCTCGGCTACGATGTCGAGGGTGCTCCTAGCCATGGCGACTCCGATCCCGACTACGAGGGGGAGTCGAAGACCGACGAGGCAACCCCTAGCCTCGTACGCTCCAAGTCTGAAAGGACGAGGGATGCCACGGCTGGGCCAGCCCCGCCTACACGTCAATCCTCGCGCTCCCATTCTCGGGGACTTGCCCCCTCGGTTTCAAGCGGTGGCCGAACACGGCCCCTCGTCGAGGAGAGAGCCGCCCCCAATGACGACGGGGCCGATTGCCGAGACGTTTGCCGGACAGCCCGTCCAAAGACCGCCTCGCCTCGCCAAGCGCGAAGCGGGGATCTAAGAGAGCATCTGACAACACAGAGGGACTCTCGAGGAGAAGACCTCCGTCAAAGGATTCACTCCCGAAGGGACACACTCCCTGCTGCCACTCTCGGCCGCCCCCAGACCAACATCGGGGACCAAGCGTCCAATGACTGCCAACAGGCGACTCCCGTGGCCCCGACGGTCAGCCCTGCCAATGGGCTTGACATGGTAACGATGATCCAAAGCCTCCAAAACCAGATCATCGAGCAGAGGGAATTGGGAGGACAAAGACTATACGGCGGGATCAAGGAATCTTATTCTCCCTTTGCCGCCTAAATCCTAGCGCAGCCATGCATCGGGAACTTCAAGCTACTGTCCATCCCTCCTTACGATGGACGCACGGACCCAAACTTCCACATCCAACACTACGAAACATGGATATCCATGCAGGGACTGTCTGACGCCACCCTGTGCCAGGCATTCAGCATAACTCTCACCGGGTCTGGATTCGAATGGTTTAGAAGCTTGAGGTCGGGAAGCATCCAATCCTTCCGAGCCCTCAGAGAGGCATTCCTCGCTCGGTTCGCCACACTAGTGTCACAAAAGAACTCAAAGACATACCTCTTGTCCATCCGGCAAGGGAGAGACGAGACCTTGAGGCAGTACCTCGCTCGCTTCACCGAGGAATCCCACAAAGTGGAGGGATTCGATGATAAGGACGCCATTACGGCAATTATTAAGGGGGCTCGCACAAGCGACTCCCTCAAATCCATAGTCGAAAAGGTCCAAGGGACATGGCGGAGCTCATGGAAAGAGCCCATAATTACATGGGGATCGAGGACTACTTTGACGGCCGGGATGGTCGAGAGGCTGGTGGGCGAGGCAGTCGCCGTCGTCACGACCAAGGCGAAGATCACCCCGACCCTTGATGAGGAGGAACAGAGGAGGTCAGACCCCTAACGGTCGCTCCCTTCCCGGGCCGAGGCCTTCGCATGTCGACAGCTTTTGAAAGTTCTCGACATTCACCCCTCTCAACACCCCAAAAGAGCAGATCCTGGCTTTGCACCGCGACAAGCTAGGAAGCCCCGCTCCTCTGACAAAGGATCTCGCGAAGCGGGATCGGAGCAAGTTCTTTGAGTACCACCAAGATCACGGGCATCTGACATCCGAATGCTACCAACTAAAGCGTAAGATTGAGGCCCTCATCCAGGATGGGAAGTTGAAAGAGTACATCCTCCGTACAATCGGGACTACCGCGGGAGGCGGAGAGTGCCCACGACATGAGAAGAAGGGTCAGGAAACGGTCACTGTCACCGACCGCACGGCAGATGATGATCCGGAAAGCTGACGAATGCACATCGTGGGCTCGATCATGGGAGCCCTCGTGCTCGGGGATTCTGGCACGCAAAGGAAGAAGTACGTGAGAGATGTCTCTCAAGGGAAGATCGCTCACCAAATCAACCACACCTACGAGGTTCCGCCCCCGTCCCCCTTCAAGTCTATGTTTTCACCAACCAGGAAGCGGTGCGTGTCCTGCACCCGCACAACGACGCGATTGTTCTCTCGGCACCGATCGCCAATAACCTCGTCTGGAGAATTCTGATAGACGATGGCAGCTCGGCCGACATTATATTTAAATCAGCTTTGGATAAGATGAAGGTGGCCGGGCTAAGGTCGACCCCGATCTTAACCCCACTCTTCGGCTTCTCTGGGGAGAGGGTGATGACGAAAGGTACCATCGACCTTCCGGTAACTTTCGGGACACCCGGGGGAATCGAGGTCACTCACATCATGTCGTTCCTGGTGGTGGATCAATCGTCTGCCTACAACATAATCATTGGTCGCCCCAGTCTGAACAGATTGAAGGCCATAACCTCCACTTATCATATGATGATGAAATTCCCGACCGCAAAGGGAATCGCCGCAATGATGGGAGACTAATCGATGGCTAGGATGTGCTACATACGAGGGGTGGACAGAAAAGGGAAAGGGAGAGACGATTAGCACAATCTACCGACCCGAGGATAAGAATGGTGAAGTCAGGACGGTGGCATCGAGCTCGAGAATTTAGGTGGGCTCGTGATCACGCTCGAGTCGACAACAAATAAATCTCGTCGCCAATTTTCTTCCACATTTTCGTTATTTTCAAATTTTTTCAAGACAATCTTATTTGAGGCCGATAGGCCGTGGGATATATTTTCATTTACTTTTAGGAAATACAAGACTTTGAATTACGTTCCACCTTTCGTGTTTCATTTCACATTTGTCAAAATTTCTAGGCTCCTCTACGAGTACCCAAGAAACTCGGGAGGCTAACAGGGATACATAATCCACAACCCGTCCATGCGACGCTCTCGCACGACTAAAAAAAAGAGTCTATTAGACTCAGGAGTCACTCACGCGTCGACATGCGTTACATCTGCGCACCGGATGCGAGTCCCAAGGCAACCGTCAAAACCCAAAACGCGACATGCGTACCGACAGGTACCACCCTCGCTGGGAACCACGCCTACTCCAAGCCCATCCTGACGCACAACACGCACACCAATAGGTAGTGTACATACCGGGAATGAGGCCCGCTCGCCGCCCAGCTCGTGCGCCAATAGGCAGCGAGTCACATATGGATTTCAAAGGCTTGCGCCCGCCGGACGAAACTAGTCTAGCCAGTGTCCACGGAAAACCTGGTCACGTAATGTGGCACTGAGGCCCCTCGAGGCCCAACCCGTGCAAATCAATTATGTCGTCGTCGATAAATCGAGAAAATAAGACACGCATCAATAAAATCGTGTAAATCGATTACGCTAGGTATAAAAAATAAAGAAAATAAGATGCGTAATAAACCCGAAAAGGTTAAATAAGGACATCCAATGTTAAAAAAGAACCCAACAGGAAACATGCCGACAAAGAAACTGAAGGCGAACCCGTGAGATGCGTTCTCCTTCGTCATCGCATCACGAACTCGGATCGTAACAATCCGCCGAGCCTCCACCGATGCGATGTCCCAATCTCCCTCCGAGTTCTCCTTCACCCGCACGACGTTGTTCTTTTTGGTGACGACCTACATCTCCGCCGATAGCAAGTCGCGCCCTCTCCCCGCTGGGGCGCAAGAAACGTCGCTCGACGACAGTCGAGCGTGAGTGATCTGCAGCTCCTTGGCCAAACCGTGAGCGCCACCTTCACCCAAGATACTCGCTCAACCAACCCGCAATGCAATCTCAGCCTCCAACTCCACGCTCAAGCGAGTCGCCTCCCGACGAGCCCATTTTAACTGCAACATCATGCTCAACCGCGGCGTCTCCATGTCGGTCTGCACATTGCGTATCCAACGCAGCAAGAAAATCTAATCGCTCCGCTCCTGGTGTGCGAGCATCTGCAACGATAGGCGACGTGAGTACGAGTAGGATAAAGACTATAGTCTCAAACGATAAATCATCGACCTCAAAAACAAAAACAGAAGCATAGAGAAATCTCGAGGGGCCAATGGTTAGGCCGGAGGTCCCAAAGAGAAACAACCCGAATCTCCAGGTCGACTAACTAGTGCTCGTGTCGACATTGAGTAGAACTCCTTGAGTTGAGTTCGCTCCTCGAGTCGAGTCCCGATCCACGAGTCGACTGACTAGTCCTCGTATCGACTTTGCGCATAGCTCCTCGAGTTGAGTTCGCTCCTCGAGTTGAGTCTCGATCCACGAGTCGACTGACTAGTCCTCGTGTCGACTTTGCGCACAACTCCTCGAGTTGAGTTTGCTCCTCGAGTCGAGTCCCTATCCACGAGTCGACTGAGTAGTCCTTGTGTCGACTTTGTGCATATATAACTCCTCTAGTTGAGTTCGCTCCTCGAATCGAGTCTCGATCCATGAGTCGACTGACTAGTCCTCGTTTCGACTTTGGGCATAATACCTCGAGTTGAGTTCGCTCCTCGAGTCGAATCCCGATCCACGAGTCTGACCAGTCCTTGTGTCACCTTTGTGCATAACTTCTCGAGTTGAGTTCGCTCCTCGAGTCAAGTCTCGATCCACGAGTCGACTGACTAGTCCTCTTGTCAACTTTGCGCATAACTCCTCGAGTTGAGTTCTCTCCTCGAGTCGAGTCCCTATCCACGAGTTGACTGACTAGTCCTCGTGTCTCCTTTGCGCATAACTCCTCGAGTTAGGTTCGCTCCTTGAGTCGAGTCCCGATCCGCGAGTCGACTGACTAGTCATCGTGTTGATTTTGCGCATAACTCCTCGAGTTGAGTTCGCTCCTCGAGTCGAGTCCCGACCCACGAGTCGACTGAAAAGTCGTCGTGTCGCCTTTGCGCATAACTCCTCGAGTTGAGTTTGCTCCTCGGGTCGAGTCTCGATCCACGAGTCGACTGACTAGTCCTTGTGTCGACTTTGCGCATAACTCCTCAAGTTGAGTTCGCTCCTCAAGTCGAGTCCCTATCCATGAGTCAACTGACTAGTCCTCGCATCGACTTTGCGCATAACTCCTCGAGTTGGGTTCGCTCCTCGAGTCGAGTCACGATCCGCGAGTTGACTGGCTAGTCCTCGTGTGGACTTTGTGCATAACTCCTCGAGTTGAGTTCCCTCCTCGAGGTTAGACTTGATCCATGAGTCGACTGACAAGTCCTCATGTTGACTCCCTGGGCCACACCTATAACATAGCATACGCACCTGAGGATGCCACGATCACAGGGTGGCCGGTCGGAATCACCACCTGATATAGCGGGTCGATTGCCAGCTGGAATAGCCGGTCGTGCCGACAACAATGGGACATCAAAGACGTCTCTAGAAGCGCACCAAAAGGACCCTCTACGGCGCACTAAAAAACTTGAGAGTGTTCACCCCAGGCCCGTGCATCGGCGCAACTATTGAGTTTCTACTCGAACCATGCCCGACCGAAAACTCGGGGGGCTAATGTTGTCGGCCCGTCCCGGACCGACAAGAAAAAAACGTCACTTCAGCCCACACGACCGGCGCAGGGCTTCGCACGACCGCTGGATGGAAGAACCTTTCCTCGGCCATTGGCCGGCCCATGGCCGGCTGAACCTTGACTCCACCATCGGCCGGCCAATGGCCGACCCAAATCTCACTCTGCCATCGGCCGGCCCAAACCTTTGTCTAGCCAATGGTCGACCCAAATCTAACTTGGCCATCGACCAGCCCAAATCTTTGGCCGGCCAATGGCCGACCCAAGTTTCACTCGGCCATTGGCCAGCTCAAACCTTTGGCCGGCCAATGGCCGACCAAAGTTTCACTCGGCCATTGGCCGGCCAATGGCCCACCCAAGCTTCACTCGGCCATTGGCCCACCCAAGCTTCACTCGGCCATTGGCCGGCCCAAACCTTTGGCCTGCCAAAGGCCGACCCAAGCTTCACTCGGAAATTGGCCGGCCCAAACCTTTGGCCTGCCAATGGCCGACCCAAGCTTCACTCGGCCATTGGCCGGCCAATGGCCGACCCAAATCCCACTCGGCCAAGGGGTTCCCCAAAACACCCCTTGGTCGCCTATAAATGCAGAGGTCCGTCCTCTCCCAAAGGTAATCTGAAATTTAGTACTGAAACGCTACTAAACTCGTACTTCACTCGTTTCTGTCAAGCTTCGGCCCTCTAAACACTAAACTCTCTATATTCCGCCTCAATCCTACTAATGTTGAGCGTCGGAGACGTAAACAGAAGCACCCCCTCTGTTTCCCCTTTGTAGTTCATCGTTTCCTTCTTTCGTAGGAACAACGACAGACGAGGCATATGTTGGAATTGATCTAGGGTTTAAGAAAAAGTTTAACGCTTCGGAAAGTGGTGGAATTTTAAAAATTTTCTTTTCAAGTAAAAACAGTTTTTACTAACCTAGACAAAGAGCAAGCACATGTAAATAAAAACTATTATGAGCTAAGAAGTTTACTAACCTTTCTTGAAGCTTGAACTTTGAGAAGCTTTTGGAAAGTTGCAACGCTCGTCTCCTCGTAGCACGTCTCTCTTCCTTTCCTCGGCAACTCGAGCAACCACGATGATTTCTATCACTAAATCACTCAAAATAAAAGGAATCAGTGAGTGGGCACTTTTAAACACTACGACTTAAGAACGAGTCTTGAAGTCGCAGAGCTAAACTCTAGGTCAAATGAGGACCTAGGTGCCAAAACAATAAAACGAAATTGACTAGAGAGAGAGAGGAGAGGGGCGGCCAAGGTTCTAGAGAGAGAGTCTCTCAAATCTCTAAAACTTTGGAATGAATGAAAAATTGTGGAATGAGGCTCCTATTTATAGGAGAGGTCTCACCTTCAATAAGGTAGTTTCCTCTTCTATAGAATATCACATATTCATGAGCCAATTTCCCTTTTCCTTCAAAGAGTCACACGGCCAAGACTTGCCAAGCAAGTCCTTGGATTTGTTTCCTCTTTTATTTGCTTCTCTCTTGACTCTTTTGGGCGCCCACCTTGGTTTCCCCTTAGAGGAAATTTGTTTCCTCTTTTTCTTTTGGCAAGTATCTTCATATATTCATGCACAAAATATTCTCTCTTTATTTGGGTATGTTGGGCGCCTATACCATCTAGAAAAGGCTTCTAGAAGCTTTTCCATTTGTTCATGACAACATGAAAAAGGCCCATTAAGAATTTTCAATAAAATTCTTATGAAATGAAATTAATCCACAAGGCCGAATAAATCATATTATGGCCGAGTGTTTCTTGTCATCAAATGACCATGTCAAAAAATTTATTGACATTCATTTCATCCTATGTCTCAAAAGACACAAATACCCTTTTGACTATTTTCGTTCTTGTTTTGACTTAGCTTCCAGTTTAACTATTCCTACTCGATGTGATTTGTGACAGTGACCTCATGGACCCAAATGAACAAAGCTTGAGCTAAACACTTGGACTCAAAAGTTCACAAACCTTTTCCAAGTTTAGCTTAATGCCAACTGACTCCACTAAAGAGTTGACACTGAAAATCTCTCGGTTCAAATGAATTTATTTTCTACTCAAGAATTCAACCTTATTATGATGAGCGGATCCACTGAATATTATCTATGTTTACCCTTCATGAATGTCATCAGCTAGTCGGGATTTACAAAATTACCATTTTACCCTTCTAGCTGTTATTTCCTCAACTCCTTTGTCGCTTGTGAATAAGTTAGAAACAATGTATTGACGAGGAGCTAACAAGTCACATTGTTTCATCTAAAAGATTCAGGACTCAATTTGGACACTGGCCAGTTCATTTATTCACACTCCAAGGAACAAAGCATGAGGTGACATACATTGCATTTCAGCAATCTTGTACATGAATTCCATATCTATGAGAACTTCACAAAGTTACTCATGACATTTTCACAACTTAGTATTTCACCAATAGGCCCTGTTCGGAATCACATAGTGAGTCGGAACTCTGACTTTCTCAAATGAGAATACGTAAGCTGTGAAATGGCATGTCTCATTTCAGGATTAAGGTAAGCATGACGCAATTCATACATAGTGACTTCGAGACATAAGAGGTTAAATGGTTTTTTCTTATCTTGTCTCTAGAAGTGCACTGGTCAATTCAGTACCTTCGGAAGATACCTAGAAGAACTATAGAGTCTCCAACTCTCAATGCCTCATAACCAGACATCATAGATTCTTCTAACAATCATACTTAGGTCAATAGTCCTTTGACCCTTAGATTGCGAATATATCGTTTTAAGCAAACCACGAAGTGTTTGTTCATGCAAATCTACATTTGTCTCTTCGTAAGTTGTTAAGTTTGTTTATGGACTAAAGACTAATGTTTTATCGTAAAGCTTCAAACAGACACGGAAGAATGAATGAACGTTTCAACTTTTTATTAATAAATAAGCAGTTACAAGCAAGAGTCTTCGTAAGACTATATGACATCAAATGTACATAAATACATGTTGGAATCGATCTAGGGTTTGAGAAAAAGTTTAACGCTTCGTTAAGCGGCGGAATTTTAAAAATTTTCTTTTTAAGTAAAACTAGTTTTTACTAACCTAGACAAGAGCATGTGCATGTAAATAAAAACTAATATGAGCTATGGAAGTTACTAACCTTTCTTGAAGCTTGAACCTTGTAGAAGCTTTTGGAAAGTTGCAACGCTCGTCTCCCCTCGCAGCACGTGTCTCTTTCTTTCCTCGGCACCTCGAGCAACCACGAAAGTTTCTATCACTAAATCACTCGAAAAGAAGGAATCAGTGAGTGGGCACTTTTAAACACTACGACTTAAGAACGAGTCTCAAAGTCGCAGAGCTAAAGACTAGGTCGAGTGAGGACCTAGGTGCCAAGACAAGAGAAAACCGAAAATAAACTAGAGAGAGAGAGAAGAGGACTTCGGCCAAGTTCTAGAGAGAGAGTCTCTCAAATCTCTTAAACTTGGATGAATGAAATGTGAGGAATGAGGCTCCTATTTATAGGAGGAGGATTACCTTCAAAAGGTAGTTTCCTCTTTTCCTATTGCCTTGCACGTCCAACATGCCTCATGAAGGCTTAGGATTTGTTTCCTCATTTGATTTCCTCTTAGTTGGCCGAAAATGCACTAAGAGTTTTAAGCAAACTACGAAGAGTTTGTTCATGCAAATCTACATTTGTCTCTTCGTAAGTTGTTAAGTTTGTTTATGGACTAAAAGACTAAGGTTTTATCATAAAGCTTCAAACAAAGAAAGAATGAATGAACGTTTCAACTTTATTAATGAATAAGCAATTACAAGCAAGAGTCTTCGTAAGACTATATGACATCAAATGTACATAAATAGACACTACTAATCTTCTTGTGGGCACCATTGACAACAATACACACTACAAATCTTCTTGTGGGCACCATTGACAACAGCATACACCATTGACAGCTAAGGGTACGACTTGGGATACCAAGTCCGACACGCTCGAGCTAAAGCGAGACCACTTGGTCTGGCCTTGGGTCTGACTGCTTTGGGCTCCTAAATAGTTGTCCAAAAACGAGCGACAACACGAACAAAGTTGGAAGGTAAGGACACTGCTGTGGAGATCCTTGACTCGCTACAGGAAATTTCTGAGATGCAAAATGAGCAAGCCCGAATTGAACTCACCCGTAAGTGCACTAGCACTAGGATGATTGCGAGAACTCTTGTGAGGGATCACGTCATGAAAATGACTTATTACTTCACAGAAGCTGAACTCCATGGGGCTGTTGTCAACGGTGCCTACAAGAAGAGTAGTTGTCTTTACTTATGTACATTTGATGTAATAAAGTCTCACGAAGACTCGTGCTTGTAACTGCTGAAGTATTAATAAAAGTTGAAATGTTCATTCATTCTTCCTTATCTGTTCGAAGCTTTATGATAAATTATAGTCTTTAGTCGTTAAACAGACCTAACAACATATGTCTAAAGACAAGATAAGAACAAATCATTTAACCTCTTATGTCTCGAAGTCACTACGTTTGAACTGCATCATGCTTACCTCAATTATGAAATTAGATATGTTATTTCATAGCTTACGTATTCTCATTTGGAAAAGTCAGAGTTCGGATTCACTATGAGAAAGTCAAAACAAGAACTAGACAAGTTTTACGAAAATTGTCTAAAGGGTGATTTTGTCTTTTTGGACATTGGATGGTATGAATGTCAATAAATAAGTTTTTTGACATTCTCATATGATGACAATGAATTTGATTCACTCGGCCATAATGAGTCCATTGGAACTTGAGGATTAATTTCATTTCATGTAATTTTGCTTGAAAATTCTTAATGGGCTTTTCTTATGTTGTCATGAACAAATGAAGAAGCATCAAGAAGCTCCTTCTAGAAGCCCTTGGCGGTTCAACATAGCAAGAGAATGAGAGATTATTTTGTGCATTGATGTATGAAGATACTTGCTAAAAGAAAAAGAGGAAACAAATCTCCTCTAGAAGGAAACTAGATGGGCTACAACACAAGGCAAGAGATAAGCAAGACAAATAAGGAAACAAATCCAAGGACTTGTATGGTAAGCCTTGGACGTGTGAAATGAGGAAGGGGAGCAAATATTTTCTCATGAATATGTGATATATTATAGAAAATAGGAAACTACCTTTTGAAGGTAATCCTCCTCCTATAAATACCCCACCTCATTCTCATTGTTTCTCATCCCAAAATTTTAGAGATTGAGAGCTTCTCTGTCTAGAATAATTGGCCGCCTCTCACTCTCCCTCTCTCTCTCTCTAACTCATTTCGTTATTGTTTTGGCATATACGTCCACATTTGACCTAGCGTTTTGTTTTAGCTCATCGACTCTAAGACTTATTCTTGAGTCGTTGTGTTTAAAAGTGCTCACACACTTATTCCTTTTTACCTCGAGTGATTTATGTGATAGAAACTTTCGTGGTTACTCGAGTTCCCGAAGAACGAAGAAAGACGAGATGCGTTTGGAGACGAGCAATTCAACCTCCATAAGCTTCTCAACGATCAAGCTACATAAAGGTTAGTAAACGTGTAATTTCTCTTAGATAGTTTTAATAATAACATATGCTTGCTCTTTGTCTAGGTTTGTAAAAATCGTTTTTACTTGTTTAAAGAAATTTTTTATATTCCGCCGCTTGCTAGAAGCGTTAATTTTTTCCTTAACCCTAGATCAATTCCAACATGGGCTTTGATGGATGAGGCCACTCAGGTGGGAATTATCTTGAATTCCCTTTCGAGTGATTTCATACAGTTCACGTCGAACTATATCATGAATAAGTTGACGTATGGACTGCCTCAGCTATTGAATGAGTTACAGACTTTCGAGTCTATCACTCGTCAAGGAAAGAACAAAGGATCAGCTCCGTATGCTGACAAAAGTTCTTTGCCAAAATCCAAGAAGAACATGTCTTCTGGAGCTGGGTCATCAAAGGTACATCCTAGTACTTCGAAGGGGAAAGCTTCCGCTAACAAGGAAAGGAGAAACTTCAAGAGAAGTGAAAAAGGAAAAGAGAAGAAGCATGAAATGGTAGGCAAATGCCACCACTGTAACACTGAAGGCCATTGGAAGAGGAACTGTCCTTTGTACATAGTCGAGCTTGAAAAGAACAAGAAGAATGCTTGTAATTTACCGAAAAATTCATGGTATCCTAAAATTGTTTTTGAGGATAATTATTCATGAGCATACTTCTATTCTTGTTGCAGAATCGATCTAGAGGTTTTCTGAACATAAGAGTTATGTCACAAATAATCCGAGGTTTTCTGAACCGTAGTCTTTTATGACTATTCCAGATAGGATGATGTTGGAATCGATCTAGGGTTTGAGAAAATAATTAACGCTTCGGTAAGCGGCGGAATATTAAAAATTTTCTTTTACAAGTAAAACAATTTTTACTAACCTAGACAAGTGCAAGTACATGTAATTAAAAACCAATATGAGCTAGAAGTTTGCAACGCTCGTCTCCCCTCGCAGCACGTCTCTCTTTCTTTCCTCGGCACCTCGAGCAACCACGAAAGTTTCTATCACTAAATCACTCGAAAAGAAGGAATCAGTGAGTGGGCACTTTTAAACGCTACGACTTAAGAACGAGTCTCGAAGTCGCAGAGCTAAACACTAGGTCGAGTGAGGACCTAGGTGCCAAGACAAGAAAAAATCGAAAATAAACTAGAGAGAGAGAGAGGAGTTCGGCCAACAATGTCTAGAGAGAGAGTCTCTCAATCTCTAACTTATGTTGAATGAATTGTGAGGAAATGAGGCTCCTATTTATAGGAGAGGCTTTACCTTCAATAAGGTAGTTTCCTCTTCTATAGAATATCACATATTCATGAGCAAATATTGCCTCTTTCCCACTTGAGAAACTCGGCCAAACAAGGCTTCTAGAAGCCTTGATTTGTTTCTAATTTTGTTCATGGCTTGCCTTTTCTCTCAACATGGCCGATTACCCTAGTGCATCTACATGCAAACTACGAAGTGTTTGTTCATGCAAATCTACATTTGTCTCTTCGTAAGTTGTTAAGTTTGTTTATGGACTAAAGACTAATGTTTTATCATAAAGCTTCAAACAGACACGGAAGAATGAATGAACGTTTCAACTTTTTATTAATAAATAAGCAGTTACAAGCAAGAGTCTTCGTAAGACTATATGACATCAAATGTACATAACTACACACTACAAATCTTCTTGTGGGCACCATTGACAACAGCATACACCATTGACAGCTAAGGGTACGACTTGGGATACCAAGTCCGACACGCTCGAGCTAAAGCGAGACCACTTGGTCTGGCCTTGGGTCTGACTGCTTTGGGCTCCTAAATAGTTGTCCAAAAACGAGCGACAACACGAACAAAGTTGGAAGGTAAGGACACTGCTGTGGAGATCCTTGACTCGCTACAGGAAATTTCTGAGATGCAAAATGAGCAAGCCCGAATTGAACTCACCCGTAAGTGCACTAGCACTAGGATGATTGCGAGAACTCTTGTGAGGGATCACGTCATGAAAATGACTTATTACTTCACAGAAGCTGAACTCCATGGGGCTGTTGTCAACGGTGCCTACAAGAAGAGTAGTTGTCTTTACTTATGTACATTTGATGTAATAAAGTCTCACGAAGACTCGTGCTTGTAACTGCTGAAGTATTAATAAAAGTTGAAATGTTCATTCATTCTTCCTTATCTGTTCGAAGCTTTATGATAAATTATAGTCTTTAGTCGTTAAACAGACCTAACAACATATGTCTAAAGACAAGATAAGAACAAATCATTTAACCTCTTATGTCTCGAAGTCACTACGTTTGAACTGCATCATGCTTACCTCAATTATGAAATTAGATATGTTATTTCATAGCTTACGTATTCTCATTTGAAAAAGTCAGAGTTCGGATTCACTATGAGAAAGTCAAAACAAGAACTAGACAAGTTTTACGAAAATTGTCTAAAGGGTGATTTTGTCTTTTTGGACATTGGATGGTATGAATGTCAATAAATAAGTTTTTTGACATTCTCATATGATGACAATGAATTTGATTCACTCGGCCATAATGAGTCCATTGGAACTTGAGGATTAATTTCATTTCATGTAATTTTGCTTGAAAATTCTTAATGGGCTTTTCTTATGTTGTCATGAACAAATGAAGAAGCATCAAGAAGCTCCTTCTAGAAGCCCTTGGCGGTTCAACATAGCAAGAGAATGAGAGATTATTTTGTGCATTGATGTATGAAGATACTTGCTAAAAGAAAAAGAGGAAACAAATCTCCTCTAGAAGGAAACTAGATGGGCTACAACACAAGGCAAGAGATAAGCAAGACAAATAAGGAAACAAATCCAAGGACTTGTATGGTAAGCCTTGGACGTGTGAAATGAGGAAGGGGAGCAAATATTTTCTCATGAATATGTGATATATTATAGAAAATAGGAAACTACCTTTTGAAGGTAATCCTCCTCCTATAAATACCCCACCTCATTCTCATTGTTTCTCATCCCAAAATTTTAGAGATTGAGAGCTTCTCTGTCTAGAATAATTGGCCGCCTCTCACTCTCCCTCTCTCTCTCTCTAACTCATTTCGTTATTGTTTTGGCATATACGTCCACATTTGACCTAGCGTTTTGTTTTAGCTCATCGACTCTAAGACTTATTCTTGAGTCGTTGTGTTTAAAAGTGCTCACACACTTATTCCTTTTTACCTCGAGTGATTTATGTGATAGAAACTTTCGTGGTTACTCGAGTTCCCGAAGAACGAAGAAAGACGAGATGCGTTTGGAGACGAGCAATTCAACCTCCATAAGCTTCTCAACGATCAAGCTACATAAAGGTTAGTAAACGTGTAATTTCTCTTAGATAGTTTTAATAATAACATATGCTTGCTCTTTGTCTAGGTTTGTAAAAATCGTTTTTACTTGTTTAAAGAAATTTTTTATATTCCGCCGCTTGCTAGAAGCGTTAATTTTTTCCTTAACCCTAGATCAATTCCAACATGGGCTTTGATGGATGAGGCCACTCAGGTGGGAATTATCTTGAATTCCCTTTCGAGTGATTTCATACAGTTCACGTCGAACTATATCATGAATAAGTTGACGTATGGACTGCCTCAGCTATTGAATGAGTTACAGACTTTCGAGTCTATCACTCGTCAAGGAAAGAACAAAGGATCAGCTCCGTATGCTGACAAAAGTTCTTTGCCAAAATCCAAGAAGAACATGTCTTCTGGAGCTGGGTCATCAAAGGTACATCCTAGTACTTCGAAGGGGAAAGCTTCCGCTAACAAGGAAAGGAGAAACTTCAAGAGAAGTGAAAAAGGAAAAGAGAAGAAGCATGAAATGGTAGGCAAATGCCACCACTGTAACACTGAAGGCCATTGGAAGAGGAACTGTCCTTTGTACATAGTCGAGCTTGAAAAGAACAAGAAGAATGCTTGTAATTTACCGAAAAATTCATGGTATCCTAAAATTGTTTTTGAGGATAATTATTCATGAGCATACTTCTATTCTTGTTGCAGAATCGATCTAGAGGTTTTCTGAACATAAGAGTTATGTCACAAATAATCCGAGGTTTTCTGAACCGTAGTCTTTTATGACTATTCCAGATAGGATGATGTTGGAATCGATCTAGGGTTTGAGAAAATAATTAACGCTTCGGTAAGCGGCGGAATATTAAAAATTTTCTTTTACAAGTAAAACAATTTTTACTAACCTAGACAAGTGCAAGTACATGTAATTAAAAACCAATATGAGCTAGAAGTTTGCAACGCTCGTCTCCCCTCGCAGCACGTCTCTCTTTCTTTCCTCGGCACCTCGAGCAACCACGAAAGTTTCTATCACTAAATCACTCGAAAAGAAGGAATCAGTGAGTGGGCACTTTTAAACGCTACGACTTAAGAACGAGTCTCGAAGTCGCAGAGCTAAACACTAGGTCGAGTGAGGACCTAGGTGCCAAGACAAGAAAAAATCGAAAATAAACTAGAGAGAGAGAGAGGAGTTCGGCCAACAATGTCTAGAGAGAGAGTCTCTCAATCTCTAACTTATGTTGAATGAATTGTGAGGAAATGAGGCTCCTATTTATAGGAGAGGCTTTACCTTCAATAAGGTAGTTTCCTCTTCTATAGAATATCACATATTCATGAGCAAATATTGCCTCTTTCCCACTTGAGAAACTCGGCCAAACAAGGCTTCTAGAAGCCTTGATTTGTTTCTAATTTTGTTCATGGCTTGCATTTTCTCTCAACATGGCCGATTACCCTAGTGCATCTACATGCAAACTACGAAGTGTTTGTTCATGCAAATCTACATTTGTCTCTTCGTAAGTTGTTAAGTTTGTTTATGGACTAAAGACTAATGTTTTATCATAAAGCTTCAAACAGACACGGAAGAATGAATGAACGTTTCAACTTTTTATTAATAAATAAGCAGTTACAAGCAAGAGTCTTCGTAAGACTATATGACATCAAATGTACATAAATACACACTACAAATCTTCTTGTGGGCACCATTGACAACAGCATACACCATTGACAGCTAAGGGTACGACTTGGGATACCAAGTCCGACACGCTCGAGCTAAAGCGAGACCACTTGGTCTGGCCTTGGGTCTGACTGCTTTGGGCTCCTAAATAGTTGTCCAAAAACGAGCGATAACACGAACAAAGTTGGAAGGTAAGGACACTGCTGTGGAGATCCTTGACTCGCTACAGGAAATTTCTGAGATGCAAAATGAGCAAGCCCGAATTGAACTCACCCGTAAGTGCACTAGCACTAGGATGATTGCGAGAACTCTTGTGAGGGATCACGTCATGAAAATGACTTATTACTTCACAGAAGCTGAACTCCATGGGGCTGTTGTCAACGGTGCCTACAAGAAGAGTAGTTGTCTTTACTTATGTACATTTGATGTAATAAAGTCTCACGAAGACTCGTGCTTGTAACTGCTGAAGTATTAATAAAAGTTGAAATGTTCATTCATTCTTCCTTATCTGTTCGAAGCTTTATGATAAATTATAGTCTTTAGTCGTTAAACAGACCTAACAACATATGTCTAAAGACAAGATAAGAACAAATCATTTAACCTCTTATGTCTCGAAGTCACTACGTTTGAACTGCATCATGCTTACCTCAATTATGAAATTAGATATGTTATTTCATAGCTTACGTATTCTCATTTGAAAAAGTCAGAGTTCGGATTCACTATGAGAAAGTCAAAACAAGAACTAGACAAGTTTTACGAAAATTGTCTAAAGGGTGATTTTGTCTTTTTGGACATTGGATGGTATGAATGTCAATAAATAAGTTTTTTGACATTCTCATATGATGACAATGAATTTGATTCACTCGGCCATAATGAGTCCATTGGAACTTGAGGATTAATTTCATTTCATGTAATTTTGCTTGAAAATTCTTAATGGGCTTTTCTTATGTTGTCATGAACAAATGAAGAAGCATCAAGAAGCTCCTTCTAGAAGCCCTTGGCGGTTCAACATAGCAAGAGAATGAGAGATTATTTTGTGCATTGATGTATGAAGATACTTGCTAAAAGAAAAAGAGGAAACAAATCTCCTCTAGAAGGAAACTAGATGGGCTACAACACAAGGCAAGAGATAAGCAAGACAAATAAGGAAACAAATCCAAGGACTTGTATGGTAAGCCTTGGACGTGTGAAATGAGGAAGGGGAGCAAATATTTTCTCATGAATATGTGATATATTATAGAAAATAGGAAACTACCTTTTGAAGGTAATCCTCCTCCTATAAATACCCCACCTCATTCTCATTGTTTCTCATCCCAAAATTTTAGAGATTGAGAGCTTCTCTGTCTAGAATAATTGGCCGCCTCTCACTCTCCCTCTCTCTCTCTCTAACTCATTTCGTTATTGTTTTGGCATATACGTCCACATTTGACCTAGCGTTTTGTTTTAGCTCATCGACTCTAAGACTTATTCTTGAGTCGTTGTGTTTAAAAGTGCTCACACACTTATTCCTTTTTACCTCGAGTGATTTATGTGATAGAAACTTTCGTGGTTACTCGAGTTCCCGAAGAACGAAGAAAGACGAGATGCGTTTGGAGACGAGCAATTCAACCTCCATAAGCTTCTCAACGATCAAGCTACATAAAGGTTAGTAAACGTGTAATTTCTCTTAGATAGTTTTAATAATAACATATGCTTGCTCTTTGTCTAGGTTTGTAAAAATCGTTTTTACTTGTTTAAAGAAATTTTTTATATTCCGCCGCTTGCTAGAAGCGTTAATTTTTTCCTTAACCCTAGATCAATTCCAACATGGGCTTTGATGGATGAGGCCACTCAGGTGGGAATTATCTTGAATTCCCTTTCGAGTGATTTCATACAGTTCACGTCGAACTATATCATGAATAAGTTGACGTATGGACTGCCTCAGCTATTGAATGAGTTACAGACTTTCGAGTCTATCACTCGTCAAGGAAAGAACAAAGGATCAGCTCCGTATGCTGACAAAAGTTCTTTGCCAAAATCCAAGAAGAACATGTCTTCTGGAGCTGGGTCATCAAAGGTACATCCTAGTACTTCGAAGGGGAAAGCTTCCGCTAACAAGGAAAGGAGAAACTTCAAGAGAAGTGAAAAAGGAAAAGAGAAGAAGCATGAAATGGTAGGCAAATGCCACCACTGTAACACTGAAGGCCATTGGAAGAGGAACTGTCCTTTGTACATAGTCGAGCTTGAAAAGAACAAGAAGAATGCTTGTAATTTACCGAAAAATTCATGGTATCCTAAAATTGTTTTTGAGGATAATTATTCATGAGCATACTTCTATTCTTGTTGCAGAATCGATCTAGAGGTTTTCTGAACATAAGAGTTATGTCACAAATAATCCGAGGTTTTCTGAACCGTAGTCTTTTATGACTATTCCAGATAGGATGATGTTGGAATCGATCTAGGGTTTGAGAAAATAATTAACGCTTCGGTAAGCGGCGGAATATTAAAAATTTTCTTTTACAAGTAAAACAATTTTTACTAACCTAGACAAGTGCAAGTACATGTAATTAAAAACCAATATGAGCTAGAAGTTTGCAACGCTCGTCTCCCCTCGCAGCACGTCTCTCTTTCTTTCCTCGGCACCTCGAGCAACCACGAAAGTTTCTATCACTAAATCACTCGAAAAGAAGGAATCAGTGAGTGGGCACTTTTAAACGCTACGACTTAAGAACGAGTCTCGAAGTCGCAGAGCTAAACACTAGGTCGAGTGAGGACCTAGGTGCCAAGACAAGAAAAAATCGAAAATAAACTAGAGAGAGAGAGAGGAGTTCGGCCAACAATGTCTAGAGAGAGAGTCTCTCAATCTCTAACTTATGTTGAATGAATTGTGAGGAAATGAGGCTCCTATTTATAGGAGAGGCTTTACCTTCAATAAGGTAGTTTCCTCTTCTATAGAATATCACATATTCATGAGCAAATATTGCCTCTTTCCCACTTGAGAAACTCGGCCAAACAAGGCTTCTAGAAGCCTTGATTTGTTTCTAATTTTGTTCATGGCTTGCCTTTTCTCTCAACATGGCCGATTACCCTAGTGCATCTACATGCAAACTACGAAGTGTTTGTTCATGCAAATCTACATTTGTCTCTTCGTAAGTTGTTAAGTTTGTTTATGGACTAAAGACTAATGTTTTATCATAAAGCTTCAAACAGACACGGAAGAATGAATGAACGTTTCAACTTTTTATTAATAAATAAGCAGTTACAAGCAAGAGTCTTCGTAAGACTATATGACATCAAATGTACATAAATACACACTACAAATCTTCTTGTGGGCACCATTGACAACAGCATACACCATTGACAGCTAAGGGTACGACTTGGGATACCAAGTCCGACACGCTCGAGCTAAAGCGAGACCACTTGGTCTGGCCTTGGGTCTGACTGCTTTGGGCTCCTAAATAGTTGTCCAAAAACGAGCGACAACACGAACAAAGTTGGAAGGTAAGGACACTGCTGTGGAGATCCTTGACTCGCTACAGGAAATTTCTGAGATGCAAAATGAGCAAGCCCGAATTGAACTCACCCGTAAGTGCACTAGCACTAGGATGATTGCGAGAACTCTTGTGAGGGATCACGTCATGAAAATGACTTATTACTTCACAGAAGCTGAACTCCATGGGGCTGTTGTCAACGGTGCCTACAAGAAGAGTAGTTGTCTTTACTTATGTACATTTGATGTAATAAAGTCTCACGAAGACTCGTGCTTGTAACTGCTGAAGTATTAATAAAAGTTGAAATGTTCATTCATTCTTCCTTATCTGTTCGAAGCTTTATGATAAATTATAGTCTTTAGTCGTTAAACAGACCTAACAACATATGTCTAAAGACAAGATAAGAACAAATCATTTAACCTCTTATGTCTCGAAGTCACTACGTTTGAACTGCATCATGCTTACCTCAATTATGAAATTAGATATGTTATTTCATAGCTTACGTATTCTCATTTGAAAAAGTCAGAGTTCGGATTCACTATGAGAAAGTCAAAACAAGAACTAGACAAGTTTTACGAAAATTGTCTAAAGGGTGATTTTGTCTTTTTGGACATTGGATGGTATGAATGTCAATAAATAAGTTTTTTGACATTCTCATATGATGACAATGAATTTGATTCACTCGGCCATAATGAGTCCATTGGAACTTGAGGATTAATTTCATTTCATGTAATTTTGCTTGAAAATTCTTAATGGGCTTTTCTTATGTTGTCATGAACAAATGAAGAAGCATCAAGAAGCTCCTTCTAGAAGCCCTTGGCGGTTCAACATAGCAAGAGAATGAGAGATTATTTTGTGCATTGATGTATGAAGATACTTGCTAAAAGAAAAAGAGGAAACAAATCTCCTCTAGAAGGAAACTAGATGGGCTACAACACAAGGCAAGAGATAAGCAAGACAAATAAGGAAACAAATCCAAGGACTTGTATGGTAAGCCTTGGACGTGTGAAATGAGGAAGGGGAGCAAATATTTTCTCATGAATATGTGATATATTATAGAAAATAGGAAACTACCTTTTGAAGGTAATCCTCCTCCTATAAATACCCCACCTCATTCTCATTGTTTCTCATCCCAAAATTTTAGAGATTGAGAGCTTCTCTGTCTAGAATAATTGGCCGCCTCTCACTCTCCCTCTCTCTCTCTCTAACTCATTTCGTTATTGTTTTGGCATATACGTCCACATTTGACCTAGCGTTTTGTTTTAGCTCATCGACTCTAAGACTTATTCTTGAGTCGTTGTGTTTAAAAGTGCTCACACACTTATTCCTTTTTACCTCGAGTGATTTATGTGATAGAAACTTTCGTGGTTACTCGAGTTCCCGAAGAACGAAGAAAGACGAGATGCGTTTGGAGACGAGCAATTCAACCTCCATAAGCTTCTCAACGATCAAGCTACATAAAGGTTAGTAAACGTGTAATTTCTCTTAGATAGTTTTAATAATAACATATGCTTGCTCTTTGTCTAGGTTTGTAAAAATCGTTTTTACTTGTTTAAAGAAATTTTTTATATTCCGCCGCTTGCTAGAAGCGTTAATTTTTTCCTTAACCCTAGATCAATTCCAACATGGGCTTTGATGGATGAGGCCACTCAGGTGGGAATTATCTTGAATTCCCTTTCGAGTGATTTCATACAGTTCACGTCGAACTATATCATGAATAAGTTGACGTATGGACTGCCTCAGCTATTGAATGAGTTACAGACTTTCGAGTCTATCACTCGTCAAGGAAAGAACAAAGGATCAGCTCCGTATGCTGACAAAAGTTCTTTGCCAAAATCCAAGAAGAACATGTCTTCTGGAGCTGGGTCATCAAAGGTACATCCTAGTACTTCGAAGGGGAAAGCTTCCGCTAACAAGGAAAGGAGAAACTTCAAGAGAAGTGAAAAAGGAAAAGAGAAGAAGCATGAAATGGTAGGCAAATGCCACCACTGTAACACTGAAGGCCATTGGAAGAGGAACTGTCCTTTGTACATAGTCGAGCTTGAAAAGAACAAGAAGAATGCTTGTAATTTACCGAAAAATTCATGGTATCCTAAAATTGTTTTTGAGGATAATTATTCATGAGCATACTTCTATTCTTGTTGCAGAATCGATCTAGAGGTTTTCTGAACATAAGAGTTATGTCACAAATAATCCGAGGTTTTCTGAACCGTAGTCTTTTATGACTATTCCAGATAGGATGATGTTGGAATCGATCTAGGGTTTGAGAAAATAATTAACGCTTCGGTAAGCGGCGGAATATTAAAAATTTTCTTTTACAAGTAAAACAATTTTTACTAACCTAGACAAGTGCAAGTACATGTAATTAAAAACCAATATGAGCTAGAAGTTTGCAACGCTCGTCTCCCCTCGCAGCACGTCTCTCTTTCTTTCCTCGGCACCTCGAGCAACCACGAAAGTTTCTATCACTAAATCACTCGAAAAGAAGGAATCAGTGAGTGGGCACTTTTAAACGCTACGACTTAAGAACGAGTCTCGAAGTCGCAGAGCTAAACACTAGGTCGAGTGAGGACCTAGGTGCCAAGACAAGAAAAAATCGAAAATAAACTAGAGAGAGAGAGAGGAGTTCGGCCAACAATGTCTAGAGAGAGAGTCTCTCAATCTCTAACTTATGTTGAATGAATTGTGAGGAAATGAGGCTCCTATTTATAGGAGAGGCTTTACCTTCAATAAGGTAGTTTCCTCTTCTATAGAATATCACATATTCATGAGCAAATATTGCCTCTTTCCCACTTGAGAAACTCGGCCAAACAAGGCTTCTAGAAGCCTTGATTTGTTTCTAATTTTGTTCATGGCTTGCCTTTTCTCTCAACATGGCCGATTACCCTAGTGCATCTACATGCAAACTACGAAGTGTTTGTTCATGCAAATCTACATTTGTCTCTTCGTAAGTTGTTAAGTTTGTTTATGGACTAAAGACTAATGTTTTATCATAAAGCTTCAAACAGACACGGAAGAATGAATGAACGTTTCAACTTTTTATTAATAAATAAGCAGTTACAAGCAAGAGTCTTCGTAAGACTATATGACATCAAATGTACATAAATACACACTACAAATCTTCTTGTGGGCACCATTGACAACAGCATACACCATTGACAGCTAAGGGTACGACTTGGGATACCAAGTCCGACACGCTCGAGCTAAAGCGAGACCACTTGGTCTGGCCTTGGGTCTGACTGCTTTGGGCTCCTAAATAGTTGTCCAAAAACGAGCGACAACACGAACAAAGTTGGAAGGTAAGGACACTGCTGTGGAGATCCTTGACTCGCTACAGGAAATTTCTGAGATGCAAAATGAGCAAGCCCGAATTGAACTCACCCGTAAGTGCACTAGCACTAGGATGATTGCGAGAACTCTTGTGAGGGATCACGTCATGAAAATGACTTATTACTTCACAGAAGCTGAACTCCATGGGGCTGTTGTCAACGGTGCCTACAAGAAGAGTAGTTGTCTTTACTTATGTACATTTGATGTAATAAAGTCTCACGAAGACTCGTGCTTGTAACTGCTGAAGTATTAATAAAAGTTGAAATGTTCATTCATTCTTCCTTATCTGTTCGAAGCTTTATGATAAATTATAGTCTTTAGTCGTTAAACAGACCTAACAACATATGTCTAAAGACAAGATAAGAACAAATCATTTAACCTCTTATGTCTCGAAGTCACTACGTTTGAACTGCATCATGCTTACCTCAATTATGAAATTAGATATGTTATTTCATAGCTTACGTATTCTCATTTGAAAAAGTCAGAGTTCGGATTCACTATGAGAAAGTCAAAACAAGAACTAGACAAGTTTTACGAAAATTGTCTAAAGGGTGATTTTGTCTTTTTGGACATTGGATGGTATGAATGTCAATAAATAAGTTTTTTGACATTCTCATATGATGACAATGAATTTGATTCACTCGGCCATAATGAGTCCATTGGAACTTGAGGATTAATTTCATTTCATGTAATTTTGCTTGAAAATTCTTAATGGGCTTTTCTTATGTTGTCATGAACAAATGAAGAAGCATCAAGAAGCTCCTTCTAGAAGCCCTTGGCGGTTCAACATAGCAAGAGAATGAGAGATTATTTTGTGCATTGATGTATGAAGATACTTGCTAAAAGAAAAAGAGGAAACAAATCTCCTCTAGAAGGAAACTAGATGGGCTACAACACAAGGCAAGAGATAAGCAAGACAAATAAGGAAACAAATCCAAGGACTTGTATGGTAAGCCTTGGACGTGTGAAATGAGGAAGGGGAGCAAATATTTTCTCATGAATATGTGATATATTATAGAAAATAGGAAACTACCTTTTGAAGGTAATCCTCCTCCTATAAATACCCCACCTCATTCTCATTGTTTCTCATCCCAAAATTTTAGAGATTGAGAGCTTCTCTGTCTAGAATAATTGGCCGCCTCTCACTCTCCCTCTCTCTCTCTCTAACTCATTTCGTTATTGTTTTGGCATATACGTCCACATTTGACCTAGCGTTTTGTTTTAGCTCATCGACTCTAAGACTTATTCTTGAGTCGTTGTGTTTAAAAGTGCTCACACACTTATTCCTTTTTACCTCGAGTGATTTATGTGATAGAAACTTTCGTGGTTACTCGAGTTCCCGAAGAACGAAGAAAGACGAGATGCGTTTGGAGACGAGCAATTCAACCTCCATAAGCTTCTCAACGATCAAGCTACATAAAGGTTAGTAAACGTGTAATTTCTCTTAGATAGTTTTAATAATAACATATGCTTGCTCTTTGTCTAGGTTTGTAAAAATCGTTTTTACTTGTTTAAAGAAATTTTTTATATTCCGCCGCTTGCTAGAAGCGTTAATTTTTTCCTTAACCCTAGATCAATTCCAACATGGGCTTTGATGGATGAGGCCACTCAGGTGGGAATTATCTTGAATTCCCTTTCGAGTGATTTCATACAGTTCACGTCGAACTATATCATGAATAAGTTGACGTATGGACTGCCTCAGCTATTGAATGAGTTACAGACTTTCGAGTCTATCACTCGTCAAGGAAAGAACAAAGGATCAGCTCCGTATGCTGACAAAAGTTCTTTGCCAAAATCCAAGAAGAACATGTCTTCTGGAGCTGGGTCATCAAAGGTACATCCTAGTACTTCGAAGGGGAAAGCTTCCGCTAACAAGGAAAGGAGAAACTTCAAGAGAAGTGAAAAAGGAAAAGAGAAGAAGCATGAAATGGTAGGCAAATGCCACCACTGTAACACTGAAGGCCATTGGAAGAGGAACTGTCCTTTGTACATAGTCGAGCTTGAAAAGAACAAGAAGAATGCTCGTAATTTACCGAAAAATTCATGGTATCCTAAAATTGTTTTTGAGGATAATTATTCATGAGCATACTTCTATTCTTGTTGCAGAATCGATCTAGAGGTTTTCTGAACATAAGAGTTATGTCACAAATAATCCGAGGTTTTCTGAACCGTAGTCTTTTATGACTATTCCAGATAGGATGATGTTGGAATCGATCTAGGGTTTGAGAAAATAATTAACGCTTCGGTAAGCGGCGGAATATTAAAAATTTTCTTTTACAAGTAAAACAATTTTTACTAACCTAGACAAGTGCAAGTACATGTAATTAAAAACCAATATGAGCTAGAAGTTTGCAACGCTCGTCTCCCCTCGCAGCACGTCTCTCTTTCTTTCCTCGGCACCTCGAGCAACCACGAAAGTTTCTATCACTAAATCACTCGAAAAGAAGGAATCAGTGAGTGGGCACTTTTAAACGCTACGACTTAAGAACGAGTCTCGAAGTCGCAGAGCTAAACACTAGGTCGAGTGAGGACCTAGGTGCCAAGACAAGAAAAAATCGAAAATAAACTAGAGAGAGAGAGAGAGGAGTTCGGCCAACAATGTCTAGAGAGAGAGTCTCTCAATCTCTAACTTATGTTGAATGAATTGTGAGGAAATGAGGCTCCTATTTATAGGAGAGGCTTTACCTTCAATAAGGTAGTTTCCTCTTCTATAGAATATCACATATTCATGAGCAAATATTGCCTCTTTCCCACTTGAGAAACTCGGCCAAACAAGGCTTCAAGAAGCCTTGATTTGTTTCCAATTTTGTTCATGGCTTGCCTTTTCTCTCAACATGGCCGATTACCCTAGTGCATCTACATGCAAATTTGTTTCCTCTTTTTATTTTGGCAAGTATCTAAATACATTTATGCACAAAATAAACTCCCTTTCTTTCTTAGGGTTGGGCGCCCAAGGCCTTCTAGAAAAGGCTTCTAGAAGCTTTTCCATTTGTTCATGACAACATGAAAAAGGACCATTAAGAAGTTTCAATAAAATTCTTATGAAATGAAATTAATTCACAAGGCCTAATAATCAAGTTATGGCCGAGTTACATTAAGTCATCAAATGAACTTGTCAAAAAATTTATTGACATTCATTTAATCATATGTCTCAAAAGACAAAAATACCCTTTTAACTATTTTCGTTCTTGTTTTGACTTAGCTTCCAGTTTAACTATTCCTATGGATGTGATTCGTGACAGTGACCTCATGGACCCAAATGAACAAAGCTTGAGCTAAAAACTTGGACTCAAAAGTTCACAAACCTTTTCCAAGTTTAGCTTAATGCCAACTGACTCCACTAAAGAGCTGACACTGAAAATCTCTCGGTTCAAATGAATTTGTTTTCTACTCAAGAATTCACCTAATTGTAATGAGCGGATCCACTGAATATTATCTATGTTTACCCTTCATGAATGTCATCAGCTAGTCGGGATTTACTAAATTACCATTTTACCCTTCTAGCTGTTATTTCCTCAACTCCTTTGTCGCTTGTGAATAAGTTAGAAACAATGTATTGACGAGGAGCTAACAAGTCACATTGTTTCATCCAAAAGAGTCAGGACTCAATTTGGACACTGGCCAGTTCATTTATTCACACTCCAAGGAACAAAGCATGAGGTGACATACATTGCATTTCAGCAATCTTGTACATGAATTCCATATCTATGAGAACTTCACAAAGTTACTCATGACAGACTCACAACTTAGTACTTCACCAATAGGCCTTGTTCGGAATCACATAGTGAGTCCGAACTTTGACTTTCTCAAATGAGAATACTAAGGTGTGAAATAGCATGTCTCATTTCAGGATTAAGGTAAGCATGATGCAATTCATACATAGTGACTTCGAGACATAAGAGGTTAAATGGTTTGTTCTTATATTGTCTCTAGAAGTGCACTGGTCAATTCAGTACCTTCGGAAGATACCTAGAAGAACTATAGAGTTTCCAACTCTCAATGCCTCATAACTAGACATCATAGATTCTTCTAACAATCATACTGAGGTCAATAGTCCTTTGACCCTAAGATTGCGAAATATCGTTTTAAGCAAACTACGAAGAGTTTGTTCATGCAAATCTACATTTGTCTCTTCGTAAGTTGTTAAGTTTGTTTATGGACTAAAAGACTAAGGTTTTATCATAAAGCTTCAAACAAAGAAAGAATGAATGAACGTTTCAACTTTATTAATGAATAGATAGGCAATTACAAGCAAGAGTCTTCATGAGACTTTATTACATCAAATGTACAAAATAAAGACTACAACTCTTCTTGTGGGCACCATTGACAACAGATGAATCTTTTCTTTCTTTATGTTTTCTTACATTATTTATGAACACATGAATGTGTCTTTAAATATTTCTCTACTCATATATGAATTTCCTTAAATTGCGTTTACGATATTTGAATATGCATAAATGCTTAAGCCTTAATTAAATATAGAATATGAAGGACCTTGTTTCCGTTCATTAACTATATAGGTGCACAATATTATATTATCCGAGTTAATAATCTTTGTTAGAATTTTAATTAGGTTTTATTGCTTTATTAAAATTGCTATTATAAATATGTTTTATGAAATAATAAGAACTATTTAGAACTCTGGTAGTGTCTAAATAATTATCTCATATCGACAAATGATATGTGTGATTAAGAGATAATAAGATAACTCAACTTTAAAGTTAGTGTTGATGATACATTGATTGAGTGAGAGGTTCTTTATAAGAACCTAGACACTCTAGTTCAATAACTAAGTGGGAGCTTCCTTGAATGGAACCTAGTCACTAGAATTGGTTAAGTGGGAGCATCTTTTGTTGGATCCTAGTCACTAGAATCATATTATTGAGTGGGAGCATCCTTTAAAGGATTCTAGCCACGACTATTCATTGAATTTAATGGGAACATCTTCATAAGACTCGTGCCATTATTGAACAATATAATAAAAGTAATGTCCTTCACATGACTGTTACCATCATTTATGATGGAATCCTTTGATATGGATTAATATTGCTATCATGACAATAATATGAATGGAAGTGTAATTAACTATTGACTTGCCATAAATAATCAATTAATAAGTGGGAGCATCTTTAATTAGAATCTTGCCTCTATTGAACGAATTTAAAATAGATTAATCCTTTACATGATTTTATGCATCATTTATGATGAGATTCTTCAATGAATCTAATAAGCTATTAAAGCATACAATAAATGGAAGTATGCATTACTTGCCATCAAGTAGAAAGCATCCATTAATGGATCCTTGTCTTTAATAATCAACAGAATCTTTCATTAAATGAAAGTATTGATCTTTAATAATGAAGATCAAGCTAACTTGTTTTAAGTCAATAAACCCTTATTTAGTAGATCAACCTGTCAAGCTATTAGCTTGAAGGATTTGAGCGATCTATAAATTGAACAATGAATGTGTTCGAAAAAGCGGATTCGTACTTAAGGGATTGAGCCCTTGAGAAGAGACATTGGCAACGATGTTGCTCTTCTCTCTGATACCAGGAACCAGTTCATTTGGGATCTTATTTAAAATAAGATGAACTGTCCTTTGAGGAACATGTTCTGTTGACTTTGAATCTAAGTAGTTAGATACTACTCTACCTTTTATTAAAAGGTAGATCTTTAAAAACGAATAAATAATCATGATGACTCTTGGATTTTTGTTATAATCGATATTATTGGAATGATCAATATGTGTTATTATTATACACTTGTCATTGAGAAAGTTATTACTGTTGTGTAATAGACTTAATGATGACACGATTGACTGAGCTAAAATAATTTCTGAAACTTGAGGTTTAGAAAAGACAAGCTCGTTCCATAAATGTCTCAAACATACTTATTGTGATAAGGTATGAGCTCAAAGTTGAGGCTAAGGACATTGTCAATAAGTGGACTATAAATTAGCCCTTTTGACAACGTCAAATTTCCGAGAATACTAACGAGTGTTTTAAAATACTGTAATATTCTGGAAATAGTGTGATACTTAATTATTTAATTGTAAATCCTTAAAGTCATGTATATTGAATATGACTTGACCAATAAGGATGCACAATAAATAACTAAGTAATGGAAGAAGTCAATAAAGTTCTTATTGAAACATATTTAATCACACTATTGTTACTGGTGATGAGATCTGAGCATGCAACGGTGCAAATTGTTGATGGCACCAATAGATGTACACCAAAAAATAGGGTAACTTCGTATCTTTAGATATGAAGTTTGGTGTATAGTCTGAAACATGCAAAGTGTTAGAATGGTCTAAAGTAAATTGATTTACTAAGAACAAAATGACTTGACCTTAAGACGTAAGTCAAGAATACTTGCATGTTTGCATGGAGTGTGGATATATATTTGGGATATAAGTCGAATCGACATAACTTGTGGAGTATGATAAAATTGAGAATCCATGGGAATCTAAATCCTGGGTCAAAAGTTCGGAAACTATCTTTACGATAGCTACGAATAAATTGGCTCATGATAACTTATCTTCTCTGGTCAAAGTGGGAGATTGTTAGGAATATTGCCCACTAGAAGATGATGATTACTAAATAAGATAAGAAGTTACTTTATTAGCATCATATGATTAGTGGGTTGAGGTCTGATAACATTCAGAATCAATAACAACTATCATCCGTAGTCTCCGTATCAAACTGAATCGCATGCTGGGCATCCGAGATCGGGCGGTGAACTAAAACTTGGTCGATGACTAATATATGCCTGGAAACCCTTATCTAAAGTCATATATGTGGAACACAAGTGAAGATTGATCACTTAGTGGGAGGATTCTGCACTTGTGGTAAATGTACGACCCAGACAAACCTTGCCTGTAGATTTGTCGTTTAAGGACCGTTACGACACACTAGCCAGGGTCACAAATGATGGTCACAAGGATGCTTGATCTTAATCCTGAAGTGATCATGGACTTCTAGGCCAATGAAGGTTGAATAAATGGATGTTTGATTCATCACGTTAAAGGCCAATGAAGGTTGAATAAATGGATGTTTTGGGAACTCGGGACATGATTGGAGAAGAAAGTGGTTTACAGATACGGAATCCAGCCTTCCTGAAAAAAGGTTAATATTCTCTCACCTAAAGGTTGATTACATAACCGATTGATTGTGCAAACTTCCAAAGTTGGCTTACGTTTGGTTTAATCTTTCCTTGGGGAAGCAACGATGCTTAGGGCTTATATGTAACGAGAAATGTATAACGAAACAAATTGACCTATCTCGATACAGGCAGAACCTGGAGGGTCATGATCACGTACTGACTAAATCAGTGGACACTCGTTACGATGAGTAAATATAATTCTAGTATTAAAGGAGAGTTCAGTCTTAGCTTACACGGTGGAGTATTGACTAAGATTAGATGAATCGATCGAAAAAGAGAAAGGACTTTTTCGTCTTTTTTGATCGGATTTGTTAAGCTTCTACTACTAGGTCCATCATCCCCGATTCGGCTTCGATAAATGCGGATAAGAACGTTGTTGTCGCTCGTTTTTGGGCAACGATTTAGGAGCCCCAAATGGTTCGACCCAAGGCCGGACCAAGTGGTCGCGTTCGGGCTCGAGCGTGTCGAACTCTGTATCCCGAGTCTTCCCTCAGCTGTGAATGCCCCTTGAGTTCGTCCAAGCGCCGCCAAAGATGAGTGAAACGAGTGAAGTATGAGTTCGACAGCGTTTCGGGACTCAAAATTGGATTACCTGGGTCAAGGGAGGGACCCTTGTATTTATAGGCGATCAAGGGGTGCTTGGGGAACCCCTTGGCCGAGTGAGCCTCTTGGGTCGGCCATTGGCCGGCTGAAAGCTTGGGCCGGCCAATGGCCGGCTGAACCTTGGGTCATATGAAATTGACTCGGCCCTTGGCCGAGTGAAGGGACTGGCCGGTTGAAGGATCACTCGGCCATTGGCCGAGTGAACTACTGGAAGGTTCACTCGGCCATTGGCCGAGTGAACTGCCTGGCCGGCTGAAGGTTCACTCGGCCATTGGCCGAGTGTACTGCCTGGCCGGCTGACCCTTGGGTTGGTCATTGGCCGGCCGAACCCTTGGTTCGGCCATTGGCTGGCTGAGCATTGGGCTGGTCATTGGTCGGCTGAACCTTGGGTCGGCCATTGGTTTGGACCGGCCAATGGCTGAGTCAACCTTGGGCCGGCCATTGGTTTGGGTCGGCCAATGGCCTCGCGCCAGTCATGTGGGTCGAAGTGACGCTTTTTCCCTCGTCGGTCCGAGACGGGCCGACAACATTAGCCCCCCAAGTTTCCGATCGAGCGTGGGTCGAGTGGAAACTCAGTATTTGAGCTGACGTGCAGACCCGGGACAAACGCTCTCGAGGTTGTCATCGCACCGTAGAAGGGATTTTAATGCATCGCTAGGGATGTCTTTGGTGCGTCACGAGGGATGGCTTTTGTGCATCGCGAGGGACGGCTTTTGTGCGTCGCGAGGGATGGCTTTTGTGCATCGCGAGGGACGGCTTTTGTGCGTCGCGAGGGACGGCTTTTGTGCGTCGCGAGGGATGGCTTTTGTGCGTCGCGAGGGACGGATTTTGTGCGTCGCGAAGGACGGCTTTTGTGCATCGCGAGGGACGGCTTTTGTGCGTCGCGAGGGACGGCTTTGGTTTTGTGTGTCTTATGTTCTCGACGTACTATCGAAGTCGATTCGCACGGTTTTGTCGGTGAGCGTCTTATTTTCTCGATTTGCCGATGAGGGCGTAATCGATTTGCTCGGCTTGGTAATGCGTGGCTTATTTTCTCGACTTACCAATGAAGGTGTAATCGATTTGCACGTCTCGATGGTGGTGCGTGGCTTATTTTCTCGTCTTACCAATGAAGGCGTAATCGATTTGCACGGATTTATTGTGGGTGCGCGGCTTATTTTCTCGACCTACCAATGAAGGCGTGATCGATTTGCACGGCTTTGTTGTGGGTGCGCGGCTTATTTTCTCGACCTACCAATGAAGGCGTGATCGATTTGCACGGCTTTGTTGTGCGCGGCTTATTTTCTCGACCTACCAACGAAGGCGTGATCGATTTGCATGGCTTTGTTGTGCGCAGTTTATTTTCTCGACCTACCAATGAAGGCGTGATCGATTTGTACGGCTTTGTTGTGCGCGGCTTATTTTCTCGACCTACCAATGAAGGCGTGATCGATTTGCACGGCTTTGTTGTGCGCGGCTTATTTTCTCGACCTACCAATGAAGGCGTGATCGATTTGCACGGGTTTGTTGTGCGCGGCTTATTTTCTCGACCTACCAATGAAGGCGTGATCGATTTGCACGGCTTTGTTGTGCGCGGCTTATTTTCTCGACCTACCAATGAAGATGTGATCGAGTTGCACGGCTTTGTTGTGCGCGGCTTATTTTCTCGACCTACCAATGAAGGCGTGATCGATTTGCACGGCTTTATTGTGCGCGGCTTATTTTCTCGACCTACCAATGAAGGCGTGATCGATTTGCACGGCTTGGGCCCCGTGGGGCCTTGGTGCCACATTTGTGTGACCAGGTTTTCCGTGGACGCTGGCTAGACCAGTTTCGTCCGGCGGGCGCAGGCCTTTGAAACCCATTTGTGACTCACTGCTTATCGGCGCACGAGCTGGGCGGCGAGTGTGACCGTACCACCTTATGAGCGTGGAACCCTTGGGTGCGCGTGTCATGTGATAGGCAGGGTGTTGGAATCGATCTAGGGTTTAAGAAAAAGTTTAACGCTTCGTTAAGCGGCGGAATTTTAAAAAATTTCTTTTTAAGTAAAACTAGTTTTTACTAACCTAGACAAGAGCATGTACATGTAAATAAAAACTAATATGAGCTATTAAAGTTACTAACCTTTCTTGAAGCTTGAACCTTGTAGAAGCTTTTGGAAAGTTTGCGACGCTCGTCTCCCCTCGCAGCACGTCTCTCTTCCTTTCCTCGGCACCTCGAGCAACCACGAAAGTTTCTATCACTAAATCACTCGAAAAGAAGGAATCAGTGAGTGGGCACTTTTAAACACTACGATTTGAGAACGAGTCTCGAAGTCGCAGAGCTAAACACTAGGTCGAGTGAGGACCTAGGTGCCAAGACAAGAAATAATCGAAAATATAAACTAGAGAGAGAGAGAGGAAGGGGCGGCCAAGTCTAGAGAGAGAAGCTCTCAATCTCTAAAACTTTGCATGAATGAAAAGTGAGGAATGAGGCTCCTATTTATAGGAGAGGTCTCACCTTCAATAAGGTAGTTTCCTCTTCTATAGAATATCACATATTCATGAGCAAAATAACCCTTATTTCTCATTCCTTTTGGGCGCCCAAGGCAGCCTTCTAGAAAGCTAGGATTTGTTTCCTTTTTTGTTCCTTGGCTTGCCTATTACTCTCTTGGCCGATTCCCTTGTGCATCTAATATGCAAATTTGTTTCCTCTTTTTCTTTTGGCAAGTATCTAAATACATTTATGCACAAAATAATTTCCCTTTCTCTTTGGGTAGTGTTGGGCGCCTATGGCTTCTAGAAAAGGCTTCTAGAATTTTCTTCACTTGTTCATGACAACATAAGAAAAAACCCATTTAGAATTTTCAATAAAATTCTTATGAAATGAAATTAATTCACAAGGCCCAATGATCAAGTCATGGCCGAGTGAAACATGTCATAAAATGACCTTGTCAAAAATTTATTGACATTCATTTCATCGTTTGTCTCAAAAGACAAAAATACCCTTTTCACTATTTTCGTTCTTGTTTTGACTTAGCTTCCAGTTTAACTATTCCTATCGATGTGATTCGTGACAGTGACCTCATGGACCCAAATGAACAAAGCTTTAGCTAAACACTTGGACTCAAAAGTTCACAAACCGTTTCAACTTTATTAATGAATGAATAGGCAATTACAAGCAAGAGTCTTCATGAGACTTTATTACATCAAATGTTCAAAATAAAGACTACAACTCTTCTTGTGGGCACCATTGACAACAAACTCCCACTTGACTCAAAGAAGGTGTGTGTAGTCCTTCATGCCTAATCCCTCACGATGTTGGTCGAAGACCTTGTTCGCTAGGGCCTTGGTGAATGGATCTGCGAGGTTGTCCACCGTTGAGATCTTCTTCACTTCCACGTCTCCGCGCTGCACGATCTCTCGAATCAAATGGTATTTCCTCTCAATATGCTTAGAGCGCTTATGGCTTCTAGGTTCCTTTGAGTTAGCGACAGCCCCACTATTATCACAATAAAGGGTCATGGGCTCGTCGACGTTTGGAACAACTTCCAAATACTTAAGGAATTTTTTAAGCCATACAGCCTCTTTGGATGCTTCACAAGCAGCCACATATTCTGCCTCCATTGTGGAGTCAGCAATGCAAGATTGCTTAATACTCCTCCACACGACAGCTCCACCATTAAGGATGAACACAGATCCCGAAGTGGATTTCCTGGAATCCTTATCCGCTTGAAAATCGGAGTCGGTATATCCCGTCATAGTCAGGTCAGTACCTGAGTATGTAAGCATCAAGTTCCTAGTTCTTCGAAGATACTTAAGAACATGCTTAACAGCAATCCAGTGCTCGGATCCAGGGTTGGATTGGAAACGGCTAACTACGCCAACGGCGAAACATATATCAGGTCTAGTGCAAAGCATAGCATACATGAGGCTTCCTACGGCAGAGGCGTAAGGAATCTTCCTCATGTCTTCAATCTCTTATGCAGTCTTGGGAGACTGGTCCTTAGAGAGTGAAACTCCATGCCTAAAGGGTGTTTGACCCCTCTTGCAGTCTTGCATCGAGAAGCGATCCATCACCTTATCAATATAAGATGCTTGAGAGAGCGACAGGGTCCGGTTTTTCCTATCTCGAAAGATTTGGATTCCCAGAATGTACGCGGCTTCTCCTAGATCCTTCATATCGAATTGCTTTGCTAGCCAGACCTTAACCTCAGATAACTTACCCACGTCATTACCAATGAGTAGTATATCATCGACATATAGTACCAGAAACACAACTTTGCCTTCGTGTATTAACTTGTAAACACAAGGCTCATCTATTGACTGTTCAAAGCCGAAGATCTTTACAGTTTCATCGAATCTAATATTCCATGACCTAGATGCTTGCTTTAGTCCATAAATGGATTTAAGCAACTCACAAACCTTGGTCTCTTGACCTTTATCCACGAAACCGTCTGGTTGAGCCATGTAAATGCGCTCGTCAAGATTGCCATTCAGAAAGGCTGTCTTGACATCCATTTGCCAGATCTCATAGTCGAGAGCTGCAGCTATGGATAGGAGTATGCGGATGGATTTAAGCATCGCGACTGGCGAGAAGGTATCTTCATAGTCAATCCCTTCTTGTTGGGTATAACCCTTTGCCACAAGTCGTGCTTTGAACGTGTCGACGTTCCCATCAGGACCCCTTTTCTTCTTGTATATCCACTTACACCCTACGGGTTTAATCCCTTCAGGAAGGTCTACAAGTTTCCAGACTTTGTTGACATACATCGAGTGCATTTCAACTTTCATGGCGTCAAGCCAAAGGTTTGATTCAGAACAAGCCATCGCTTGGCTATAGGAAACAGGGTCATCCATGTCGGAGACGGCTACAAGAGAGTCTCCATAAGACATGTACCTGTCAGGCTTTTGAGTAGCCCTCCCACTACGTCTAAGTACTACTTGACGAGATTCTGATGAGTTAGGTTGTGTTTCAGTTGGGGTAAGAACAGTTCTTACAGATGAGGTAGAAGCTTCCTCACCCAACTTTTCTTCAAGCACAATTTTGCTTCTAGGTTTCGCATCCTTCATAAAGTCCTCCTCAAGGAAACGAGCATTCGTGCTAACGAAAGTCTTATCGTCCTCGGGACTATAGAAAGTAAAACCTTTGGTTTCCTTCGGATATCCTACAAACAGGCACAATTCTGACCTACTAGCCAACTTGCTAGTCTTTTGCCTCAGCACGTGTGTAGGGCAACCCCAAATTCGGATGCGGCCAAGATTCACTTTACGGCCAGTCCATCTCTCATAAGGAGTACCAGGAACCGTTTTAGACGGAACTTGGTTCAGAATGTAGGCGGCTGTTTCGAGGGCATATCCCCAAAAGGAAAGCGGGAGTGATGAGTAACTCATCATTGATCTAACCATCTCCATAAGAGTTCGGTTTCTTCTCTCTGACACTCCGTTTTGTTGAGGTGTGCCAGGTGCAGTAAGCTGAGAAGCGATACCTTCTTCTTTAAGAAAGTCATCGAACTCTCCAGACATATACTCACCACCTCGATCAGATCGAAGGGTTTTGATCACTTTGCCAGTTTGCTTTTCCACTAAAGCCCTAAAGACCTTAAATACGTTAAAGGTCTCGGATTTGTGTTTAAGCAAATAGACAAACCCATATCTTGAGTAATCATCAATGAAGGTAACGAAGTATTCGTATCCTCCACGTGCCTGTTGGTTGAGCGGACCACATACATCAGAATGTATTAGTTCCAGCAACTCAGTGGCTCTTCGACCCTTATCGGAGAAAGGTCGCTTAGTCATTTTTTCTTCTATGCAGGATTCACAAGTAGGTAGTGAACCTATTGCAGAGGCTTGGAGTGGACCATACCTCACAAGTCTCTTAATCCTATCTAGACTGATATGACCAAGTCTTAAGTGCCAGAGGTATGTTGATTTTGTTAGATCGGAGGATTCAGAAAGTTTGATCCTCTTTGGCTCCCTAATTAGATCGTCATCTATTTCGGTGTCTAAAAGAGAAGGTTTAGTGGGATAGATGTAGAAAAGAGCATTCTTCATACATGCATCAGTGACAAAAGAATTATCGGGAAACGAAATACGAATTCCATTCTTAATGAACTTTAAACAATAATCTTGCTCTAGAAGACGAGCAACGGATATTAAGTTCTTCCCAAAGGTAGGAACAAAATAAACATTATTCAAGTTTAAAGTGCGGTCTTCAAAAGACAGCGTCACGGATCCCACAGCCTTCGCAGACACCAGGCTCCCATCACCCCATTTGAAACAGAACTCGCTTTCCTCTAAGCTTTTGGTTTTCTTGAAACCATTCAAGGAACAACAAATATGGTTAGTAGCAGCGGAGTCAAGAATCCACGTTGATACATTATCAGCTACTAAGCATGCTTCGGTAACTAGTAAAATACTATGTTCCTTTGCTTTGAGATAGGCGGGACAGTTCTCTTTATCGGCCTTGTGAGGTCTCTTCTTAGTTCCAGAGGCAGAGGCCTTTTGCTCAGTAGCATGTGCCTCTCCTTGATTCCTCTTTCTCTTATTGAGACCTACAGCAGTGTGAAGCTCCTTCATAAGCTCGGTAACAGTGTACTTTAGCTTTGTAATGGAGTAGTTCAGCATGAAGGTATCAAGAGACTCGGGGAGAGTTTCTAAGATCATATCTATGATATTCTTCCCATTAATCTCAGATCCTAGGATTTCCATTTCATTTAGGTAACTAATGATCAGCATCATATTGTCGCTAACAGGAGTCCTAGCCTTCATGCGACAGTTCATAAACTGTCGGACTGCTTGTAGCCTTGTCTGACGCCTTTGCCCTCCAAACATCTCAAGGAGATTGTAGAGCATGTCAGCGGCAGTCTCGAAGTCACGATGTTGCTCTTTCAGCATATTGTTCATAGATGCCAAGATATAGCACCTCACAATCTCATCGGATCGAAGCCAGGCCGCTAAGGCGTCATCGTCCTCTTGAGTTGAATCATCATTCGTCAGAGGAGGACACGGGGTGGTGAGTACCCATCTGTGCTTGTTAACGGTAGGTATTATGTCGAGGTTACGTTTCGAATCTACGTAGTTTTCGTTTTCGAGTTTGATCGAGGAAAGAAAGATAGAGAGATGGTTGAGAGACATATTGCTTATAAAAGTTGAAACAAGTTTATGATTAGTCTTTGGTTTAGGATTTAAGTTTCATTAAGACTTTTGTAAAACCCAAAGGTGTTATAAACCAAACGATAATTTACTCCCTCAAGAGAAGGCCGCAAAAAATCTCCTTTTATAAGTAAATGACACATCATTAATGCTAAGCCAAGATGTCAGTACATCATTTTGACTAGCCACCTTGTAAATTGGTTTGATCACTCATATCCTTTCGCAGAGCCTTAAGGAAGGATACTAGGGATTGAGCCTAAGTGTGCAACCAACCACTTAGTCCAAAAGATCAGCTTTGAAAAACAATCCCCCAAGGGGAGGCCTTGCCATCATTGCATCACTCTCGGACGTAGCTCATTGAGCAATGATCGAAGCAATAACGCCTTGGAGTACTCACATTTAAGTGAGGGTCGCAAGAGCGGCTCTTAGTCCCACGTTATTGCATCTTTCATTAGTGTTGGGGATCGCGGGTTACAAACAACGAGTATAACCCTCCCACTTAGTTTTTGGAGTTGGTTCATCGACTCTTTTAAGTTCGGAAACAGATTTCCTAGTTAGAGAGCGACAGAGCGGACAACTAGAAGAGAATCCTAGATCGACATGTTCAGAGCAGTATTAGTGCATAAAGGCACAAGGTACATACTCGATCTTTTCCTATTTTCTATTTCGGGAAAGTGCGTGAGGGAAGTGTGAACTTCAACTCACTCGAACACTTGAAAGTTTGAGATTACACATCTTTTTATTTTTCGGCTTGTCTACAAGGAGACCTCCCACTCAAAATTTCAAGAGCATATAGATTTTGAACATATGTGATATAGATATAGTTTTGAAAATATTTTGAAAACTTATTTGATTTGGATGACAAAATATTTTCAAGTTTGAAAGTGAAAACGGTTTTTCAAAATTCAAACTAGTTTTGTAAAAATTCAATTTCAATTAATCTTTCAAAAATCAAAACTTTTAATCTTTACACATCATGTTTATAATCATATGAAAAACATTTTTGCTCAAGAAAATTTTCTCATTAGAGTTCTATAACTCATGGTAGTGGGGTTTGAAAATCCGGATTTCTAAAAAACTGGAGTTTCAGACAGCCGCGCACCTCGGAGTAAAATCGCCATATCTGGCGGCTCCGATGTCCTTTTCAGCCGAACCCGGTGGCATTGGACAGAGGACAGACAGAGCTTTAATTTGATTCAAGAATCATTAAATTTTGATTTCTGAGCAGAGAGTTATGCCGCTTTTAATGCGGGTTTACATTCCAGCTCGAAGAAAAAGAAATAAATTAAAGCTTCGTCCTTTTAGGTGCGAAAAAGAATCGAGTGTAACGGAACGTTTTAAGATATTGTTTAAAGCTTTTATTTGTGTTTTATTAGCAGGGTAATAACATAAAATAAAAGAAATAACAACATGCATAAAACGATTCAAGTAAATAAACGAAACTAGCAAGAAAATAAAACTAGTCACAAAATTTACTCGAAAATTCTCAAACCTTTAAAACACGTTTTTCAATATAAAAAATTAAAAACTTTTAGAACTGATTCTAATTTGTTTTAACATCATCCCAAACTCATAGAAAATCAACATGGTTTTTAATTTAAAGGCATGAGCAATAAATTAAAAAAAACTAAGATTACAATTCTAACTTGTCACAAAATTAGTAAACTTTCGAAAACGATTTTCAAGCTCATAATTTAAAAACATGCACATGCATTCCTTTGACCATAGCTCTGATACCATTTGTTGGAATCGATCTAGGGTTTAAGAAAAAGTTTAACGCTTCGTTAAGCGGCGGAATTTTAAAAATTTTCTTTTTAAGTAAAACTAGTTTTTACTAACCTAGACAAGAGCATGTACATGTAAATAAAAACTAATATGAGCTATTAAAGTTACTAACCTTTCTTGAAGCTTGAACCTTGTAGAAGCTTTTGGAAAGTTTGCGACGCTCGTCTCCCCTCGCAGCACGTCTCTCTTCCTTTCCTCGGCACCTCGAGCAACCACGAAAGTTTCTATCACTAAATCACTCGAAAAGAAGGAATCAGTGAGTGGGCACTTTTAAACACTACGACTTGAGAACGAGTCTCGAAGTCGCAGAGCTAAACACTAGGTCGAGTGAGGACCTAGGTGCCAAGACAAGAAATAATCGAAAATATAAACTAGAGAGAGAGAGAGGAAGGGGCGGCCAAGTCTAGAGGTCTCACCTTCAAGTGAATGAAAAGTGAGGAATGAGGCTCCTATTTATAGGAGAGGTCTCACCTTCAATAAGGTAGTTTCCTCTTCTATAGAATATCACATATTCATGAGCAAAATAACCCTTATTTCTCATTCCTTTTGGGCGCCCAAGGCAGCCTTCTAGAAGGCTAGGATTTGTTTCCTTTTTTGTTCCTTGGCTTGCCTATTACTCTCTTGGCCGATTCCCTTGTGCATCTAATATGCAAATTTGTTTCCTCTTTTTCTTTTGGCAAGTATCTAAATACATTTATGCACAAAATAATTTCCCTTTCTCTTTGGGTAGTGTTGGGCGCCTATGGCTTCTTGAAAAGGCTTCTAGAATTTTCTTCACTTGTTCATGACAACATAAGAAAAAACCCATTTAGAATTTTCAATAAAATTCTTATGAAATGAAATTAATTCACAAGGCCCAATGATCAAGTCATGGCCGAGTGAAACATGTCATAAAATGACCTTGTCAAAAATTTATTGACATTCATTTCATCGTTTGTCTCAAAAGACAAAAATACCATTTTCACTATTTTCGTTCTTGTTTTGACTTAGCTTCCAGTTTAACTATTCCTATCGATGTGATTCGTGACAGTGACCTCATGGACCCAAATGAACAAAGCTTTAGCTAAACACTTGGACTCAAAAGTTCACAAACCTTTTCCAAGTTTAGCTTAATGCCAACTGACTCCACTAAAGAGCTGACACTGAAAATCTCTCGGTTCAAATGAATTTATTTTCTACTCAAGAATTCGACCTAATTATGATGAGCGGATCCACTGAATATTATCTATGTTTACCCTTCATGAATGTCATCAGCTAGTCGGGATTTACTAAATTACCATTTTACCCTTCTAGCTGTTATTTCCTCAACTCCTTTGTCGCTTGTGAATAAGTTAGAAACAATGTATTGACGAGGAGCTAACAAGTCACATTGTTTCATCCAAAAGAGTCAAGACTCAATTTGGACACTGGCCAGTTCATTTGTTCACACTCCAAGGAACAAAGCATGAGGTGATATACATTGAATTTCAGCAATCTTGTACATGAATTCCATATCTATGAGAACTTCACAAAGTTACTCATGACAGACTCACAACTTAGTACTTCACCAATAGGCCTTGTTCGGAATCACATAGTGAGTCCGAACTTTGACTTTCTCAAATGAGAATACTAAGGTGTGAAATGGCATGTCTCATTTCAGGATTAAGGTAAGCATGATGCAATTCATACATAGTGACTTCGAGACATAAGAGATTAAATGGTTTGTTCTTATCTTGTCTCTAGAAGTGCACTGGTCAATTCAGTACCTTCGGAAGATACCTAGAAGAACTATAGAGTTCCTAACTCTCAATGCCTCATAACCAGACATCATAGATTCTTCTAACAATCATACTGAGGTCAATAGTCCTTTGACCCTAAGATTGCGAATATATCGTTTTAAGCAAACTACGAAGAGTTTGTTCATGCAAATCTACATTTGTCTCTTCGTAAGTTGTTAAGTTTGTTTATGGACTAAAAGACTATGGTTTTATCATAAAGCTTCAGACAAGGAAGATTGAATGAACGTTTCAACTTTATTAATGAATGAATAGGCAATTACAAGCAAGAGTCTTCATGAGACTTTATTACATCAAATGTTCAAAATAAAGACTACAACTCTTCTTGTGGGCACCATTGACAACACAGGGTTAGGTGTAGACTTGATCCCCCGGCGAGTGTGGCACCTTAGTTCACTGGTCGCGTTTTCGGGTTGAGTCTCTTGGGTCGAGTCTTGTGCCCTTGTGAACGCGACGCCATGGCACGCGCGTCACGTTTGGGGACTCAATTAGCCCATTCTTTCTCTCACGAGAGTGTCGTGGATCGAATTTTGGTGCGCTGTTAGGGGCAACATAAGCACGTTGTTAGGGACAGTTTTTGTGTTGCTCGTATGAGAGCACGTAGATTTGTCATCAAGACTTGCGAGTCTATCGATTATTAGTGAGTCAAGAAGTCGTGCATGTCTGACATGAGGACTTTCAAGTCGAAACTCAAGGAATAGACCCGACGTGAGGAGCCACGCGTGAGGTCGACTCGAGGGTTGGTCATGTGTAGAGTCGGCAAGAGGACTTATCAGTCGACTCGTGGATTCGGAGCTCGACTCGAGGAGTGAAATCAACTCGAGGAGTCATGTAGAGTTGGCACGAGGAGTAGTTAGTCGACTCGTGGACTCGGGACTGAACTTGAGGAATGAACTCAATTCGAGGAGTCATGTAGAGTCGGCATGAGGCGTAGTTAGCCGACTCGTGGACTCGGGACTCAACTCGAGGAGTGAACTCAACTCGAGGAGTGAACTCACCTCGAGGAGTCATGTAGAGTCGGCACGAGGAGTAGTTAGTCGACTCGTGGACTCGGGACTCAACTTGAGGAGTGAACTCAACTCGAGGAGTCATGTAGAGTCGGCACGAGGAGTAGTTAGTCGACTCGTGGACTCGGGACTCAAGTCGAGGAGTGAACTCAACTCGAGGAATGAACTCAACTCGAGGAGTGAACTCAACTCGAGGAATGAACTCAACTCGAGGAGTGAACTCACCTCGAGGAGTCATGTGTAGAGTCAATACGAGGACTAGTCAGTCAGCTCATGTATGGGGATTCGACTCGAAGAGCAAACTCAACTCGAGGAGTTATGCGCAAAGTTGACACGAGGACTAGTTAGTCAACTTGTGGGCGGATATTGTTTCTCTTTGGGACCTCCGGCCTAACCATCGTCCCTTGAGACTTCGTTACACTCTTGTTTTTTGTTTTTGAGGGTCTCGGTTTCACTGAGTATTGCTCCCCATTAGCCCCCCGAGTTTCTTGTGTTTGTGAGACGAAAACGAGGAAACTCTCGTGTAGGGGATATTCAATAATACATCACAATGTGTAGAATAACTTTTTTTATTGCAATAAGGAGGTTGTTACAGCTTGCCATGGCACTTGGCCTTCTTTGGAAAAGAAAACAACGTGCTTGAAATTACAAAGTTGAGCAAGTTCAAGCATGAATTTAAAGGCGAAAACTTTGTCGTTCGTGGCCGCGAATGATGCAAGCTCGTTCTTTAGACGATGAACCGCGCTCATCGTCTCACTTCTCTCATGCTCGAGGTTTTTGAGACGTTGCCAGTCGTGGGGCTTATTGCAGCGGAGATGACGTTCTCTTTCTTTTGATGAGTCGGGCGCTCAGTCGGGGTTGTCACCTTGCTAGCGCATGCCACGAACTCCTCGAGATACCCGCCTCGAATCAGGGAGTCAATTTGCTTCCTAAGTTGGTAGCATTCAGTTGTCACGTGTCCGTGGTCTTGGTGATATTCGCACCGGTTGCTCCTATCCCGCGCTGTGGGGTCCCTCTTCATCGGAGGCGGAGATCCTAGGTTCTCTTTGTGTAAGCTAAGGATCCGGTCGGGTGTTGTGTTGAGAGGGACGAAGGATTGCATCGGGGTCGTAGAAGGACGGTCATTAGGGGCCTGACCATTTCTACGCCTTTTCCTTCGCGAGTCGGGACCGACGGCCGGTGCCACAAGTGTGGCGGCGCGCTTCTTGTTGGATGCGTGGTTAGAAACGTTGGGTGGTTGGTTTCCCAAGATGACCTCTCTCGCGATCTCGCGACGGGCGTTGAGTTTATCCCTCAAGTCGCTCCCATGAGATTCCCTTCGAGAATTGAGACGGTCTCTCAAGTCTACGCTGGCCGAATTGAGGCGGTCTCTCAAGACTCCGCTGGCCGTTCCTATCACCCTTGGCAAGGGTATGTCATTCAGGCGAAGCCCTTGACGGAGGCCGCGATCATCGACGTCGTCGTCTCTATGAGGGTTTTGGACGCAAATGGTGAGCTTGGAGCGTCCCTCTCGGGACCTTCAGATTGAGCATCCTTGAATATTGCTCGATCTTTGTCTTGATGTGGTTTCTCGAGGGTGTCCCCTCGAGGGCGCACGTGTTTGTTCACTCGACGATTGATGTCTCGTCGTGGTTGCCTGAGGGAGTCTCCTCGAAGGCGTACGTGCGCGTTCACTTTCGTTTATAGCGTGGTCGAGGTTGGCCTCGTCGATTTTTGATCTTGCCACGTTGTTGGGGTCTCTCTAGTCCTGGTTGACGTGATCCTTGACGCCGTAGCCGAGGAGGTCGGCGATAAGCGCGTCGTCGACGGCGGGGCGGTCTAGGAGCTTGGCGAGCCTCCGAGCCGTGTCCTCTCGGAGAGTGGCCTCGGGGTCATTGTTGGAATCGATCTAGGGTTTGAGAAAATAATTAACGCTTCGGTAAGCGGCGGAATTTTAAAAATTTTCTTTTACAAGTAAAACAGTTTTTACTAACCTAGACAAGTGCAAGTACATGTAATTAAAAACCAATATGAGCTAGAAGTTTACTAACCTTTCTTGAAGCTTGAACTTTGAAGAAGCTTGTGGAAAGTTTGCAACGCTCGTCTTCCCTCGCAGCACGTCTCTCTTTCTTTCCTCGGCACCTCGAGCAACCACGAAAGTTTCTATCACTAAATCACTCGAAAAGAAGGAATCAGTGAGTGGGCACTTTTAAACGCTACGACTTAAGAACGAGTCTCGAAGTCGCAGAGCTAAACACTAGGTCGAGTGAGGACCTAGGTGCCAAGACAAGAAAAATCGAAAATAAACTAGAAAGAGAGAGAGAGAGAGGAGTTCGGCCACCACAAGGTCTAGTGAGAGAAGCTCTCAATCTCTAACTTATGTGGAATGAATAAAATGAGGGGAATGAGAGTCCTATTTATAGGAGAAGGGTTGGCCTTGGAAAGAAGTAGTTTCCTCTTATTTTCCAAGCTATCTTGAGCAACCCTTTATTTCCCATTTCTATCCAAGTCACTCGGCCAACATGTGCCTTCATGACACCTTGGATTTGTTTCCTCTTTTATTCTTGCTTCCGCTTAGACTTGTCTTGGCCGAAATACTTGATTCCTCATAGAGGAAATTTGTTTCCTCTTTTTCTTTTGGCAAGTATCTTGATACATTTATGCACAAAATAATCTCCCTTTCTTTCTTAGGGTTGGGCGCCCAAGGCCTTCTAGAAGCTTTTCCATTTGTTCATGACAACATGAAAAAGGCCCATTAAGAATTTTCAATAAAATTCTTATGAAATGAAATTAAATCACAAGGCCCAATAATCAAGTTATGGCCGAGTGACATTAAGTCATCAAATGAACTTGTCAAAAAATTTATTGACATTCATTTCATCATATGTCTCAAAAGACAAAAATACCCTTTTAACTATTTTCGTTCTTGTTTTGACTTAGCTTCCAGTTTAACTATTCCTATCGATGTGATTCGTGACAGTGACCTCATGGACCCAAATGAACAAAGCTTGAGCTAAACACTTGGACTCAAAAGTTCACAAACCTTTTCCAAGTTTAGCTTAATGCCAACTGACTCCACTAAAGAGCTGACACTGAAAATCTCTCGGTTCAAATGAATTTATTTTCTACTCAAGAATTCACCTAATTATAATGAGCGGATCCACTGAATATTATCTATGTTTACCCTTCATGAATGTCATCAGCTAGTCGGGATTTACTAAATTACCATTTTACCCTTCTAGCTGTTATTTCCTCAACTCCTTTGTCGCTTGTGAATAAGTTAGAAACAATGTATTGACGAGGAGCTAACAAGTCACATTGTTTCATCCAAAAGAGTCAGGACTCAATTTGGACACTGGCCAGTTCATTTATTCACACTCCAAGGAACAAAGCATGAGGTGACATACATTGCATTTCAGCAATCTTGTACATGAATTCCATATCTATGAGAACTTCACAAAGTTACTCATGACAGACTCACAACTTAGTACTTCACCAATAGGCCTTGTTCGGAATCACATAGTGAGTCCGAACTTTGACTTTCTCAAATGAGAATACTAAGGTGTGAAATGGCATGTCTCATTTCAGGATTAAGGTAAGCATGATGCAATTCATACATAATGACTTCGAGACATAAGAGGTTAAATGGTTTGTTCTTATATTGTCTCTAGAAGTGCAATGGTCAATTCAGTACCTTCGGAAGATACCTAGAAGAACTATAGAGTCCCCAACTCTCAATGCCTCATAACCAGACATCATAGATTCTTCTAACAATCATACTGAGGTCAATAGTCCTTTGACCCTAAGATTGCGAAATATCGTTTTAAGCAAACTACGAAGAGTTTGTTCATGCAAATCTACATTTGTCTCTTCGTAAGTTGTTAAGTTTGTTTATGGACTAAAAGACTAAGGTTTTATCATAAAGCTTCAAACAAAGAAAGAATGAATGAACGTTTCAACTTTATTAATGAATGAATAGGCAATTACAAGCAAGAGTCTTCGTAAGACTATATGACATCAAATGTACATAAAAAGACACTACTACTCTTCTTGTGGGCACCATTGACAACAGTCATTAGCCGGGTCTTGGGGCTGGCTCTCGTTGTCATGAGGTTGCCCTCCTAGACGATGCGCCAGGTTCCAGAGGCCGTACCTCGAGCTAGTCGTTCGGGCGCCCGCGGAGGTGGCCGGCAGGTGACTCATCTCTCGAGAGTCTTGCAGAATGCGAGAAAAGGCGTTGGAAGGGAGAGCGTCGCCAAGGTCGGGAGATCCCCTCCTTCTAGCGCCAAAATGTTGTCGCTCATTTTCGGACAACGATTTAGGAGCCCCAAACGGTTCGACCAAAGGCCGGACCAAGTGGTCGCGTTCGGGCTCGAGCGTGTCAAACTCGGTATCCCGAGTCTTCCATTAGCTGTGAATGCCCCTTGAGTTCGTCCAAGCACCTGAAAAGGAAGAAAGAACACGTGAACTACAAATGGGAAACAGAGGGGGTGCCTGGGAATGGCAGTTTAATCCGAAACCCATTAGCCCGTCGGGTATTCGAACTAAACGGGCCGGGTGATACCCGCTCAAATGGGTTAACGGGTTAACGGGTAATACCCGTTATCAAATTTAGCGGGTACGGGTCATGTGGCGGAAATAATATACCCGACCCGTTAACCCGACCCGTAAACATTAAAACAAAATCATAGAATTTTGATATAACTTATACGTACTCTCACACATATAATTTCAGCTTTTATACTACCATATAACCTATGTAGTGGTGACAATTTTTTTCTTATAATATGAGTCAAATTTTTTTTTATTAAAAAAAGCGGGTTAATGAGTGCATATTTTTGGCACCCGTCACCCGGCGGGTATACCCGTTACCCACCCCGTTTAAATAAACAGGTTAACTGGTATGGGCTAACGAGTATTTTTTTGGCGGGTACGGGTATGCTAATGGTGTACCCGCTAAAACCCGTACCCGTTGCCATTCCTAGGGGTGCCTCTGTTTACCTCTCTGACGCTCAACATTAGTGGGATTGAGGTGGAGTATAGAGGATTTAGGTGTTTAGAGGCCAAAGATGAGTGAAACGAGTGAAGTATGAGTTCGACAGCGTTTCGGGACTCAAAATTGGATTACCTGGGTCAAGGGAGGGACCCTTGTATTTATAGGCGACCAAGGGTGCTTGGGGAACCCCTTGGCCAAGTGAGCCTCTTGGGTCGGCTATTGGCCGACTGAAATCTTGGGCCGGCCAATGGCCGGCTGAACCTTGGGTCATATGAAGTTGACTCGGCCCTTGGCCGAGTGAAGAGCCTGGCCGGCTGAAGGTTCACTCGGCCATTGGCCGAGTGAACTGCTGGAAGGTTCACTCAGCCATTGGCCGAGTGAACTGCCTGGCCGGCTGAAGGTTCACTCGGCCATTGGCCGAGTGAAGGGGCTGAACCTTCGGTCGGCCATTGGCCGGCTGACCCTTGGGTTGGTCATTGGCCGGCCGAACCCTTGGGTCGGCCATTGGATGGCTGAGCATTGGGCTGGTCATTGGCCGGCTGAACCTTGGGTCGACCATTGGTTTGGACCGGCCAATGGCTGAGTCAACCTTGGGCCGGCCATTGGTTTGGGCCGGCCAATGGCCGAGGCAAGGTTTTGCCGCCCGATGCCTCGCGCCAGTCATGTGGGTCGAAGTGACGCTTTTGCCCTCGTCGGTGTGAGACGGGCCGACAACAAACGTTAATATAATAGTATGTATTATTATTATAATCTCACTTGCTGCAATAGTGATTGACAGCATTAAATTCAAAAAAGGGTATTTTGGGAAATAAATATTTATAGTAAAGTTATTTATTTATTGCTAGATCAAGTAAATAAAGTTATTATTTATTGTTGGACAAGTAAATAAGTGTTTAATGGGCTTAAATCTATTGGGCTTTGAAAAAGCAAAAAAATCACCTACCCCCCTATGGTGTTGGACATTTTTTACACTGGTATGGTAACCAGTATTTTTTCTGTTTTTCTGTTAGTCTACTAGTGTGAACAAAATAAAAGGAAATAATATCTTTTAGAATATTCTGGAATATTCTATAAACATACCTTTTAAACTGCTATAAATAGAAGACTGATGTGAAACAAAATTGAACCTATCCATACAGCTAAAATCGCCCACACACTCTCCTTTGTGGCCGTGTGCTTTCTTCTCCTTCCTCCCCTCGGAATTGCTTCAATTCCATTCTTAGAAATAAGAGAGAAAGATCGGAAACACCCCGTTTCCAGATCTAGTTAGGTATAACGAAGCCCACTCTTTTGTCTTATCTTCCTCGGAGATTACGTTTCGGAAGACTTTGGTGTAATCACATCGAGTAATTGAAAGTGGAGTTCCAAATCTGATCGTGTGGAGGCTTGTACATTGATGATGAAGACGGATTGCGAAAGCTGTAAGTTTTTAAACTCATCTTTTATATGATATGGTTGCTTGATAAAGTTTATTATGATTAATTATTTAAGTAATCTATATCTTGTTTAATAACCATGTTAATAATTAGCTCTTGTTATCGTAATGATTCATTTCCGCATTTAATTGGTTATTTAAGGTGCATTATGTTGTAACTGCTTATTTATTAATAAAAGTTGAAACGTTCATTCATTCTTCCTTGTCTGTTTGAAGCATTATGATAAAACATTAGTCTTTCGTCCATAAACAAACTTAACAACTTACGAAGAGACAAATGTAGATTTGCATGAACAAACTCTTCGTAGTTTGCTTAAAACGATATATTCGCAATCTAAGGATCAAAGGACTATTGATCTTAGTAGGATTGTTAGGAGAATCTATAATGTCTGGTTATAGGACATTGAGAGTTGGAGACTCTATAGTTCTTCTATGTATCTTCTGAAGATATTCAATTGACCCGTGAACTTCTAGTGACAAGATAAGAACAAACCATTTAACCTCTTATGTCTCAAAGTCACTATGTATGAGTTGCATCATGCTTACCTCAATCCTGAAATGAGACATGTCATTTCATAGCTTACGTATTCTCATTTGAGAAAGTCAGAGTTCGGATTCACTATGTGATTCTGAGCAAGACCTATCGGTGAAGTACTAAGTTATGAAGATGTCATGAGTAACTTTGTGAAGATCTCATAGATATGGAATTAATGAACAAGAGTGCTGCAATGCAATGTATATCACCTCATGCTTTGTTCCTTGGAATGTGAATAAATGAGGTGATATACAAGGAACAAAGCATGAAGTGATATATATTGCATTTCAGCAATCTTGTACATGAATTCCATATCTATGAGATCTTCACAAAGTTACTCATGACATCTTCATAACTTAGTGCTTCACCGATAGGTCTTGTTCAGAATCACATAGTGAATCCGAACTCTGACTTTCTCAAACGAGAATACGTAAGCTATGAAATGACATGTCTCATTTCAGGATTGAGGTAAGCATGATGCAACTCATACGTAGTGACTTCGAGACATAAGAGGTTAAATGGTTTGTTCTTATCTTGTCTCTAGAAGTGCACGGGTCAATTCAATAGCTTCAGAAGATACATAGAAGAACTATAGAGTCTCCAACTCTCAATGTCCCATAACCAGACATCATAGATTCTCCTAACAATCCTACTGAGATCAATAGTCCTTTGATCCTTAGATTGCGAATATATCGTTTTAAGCAAACTACGAATAGTTTGTTCATGCAAATATACATTTGTCTCTTCGTAAGTTGTTAAGTTTGTTTATGGACTAAAGACTAATGTTTTATCATAAAGCATCAAACAAACAAGGAAGAATGAATGAACGTTTCAACTTTTATTAATGAATAAGCAATTACAAGAAAGAGTCTTCGTGAGACTTTATTACATCAAATATACAAAATAAAGACTACAACTCTTCTTGTGGGTGTTGTCAATGGTGCCCACAAGAAGAGTAGTAGTGTCTATTTATGTACATTTGATGTCATATAGTCTTACGAAGACTCTTGCTTGTAATTGCTTATTCATTAATAAAGTTGAAACGTTCATTCATTCTCTCTTTGTTTGAAGCTTTATGATAAAACCTTAGTCTTTTAGTCCATAAACAAACTTAACAACTTACGAAGAGACAAATGTAGATTTGCATGAACAAACTCTTCGTAGTTTGCTTAAAACGATATATTCGCAATCTTAGGGTCAAAGGACTATTGACCTCAGTATGATTGTTAGAAGAATCTATGATGTCTGGTTATGAGGCATTGAGAGTTGGGGACTCTATAGTTCTTCTAGGTATCTTCCGAAGGTACTGAATTGACCAGTGCACTTCTAGAGACAATATAAGAACAAACCATTTAACCTCTTATGTCTCGAAGTCACTATGTATGAATTGCATCATGCTTACCTTAATCCTGAAATTAGACATGCCATTTTACACCTTAGTATTCTCATTTGAGAAAGTCAAATTTCGACTCACTATGTGATTCTGAACAAGGCCTATTGGTGAAGTACTAAGTTGTGAGTCAGTCATGAGTAACTTTGTGAAGTTCTCATAGATATGGAATTCATGTACAAGATTGCTGAAATGCAATGTATGTCACCTCATGCTTTGTTCCTTGGAGTGTGAATAAATGAACTGGCCAGTGTCCAAACTGAGTCCTGACTCTTTTGGATGAAACAATGTGACTTGTTAGCTCCTCGTCAATACATTGTTTCTAACTTATTCACAAGCGACAAAGGAGTTGAGGAAATAACAGCTAGAAGGGTAAAATGGTAATCTAGTAAATCCCGACTAGCTGATGACATTCATGAAGGGTAAACATAGATAATATTCAGTGGATCCGCTCATCGTAATTAAGTCGAATTCTTGAGTAGAAAATAAATTCATTTGAACCGAGAGATTTTCAGTGTCAGCTCTTTAGTGGAGTCAGTTGGCATTAAGCTAAACTTGGAAAAGGTTTGTGAACTTTTGAGTCCAAGTGTTTAGCTCAAGCTTTGTTCATTTGGGTCCATGAGGTCACTGTCACGAATCACATCGATAGGAATAGTTAAACTGGAAGCTAAGTCAAAACAAGAACGAAAATAGTTAAAAGGCTATTTTTGTCTTTTGAGACATAAGGATGAAATGGATGTCAATAAATTTTGACAAGTTCATTTGATGACTTAATGTCACTCGGCCATAATATGATTAACTGGGCCTTGTGAGTTAATTTCATTTCATGAGAATTTTATTGAAAATTCTTAATGGGCCTTTCTCATGTTGTCATGAACAAATGAAAAAGCTTCTAGAAGCTCCTTCTAGAGAGACTTGGGCGCCTACCCTAATAGAGAAATAGGAGAGTTTATTTTGTGCATAAATGTATTTAGATACTTGCCAAAAGAAAAAGAGGAAACAAATTTCCTCCAAGAGGAAAGTGGGAATCGGCCAAGTGAGAGACAAGGCAAGGCCTTGAACAAAATAGGAAACAAATCAAGGCTTCTAGAAGCCTTGAGTTGGCCGAGTGTCTCAAAGGGAAAAAAGAGGAAATTGCTCATGAATATGTGATATTCTATAGAAGAGGAAACTACCTTATTGAAGGTGAGACCTCTCCTATAAATAGGAGCCTCATTTCCTCACATTTCATTCATCCAAGTTTAAGAGATTTGAGAGACTCTCTCTCTATAACTTGTGGCCGAAAATCCTCTCTCTCTCTCTCTAGTTTATTTTCGATTTTTTCTTGTCTTGGCACCTAGGTCCTCACTCGACCTAGTGTTTAGCTCTGCGACTTCGAGACTCGTTCTTAAGTCGTAGTGTTTAAAAGTGCCCACTCACTGATTCCTTCTTTTCGAGTGATTTAGTGATAGAAACTTTCGTGGTTGCTCGAGGTGCCGAGGAAAGAAAGAGAGACGTGCTGCGAGGGGAGACAAGCGTTGCAAACTTTCCACAAGCTTCTTCAAAGTTCAAGCTTCAAGAAAGGTTAGTAAACTTCTAGCTCATATTGGTTTTTAATTACATGTACTTGCACTTGTCTAGGTTAGTAAAAACTGTTTTACTTGTAAAAGAAATTTTTTAAAATTTCGCCGCTTACCGAAGCGTTAATTATTTTCTTAAACCCTAGATCGATTCCAACAAATGGTATCAGAGCTATGGTCAAAGATTAGCATGTACATGTTTTTAAAATTATGAGCTTGAAAATCGTTTTCAAAAGTTTACTAATTTTGTGACAAGTTAGAATTGTAATCTTAGATTTTTTTTAATTTAATGCTCTTGTATTTAAATTAAAAAGCATGTTGATTTTCTATGAGTTTGGGATGTTTTTAAAACACATTAGAATCAGTTCTAAAAGTTTTTAATTTTTTATATTGAAAAACGTGTTTTAAAGGTTTGAGAAATTTCGAGTAAAATTTTGTGACTAGTTTTGATATCTTGCTAGTTTCTTATTTTTACTTGAATCGTTTTATGCATGTTGTTATTTCTTTTATTCTATGTTATTACCCTGCTAATAAAACACAAATAAAAGCTTTAAACAACATGTTAAAACGTACCGTTACACTTGATTCTTTTCCGCACCTAAAAAGGACCAAAGTTTTAATTTATTTCTTTTTCTTCGAGCTGGAGTAAACCCGCACTAAAAGTGGCATAACTCTCTGCTCAGAAATCGAAATTTAATGATTCTTGGATCAAATTAAAGCTCTGTCTGTCCTCTGTCCAATGCCACCGGTTTCGGCTCAAAAGGACATTGGAGCCGCCAGATATGGCGATTTTACTCCGAGGTGCACGGCTGTCTGAAACTCCAGTTTTTTAGAAATCCGGATTTTCAAACCCCACTACCATGAGTTATAGAACTCTAATAAGAAAATTTTCTTGAGCAAAAATGTTTTTCATATGATTATAAACATGATGTGTAAGATTAAAATGTTTTGATTTTTGAAAGTTTAATTGAAATTGAATTTTTACAAAACTAGTTTGAATTTTGAAAAACCGTTTTCACTTTCAAACTTGAAAATATTTTGTCATCCAAATCAAATAAATTTTCAAAATGTTTTCAAAACTATATCTTTATCACATATGTTCAAAATCTATATGCTCTTGAAAATTTGAGTGGGAGGTCTCCTTGTAGACAAGCCGAAAAATAAAAAGATGTGTAATCTCAAACTTTCAAGTGTTCGAGTGAGTTGAAGTTCACACTTCCCTCACCCACTTTCCCGAAATAGAAAATAGGAAAAGATCGAGTATGTACCTTTTGCCTTTATGCACTAATACTGCTCTGAACATGTCGATCTAGGATTCTCTTCTAGTTGTCCGCTCTGTCGCTCTCTAACTAGGAAATTTGTTTCCGAACTTATAAGAGTCGATGAACCAACTCCAAAAACTAAGTGGGAGGGTTATATTCGTTGTTTGTAACCCACGATCCCCAACACTAGTGAAAGATGCAATAACGTGGGACTAAGAGCCGCTCTTGCGACCCTCACTTAAATGTGAGTACTCCAAGGCGTTATTGCTTCGATCATTGCTCAATGAGCTACGTCCGAGAGTGATGCAATGATGACAAGGCCTCCCCTTGGGGGATTGTTTTTCAAAGCTGATCTTTTGGACTAAGTGGTTGGTTACACACTTAGGCTCAATCCCTAGTAATCCTCCCTTGAGGCTCTGCGAAAGGATGTGAGTGATCAAACCAATTTACAAGGTGGCTAGTCAAAGTTGATGTATTGACATCTTGGCTAAGCATTAATGATGTGTCATTTACTTATAAATGGAGATTTTTTGCGGCCTTCTCTTGAGGGAGTAAATTATCGTTTGGTTTATAACACCTTTGGATTTTATAAAAGTCTTAATAAAACTTAAATCCTAAACCAAAGACTAATCATAAACTTGTTTCAACTTATATAGGCAATATGTCTCTCAACCATCTCTCTATCTTTCTTTCCTCGATCAAACTCGAAAACGAAAACCACGTAGATTCGAAACGTAACCTCGACATAATACCTACCGTTAACAAGCACAAATGGGTACTCACCACCCCGTGTCCTCCTCTGACGAATGATGATTCAACTCAAGAGGACAATGACGCCTTAGCGGCCTGGCTTCGATCCGATGAGATTGTGAGGTGCTATATCCTGGCATCTATGAACAATATGCTGAAAGAGCAACATCGTGACATCGAGACTGCCGCCGAAATGCTCTACAATCTCCTTGAGATGTTTGGAGGGCAAGGACGTCAAACAAGGCAACAAGCAGTCCAACAGTTTATGAACTGTCACATGAAGGCTAGGACTCCTGTTGGAGACTTTATGATACTGATCATTAGTTTTCTGAATAAAATGGAAATCCTAGGATCTGAGATTGATGGGAAGAATATCATAGATATGATCTTAGAAACTCTCCCCGAGTCTCTTGATACCTTCATGCTGAACTACTCCATTACAAAGCTAAAGTACACTGTTACCGAGCTTATGAAGGAGCTTCACACTGCTATAGGTCTCAATAAGAGAAAGAGGAATCAAGGAGAGGCACATGCTACTGAGCAAAAAGCCTCCGCCTCTGGAACTAAGAAGAGACCTCACAAGGCCGATAAAACGAACTGTCCTGCCTATCTCAAAGCAAAGGAACATAATATTGTACTAGTTACTGAAGCATGCTTAGTAGCTGATAATGTATCAACGTGGATTCTTGACTCCGCTGCTACTAACCATATTTGTTGTTCCTTGAATGGTTTCAAGAAAACCAAAAGCTTAGAGGAAGGCGAGTTCTGTTTCAAATGGGGTGATGGGAGCCTGGTGTCTGCGAAGGCTGTGGGATCCGTGACGCTGTCTTTTGAAGACCGCACTTTAAACTTGAATAATGCTTATTTTGTTCCTACCTTTGGGAAGAACTTAATATCCGTTGCTCGTCTTCTCGAGCAAGATTATTGTTTAAAGTTCATAAAGAATGGAATTCGTATTTCGTTTCCTGATAATTCTTTTGTCACTAATGCATGTATGAAGAATTCTCTTTTCTACCTCTATCCCACTCAACCTTCTCTTTTAGACACCGAAATAGATAACGATCTAATTAGGGAGCCAAAGAGGAAGCAAACTTTCTGAATCCTCCGATCTAACAAAATCAACATACCTCTGGCACTTAAGACTTGGTCATATCAGTCTAAATAGGATTAAGAGACTTGTGAGGGATGGTCCACTCCAAGCCTCTGCAATAGGTTCACTACCTACTTGTGAATCCTGTATAGAAGGAAAAATGACTAAGCGACCTTTCTCCGATAAGGGTCGAAGAGCCACTGAGTTGCTGGAACTAATACATTATGATGTATGTGGTCCGCTCACACAACAGGCACGTGGAGGATACGAATACTTCGTTACCTTCACTGATGATTACTCAAGATATGGGTTTGTCTATTTGCTTAAACACAAATCCGAGACCTTTAACGTATTTAAGGTCTTTAGGTCTTTAGTGGAAAAGCAAACTGGCAAAGTGATCAAAACCCTTCGATCTGATCGAGGTGGTGAGTATATGTCTGGAGAGTTCGATGACTTTCTTAAAGAAGAAGGTATCGCTTCTCAGCTTACCGCACCTGGCACACCTCAACAAAACGGAGTGTCAGAGAGAAGAAACCGAACTCTTATGGAGATGGTTAGATCAATGATGAGTTACTCATCACTCCCGCTTTCCTTTTGGGGATATGCCCTTGAAACAGCCGCCTATATTCTGAACCAAGTTCCGTCCAAAACGGTTCTTGGTACTCCTTATGAACGATGGACTGGCCGTAAAGTGAATCTTGGCCGCATCCGAATTTGGGGTTGCCCTGCACACGTGCTGAGGCAAAAGACTAGCAAGTTGGCTAGTAGGTCAGAATTGTGCCTATTTGTAGGATATCCGAAGGAAACCAAAGGTTTTACTTTCTATAGTCCCAAGGACGACAAGACTTTCGTTAGCACGAATGCTCGTTTCCCTGAGGAGGACTTTATGAAGGATGCGAAACCTAGAAGCAAAATTGTGCTTGAAGAAAAGTTGGGTGAGGAAGCTTCTACCTCATCTGTAAGAACTGTTCTTACCCCAACTGAAACACAACCTAACTCATCAGAATCTCGTCAAGTAGTACTTAGACGTAGTGGGAGGGCTACTCAAAAGCCTGACAGGTACATGTCTTATGGAGACTCTCTTGTAGCCGTCTCTGACATGGATGACCCTGTTTCCTATAGCCAAGCGATGGCTTGTTCTGAATCAAACCTTTGGCTTGACGCCATGAAAGTTGAAATGCACTCGATGTATGTCAACAATGTCTGGAAACTTGTAGACCTTCCTGAAGGGATTAAACCCGTAGGGTGTAAGTGGATATACAAGAAGAAAAGGGGTCCTGATGGGAACGTCGAGACGTTCAAAGCACGACTTGTGGCGAAGGGATTAAACCCGTAGGGTGTAAGTGAAATGCAGTCGCAATGCTTAAATCCATCCGCATACTCCTATCCATAGCTGCAGCTCTCGACTATGAGATCTGGCAAATGGATGTCAAGACAGCCTTTCTGAATGGCAATCTTGACGAGCGCATTTACATGGCTCAACCAGACGGTTTCGTGGATAAAGGTCAAGAGACCAAGGTTTGTGAGTTGCTTAAATCCATTTATGGACTAAAGCAAGCATCTAGGTCATGGAATATTAGATTCGATGAAACTGTAAAGAGCTTCGGCTTTGAACAGTCAATAGATGAGCCTTGTGTTTACAAGTTAATACACGAAGGCAAAGTTGTGTTTCTGGTACTATATGTCGATGATATACTACTCATTGGTAATGACGTGGGTAAGTTATCTGAGGTTAAGGTCTGGCTGGCAAAGCAATTCGATATGAAGGATCTAGGAGAAGCCGCATACATTCTGGGTATCCAAATCTTTCGAGATAGGAAAAACCGGACCCTGTCGCTCTCTCAAGCATCTTATATTGATAAGGTGATGGATCGCTTCTCGATGCAAGACTGCAAGAGAGGTCAAACACCCTTTAGGCATGGAGTTTCACTCTCTAAGGACCAGTCTCCCAAGACTGCACAAGAGATTGAAGACATGAGGAAGATTCCTTACGCCTTTGCCGTAGGAAGCCTTATCTATGCTATGCTTTGCACTAGACCTGATATATGTTTCGCCGTTGGCGTAGTTAGCCGTTTCCAATCCAACCCTGGACCCGAGCACTGGATTGCTGTTAACCATGTTCTTAAGTATCTTCGAAGAACTAGGAACTTGATGCTTACATACTCAGGTACTGACCTGACTATGACGGGATATACCGACTCCGATTTTCAAGCGGATAAGGATTCCAGGAAATCCACTTTGGGATCTGTGTTCATCCTTAATGGTGGAGCTGTTGTGTGGAGAAGTATTAAGCAATCTTGCATTGCTGACTCCACAATGGAAGCAGAATATGTGGCTGCTTGTGAAGCATCCAAAGAGGCTGTATGGCTTAGAAAGTTTCTTAAGTATTTGGAAGTTGTTCCAAACGTCGACGAGCCCATGACCCTTTATTGTGATAATAGTGGGGCTGTCGCTAACTCAAAGGAACCTAGAAGCCATAAGCGCTCTAAACATATTGAGAGGAAATACCATTTGATTCGAGAGATCGCGCAATACGGAGACGTGGAGGTGAAGTAGATCTCTGGCAGATCTATTCACCAAGGCCCTAGCGAACATGGTCTTCGACCAACTTCGAGAGGGATTAGGCATGTAGGACTACTCACATCTTCTTTGAGTCAAGTGGGAGTTTGTTGTCAATGGTGCCCACAAGAAGAGTAGTAGTGTCTATTTATGTACATTTGATGTCATATAGTCTTACGAAGACTCTTGCTTGTAATTGCTTATTCATTAATAAAGTTGAAACGTTCATTCATTCTTTCTTTGTTTGAAGCTTTATGATAAAACCTTAGTCTTTTAGTCCATAAACAAACTTAACAACTTACGAAGAGACAAATGTAGATTTGCATGAACAAACTCTTCGTAGTTTGCTTAAAACGATATATTCGCAATCTTAGGGTCAAAGGACTATTGACCTCAGTATGATTGTTAGAAGAATCTATGATGTCTGGTTATGAGGCATTGAGAGTTGGGGACTCTATAGTTCTTCTAGGTATCTTCCGAAGGTACTGAATTGACCAGTGCACTTCTAGAGACAATATAAGAACAAACCATTTAACCTCTTATGTCTCGAAGTCACTATGTATGAATTGCATCATGCTTACCTTAATCCTGAAATGAGACATGCCATTTCACACCTTAGTATTCTCATTTGAGAAAGTCAAAGTTCGGACTCACTATGTGATTCCGAACAAGGCCTATTGGTGAAGTACTAAGTTGTGAGTCTGTCATGAGTAACTTTGTGAAGTTCTCATAGATATGGAATTCATGTACAAGATTGCTGAAATGCAATGTATGTCACCTCATGCTTTGTTCCTTGGAGTGTGAATAAATGAACTGGCCAGTGTCCAAACTGAGTCCTGACTCTTTTGGATGAAACAATGTGACTTGTTAGCTCCTCGTCAATACATTGTTTCTAACTTATTCACAAGCGACAAAGGAGTTGAGGAAATAACAGCTAGAAGGGTAAAATGGTAATCTAGTAAATCTCGACTAGCTGATGACATTCATGAAGGGTAAACATAGATAATATTCAGTGGATCCGCTCATCGTAATTAAGTCGAATTCTTGAGTAGAAAATAAATTCATTTGAACCGAGAGATTTTCAGTGTCAACTCTTTAGTGGAGTCAGTTGGCATTAAGCTAAACTTGGAAAAGGTTTGTGAACTTTTGAGTCCAAGTGTTTAGCTCAAGCTTTGTTCATTTGGGTCCATGAGGTCACTGTCACGAATCACATCGATAGGAATAGTTAAATTGGAAGCTAAGTCAAAACAAGAACGAAAATAGTTAAAAGGCTATTTTTGTCTTTTGAGACATAAGGATGAAATGGATGTCAATAAATTTTGACAAGTTCATTTGATGACTTAATGTCACTCGGCCATAATATGATTAATTGGGCCTTGCGAATTAATTTCATTTCATGAGAATTTTATTGAAAATTCTTAATGGGCCTTTCTCATGTTGTCATTAACAAATGAAGAAGCTTCTAGAAGCTCCTTCTAGAGAGACTTGGGCGCCTACCCTAATAGAGAAATAGGAGAGTTTATTTTGTGCATAAATATATTTAGATACTTGCCAAAAGAAAAAGAGGAAACAAATTTCCTCCAAGTGGAAAGTGGGAATCGGCCAAGTGAGAGACAAGGCAAGGCCTTGAACAAAATAGGAAACAAATCAAGGCTTCTAGAAGCCTTGAGTTGGCCGAGTGTCTCAAAGGTAAAAAAGAGGAAATTGCTCATGAATATGTGATATTCTATAGAAGAGGAAACTACCTTATTGAAGGTGAGACCTCTCCTATAAATAGGAGCCTCATTTCCTCACATTTCATTCATCCAAGTTTAAGAGATTTGAGAGACTCTCTCTCTAGAACTTGTGGCCGAAAATCCTCTCTCTCTCTCTCTCTAGTTTATTTTCGATTTTTTCTTGTCTTGGCACCTAGGTCCTCACTCGACCTAGTGTTTAGCTCTGCGACTTCGAGACTCGTTCTTAAGTCGTAGTGTTTAAAAGTGCCCACTCACTGATTCCTTCTTTTCGAGTGATTTAGTGATAGAAACTTTCGTGGTTGCTCGAGGTGCCGAGGAAAGAAAGAGAGACGTGCTGCGAGGGGAGATGAGCGTTGCAAACTTTCCACAAGCTTCTTCAAAGTTCAAGCTTCAAGAAAGGTTAGTAAACTTCTAGCTCATATTGGTTTTTAATTACATGTACTTGCACTTGTCTAGGTTAGTAAAAACTGTTTTACTTGTAAAAGAAAATTTTTAAAATTCCGTCGCTTACCGAAGCGTTAATTATTTTCTTAAACCCTAGATCGATTCCAACAGTGGGCACCATTGACAACAAACTCCCACTTGACTCAAAGAAGATATGTGTAGTCCTTCATGCCTAATCCCTCTCGATGTTGGTCGAAGACCTTGTTCGCTAGGGCCTTGGTGAATGGATCTGCTAGGTTGTCCACCGTTGAGATCTTCTTCACTTTCACGTCTCGGCGCTGCACGATCGATCGAATCAAATGGTATTTCCTCTCAACATGTTTAGAGCGCTTATGGCTTCGAGGTTCCTTTGAGTTAGCGACAGCCCCACTATTATCACAATAAAGGGTCATGGGCTCGTCGACGTATGGAACAACTTCCAAATACTTACGGAATTTTCTAAGCCATACAGCCTCTTTGGATGCTTCACAAGCAGCCACATATTCTGCTTCCATTGTGGAGTCAGCAATGCAAGATTGCTTAATACTCCTCCACACAACAGCTCCACCATTAAGGATGAACACAGATCCCGAAGTGGATTTCTTGGAATCCTTATCCGCTTGTAAATTGGAGTCGGTATATCCCGTCATAGTCAGGTCAATACCTGAGTATGTAAGCATCAAGTTCCTAGTTCTTCGAAGATACTTAAGAACATGCTTAACAGCAATCCAGTACTCGGGTCCAGGGTTGGATTGAAAACGGCTAACTACGCCAACGGCGAAACAGATGTCAGGTCTAGTGCAAAGCATAACATACATGAGACTTCCTACGGCTGAGGCGTAAGGAATTTTTCTCATGTCCTCAATCTCTTGTGCAGTCTTGGGAGATTGGTCCTTAGAGAGTGAGACTCCATGCCTAAAGGGTGTTTGGCCCTTTCTGGAGTCTTGCATTGAGAAGCGATCCATCACCTTATCATGTCGAAAGATTTGGATCCCCAGAATGTACGCGGCTTCTCCTAGATCCTTCATGTCCAATTGCTTTGCCAACTAGACCTTAACCTTTGATAACTTACCCACATCATTACCTATGAGTAATATATCATCGACATATGGTACCAAAAACACAAATTTACCTTCGTGTATTAACTTGTAAACGCACGGCTCATCTATTGACTGCTCAAAACCGAAGGTCTTTACAGTTTCATCGAATCTAATATTCCATGACGTAGATGCTTGCTTTAATACATAAATAGACTTAAGCAACTCACAAACCTTGGTCTCTTGACCTTCTTCAACGAAACCGTCTGGTTGAGCCATATAAATGCGCTCGTCAAGATTGCCATTCAGGAAGGCCATCTTGACATCCATTTGCCAGATCTCTTGGTCGAGAGCTGCAGCTATGGATTTAAGCATCGCGACTGGCGCGGAGGTTTCTTCATAGTCAATCCCTTCTTGTTGGGTATAACCCTTAGCCACAAGTTGTGCTTTGAACGTCTTGACGTTCCCATCCGGACCCCTTTTCTTCTTGTATATCCACTTACACCCTACAGGTTTAATCCCTTCAGGAAGGTCTACAAGTTTCCAGACTTTGTTGACATACATCGAGTGCATTTCAACTTTCATGGTGTCAAGCCAAAGGTTTGATTCAGAACAAGCCATCGCTTGGCTATAGGAAACAGGATCATCCATGTCGGAGACGGCTACGAGAGTGTCTCCATAGGACATGTACCTGTCAGGCTTTTGAGTAGCCCTCCCACTACGTCGAAGTAGTACTTGACGAGATTCTGAAGCCTTTGGTTTCCTTTGGATATCCCACAAACAGGCACAATTCTGACCTAATAGCCAACTTGCTAGTCTTTTGCCTTATCACATGTGCAGGGCAACCCCAAATTCGGATGTGGCCCAGATTTACTTTACGGCCAGTCCATCTTTCATAAGGAGTACCAGGAACCGTTTTTTACGGAACTTGGTTCAGAATGTACGCAGCTGTTTCGAGGGCATAACCCCAAAAGGAAAGAGGGAGTGATGAGTAACTCATCATTGATCTAACCATCTCCATTAGAGTTCGGTTCCTTCTCTCTAACACTCCGTTTTGTTGAGGTGTGCCAGGTGCTGTAAGCTGAGAAGCGATGCCTTCTTCTTTAAGAAAGTCATCAAACTCTCCAGACATATACTCACCACCTCGATCGGATCGAAGGGTTTTGATCTGTTTGCCAGTTTTCTTTTCCACTAAAGCCCTAAAGACCTTAAATACGTTAAAGGTCTCGGATTTGTGTTTGAGCAAATAGACAACACCGTATCTTGAGTAATCATCAGTGAAGGTAACGAAGTATTCGTATCCTCCACTTGCCTGTTGACTGAGCAGACCACATAAATCAGAACGTACTAGTTCCAGCAACTCAGTGGCTCTTCGACCCTTGGCTGAGAAAGGTCGCTTAGTCATTTTTCCTTAAATAGAAGATTCACAAATAGGTATAGAACCTATTGCAGAGGGTTGGAGTGGAATGTCCCTCACAAGTCTCTTAATCCTGTCTAGACTGATATGACCAAGTCTTAAGTGCCAGAGATATGTTGATTTTATTAGATCGGAGGATTCAGAAAGTTTGATCCTCTTTGGCTCCCTAACTAGATCATTATCTATTTCGGTGTCTAACAGAGAAGGTTGAGTGGGATAGATGTAGAAAAGAGCATACTTCATACATGCATCAGTGACAAAAGAATTATCAGGAAACGAAATACGAATTCCATTCTTAATGAACTTTGTTACCGGTCCATCTTGGCCCGGTAGAGCAGCGACGGCCGCGATAGCAACCACCCCGGGACTCCCCCGACCCATGGCCGTCCTCCGACCTCGTTAGACCGGCCTCCAGCTCCATGGCCGACCTCCGGCCTCATGAGCTTGGCCTCCAGCTCCATGGCCGACCTCCGTCCTCATGAGCTCGGCCTCCAGCTCCATGGCCGACCTCCGACCTCGTGAGACCGGCCTCCAGCTCCATGGCCGACCTCCGGCCTCATGAGCTCGGCCTTCAGCCCCATGGCCGACCTCCGGCCTCATGAGCTCGGTCTCCAGCTCCATGGCCGACCTCTGGTCTCATGAGCTCGGCCTCCAGCTCCATGGCCGACCTCCGACCTCGTGAGCCCGGCCTCCAGCTCCAATGGACGAGTGAAATCTTCAGCCGGCCAGGCTGTTCACTCGGCCAATGGTCGAGTGAAATCCTCAGCCGGCCAGGCTGTTCACGCGGCCAATGGCCGAGTGAACCCTCCAGCAGTTCACTCGGCCAATGGCCGAGTGAACCTTCCAGCAGTTCACTCGGCCATTGGCCGAGTGAACCTTCCAGCAGTTCACTCGACCACCATGTTCACTCGGCCATTGGCCGACCCAACCATTCAGGGGGTCAATGGCCGACTCAAGCATGCTCACTCGGCCAAGGGGTCTTCAAACCACCTCGTGGCCGCCTATAAATACAAGGGTCCCTCCCTTGACCCAAGTAATCCATTCTTGAGTCCCGAAACGCTGTCGAACTCGTACTTCACTCGTTTCGCTCATCTTTGACCTCTCACCCTCTAAAACCTCTATACTCCACCTCAATCCCACTGATGTTGAGCGTCGGAGCGGTAAACAGTGGCACCCCCTCTGTTTCCCCTTTGTGGTTCACGTGTTCTCTCTTCCTTTTCAGGTGCTTGGACGAACTCAAGGGACAATCACAGCTAAGGGAAGACTCGGGACACCGAGTCCGACATGCTCGAGCCCGAACGCGACCACTTGGTCCGGCCTTGGGTCGAACCGTTTGGGGCTCCTAAATCGTTGTCCGAAAAACAACGACAACATTTTGGCGCTAGAAGGAGGGCATCTCTCGACCTTGGCGACGCATTCCCTCTACCACTCTTCTTCATCCTTCAACGGCAAAACTCTCGAGAGATGAGTCAGTTGCCCGTCACCTCCGCGGCCGACCGAGCGACGAGCTCGAGGCACGACCTCCAAAGCTCCGCGCACCGTCTCGAAGGGCAACCTCATGATAATGAGAGCCAGCCCCGAGACCCGACGAATGACCCCGAGGTCGCAGTCCGAGAGGACACGGCTCGAAGGCTCCCCGAGCTCCTAGACCGCCCCGGCGTCACCGGCACGCTCATCGCCGACCTCCTCGGCTCCAACAACGTCGACGACATCAACCACGACGAGAAAGACCCCGACTACGTGGCAAAGTCAAGAACCAACGAGACCGACCTCCACCACGCTTTTCACGAAAGGGGACGCACGCGCACGCTTCCAAGGAAATACCCTCGGGCGACCGCGTCTAGACGTCAACTTTCTAATGAGCACACGCACGCGCCCTGGAGGGGACACCCTCGGGCGACCACGCCAAGGCGTCAAGTGTCGAGTAATACTCGAGGACGCTCGACCTCTCGGTCCCGAAAGGGATGCTCCAAGCTCACCATCCGCGTCCAAAACCCCCGGGGAGGTGACGACGTCAATGGCCATGGCGTCTGTCGAGGATGTCACTCGGATGATGTCCCCTCGCCTAAAGTGATACGGACGGCCACCGGAGACTTGAGAGATTGCCTCAATTCCCGAAGGGAATCTCATGGTAGCGACTTGAGAGAAAAACTCAACGTCCAACGCGGGATCGAGAGAGAAGTCGTCTTGGGACATCAACCACCCAACGTTGCTGACCGCGCATCCAACAAGAAACGCGCCGCCACACTCATGGCACCGGCCACTGGTCTCGGCTCGCGGAGGAAGAGGCGTAGAAATGGTCGAGTCCCTAATGACCATCCTTCTCCGGCCCCTTAGCAATCCTTCGTCCCACTCAACGTGACACCCGACCGGATCCTGAGCTTACACAGGGAGAAGCTAGGCTCGCCGGCCCCGTTAAAGACGGACCCCGTGACCAGGGACAGAAGCAAGCAATGCGAATATCACCGAGATCACGGACACGTGACGACCGAATGCTACCAACTTAGGAAGCGAATTGATTCTCTGATCCGAGGTGGGCATCTCAAAGAGTTCATCACATTTACTAGCAAGGTGACCCCGACCGAGCAACCGACTTGTCAAAAGGGAGAATCCTCTAGCACAAAGAAAATGAGGTGATGAGCACTGTCTAACACGCGCCTAGCACTCACGGCCACGACCGACACAACTTTCGTCATTGAATTTACGCTTGAACTTATTGTCATTTTATTTCAAACATGTAATTTTATTTTCCCTAAAAAGGCCAGTTACCAAGGCAAGCTGTAAAACCCTCCTTACTGCAATAAAAAGTTATTCTACACATGTCAACACACACTATTGTATACCTCCAACACGAGAGCTTCTTGGTCTTCGTCTCACAAACGCAAGAAACTCGGGGGGCTAACAGGGATCAATACCCAATCAACTCAACAACTCAAAAACAAAAAACAAAATAATGATAAAAGTATAACGAAGTCTCAAGGAGACGATGGTTAGGCCGGAGGTCCCAAAGAGAGACGATATACACATTTCTCCTCGAGTTGGGTTCACTCCTCGATTCTAGTGCCGAGTCCACGAGTCGACAAGCTACTCCTCGTGCCGACTCTACATTTCTCCTCGAGTTGAGTTCACTCCTCGAGTCGGGTACCGAGTCCACGAGTCGACAGGCTACCCCTCGTGCCGACTCTACATTTCTCCTCGAATTGAGTTCACTCCTCGAGTCGAGTACCGAGCCCACGAGTCGACAAGCTACTCCTCGTGCCGACTGATATGATCCTTACCAACAAATGTGATAAGACCCAATAACAATGATTGGAAAAAGACCCCAAGATCTGCAAAGGACTAGAATGTTGAGACTTGACCCAATATCTAGAGAGATAAGAACCAAGCCTACAATATATATGACGCCACACCAAGATACTCAAGATGATCACTTAAGAATCAAGATGATAAGTCAAGTTGCTGAACGCCACAAGAAAACTTGATAAGTTCAAAAAGTCTTTTCAAGAACAAGAAAGACACAAACTCACATATATTTCATTCAAAGGGGAATTGTTCCTGATTACATTCTCCTAAACACTTATTTATAGCCTTGGAGAGGCTTTACAATCAGCCAAAAACGTTTTGCTCCAACAGCTCTAAAAACAACATTTAAGACACTAGTAATAAAAGCTGAAATCTAAATGCAAATAACTCTCAGCCCTTATAACATTGAAACTGAAAGTTTTGACGTAAAAACACACAAAACAACACACTAAAGGGGTATAAACACCCCAAATTCGTCCAACTATTCTGAGTGGTTACAAAAGTAACTCCCAAAAGAGTGAACAGCCTTATTTATTGTTAGAAATGTGGATCCAATGCCTAAAAACGACCTAGGCATTCTGATTACTCTTGTAGAACCTTAATCATTGTAATTAGGCTCTCTTGCTTTAGATTTGCCTCAACTTTGGGCCCAAATGAGCTAACTTGTTGAATCAGCCCATTTAGAGCCTCTTTGAATTGTTTGGCCTTAAACCTTGTGAGAGGCCCACTAGGCAAACTTAATGGATCACTTGAACGTTTTCTTTTAGTCATCTCAGGTCCACTTGTATCCATTTGAACTCCTTGATCACTTGCATCCACTTTAGCTCCTCGATTCTCATCATTCTCCCCCTCTTGACAGCGATTTGTCCTCAAATCATCACCTACATCAAAATATGATAGATCAGAAACATTAAAGCTTGCACTAACACCATACTCACCAGGTAAGTCAAGCTTGTAGGCATTGTCATTGATGCGCTCCAAAACCTGGAATGGTCCGTCACCCCTTGGAAGTAATTTGGAACGCCTTTGTTCAGGCAATCGCTCCTTTCTCATGTGCAACCAAACCCAGTCCCCTGGCTCAAAAATCACTTTCTTGCGGCTCTTGTTGGCATTCTTTGCGTATTGCTCAGTCCGTCGCTCTATGTTTTGCCTTGTCTTCTCATGAATCTGTTTCACAAGATCTGCCTTCTTTTTCCCATCCAAGTTAACTTGCTCACCAATAGGTAAAGGAATCAAATCCAAAGGTGTTATTGGATTAAAACCATAAACAATTTCAAAAGGAGAGAACTTAGTTGCAGAGTGAACACTACGATTATATGCAAATTCAACATGTGGCAAACAATCTTCCCAAGCTTTCAGGTTCTTTTGAATGATAGAACGCAACAAAGTGGATAATGATCTATTTACCACTTCAGTTTGCCCATCGGTTTGTGGATGACAAGTAGTAGAAAACAATAGTTTTGTTCCCAGCTTTCCCCACAACGTTTTCCAAAAATAGCTCAAGAATCTCGCATCTCTATCAGAAACAATTGTGCGAGGCATGCCATGCAACCTAACAATCTCTTTGAAAAACAGGTCAGCAATGTTTGATGCGTTATCAGTTTTGTGACATGCAATAAAATGTGCCATTTTAGAAAATCGATCAACGACCACAAAAACAGAATCTCTCCCCCTCTTAGTCCTTGGTAATCCCAAAACGAAGTCCATTGAAATATCAACCCAAGGTGCACTAGGAATCGGAAGTGGTGTATACAAACCATGTGGTTGTTGTTTAGACTTGGCCTGTTTACAAGTTATGCATCGCTCACAAATCTTTTCAACATCTCGTTTCATATGGGGCCAATAAAAATGTTCATGCAACATACCCAATGTCTTAGCTACCCCAAAATGACCCATCAAACCACCAGAATGTGCTTCTCTAACAAGTAGTTCACGTAATGAAGAATGAGGAATGCATAATTTATTTTCACGAAATAGAAAACCATCATGAATAAAAAATTTGCCATTCGCCCCATTAGAACAACATTCAAAGGCTGCCCCAAAATCAGAATCAGAAGCATACAATTCCTTAATGTACTCAAATCCAAGCAACTTAGAATCTAGAGTAGAGAGTAGAACGTACCTGCGAGATAATGCATCTGCCACAACATTCTCCTTACCTTGCTTATATTTGATCACATACGGAAATGTTTCAATGAACTCCACCCATTTCGCATGTCGTCTATTCAATTTGTGTTGGCCCTTCAAATGCTTCAACGAATCATGATCCGTATGTATCACAAATTCTTTAGGCCAAAGATAGTGCTGCCAATTTTCCAAAGTCCTCACCAATGCATATAATTCCTTATCATAAGTAGGATAGTTCAGGGCTGCCCCACTCAACTTTTCACTAAAATACGCAATTGGTCTTCCTTCTTGCATCAAAACTCCACCAATTCCTAAACCTGAAGCATCACACTCAATTTCAAACGTTTTAGTGAAGTTAGGCAAAATAAGCAAAGGAGCATTAGTTAATTTTTTCTTGATCAGTCTGAATGCCTTTTCTTGCTCAGCTCCCCATTTAAATGGGATGTTCTTCTTGATGACTTCGGTTAGCGGCGCTGCAAGGCTACTAAAGTCTCGAACAAATCGTCGATAAAAACTAGCCAAACCATGAAAACTTCTTACCTGACTTACCGAAGTAGGCGTTGGCCAATCGTGAATTGCCTTCACCTTTTCCTCATCAACTTCAATCCCTTTAGCACTTACAACAAAACCAAGAAACACAAGCTTATCCGTGCAAAATGTACATTTCTTAAGATTTCCAAATAAGCTTTCTTTCCTCAAAACTTCTAAAACCAATTTTAGATGTGCAACATGATCCTCAAGGTTTTTACTATAAATCAGAATATCATCAAAGTAGACAACAACAAAATGTCCAAGGAAAGTACGTAAAACATGGTTCATAAGTCTCATGAATGTACTCGGGGCATTGGTTAACCCAAAAGGCATAACTAACCATTCATACAATCCATATTTTGTCTTAAATGCAGTTTTCCACTCATCTCCTTCTTTCATTCTAATCTGATGATATCCACTCTTAAGATCAATTTTAGAAAACACACACGATCCATGCAATTCATCCAGCATATCATCTAAACGAGGAATAGGATGTCGATACTTTACCGTGATGTTGTTGATGGCTCGACAATCAACACACATTCTCCATGTCCCATCCTTCTTCGGCACTAGAATCACCGGAACAGCACACAGACTCATGCTTTCTCTCACATGTCCCTTCTCCATTAGCTCACTGACTTGCCGCTCAAGTTCCTTAGTCTCCTCCGGATTACTTCTATAGGCTGGTCGATTTGGGATTGTGGAGCCAGGAACAAAGTCGATTTGATGTTCGATCCCTCGAATAGGAGGTAAACCAGGAGGTACCTCTTCCGGAAACACATCTACAAATTCCTGCAAAAGAGAGAAAACGTTGCTCGGCAAAGATCCGGCAAGATCATCAGTACATAAAAAGGCCTCCTTGTACATGAGTACTATAAGGGGCTGATGGGTGAATAATGCCCTCTTGATCTCACTTTTTTTTGCCATGAGACTAACTTTTTCACTCATGTTTCTCTCTTTCTTTTCAAATTCCTTTTTTTCATCTTTTTCTCTTTCCTTTTCTTTTTCTCTTTCTTTTTCTTTTTCTTTTTCTTTTTCTTTTTCTTTTTCTTTTTCTCTTTTTGTTTGTAATTTCAATTGATCAGCAAGAACTTGATTGGGACTTAATGGTACAAGTGTAACAGGTTGCTCTTTAAGAGTAAAAGAGTATCGATTGGTGAAACCATCATGTGAGACCCTCCTATCATATTGCCATGGCCTTCCCAAAAGCATGTGACAAGCTTCCATCGGTACCACATCACAAAGCACCTGATCTTCATACTTGCCAATCGAAAATGCCACAAGAACTTGTTTTGTCACCTTGATGTTTCCACTATCATTAAGCCATTGAAGACGGTAGGGTCGTGGATGCTTCAAGGTAGGCAGCGCCAATTTCTCGACAAGTTCATTGCTCGCGACATTCGTGCAACTTCCTCCATCAATAATCACACTACACACTTTCCGGTTCACGAAGCATCGAGTATGAAACAAATTCTCGCGCTGATTATTTTCTTCTTTCTTCACTTGTGCACTAAGAGCTCTCCTCGCCACTAATAGTTCTCCATCGACTGGGTATTCACCATCGCTGCAATCCTCAAGTGGTGGCATGTCCTCATCTACTTCATCTTCCTCATCCTCCGACTCAAGCTGACCTTGTGCGTTTATCACCATAACCCTCTTGTTTGGGCACTCGCTGGCTATATGTCCTGAACCTCTACATTTGAAACACTTTATATCACGTGTTTTAGTAGAATTAGCCTCTTTGTTACCTTGTGTAGCCCCTGGTTGTTGTACGACGTTTTTCAAAGTGTCAAATTTAGGCTTGTTTGCTTGAAATTCATCTCGTCTAGAGGCTGCCCTCCACGAATTTGTTGACGACATACTTGGTCCTCTCCTAGCCATGTTCCTTCGCTTTAGTTGCTGCTCCGCTTTGATGGCTTGGTGCACCATATCGGTCAACTCCACGTGATGTTGCATCTCCACGACATCCGCTATCTCACGATTTAGTCCATGCAAGAATCTGGCCATCGTTGCTTCTCTGTCCTCCACCACGTTTGCCCTTATCATTGCCACCTCCATCTCCTTGAAATACTCATCTACACTCTTTATTCCTTGAGTTAGACGCTGCAATTTGTTGTACAACTCCCGATGGTAATAACTTGGAATGAATCGCCGCCTCATGATGGCTTTCATCTCCTCCCATGTCTCCACCGTGCGCTCTCTATTTCTCCTCCTTTCTTTCAACAATTGATCCCACCATATTATGGCATAATCAGTGAACTCAATCGCTGCGAGCTTCACCTTCTTCATCTCCGAGTAGTTATGACACTCGAACACCATCTCTATCTTTTGCTCCCACTCCAAATAGACTTCAGGTTCATTTCTCCCCTGAAAAGAAGGTATGGTCACCTTTATACTCCCCAAATCATCATCCCTTCCAGGCCTTCCCCTCCTAGCTTCTCTATTCCCATTACCACGCCCAAACCTGCCCCGGTTATGTTGACGCTCTTCTCCACCATCTTCAGCAACCTCGTCTTCAACACCTTCCGATACATCACCCTCTTCTTCAGCTCTTTGTGCTCGTCTATTGGGAACATTTGGTGCATGATTTGCTGCCATCCCTTCTATTCCATCAATCCTCGCATTTAGTTGCTCAAACTTCTCCGTCATCAACGCCACGAATGCCTCCATTTGAAGATTTCGATTAAGTGGTGGTTGTACGTATCTCCCACGATCAGATTCGTTTCCTGACATTTAAAATATATATATTTTTTTTATTAAAAAAAAACGTATCTGTTAGAGGACCTCACAAACACTCGCTCACGTGTTTCTCTCAATAATGTATCCGCTCAACACTCGTGTTTAGAAATAAAATGGCTTTTACCCTCAAATAATCTCACACTCTTGCCTTTTTCCACTCTAGTGTTTTCTTTTGTTCTTAATCAGACTAAGTAAACAACAAGTGTTTCGAGTAGCAATTCAATGTGTGAAACAACTCAACAAATCACGAGACTCAAAAGCAAAGGATAAGATATGAGATAAACAACCCACACTATGTAAACTAAAATGCTCAATTACCAATTCTAGAATCAGACCATAAAACAAAACAAACAAAAATACTACAACGATAGACTGAATTCTTTCTTCATTTGGCTTTTTCTTTTTTTTGCTTTTTTTTTTTTGCTTTTTTTTCGCTTTTTTTTTTGCTTTTTTTTTTCTTCCTTTTTTTTGCCTTTTTTTTTTAAATTATAATGATAAGAAAACAAATAAAACTGAAAGTTGTGCGAAAAAAAAAAAAATGGGGAAAACCTACTTTTTTTGTGCTTTTTTTGTGTTTTGTTTTTTTGTGTTTTTTTTTTTGTTTTTTTTTGTTTTTTTTTACTTGAAATGACACAAACGAAAATTAAAATAAATGATAGACAAACTTTTCCTTAGAACCCAAGCTCTGATACCAAATGATATGATCCTTACCAACAAATGTGATAAGACCCAATAACAATGATTGGAAAAAGACCCCAAGATCTGCAAAGGACTAGAATGTTGAGACTTGACCCAATATCTAGAGAGATAAGAACCAAGCCTACAATATATATGACGCCACACCAAGATACTCAAGATGATCACTTAAGAATCAAGATGATAAGTCAAGTTGCTGAACGCCACAAGAAAACTTGATAAGTTCAAAAAGTCTTTTCAAGAACAAGAAAGACACAAACTCACATATATTTCATTCAAAGGGGAATTGTTCCTGATTACATTCTCCTAAACACTTATTTATAGCCTTGGAGAGGCTTTACAATCAGCCAAAAACGTTTTGCTCCAACAGCTCTAAAAACAACATTTAAGACACTAGTAATAAAAGCTGAAATCTAAATGCAAATAACTCTCAGCCCTTATAACATTGAAACTGAAAGTTTTGACGTAAAAACACACAAAACAACACACTAAAGGGGTATAAACACCCCAAATTCGTCCAACTATTCTGAGTGATTACAAAAGTAACTCCCAAAAGAGTGAACAGCCTTATTTATTGTTAGAAATGTGGATCCAATTCCTAAAAACGACCTACGCATTCTGATTACTCTTGTAGAACCTTAATCATTGTAATTAGGCTCTCTTGCTTTAGATTTGCCTCAACTTTGGGCCCAAATGAGCTAACTTGTTGAATCAGCCCATTTAGAGCCTCTTTGAATTGTTTGGCCTTAAACCTTGTGAGAGGCCCACTAGGCAAACTTAATGGATCACTTGAAAGTTTTCTTTTAGTCATCTCAGGTCCACTTGTATCCATTTGAACTCCTTGATCACTTGCATCCACTTTAGCTCCTTGATTCTCATCACCGACTCTACATTTCTTGTAACACCTACTGTAGTCATATTGTTAAATCTGAATGAGTGTATATATATATATATGCATGAATTATATATATATTATTTCAAAATAACTTTACAGTATATAAAGACTTTCCTTCGCTCCTTAGTCAATTTTATCAACTAACTACATTTTTACATAAAATATTTTTTACTGCGTATAATTTTATTAGGGTGATATGTAAATACGTGTAACATTATTTGATAGTTTTCAAACCCACTTCCCAAGTTTTCTACTGACGTATTCTGTAGAAGGAAAGAAAATCAACTTCTATTACGGTGGTACACAATTTTTGACAAATCAAACTTGTGTACATATTTTACACACTAACACTAGTTCCCTCCTATAAATACAAGTTCTTTCCATTCATTTGTCTCCACAAAATATATACACACACAAAGTATTATGCCGATTTATTTCTTTCTTCTCTCATGAGTTTTCTCTAGGTGGTGCTCCTTGTTTTGGTAAACCCACTCTCTCCCTTCTTTTTTGTTTGTTTTATTATGTACGTACAACATTTTTTGTATATTAAACTAGTGCCATATATTAGACCTTGTTTTTTTTCCTATTATTAATTTATGTTATTGTTGGAACCGATCTAGGGTTTAAGAAAATAATTAACGCTTCGGTAAGCGGCGGAATTTTAAAAATTTTCTTTTACAAGTAAAAACAGTTTTTTTACTAACCTAGATAAAGTGCAAGTACATGTACTTAAAAACTAATATGAGCTAAGAAGTTTACTAACCTTTCTTGAAGCTTGATCTTTGAGAAGCTCTTAGAAAGTTGCAACGCTCGTCTCCCCTCGCAGCACGTCTCTCTTTCTTTCCTCGGCACCTCGAGCAACCACGAAAGTTTCTATCACTAAATCACTCAAAATAAAGGAATTAGCGAGTGGGCACTTTTAAACACTACGACTTAAGAACGAGTCTTGAAGTCGCAGAGCTAAACACTAGGTCGAGTGAGGACCTAGGTGCCAAAACAAGAAAAATCGAAAATAAACTAGAGAGAGAGAGAAGAGGAGCGGCAACCACAAGTTCTAGAGAGAGAAGCTCTCAATCTCTAACTTATGTGGAATGAGAAAAATGAGAAGAATGAGGCTCCTATTTATAGGAGAGGCTTTACCTTCAATAAGGTAGTTTCCTCTTCTATATTGAATATCACATATTCATGAAGAAATCCCTTGTTTCCCTTTTCAATTTGGGCGTGTAAGGCATCACCTATGCCACATGGATTTGTTTCCTCATTTATTCTCTCCCTCTTTGACTTGTCTCGGCCGCCCATATACTTTCCCACATTGGGAAATTTGTTTCCTCTTTTTCTTTTGGCAAGTATCATGATACATTTATGCACAAAATATTCTCTCTTTCTTTGGGTATTATGGGCGCCTATCTCATTCAAGAAAGGCCTTCTAGAAGCTTTTCCACTTGTTCATGACAACATGAAAAAGGCCCATTAAGAATTTTAAATAAAATTCTTATGGAATGAAATTAATCCACAAGGCCCAATTAATCTTATTATGGCCGAGTGTTACTTGTCATCAAATGACCATGTCAAAAAATTTATTGACATTCATTTCATCCTATGTCTCAAAAGACAAAAATACCCTTTTGACAATTTTCGTTTTTGTTTTGACTTAGCTTCCAGTTTAACTATTCCTATCGATGTGATTCGTGACAGTGACCTCATGGACCCAAATGAACAAAGCTTTAGCTAAACACTTGGACTCAAAAGTTCACAAACCTTTTCCAAGTTTAGCTTAATGCCAACTGACTCCACTAAAGAGCTGACACTGAAAATCTCTCGGTTCAAATGAATTTATTTTCTACTCAAGAATTCGACCTAATTATGATGAGCGGATCCACTGAATATTATCTATGTTTACCCTTCATGAATGTCATCAGCTAGTCGGGATTTACTAAATTACCATTTTACCCTTCTAGCTGTTATTTCCTCAACTCCTTTGTCGCTTGTGAATAAGTTAGAAACAATGTATTGACGAGGAGCTAACAAGTCACATTGTTTCATCCAAAAGAGTCAGGACTCAATTTGGACACTGGCCAGTTCATTTATTCACACTCCAAGGAACAAAGCATGAGGTGACATACATTGCATTTCAGCAATCTTGTACATGAATTCCATATCTATGAATAATAAACTTAAAGACTATCAAAAGTCTCTTCGTAACCATAATTTAGAGATATAGGTTTCATTATCATGTCATCATTCACGTGCATGAGGTTTACTTACTGAGCTTTATAGCTCACCCCTTTTTCTCAAACTCTTTTTCAGGAAACGAGTAGTTGGTTACAGAACGAAGACGATGAGACGACTTGCGATGTGGCTAGTGGCAAATATATAATTAGTTATCTATTTTAGTACTAATTATGACCTTCTAATCTAAGTCTATGTTTTAAATTTCCGCACTCACTCTACTATGTTTGAGGATGTATAATTATTGTCCTTTTATTTTCTAGACTTCTAATAGTTGAATATTAGCATTTTGAAATAAAAAGAAAGTATTATGTTTTTATTAAAAAAAATTATGATTTTGAATTTAAAACGGTATTTTCAGTTTGATTAAAATATTAAATAAAAGTACGTGCTACAGTTTTTGGTATCAGAGCTCAAGGTTTTTAGATTCGGTTTTGTAGACTTATTTGCCCACTACGTCACATCGCGGAGAAGTCAAATCGGAATCGTTCGGTAAGATAGAATATAAATAATGATAATTTTAGTTACTATGGCTATGATAGTTCAAGTTATATTTTATCGATAACTGAAACTATTATTTTTATTGCATTCTATAAAGAATGGTTGTGACTCGGGGCAACGGAACTGGAGAGAATCATTGGGGAAGTCAGAATGGCCGTCAAGGTGAACCCTTGACAATGGAGGCCTTCCTGCAAGAAATGACTGCTCTAGGCCAAGCTCAAGCTCGTGAAGCTCCTCGCCGTGATGCACAACCACACAACACCATCGTTGAATTCAAGAAGTTGTCTCCTCCTGTTTTTGGTGGAACCACTGACCCATTAGAAGCTGATAAATGGTTGACTGAGATCGAGAAGACCTTTACGGTGTTGCCTTGCACTGAAGAGGAAAAAGTGTCGCGTGCTGCGTACATGCTTCAAGGAAGTGCTCATGATTGGTGGCTTATGGTGCAACGTCAACATGAAGATGATGGTCTCCTCACTTGGAATGGATTTCGGGATGCATTTTACGACAAGTATTTCCCCGAAAGTGTCCGTAGGCAGAAGGAGGACGAGTTTATAAAGATGCAACAGCGTAGCAAGACGGTAGCCGAATATGAAGCTGACTTTACTCGGCTGTCAAAGTTTGCTCCTTCTTTGGTGGCCACAGATCTCAGTAGAGCTAGTCGGCTTGAAAGTGGATTAAGGCCTCGTATCAAGGAGGCTATTATTCCTTTTGAGCTAACTGAGTATTGCAAAGTGGTGAGCAAAGCACTTTTAATTGAGAGAACCCAGATGACAACTCATGAAGAGATCAAGACTCAGCATGGCAGTTCCAGTGGAGGTGGATCAAAAGGGAAGTCATGGGGGAATCAAGGAAATAATCAAAAGAGGAAGTTTGAGGGCAACAACAACCGAGGTGGAAACCCACAAGATAAGCAACAACGATCAACTTGTCCAAAGTGTGGCAAAGAGCATCGTGGGGAATGCCTCTATGGAACCAACACATGCTTTAGGTGTGGGAAGCCAGGGCATATTGCTCCACATTGCAAAACAAACATTGGGACATTCAACAAGAGCGCTAATGGCCAAAATAAAATGCATGCAAGAGTGTTCACCTTGACAGAGAAAGAAGCAGAGGAATCACCATCTGTTGTTACAGGTATACTCCAAGCGCCTTTTCACTAGTTTATGGCATGCTTTAATTCTTTTATTGATTTGTTAGGTGTTATGGATGTTTACGGTCTAGCTTGTAGAGTTCTCATAGATTCAGGAGCAAGCCATTCCTTTATTAGTGTGATGTTTGCTGATAAGATCGGCAAAACGCCTTCGTCCACTACCTCATTATTTAGCGTGTCCACTCCATCTGGAGAAGTGATGGAGTCAAGGAATAGTCTGGATAAATGCCCTATAAAGATTGGAGATCACGTTTTAGCTGCCAATATTGTCATCCTCAATATTCATGATTTTGATGTAATTCTTGGGATGGATTGGCTACACAAATATCATGCCACCATTGATTGTCACAAGAAGGTGGTAACTTTTAAACCCCCAAATGAGCCAGAGTTTAACTTCTCTGGAGTTAAGCCCAAGTTACGTATTCCTATCATCTCCGTAATGAAGGCTAGAAAGATGTTGCTCAAGGGATGTGTTTGTTACTTGGCATCAATCTTAGCTGATACGAACGAGGGATCGTCAGTAAAGGATGTACGAGTAGTGTGCGAGTATCCTGATATCTTTCCTGATGAATTGCCAGGGTTGCCTCCAGATCGAGAGATTAAATTCTCGATTGACCTTTTCCCTGGTACGGCTCCAATTTCTAAGGCCCCATATCGGATGGCACCTGCTGAGTTAAAGGAGTTGAAAGAGCAGTTGCAGGAGCTACTCGACAAGGGTTTTATCCGACCTAGTTTTTCGCCTTGGGGAGCTCCAGTTTTGTTTGTTAAGAAGAAAGATGGGTCTATGAGGTTGTGCATTGATTATCGTGAATTGAATAAGGTCACGATAAAGAACAAGTACCCACTACCTCGTATCTAAGACTTGTTTGATAAATTATAGGGGGCTAGCCATTTCTCAACGATTGATCTACGGTCAGGATACCATCAATTGAAGATAAACGAGGATGATGTGTCAAAGAGTGCATTTCGAACAAGGTATGGGCATTATGAATTCTTGGTAATGCCTTTTGGTTTGACTAATGCACCTGCCGCATTTATGGACTTGATGAATCGAGTATTCAAGGAATACTTGGATCAATTTGTCATCATTTTCATCGATGACATACTAGTATATTCGCGGTCTGGGGCGGAGCATGAAAGACATCTACGAATAGTGTTAGACACGCTGCGAGACAAGCAATTGTACGCTAAGTTCTCAAAATGTGAGTTCTGGCTAGATCACGTTCCTTTTCTTGGGCATGTTGTCTCTAAAGATGGTATAGCCGTGGATCCAAGCAAAGTGGAGGCCATCAAAAATTGGCCTACACCAAATAACGCAAAGGAGGTGCGAAGCTTTCTTGGTTTGGCCGGCTATTATCGGCGCTTTGTAGATGGATTTTCTCGAATCGCATCATCAATGACCCAATTGACAAGGCAAAATGTCAAGTTTTTGTGGACCCCAAAGTGTGAAGAGAGCTGTCAAGAGTTGAAGAAGCGATTGACGTCAGCACCTGTCCTAGCAATTCCAGCAGGAACTGAGGGGTTTGTGATATATAGTGATGCTTCTAAAAATGGACTCGGGTGCGTGTTAATGCAACATGGGAAAGTAATAGCTTATGCTTCTCGACAGTTAAAGGATTACGACAAGAATTATCCTACCCATGATCTCCAGTTGGCTGCGATTGTTTTTGCTTTGAAGATTTGGAGGCATTACTTGTATGGAGTTAAATGTGAGATTTTTACGGACCACAAAAGTCTCAAGTATATCTTCACACAGAAGGATCTGAATATGCGGCAACGTAGATGGCTTGAATTGGTAAAGGACTATGATTGCAATATTAGCTACCACCCAGGGAAGGCAAATGTAGTTGCAGATGCTTTGAGTAGAAAAAATCATGGAAGACTCTCAATATTGCAATTCATACCATATCATTTGAGGCGTGAGATCTATGATTTTGAATTGGAAATGGTACCTCGAGAAGATCCAAGCTATCTTGCCATGTTATCAGTGCAACTCACTCTACTCGAAAGGATTAAGTCTGCCCAGTTAAGAGACCCATTAGTTGCTCAGTACAAAGCTCGTGTAGAAGCTGGAAAATTACACGAGTTCTGCATAACGGGTGATGGAGTCCTGAGATATGGAAATCGCTTGTTTGTTCCCAACATCGAAGAGCTGAAGAAAGAGATTCTAAATGAAGCTCATTTTACTCCGTATTTGGTACACCCCGATGGTACTAAGATGTTCCGGGATTTGAGTCAACACTATTGGTGGGTTGGTATGCGGAAAGACATTGCTGAGTTCATTGAGCATTGTTTGACTTGCCAACAAGTGAAAGCTGAACATCAACGCCCTTCTGGTCTCTTGCAGCCACTTATGATACCAGAATGGAAATGGGAGCACGTGGGGATGGATTTTGTAGTCGGGCTACCAAAGACCCAAAAAGGTTACAATTCGATTTGGGTGATTGTTGATCGTCTCACCAAGTCAGCTCACTTTCTCCCAGTCAAGAAGACATACAATATGGATCAATATGCTGAGTTGTACGTAGCAGAAATTGTGAGACTGCATGGAGTGCCTTTGTCAATAGTATCAGATCGACATCCAAAGTTCACTTCTACCTTCTGGAGAAGCTTGCACAAAGCTATGGAGACACAACTGAGGTTTAGTACTGCTTTTCATCCCCAGACTGATGGTCAATCAGAGAGAACGATTCAGACCTTAGAGGACATGTTGAGAGCTTGTGTGATCGACTTTCCAGGTTCATGGGATAAGTTTTTACCTCTGGTCGAGCTTTCTTACAATAACAGTTATCAAGCAACGATCGGCATGGCACCTTATGAAGCTCTTTATGGGAGGAAATGTAGGTCACCAATTCACTGGGATGAAGTTGGAGAGAGAAAGTTATTGGGTCCCGACATGATCCAACAAACAGCGGAGATTGTTGATAAGATTCGACGTCGAATGCGTACAGCTCAAAGCAGACAAAAGAGTTATGCTGATAAGAGAAGAAAGCCGTTAGAGTTTGAAGTTGGTAACATGGTATTCTTGAAGATCTCTCCGATGAAAGGAGTGATGAGATTTGGTGTTAAAGGGAAGATTAGTCCTCGTTTCATTGGGCCTTTCGAGATTTTGAAACGCATTGGAACTTTAGCTTATGAGTTGGCTTTACCGCCATCGTTGACTGGTGTTCACAATGTTTTCCACGTTTCAATGTTGAAGAAATACGTGTCTGATCCGTCTCACGTATTGAATTACAAACCACTAGCTCTTCGAAGTGATTTGTCCTACGAGGAGGTTCCAGTACGTATTCTAGATCGTGAACTGAGAGAACTAAGGTCAAAGGCTATCTCTCTAGTCAAAGTCCTTTGGAGAAATCATCCCGTGGAAGAAGCGACATGGGAGCGAGAAGAAGAGATGCGTGCAAAATACCCTCATCTTTTTGGTACGTTTAATTTCGAGGACGAAATTTATTTTAGAGGGTAGAAAATTGTAACACCTACTGTAGTCATATTGTTAAATCTGAATGTGTGTATATATATATATATGCATGAATTATATATATATTATTTCAAAATAACTTTACAGTATATAAAGACTTTCCTTCGCTCCTTAGTCAATATTATCAACTAACTACATTTTTACATAAAATATTTTTTACTGCGTATAATTTTATTAGGGTGATATGTAAATACGTGTAACATTATTTGATAGTTTTCAAACCCACTTCCCAAGTTTTCTACTGACGTATTCTGTAGAAGGAAAGAAAATCAACTTCTATTACGGTGGTACACAATTTTTGACAAATCAAACTTGTGTACATATTTTACACACTAACACTAGTTCCCTCCTATAAATACAAGTTCTTTCCATTCATTTTTCTCCACAAAATATATACACACACAAAGTATTATGCCGATTTATTTCTTTCTTCTCTCATGAGTTTTCTCTAAGTGGTGCTCCTTGTTTTGGTAAACCCACTCTCTCCCTTCTTTTTTGTTTGTTTTATTATGTACGTACAACATTTTTTTTATATTAAACTAGTGCAATATATTAGACCTTGTTTTTGTCCTATTATTAATTCATGTTATAATTATTAATTGTTCATAACGTTATTATTTTTTTTCTTCTTTGACAAATACCAATAATAATAATTAATAAGGAACTTCAATCCAAAGCTGATACAATTGTACGTTACTATATTGATTTTAACACTCCAAAGTATTTTTCACTACCATTTTATAAAACACACACATAAATATATATATATATATATATACATATATATATATACATATATATATATATATATAAGAGATCAACAACCTATATTATTCATATATATATATATATAGTTTTAAGAAAATATAAATGTCTATATATATATATATATATATTTCATAGATTAAACATATATCAAGTATATATGTATCACCTTAATATTTATGTTACATGAATAATAAACTTAAGACTATCAAAAGTCTCTTCGTAACCATAATTATACGTTTCATATTATTAATCTTTACTTTAACAAATACAGTAAAATTATCGGAGGCAACTTCGTCGTGAATGGTCGAGTTTCAATTCTCTTAGTCTTAGACATCTTTTTGAGTTTTTCAGGTAAGTAAACCTTACTTACTTGCATTAGTTAATGGGTTTAATTTACGTATGATTATATGTTTGTGTGAATTATCTATTATATGGTTGATTGATTGATATATGTCATGATAGAATATTACATATGAAATTTAGATCTCATGCATAACATATCATGATAGACTGTTCAAGACTCACGAATCCAATGTTTTTAAAGAATAAAGGAATAAAGCACTCATAATGATATGAAAATGCTTTTCATAACGTAAAGGGTGTGTGTTTATGTCTGGAGGGCGCAATGGCAAGGGGCGCGGAGGACCGGCGTATCCAGGGACTGAAAATGTTTTTAATGAAATGAATGACTATGCTAGGGAAGGTCCCTTATTTTCCTATTCATGATGGGGACAATGAGCCCGTTTCGGCGGGAGTATTGAGTGGTGTACGATTCCATGGTTTAATTCGTACTCTTCTCCCTCTAGCATAGAATAATGGATCCAATAAAGGTTTAACAGGTTCTTTAACCACGGTCTATTGGTACCAAAAGCGTAGGCACACACTGAGCGCTCAAATCAAAGAGAAAGATTTAAATAAACGAGATGCAAAATAATTTAGAGATATAGGTTTCATTATCATGTCATCATTCACGTGCATGAGGTTTACTTACTGAGCTTTATAGCTCACCCCTTTTTCTCAAACTCTTTTTCAGGAAACGAGTAGTTGGTTACAGAACGAAGACGATGAGACGACTTGCGATGTGGCTAGTGGCAAATATATAATTAGTTATCTATTTTAGTACTAATTATGACCTTCTAATCTAAGTCTATGTTTTAAATTTCCGCACTCACTCTACTATGTTTGAGGATGTATAATTATTGTCCTTTTATTTTCTAGACTTCTAATAGTTGAATATTAGCATTTTGAAATAAAAAGAAAGTATTATGTTTTTATAAAAAAAAAATTTATGATTTTGAATTTAAAACGGTATTTTCAGTTTTATTAAAATATTAAATAAAAGTACGCGCTACATTTCTCCTCGAGTTGAGTTCACTCCTCGAGTCGGGTACCGAGTCCACGAGTCGACAGGCTACCCCTCGTGCCGACTCCACATTTCTCCTCGAGTTGAGTTCACTCCTCGAGTCGAGTACCGAGCCCACGAGTCGACAAGTCACTCCTCATCCCGACCCTACAGGACTCCTCGGGTTAAGTTCACTCCTCGAGTTGAGTTCCGAGTCCACGAGTCGACTGACTACTCCTCGTGCCGGCTCTACACGACTCCTCGAGTTGAGATCACTCCTCGAGGATAGGTCCGGGTTCACGAGTCGACTGATAAGCCTTCGTGCCAGCTCTACGTCTTACTGACCCTCGAGTCGACCTTACGTGTAACTCCTCGAGTTGAGTCTATTCCTCAAGTTGAGCCCCAAAACCCACGGATCAACTTGAAGGTCCTCGTGTCAAAAATCTCCAACTTCAGAGTCACCAGTCGACGATAGACTCACAAGATTCGATGATAAATCTAAATGCTCTCGCACACGCAACAAAAATCGCCCCTAAACGGTAAACCAAAATTCACTCCACGACGCTCTCGTGAGAGGAAGAATGTGCCAATTGAGTCCCCAAGCGTGACGCGCGTGCCATGGCGTCGCGTTCACAAGGGCACAAGACTCGACCCAAGAGACTCAACCCGAAAACGCGACCAATGCACTAAGGTGCCACACTCGCCGGGGGATCAAGTCTACACCTAACCCCGCCAATCACACGACCCGCGCACCCAAGGGTGCCTTGCTCGTGAGGTGGAACGGCCACACAAATGCGGCACCGCGCTCGCCGCCCAGCTCGTGAGCCGAAAGGCAGGGAGTTACAAATGGGTTTCAAAGGCTTGCGTCCGCCGGACGTATCTGGTCTAGCCAGCGTCCACAGGAAACCTGGCCACGCAAATGTGGCACCGCGCTCGCCGCCCAGCTCGTGAGCCGAAAGGCAGCGAGTTACAAATGGGTTTCAAAGGCTTGCGTCCGTCGGACGTATCTGGTCTAGCCAGCGTCCACGGGAAACCTGGCCACCCAAATGTGGCACCGCCCTCGCCGACCAGCTCGTGAGCCGAAAGGCAGCGAGTTACAAATGGGTTTCAAAGGCTTGCGTCCGCCGGACGTATCTGGTCTAGCCAGCAACCACGGGAAACCTGGCCACGCAAATGTGGCACCACGCTCGCCGCCCAGCTCGTGAGCCGAAAGGCAGCGAGTTACAAATGGATTTCAAAGGCGTGCGTCCGCCGGACGTACTTGGTCTAGTCAGCATCCACGGGAAACCTGGCCACCCAAATGTGGCACCGCGCTCGCCGCCTAGCTCGTGAGCCGAAAGTTAGCGAATTACAAATGGGTTTCAAATGCTTGCGTCCGCCGGACGTATCTGGTCTAGCCAGCGTCCACGGGAAACCTGGCCACGCAAATGTGGCACCGCGCTCGCCGCCCAGCTCGTGAGCCGAAAGGCAGCGAGTTACAAATGGGTTTCAAAGGCGTGCGTCCGCCGGACCTACTTGGTCTAGCCAGCGTCAACGGGAAAACTGGGCACGCAAATGTGGCACCGCGCTCGCCGCCCAGCTCGTGAGCCGAAAGGCAGCGAGTTACAAATGGGTTTCAAAGGCTTGCGTCCGCCAGACGTATCTGGTCTAGCCAGCGTCCACGGGAAACCTGGCCACGCAAATGTGGCACCGCGCTCGCCGCCCAGCTCGTGAGCCGAAAGGCAGCGAGTTACAAATGGGTTTCAAACGCGTGCGTCCGCCGGACGTACTTGGTCTAGCCAGCGTCCACGGGAAACATGGCCACGCAAATGTGGTACCGCGCTCGCCGCCCAGCTCATGAGCCGAAAGGCAGCGAGTTACAAATGGGTTTCAAAGGCTTGCGTCCGCCGGACGTATCTGGTCTAGCCAGCGTCCACGGGAAACCTGGCCACGCAAATGTGGCACCGCGCTCGCCGCCCAGCTCATGAGCCGAAAGGCAGCGAGTTACAAATGGGTTTCAAAGGCTTGCGTCCGCCGGACGTATCTGGTCTAGCCAGCGTCCACGGGAAACCTGGCCACGCAAATGTGGAACCGCGCTCGCCGCCCAGCTCGTGAGCCGAAAGGAAGCGAGTTACAAATGGGTTTCAAAGGCGTGCGTCCGCCGGACGTACTTGGTCTAGCCAGCATCCACGGGAAACCTGGCCACGCAAATGTGGCACCGCGCTCGCCGCCCAGCTCATGAGCCGAAAGGCAGCGAGTTACAAATGGGTTTCAAAGGCTTGCGTCCGCCGGACGTATCTGGTCTAGCCAGCGTCCACGGGAAACCTGGCCACGCTAATGTGGCACCGCGCTCGCCGCCCAGCTCGTGAGCCGAAAGGCAGCGAGTTACAAATGGGTTTGAAAGGCTTGCGTCCGCCGGACGTATCTGGTCTAGCCAGCGTCCGTGGGAAACCTGGCCACGCAAATGTGGCACCGCGCTCGCCGCCCAGCTCATGAGCCGAAAGGCAGCGAGTTACAAATGGGTTTCAAAGGCTTGCGTCCGCTGGACGTATCTGGTCAAGGCAGCGTCCACGGGAAACCTGGCCACGCTAATGTGGCACCGCGCTCGCCGCCCAGCTCGTGAGCCGAAAGGCAGTGAGTTACAAATGGGTTTCAAAGGCTTGCGTCCGCCGGACGTATCTGGTCTAGCCAGCGTCCACGGGAAACCTGGCCATGCAAATGTGGCACCGCGCTCGCCGCCCAGCTCGTGAGCCGAAAGGCAGCAAGTTACAAATGGATTTCAAAGGCTTGCGTCCGCCGGACGTATCTAGTCTAGCCTGCGTCCACGGAAAACCTGGCCACGCAAATGTGGCACCGCGGTCGCCGCCCAGCTCGTGAGCCGAAAGGCAGCGAGTTACAAATGGGTTTCAAAGGCTTGCATCCGCCGGACGTATCTGGCCAAGCCAGCGTCCACGGGAAACCTGGCCACGCTAATGTGGCACCGCGCTCGCCGCCCAGCTCATGAGCCGAAAGGCAGCGAGTTACAAATGGGTTTCAAAGGCTTGCGTCCGCCGGACGTATCTGGTCTAGCCAGCGTCCGTGGGAAACCTGGCCATGCAAATGTGGCACCGCGCTCGCCGCCCAGCTCATGAGCCGAAAGGCAGCGAGTTACAAATGGGTTTCAAAGGCTTGCGTCCGCCGGACGTATCTGGTCAAGCCAGCGTCCACGGGAAACCTGGCCACCCAAATGTGGCACCGCGCTCGCCGCCTAGCTCGTGAGCCGAAAGTTAGCGAATTACAAATGGGTTTCAAATGCTTGCGTCCGCCGGACGTATCTGGTCTAGCCAGCGTCCACGAGAAACCTGGCCACGCAAATGTGGCACCGCGCTCGCCGCCCAGCTCGTGAGCCGAAAGGCAGCGAGTTACAAATGGGTTTCAAAGGCGTGCGTCCGCCGGACCTACTTGGTCTAGCCAGCGTCAACGGGAAAACTGGCCACGCAAATGTGGCACCGCGCTCGCCGCCCAGCTCGTGAGCCGAAAGGCAGCGAGTTACAAATGGGTTTCAAAGGCTTGCGTCCGCCGGACGTATCTGGTCTAGCCAGCGTCCACGGGAAACCTGGCCACGCAAATGTGGCACCGCGCTCGCCGCCCAGTTCGTGAGCCGAAAGGCAGCGAGTTACAAATGGGTTTCAAACGCGTGCGTCCGCCGGACGTACTTGGTCTAGCCAGCGTCCACGGGAAACATGGCCACGCAAATGTGGTACCGCGCTCGCCGCCCAGCTCATGAGCCGAAAGGCAGCGAGTTACAAATGGGTTTCAAAGGCTTGCGTCCGCCGGACGTATCTGGTCTAGCCAGCGTGCACGGGAAACCTGGCCACGCAAATGTGGAACCGCGCTCGCCGCCCAGCTCGTGAGCCGAAAGGAAGCGAGTTACAAATGGGTTTCAAAGGCGTGCGTCCGCCGGACGTACTTGGTCTAGCCAGCATCCACGGGAAACCTGGCCACGCAAATGTGGCACCGCGCTCGCCGCCCAGCTCATGAGCCGAAAGGCAGCGAGTTACAAATGGGTTTCAAAGGCTTGCGTCCGCCGGACGTATCTGGTCTAGCCAGCGTCCACGGGAAACCTGGCCACGCTAATGTGGCACCGCGCTCGCCGCCCAGCTCGTGAGCCGAAAGGCAGCGAGTTACAAATGGGTTTGAAAGGCTTGCGTCCGCCGGACGTATCTGGTCTAGCCAGCGTCCGTGGGAAACCTGGCCACGCAAATGTGGCACCGCGCTCGCCGCCCACCTCATGAGCCGAAAGGCAGCGAGTTACAAATGGGTTTCGAAGGCTTGCGTCCGCTGGACGTATCTGGTCAAGGCAGCGTCCACGGGAAACCTGGCCACGCTAATGTGGCACCGCGCTCGCCGCCCAGCTCATGAGCCGAAAGGCAGTGAGTTACAAATGGGTTTCAAAGGCTTGCGTCCGCCGGACGTATCTGGTCTAGCCAGCGTCCACGGGAAACCTGGCCACGCAAATGTGGCACCGCGCTCGCCGCCCAGCTCGTGAGCCGAAAGGCAGCGAGTTACAAATGGATTTCAAAGGCTTGCGTCCGCCGGACGTATCTAGTCTAGCCTGCGTCCACGGGAAACCTGGCCACGCAAATGTGGCACCGCGCTCGCCGCCCAGCTCGTTAGCCGAAAGGCAGCGAGTTACAAATGGGTTTCAAAGGCTTGCATCCGCCGGACGTATCTGGCCAAGCCAGCGTCCAGGGGAAACCTGGCCACGCTAATGTGGCACCGCGCTCGCCGCCAGCTCATGAGCCGAAAGGCAGCGAGTTACAAATGGGTTTCAAAGGCTTGCGTCCGCCGGACGTATCTGGTCTAGCCAGCGTCCGTGGGAAACCTGGCCACGCAAATGTGGCACCGCGCTCGCCGCCCAGCTCATGAGCCGAAAGGCAGCGAGTTACAAATGGGTTTCAAAGGCTTGCGTCCGCCGGACGTATCTGGTCAAGCCAGCGTCCACGGGAAACCTGGCCACGCTAATGTGGCACCGCGCTCGCCGCCCAACTCGTGGGCCGAAAGGCAGTGAGTTACAAATGGGTTTCAAAGGCTTGCGTCCGCCGGACGTGTCTGGTCTAGCCAGCGTCCACGGGAAACCTAGCCACGCAAATGTTGCACCGCGCTCGCCGCCTAGCTCGTGAGCCGAAAGGCAGCGAGTTACAAATGGATTTCAAAGGCTTGCATCCGCCGGACGTATCTTGTCTAGCCAGCGTCCACAGGAAACCTGGCCACGCAAATGTGGCACCGCGCTCGCCGCCCAACTCGTGAGCCGAAAGGCAGCGAGTTACAAATGGATTTCAAAGGCTTGCGTCCGCCGGACGTATCTAGTCTAGCCTGCGTCCACGGGAAACCTGGCCACGCAAATGTGGCACCGCGCTCGCCGCCCAGCTCGTGAGCCGAAAGGCAGCGAGTTACAAATGGGTTTCAAAGGCTTGCATCCGCCGGACGTATCTGGCCAAGCCAGCGTCCACGGGAAACCTGGCCACGCTAATGTGGCACCGCGCTCGCCGCCCAGCTCATGAGCCGAAAGGCAGCGAGTTACAAATGGGTTTCAAAGGCTTGCGTCCGCCGGACGTATCTGGTCTAGCCAGCGTCCGTGGGAAACCTGGCCACGCAAATGTGGCACCGCGCTCGCCGCCCAGCTCATGAGCCGAAAGGCAGCGAGTTACAAATGGGTTTCAAAGGCTTGCGTCCGCCGGACGTATCTGGTCAAGCCAGCGTCCACGGGAAACCTGGCCACGCTAATGTGGCACCGCGCTCGCCGCCCAGCTCGTGGGCCGAAAGGCAGTGAGTTACAAATGGGTTTCAAAGGCTTGCGTCCGCCGGACGTATCTAGTCTAGCCAGCGTCCACGGGAAACCTGGCCACGCAAATGTGGCACCGCGCTCGCCGCCCAGCTCGTGAGCCGAAAGGTAGCGAGTTACAAATGGGTTTCAAAGGCGTGCGTCTGCCGGACGTACTTGGTCTAGCCAGCGTCCACGGGAAACATGGCCACGCAAATGTGGCACCGCGCTCGCCGCCCAGCTCATGAGCCGAAAGGCAGCGAGTTACAAATGGGTTTCAAAGGCTTGCGTCCGCCGGACGTATCTGGTCTAGCCAGCGTCCACGGGAAACCTGGCCACGCAAATGTTGCACCGCGCTCGCCGCCTAGCTCGTGAGCCGAAAGGTAGCGAGTTACAAATGGATTTCAAAGGCTTGCGTCCGCCGGACGTATCTTGTCTAGCCAGCGTCCACGGGAAACCTGGCCACGCAAATGTGGCACCGCGCTCGCCGCCCAGCTTGTGAGCCGAAAGGCAGCGAGTTACAAATGGGTTTCAAAGGCTTGCGTCCGCCGGACGTATCTGGTCTAGCCAGCGTCCACGAGAAACCTGGCCACGCAAATGTGGCACCGCGCTCGCCGCCCAGCTCGTGAGCCGAAAGGCAGCGAGTTACAAATGGGTTTCAAAGGCGTGCGTCCGCCGGACGTACTTGGTCTAGCCAGCATCCACGGGAAACCTGGCCACGCAAATGTGGCACCGCGCTCGCCGCCCAGCTCATGAGCCGAAAGGCAGCAAGTTACAAATGGGTTTCAAAGGCTTGCGTCCGCCGGACGTATCTGGTCTAGCCAGCGTCCACGGGAAACCTGGCCACGCTAATGTGGCACCGCGCTCGACGCCTAGCTCATGAGCCGAAAGGCAGCGAGTTACAAATGGGTTTCAAAGGCTTGCATCCGCCGGACGTAACTGGTCAAGCCAGCGTCCACGGGAAACCTGGCCACGCTAATGTGGCACCGCGCTCGCCGCCCAGCTCGTGAGCCGAAAGGCAGTGAGTTACAAATGGGTTTCAAAGGCTTGCGTCCGCCGGACGTATCTGGTCTAGCCAGCGTCCACGGGAAACCTGGCCACGCAAATGTGGCACCGCGCTCGCCGCCCAGCTCATGAGCCGAAAGGCAGCGAGTTACAAATGGGTTTCAAAGGCTTGCGTCCGCCGGACGTATCTGGTCTAGCCAGCGTGCACGGGAAACCTGGCCACGCAAATGTGGAACCGCGCTCGCCGCCCAGCTCGTGAGCCGAAAGGAAGCGAGTTACAAATGGGTTTCAAAGGCGTGCGTCCGCCGGACGTACTTGGTCTAGCCAGCATCCACGGGAAACCTGGCCACGCAAATGTGGCACCGCGCTCGCCGCCCAGCTCATGAGCCGAAAGGCAGCGAGTTACAAATGGGTTTCAAAGGCTTGCGTCCGCCGGACGTATCTGGTCTAGCCAGCGTCCACGGGAAACCTGGCCACGCTAATGTGGCACCGCGCTCGCCGCCCAGCTCGTGAGCCGAAAGGCAGCGAGTTACAAATGGGTTTGAAAGGCTTGCGTCCGCCGGACGTATCTGGTCTAGCCAGCGTCCGTGGGAAACCTGGCCACGCAAATGTGGCACCGCGCTCGCCGCCCACCTCATGAGCCGAAAGGCAGCGAGTTACAAATGGGTTTCAAAGGCTTGCGTCCGCTGGACGTCTCTGGTCAAGGCAGCGTCCACGGGAAACCTGGCCACGCTAATGTGGCACCGCGCTCGCCGCCCAGCTCGTGAGCCGAAAGGCAGTGAGTTACAAATGGGTTTCAAAGGCTTGCGTCCGCCGGACGTATCTGGTCTAGCCAGCGTCCACGGGAAACCTGGCCACGCAAATGTGGCACCGCGCTCGCCGCCCAGCTCGTGAGCCGAAAGGCAGCGAGTCACAAATGGATTTCAAAGGCTTGCGTCCGCCGGACGTATCTAGTCTAGCCTGCGTCCACGGGAAACCTGGCCACGCAAATGTTGCACCGCGCTCGCCGCCCAGCTCGTTAGCCGAAAGGCAGCGAGTTACAAATGGGTTTCAAAGGCTTGCATCCGCCGGACGTATCTGGCCAAGCCAGCGTCCACGGGAAACCTGGCCACGCTAATGTGGCACCGCGCTCGCCGCCAGCTCATGAGCCGAAAGGCAGCGAGTTACAAATGGGTTTCAAAGGCTTGCGTCCGCCGGACGTATCTGGTCTAGCCAGCGTCCGTGGGAAACCTGGCCACGCAAATGTGGCACCGCGCTCGCCGCCCAGCTCATGAGCCGAAAGGCAGCGAGTTACAAATGGGTTTCAAAGGCTTGCGTCCGCCGGACGTATCTGGTCTAGCCAGCGTCCACGGGAAACCTGGCCACGCTAATGTGGCACCGCGCTCGCCGCCCAGCTCGTGAGCCGAAAGGCAGCGAGTTACAAATGGGTTTGAAAGGCTTGCGTCCGCCGGACGTATCTGGTCTAGCCAGCGTCCGTGGGAAACCTGGCCACGCAAATGTGGCACCGCGCTCGCCGCCCACCTCATGAGCCGAAAGGCAGCGAGTTACAAATGGGTTTCAAAGGCTTGCGTCCGCTGGACGTCTCTGGTCAAGGCAGCGTCCACGGGAAACCTGGCCACGCTAATGTGGCACCGCGCTCGCCGCCCAGCTCGTGAGCCGAAAGGCAGTGAGTTACAAATGGGTTTCAAAGGCTTGCGTCCGCCGGACGTATCTGGTCTAGCCAGCGTCCACGGGAAACCTGGCCACGCAAATGTGGCACCGCGCTCGCCGCCCAGCTCGTGAGCCGAAAGGCAGCGAGTCACAAATGGATTTCAAAGGCTTGCGTCCGCCGGACGTATCTAGTCTAGCCTGCGTCCACGGGAAACCTGGCCACGCAAATGTTGCACCGCGCTCGCCGCCCAGCTCGTTAGCCGAAAGGCAGCGAGTTACAAATGGGTTTCAAAGGCTTGCATCCGCCGGACGTATCTGGCCAAGCCAGCGTCCACGGGAAACCTGGCCACGCTAATGTGGCACCGCGCTCGCCGCCAGCTCATGAGCCGAAAGGCAGCGAGTTACAAATGGGTTTCAAAGGCTTGCGTCCGCCGGACGTATCTGGTCTAGCCAGCGTCCGTGGGAAACCTGGCCACGCAAATGTGGCACCGCGCTCGCCGCCCAGCTCATGAGCCGAAAGGCAGCGAGTTACAAATGGGTTTCAAAGGCTTGCGTCCGCCGGACGTATCTGGTCAAGCCAGCGTCCACGGGAAACCTGGCCACGCTAATGTGGCATCGCGCTCGCCGCCCAACTCGTGGGCCGAAAGGCAGTGAGTTACAAATGGGTTTCAAAGGCTTGCGTCCGCCGGACGTGTCTGGTCTAGCCAGCGTCCACGGGAAACCTAGCCACGCAAATGTTGCACCGCGCTCGCCGCCTAGCTCGTGAGCCGAAAGGCAGCGAGTTACAAATGGATTTCAAAGGCTTGCATCCGCCGGACGTATCTTGTCTAGCCAGCGTCCACAGGAAACCTGGCCACGCAAATGTGGCACCGCGCTCGCCGCCCAACTCGTGAGCCGAAAGGCAGCGAGTTACAAATGGATTTCAAAGGCTTGCGTCCGCCGGACGTATCTAGTCTAGCCTGCGTCCACGGGAAACCTGGCCACGCAAATGTGGCACCGCGCTCGCCGCCCAGCTCGTGAGCCGAAAGGCAGCGAGTTACAAATGGGTTTCAAAGGCTTGCATCCGCCGGACGTATCTGGCCAAGCCAGCGTCCACGGGAAACCTGGCCACGCTAATGTGGCACCGCGCTCGCCGCCCAGCTCATGAGCCGAAAGGCAGCGAGTTACAAATGGGTTTCAAAGGCTTGCGTCCGCCGGACGTATCTGGTCTAGCCAGCGTCCGTGGGAAACCTGGCCACGCAAATGTGGCACCGCGCTCGCCGCCCAGCTCATGAGCCGAAAGGCAGCGAGTTACAAATGGGTTTCAAAGGCTTGCGTCCGCCGGACGTATCTGGTCAAGCCAGCGTCCACGGGAAACCTGGCCACGCTAATGTGGCACCGCGCTCGCCGCCCAGCTCGTGGGCCGAAAGGCAGTGAGTTACAAATGGGTTTCAAAGGCTTGCGTCCGCCGGACGTATCTAGTCTAGCCAGCGTCCACGGGAAACCTGGCCACGCAAATGTGGCACCGCGCTCGCCGCCCAGCTCGTGAGCCGAAAGGTAGCGAGTTACAAATGGGTTTCAAAGGCGTGCGTCTGCCGGACGTACTTGGTCTAGCCAGCGTCCACGGGAAACATGGCCACGCAAATGTGGCACCGCGCTCGCCGCCCAGCTCATGAGCCGAAAGGCAGCGAGTTACAAATGGGTTTCAAAGGCTTGCGTCCGCCGGACGTATCTGGTCTAGCCAGCGTCCACGGGAAACCTGGCCACGCAAATGTTGCACCGCGCTCGCCGCCTAGCTCGTGAGCCGAAAGGTAGCGAGTTACAAATGGATTTCAAAGGCTTGCGTCTGCCGGACGTATCTTGTCTAGCCAGCGTCCACGGGAAACCTGGCCACGCAAATGTGGCACCGCGCTCGCCGCCCAGCTTGTGAGCCGAAAGGCAGCGAGTTACAAATGGGTTTCAAAGGCTTGCGTCTGCCGGACGTATCTGGTCTAGCCAGCGTCCACGAGAAACCTGGCCACGCAAATGTGGCACCGCGCTCGCCGCCCAGCTCGTGAGCCGAAAGGCAGCGAGTTACAAATGGGTTTCAAAGGCGTGCGTCCGCCGGACGTACTTGGTCTAGCCAGCATCCACGGGAAACCTGGCCACGCAAATGTGGCACCGCGCTCGCCGCCCAGCTCATGAGCCGAAAGGCAGCAAGTTACAAATGGGTTTCAAAGGCTTGCGTCCGCCGGACGTATCTGGTCTAGCCAGCGTCCACGGGAAACCTGGCCACGCTAATGTGGCACCGCGCCCGACGCCTAGCTCATGAGCCGAAAGGCAGCGAGTTACAAATGGGTTTCAAAGGCTTGCATCCGCCGGACGTATCTGGTCAAGCCAGCGTCCACGGGAAACCTGGCCACGCTAATGTGGCACCGCGCTCGCCGCCCAGCTCGTGAGCCGAAAGGCAGTGAGTTACAAATGGGTTTCAAAGGCTTGCGTCCGCCGGACGTATCTGGTCTAGCCAGCGTCCACGGGAAACCTGGCCACGCAAATGTGGCACCGCGCTCGCCGCCCAGCTCATGAGCCGAAAGGCAGCGAGTTACAAATGGGTTTCAAAGGCTTGCGTCCGCCGGACGTATCTGGTCTAGCCAGCGTGCACGGGAAACCTGGCCACGCAAATGTGGAACCGCGCTCGCCGCCCAGCTCGTGAGCCGAAAGGAAGCGAGTTACAAATGGGTTTCAAAGGCGTGCGTCCGCCGGACGTACTTGGTCTAGCCAGCATCCACGGGAAACCTGGCCACGCAAATGTGGCACCGCGCTCGCCGCCCAGCTCATGAGCCGAAAGGCAGCGAGTTACAAATGGGTTTCAAAGGCTTGCGTCCGCCGGACGTATCTGGTCTAGCCAGCGTCCACGGGAAACCTGGCCACGCTAATGTGGCACCGCGCTCGCCGCCCAGCTCGTGAGCCGAAAGGCAGCGAGTTACAAATGGGTTTGAAAGGCTTGCGTCTGCCGGACGTATCTGGTCTAGCCAGCGTCCGTGGGAAACCTGGCCACGCAAATGTGGCACCGCGCTCGCCGCCCACCTCATGAGCCGAAAGGCAGCGAGTTACAAATGGGTTTCAAAGGCTTGCGTCCGCTGGACGTATCTGGTCAAGGCAGCGTCCACGGGAAACCTGGCCACGCTAATGTGGCACTGCGCTCGCCGCCCAGCTCGTGAGCCGAAAGGCAGTGAGTTACAAATGGGTTTCAAAGGCTTGCGTCCGCCGGACGTATCTGGTCTAGCCAGCGTCCACGGGAAACCTGGCCACGCAAATGTGGCACCGCGCTCGCCGCCCAGCTCGTGAGCCGAAAGGCAGCGAGTCACAAATGGATTTCAAAGGCTTGCGTCCGCCGGACGTATCTAGTCTAGCCTGCGTCCACGGGAAACCTGGCCACGCAAATGTGGCACCGCGCTCGCCGCCCAGCTCGTTAGCCGAAAGGCAGCGAGTTACAAATGGGTTTCAAAGGCTTGCATCCGCCGGACGTATCTGGCCAAGCCAGCGTCCACGGGAAACCTGGCCACGCTAATGTGGCACCGCGCTCGCCGCCCAGCTCATGAGCCGAAAGGCAGCGAGTTACAAATGGGTTTCAAAGGCTTGCGTCCGCCGGACGTATCTGGTCAAGCCAGCGTCCACGGGAAACCTGGCCACGCTAATGTGGCACCGCGCTCGCCGCCCAGCTCGTGGGCCGAAAGGCAGTGAGTTACAAATGGGTTTCAAAGGCTTGCGTCCGCCGGACGTATCTGGTCTAGCCAGCGTCCACGGGAAACCTGGCCACGCTAATGTGGCACCGCGCTCGCCGCCCAGCTCGTGGGCCGAAAGGCAGTGAGTTACAAATGGGTTTCAAAGGCTTGCGTCCGCCGGACGTATCTAGTCTAGCCAGCGTCCACGGGAAACCTGGCCACGCAAATGTGGCACCGCGCTCGCCGCCCAGCTCGTGAGCCGAAAGGTAGCGAGTTACAAATGGGTTTCAAAGGCGTGCGTCTGCCGGACGTACTTGGTCTAGCCAGCGTCCACGGGAAACATGGCCATGCAAATGTGGCACCGCGCTCGCCGCCCAGCTCATGAGCCGAAAGGCAGCGAGTTACAAATGGGTTTCAAAGGCTTGCGTCCGCCGGACGTATCTGGTCTAGCCAGCGTCCACGGGAAACCTGGCCACGCTAATGTGGCACCGCGCTCGCCGCCCAGCTCGTGAGCCGAAAGGCAGCGAGTTACAAATGGGTTTGAAAGGCTTGCGTCCGCCGGACGTATCTGGTCTAGCCAGCGTCCGTGGGAAACCTGGCCACGCAAATGTGGCACCGCGCTCGCCGCCCAGCTCATGAGCCGAAAGGCAGCGAGTTACAAATGGGTTTCAAAGGCTTGCGTCCGCCGGACGTATCTGGTCAAGCCAGCGTCCACGGGAAACCTGGCCACGCTAATGTGGCACCGCGCTCGCCGCCCAGCTCGTGGGCCGAAAGGCAGTGAGTTACAAATGGGTTTCAAAGGCTTGCGTCCGCCGGACGTATCTGGTCTAGCCAGCATCCACGGGAAACCTGGCCACGCAAATGTGGCACCGCGCTCGCCGCCCAGCTCATGAGCCGAAAGGCAGCGAGTTACAAATGGGTTTCAAAGGCTTGCGTCCGCCGGACGTATCTGGTCTAGCCAGCGTCCACGGGAAACCTGGCCACGCTAATGTGGCACCGCGCTCGCCGCCCAGCTCGTGAGCCGAAAGGCAGCGAGTTACAAATGGGTTTGAAAGGCTTGCGTCCGCCGGACGTATCTGGTCTAGCCAGCGTCCGTGGGAAACCTGGCCACGCAAATGTGGCACCGCGCTCGCCGCCCAGCTCATGAGCCGAAAGGCAGCGAGTTACAAATGGGTTTCAAAGGCTTGCGTCCGCCGGACGTATCTGGTCAAGCCAGCGTCCACGGGAAACCTGGCCACGCTAATGTGGCACCGCGCTCGCCGCCCAGCTCGTGGGCCGAAAGGCAGTGAGTTACAAATGGGTTTCAAAGGCTTGCGTCCGCCGGACGTATCTGGTCTAGCCAGCGTCCACGGGAAACCTAGCCACGCAAATGTTGCACCGCGCTCGCCGCCTAGCTCGTGAGCCGAAAGGCAGCGAGTTACAAATGGATTTCAAAGGCTTGCGTCCGCCGGACGTATCTTGTCTAGCCAGCGTCCACAGGAAACCTGGCCACGCAAATGTGGCACCGCGCTCGCCGCCCAACTCGTGAGCCGAAAGGCAGCGAGTTACAAATGGATTTCAAAGGCTTGCGTCCGCCGGACGTATCTAGTCTAGCCTGCGTCCACGGGAAACCTGGCCACGCAAATGTGGCACCGCGCTCGCCGCCCAGCTCGTGAGCCGAAAGGCAGCGAGTTACAAATTGGTTTCAAAGGCTTGCATCCGCCGGACGTATCTGGCCAAGCCAGCGTCCACGGGAAACCTGGCCACGCTAATGTGGCACCGCGCTCGCCGCCCAGCTCATGAGCCGAAAGGCAACGAGTTACAAATGGGTTTCAAAGGCTTGCGTCCGCCGGACGTATCTGGTCTAGCCAGCGTCCGTGGGAAACCTGGCCACGCAAATGTGGCACCGCGCTCGCCGCCCAGCTCATGAGCCGAAAGGCAGCGAGTTACAAATGGGTTTCAAAGGCTTGCGTCCGCCGGACGTATCTGGTCAAGCCAGCGTCCACGGGAAACCTGGCCACGCTAATGTGGCACCGCGCTCGCCGCCCAACTCGTGGGCCGAAAGGCAGTGAGTTACAAATGGGTTTCAAAGGCTTGCGTCCGCCGGACGTATCTAGTCTAGCCAGCGTCCACGGGAAACCTGGCCACGCTAATGTGGCACCGCGCTCGCCGCCCAGCTCGTGGGCCGAAAGGCAGTGAGTTACAAATGGGTTTCAAAGGCTTGCGTCCGCCGGACGTATCTGGTCTAGCCAGCATCCACGGGAAACCTGGCCACGCAAATGTGGCACCGCGCTCGCCGCCCAGCTCATGAGCCGAAAGGCAGCGAGTTACAAATGGGTTTCAAAGGCTTGCGTCCGCCGGACGTATCTGGTCTAGCCAGCGTCCACGGGAAACCTGGCCACGCTAATGTGGCACCGCGCTCGCCGCCCAGCTCGTGAGCCGAAAGGCAGCGAGTTACAAATGGGTTTGAAAGGCTTGCGTCCGCCGGACGTATCTGGTCTAGCCAGCGTCCGTGGGAAACCTGGCCACGCAAATGTGGCACCGCGCTCGCCGCCCAGCTCATGAGCCGAAAGGCAGCGAGTTACAAATGGGTTTCAAAGGCTTGCGTCCGCCGGACGTATCTGGTCAAGCCAGCGTCCACGGGAAACCTGGCCACGCTAATGTGGCACCGCGCTCGCCGCCCAGCTCGTGGGCCGAAAGGCAGTGAGTTACAAATGGGTTTCAAAGGCTTGCGTCCGCCGGACGTATCTGGTCTAGCCAGCGTCCACGGGAAACCTAGCCACGCAAATGTTGCACCGCGCTCGCCGCCTAGCTCGTGAGCCGAAAGGCAGCGAGTTACAAATGGATTTCAAAGGCTTGCGTCCGCCGGACGTATCTTGTCTAGCCAGCGTCCACAGGAAACCTGGCCACGCAAATGTGGCACCGCGCTCGCCGCCCAACTCGTGAGCCGAAAGGCAGCGAGTTACAAATGGATTTCAAAGGCTTGCGTCCGCCGGACGTATCTAGTCTAGCCTGCGTCCACGGGAAACCTGGCCACGCAAATGTGGCACCGCGCTCGCCGCCCAGCTCGTGAGCCGAAAGGCAGCGAGTTACAAATGGGTTTCAAAGGCTTGTATCCGCCGGACGTATCTGGCCAAGCCAGCGTCCACGGGAAACCTGGCCACGCTAATGTGGCACCGCGCTCGCCGCCCAGCTCATGAGCCGAAAGGCAACGAGTTACAAATGGGTTTCAAAGGCTTGCGTCCACCGGACGTATCTGGTCTAGCCAGCGTCCGTGGGAAACCTGGCCACGCAAATGTGGCACCGCGCTCGCCGCCCAGCTCATGAGCCGAAAGGCAGCGAGTTACAAATGGGTTTCAAAGGCTTGCGTCCGCCGGACGTATCTGGTCAAGCCAGCGTCCACGGGAAACCTGGCCACGCTAATGTGGCACCGCGCTCGCCGCCCAACTCGTGGGCCGAAAGGCAGTGAGTTACAAATGGGTTTCAAAGGCTTGCGTCCGCCGGACGTATCTAGTCTAGCCAGCGTCCACGGGAAACCTGGCCACGCAAATGTGGCACCGCGCTCGCCGCCCAGCTCGTGAGCCGAAAGGTAGCGAGTTACAAATGGGTTTCAAAGGCGTGCGTCTGCCGGACGTACTTGGTCTAGCCAGCGTCCACGGGAAACATGGCCACGCAAATGTGGCACCGCGCTCGCCGCCCAGCTCATGAGCCGAAAGGCAGCGAGTTACAAATGGGTTTCAAAGGCTTGCGTCCGCCGGACGTATCTGGTCTAGCCAGCGTCCACGGGAAACCTGGCCACGCAAATGTTGCACCGCGCTCGCCGCCTAGCTCGTGAGCCGAAAGGCAGCGAGTTACAAATGGATTTCAAAGGCTTGCGTCCGCCGGACGTATCTTGTCTAGCCAGCGCCCACGGGAAACCTGGCCACGCAAATGTGGCACCGCGCTCGCCGCCCAGCTTGTGAGCCGAAAGGCAGCGAGTTACAAATGGGTTTCAAAGGCTTGCGTCCGCCGGACGTATCTGGTCTAGCCAGCGTCCACGAGAAACCTGGCCACGCAAATGTGGCACCGCGCTCGCCGCCCAGCTCGTGAGCCGAAAGGCAGCGAGTTACAAATGGGTTTCAAAGGCGTGCGTCCGCCGGACGTACTTGGTCTAGCCAGTGTCCACGGGAAACATGGCCACGCAAATATGGCACCACGCTCGCCGCCCAGCTCATGAGCCGAAAGGCAGCGAGTTATAAATGGGTTTCAAAGGCTTGCGTCCGCCGGACGTATCTGGTCTAGCCAGCGTCCACGGGAAACTTGGCCACGCAAATGTGGCACCGCGATCGCCGCCCAGCTCATGAGCCGAAAGGCAGCGAGTTACAAATGGGTTTCAAAGGCTTTCGTCCGCTGGACGTATCTGGTAAGGCCAGTGTCCACGGGAAACCTGGCCACGCTAATGTGGCACCGCGCTCGCCGCCCAGCTCGTGGGCCGAAAGGCAGCGAGTTACAAATGGGTTTGAAAGGCTTGCGTCCGCCGGACGTATCTAGTCTAGCCAGCGTCCACGGGAAACCTGGCCACGCAAATGTGGCACCGCGCTCGCCGCCCAGCTCGTGAGCCGAAAGGTAGCGAGTTACAAATGGGTTTCAAAGGCGTGCGTCTGCCGGACGTACTTGGTCTAGCCAGCGTCCACGGAAAACATGGCCACGCAAATGTGGCACCGCGCTCGCCGCCCAGCTCATGAGCCGAAAGGCAGCGAGTTACAAATGCGTTTCAAAGGCTTGCGTCCGCCGGACGTATCTGGTCTAGCCAGCGTCCACGGGAAACCTGGCCACGCAAATGTTGCACCGCGCTCGCCGCCTAGCTCGTGAGCCGAAAGGCAGCGAGTTACAAATGGATTTCAAAGGCTTGCGTCCGCCGGACGTATCTTGTCTAGCCAGCGTCCACGGGAAACCTGGCCACGCAAATGTGGCACCGCGCTCGCCGCCCAGCTTGTGAGCCGAAAGGCAGCGAGTTACAAATGGGTTTCAAAGGCTTGCGTCCGCCGGACGTATCTGGTCTAGCCAGCGTCCACGAGAAACCTGGCCACGCAAATGTGGCACCGCGCTCGCCGCCCAGCTCGTGAGCCGAAAGGCAGCGAGTTACAAATGGATTTCAAAGGCGTGCGTCCGCCGGACGTACTTGGTCTAGCCAGCATCCACGGGAAACCTGGCCACGCAAATGCGGCACCGCGCTCGCCGCCCAGCTCATGAGCCGAAAGGCAGCGAGTTACAAATGGATTTCAAAGGCTTGCGTCCGCCGGACGTATCTTGTCTAGCCAGCGTCCACAGGAAACCTGGCCACGCAAATGTGGCACCGCGCTCGCCGCCCAACTCGTGAGCCGAAAGGCAGCGAGTTACAAATGGATTTCAAAGGCTTGCGTCCGCCGGACGTATCTAGTCTAGCCTGCGTCCACGGGAAACCTGGCCACGCAAATGTGGCACCGCGCTCGCCGCCCAGCTCGTGAGCCGAAAGGCAGCGAGTTACAAATGGGTTTCAAAGGCTTGCATCCGCCGGACGTATCTGGCCAAGCCAGCGTCCACGGGAAACCTGGCCACGCTAATGTGGCACCGCGCTCGCCGCCCAGCTCATGAGCCGAAAGGCAACGAGTTACAAATGGGTTTCAAAGGCTTGCGTCCGCCGGACGTATCTGGTCTAGCCAGCGTCCGTGGGAAACCTGGCCACGCAAATGTGGCACCGCGCTCGCCGCCCAGCTCATGAGCCGAAAGGCAGCGAGTTACAAATGGGTTTCAAAGGCTTGCGTCCGCCGGACGTATCTGGTCAAGCCAGCGTCCACGGGAAACCTGGCCACGCTAATGTGGCACCGCGCTCGCCGCCCAACTCGTGGGCCGAAAGGCAGTGAGTTACAAATGAGTTTCAAAGGCTTGCGTCCGCCGGACGTATCTAGTCTAGCCAGCGTCCACGGGAAACCTGGCCACGCTAATGTGGCACCGCGCTCGCCGCCCAGCTCGTGGGCCGAAAGGCAGTGAGTTACAAATGGGTTTCAAAGGCTTGCGTCCGCCGGACGTATCTGGTCTAGCCAGCATCCACGGGAAACCTGGCCACGCAAATGTGGCACCGCGCTCGCCGCCCAGCTCATGAGCCGAAAGGCAGCGAGTTACAAATGGGTTTCAAAGGCTTGCGTCCGCCGGACGTATCTGGTCTAGCCAGCGTCCACGGGAAACCTGGCCACGCTAATGTGGCACCGCGCTCGCCGCCCAGCTCGTGAGCCGAAAGGCAGCGAGTTACAAATGGGTTTGAAAGGCTTGCGTCCGCCGGACGTATCTGGTCTAGCCAGCGTCCGTGGGAAACCTGGCCACGCAAATGTGGCACCGCGCTCGCCGCCCAGCTCATGAGCCGAAAGGCAGCGAGTTACAAATGGGTTTCAAAGGCTTGCGTCCGCCGGACGTATCTGGTCAAGCCAGCGTCCACGGGAAACCTGGCCACGCTAATGTGGCACCGCGCTCGCCGCCCAGCTCGTGGGCCGAAAGGCAGTGAGTTACAAATGGGTTTCAAAGGCTTGCGTCCGCCGGACGTATCTGGTCTAGCCAGCGTCCACGGGAAACCTAGCCACGCAAATGTTGCACCGCGCTCGCCGCCTAGCTCGTGAGCCGAAAGGCAGCGAGTTACAAATGGATTTCAAAGGCTTGCGTCCGCCGGACGTATCTTGTCTAGCCAGCGTCCACAGGAAACCTGGCCACGCAAATGTGGCACCGCGCTCGCCGCCCAACTCGTGAGCCGAAAGGCAGCGAGTTACAAATGGATTTCAAAGGCTTGCGTCCGCCGGACGTATCTAGTCTAGCCTGCGTCCACGGGAAACCTGGCCACGCAAATGTGGCACCGCGCTCGCCGCCCAGCTCGTGAGCCGAAAGGCAGCGAGTTACAAATGGGTTTCAAAGGCTTGCATCCGCCGGACGTATCTGGCCAAGCCAGCGTCCACGGGAAACCTGGCCACGCTAATGTGGCACCGCGCTCGCCGCCCAGCTCATGAGCCGAAAGGCAACGAGTTACAAATGGGTTTCAAAGGCTTGCGTCCACCGGACGTATCTGGTCTAGCCAGCGTCCGTGGGAAACCTGGCCACGCAAATGTGGCACCGCGCTCGCCGCCCAGCTCATGAGCCGAAAGGCAGCGAGTTACAAATGGGTTTCAAAGGCTTGCGTCCGCCGGACGTATCTGGTCAAGCCAGCGTCCACGGGAAACCTGGCCACGCTAATGTGGCACCGCGCTCGCCGCCCAACTCGTGGGCCGAAAGGCAGTGAGTTACAAATGGGTTTCAAAGGCTTGCGTCCGCCGGACGTATCTAGTCTAGCCAGCGTCCACGGGAAACCTGGCCACGCAAATGTGGCACCGCGCTCGCCGCCCAGCTCGTGAGCCGAAAGGTAGCGAGTTACAAATGGGTTTCAAAGGCGTGCGTCTGCCGGACGTACTTGGTCTAGCCAGCGTCCACGGGAAACATGGCCACGCAAATGTGGCACCGCGCTCGCCGCCCAGCTCATGAGCCGAAAGGCAGCGAGTTACAAATGGGTTTCAAAGGCTTGCGTCCGCCGGACGTATCTGGTCTAGCCAGCGTCCACGGGAAACCTGGCCACGCAAATGTTGCACCGCGCTCGCCGCCTAGCTCGTGAGCCGAAAGGCAGCGAGTTACAAATGGATTTCAAAGGCTTGCGTCCGCCGGACGTATCTTGTCTAGCCAGCGCCCACGGGAAACCTGGCCACGCAAATGTGGCACCGCGCTCGCCGCCCAGCTTGTGAGCCGAAAGGCAGCGAGTTACAAATGGGTTTCAAAGGCTTGCGTCCGCCGGACGTATCTGGTCTAGCCAGCGTCCACGAGAAACCTGGCCACGCAAATGTGGCACCGCGCTCGCCGCCCAGCTCGTGAGCCGAAAGGCAGCGAGTTACAAATGGGTTTCAAAGGCGTGCGTCCGCCGGACGTACTTGGTCTAGCCAGTGTCCACGGGAAACATGGCCACGCAAATATGGCACCACGCTCGCCGCCCAGCTCATGAGCCGAAAGGCAGCGAGTTATAAATGGGTTTCAAAGGCTTGCGTCCGCCGGACGTATCTGGTCTAGCCAGCGTCCACGGGAAACTTGGCCACGCAAATGTGGCACCGCGATCGCCGCCCAGCTCATGAGCCGAAAGGCAGCGAGTTACAAATGGGTTTCAAAGGCTTTCGTCCGCTGGACGTATCTGGTAAGGCCAGTGTCCACGGGAAACCTGGCCACGCTAATGTGGCACCGCGCTCGCCGCCCAGCTCGTGGGCCGAAAGGCAGCGAGTTACAAATGGGTTTGAAAGGCTTGCGTCCGCCGGACGTATCTAGTCTAGCCAGCGTCCACGGGAAACCTGGCCACGCAAATGTGGCACCGCGCTCGCCGCCCAGCTCGTGAGCCGAAAGGTAGCGAGTTACAAATGGGTTTCAAAGGCGTGCGTCTGCCGGACGTACTTGGTCTAGCCAGCGTCCACGGAAAACATGGCCACGCAAATGTGGCACCGCGCTCGCCGCCCAGCTCATGAGCCGAAAGGCAGCGAGTTACAAATGCGTTTCAAAGGCTTGCGTCCGCCGGACGTATCTGGTCTAGCCAGCGTCCACGGGAAACCTGGCCACGCAAATGTTGCACCGCGCTCGCCGCCTAGCTCGTGAGCCGAAAGGCAGCGAGTTACAAATGGATTTCAAAGGCTTGCGTCCGCCGGACGTATCTGGTCTAGCCAGCGTCCACGGGAAACTTGGCCACGCAAATGTGGCACCGCGCTCGCCGCCCAGCTCGTGAGCCGAAAGGTAGCGAGTTACAAATGGATTTCAAAGGCTTGCGTCCGCCGGACGTATCTTGTCTAGCCAGCGTCCACGGGAAACCTGGCCACGCAAATGTGGCACCGCGCTCGCCGCCCAGCTCGTGAGCCGAAAGGCAGCGAGTTACAAATGGGTTTCAAAGGCGTGCGTCCGCCGGACGTACTTGGTCTAGCCAGCATCCACGGGAAACCTGGCCACGCAAATGTGGCACCGCGCTCGCCGCCCAGCTCATGAGCCGAAAGGCAGCAAGTTACAAATGGGTTTCAAAGGCTTGCGTCCGCCGGACGTATCTGGTCTAGCCAGCGTCCACGGGAAACCTGGCCACGCTAATGTGGCACCGCGCTCGACGCCCAGCTCATGAGCCGAAAGGCAGCGAGTTACAAATGGGTTTCAAAGGCTTGCATCCGCCGGACGTATCTGGTCAAGCCAGCGTCCACGGGAAACCTGGCCACGCTAATGTGGCACCGCGCTCGCCGCCCAGCTCGTGAGCCGAAAGGCAGTGAGTTACAAATGGGTTTCAAAGGCTTGCGTCCGCCGGACGTATCTGGTCTAGCCAGCGTCCACGGGAAACCTGGCCACGCAAATGTGGCACCGCGCTCGCCGCCCAGCTCGTGAGCCGAAAGGCAGCGAGTTACAAATGGGTTTCAAAGGCGTGCGTCCGCCGGACGTACTTGGTCTAGCCAGTGTCCACGGGAAACATGGCCACGCAAATATGGCACCACGCTCGCCGCCCAGCTCATGAGCCGAAAGGCAGCGAGTTATAAATGGGTTTCAAAGGCTTGCGTCCGCCGGACGTATCTGGTCTAGCCAGCGTCCACGGGAAACTTGGCCACGCAAATGTGGCACCGCGCTCGCCGCCCAGCTCATGAGCCGAAAGGCAGCGAGTTACAAATGGGTTTCAAAGGCTTGCGTCCGCTGGACGTATCTGGTAAGGCCAGTGTCCACGGGAAACCTGGCCACGCTAATGTGGCACCGCGCTCGCCGCCCAGCTCGTGGGCCGAAAGGCAGCGAGTTACAAATGGGTTTGAAAGGCTTGCGTGCGCCGGACGTATCTAGTCTAGCCAGCGTCCACGGGAAACCTGGCCACGCAAATGTGGCACCGCGCTCGCCGCCCAGCTCGTGAGCCGAAAGGCAGCGAGTTACAAATGGGTTTGAAAGGCTTGCGTCCGCCGGACGTATCTGGTCTAGCCAGCGTCCACGGGAAACCTGGCAACGCAAATGTGGCACCGCGCTCGCCGCCCAGCTCGTGAGCCGAAAGGCAGCGCGTTACAAATGTGTTTCAAAGGCGTGCGCCGCCGGACGTACTTGGTCTAGCCAGCGTCCACGGGAAACTTGGCCACGCAAATGTGGCACCGCACTCGCCGCCCAGCTCGTGAGCCGAAAGGCAGCGAGTTACAAATGGGTTTCAAAGGCTTGCGTCTGCCAGACGTATCTGGTCTAGCCAGCGTCCACGGGAAACCTGGCCACGCAAATGTGGCACCGCATTCGCCGCCTAGCTCGTGAGCCGAAAGGCAGCGAGTTACAAATGGATTTCAAAGGCTTGCGTCCGCCGGACGTATCTGGTCTAGCCAACGTCCACGGGAAACTTGGCCACGCAAATGTGGCACCGCGCTCGCTGCCCAGCTCGTGAGCAGA